>NC_086249.1:89764922-91014922 GCF_021018805.1 Prinia subflava | reverse complement strand
ATATTGTTGTAGTGCTGCAAATGTAAAAGTTCACCCAAGATCATAGTTTATAATATGACTGTATAAAGTAAAAAAATCTAGGTACAAATTAAAATGTGCCAGTGGCAGTCCTCTGAAACTGCTTTTTCCAAGATGATTTGTTCAACGTCTGTTGGTTGTCTCATTGTGTGAGAAGAATATGTGAGTGTGAAAAAGATAAAAGATTGTTACCCAGTCTGTTTTGTTTTGTTGTTTAACAGTAAGGAGCCTCAATTTACAAGGCTGCTAATTTATGTAATTTTTGTTTCTACTGTACAGGCTTAAGAAATTCTGGTAATATTTGCTGTAGTGTTCAGGAACATGAACTTGATAAAAGAACGAGTGTCTGCTGCTGCCTGAACTTATACCCTCTGCTTTGCTGACTTTTTGCACATGGATTAACACTTTGACTGAAGTTAGAGGAGAAGCAAACTTGATGGCAGATGTAATTCTCTTCATGAAATGGAAATATTTATTTAGAAGTGTTTTGACAAGCTTTTGGGTCATCTGAAGGAGAGCTTGTGTACTTGAAATTTAGTTTGTTTTTCCCAGCAATATTTCTTGATCTAAGAACACTACCTCACCTCAAAAATCCATATCCCTCTGCAGAGCCTTCCTATACTCCAGCAGATCAACATTCCCTCCTGCACAACTTGGTGTAATCAAACTGACTTAGGGTGCACTTGATTTTCTCATCTAGATCACTGATAAGGGTGTTAAATAGGACTGACCCTAACAATGAGCCTTGAGGGACCCCTCTGTAACCAGGCACCAGCTGGATTTTTCTCCACTCACCACCACTCCCTGGGCCCAGCCATCAGCCAGTTCTTAGCCCAGGAGGAGCCCACCCATCCAAACCAGGGGCTGTGAGAGGTGTACCAAAGGGCTTACTGAGGTGCAGGTGGACACCCACAGCCATTCCCTCACCCACCAGGCAGGTCACCTTGTCACAGGAGGATGTCAGGGTGGTCAAGCAGGACTTGCCTGTCCTAGCTGCTGGCTGTGCTGGCTGGGTCTGGTCCCCTGGCTGACTATGTGCCACATGATGGCCCTCAAGAGGAGCCGCTCCATGACCTTTCCCAGCACTGAGGACAGGCTGACAGGCTGGGATCCCACCTGTCCCCATAGACCTGTGAGCATCTAAGTGGCACAGCAGGTCACTAACTCCTTCCTCTGGATTGCAGGGTGTCTGTTCTGCTCCTTGTTCAGCTCACAGGGCCCGTTGCCTGGAGGATGACCCATCTTTCTGTTGAAGACTGAGGCAAAGAAGGCATTTTCCAGCCTTTCCATCTCAGCCTTTTTCTCATGCTCGGTCACAATGTTTGCCTCCATATCTCTACAGAAGATGCAGATTTTCCTTAGTACTCTTTTTGTTAATGTATTTATAAAACCACTTTTTTATTATCTTTCACAGCAGTGGCCTGACTGAGTTCTAGCTGAGTTTTTGCCTCTCTAATTCTCTCTCTGCATGACCTAATGACATCCTTGTACTCTTCCTGAATTACCTGCCCCCTCTTTCAAATACCATAAACTCTTACCTGAGTTCAAGGGAAAGCTTCCTTTTAGCAAGGTTGGTTTTCCCCACTGGTTTATTTTTCAGCACATTGGAATGAGCTGCTCCTCTGCCATCAAGATTTCCTTATTTAAAGTATGTCCAACCTCCATGGACCCCTAAGGGCTATTTCCCAAGGGAACACTCTGAACCAGTGTCCTGAACAGACCAAAGTCCAGCCCCTGGAAATCCAAGGCACAGGTTTTGTTCTCCATTCCTTACTTCCAGCTTCAGCTGCCCAAAGACAACATTTGGCCTCTTTTCAGCTAAGCTGAAAATGGTAGGAAAATTTTATGCTACAGTGACATTAAGAACTTAATTGCTTTAAAGCTAAATTACCACAAAGGACATTCTACTGTCAATTTACAATTAAAGATTTGTATATTACAGTGAATCTATAACAGGACTGAGGTGCTATCACAGGATAACCATTTTAGTTGCCTGAAATAATTATTTAATAATGCTTTTGTTTATTAAGAACTGAATTCCAGAACATAATCCAGAATTACCCCTCCCCTTTTGAGATGAAATACCACTATTTGCTTCCTAGTTTTAATTTCCTCTATTAAATTAAAAAACCTTTTATTGCAAGTGAGCTTTTTAAAAAAATGTCATGTGCTGGTCATATTATTTGTGGGGCAATTTCTATTAGGGGGAACCTGGAATATTTTTGTTTTCACACAGTCTGGTTGTCCTTACTACCAACTGGGGATTTTGCTATTTATTTGTAGGAGAATCCAGTCTGAAAGTAAAATACTCGATTCTGCTCTTTTATATGCTGTTTTCTTTAGTCGTCTAGAAATGGGCAATATAATGACATGTTCTTCTGAATTTCCATTTGGTTTCAGTCACTGCCTGTAAGCAACATATTTTGGCTTCAGTTTACTTCCCACAGCCAAGGAGACTAGAATCTCAATTTGGCTTAATTGAAATAAAAATGCCATGGAAACTGTGAAAAGGCATTCCCTAGATGTAAAATCCTGGCCTTGTTGAATTCAAACACTGGCTAAACCTACTCCACAGCTGCCTTGGTCTGCTTCTAGTGTAATCTTCATTAAACACAGTGACTATACTGAGTGTCTTTTCCATGCTAGCAATGGCAATTCTGCAGCTGAGGTGGTATTTTTATTTGTCCCCAGTGTTCTAGACAGCCGTGGAAGATGTGTGCTTTGAAGCACAATAAATACCCTTTTCAAGCATTCTCATTGCCATCAGAGATGAGGGGTGAGTCACAGCTGCCTGTGACTTCAGGCCAGAAGTGCTCCTACCAAGGCTTGCTTTGGTAGCAGTGTAGCCAATGCATTGCCCAACTCTCTGGTATCTTTTGGCAGTAATAATTGCCTTTTACCTAGGTATTTCTAGCCTATTTCCATGAAGTTTGGAGGAATTCAACATTTCTGACACCCTGTTTCTTTGTTGCACTTGTTTGAAAATTTCCTGAAAGTTGTGAGAACTGACAGACTGAGGAAGGGATAGGGAAAAATGCTGCAGTCATAGAAATATTTTTTCTTATGAAAACAGGACAAAAATTATTATAATAATTGTATTTTTTAACGTCCCAACTCTCTTACTACAATCACAGCCTTATGGCATGTCAATGTGACAGAGCTCTTATCATAAGGATCCTATAATCTGTTTTAAAAAGATAGACAGTAGAGATGAGCAATTCTGAAGTGTTTAATATATCACTGGAGAAACAATTATGTTTTTGGAGTCCAGAAGCAGCCTACTGTCATGTATGCTCATAGTCATTTCCACTTAGTGCAGATTTGAAAATCCAAATATTGAATTTGGTTATGTGTAACATATTTGGGGAAAAGAATATTAAAAAAAAATTGCAAGTGCTCGTCTACCCTATGTAAAACTATATCCCAAAGGCCAATTACACTATAATGTTACTTAACAACGCAATGAGCTGTAAAATAGGCAATTTTTATGCAGCTGAGCCCTCAAGCTTATTCTTCCTTCTAAGGCACTGCCTTCTTACTGTGGAAAGAAACAAGTGAATAATATACACTGCCTTTTTTAATGTTCATTTTGCTGCTATCATTTTTGAACAGGGAGGACAATGAGATAATCTAAATGATATAGATCACTTGTTTTCTTTCCTAATAGGAAAGATAATGAATGGCTTTGTTTTGATGGCTTTATTGCCTGCAAGATAATGAAATATCCCAGCATGGATTTCATTAGACTTTCTCTAGTCTCACTATGATACACCCATTAAGAGGCCAGATCTCCTCTTCGATATAAATGGAACCAGATATTACAAAGATTTTAGCACACTGTGAAAATCTGGGCATGAGTGTCACCAAAACTGGTGGGTCTTGAGATCAAGGCTGGCTTTGGCCATGAGAGACACAGAAGCACTAAGGCAGTTTATCAAAGTGAAATAGCTCAAGATGACAAAGATATGAGGCTGTGAGAGTTTTGGCATTTAAACTTTGTCATTATTCACAGGGCTCAGGGCCAGAGAGCACGTGCTGCTTAAATATCCAAACCCTTGCTCTGGTTTCATTTGGTGGCTTTCAGGGGTGGGGCACAGAGCACACAGGTCTGTCCTGCCACCAGCAAACCAATGGAGAGAGCCAAGCATCTGTGCATCAAGACAGCTGCAAGGAAGGACTCCCTATGGCATTAATCAGAGAGCATTTTAGCCTCCTGGGGTTGGAAAAGATAAGGTTATAGTGTTCTTCAAACAGCCATACTGTCTGTATTCTCACCCCCAGGATGAAAGGAAGAGACTAGGACTAGAGGGAACAGAGACATATGAACCCCATGAGGCTTTTTTCTGCTGAAGGTTCATGTTCTTATAATGTAAAGCTGCATTTTTTATTTCTTCAAGGATGACAACAAATGTGTGTTGGAATAAGACCAGGAAGACACATTGTATGAAAACAAAAATATTCCCTATTTGATTCTTACATGAATAGGAGATGTTTGGAGCTGGAAGTAAGATAAGCCAGAGGGTAAGGTTATGCAGTGATTTTAAAGTTGTCAATCTTTCATATTTTTCTCTTTTTTGTTTTTTTGACAATTGTTCATTGGGAAAAAGCCCAACACAGTTCTAAGATTTAATATGTGCCTTTTGGATGGAAGGGATCAAGAACCACAGGAGGCCACACAGAGATGAGTAGCAGTAACTAAAATAAAAAGAGATGAAAGCTGAGGAGAATTTGAAGGCCTTAAGTTAATGGGCTATGCTGCAGCTGATGTTTAATAATTTCTTTCTTGTCTTCTTGTGATCTCTGCAACAGATAATTGCTAGCACCCGTCAGTGATTATTTTCTTGTATCAAAGTGTTATAACAATGCTAAATTAAAAAAAAAAAAAAAGGCAGCAAATCTAAAACTAACTAGATTAGGGAAAAAAAGTTATTCACACTGCTTGCTGTAGTTTCCTTAAAGTGACCCTTACACTCCCTAAAGCCAGATGTACCTGCCAAGGGAAGAGAATCACAGGTGTAATGCCTTTTACCTCCTGAGTTTCATTCTTTGCCATGGAGCAACTTATGTGAGGGGCTCTCAGCCAGACTTGACCACAGCGCTACTGACACCATTAAATGCTGCAATTTGAGGTGAAGAGAGGAAAGTGGGTTTCTGTTCTCCCCTCCATCTCATCGGAAATGGGATTAGTCCTTTGCTATATCTGAAACCACAGCAGCAGTTTCCTAAAGGCAGCTGTGGAACAGTCCTTGCACCATGGCTTTTCCCCAAGATGTGAGTCAGCTAAAAACCTGCCCTGGAAAAAATCAAGTTATCTGATAGCTAGCATAGATTGAAACAAGATTTCAGGTTGTCAACCTCTTTTGTGAAAAATGAATTGAGAAAATAAGAATTAAGTGTGTCTCCAGTTGTTTCATGGCTCCTTTGCCACCAGTGCAGACAGGGAAGCTGAAGGAGATGGTGCAGCACTGACAATGCCTTGTCTCCATGACTGCTATAGACAAGTAGCAGACACATCAGGGGCTCTGTCTGAACAAGCAAAATAGCAGGAATGCCAGGCTGGACTGCTGGCTGAGCTTCTCATCAGTCACAGCCCTGCATGTCTGATTCAGCATTGCATGATGACATTTGCTTTTTAAGAACACTAAAGATAAATTATTTTGAGATGAAACTAAGAGACAGAATTGCCTGTCTGTGAGCTGCATTCTAATGCTTTCCCTGTGTCTGGCCTTTTTGTCCGTGCAAATTTATGTCACTTTTTTACAAAGCATGACTTAATTCATGTTTGAATTGCTTTTGCTGGGGCTTTCTTCATGCATTTTCAGAATTCAGATTCACAGGAGAGGAGACACAGGAAATTAGCTAGCTAGTCCTATAGCAGACAGATATTACAGAGAACCCTAGTAAGAATAAAGACTGGAGATTTGTTAATCTCTCAGTGTTTGTATGCCACCCAACATTTCCAGCCCAAATGTTTGACAGCTACTAAAATACAGCAGCACCTGTTGTTTCCATCACTTTGCTCTCTCTTTTGTTTGTTTTTGTTTTTGTTTTTGTTTTACTAGGACTAAATTTTGGCAGCAAACAGATGCTCTGGGACACCAATTTGTGCTAAGAATTTCAACAACATAAGTTGAGGCTGAAGACAGATCATTCCTGCTGGAATACCTGTGATGATTTCAAAGGTGATTGCTCCCCCAGGTGGAGCAAATATGAGATCTTTTTGTCCACCTCAGGGTAAAGTAAGGTAGAGCAGGTTAAATTGTCTTCTAGTGAATATTAAATCAATATAACAGCTGGTACAGGACTGATTAAGGAGAACTCCAATCAGTTCTCATTGAGATAGAGAAGTGTTTCTCTTCAGCAGGGAAGTGATAAAAAATGGTTCAATAGTTATTCCTGTAGACATATATGATCATGGTTATATTTATCTCTGAAGGCCCCACCCAAGGAAACGAATAGAAAGATTTTGAAGACAGTTCTTGAAAGGCTGGATTTCTCGACAAGAAATGAAAAAACAAAAAAACCAAAAACCACAAAAAACCAAGCCCAAACCCACAGCAAGTCAGGTAATAAAATGTTCAATTTTATTTCTTCCCCAGTGGCCTGAAAAGATCATCAAAGTCTGCTCTGACAGCTACTCCTAAGATCACTGGGACTTAAATGGGTTAGGAGAGAATTCCCTTAGGCATAGTGGTGACAGGGTTATTGATGGCTTTGTTGCCTGGTTAGATAAAGCTTGGTTGCCTCCTCTGTTGTGGGCCAGGAATAGTCAGCACACATGCTAGAAGAGAAGAGGATTAATAAAATTAATGTGTTTATTTTGCCTTACTGACATTTTAATATGTATTGATTAGAATTCTGCTTTTATAAGAAATATTAATCTTTTTTCTGTCACTCATAGCTGTATTTTCTCCTGCCTAGTGATGTGCCATATCCTCTGCTTCCTTCCAGTCCCTGAGGAACCTCTTGGACTGCACTGAAGTTTCTGTTTGGCTTTCACTGAGGGAATTTTGTCTACATGAAAACCACCTTGGAGAGAACACTGATATGTGTGAGAGCCTCAACAGAATATGGACTAGAGCCACCACCTGGGTTCTTGTCTCAAGATAAAATCATAGAATTGTTTGAGTTCACAGGGACCTTTAAAGATCATCTAGACCAAACCCCTCTGCAGTGAGCAAGGACATCTTCAACTAAACTCAGAGCCCTGTTCAGCCTGACCTTGAGTGTTTCCAGGGATGGGCCACCCACCATCTCTCTGGTCAACCTGTTCCAGTGCCTCACCACCTTCACAGTCACGAATTTCTTCCTAATATTTAATCAAAACCTACCATCATTCAGTTCAAAGCCACTACTCCTTGTCCTATCACTACATGTCCTTGTAAAAAGTTCCTCCCAAGCTCCCTTGCAGCCCCCTTTAGGTACCTTCCTCTTTAGGAGGATGCCACCCCAAAGCCTTCTCTCCAGGCTAAACAACTCCAACTCTCAACTTTTTCTGTCTTCATGAGAGAGGTGCTGCTGCCCTCTGATCGTTCTCATGTTCTCCTCCAGGCTCTCTCCATCCACCTGATGTCCTTCCCATGTCAGGGACCCAGAGCTGCATGCTGCACTGCATGTAGAGAAGAGGGCCAGAAGCCCCTCCTTCACCCCACTGGCCACACTGTTTGATGCAGCCAGGGCTACAGGTGGCTTTCTGGGCTGCAGGTGCACTTTGCCAGCCCATGTTCAGCTTTTCTTTGGATGCTGGTGATTGCACTGACCAGGGTGCAGCACCTTGCGCTTGGCCCTGTTTAACCTCATGAGGTTCCCACGGGCCCAGTTCTTGGTGTAATCAAACACCTTTTGAGCTTTTGGTCCTTTGGCTCCTCTGCCTCCTGTCCCAGGCCTTGGTCTTAATCTGCTGTACCTGGCCACTCTTTTTATTTCTTGTTATTTTGATTTGCATCCCTTATTCATGAAGAACTGCCCATCCCCCCTGCGTTGCTTGAGTGCCACCTAAGGTACAATTAAGTACAAATTCTTTGTTTATCCTAGGTCGGTCCCAAATGGCTCAGAGCAGCTGTTCAGGGGAGTTTCCCAGTGCTCCTGCATGTTGAGAGGATTTCTGGATTGCGTCAGTGAGGGAAAGGGGTGCACTGTCCTCAGGGAGGGCTGCACCTCTGGGCATTTCAGCTGTCAAACACTTCAGAGCATCTGTGGAGTGGCTGAGGACTGTGAGGCTGAGCTCGGCTACACCCTATGGGAAGCACAGTTCCAGTTCCTCATGCTAGCTTCCACTTTCTACTGCATTTTAAATACCCCCTTTGAAGCAAAGGGTAAGAAGGAAGAAATAATTGTCCTGGGAAGTTGCATGGCTAAGCAGTACCCTGTTCACTGCTTTGATTCTTGGACATGGTTATACTCTTTTTGCTAAAATTTTCTGGAAAAATGAGTCAAAATTAGATATCACATATGGAAAATTTCAGTTCATACAGATGAAGCTGTGCAAGGAATATTTAGCTCAAAAACAGGTCTTCTAATAAGAAATGTCCAGCCACTTTCCTAACAGGCAGTACTACTAAATTTGTTATGACTAATCCTTGGTATTGATTTTGTTGGCTGGTTGTAGAAAGACAGTTTGTCTGACTCCGGTAATTAAATTTAGTTAATTAGAATAAGTGGCTATGCCATTTTTCAGGATCACTGCTTACTTGCCTGTTTTCTTATTTTGTGCACAGGTTCTCTTAGGGTGCCCCAAAGACCATCAGACCATGGAATAAAGTTCTCACAAACTGATCCTGTTTTTTTGTATCTGAAGTTGTCTCTATTCAGTAGCTAAGTCAAGCATTTAAGTTACCATATTGCATGATTTTCAAGACTTCCAATAGGAAATCCTTGCAAAAATATGTTTATTGTGTAGCAGACATATATTGTCTCTATCCAGCCAGGGTATTTTAGCTATGATTCTGCTAGTGCTGAGTGTCACACAGTACTAGACCCTCATTTCAAGAAAGCAAGCTCTCTTCAGTGAATGTTTGCAGTTACTTAGTGAGTCCAAGACCATGGAGATAAACTTCAGAACAAATGAGATGGAGGGGCCTAAGTTTTGTAACCTTGTCACACTGCATCTTAAGTAGTTCTCTGCCTGGACATGCCTCTGTTCTGATGCTGGGTTTAAGAGCTGTCCATTAAAGGGCTTTTAAAGAGGTGACAGCATAGATTTTATACTACTCCTGATTGTCCTGTTTTTCAGTTCTGAAGGCAGTGAGCTAGATTTTTTTTGAGTATTGTCAATAAGGCTGCTCTAAACGGCTCAGTATAGGGACAGAGATGGAAGCAGGTCTTTCTCCGTTTCTCTACGGGAAGGAGATGAAAGCAAGGCATTATTTTGATGTATCTAGAAAATGGGAGAGTTTCTGTGTTTTCACAAAGGCTGATGCTGATTAGGAGAGAATTGGAACACTGAGTGCTCAGCTGGAACAGGAACAAAGGAGAGGTGACGAGCCTGTGATGTGTCTCCACAGCGAACACTGCAATTCAAGGTCATACAGTGAGTTCTCCTGCCCCAGCTCTTCACTCCAGTACAATCTTTGACCTCATCTCCTCCTCCTCCAGGATTCAGAAACCCTCCTCTATGCCCCACAGGAGCCCTGCTCAGTAATGGGGCAGGGCTGGGAACCAGGAGATCTGCCTTTAGGGGCAGGTGAATGCACAGCTCGCCTTCTGCCCTTCTGCTCTGCTGCTGAGCTCTAGGAGTTGCTTGTGGAGTCAGGAATCCAGAGGCTCTGGGGCCAGGCTTTGCCAAAGGCAGCTGGGCTGGGCTGTATGCCATGATGCAAGGCAAGGCCTAATGCCTCTGTTCTGCATTTCATTTGGATGTACGTGCCTGAGCAGCACTGGGGCTGCCGGGATTGCATTTGTGTAACGCCACAGTACAGTCACAGTGGCAGCGTGCCTGGAGCAGGCTGAACCTGTTTCTGTCCCCTTTCTCTGTGACTCCTTCAAAACTTAAGGTGTGCTGGGAAGTGCACAAAGTGTTCTCACAAAAACCCAGGTAAGACGTGCTCAGGTGACGTTAACCTTTTGCTGAGGTGCATTTTCATGATGAAAATACGGCACATGAGATCATTCTGGTCTCAGCCTTACCAGTGGGTCTAGCTGGTTCTGGCCATATGGGCCTCAGACAAACCACTTCTCTGCCTTTCCTTAGCGAAGATTTTTATTTTTAAAGTTGCTTGATGCCAAAAGCAACCTATGCTCACAGCTTTCTGCATCCATGAATGGGATAATTAATGACTGCCCATGAAAAACAAAGCAAAGATGAGAACTAGAAGCACAGTCTGAGGAAAGGGATGCTTTATGGGGCACCCATGGAAACTGAGGTTAGTTTCTGACACCCTGTGCTGTGCTAAGATCTGTGGCAATCAGCATTCAGAGACCTACTTGGATGTTTCTGAGATGAAATCAAGCTTCATATACTGCTGGCTTCTCCTGGGCCCTGTAGATGCCCGGGGAAGCTTAGAGGCATGATTGGCAGCTGCTATGGTGTGGTGGTTGTAATAATGCAAGAGAAGCATCTTCCCAGGCAGAACAAACCTCTCCACAGGCTTGCAAGGCTAACTACTGCATATGCTACCATAATTCTTCTTTCTCAAAGGGCAGTCCAACAGAAAAGCTGTGTCAGGCTCCCAACAGACTGTGCCGAGTTGGACTGATCCCCAACCTGGAAAATCAGAGCTGTCTAGAGGAATGAAAGAGAGAGGAAGACTCATTCTCCCACAGCTCCCACAGGACTTGAGCTATCCTTGCACAGAGTTGTCATCCCTTGGTGCCTTTGGAGCTCGGGTTTGATTTGCCATCTGCAGTGGGCACTGTCCCACAGGGTCTGCATAGGGGTGGGTTGGTGACAGTGGCAGGATCCACCAACAGTCCCAGAGGAAGCCAGGTAGTGAGTCATGTCCAGAATCCATCTGGCAGCAGCAGAGAAACTGCTGCAATGTGAGCTTGAGGTTCACACAAGACACAGGGGCAGGCAGGACTGGGACATGACAATGACCAGATGCTGAGTGGCAGGGGATGCCACGGGGGACAGGCACCTGTGGTGTAAGCCCAGGCAGGGCCAGGGAAGCTCCACGTGGTCCAAATCTTAACATTTGTCTTACTCTAAAGGAGTTTTACAATGTAGTCTTTTATAACAAATATTTTATTTTGGTTGGATATTGATAAGGTGAAATATGAATGAATACATACTTAAAAAATAGGTTTACTCTTCTGCAACCCTTCAGTACTGCCATGAAGTCCAGTATGAAATATTAAGATGCTGCTTAAATAATGTCATTCTGGAAATAGTACCAAAACATCTTGACCACCTGAATAGCTGCCTCAACCAAGATCACCTCATTATTTTCTTTTCTTTTCTTTTCTTTTTTTTTTTTTTACACAGCATATTTGGGTTGATAAGAAATAAGGAACAAAATGAGCTGAAAATAGGCTTGATCACAGCATAGTGTGTTCCTCCTCATCTAGAAATGACATTTTCAGGACCTTGGTGTCTCTTGGTGTCTACACTTATTTCGGTGTGCAGGCACAGGAAGCAGTTGTGGAAGAGTTCAAGTGTAGTGGAGAGGATTGCATGAGCAGATTCCCGTAACCCCGGCAACATCCTGTCTTGAAAACTTCCAGCTTCTTCCTTTGTATGTCTTGTTTCCCTTAAATCTAGCAAATAGGTCAAATCCTCTAACTCTCTGACGTGTGAAGCTTAACGCTTCAGGTGATTGTAGAGACACTTGTGAGAAGGGCAGTGAGAAAGGCTTTTTTGCTAGTTTTAAAAAACCAAATGTATTGTACTGTGTGATTCACAATTAATTCACACACATCTTTGGCTTGTTTTTCCCCCCTGGTGTTAATATCTGTGCTTGCTTGTGTGAATGCATTTGAGTAGACTATATTTGAGTACTTCTCCAAGTTAAAACATTTTGAGAATTGCAATATGAATGAGGAAACTCCCTTCTGAGATGTAAAATGAAGAGCCGTGGGAAAAACAGTGAGGCACAATTTTCCTGGATTTTCTCTGTATATTGCTCTGTATAGAGAATCAGACACTCTTTAGACTGATCAGATAAAAATGAAAGAGCAGATCAACACACAAAAAAAGACAATTTGAAAATCAAGAAGGTTATGACAGTGGAAAAATGGCACTTATTTAGACTTCGTAATGTACTTTAAAACAAATAAGAGGTTTATTCAGCAGAATAGGTGCTCAAATTGACATATTCCATCACAAAAACCCTTACAAATAGTTAAACACTATTGTGTGTTCAAGCAAACCCAGTAATTCTTAACTTGCTGATAAAATAGGCCAGTTCCCATAAACAAATTTGTATTCAAAATGCTGAATGCAGTCAAACTAGAAACTTAGGCAATATTCATCCCATATTTCTAAAAGAATAATTGAAAGCAAGGAACTAGATGGGGAATGGTATAAAACACAATGTAGATTTGCCATATCCTGACAGTAGCTTGTGTCAGTCTAACTTAATACTTATCCCTCATGATTCAATTAATTTTTGATAAAAGGGGAGTGAAATAGCTTCAGTCTGCCTGGACTTAGATCAAACATTTCCTCTCTGGAAATGATTAATAGAGCAGGAGATTTGTGTGTTAATTTGTATATGATAACTAAGGAAATGTCTGATAAGGAAAATACAAGGGGTGAGGGGAAATAATCAGTAGTAGAAAAAAGAAATACTGAATTCCTTGGGTACTGGATATGGGACTCAGAAATATCTTAGAGTTTGGCAGACAAAGTAGAAACATGCTGATGAGTTCTTGCTGGTAACAGCTGGGAGGGAGGAACAGTACAGGAACAAAAGGATGACTTTAAATCTTGACATAATAGGGAAATAATGACATTATAGAAGTCAAAATTACAAGGTCGCTAAATAGCTAAAATTCCTGCTGTGAGCTGGAGTTCATCAGCTGGAAACAAAGGAAGAAGGAACAAAACTTTGTTATTCTAAGCAGCTGCAGGGCAAGCAGGTTGAGATGCAACTGTGGGAAGGCCAAGACAGGGCCTGTGGCTGGGTCAGGCAGAGCACTTTCAGCAGACACTGGAAAAGTCTTATTTACCCTCTGTGAACCACTGCTAAGGTCCCACCCAAAACACAGCACATGGCTGTGAGGATCTGTCCTTTCTGAAGAGTAGTAAGAATGAGGGTAAGAAGGAGAGGAGAATCAGAAGAAAGGAACCCAAATTTTGTGGCAGCTAACCAAAGGACCTCACTGCATTAGCTGACCTAAATGCTGATACAAGAACAGCTGGAAATAAAGAAGGACAAGAATAATTTCCAAAGGGAAATGAGCCAAATGCTCCTAACCAGTGGATGATCACTGATTTGAGTGAAAAATAAACGTAGATACTTGTCTCTTTATGGAAAAAATGTGTGTGACATGGCTAATAGAGATAACAGAAAACTAGATCTGATGATCCAAGAAACTCCTTTCTCACTTTATCCCCTCACATGATCTTATCCTCAGGAAAAGGAGACGAATTTGGGCAAAAATACACCAACTTCTCTTGTCTTTCAAATGGGCATGAAATGGGAAAAGGGGACATAGTGTCTTTCTGAATATTGATCTAATCAATATTAGAGTGCTTTATTCTGAAATATTTTCCTATTAGAGTAAACCAGAACAGTTTGTTCAAAATACAGTTTCTCAGTGCCGAGTAGTAAGGAAATATTCTTACTTATTTAATCACCATTATCAATACACTTACTTATACTCATGTAAAAACAATGTGTAAAACATTTTTGAAGGGGCTATACAGAGGAGTGTTATAATGTATAGACATGTGCAGGGGAATTAAATTACAGAATAGGAACAGGTTGTATAAACGCAGCAATTATTTAGATAATTTCAGCTGCGCGTTCTGGATAAAGGGAGAGTCTATAAATGTCTGCTTGCTTGTTGACTCTCTTCTGAGATATCTTATACTCCATATCAAATACAGGATAACCAATACAGAGCATACAAGGCTGAGAAGGCCAAACAGTAAGATGGATGATGATGCCAACAGAAACTTTTGCCCACTGCAAGGGATCTGCTGAAAAAGTAAAAGCGCTGCAGGAGTTGGAGATGAGGTTTGCATATGGCAAAACTATCCCTGAAATCCAGCTTGTTTATGAATCTGCTGCTTGTATTTTAAAAAATCTTTCATGAGTAGCTGTGTAGTTTGCAGAGCGAGATATTGGCATGTTGAAAAGAAACGACCTTTCATTTATTGAGATTTACAAGTAGCACAGACACTGCCTGCTGTTGCTGCAGTTTTCAGAGACTAAGCTGAAACTCGGTTTTCAGAGACTCTGCTTTTAGGTATTTTTTTCCATGCATTTGGAAACAAACCCAAAAGCTGCCTTATATGATTGTACATAAGAACTTAAAAACCTGTCCTTTTGTATTTATTTTTTCTCTTTTATGTAGAAAATATTGCAAAATCATTGATGCAATTATTTCATTCGGTTGTATCTATGTAATGTCTTCCACTTGACTATAAGAGTGTCATTATGGTAAAGGCTTTTCTTTTACAAGAAAAAACAAAAGTTCTGTTGTTACTTCTGGGAATGATGATAAAACTGTTCAGTTGTAGGAGGTCATATGTGCTGGTAATTACTTTTATATTTAGAATCGGAAATGACAATCTGAAATAAGGATATCTCATTAGTAGTAATGCATTTTAATTTCTGACAAGTGAAGTATTCCCAAGGAAATGACAGATGTTAGAACTGCAGTGAATTACCTATGGCTTAGGAGACTTCAAAAAGTGGCAAAACATTATAAAAATTCCTTAATTGCCTAGAGTAACAGTGTGAATCAGTCTTTGCTACTGTCCCAAATTTTTACTAGATGAAAAAAATTTGAGGGCTCTGGCAGACTGCTAAAGAAACTCTGTTTTGGCACATTTTGATCTCTTCTTGCCTAACAGCAGCTGTCAACAGACCCTTTGTCCCATAAGTTTTAAGTTTAAGAAGCAAAAAATATGTTTTAGATTCAAGAGATTAGCAATCATTTCAGTTCAAATCTAGGCAGATGCAGTGACACGGTCTGTATCCAAAGAGGCCTTTTGCTTATTGCAAAGTTCAAAACCAGCCTTACAAAGAGCTTACATGTAACTTGGGTTGGTCTGAAGTCCAAACTCAGGACAAAAGCTAAGCTTGGCTTGATCTGACACCCCAATTATTTTTGAGACAAAGCTGAGCTGGAACCAGGTCTAAGCTATTACAGTGACTACACCCCCTGGGCCATTATCTGTGTATGAACATGGAGGAATAATGCGTTACCTGCTCTAGGTGACTGAAATGGAGTTGGAGTGGCAAGAGGAGAGCTGGAGCACCAGACAAAGGCTGGACAAGAACTGATGGCACCTCCAGTCATGTTTTATGTGAAGGCCTTTGAACCTGTGAGGATGAAAGTTCCCTCAGGCTCTCTGTGTTTATTCCAGGCATGAAGCAATGCATAAGCAGTTTCCAGGACAAAACCTCCCCACAGAACTGCTGCCAAAATCTCTGCTCAACAGCAAGGTGATGTTTGATGCTCAGGTCAGTGGTGTTGCACCATTGTTCTGGACACCCTTTCACTGACTACACGTCTTGCTGGCAGGGGGCTGTCCCATCTGGTCCTCTTGCTTCCTCATCCATGCTGCATTTTACCCCAGTTCTCCCTCCCTTCAGGGAGTTTGGATTGTTATATCCCTACATAAGGGATTTTGAGTACTTTTTCTCAAGAATTAAGAGACATATGTTATAGTTTGCCATGTGTTTAAACACCAGTGGTTTTCTGGGAAACAGGTTGTGGTTGCCAACTCCAAATCTGAGTGAGAAATATCTTTGAGGGCCTCAGCAGTGATGACTGCTGAGTCCTTCTTTCCATCATCAAGACGTGGGACAAGTGTTGTGGCACCCCATGCTAGAACCATCACACCCCAGATTCTTTTGCTTCTCCCTTGTTCCAGGAAGTTTAATGTACTATATTTTCCCAACCTGATATCAATGGCTTATCCTGAAAGAGATGGAGTAAGGTGAAGCAGATCTAAAGAGCTGAGGAGTAAACATTCTGCACTCTCTCATGAGGGAAAATACATCTTTATTGCCAGAAAGATGCCTAAAAATATGAAATAGAGAGCAAGTCAAATCACTGTGAAATGCACTAACAAAACACTTCAAGAAAAATCAAGGAGGAGATGTTACTTTTATGTCTGCATTCAAAACATAGGAGGAATGCACTTGAAACTCTTGAAATTACCCAGAACCCCTGTGTACTGTGAAAGACATTTGGTGAAGGCAGTGCACAGAGAGAGATCAAACTCCTCAGAACAACAGAGAGGGGAAAGGAGCTCTTGAGAGTGTTGGTGGCAGAATTCTATTTCAAACACTGTTTTGTCAATATGTTTGTGTTGCTGTTGTGCTCAGAAGTGCTTGCTCAGAGGAAGATCCCTGCATGCTGGGTCCTGACCAAAGGCCATCCTTGCCCCCCACTGGCCAATATAATAAGCTGACAAGCTTCCCTGGGTAGGCATGCTCAGGGTGGTAGACAGTGATTGCAGAAACAGCAGGTGCCCTTTTCCATGTCAAAGTTTCAGCAGCCGTGCTGCAAGAGGCAACTTGAAGAGAACAGTGGAGTAGGCATAGAATGGAGAAGCTGAGGAGAGCTTTTGTAGAAATAATTATGTGCCAAAGCACTTAGAGGTGCTTTAAAAACTCCATCAAAATAGTGTTGCCTGGCTTCTGTGCAGTGACAGATGATGAAACATCCAGTTGTGTTAGGTCAGGTATGGCAGAAAACAGGGAGAAGGCAGAGTCCATATAGTCTGGGTCCTGGGAGCTGGGGCTCTGAAGTCATCAAGCAGGTACTGGGTAGAAACTCCTGGACTTCCCTGCCAGGTAGCACTGCAGAAAAAAATTCCTGCTTAAAATCCAATAAAAAATTTAGAGACTACCTTTATACCACAGGTTCCCTTTCAACCTTTGTCATTCAGGTATCTGTTTTTCCAGGCAAACAGGAAACACATCTGTATTTCTAACAGGATTCGGTCTCTAGGTATGATCAGTGGCAGAAACACTCAGGATGAAGAAGCCATTCCCTGTCATTGTTCCCTGAGTACTACTAGTATTTGGGAAACTATTGGCAGTGGTACAAAAGCATTTTATTCCAGTAAGAAAAGACTATCTCAAATCAGGAGAAAAGTGGCAAATCCAGCAAGCTGACAGACCCTGTGTGCGTGTGTGTGTGTGTGTCTGTGTGTGTGTGTATGTATGTATCAGTGCATAAAGGAGAGAAAAAGACAATGCTTTAACCTTGCTGTTGGGACAGCAACATTCTGAGGGCTGTAGAGAGCGTGGTATTTAATTATGCTTTGCCTGCACAAATGCTTTATCCTCATATAATCAAATAAATCCTTTAATTTTCTCTTAAGATGTCTAGCCACTCTACCAGCAGCATCATTTATCATCAAATATACTGGTGCAGACGGAGTAGAAACTATTTTTCCAAAGCAGATCACAGTCAATTGTGAGATCATTTTCTGGCCATGCGCCCCTGCTTCTCTTTCTGACCTGCAGACCACCTTCCTTCTCCTTCTTGCTTTCATTTGCTCTCTAAAAGGTAGAGTTCCTGCTTATTTGGAAAATAGTTTATGGTTTATTTGAATGTGGTTTGTCAAGTTAGCAGTGCCAGGTGCTGTGTGCTCTGCAGGCAGATTGACAGCTGTCACTGGGTCAGTCTGTGATCTGCTGGGATCAGTCCAATGCACAATGTCCATCTCTTGTGCAATAAACCAAATACTTTCACCTCTTAGGCATGGACTGGAGCTATCACAGGTGCAGGTGGGCAAGGTAGTGGAAAGTCATTTAATGACCCTGCTTTCTTGCTAGATCTTGTGCTGGCATTTTTCATCCATTCCCAAGGTGCTCTGCCTTGACTGCTGTCCCTTATGCATACAGCTTTGACATTCACCTTCTGTAAATTAACACTGTAAAAAGCACTTTTCCCGCCCTGCTCACAACAAATACAAAAATACTGTGGAAAAAAAGTAAAATTAAAAAAAAATCCACTTCCCCTCTGCTGCAGGCAACACCATCTCACAGTCCTTTTCAGAAACACGCCATTCTCCAGCTTAAGGATGACTTATTTTGTTGTTCCCACAGCTCTAACAAGAGGGTTGTTTTAAAACCTCGTTGCTTTGATGTCTTGAAGCCATTGTCAGACACTGATTACACGGTTACATGCCGTCAAGGATGTGATGATCTATACACATCCTGTGGTCAATTCATTCTCAAGTGTATACTGTGAAAATCTTATCATTCTGTGATTGCCCCCAGCTCAGGTTTCTTCTATCATCTATCATTTGAGCTGTAAGCTTGTTAGAGGAAGGACTATTGTTGCATTTGCTGGAAGTACTATGTGTACCTCAAGAATTAAATGAATAATGTGCTCCACTTGTAAAGACTGAATATAGGCTTTGAAAGCAAAAGCAAAATAAAAATATTAAGTAGCACAACTGGTGAATTAAAAGGAAGCAAATAAAAAACTAAAGCTTAATAAAAACATGGACAATCATGTATTTACATAAGAAACACCTCAGCAGAAGAGAGAGCAAATAAAGGGTATTGGATATGGAGACTATCATAGTAAATAGTCAGAGAAGGACTTTTGAAAAACAGTAAACATAAAAGTGAATGTGTTGGGCTGACTTTGGGGAGCTGCCAGGTGCTCACCAACTCCCTTCATCAACCACACAGGGTGACAAAACGTGAAGAAAACTTGATGTGAAAGGTGACAATAATGAAAGTGTATCTCTTAATTAGCCTGGTTCCTGAAGAAAGTAAGCTCAATCTCTTTTACTGCAGAGATATGTCCACCATCATCTCCCTTATCAATAAAACCAACTCGCTGTTTAGTTTTAAACAGATTTGCCAGACTCCTAAAGGTCTCAAAAAATTGCATTTCCACTCATTTTCTCCAGCTAGAGATCAGATTGTACCATGTGCCAGAGGATCCGTGTGAAGAGCCAAGGGATGCTCTCTCTGTCTTTAAGGCCTCTTGTGAGTTGTGTTTCATGACTGATTTTCTGCTGCATAATGCACAGGGCCAAGTGAAGAGTCCTCTCCTCTGTCAAAGGTTGTCTCCTAAGGAGATTATCTGGCATTAACTACTACTAATGAAAAAAAAAACCCAACTGGCTAAGAGCAGTTTTCATCAAAATTAATATTATTACGTTCTCCCTGCAGTGTTCTGTCATCTTTACTGACAGGGTGAGTTCATGCTGCAACCTTCATGCAATTCAACTGCCTACAGAAATCCATTGGAAACTGGGCTCTGCCGTTTCTGAAACTAATTCCTGAATTTTTTTTTTTTTTTGTCAAAGTAATACTTTCTCTACAGCTGTCAGCAAGCACAGTTTTAGTGTGTACTAGACATAACAATTCTTATTCTCACCACCGCTGTTTTATCTGATGGGAAATTTATCCATTGCAACCCAGCAGAAATGTCCCCTTCTTACTTTTCTATGGCACAATTTGCTTATGAAAAGGAAAAACAAACAAACAAACACCCCCAAACCCAAACCTGACAGGAGAATTCATTGCTATAATTTAGGGAAGTTTCAGCAAAATTAATGAGGTGCCATTACCAAGAGAACATGGGCTGATTTCTACATAATTACTACTATTTGTATAACCATCAGATCCAATGTATTATTTCCACAGGCTTGAAGCAAGAACGAGGCTCCTTTGAGCTGGTGTGCATGCATAATACATTTTGGTGTCCAAGCACACGCCAGTGGGGATGAATAGGGACCAGTTCAAAGTCACAGTGCAGCTGCCTGTTGGTTTTCTCAAGAGCGAGGCATGAAAATAAACCAGGATGTGAACTAATAGGCTGCTCATTTTACTATAATATCCCGTTGTTATTAATTGACAACAGCTGTGTGGCAAGTTGTGTGACACCCACTGCTGGAATAAAGCAGCTCCAAGTGAATGGAATGTATAGGAACCTACAATGAGGCAGATACCACATAGAAAGAAAAACCACGTCCCTGTCTGCTCCTACAAGGGGAGTTTCTTAAGCTCCATTATTTACAGTAGCAGTGCCTGTTCTTGTGTAATGTCAGCACAGTTCCCTGTGCTGGAAGAGTTCACCAAGCTGCTTGCAGTCATGTATCAGCAGTCCTGGCTGCCTGGGGAGGTGCCAGTTGGCTGGGGGTTGGCAGATGTGACACCCATCTGCAAGAAGGGCCAGAAGGAGGATCCAGGGAATGAGAGGCCTGTCAGCCTGACAGGGAAGGTCATGGAGCAGATCACCTTCAGCACCATCACACACTCACCAGGGGATCAGGCTCAGGCTGAACTAGCACAGCTTTAGGAAAGGCAGGTCCTGCTAGACCAACCTGATCTTCCCTTCCCTTCCCTTCCCTTCCCTTCCCTTCCCTTCCCTTCCCTTCCCTTCCCTTCCCTTCCCTTCCCTTCCCTTCCCTTCCCTTCCCTTCCCTTCCCTTCCCTTCCCTTCCCTTCCCTTCCCTTCCCTTCCCTTCCCTTCCCTTCCCTTCCCTTCCCTTCCCTTCCCTTCCCTTCCCTTCCCTTCCCTTCCCTTCCCTTCCCTTCCCTTCCCTTCCCTTCCCTTCCCTTCCCTTCCCTTCCCTTCCCTTCCCTTCCCTTCCCTTCCCTTCCCTTCCCTTCCCTTCCCTTCCCTTCCCTTCCCTTCCCTTCCCTTCCCTTCCCTTCCCTTCCCTTCCCTTCCCTTCCCTTCCCTTCCCTTCCCTTCCCTTCCCTTCCCTTCCCTTCCCTTCCCTTCCCTTCCCTTCCCTTCCCTTCCCTTCCCTTCCCTTCCCTTCCCTTCCCTTCCCTTCCCTTCCCTTCCCTTCCCTTCCCTTCCCTTCCCTTCCCTTCCCTTCCCTTCCCTTCCCTTCTATAGTTTTAATATATTTTCACTATTCAGAATAAATCTTGCTGCAGATGAAAACATCTGCTGTCATTGATACAATCATCAGTACTTCCCTCCACCAAATCAAAGCCAAGTCATTGTTGGAGTTTTTTCCTATGCTTTTGAAAAAATGTGTTCACATTTTTCACGCTGGTACTAGTGCAAAACAACTCCCAGATGTTTCATTCTGCCAGTGGGAATGAGAAAAATGCAACATCATTTTAAGATGGGTAATAACAGGAGGCTTTCTACCAGCTTTGTTAGGGGCCAGGGTGAGAGCAAACACTGCTTGGAAAGATCAAGTGGAGACCACAGAAGCTCAATGAATGTGGATCTGATCTTTGATGCTGTGAAATCCCCAGGTCCCTGAGACCTTAATGGATTTTCCCTTGGCTAATACAGAGCAATTGCTTTAAAGTACACTACTCAGGCTAAACTGAGACAAGAAGGGTAAGGCAGAGCTTTCTCATCCCCCGATGTCCTCTTTGCTGATCCAAGAAAAGTGACCAATTCTTAAGTGGTGTGGAGTCTCTTATGTGACTTTCCCTCACCCCATTTGATTCAACTTGAATTGGTTTCTCCATGAAAGGACTGCCCCTGGCCCATGTCACCCTGTGCAGGGAAAAGAAAATGTCTTTTCCCCTGTATGTCTACTGACAAGAGTGCCAAAGTACAAACACAAACCCCAATTTATGAGGGAGACTTTCTGTGTTGCCCTGTAGTAGCTAAATTTCAGCCTCTCTAGGAGAGGAACTGGCAGAGAAATTGAAAAAGGGGTTGCTGATGTTAGGAAAATGTTTCTAATGTACTACCTAAAGGTCTCTTCAGTGAAATTTGAATGCACAGTCATGGCCTTGATTTCCACAGAAGATACCTTGCAGTACAGTCAGTCATAGTGTGCTAGTAACACCAACCAGGTTGTGGATTTCATCCCTGCATGGGCCATTCACTTTAGATTTGGACTTGGTGATTCTTGTGGGTCCCTTCTAACTCAGAATATTCTGTGGTTCTGTGAAATTTCACCTAATTTTTTGTTCTAGGCCATCCTTCTCTGCCGTGCTACATAAAAAACAAATCCAGACAGGATTTGGCAGCTGAAAAATACTTTCCTTTATAGTTTTGGCCAGTGGCATTGGAAATGTCTCAGGTCACTCAGTTCTCTTTTTCTGCTCTCAGAGATGGGAAGGATGGAGAATTTTTGACTGCAACCATCCCTAGACAAGCCCCTGAACTTCTCTCTTTGTGTGAATCCAAGCATGCTGGTGCCTCTGAGCATCCCTGTCCTGACCTGCTGCCTCAAGGCTGATGTGGACAGGCAGCAGCTCAGCACAAGCTCTTGTGACATTTCACTAAAAAACACTCCAGTCAGGCTGGTCCACCTATTTGACTCAAAAGCATCTGTAATACTGAGCTCATCAATTATATATCAAGGTATCATGTAAATCCATTCCCTTCCCATGCTTAAAAATTAATAAATCAATTGGTATGAGATGGCAGGAGCTGACACTAATGAATGATATTTTGAAGACATAAAAAATAAATAGATTTTATACATTTATTTAGGACAAATTATGTGTAATAATATGCTTCCTTTTTATTTGTCGAAAGACAATTTAAAAAAGCATTTGGTAGAGAAAACAACTTCTTCATTCCCTCCAATGGACTGTTTGACCTGGGAAGCTTGTATAAAATGAGTTATTACACTTAGATTCATACCTGTAAAATATCCATATCTGGTGTTTATGCAATTGACATTTCTGTCCATCCTAATCTTTCAGCTTGTAGCTCAATAATCTTAATAGAAAATTAGAATATTTGAAAAGAATTTTTGAACCGATTTTTCTCTTTAGAAGAAAAACAAACTGTAACTATAAAATTCTAGGGCTTACATTTTAAATCTACAGGGAACACAAGGTTCAACAAAAACTAGAACAAAACATACAGAATTTAATAAAGAACAAAAAACCCTCCCCTAGGCCCCTTTTAGCTTCTTTCCAGTGAAAGGCCTTCAGACTTTTCCAGAGCATAGGTCTTTTATCAAGATGATACCTGTTATCATTAAGATTTTTCATATCTGGAAGGTATTTTAGCAAACCCTTTGGCTCTCAGATGTTCTTGGTCCTGCACTTCTCCTTCCACACCTCAGAGCTGTGGACAGTCCTTCCCCACAGGCTGCTTCTCTTTCTCCCCACAGGTTTTTCCATGTGTAAAGTAATACTCCCTTTCCTATGGTCAAGTATTTATAAACAGCTAAGTGATTTTTCTGATCCAGATTCCTCAGGGGGGGCTTCCTGTTCATCCTTGCTGATGCAGCATCCCATTTCAGTGAGATTGCCCCAAGCCCACCTCTCCCCTCACCGCCAGCTCAGGGGCTGCTCTTCCTCTGTCTGCAGACCCTGGCTCTGCTCAAGTAACATTCAGAGATTGGTTTGGGGTGTCTGTTTTTGTTGCTTGAAATAATTTGAAAACAGAAAAGAGGAGGCACTTATCTGTCTGTCAGCAACAGGCAGACACTCCAGGGATTGATTGCCTGTGAACCTCAGCATGAGAGAAAGCACAGGGTTGTCTTTGCCAGCTCGTCCAGCCACTGCCTGGGAAAATGGGTTGTTTCAGGGGAACAGAGACTGAGGAGTGATAAACGGGAAATTTAGCTGGAAGTGGGAAGCATGGAGGAGAAAGCCTGGAAATTTGTGTCAATTTTAGCTCAAAGCTGCAAGAAGGGCAACTTCTCCTTGCTCGTCTTGTGGAGGATCTGTGACTGTGGGGTTTGGGGGAGCAGGTCAAGAACCATCAGCAAAGGTTATGCTGATGTGGTGGGGAGAGCTATGGGGACAGCTACAGCTTGATGAAGGCATTGTTACTTCTCACACTGAACTCATTTAGGAAAAGGCCTCAGTCCCTCCAGAGTGGTCCTGGCAGGAAAGCAGCCCCCAGCACATGTTGTGCCTGTGGTAGATAGTGGTAGTTGCAAACTGGGAAAACCTTTCTGGTTGAGAGGAGAAATGGTACTGGGACAGCCTGTACTGTTGCAAGACAAGGGCTCAGCTGGGCTGGTAACCTCACTGCTCAGCATGTCTTTATCTCAGGGGCTGGTCCCCTTTCACAGCAGTTATGCTCAAAGTGCTTGGGGGCCCACAGCAGCCCTCCTTGGGATTACCCACCTTTGTAGTCCTGCATAGCACACAGAACCATAGACTCCTTGGCTGGAAAAAACTGCTGAGATCATCTTGTCTAACCATGAACCCAGCACTGCCAAGTCCACCACTAAACCATGTCCCTCGGCACCACACCTACACATCTTTTAAACACCTCCAGGGATGGTGACTCAACCACTTCCCTGGGCAGCCTGTTCCAATTTTGAAAGAAGTCCCATCATTTTACATTAAGACTCATCTTCAGTTTTGAAAGTTAATATGGGAGTGATTCCACATATTTTCTTACTGGTTATGTGCTGTTTTGTTTGTCATCACTCCTCACAGCATTTTCTCTAGAAGCAGTCCTGAGACTTGGGGAGGAAGCAAGATGAAACGTAACAGAGCAGTTGAATGACTTCACCCAGAAGGAAAGTAAACCCCTCAAGAGCAAACTCCCTTTGTCCAGTATCTCTTCTCCACCCTGAAAAAATATTTTCACTATGCACCTCTGATAGATGAACAGGCAAACCTGCAAGAAGGCCAACCTTTCCCAGAGTTGTGTTTAGGAGTGACTTTACAGAAGACACTTAGAAACCCCCCTTGTCTTCCTCTCCATGCTGTTTGTATTCAAATCCATAAACATGCAGCAATAGCTTGAGTTTAAAAAGCAGGCAAGGATGTCCCAGTAAGTAGAGACAGCAAAGTAGCAGAATTTATTTTCAGCATATATTTGTGTTTGGACTTTGGACGAGTACAGGAGACATAGTATTCTGCTGATAAAATTTGGAACACTGTGAACTAAAAATCAGGTTATTTATATCTGTTAAAAGGGATTTAGAAAACTACACATAACAAACTGCTTGAACATAAGAACTATATACTTGGAAAAGAAAACTGAATATATTTGGATCCATAGGCATTCAATCCTTTTCTTTCATAGACATGCTATATAAATTTAAACCCGTAAAGAGCAAAACTCTTTTTCTGAACTGTACACTAAATACTTACTCATTCAGCATTGTGAGGACTTAGCATGTCTTCTGGAGGAGATAAAGTTTCATTGTTGAAACCAATGAAGTAGACCATGGAGAGCTTCACTTGGTGAACATTTATACTCTTACTATGTTGCTGTATAGGGCAGAAAACATTGCTAGCAAAAGCACAGCCCAGTCCTTATTTCCAGCTCAAGACAAAGTGACGATAAGTTGCTTGAAGAACCAACTAATTTCCTGATAAAAATATTCTATGTTGGCAGCTCATGAAGAGTTGGTGGAGCTCTGGTCAGCAGAGAGAGGACATGGGCAGCAGTGCTGATGGACACACTTGGGGTGCCACGGAGAAGGCATCTTGTTTCTAGCCACAGTCCTGTGACTCTGCAGAGGCAGGTGAACAGCTGGGAGGTCCTGGCAGACTCTGACACTGTTGGGAAGGTGTGCAGGCACAGTTTACCTGCAAAAAAACATGGGGTTTTTTCCTCTTTCTTTTTGGAATTTCTTAAATTAAGATGCAGTAGCTTTTAATTGACTGTTTTTTAGTGTCTGCAACCTCCATTGGGACTGAGCTCACCTGTGGTAGGTGCTGTGCCACAGAATCACATCTGTCACTCCAGGAGGACTTAACTGGACTGCTCCCAACACCCTGACCAACACAGTGTCAGGTCGTGTTCTGACTCTGTCAGTGTTTCTAGGATTTTTTGTTTACTTGGTTTTTTTTTGTACTACTACATTTGTATTTTTAATATTCCTAGTAAAGAACTGTTATTCCTGTTCCCATATCTTTGCCTGAAATCCCCTTTAATTTCAAAATTACAGTAATTTGGGGGGAGGGGGTTTACATTCTCCATTCCAAGGGAAGCTCCAGCTTTCCCTGGCAGACACCTGTCTTTCCAAATCAAGACAACTTTATACAGGACACCAGGAAGTGTGGGATTTACATCTCCCCATTTTCAGGTCTGGATTTTGCAGCAGGCAGGTGGGGGTCTGCAGGGTGCAGGCATCCCTGGCAGGGAATGTGAATGAACATGGCTGAGCCCTGTTCTTTTTTCTGTTCTTTTTTCCACTGCTGTGAGCCTGTTCAGCCTCACCCCGAGTCCAGGGCTTGCCTAGGGCAGATTGCACCCAGCCCAAGGCAACAGGCTGCACTCTACTTTCTGTCTCTGTTATGCAGCATTTTGGGTGTTGTTATCTGTGGGGAGGAAACCTGCTGAACTGGGTGTTAGTGTAGTGCTACTGCATTTGAAGGAACAGTAAAGATAAAATGTTTGAAATTTTATGATTAATCACAGTTCTGGCTGAACTGGTGGTGGAAATGCATAGCAGAAATAGGAAAGTTTAGTAAAATTACCTACTTCTACTTCAGTGGTTAAGCATCAGTTAGGACCCAGCCAGCTGCTCTGGGCAGCAGGTACAGAACTGGTGACACAAAAAAAAGCCTTGAGGGACCTGTCTGCACTGACTGGCAGGAGGGAAAAGAAAGAAATGAAACATGATGCAAACTGTCACAATTATAGCTGAAAAGGGGAATACTGGAGAGATGGAACAGATTTTGAAGGTTCATAAATATTTAGAGATTTTTCCTTTTAAGAAAACAACAGGGGACTGTGAGCAGAGGAAGAGGGATCTCCAAAATATAACACTCTGATGGGTATTTGTTTGTGAGAATTTATCAGTAATGGCAACATCTGCAAACAACTCCTGACAGAGGAGATGAAGACAGAGAAATATTTTAGGTGGCTTTTAACAAATAGTTTTTCTTCTTCTTCCTTTGTTTTCTTTTTTTGTAGCTTTATTCCCAGTTCCATAAATAAAGTACATTACTCTTGTTTCTGTGACAATACATATGATTTCGCTTTTCTCTTACGATGGATCTAGCACTAAATGGGGTTCCAAGGTAAGCTGACACTGGGGTACCCTGTGCCTACCAGAACAGCACACCTGGCTGAAGGCTGGGCTGCAGCAGGGAAAGAGGGGTTGTTCATGGATCACAGCAGGGTGGTGGGGCCATGATTGTCATTCCTCAGCCACAGACCTGTGATGTATCAAAACTGTGCCAATCTTTTGACACACTGACTTGCTCGGGGTTTCCTTCAGGGTAAACCAAAATGCAAACGTCCTATGCTATGCACAGACCTGCAGTTAAGATGTAATTTTACACAGGCACACCGACTTCAGGACCTGAGGCAAGCTCTGCTCCCGTTTTAACTCAGCAGGAATACCATCACTGACCTCAGTGAGTGCCATGTCTGTATGATCTGAAGGCAGTGAGCAGAGATGCATCAGGGCTTTTGCACAAAGCAGTCAGCAGCTCTGCATGCGAATTCTCATCACATTAGGGGGGTTTTGAATTTGAATTTGAAGCAGGGGGGTTTGTGGCTTTTCTTAGCTCTCTGAGTCATGCTGGAGCGTTTTGTCCCTGCTGCTATTTTTGTATTCTACAGATAATGGAGAAAGGCCAATCACATAAAGAAGGAGAGGTCATTTTTTCACACGTAAGCATAAGCTGCCTGTATGCCTAAGTGCAGATCAGAAAAGCCTGTACTCACTACTCTCACAGTTGCAATGATTGTTAACTACACTTGTACCCCACTTATTTAATGAAGTGGCTTGCTAATAGTGTATGCTTTGTATGTATAAAAACATTAGCCAGTAACAGCCCACTATGGAGTTAAACACTGCCAGTATCAAGATGCTTATTTCCCTTCTCAGCAACATACTTGTATCAGTGCTAGTTTTCAATTAAAACTGTAATTTTATACACTGCAATTTCTGCATGTTAATAAATTCAGCTCCAGAGCTCCCAAAAAAAAGGACATGGAACTGTTGGAGTGAGTCCAGAGGAGGCCATGAAGATGGCCAGAAAGGTGGAGCTCTTCCCTGTTCCCCTTAAAATGTACATTGAGATTTCTCCAATGGTTAGTCACCCATGAACTACCTTCAGAAATTCCCTGTGACTGTTTACTGAGGATAGGAGCAGAAAAGAAAAAAAAATCCATGTGGTCAGTAACTTTCCTTTAACCTCTTTGGATGGGATCTACAAGTCTGTGCTACAGCCACAATCATCCAGCAATATATGGCTTTCAGATGGCTTTTTTTGGGTACACAGTGACTCCTAAAATAAACACGTTGTTGTCCTAAGCTGTCTCTATTGGGGAAGATGATAAATTTTCAATTATGAGACCAGGTAAAGGATTTCCCTGGGTCTTATCTGTATTGCTGCCACTGTTAGTGCAGGTTGGTCCTGTCTAAGCTGCACAGCACTCGGCCCTGGGTTTCTGCTGGGCCCATGTGGATGTTCCCCTGTCTCAAAGCTGGGGTTACTCTTTTGTGTGTTATTTCAGCTTTTGTGTGTAAGACAGTTGGAGGGCTGTGTTTTGAACCATCTGAGCCGTGTTTCTATAGAGTGAGGTAAAAGATCTGTGTCCTGAAGTGGGATACCTATTTAAGAGAGAGAGTCTGCTATCATCTGGACTGGGCATGGGTGAAATACTAGAGTAAATTAATTGAAACAATAAAAACATGTCAAGGGATAAAGAACATTTTAGATGCTCAAAGGCTCAGTGTATAAACTTCCTTCCTGGCCCTTTGCATTTTCTGCAATGACAATCCTAGAGTCTGGAGAGTCTGTCTTTTTTTGTTAACTGCAAAAGGAGATTAGGAAGGCCATGTACAAATCCTCACATAGCTGCATAGATGGCAAGGAACATGGTATAAGCATAATTGGAAGAACAGAGGATCAGTCAAATGAAGAGCAAAGTCTCATTTTTCAACCCAGTTCCTCCAGTAAAACTTTCATGAAAGTCTGTTTTGGGGTTGGATACCACTCTTTGATATAATTAAAAATACTTAGAGTCTATGGAATGAGTCATACAACAAAAGGTACTTAGGCAGAGAGTAAGTCATATGTGAATATATAGATTAAGTTAAAAGTGAACTAATTTATTCTTGGAGAAGAACAAGCAATCATATTTCTTGCACTCACAGATCCTCAGGAAGCATAAACCTGCATTACATGAGGCAGCAGCACCTGTCTGGCCTGCAAAGGCACAAGACTTTCTACAATGAATGAAGAAAACTGATGCTGACTTTTATCTTGGAAGATTATTTTTTGTCCAGCTCTGTAAGCAGATAGAGAGAAATCAATTGAGTTATCTGAACATGGTGTCACTTCTGCTGCTTTTGATGTCTGAGACATCCCTGTGGAACAAGGGAATACACAGGCAGGGGAGAGCTGTGTCCTGTGGAGCAGCTTCTGCCAGCTGGGGAGACCTGGAGGACAGCTCAAATGACAGTAGACACCTCTGTGCTGGTGCCTGAACTGTGTCCACTGCCTTGAAGAGGATCCTTGCTGAAAAAAAAATAGCAACCAAACAGGAAGATTCTGTTTCACTCTGCTGTTTTGCCTTTTCCCACCTGGACTTTTCAATCTCTCTGAAAGCTGTGGGTGAGCCAGAACAATGCAAATGTTCAACAAAAGTTGAAAGGTGGCATTAATGAGAAGGATGACTTGAAGATGTCACTGCTGAGGGATATGTTGAAAGTACTGCCTTTGTTTAGTCTTAGGCAGAGAGGATGAATGTGGTAAAGATCAAAACAGATTTCTAATACACATTTCTGAAGGTAACATAAAAAGCACGACAATTAATTGCTTTCCATGTTCAGTTGTTTTCCACAGATGGCAAGAAGTGTACAGTTTAATTACAGAAAAGAAGATGTAAGTCTGATTTTGAAGAAAAAAAAAATCAACTCTATAGGTGTGTAGTGACAGAGACACTGGAAAAATCAGAAAATCATCAGAAAGTTTCAAGAAGTGATTGGACAGTGTTGACTGATCTGGCAGTGTTGTTTCTCTATCAGTGTGGGTGGAGACGAAATAGCCTCTTGAATTTCTGTTTTACAGGTAATTTCCTCCCCAGCTGACCACAGCAGTATTCACAAGCAGTTTCCCAAGCGAGCAGCCCAATGCATTTCAATAGCAAAGCAAAATAGGAAAAACAAATTGAAGGCAATGCTGCTCTGAGGAAAAAATGAACAAGCTCTTAACTCCAGGGCTGCATATAGACCCTGTGCAATCTTGAACAGTTTTGACTTGTTCTTCTGTTAAAATGTTTAATAAGCAATTTTAAATGCTGGCCTTTCATATCATTCCAGAGAGAGGCAGGGGACTGCACACACAGGCTGCTGTGCTCAGTGCCTTAGAGAACATTCTCATTCTCTTTGATACAATACCACGTTTTGCAAATGTTAATATGTCATTTCAGTTTTGGAGAAGGTGATTTTCTTGCTAGCTTTTCATGTGAAGCTGAATGGCTCATTACAGCATGGGCTGTGAATTTCTGTGCAGGGACTGTTGAAAAATTTCATACCAATTATTACGAGTGGGAGAATCTCATCAATTTAGGTTGACATCTGTGTCTAAAGAAAAATGCTCATCTTATATAAGCAGGGTTCAATAGTGAGACAGAGTTCCAGGAATGCTAATATAATACTCTGCCTGAACATAAATTGGGACCTGGCATTTATTAGATAATAAAGCCTGAAAATGGATTTCAAATGGGAAAAAAATATAATTGGGCAAAGGAATTCTTTGTATTTATTGGACAGCTTATTCTTCATACAATACTGGTTTCTAAAGGCCGTATTTGTTGCTGTAGGGGAAAAGGAATTGCTGAAGCTAATAAATAATTTTAATGTATATATGTGTTTGAAATTTCTTGGGTAAGTAGTTTTAATGGTCTTGGTATGTTTGGGAGACCAGGTACAGCCTAGAACTACAGCAGTATGAAGATAATAACATTTTACTACTGCCAGTAAAACTTAACCACTCAAGGAGAAGGGTATCAAATGTTACCAATTGCTTGGTGACAGCGAAGGCTTGAAGTGATATGAAATTAATTCCCTTTCTCCATCACCATACTGTAAATGAAGGAGATGTAATGGAATGTGAGCTGAATGCAGCAGAAGCTGTTCCTATTGGGGTGAGAAGAATACTTTCTGGTGACTTCACTGGCATTGTTTATTCAGCCTACACGAATCCTTTGCACTGTCCAGAAAAAAAATATTTCTGAATAATAATAAAAAAGTAAAGTCACATAGGCCAATTTCTGAGTGTACTTATCATTCTTCCTAAAGAAAAAAAAAGAAAGACCAATTTGAAGAATGAGATGATTATATTATTTGTGAAAGTTATAATTCTGTAATATTATGGCCAGTGAAAATACTGTTCAAAATTTATGAAAGGTAAAGGTTTATTAGTGAACTTTGACACACATCATAAATACTGAGGGACTGGGAGATTCTGTCATAAACAAGGTAGTAACTACTATTTTCACCTGAACAATGAATTCTGTACTCACCTTTTGCTTATTGACTATGGCTTTTCTAGATATATTTATTTTGTTACTGTATAATGAGAAAAAATATTCCAAACACTGCTCCTAATCTTCTTGGACACTGTAGCTTTGGCCTGGTGCTAGAACTGCATCTTTTCAGAGGGAGCTGAACTGCAGCACGATTACAGAGCTCTGACTGCTCTGAATGTGGTGGCAATTTGGTCACTCCGTGCTGCAAGCCATGGAGAGCATCCTGTGCTTCTGAATCTCTCTGTCTGGGTTTGCCTCTGCAGGCAGGGAAGTGTCCTTGCCCTCTCTGTGTCATCTCAGCTGGGTCAGCCAGCAGCCAAACCTCACACAGCTGCTCACTCAGCCCCACCAGAGGGACTGGGGAGAGAAAGGGAAGGGTAAAAGCTGGGAAAGCCATGCACTGAGATAAAGACAGTTTAATAGGGAGAGTAAAAGACAGGCACACAAACAAAGCAAAACCAGGAATTCATTCGCTGCTTTCCATGGGCAGGCAGCTGTTCAGCCACCTCCAGGACAGCAGGGCCCCAACATGTGTAGTGGTGACTGGGGGAGGCAAACTCCATCACTCCAAATGCCCCCTCCTTCCTTCTTCTTCCCCCCACTTTATACACTGAGCATGATGTCAGATGGTCTGGAATATCCCTTTGGTCAGTTGGGATCACTTGTCCTGGCTGTGTCTCCTCCCAGTCTCCCTTCCACCCCAACTTCCTCACCAGCATGGCAGTGGGAAAGGCAGAAAAGACCTTGGCACCCAATGAAGAGATCCTGCAGAGCAGAGTTGTCTCTGGCATACAACAGCATCCTTTGTCTTGTCTCTTCTATACTAATATTCCCAGGGGGAGAAAGCCACAGACTGAGAGCAGCATGAGGAATCCCAGGAGTGACTATCAAGACTGAGCAGGAGACGAAAGAAAGATAATGTCAGTTCTCTCTTTGTACTGTGCTGGGTGGCACACAAGCTGACAAACTGAAATCCACTACAGCTGGTGAAGTAAACTTTTCATCCTGCCACAAAAAAAAAAAAAAAAAAAAAGTGTTGTTATTCAAAGGTTAAATACCCTTGTCTGTAAGACCAGCACGACATCATCCTACACACTTCAAGCTGTATTCCAAAAGTTAGTCACATTGGCTGGATGAGTGGAGGCAGGATTGCTCTGTTCATCTGGCATCTCCCACGAGCCCTTCTTGATTCACAAAAGGTGAGTCTGGGAGGGCACCTTTACTAGCTGGCTCACTGACTAATTGTGAAAGAAATTACAGTAAACAACCTTTATGAATTGCCTGCTTACTTGTCCCTCAGTGACAGTAGAATATTTCCAGCTGAGGTGTGGGACATTGAAATGTCCCATAAGGATCAGGGTTATGAATCAAGAGATTTTTCCTAAAGGCCTGTAGAAAAACAAACTCATGAGTTAGTTAACTGGTTGGCTGATTGATAGGGAACACCAATAACAACATCTTCTTTCTTTTGCCTCTATCTCATTTAATCCATAGCCTCTGAAATACAACATCCCTGAAGAGATCCTTAAAGTGAAATAAATTAAAACCTTTACCTTAAGTAGAGTCATATTGCTTCACCTTGCCAGTCTTGCTGGTCCCTCCTGAAAAGTCTGTTCCTGATTTCCTATATATAATTTGTACAATAAGTATCATCAAAACAGGACTAGTAATGACTCTTTGATTAGACTTCTGCAATTTCAGTCAATACAGCTTTGCATACAAGGGTGCATTGCTTTAGCCACTGAAGTTGTGTGGGGTATTTGGTCTTGAGGCTTAGTTTCAATTTGGATTCACTCTATCCATACCCTCTGTGTTCTACAGCCAGCATTTGATATCTGAAATTGGGCACTCCCTGCTTGTTTAGGATATGCATTAGCATCTGATGCACATCAATATTCAACAACCCTTTCACTGTAGTTTCTAGCTAGCAGAAATTTTCTGCCATGTCTCAGACTTGATGTTAACACAGCTCTTGTAGTTTTGTGGAAAAAGGGGAGCCTTTTCCTCTGGGGAGAGAGAACACTGCTCCCTTACCCCCTGCAGGCTGGCAGTCACATTGCAAATGAAATATGTTTCCTGATGATTTGGATCTGTTGGGGTGAATGATTTTTCTCACAGTGTTGCACACTTTCTGCTTCCTCGTACTTGTTATCAGTCAGTGGAAGATCAAAGTGAAAAATGCCCTTCTGTATTGTGTTTGAAGGCCACACAGTCCCCTGTAAATGAAAGAAGAAAAAAAAAAGAAAAAGCATTCAAGCTTTGCAAACTTTCAGTCATATATGGAAAAATCTGCAAAGAAAAGCAAAGAAATTTAATCCAGAGGAGACCAGATTGCAAAGCTTACATATATTGGGCAAATTCCTGCTCTCTGTATAGAGAATACAAAGGACTCTGACTGGAAGAAAAGAGATGTAAGAGCTTCTATAAACAGCAGTTCTCAGTCTTAGCACAGAGCCAGGAGCAGGGAGCTCTTACAGCAGGAAAGATGCTGCCACCTCCAGCTGTGGGAGGCAGGGCACTGGGGGAAATCCTCACCTGCAGACAGCAGCAGGAGGATGGAAATGGGAGCTGCAGGTCTGCATCTGAGGCTTGTGCCTGGGCTTGAGACTGCCAAGCTCTGTTTTCTCTTGCCAGTCACTGCACATTTTCAAGTTGTTCACACAGATTACTATCATTCCAGAAGGTGTTTGTAAAATCTGTCCAAAAAGAAATGTTGGGAATTTGCACCATGCTCTATTTTGTCTAGTTAAAAGTTGAAACTGGGGCTTTTCCTTATGAGGAAAAGTAATCTATAGCATTTCACTGACACTATTTAACCTTTGTATAATGAAAGCTATGTGTTATTATGAGAAAATAAAACAGAAAAGGGCAAAACAAATTTTCTTTCAAATAATGTGTTTCCACTGGATATCTTTTGCCTCCTCAGATCTTCTTCAAGAAAAACCATTCTGTGAGAAAAATATGAACAACTTCATTCATTGCAAAGGCAGCAGAAAGTTAACCTGCCTTCCTTAAGTAGTGCGAATTCAAAATTTCCTGCTTTTCCTCTAGCTTAGCATAGCTAAAGAATTCTGACAAGGTTTTGTGTTCACATAATGTAAATTGCAAGGCTGTGTTTTCTTTCCCTGTGCTGCTCACATACATTTGAAAGTGCCTGGAATTTGGATCTTAATGACTACTGCATAGAATGAAACTGAAAACAGAAAAGGAGTGTAGCTTTAGGTAAGAATAAGGGGAAAATTATTAACAAGTTTCTTTATTACTGCTCTCCAAAAGTCAAGATGAGAGTCTTCACTCCATTTTCAAGTGTTGATGGCAATTATTATGTTTCAATCCTTAGGTCTGCAAACTAGCAAAGGCAGGAAAATGTCTTTGTCATGTGTCTGTAAAAACTTGAGCCTGGAGAAAATGTTGAAAGGGAGCCTCCTCGCCTATTGTGCTGTGGTTCCCTTTTTATAGTTCCACTCCTTGTTGGTAGATTAAAGAGAGACATCTGGGAAATAGTATCTGCCTCCTGTTGATCTGCTGTTCTCATTGGGATGGTGCAAGCGTGTGCCAATCCAATCTTCAGCTGAATTGTTGCTGTGCAAGTATTCTGTTATTTGATCTCTGCAGATTAAAAGATTTCTCGCGCTGAGAAATGTATTCAATTAGCTGTTACTTAGGGTAAATCTCAGGCCTTATGGAGCCTGGATGAGAGGCAAAGTGAATAATGAAGGGCAAATTTGCCAAATAATGAAAATGTCAGCACTGTTTGAAAGTTTAGACAGCCTCAGCAATAAATTAATTGACAGTAGTCTACTGAAAAGATGGCAAAGGTTTTTATCTTAAGCAGCATAAAACAAAGATAAATTTGAGTACTCAACATGTCCCTGACAGTGCTCTCAGACCCCTACAGCACTTCTGACAGGCTGCTGGTACCACAGACAACAGGGGTGCACAGAGATGCCCTGTCAGGGGCTGAGCTCCTGGTTGCAAAGGCAGTGGCACACTGCAGCGTCCTCCAGGCTTACAGCTTAATCCCCTAGAATTGTAACAATTGCTTAAAAGGCCTGACAAACAGGATGAAAGTTGTTCAGATAAGTGCAGTTTCTAAATACCTGCACTCAGAAGTATTTTTTTGAGTGTGATCAGAAACTTAACGAGCACTCATCTCATTAGTGCAGACAATGGATTTAATGAGTCATCTTTCTTCTTAGCAGAAAATGGAGAGATGTAAACATGTAAATCTGGACACACATAAATTTCTTTTCAGTCAGAGAAGAGGCTGTAAATGCAAGCAGCCCAAGGTACACTGCTCAATAGGGCTTGAGCAGAGGTACCAAATTCCATTCCTTAGTACCTGGGATTATTGCAGTGATTCATACAGTTTTGTAACAAGATAATCACAGCATGCATGGGGAATCTGTAGATTGAGGCTTGCTGGAACTTCAACAATTTCTTAAAATCCACTGGCTACAGCCAGGAGCTCTGCAAATTCAGAAGATGAGGCTGGCTCAGACACCCACAGCTGGCCCATGACTCTCTATGGAGAGAAAAAAAATCTGCTCTTGGACAAACACCAGTGCTTCTGGAGTGATTCAGCTGTCTGGTGCAGTCCTATCTTAATCCATTTAGACCAACAGAGCTGGGCACCACCAAAGGTCTTCTCTCATGCTTGCCACAGGGGTGGGAGAGGGGAGCATTGGGGCCACAGGATCTGGGAGACTTGGATGCTACTTCTTGTGGGTACAAGGACATGGGGGTCAACCTTTTCCTCTTGATCAGAGAAGCTGTAGGAGATAGCTGCTGGGAACCATAGTCTCTCACCTAGGCACATTCTGTAGAAAACGGCAGATCTTCACTCTGGAAGATGTGAGATTTTTTCTTCCTTGTGGTGAGGACAAGGTTTTAAACTTTAACATCATCTTGCAGTCCACTTCTCTTCAAAAACCACAGCTGCTGTCACTGAAGTTCCTGTATTTCCACATAAGTAAAAACGATTGTTTCAGAATGAAAACTATCATTTCAGTTCAAAACTATCATTTATGTCTTTCTCACTGTGTTTTACATTCTTTAGTAGGAAAGGAGCTCTCTCCTCCCTGGATGGCAGCGTCTCAAGGGCTGGCTCAGGCCAAAGCATGGGAGGATCTTCAGCCTGTGGGCACCTGCCCTGACAGAGCTACAGGTGTGGCCAGCAGCAAACTGGCAGTGCCTTGCTTTGGGGAGAGAACTGTGTTCCAAATTCCCCAAAAATCTGGAGGGATACCATCACCCTGAAACACAGGCTGCAGCTTTCAGTGAAGTAGAAACCATGGCCACACAATGAGCTGCTCGTGGTCTTCTGCTTCCAAAGCTGTCTGCATGCCCTTCCTGTGGGTCCTGCCTAGGGAATTGTTGTGAAATGTGAGCTGAACAATTTATTAATTTGCATCAGAGAAAAGTGAAACCTACAGCCTGCTTGGAGATTAAAATTACTGCTTGAAAGTAATGGAGGATTTAGGGAATTTCCAATTTTCAAGGCAGGTGCATCTATATATTTGTCTTCCTTAATTCTCTAGAATTTATGTTTAAATTTATGTATTTAAATTTATGTATTTAAATTTATGTATTTTTGGGTTTCAGAGAAAATATTTTTATTATCTCTGTATGCTGTGTAGCCCTCAGAAATATGGTTCACAATCAAACATCAGATTTTCTAATGGAAAATTCAAATGATTAATTTGTCTTTGATATAGCATCTGTACTATTTCTCATTGATTTTCCCAAATGTCCTGAAGTATAAATGTTAGTTTCTAAAATGTGTAGTTATCACAAATACAGATCTCTTGTCTCACTAGTAATGATATTTTCTTCCATGTTTTCTTCAGAAATGTGTATTTTTCTCAATCTGTAAAAGAAACATTTCTTACCCTGCAAAATCTCTTGTATGTTTCTCAAATCCCTCATATAATCAAATTGTTCTTGTGCCTCAGAGAAAAGAAAGGGCAGTCTGATTTTATATTCCTATACTTCTAGTTTTGCAGAACTTGCTGTTTCTTGATGTCTGTAGTGCTGTTTATTCCCATTTCCTATTCCTTCCTATTCTATCTTTGGCTTCCTTGGTGTTCAGGGACAAAACTCTACCCCTCTACCTTTCCTTTCCTTTCCTTTCCTTTCCTTTCCTTTCCTTTCCTTTCCTTTCCTTTCCTTTCCTTTCCTTTCCTTTCCTTTCCTTTCCTTTCCTTTCCTTTCCTTTCCTTTCCTTTCCTTTCCTTTCCTTTCCTTTCCTTTCCTTTCCTTTCCTTTCCTTCCCTTCCCTTCCCTTCCCTTCCCTTCCCTTCCCTTCCCTTCCCTTCCCTTCCCTTCCTTCCCTTCCCTTCCCTTCCCTTCCCTTCCCTTCCCTTCCTTCCCTTCCCTTCCCTTCCCTTCCCTTCCCTTCCCTTCCCTTCCCTTCCCTTCCCTTCCCTTCCCTTCCCTTCCCTTCCCTTCCCTTCCCTTCCCTTCCCTTCCCTTCCCTTCCCTTCCCTTCCCTTCCCTTCCCTTCCCTTCCCTTCCCTTCCCTTCCCTTCCCTTCCCTTCCCTTCCCTTCCCTTCCCTTCCCTTCCCTTCCCTTCCCTTCCCTTCCCTTCCCTTCCCTTCCCTTCCTTCCCTTCCCTTCCCTTCCCTTCCCTTCCCTTCCCTTCCCTTCCCTTCCCTTCCCTTCCCTTCCCTTCCCTTCCCTTCCCTTCCCTTCCCTTCCCTTCCCTTCCCTTCCCTTCCCTTCCCTTCCCTTCCCTTCCCTTCCCTTCCCTTCCCTTCCTTTCCTTTCCTTTCCTTTCCTTTCCTTTCCTTTCCTTTCCTTTCCTTTCCTTTCCTTTCCTTTTCTTTTCTTTTCTTTTCTTTTCTTTTCTTTTCTTTTCTTTTCTTTTCTTTTCTTTTCTTTTCTTTTCTTTTCTTTTCTTTTCTTTTCTTTTCTTTTCTTTTCTTTTCTTTTCTTTTCTTTTCTTTTCTCTCTTCCTCTCTTTTTCTTTCTTTCTTTCTCTCTCTCTTTCTCTCTTTCTTTCTCTCTTTCTTTCTCTCTTTCTTTCTCAAATTTTACTTCTTATAGCCAAGTTAGCAAATGACAAAACTCCTCTTAAGTTTCTCTCTTGCTATTGTCTACCATCCCATTGACCTTGGCACTGTCATTCAGCTTCTCAGCTCACAGGCATAATTCACTCTTTTGTTGCTGTTTCAAAATATGTCTTTCTTTTGTCAGCTCCATTTTTGGAGGGCTTTCTTCCTCCAGCGGTTTTTATTCTGTATTTGTCTAAATGTCCTCCCAGAACACTCTTATTCATGTTTTGTCTTTTCCTTTTCTTACAGGTCCAATATATTATTTTCACCTGCAACCTCCACACGTTGACTATTATTATTTTTAATGGAGTTGCTGTGTCCATTTCTACCCTCTGTGTAGCTCCTGGATCTGAGGTGCTTTGGAGGTGGTTGCTACTACTCCAGCTAAACAAAATTGCCAAAGCTGTGGTTCAGATAATAGAAAGTAAAATTTTCTTTTCTCAAAGCACACACATGTAGGAACTACCGTGTAATGCTTGTGGAGAGTGGGATTTTCTTGACATTTTTCTCTTAGTAGATCATCTAACAAAACAAGATTTTCTCATAAAAAGAGCTGCTCTAGTATAACCATAGGCTCCACATAAAGTGTTAAAGAGAAATGCGGTCTTCATCAAGGGAAGAATTTGTGATACTTAATATGTATCTTGGTAAATCATGTTAACTATGCCCATCTATAATTTAAAAAGAAAATAATAAAGTCACATTTAGGCTCATGGCCATTGCTGAGATGACATTTCTGGAGAATGAGTTACCCACCAAGCAGAAGAGCAGCCAAGGCTGGTGGGTGAACAGCCCTGACACTACAGGTACCGCAGGAGGAGTGAGGGCACAGCACACAGCACCAGCCACGGTCACACCAGCCAGACCACGATGTCAGCAGCAATATCAGCACTGACTGGGAGCTGTCAGAGCTTCTGCAGAGTTTGCAGTGCCACTGAACTGTCCTCACCTGCACTTTCAGCCCTGCCATGCCCCAGGGCCAACCCAGACTGTTTGGGAGGGCCATGAAGCTCCAGGGGAAAAGAGGGACACCGGGGCTTGGTCAGCAGCAGGGCAGGACAGGCATGACTGGGGAAGGTGGAGGAGGGGAACTCTGGAGAGGAGGTCCTGGGGAGAATATGGGGCATTTAATCTCTGCTCCCCCTTCCTTGTGAGTGGTCCACATGCTTCACCTCCTCAGGCATTTATATTTCTGTCTCAGACCAGATGGACCACATAAACGACAGTCTCAGTGATGACTGAAAGCACCACTACCCACTGTGGTAGGGACACAGGGCTCACTCCATGCCCCCATTGCTGCCCTTGCTGCTGTGCTCCAGAGAGCTGGGAAAAGGAGGATGAGGAGTGGCTGCCCACCCCAGCAGAGCACTGGGTTTGATCATGAGGCAGCAGGGAGGAGATGTCTGGGCAGAAATGGCCCTGTAGGCCCGCGGCTGAGCTCCAGTCCTCTGGCACAACCTGCCACCCTCATGTCTTGGCTGTTTATTGTAACACATGCAAAAACAAAAGGAAAATGAAGGGGAAAAAGGAAAAAACATCCCAAACCTCACTGTCAAAAGATTAATGCATTCATCCAAAAAGAAAAATTAATTTGAAGGGACTTGGATAAACTCATGGAGAAAAGAGGTATTACATACAGTGATGAGTATGCAACCTCAAGAACTCCTTAAAATGTTGGTTTCTAGAGGCTGGGAGGAATTGTAAGGGCAGAGGACTGTTTTCTACACTCTATTCTCAAGAATCCTTCAGAAAGCTGGTGTTAGACGAAAAGACCCTTCCTCTGAGTCTGAATATGTTTACATTCTTAAGAGCCCTCTTAGATGTTGCCTGTAGCACCGTGATGCATCTCAAACCCCAAGTTTATAACTCCCTTGAATCACAAATCTGGAGCAGGGGATGTCTAGGATCTTCCCCACGGGTGATTTATGGACACTTCACCCACATACAGGATTCTCCAGGGCTGGAAGTGTTCAGGGTGACAGCTCTGTGCAGAGGTTGCCTCCTGCCCTGGGGCAGTGATGAGGGGAGGTAATGCAGAGCCTCCCGAGGAGGAGAAAGGCAATGAGCAATCAGGCAGAGCATGTTTGCAAACCTCCACAGCAGATACAGCTGACATGAAGCAGGCAGCCACTGCTGACCTCTCCCAGAGGCAGGATGCTATTTCTGGAGTGCAGGAGCTGCAGTTTGGGTCACAGCACACTGCAGCCACGGGATGAATGGCAGAGTTGCCCTGTGGGGAAGCACAGCTCCCTGGAGAAGCACAAAGGACATCCACAGGCCAGCAGTGCACGGTACAGCATGGGAAGGAAAGGACTCTGCAAGTGTAAATGTGCTTTTTTTTTTTTTTTTTTTTTTTTTTTTCCGTTCAGAGTCTGCCTTCTCCAGAAAGCTGCAGCACTTTTTCAGAAATGAGCATTTGAGGGATTTCTTAGCTTTGTTAAAGAGTCCAAACTGGGATAATTCCCAGGGGTGCCAAAAGAAAATGTTGGCAGCCGAGTTCCTTCTGAAACCAGTGCTAAATTCCTTACCCAGCAAAGCTGCCTCTTGACAGGAATGCACAGACAACCATGCCAGCTATTTTGTCATGCAGACATAATTTGTGGAGTAACAATTCATCAAACCTGTTCATAATGGGCTCAAAGCTGATTACATTTCCCAGCCTACCTGCCAGTTGCCTGTCGTGAGAGTGGGATGCTCAAAATGGCTGATGTGAACAGCTTGCTGATTTTCTTATCTGGCATCTTTCACTACAGGACAAAGCAAGAGTGAACAGAAACACCATCCCCTGCATCATTAGGAAAGGTGTAGTCAGGAAATACTTTCATAATTCATTCTAAATTATAGGGAAGTCACTTGAATTTTGGGAGAAGGCAGCATAATAGAATCAGTTAATGACTCCTCACCTGCCTTACAGTTGTTCAGTAATATGTCGTTTTCCCGCTCTATAAACTACATTTTAATTCCTGCTTAATGAAAGAACTTGAATTTTTCTTACCTCTTGCAATGAGGCAAGAAAGATGTGTTTTTACTCCATACATCTCAATTTCATGTCTCCCTTACACTGAATATTTTGCTCTATTTGGTTTTGAATTATACCAGAGTGTACTGGGATACATTAAAAGTGATAAAGAGATGTCATTGAATTATATATGACATCACATAAACTGTACTCATTGGTCATAGAGGGTTCAGCTGTGCTGTCAGTGCTCAGTCCTGAGTCAGAGGTGGGGAAAATCTTCCCCCAGCTCTGAGAAGTGTGGAGATATCACTTGCTGAAGTGTCATCATCACCTTGCCCACTGTGTTTTCTCTAGACTGGGTGTTTTCACATTTGCATCCCCCTCAGCTCAGACCATGGCAGTCACTCTACTCCAGCAGTCTTTGCCCAGTCTAGAGCTGCACTGGTGATTTGTGTCAAAGGGTTTACAGGCCCCGTGTGGCCCAGAACCCTCTGTGCCTCCCTGCAGCCACCAGCAGGCAAAATGAAAAGTGCTCAGGCAGCAACTGGGTGCATAGAGTAAGTCTGCATTCATGCTGCCCTGGAAGGATCTCTTATCCACAGCCTGCTGGCAGGGGTTTCTCAGTCAGAAGGTGCTGGGTTTGTATTATGAAGGCTCTTTCTTCTATGAATTTGTCTAATTGTTTTTACGTATTGTTTCCCATATTTTTATGCAGCAATGAGCTCACAAATTTAATTATATTGGATAATTTGACCTTGTGACAGTTTCAAATCTGTCTGTTATGTGATGCTTTCATTGGAGGGGTCTCAGGTCTCAATTACTCCTTTATCATGCCTTTCTCCTATTCCTTTTTGAATTTCTCTCTGGTATATATTTACCTACTTGAAGGATATTGGTCTCTTTCCATATGGTCCTGTTCTCTTTCCACAGCAATGATAAATCTTACTGCTCCTCTCTGCAGTTCCTCAGTGCCTTTTTGAGATATTATGGCCTTCATGAGCAATGATAAAGAAGAATATGATGCCAGCTATGTGACATGATGTGGTTCTTCAGAAGAGCTACTCAGCCACTGCCCACAGGGAACAGTTTTCTATGATATGTGACAAAGAGCAGAGGACAAAGACATCATGGCACAAACTGAAACAGCGGTCACATCTGTCAGTAAATTTTGTCAGGCACACTCCCATGTCAATTATTTTCTCTTTGTTTCTGGTCCTTACCTTATTACTCCTTAACACTCATGCTATCTCCAGATGACAAAGGTCATGAAACTCTCTCTGAAACAGTACGTGCATGAAATCTTTAATGGAGGCCCTGGGACTTACAGCAGAAAAATTTATGACAGTTTGATCTCCTGGCTGAATATTAATTCTTTCCTGAGTACAGTCAAAAGAATGGGAATTGGCTACTGAGCTCCTTACTGAGGGCCCCTGCTCCTGTGGTACTGAGCAGTGTCCCCAGGAGGAGATCTGAGCAGCCCCTCACTTGGCAGCCTGGATGATGCTCCAGTCCATCAGCAGCTCCTGACTGTGCTCTGAGTGGGACAGAAAGCAGCTCCAGTGGGAAAGCAGCTCCTCCTGTTCTCACTGACTCCCACTTTTGCTACCCTTTTGCCAGAGCTAACTTGGGACATTGTTTTTGGAAGGCTGATCAGAAAGGTCAGAAGGTGGATGATGTGAGTGGTGGGGAAGACTGCCATGGGAATGACAGGAACATTGTCCAGTGGCATCCAAGCTCTTGTGGAGGATTGAGTCCTGCAGACCAATGTGTCAGCAAGGGCTGAGCAGCACCCAGGGGTGCAGAGCATCAGATGGCATCACCCAGGGCAGAAGTGCTTGCACAGTGTCCTCACAGTGTGAGCAGCTTTGGGACAGGGCCTGCCAGCTCCCCACTGCACCCAGGAGCCAAAGCACAGGCACGGTGGGTTCCTTTCTCTCTCTGGCAAGATGAGACAGGTTTAGAAGCAGAAAGTTGTCTCAACACTTTTTGGGCCATGACTGCAGCTTCTGGGAGCTAACTGACTTCTCAAGAAGGCTTTAGATGGTTTAGTAGTCCTAAATGCAGAAGCACAGTGAGGCCATCACCAGCTGCTGTCTGTGGGAACCTGCTCCCACCACTGGACATCTGCTCTGCACCCGAACCCTGGTGGGTGCTCCACGTGCAGGGAGGAGTGCACCAAGCAATGGTGGTTTAGAGAGTCCTGTCCAATGTCTGAATGTTAAATTATACCAGTTCCTCAGTGCCATTAAAAACTCAATTAACTCTCATTACTGAATTGTACATTCTGTTAATATTATTTGACACATCTGGTAATGGGCTGTTATCTTTTATTGTTACTGTAAAGGCTGAACATATCTATCCTGTTCATTGTAATGATAGTCTCAGATGGTAATGAAAGAGATTTTAATTATGTCAGGCTTTAAGGCAATAACTGTCCTAAAACTCTGTCTGTGCCCAGCCTTTTCTGAGAGGAGGAAGAAAATAGGAGTCTGAGGGCACAGGTGGAGGTAAAGGAACAGACACAGAAAAGTACTTGACCATGGAGTCCCTCCCTCTCCCATCTGCTCTCCTAGCAGAAACAAAGACAACTCATTTTATTCCAGAAGTTGTGGGTGGAGGGATAAATAAGGGTGAAGGCCCAGTGATGCTGTAAGCTGAATGCTCAGCAGGGGTAGGAGCCTTCAACAGCCACTCAGCTTCTCTGCTGCTCTGCAAGGCACTGCTCAGACACTTTTTCCAGCAGGTACAACCTCACTGTGTAGGGTGAGCAAGTTAGGGAAAGGTACTCTGGTCTCAGAGGTGAGAAGGGGTGGCCAGAGCAGTAGGACTGAAGGGCTGGACAGAGGGGAGTAATTTCTGAATTTAAATCAACAGATGGAATCAATAATAGATGCATCTTTTGCCTACTGATATATGACCCCTGTCCCTTGCTGGCTGTCTGGCAGCAGATCCAAGAAAGGAGATACCTGTTCTCCTGCAAGCTGCAGGTTCCTTCTCTGCCTGCAGCATCTGGGACCTCTCCCATGTGCTTTCCCAGGAGTCTGGCTCTGCAGGTCTCACACAATGCTGCACTGGGACTCTGCTTTGTGGAAGTGACACAGCAAATCCCCCCCTTCTGATGTTCCACTAACCCTGCAGCACTTCTAATGTGCTGGCCCACAGAAAAGGCAATGATCCTTCAAGGTACTTTGGACATTAGTCTGCTAGCTTTTGTAGCTCAAATACTTGAAAAAAGAATCAGGCCCTGGAGAAGTCAAACAGAAAGTTAACATTCCCAACAGAACTGACTGCTTAAAACATCATTCCTGTAGCAACAGTGGCTTGGAAAGACTGTAACTTGATAAACTTTGGGAAAAATAAGTTTCATGCGCCATTGTCTAAATTTCTTATGTATTCACCTGCTCAGCTGATCACTTCCATACTTGCAAATGATTAATATGTTGAGTTTTGTTTTCTTGAAAGAAAAGCTTCTTACTGTTGTTCTGACCTTTGTGACCTAGAAATACAAACAGCTGGTATGGTTCTTCTCACTGAAAGTTGCTCAAAATACCTCCCAAAGTTATGTGCACACTGCAAGGCCTCTTTTCTGCCTATGCCTCCTGGTTCTCCCCCTTACATCCTTGTCGTTAAACAGCCACTACTCTGCTATTTGCTTTTTGTCCATTCCTTTGAGAAAAAAAAAATTCAAACAAAACTTTCTGCGAAATGAAAAATGGAAGTGAAAAAAAAAAGGACCTTGTCAGGATGAAAAAACAACCTTGCATTGCAAAATAAGATGAGTTTAATAGACAGGGATGTGAAGACTTAAGAAGGACTTTTGGACATTTGCACATGCAGCAGTAGCCTGTATTAGGCTTTAAGCCAAAATACATCAGTGTGATGCATATGAAACAGATCCCACACATGACACTTCTGCTGCAAGCAAAGACCATTTCTGTTTGGATTTTCTTTTTCTTTGTGGACTCTTCTTTTCTTAGAAAGTGTAGGACTATGTAAGTAGATACAATAATTTGTTCCTGTCCTATTGATTCATGTAAGTTTGTTTTGCTCCTCCATTTTATTGGGATTATATGAGGGATCTGCCTGGGTTTTTTTTGGATTGCTCAGTCATACACAATTGCCCTTGCAAATTAAATATGGTTGCCATTTATCTTGTACCTTGGGTCCAAAATAATTATTTTAAGCAGCAAGTAGCAAATTACTTTTATTTCCCTTCTTTTCATTAGCCCAGTTTGTTCCTTCAAATGACTTTTTTTTTTTTTTTAGCAACAAGGAACTGAACAGGTAAGTTGTGTCTATTGATGTAAAAATCAAATTCTGAAGAAAAGTCTGAGGAAGCTCTTCCAGTGGCCCTTCTTTCCTTTGGAGCTGTGTGGTAGTGGCTGGCACCTACCTGATACATAATCCAAGCTGTGTGAGCTGGAGAGGGCTGTCTTTGTGCTTAAATCTTCCTCCCAGGTCCACAAAGACTGCAATTGATGGCATCAGTGTGTAGGTGGGCAACCATGCCTTTCCTCACTGATTTCCTTTCACTTTTACTTAGGAATGAACACCCATCCACAGCTGAGCATGTAACATCCTGGAAGTACCCACAGGGCTGATGGAAGGAAAAATGTGGACCTGCCCCAGAAAAGGACCAAGTCCCCCCCTTTCTTCTGTTTCTACTGAGTGAAGGTACAAACAAAGAGAATTCAACCCTCTGGCAGCCACACAAAGTCCGTGTTCAAAAAAGCATGGGGACCACACTGAAATGCCATAAAGGTGCTCCCGGGCTGATTTAGTGTGTGGTGGTGATCTTGCAGAAAGCCTCGCATCATCATGTACTGCCCAGGGAAAATGTGCACCATCTAACCACTCAGCAATGTGTGCTTTCCTGCCTAAGTCATCCCCCAAACAAATATACTGAGACCAATTAATTATTCTAAGTATGAAAGATTAGCCTTAATACTGTGTAATTCTGACTCCGGAATGAATCAGGAAAAGGAATTAAATTATTCTTGCACATAATTGCATGGATTCAATGGAATTCAATAGTAAAGTTTTCATTTAATTTATTGTTCTTTAAAATGACTGTGTGTGTTTCTCTAATTCTTTGGAGGGCATGAAAGAGAGAATTACTTGGAAATGGAGACTACTTGGCAATGTGTTTTGGAAGAGACTTGCAGGAGCTACTGAAAATTCAGCAAATGTTTTGTGCATGGGAAAGAAGGATCTATAGGACATTTAAAGGAAAGAGTTCTTCATTCCAGTTCTGTTAAACTTGGCTTCAAGGTTGAACTCTTTGATCTGATTCTTTACCTTTCTATTTTCTTCTTTGACCATGAGCCACAGACAGACAGTCCTGCACTTGTAAAAGCCCAGTGAACCCAACTTTAAGTGTTGTTGCAAAATGTTGAGGTAACAAGCACTGCTGGGAAAGCTGCTCTGGCCAGCTGGTGTCATGTGAGGCACCTTTGAATCATACTTTGCATGTAAAAGCAACTGATTGTGTTGGCAAATGGGAACAGAAATAGCTATTTGGATGCCAAAAAGTGCAATTTTTCCAGGTTCTTGGGTAGAAACTCAACTCAATGTTTCAGTGGCAGGTTCTTTATATTGGATATCAGCCCTTACTGCTGCTCTTCAGTTCCTGGAAAGAGGGCAACTTGGAACTGACTCTCATGCTTGGTAGAGGACTGGCACCAAAAGAAACTGACATCAGCCCTGAAAATAACTCACTTTAACACATCTCCACCTTTCCTTGGCTTCTAGTCAAGCTGCAGTTTTGGGTTCCATCTTCAGTGCCAGAAAATTGGCATAACCAAAATCAGTGCAGGGAAATCCTAGGATATCTCTTACTATATACATAAAATGCAAGTAAATAAAAGGAAATATTTAAACATGGGAAAAAAATCTACATGTCCAAAATAAAATGAAATGTATCATGTCAGGGCTGTTCTGTAATAATCTGCAACCATATTGAATTAAATGGTCTAAATGCTGTTTCCTGGTTCAAACAGGAAAACTTTTTCGGGCAGAACTTTCAATAGTCTCACTGGTATGAAAGCAAGAAAGTTTAGGTGTCCAGGAAGTAGCTAAGGACAAGCTCATCCTTGAGAAAGAGCCTCCAAAGCCAATGATCTAATTTGGTGATAAGTAGGTTCTGCTCTGTCTTTAATGCAAGGACAGAGTGGAAAGCCTGTTTATGACTTTGATATCTGTCTCAGAGTTTTAAAGAACTCAGTCGAATTTTCTTGTTCTCTAGCCATTAAAATAATTATTTTAGTATTTTCCTTCTATTATTTCCCTTGCCCTCAGAGCTCCACTGAGAATGGCAGGGTGCTCTTTTCCTCTCAAACTGTTGAATGGATTAATACAATTATGTGAAACTCCAGCAACTGCGCTTTGCTCAGACTGAGCTTCAAATTTCTTATGTTGCAAAAAACCCCAACCCGAAACCCTAACCAACCAACAAACCAGAACACAAACCAAACAAAAAAAAACCAATAAAAAAACCCTCCAGACAAGATTTCTGGGCACATCAGCTGTTTAAAAGTGCAACAGTTAAGCAATAAAAGGCATTGCATCTTCTACTACACTTGCTTTCTTTTGCCTTTACACAGCTGTGAAAGCAGCAAATCCCAAGCCTTGTGTTACATACTATATACCTCTTGGCCTGAACTCTCTGTTTGGAGCTCAATTTCACTTAGATTTTTGAGTTGTTAGAAACATTGAAAACTTATTACTAGCTTTGTTAAAAGTATATATTGAGCTTTCATTAAGAGCATGTCTTTCCTTTTACCTTGTGCAGGCTTACTACAATATAGCATTTTCCAGTTCCTGTGACAGATAATCATCATTCATACCTTTATGCTCTTTGAAAAAGGGTATTTTTTCCTCCTTTTTCCTTGTTTTCCTATTCTCCACAGAAATCTTACCTGCCTATCTTTCAAAAGCTGTTTTGTGTGTGCTGGGCTAATCATATGCGATATGCACACTGTTTCTGCTTTTTGTTTTCTGGCACTTTTCTGGAACTATTTAGCTGTATCACAATGGGCTTAACAGTTTCATTCCCATTGTGCTGAACTGATGCAAGTCCTTGCATTGACTCAGAGCACCTTTATATTAAAAATATGAATGTTACATACAAATTAAAGAGATGGGTGAGACAAGTAAACAGAGAATACACAAGGAAGGCTTGCACTCAGTAATTTTTCAGAGCACTGCAAATGACTGTCTGAACTGTGCTGCTGCATTATAATGGTCATCTTCTAAGACAGGTGCCTCAGCAAAAAAGGTTAAAATTATATAAAATTTTACTAGCATAATCAGGTAAATGTTTGACCCCTCAGTTTTGAGGACCCGAGTTCCTGGTGAGATCCCAAACCAGGACTACCTTCAGCCTGTGCTGCAGTGGCCCCTGCACCCAGTCCTGGGCTGCAAAGCCACCCCAGGAGTGAGTGGGTAGAAGCTGATAGCAGGAGTGGGGTGACTAAAAGGCAAGATCAAGAAAGAGACACCCACACTTTTCTTCTTGGCTGAATGAAGAGGGAAAACAACAACCTAGGTGATTATGGCCCACAACTCTTTTGTGTTTCTTCTGACTCACCCGTGTATTGGCAATCAGATAAAAAAACCCACTGTGATTTTATTTCAGATATATATTCTTCTTATTGCTGTCAGTGGCATAATACCAAGATAAAAGGAATTTTTAGGGAATCAATATTTTTGTGGGTGTTTGAAATACAGGTCCGTAATAATGAGGACATAATAGTGACTGCTGTTGCCATTGTGGTGGAGGATTTCTGGTTATGCCTTAGACCCTCATAACAAAATGGACAGAGAACAAAATAGGAACAGAAATTCCTGTTAGGACTTTGATTTTTCTGCAAGTTAATAATTGCTATATCCATTCTTTGTAGAAAAGAGTGAGATTTTCTGACCAGCCAAAGTTAGCAAGAATTTATTTACTGACTCCAGCAGAATCAGCATCAGGACCTCTGTGTGCATCTATACCATGCAGTGTGAGCTGGGCTATATTCAGTAGTCCTCCTTCAAGACCACATGATATCATAGATGATTTAATCAAAGGAGTATTAAAGGAATTGCAGTTATTGCTTCCTATGGCTTCAGTCCCTTTTCTTCACACATGAAACCTTATTTCCACACAGTCACTTCCAGACTGGAGTTCATCACTACAGCCATCCCTAATGCTCTCAACAGCTCCATATTTCTGAAATGAAAAGATTCTTAGTTCATCTGCATCATAAAATCACAGACTTTGCTTACCTATCAGTAGCCTTTCACATTTACATAGCAGGGACACATGGTTAGCAAGAAAAACTAGCAATGCTCTAATTCAGTGACGGAGAGAAGCTGTAAAGCACCTGAAAGCTTTAAACCACCAGAAAGAAAATCTTACTGCACAATAACCTTTAGGCTGTGGTTCTTCAGACAGACAAAAAAGGTATATAAACACCCTGACTACTTGAGCAACTAGGGATACATCACCTTAACAATATTAAAGAGTCAGTTAATCTCTCTTTTAAAAGGCACATGTGTTTAAGAAGTGAATGCTCAAGGAAAATAAACACTGGTCTCACTATGCTCCTTGCCAACTGTGTAAATTATGTAGCACCAGCTATGTCAAAGGTCTGTGGTACATTGGCATTAACAAACGCACAGTGGAGTTTTACACTAATTAATTTATCTTGTCAGATTGTGATGAAGTACTTTCCAACAAAATTTGCCAAGTCACAACCCCCAATCAGCCACCAGACAGCAATTAACAAGATGCCTCAATGATTTTACTGTAATTCCTCATTGCAACTCCAAAGGAAAGCCTGGAGTATCAGAATACACCAGCAAAAGTAGAAGAAAAATGGACTTGAAAACAGTTAGGAATATCTGAACAATTTTTAAATTTAAAAAAAGTCCTTTAGAAAATTTTTTAAAATACCTTTCTTTTCAAGCAGTGACTATACTGATGCAAGGAAGAAATAAAACAGTGGATCTGCCAAATGGATTTGGAGCTCCAAACACTGAGGATAAAAATAAGAAACTTATCTTTCTTCACTGCCTACTTTATCACCTATTTACTTTACCTGGGGACACTAAGAAATCACAAGTGCTATTTGCCAGAACTCTTTCATATAAATGTAAAATATTTTCTGTCTCACTATTTTCCTTCCAGAACTCCTGATCTGGAAATCTGGTGACTTTCATCTCATGCTTTGATCTGGAACGATATTCTTGGAGGATGAAATATGATTATTCTGAAGATTCAGGACCATGCAATTCTGCCTTTATTTTCACTTCTTTATCCCATTCTCCACTATTCACACTATTTTCCTCTTTTGTGTACAATGCCTTTTTTTTCCCCTAAAGAAAATCCGCAGCTTATTTTCCAGGGAAGCAAAAAAGATTTGTCTTCTATCAGCTTCTGACAGAGACCAGAGAGAACAGATCTGCAGAGGCTGCTGTTGACCTTGTACATCCAAATAACACACAGTTCAGTAACCACAGGGAGTTCACCATAATGCTGGCACATAAATCAGTATGTTAAATTTAAAGGTTGATAAGATGTCAAAATATATACTAAGATATGACCCCCCAAGGCTGCTTGCACTGCTGCAGTTCAGCAGCAGCCTGATATTCTACAGTATCCTACAGGTAATAAAAAGGCAAAGAGTAAAACAAGATATTATCACAAATGCTTTGAGCACAAACTACTCAGATAAATGAGAATAATTACCCTGCATCATCTACATTTTATTTGATGAGAGGTAGAAGGAAGCTGTAGTTGAGAAGAAACTTATTTTTTCCCCTTTTAATTAAAACCTCCCACCAGAGACAATTACATGTACTGTGTCAGAGTAATAATATTAGCTCAAACCAGAGTTATCTCAGTTTTTACAGCCCCTTCACTGTGCTGTTACAGATGTGATCTCAGTTGTTTTCAGGATGCCACGACAGATAAGCTTCTTGTCTTCCAAAAAACCAGAAAGAGTTCCCCAGGGATGTTCAAGGAAGCCTTTGTGAATATGCTCAACTTTCAGTCTCCTTTGGGTTTAAAAATGAGCTTAAAATATAAAACCTAATCAAGGTGAAAGTATGTCTTCCCTGAGACCTCACAAGATAGAGTGAGGAAGATTTTCTGCTTGCCTGAATAAAGGATGGGTTATGCCCAGATCTTTCTGAAAGGTGACATGTGATTATGGGAGGTGTCTCCAGCTCTGTGCCAAACCTCATTCTCTTTCTGGGCCCACGTTGTCCCTGAGCTCTGGGTTGGATGTGCCTGATGTGTGAGTGCCTGTGAAATGCACCCACAGGCCACACCTCTACAGCTTGGCACCTTTAAAATGTGAGCAGGGGGCTTGTGGCTGCCTGCCTGGTAAGCTGCTGCCGTGGTTCACCTGCATTGTGCTGTGCTGCCTCGTGTGGGCTCAAAACATTTCAAAAGGGGCTCAGGAAACAACTCCTGCACTGATCACTGTGAGAGTCCCCACAACATGAAAAGATATGTGGGAAAGAGCTTTTAAGAGTGTGAACGTTGAAACTATTGTACTCTTTGAATAACATTTGAATGAGTCCTTTCTTAGGGACGGAGAGCATCTGTCAAACGAGCTTCAACGCATGAGGTTTTGTCCTGACAGGGCTTTTGCATGTTTATGTAGTGTAAAGATAGATACTTACTCACTGGCCACACTTTTCTGCTTGTTTTAGTTTCAGCTTTGGAAAAAAAATATTTTCTAATGAGATAGTGCTGTGGTTGCCCTTCAAAGATCTCTATCTATCTATCTATCTATCTATCTATCTATCTATCTATCTATCTATCTATCTATCTCTATCTCTATCGCTATCGCTATCGCTATAGCTATAGCTATAGCTATAGCTATCATCTATCTCTCCATCTCCATCTCCATCTCCATCTCCATCTCCATCTCCATCTCCATCTCCATCTCCATCTCCATCTCCATCTCCATCTCCATCTCCATCTCCATCTCCATCTCCATCTCCATCTCCATCTCCATCTCCATCTCTATCTCTATCTCTAATCTTTCTCTCTCTCTCTCTCTCTCTATATATATATATACGCATGTGTGTATGTTTATCATACAGAGCTGACATCTCCAGAAAGGTTTTACTGTAACTGATTTCCCATCCCTAAACTGATGGTTTGAAACCAGTGATTGCTTTTACCATCTGACAGACTTACATGCACACTGTGTCTGTAACTCTTTTGTGTCTTAAAGTACCCAGAGGCTTCCCCTGTGCCAAGACCACAGCAACAATGCACACATATGGGTGTACTAAAGGAGAACAGGATGAGAAAATAATTTAGGAGGGTGCAGACACCCATTCTCATTTACATCCTGTGTTAAGACATCTCATCTGATGTGTCATTATTATCAGCAACACAGTGGACACAGTCTGCTCTGAAGTGTGTTCTTAATTTGCTTCCAGCTTTTCTGGCAATTTTTTTTTTGCCCACCAGACAGTGGGCTCCATGTTTTGCAGCTACTTGCTAAATAGCTCAGAGCATCAAAGGCAGCTCTGGACACAGAGCATCCCTGTCAGTCTCCGGTGGTCCATCGTGTTTCCCCCCCTGGTGACACTGGCAGCTGCCCCTTGCTGGCTGCTGCAGGTGTGAGGGTAAATGCTGCAATGCTCCACACACCGTGAGGGACATTCCCCTCCTGGGAGTGCTCAGTGGCTCTGTACTGACACAGTGCCATGGGGCTCCCTCAGCAGCTGGAGAGGGGGATGCTTCCTCCTCTTTCCAAAGTGATGGAGGGAGGGAAGAGACACTGGACACACAAAATTACTTCATGTATTTGAAATCCCTTTTGTTCCTGATCACCTTACTTTTCAGTCATGCTTCCAATTAGACTGGATGATGATGCCCAGCATGCCAAAGGAAAAGATTGTAGGAAGAAAAGAAGAAAATGATCATCTAAAGGCTGAATCAAAAGAAAATAAAAATGTCTGAGCAACACAATTGTTACAAAAATATCAGGTTTTCTATCCCAAAGCTACTGCCAGAGTCTGTTTTACTCATGAGACACAGTCCACTACCCTATGGCAGTTGATACTGCTTATCTCCAAGATGCCAGAGGCTGACAGTTGTTTTTCAGTCTGGGTTATGTACAGCAGTGTGTCAGGGCACCAAAAATAATCTGAAAACTTCCACTCATCAACAAAGCATTTCAGACATTGCTTAAACTGGCAGCAACTGCAAATAATTTATCGAGTTATTTCTTTTTCAGGCATGAGCAAGCCCATGAAATGAAATGAAAATTGAGTGTGTTCAAAGCATTGTCCAAACCAAGGAATCTAACACACACAGCTGTTCTACCTAAGAGTTTTAGATCTTTGCTGCTTTGAGAAAAGAGATACATACTAACCAGAGACACATTTCAAATGTTTTTGTTGGACAAAACTTACAGATTTATATTAGTAAAATGAACCAAGCAATGACCACGGAAACAGGAGTAAATATTCAGAGATATATTTGTAAATATCATCAGATAAAGGAGAGAAAAGGCATAACAGCAGCTAATGACAGGTATCAGAATAAAAGGGCTTTGTGTGCTGAAAGGCAAACAAATGCCCAAAGCTATCACAGCAGCTGAATTTCATGGGTGTGCAAAGCCTGCATTCTCTGCCCAAAGAACACAGCAAAGAGATTTTATGCTTTAAGCTGCAACACCGTCGTGGCCACAGAACTCAGAAAAGGATTGTTGGAGGTTCATGCTTTTAATGAAAATGTTCAAGCTCCAGCAGTGGATTCCAAACCAAAACTCATGTTGGAGAGCAGGTCTGGTACCTCCACCAAAAAACTCAGTCAAAACCAATACTGAACACTGATTTTCCTTTTTTCTTCCTTTTCTTACTATGTCTCTGTCTTTTTTTTTTTTTTTTTTTTTGAATTTTTTTGAATTTTTTTGATTTTTTTTTTATTCTCCTCTTGCCACTAATTCAAATTCTTTTCTTAAGAGGATCTCCATCTCATTTGATGACCTCCACTGAAACAAGTGCAAGATATGATAATGCAGTTACCAGTTTAGATTGGCTCTAAGCTTTTGTTCCCAGTCTCCTGCCCTTGCTGTCTCAGCCCTCCAAGGAGCTTCTGTGAGTCTTTTGTGGAAGGGATGGAAAGCTGTCACAGGGGCCTGAGGGATGTTGCAAGAGCCTCTTAAAAATGAATGGAGAGCACAAACATGCTTAAGGAAGTTCTGCTGAAGTGAAATTTTCAGTTCATTTACCAAAGCAGCTGTAATATCTATTGTGCAATTGTATAAAAAATAGCAAGTGATATATCTCTTGTTATTTATCTACTTTCAGGGAGTTTTAAGGACATTAACATTCAACAAGTGCTTTGTGGACTCTTAGTCTTTGATGACTGCTGTTTAGCAGGTATTCCAGGAAACCTACATGAGATATTTCTCATGGCTCGTTTGTAAGGCATATCTTTAAGGCATATTTCTTACATATTTTCTTTTCTCTGAGATTATAACAGAATAACTTTCTCAGTGTTGGCTCACAGTATGCTGATAGCACTTACACTAGGACCCGAGATAGCAATTTTTTTACAAGAACTTTAACTTTAGAGCAAGGGAAGTTTATGGGCATATTCTCTCAGCAGCAGATCTTTCATTATGTTTGCACAGAAGGATGCCCTGTGGATAGGCTGTGAGATTGGATGGCAGCAGAGCTGGTCAGTTCATGCATGTCTCCTCCTTGAGTAAATGTCATTTCCAGGCTGCCCACTCCACAGACACCTAACCAGCTGGCTTATTCCCATCTCAGCTTGTTATGTGATACTGTGACAACACACTTGATTTCCCCACGGTACAAATCCCTTCTGAAGCCTCACAAATAGACATCTCCTGAGACCCCTGTTGCTGGGGAAGACGAAAGTTTAACAGGAAAGTTTTACAGATATGAATGCTTAGCAGAAGGCTCTCCGAATGTAAAACCTGTAAGTGACATAGAAATGAAAGCAAGTTTTGATATTGAAGAATAAAGGATGTCTAAAGCAAGAACTGCTGAGCTAGTTGTTACTGGACAACTAAGAAAGCAAAGGTTAAGCCGAGTTGGAAGGAGATTTTATGGCTAGAACAAAGGATATGTTGATCACAAACAAAGATGTTTTTAGCAAGCAGAAATAGGTCTTAAGAAAAGCAAAAGATACCACAGGCAAACAAAACCCAGGTTTTTACCAAGTAGAAAAAAAAATCTAAGGGTTTTCCACTGCAAGAAAACAGAAAAACAACCTTAAGCTTAAACTGTAACATAATATGGTAATGATAGTAGTTATGATAGGCTAGAGGTAATGGTAAAGGTATTGTGTATGATGCTGATTGGTTTTTACGTATTAAGATGCTCAGCAAAGAAAACTATACAATGCATTGTAACCAGAATTAACTGGACTTCAGGCATGCCTGTAAGCTGTAGCTGGCAAGCTTTAGGCTTGGCTCTGTATATCCACAACCCACAAATGCTGTAACTTCGTCTATGCAATAAAGCACATTTTGAGGAGCCGCCGGTTGTCCCATGTCTCTTCCTCAGGCTCTTACACCTATCAGTGGGAATGTCTGTCCATCTGTGGCTGCTCTCCCTGCTGTAACCCCTGCAGAATGCTGCTCCTGCCCTGCTCTCTGTGTGGCTCTTCCCCAGTCTGCAGTAACTCTGACTCTGACTAGAGGCCTCTCACATCAGCCCATTTATCCTGCAGAGGCAGCAGAGGCTCCCTGCTCATGAAATCAGATGTGCAGCTTGGCAGGGCTCTCTGGATGGCCTCTGGTCCCCTTTCCTGCCTGAGTGGGGACTATTCCCTGTGCTGGATTTGACTTTCTCTCTCATTGTGTAGATGGTCATACATGAGAAAAGTGTACACTGGTTATATTTTGGATACTACTAGATGGACATGATGAGCACTCATCACTCAGCTGATGATATCTACTTCTGGCTGAGCCAGCACTGTTGCTGGCAGGAGCAGTTCTGGCTTAAAATTAATTTCACAAGTGCCAAGTAGTGCCAGCGGGTTTGAAAGCAGCTTGAGCAGAGTGAAATCCAGGAAGTAGTGGGTGTCACAGGGTGTGAGGTGAGAGACCCTGGGCTTAGCATCAAGTCCTGTTGCATTTGTGAGTTGTTGGATCAAGCAGTGCCGCTCAGCAAGAGCAGATGACCTAAGTGAGATCTCCACTGCTTTAGGCACTCAGCAGACAGCATTTGTCCTTCTAGCTCTGTCTGCAAGAGTGAGGACCAGCACCTCCATCTGAGTGGTCCCTCAGCAGGCCCTCAGGGATCATCCCTTCCTGGTGCTCTGTTTGCTTCCTCACCAGACCTTCCACTGCCATTGCATCAGTGTTCATGGCTGTGGGGCTGTGACTCCCATTACACTGGCCCCTCTGATGTGGGGACAGTCTCTCCCCTGTGACATGCTGCTCAGGCTCTGCAGTTCTCTGTGGGCCTGATATTTCTGGGCCTGAGAGAGTTTAGCCTGCTAGCAGCAGGCTTTTCTCAAGGAAAAAGCTTCTCAGGAAAGCTTCTTCCCAAAACAATCTTGGCAAACAACTATTCTTTCCCAAAACAATCTTTCTCCAGGTGGTGCTTTGCCTTTCTAGTTTTCAGGGAAAACATTCTGGCTGTTTTTCTGGTTTGATCAATGGGATTGGAGAGGTGCCGTTCCTGTTCACCAGTCATGTTGGGTCCGTGTAGGAATGCCTTGTAACAGCTGGTAGAATGTAAACAATAAAGTCTTTTTCTATGCCTCTGTGTCTTGGGTTGAAAAATGTAACCAAAGATGTGTATTCTATTTTCATCTGTTGAAGTCAGTTGGGAGATATTGTTCCTTATCTCTTGTAACTCTAGGGGGGGAGAGGGCGGATTCCTTCTGTTAATGGGACAACTGATAACACCAGATCAGGCAGTGCCTTCTTATCTCTTCCTGCACCCATCCTCCTCCGAGGGACATCACCTGTGAATGGGCCGTTTAAGGCCTCTCACAGGACTGATAACATCACCTCATTCCATTGGAGATGCTCCACCCAGTGGGAAGAGCCAAAGCCTTCCACTGGGATAAAACCAGCAATTCCAAACACCAAGATAGCTGCTTTCCACAGGATTCCCAAAGGACGACTGGACCCTTTTCTTGAGGATCATCTCTACTTCAACAGAGCCACAACTGTCACTCCTGGAGGACTTACTTTGGGCTGCTTCCAACACCCTGACCAACAGGGTGTCAGGTTTGCATTCTGACTCATTGGTCCTTTGTACAATTGCATTTATCTTAATTTATTTTTACCTTTCTTGTTGTTTGTTCTCTCTCTATTAAATTGCATTTCTGACTTGGAGTCTCACTGGTTTTGCTTTCAAACCAGTACACTCTGTCTTTGGAGGTATTTGGAATGTCTCTTGCCTTTTTTCATGTCCTACAGTGACAGTTCTCCCTGTCCCTTGTGCCTCCAGGCTCTCCTGGTCAAGCCAATCAGGCCAGGTCACCCTGCTGCTGTCTGCACCTGACTATGGAGAGAAGGGCAAGGCCATGGCACATGAACAGCTGCTCTGCAAAACCCCTGTACTGTCCTGGCTCATTTTTTCACCTATATACAGAGAGATATTAAAAAAAAACCACAGCACAACAACTGAAAAAAAAGAAACAAAAAAAGTGAGAGATGATGAAGTTGTTTAGCATAAAACCAAATTTAAACTTGTAGTTATAAGTTAGGCAAGCAGATCTGGCAGGTTTGACCAGGGGATTTTGCTGAGAAGGAAGAATGATGTATCCTGAACACTGGCTGCCTTTATGTGGCTCTGAGGAGGTGTTTGCTTTCTTGTCTTCTTTTTTTTGGTGCATCTGTGAAACAACCAACTCCTGATGGTTGTGCTTCTGCTCTGCACCCCCTCATTGTCAGCCAGGCGCCTTTTGGAGTGCTCTCTTTGTAAATGTGGAGTAAAACCTCATTTTATATTTGTCATTCACATCTGGAGGTTCTCCAAGGTCTGTTACCATTTTTGTGTGTAGCCCACCTCACCTCTGCAGTAATATTTTACTGCTTTGTAGATGGAAAACATGATTGCATTCAGGTGTCTGCCTGGGTAAATCAAAATTTAGTGATGTACTGTGATTAGTGAATCCACCCTTTAGTGCAACTGCTTATTTTGTGGAAATGTGCAGAAATATGCTCTCACTCCTTGACCAACTCTTCCCCTTTTGCTTTGGCTGCTGAAGTGTTCCTGTGATGTGAGAAGTGCTCTGTGCACTCTAGCTTTCCATTAATGTTTTGGCTCCATCTCACCCTGAAAACTAGGATTTTTACTGAGAGGGAGAAAATTGACATTCCTTCAGTCAAAATTGTAAGCAATAATTCTATCTCAGAGTGGGAAAATTCAGATTTTCTGTCAGGTTAAAAACAATTAAATTAAACCTAGTATGCCTGCAAGTAGCATTTGGATTTCTGCAGCTTGCCAGAGTTCTGAAGAGGAGGTTCTTTAGTGAAAAAATCATCCCTGCTTATGTAGGAAATTTTTCTAACATTCTAATTCTTGGGGTTTTTTGAAAGCATTTCTTTAAAACCTGACAAATTCTATTAAAGAGCCCTTGCATGATGCATAATGTCGACCATGTCAGATTTAATAAAGCCAGCATGCTAAATGAGCTAAACCACAGAGCCTTAATATGACTGTTGCTGTTTATTGATATTATTCAGTTCCAGTAAACTGCAGCCTATTCCTGTAGTGTAAAGTTATGAGTCAGATCTCCATCGATCAAAATCACCCTAATGCATGGTAGCAAGATAACACATTGCAACAAATCCTACCTCTTGAAAGCAGAACTCCTTGGAAATGTTCTGTAAAGTAGTGCAAAATAAGCACAAAATGCAGTGGGCAGAGCTGGATTCAGCACTGTTCTCAGTGCTGGGTTTGCCTCTTCAGCTATGCAGAGGTTCAGCTGCTTCAGTCCTGTGGGTGGTCACTGCAAAATGTCCATGACTGTGCAGGGAGGTTGCACACAGGCATTGCTGAGAGGGAGGAACATCCTGAAGCCATCCACTCCCTCGACTTTGATCTTCCACTAAAAGCCACCTCTTTCAGCTGCTCCAGCCCACTCAGTCTCATTCTTTACACTGGGCTTTTCAGTTTGTACTGGCTATTTTCCTCACTATCTGCTAGAGAATAAATGCACTTATTTAGACTTGGTTTTTTTCTGATGAAATGCTGGGGTGATCTTCCAAAAGACATAGACGAATATTTCTTTTTAGAATCAAAAAGACTTATTTCTTAACAGTCCAGGATGATTTTGGAGGCTTTATTGACATCTTTGCTGAAATACAGCAGGTGATTTCTATCTCACAAATCCCAGCTAAACCAGAAAAATAGTCTAAGGGAGAAATGTTTCAGGTATTGCAAGTTGCAAAGTTTAGGAGTGTTTTGGTCTCATAGTGGCAATTTTCTCCCTGTTGTTTTAAGCTCACACTTTTCATCTTGTTACCTTTGGATATTATATTTGGAGGTGAAGTATAGATGAAATGAGGTAGGTTTAAGGGTAGAATACTCTTACCCAGACATTGCTGGGGCTTGGGGCAATCTTGAGTTTAGCAGAGTACTGGGTGAGGCTGTTTGAAACCCTAGAGCCTCCTGTGCATATAAGCCCGTTCAGTGGACTTTGGGTTCTCCCTCCATCTTGATAACTCCATTGTTGACCCATTTGACCTCAGAGATGAAGATGGAAAAATCCTGAGTATTTCTCACAGCGAAATATTTCTCAAATGCATGACTTCCATAGCCATAACAGCCTTCTCATTCCCTTTTGGAGCTCTACAGGGTCCTGCTGACCCAAACCCCTGGAAGCTCTGTCTGATGGCTTGGGAAGAGGGAGGGGTGCTGCTGGGGAGGCTGCAGCACACACATGAAATGCTGGGAATACTATTCAGGTGATACTGGCTCTCCCCTCAGTTCTCACTTGCACTTGGGATAATAATTGGCGTACAAAGAAGGCAGTGAGGTACAGGCAAAGCAAACTTGCAAGGGGTTTTTGAGTCAGCTTTTGTCCTCTGACTGTGGATTATGGACAGACAAAATTGCTGTGGATGGCAACAGTTTGCTCACAGCTGTGTTATTCAGGATGAGACACTCAGCACTTTGCATGATGAGAGAGAGCAGAGATGAAGAAACACATTACACATTAGCAAACTTTTTGCGTTATGACCTGTTTTACTGTAGAGAATGATTGAAGAGCTTAATTACTTCTGAGGGAGGAAAGTCTGGCTTTATCATGCACTACAAAAAGCATAAGCCTTACAGAGAAAAGAAAAAGGAGAAACAGAAGCACAGGAAGACTTGTGCACTTTAGGAATGGCTTATCCAAAGTGCAAAGGGAGACAGTGCTGTGCGTGTGTGCAGAATGAGTGAAGATATCAATCATAAGGCCTGTAACCAAGCCATAGCAGGAAATAAGTACCTGTAGGGATAACATCTTGTTTCTCTGCTACCAGGTCCTACAGTGTTTTGGTCTTGTGGGAGTTAAGCATTTTATTTAAACAGTTACTATTCAATGACTGTCCATTGCTTTCCTAAAGAAAAGAAAGGGAGAAGATGGAGGCACAATATTTCTGAAGGCAGCTGAAATCTTCCCTGAATTAAAATAAAGATAATATAGTCATAATATTTACAGTCAGCAGTTGGCCTTGCTGATGAGTAAGGAGTATTTAAGGATATATAAATCGGTTCAAATAAATCAAAGATTTGCAAAAATCTTGTTCCAAAACTAATGGTTTAGTGAGCCCCAGTCTGTGCAGTTAATGTGGATCATTATGCATTCTTATGGAGCCATGAACAATACTAAGCCATAAATCCATGTTTCTAGCCAAGAGTGGATGTTGGTGGAACAGCTGGTCTTAGTTCAGTGAAGAATACAGATGTTTCTGAGACATCAGAAAGCATCAGCTTGGTTCAGAGTTAGTGTGCTCAGGGCTAAACTTGGGCACTTAGATACCTGGAACTCTGCCACATGCTCTTTAACTAGAAGTTCACACAGGCGAGAGCCTCTCAAAAACTTTTCTTCTTTGCTCTCTAAGAAGTTGTACAGGATCTGGGACATTCTGACTAATTTTTCTGGAGTGCTCTGGCTTTCTTTCAGCTGGCTTCTGATAAATGGAAGCCTTGTTCCTCACCACAAATCATACTAAGTTTAATGAGTGTAATGAGCTTTCTGCTCTCAAATTGCTTATTGATTCTCCTAGACAACAGACTAATTTGTTAGTGAAATAGAAATACACACCAGACATTCAATTGGTCAAGGGACTTTAACTCATGTGCTTTATATAAATTATACAAAACTTGTCATATTTATATAATTTGGACTCAGCATCAAGTTGGCTCACCAAGAGGATTTTCTCAGTAGGACAATTGTTTTCTTGTGAAAATGAAGTCATTCTTGGGACATTCAAGTGATTTACTCAGTGGTTTATGGTCATGGTATTGTTGCTCTTATTCAGATTCTCAAGAAGCTGGGACTAAAACACTGACAGTCCAGACAGCTTCTGGAGTGTGGAGAGGAAACAGCTTCTGACTGCTCACGGAGAGCAGTGACCTGCAGTGGAGAGACCCATCTGAGAAAATGGAATACAGAGAAAGCCTTGCTCAAAAAACAGTATTTGGGAAGAGCTGGGGGCATGCTGTCTGCCACAAGCACCAGTTTGCTCTGCCAACACTCTGTTGCCTACAATTTGGATTTAGATTTGCCCACTGCCACGACTGGTGGGGGAGGGCAAGGGAATTACTTATGCAGGACACAATCAAATGTTTCCATTTCCAATTAATTAACAGACTTCCCCCCAAAGCAGTGGGAAAGCACAGCTCCCACAGGTGGCCCTCTGCTCTGCCAGAGCAGAGCACGTGGGATTCTGCCCTGTCTGCCTCAGGGCCATCCAATGTTGCCAATGTCTCCCTGCCCATCCCTTCTGACAAGGCTCCTGCAGGAGTTGTAGCGTGGTAATGCACTGGCTGTTACCTCTGTCTCCAGAACTGCCTCATCTCCCTGCTGCTTCTTTTTCTGCCAGCCACTGAGAGGAGCAGGAGCTTTTCCTACCAGTGCTGCTCAGTGAGCAAGAGCACTCACTGCTCCTTACTTTCTCACCCCAAATATTTCAGTCACCCTTCAGGGAGTGAGATTAATAATACTCAGGTGTGCATAATTAGTAACAACCCACAAAAAGGAGGCTCCTGAAGCAAGTGGTTTGGGAACAAGCCATTAGCTAGAAAATTGTTCTAAATTTTTTGCTTACTCTTCAGGACAACAATTTCTCTGACAAATCAGGATCCGTTTATGGCTGATTCACAAAAGGAAGATTAAATTCATCAGACCATATATTTAAAATTAATAGTTCAACATCCTCTGGGCTGAAAATGTATCACTCTGCTAAATAAGTTTAGAGAAAAGATTAATACAAGAAGATTCTCATATGTAAAGCTCAGCAAGTTCATGAATATTTTCAGGATAATGGCTTTCATTTCCCTGTGAGATAGCCTGCAAATTCTCAAGACTCTTTCAGCTCATGGTCTCTTTTTCCAAGATCATTGTGTCCTGAGGAATGTATTACTATTTCTCAGATTGAAGTTGGCTCTCTCATGAGCTGCTGTATTACACTCACATGAGTGTTCATTGCAGTTTCATATCTTATCACTGCAGGTAAAGTAATATAATTCCATCATTTTTCATTTTTATGTGATTCCCAATTTTTTGTTGCATAGTAGCAGTTCCTCTGCCTGCACACTGACAACTCTGGCTGTTGCAGGAAAGCAGCTCTCACCATGCTACACTACAGAAATTAATATATTTACACAGCAAGTGGCTTGTATATTTAGACCTCTGAATTCTGTGGGATAATTTTAGACTTTGGGCCAGAAATGTTTTGATTAACCTTGCTTTATTTTTAAATATAGCTTAAGGCCAGGAGTTTTTCTTCTCCTCTCTCTAATGAGTCAGTGTCTCAGTTTAGAAAGACAGGTGTCTGCCAGGGAAGGCTGGTGCTTCCCTTGGAATGGGGAATGTAACCCCTCCCTCCAAATTATTATAGTTTTGAAATTAAGGGGGCTTTGAGGCAAAGATATGGGAATAGGAGTAACAGTTCTTTGCTAGGAATATTAAAAATACAAATGTAGTAATACAAAAAAACCCACAAGCAAACAAAAAAGCCTAGAAACACTGACAGAGTCAGAATGCGACCTGGCACTCTGTCGGCCAGGGTGTTGGGAGCAGTCCAATTAAGTCCTCCTGGAGTAACAGATGTGGTTCTGTTGGAGTAGAGATGATTCTGTAGAAAAGTCCAGTGGTGGCAAGATGGGCCTGGTCTTCCTCTGGGAATCCAGTGCAAACAGGCTGTCCTGGTGCTCTGAATCTCAGCTTTTATCCAGGTAGGAATGGTTGGCTCCTCACACTGGGTGGAGCATCTCACAATGGGATGATGTAATTGTATCAGTCATGTGGTGAGTCTCAATGGCCCATTAACAGCAGATATCCCACTGGAGGGAGGATGGGTGATGGAAGAGATAAAGAACACTACCCCCCTTGGTTTTAACAGCTAGCCCATCAACAGAAGGCACCTGCCCCCTCCTCCTTCCAGAGTTATGAGACAAAATAAAAAAAAACTTCAACTGGTTTCAACAGAGGGCAATCAAATGCACCTTTCATTGCAACCCAAGATGGTCAGTCCCTGGGAGCCTTTACCTCCTGGCAGATTAAGACAGTGAGGGAGACACTTCCATCACCTTCCCTCTCCCCATGGCAAGAATAGAAAATATATGCCACATCGTGCAGTGGGGCCATGCACAACCTAGAGCCTAACTTGGTTCCCTCCAGTTCCCAACACTTCCCCTTGACTGACTTGTCCCTTCCCATTGTTATTAGTGTCCTCTCAGTCACTTTGCAACTGGTGTGGGAATGCTCGTATCCAATTCAAAGTGAATTTGGAACACAATATTTATGTGCTATAAAATGCCTTGCTGCAATTTGAGCATGACACCCACCCCTTTTTTGCCATCTACTAGTATTTTTAATCCATCCCAAAAGCAATCAAGGCGGTGTGACAAACAGTATCATGGGCTGCTCATCACTCACAGTTTCATTACCTAGTGAAGGCCCAGTGATTTTTCATTGTCACATTTATTCTAATCATTTACAAGGAATAGAAGTTTAGAGTTGATCATGAGTGTCAATTAGACCCAGGCTTTACAGTATGTGAAAACATTGCTGTCATTCACTGTTTGCACTTGCAGTGATAATGTTAATTGGAAGAGAACTCTTCACTGACAATTTTCTATCACCTCCAAAGTAAATATTGAAATACTTTTCCCTTTGCTTGGCCTTGACTTCTATGTTCTTAGTGTCTGATCACAGCAGGAGAATAAACACATCTGTCATTAATATTTCACCAAGAAGGTCAATTCAAAAAGAAAAATCAAAAAGTGCTTAATGTAAGAGTTCCCAGCTGGAGGTGAAGGGACCTGGATCTCTTAATAAACTATATTTATATTAGTTTTCTTTTCATGGTAATAGATCCCATTTAGCCCAGTGAAGAGGTAGGGCAGTCAAGATCGCATCTGGACACTCAGAGAAAATGTTCCAGAGAAAAGGTTTATAGGCATAAAGAGTCACACCAAGGTGGGGAGACATGCAGATGGACTTGCATATGAGCCCTTAAGGACCAAACAAATGGAAAAAATTGGGATATGTGAGTAGCATTTTTCCCCCCTAACAACCCCACAATACAGAGCTGATAATGCAGGAAGATGAAGAAAGGAAATCAGTAAAGAAACTGCAAGTGAGGTCTTCTCTGAATTGCCCTGCCCAATGGGTCACAAAGACTTGTGCACTTCCAATGGCTTGGAATTCTCCATACTGGAGTGATCTGATGGCTGGCTGGGCTGAAGAGGACTGGTATGGTGATTTGCTCTGGGCTATAGAGGAAGCTGCTGAGGATGTTCATTAGTGTACCTTAAACACAGATGTGGGATAAATGGATGTAGGGACTTCAAGGCCAGCTTTTTGCTGTCTGAGGCATCTCTGACTGTAGCAGACTGAGTCTTCTGAAAACCTTCAGCATTATCCCTGCATAACAGATGTGGCTCCTCTGACTCCTGGCACATCTCCTCATGGCTAAGGATGGGTAGGTGTGACTCACTGCATTACTACGTGATTTTTTTTTTTCTTTTTAATGGACTCACAACTAAAAAAAAAATCATTCCTCTAACATTCATGTGGACATGGATCACTACAGCCTGCTTGATTTTTGAAACATCATACTCTGTGCATACTTTTTACTCTCCCTCCCTGCCTTTCTTACAATCATCCATTTCCCTCTGGGTAAGAAGCGTGTGGTGTGTGGTATGGCAGCTCTGCTGCTCAGAGAGCTCCTCCTCCTCAGTACAGATGTCTTCAACTGCTTGCTCTGTTTTCAAACCCAAACAGAAGGACTGGTGTACAAGCCACAGACTGATTTTGGGTTTGTTTCCGCAAGAGTTCTTAATGGCGTTGGATTCCTACTATAGCTCTGAAGCTTTTACCTCCTACCTTGCTGTGCCTGTGGCTCCAGGTTCATCACTCCTTTGGTTTGTGTCCAACTTCTGATCACTCCCTTTGCTTCAGACTGAAGGTTTCCTGAGTCAGTATAGCTGTGCCTGTGAGGAGTTCCTCTGAGTCAGCCCCACTGCCTGTTTTGCAACCCTTTTTGTGCACCCTTGTTGCAGCCCTATGACTGAGGGCTTTGTTTAAATGCTGGGAATTGCTTCACTATGTGATATTTGCTTCAGTGTGTGCATTGTACTCTAGGGACTAGAGGACCTCTGCTATGAGCCTTTAAATAATTAATTTTTTTTTTCATCTCCTCATCATCATAAGGATATTTGCTGCTCAGGTATCCTCTGCATGGCCATTCTCTGTTGGTGTGTTGTGGGGGAGTTCGTAATTATCCCTTCAGGGCAGGTTATTCAGCCCCTATCCAGCCTCTGAAGAGGCAGTCTTGTTTCTGCCTTGTCCTCTGGTCAAAAACATTTCCCACATATTTTCCCTGTTACACAGAAGTCAGTACCTCAGCTCTGCACTACAGCTCCAATTTGCCTCTCGAGGTCATTAACATATCCTGCACTTCAGTGTTCCCTGTTGTCACATATGTGGCTGTTTTCATTTTTTGCTGGAAGTGACTGCTTGTGGATGCAGAGCAAAAAACCTGCTTTTCCTTCTTCCCTTGCAAGTGCTCTCTGGTTCTCAGTCCCAGCTCTAAGGGCTGCTCTGTGTCCCCACTCAGCATGTGCTTGTCATTTTTTCAATAATGGCCCAGGGATAGGCTCCAGGCTTTTCCAGGGACCTGCCTATGCTGGTGCCTGGTCTCCAGGTGCTCTGCCCTGAGTTACACATCCCTGCACAGCACTGCCTCGTCTCAGTTTGTGCCAATCCCTGCATTTGGCAATGAAGCTGCTGGTGGGGGACTTTGAACCTCCTGCCTAAGATCCCAGGGCCTCCAGGCTTCCAGCCTCCTCTTCACAGGAAAGGTCTGATCAGAAACATCTAAGAGATGTTCCTCTTAGAGGTCACCTGCCAAATGGGTGATCTGAGATGAAAGATGTCTTGACTTGTCACTGTCTTCTGTTGTGCTTCCATGAATGCTGCCTGCCTCTGCTTGAGGTGCTGCCTCTTCTCACCTTTCCTAAACCCCTGGGTGTGTGGCTTCACAACAGTTGCTGATCTTGCAAAGTCTTCCCAAACTAGGAAACAAGAATGCAGTAATATTTCCTTTAAATGGGGATTGCTATGATTGAGGAAAGGAATGATAGAATAAGAAAGCAATATGTATGATACCTAACTAAAGTTACTGGTTCTTGTTCTTGAATTTACTGCCTCAAAATTTTCATGTGCTATGTGTGGAAAAGAGTAGGCTAATAAAGAAAGAGCATCTCCCACCCAGGAATCTCCTGAGCCTGTGGTGTCACTTTCTTCCACTTGAAACATCCTAGTCTTTTCAATTCGAACTGTCCTTTCTACCCAGCCATATGGAATTACTTTTTCTCTTGTGTTGTGTGTGGCTCTGTTTCCAGTGGAGTTCCAACCTGCATGCTTTTCCAGGTGTTTAACCTACCTGGAAGGATTTAAGGTGTCAAACACATCAGAAGGATCTTGAATTCAAAAGAAATATAGGTTTGAGTCTTCAATTGTAGTCTGAAAACAAAAATTCCTTTTTAAAGCAACTACAAGACTTACTGAAAAAGGCACCTGATATTTCATCCAGAGGAAAACCCAGTCAGCCTTCAAACCTGATCAGAGCTTTTACCTTGAGATCTTACAAGTGAAGCAAAATCAAATGAAGGACTGTAGTAACCAGTAGACATAGTGGGTGGGTGAGGCTGCAGAGTAATGGACATACATTTTTAAAGGCCATGGAGAGGCACAGGCTTGTATCCATAGCCACGGCAGTACATTTAAGCCTGTAAAACAATATATCAGTGCTCTTTCTCTTGACATTTTACCAATCTTCCAGCCACTCTCAGGTCTCAGACTGAGAGCCAGACCAGTTTTTTTCCAACCTTTTTTTTACCTGCTGTCACACAGTTTTCCAGTGAGATGTCCAAAAGGATGCTTACAATTTGTATGCTCTTACTATGCGTTAAAGCATTTCTTCCAATTTTCTTGCTTTTATCCCTGCTTGAAGTAATTTGTCACTGCAGAAAAATCATTACTGCCACTCCTCATTCACCTAGTTTTATTTGGCTCCTGCCAAAGTCCCTGGTCTATTCCAGTTCTCAAAAAATCCAATTTTAAGTAAAAATGAGCCATGAGAATCTGGTAACAGAAATGGCCAAAAGAGCAGATCCTCTGAGATCTCTCATTTTCACCCACCACCATGTGATGGAGGTCTTTTTGCACCTTGCTTACCATCAAGGCTGCTAAAACCAAGAAAATTAGATTTCATCTGTCTCTCTGCCACTGAGCTGTGCCTCGTGGTATTTTATTTCTGCTGTGTGCCGTGTCAGAGAGGGGCAAGTGACAGAGAGGGAGGTTAATGCCAGCAATGAGCTGCTTGTGCTCAGTGCTGAGTGTAAGGGTGCCCTTTCCTGACTCGCACATTCAGCTGTGACCCAGCCAGCAGCACAGCTGTGCTCTCCCTCTCAAAGGCTGTCTCCCCATGGCCTGCTCTGTGCTGGGGTTTCACAGCACTGCCACCACCATGGCAGGAGGAATCCCATCTCTCCCAGACCTCACACTGGCACATCCCAGCATGTGGGACTGTGCTCAGTTGAGGAAACTCAGCCACTGCCTTTGACAGAGGAGGGAAACCCCATGGTGTGTGGGCACATTCCTTGCAGAGCAGCCACTTCATCTGAAATCTCTCAGCCCTGCTCCTCCAGGGAAAACTACAGGTCATTTTGAAAAACAGGTCTAGGAATAAAAATGTATATTAGTATATGAAAAAAAGGTTGTTTTATCTGAGGTATTGGTTTTGTGGTCAGTTTTGTAACCTCCCTTTACAGGTTATAAATTATTTTTCTAGCTGTTTCCCCTATGAGATAGCTAGCTGAGCATCTCTTACCCTCTGGCTTTTCTGCACAAATGCCAGCTCCCAGCTTTTGGTTGTTCCAGCTTATATACATGCAGTTAAACTTTGAACAGTTTTCTCAACTTGTGTTTAGCTTTGTGAAGTCAATAATTTGTCCAGTTTTTCAGTTAATCCAGTAAAATATATGCCTACAAATGCAACACTTGTCTGGACTTTATATTTTTAAGGAGCTTCTCTTGATTATGAAATAAAGCAATTCCGCAGTTCTAAAATCATGCAATGTAATATGTGCAGTCACATTATGAAGTGACTGCCCTGTCACAAATCAGAAGTCATCAGAGACCCTGTAGCTTGTTGTCAACTAGTTATGGAAGCATGGTAAAGCAAGAGGAAGTCATGCTGAATGTAAAGATAGCATGAATTCAAATAACAGGTGAAAAAATTTAGTGTCAGAGAAGTTGAAGGTAATTGGATAATGGTTCACACTAACTCATGGCATCCTCTTACAGCTCTTCCTTTGGTTATTAGAGTTACACAAAAATCACATACACACACACACACAAAACCAAAACCCCTCCACCACCCAGTAAAAATCTCAAGTGTCTTCAGTGTTTAATTTCTGACTTTAATTTCAAAAATTACTGTAGTCAAAAGTCTCATTGAAATTTTGGTGAGAATCTGATTTTAAAAACCTGAATGCTAAAGGAATTTAGGCATCTAAAATGAAAACATAAAATGAGAATTTTCAAGAGTTGCTACACCTCAAATGTATTTAAAAATGCAAAAATGACATCTATAGGATCATGTGTTGACATTGCCTTTTAAAAAAACCCCAAATGCCCAAACATTTTATTGATCTTCTGAAACTCCAGCATGCTTTCAAATACATTATTAAAATATCTAAATTTAATAGATTATTTTATTTTGTTGAGTTCCTACCTGAAGTGCTGAAAGGCTCATTTATGATGATGTATAATTCTTCAGTTATGTTAGATATGTCATTCAGTTAAATCTATTTCTGGTTGAACTTTGAAAAATACAGCACTCTTGATTTATTAGAAAACTGCAGAACAAATGTCAAATTCTAGACATTCACAAAAAAGCTTCTTTAGCAGTGGACCCTGGCTGATAAAGTTTGACATCCCAGAATTTGGAAAATGATATTTAACTAAAGCTATTTTGAACAACACTGAGGTAGATGAAAGCTGCATCTATTAAATCATGCCATATTTTATAATGCTTTTATAGCTGCTGTCAATTGGTCTAAAAGTCAGAAAAAGTGCCTGGCAGATGAGAACATTAAGTTCCTGGTTTCTGGTTCATTACTGAATGCAAGCAATCATCCTATTACTGGAATGGATAATTGAAATGTAGAGCTATAGATTAGCTGAAATGTGAGAGGTGGCATTTTTTTTTTCCATAAGCACCACTGTTATGCCCTTTCCATCTCCCCACTCAGGACTGCACTGGATTGCAGACCAGCCAATTAGAGACATTAACAGCTCATCTGGGCTGGAAGGAGTCAGTGGTGAAAATGGACATTTTTTTGATCTTTGTTTCAAATACTCTGTCCCTGTGGGTTTAATTTGATAGTCCAATTAACACAGAAACAGGCTTATTTGGCAGTCATCTTGTTCTGGTTTATAGCAATGATTTTGAGTAAAAAATGTATCCATGTAACTGTACCTTCATGCTAATGGCCAGTGTAGGCTGACTCTCCAGCTGGAAAAACAGGAGCAGTGAATCAGACCCATACTTCATTAAGAAGGATGGCTTGAAGTACTCTCAGTAGAAAACAGGACCACTGTTTCCTATTCCGTTACTAGCACAACTAGGAATAAAAATAGGTTTGTTATGAAATGAGTTATTTTATTCTCCCTGGATGGGTACTAACAGTTTGAAATTTATCCTAGACTTAGCATATCAGAAATATGTTTTTCCAAAATAGGAGGTATTGTCAGAAAGAACAAATTTCCTCACTGATTAAAGAAGAATCACACATAGGAACACGTTTTCATCCAGCACAAAGGAACCTCAGAGACTTAATCTAATATCTAAAGATATTAGAATTATTGAAATCATATGCTGAAATTCAGAGAAAAGGTTATTTTCCTTTGCCTGTTTTCAAAACAGATATTACTGTCTAGTACAACTCTGAATGAGCATGAGAGAGCTAAATATAAGCATTAATTCATTGCATGAGGGACACTGGAGCAAAAACCGTTCTACTGGAAACTCAGATTCGTTTTTTATCTTTTTTCATATGATCAGCTTTTGTTCTGCACTGAGCAAATTTTTCACCCACATCTACATTTGTGCATCTGCATTGACAATATGGACTTAGAAAAAGAGATTGAAAAAGAGATTGAAATTCACTTCCTAGTCCTCAGGAACTTAATCTGGACCCTATAAAAAGATGAATAAAACGTTGCTCAAATGAATGAGGAAATCCCAAAAGTGCAAAGTTTTCTAAACGTTTTACTTAAAATGCTAAAAAGAACAATACGGACCATCTCCGCTTTGTTTGTTTAACATCAGGCTGCTCACAACACTGGCTAAAAACGAAGAAGTGTGTTGGGTTCTCACTCCTGCCTCACAGACAGTCCTCCAGAAACCCAGCCAGCCGCTGCAGGGACACTGCCACCATCGGCAGGGGTGTGGCACAGCGGAGCAGCAGCCTCTGCCCCGGCTCCTTGGTGGCGATGTCCAGGCGGGACCGATGCTGGTGGCAGCAGCGTCCTGCTTGCTGTGCCCTGGAGGTGCGGCCACGTTTGTATTTACAAGAGTTCCAGTGAGGGTCTTGATCTGCCAGATCACGGCTTGTGTTGTTTCTCTCTCCTGGCACCTTTATCTGCAAAATTCCGTAAGGATTAGTGACTCGCCTAATGCTGTTTGACATCAGTGTAAAGATTCACATTTGTTATTAATACAGAGATGTGGGCTGAAATTTTGATCGCTGGTAAACCTCTAATTTGATATTTCCTTTCTTCTGGAAGCTATACTAAGACCTAAATGACCAGCAGTCTCGACATCGGCTAAGGTCCTGCTCAATTTTGGCCAGCTGGGTACCAAGCTTTTCACTTCAAAAAGTGCAGGCTCGGGGCACTGTCATCACTACTCGGTTTGACTTTCCACTGGCTGTTTAAAATATTTTGTGCCCTTGACTACTTTATAAGAGGGTCATTAGGGATTTCTGCCATTAGCAAAAGTGCACCCAGGTCCTTGAGGCTCACTGCAGCTCCTCTTAGGACATTATCTCTTCTCTGAAAGCCACGGCTCCAAATGATAACGCGAGCCCGGCAGCCCCTCTGTGGTTTTAGGGAGCAGCAGGCGGAGGGGCAGCTCCCAGCAAAGCCTTGTTCTTCCTCATCGACCACTCTGCACAAGGACCATGGGAGCATCCCGGCAGAGCCTCACCCGCCTGACCAAAGGCCCAGGCTTTCCTCCGTGAGCGGAACCGCTCATTTGATTATAATCAGTGATTGATTTGTGCCGGGAGCAGCAGCAGCGGTGCCCGGTGAGCCCGTCCTGCCCCCCTGCTGCCCCCGCTCCTCCCTGGGCGGATCTCAGTGCGGCTCTGCCGAGCTTCCCTCGCCCCATCCTAGCTCAGTGACCTGTGCTGCTCCTCTCCATCATTCATCCTCACCTGAACTTCAAATACAGCCTTCTTCACAGAAAAGCAAAATAGCTTCTGAGTAGCTCCATTCACAGCTCAAACTTTCTTACATCTCCTCCCACTTCTCTGGACGGAAAGTGCCAGCATTCTTTCCAGTTATTCACATATTTTGCTAATCTAACTGTGGCTGGTAAATCGTGTTGATAGGTGGAAGTAGAGATGGGAGCAGCATTTGCTGCAGTCGAGCTTATCTCTCTCTGGGTTTGGATATACACACAGAGCAGAGCTTTGGGAAGAATTCATGTTGTTAAACCTCTGACTTTCTTGTTACTCCTGCAGGAATGGTGCACTTACACTAAAAATTGGGGCTGTCTGAAAAGAGAAATGCTTAGAACCACTCTGACCCTCCTTAAATCCAAGGGCAGGATTTGTTATGCCTCTGCTCTGATTCTCTAATATGAACCAAAGCTATTTAGGGTGCTTTTCTGACAAACAATGTTCTCTAAAATTATTACTTCATTTTATTATATTTAATTTAATAATAATAAAAGATTATTATTATTATTTATTTCTAATTCTTTTTCCTGGCAGCTTTATTTGTCAGGCTTCATTTTCTTTTCCATTTTCCCTTTTTCCTTTTTTCATTTTTCCTTTTCTTTTTCTTTCAAAAACTGGAACTGTAACTGTACTTTTGGGACATCTTCTGCAAATTCAGTTCTTTCTTGCAAGCCTGGTTCCATTTCTGACTCATGTTATGTGTCTAATCTGTGTGGCTGCTGCAGAACAGATAAACTGAGTAGTTTTTGTTTCAACCTATTTAATGGGGAGCTCAGCTTTTCTTATTCTTTTAAACTTTATAGACTGTGTAATAGTCCCTTCAAGCTAGACTGGCAGTGAGAAGACTGAAAGATTAATGCCAGCAGAATGTGTGTCCTCTGCACAATTTCACTGGAGGAGATGCTGCATCCTCGTGTCTGAAGCCAGGCAGGCATGGGAGGGCAAGGCTCAGTGCCCACCAGCCCTGGGGTAGCTCCTGGCCACTGCCTTTTCCCAGGGCCTCCCCAGTGTCCCCAGAGGTGTTTGGCTCTTCCAGCATCAACCTTCTGTGCCTGGCTAAGGGACTCTGGCAGGAAAATACAGCCCCATTTCCCACCTGGGCAGTAAGCTGGGGTTTCCTCGGTATGGCAATCTGGTCAGGTTGGTTTTTCTCTGAAGAGGTCTCAGTATATCACTGGGAGGTTTTTCCAGGTTCAAAGGGAGCTGGAAAGCCTTTCCATTATATTCAATAGCCTCTTGGTTTGGTTGGAGAGACAGAGATAAAAATTCAAGCTGCCTTGTAAAAAACCTCTTTTTGCTCCACTACATATTCTCTTCTTTGGGTGGTAAACTTGCAAGTGGCCAGGACAAGCTGCATTGCTGTCTCAGACAGGAAGGAGTCCTTCCATGGCATTGCTTAGTAACTTCTTACTTTTCCACTTGTATAATTTCTATGGCATGTTCCTTTCCTGGCTTCACACTGTCTTGGAGAAGGCTGTCCCTGCCAAGTCCTGAGGCTGCTGTGAACCAGGGCTGTGGGGCTCATGGAAGGGAGTTCTCTCTGTCTACCAGAATGTATCCTGGATCTCTTAAACTTTAGAGCTTCTTTGAGGGAGCTTTACTTCCTGTTTAAAAATACTGCTATGGGCAGGGCTGTCTCTGACACTTACCTGAGGAGCACTCCTGGCTGCCTGAAGATCTTAGCTTTTGGTGTCCCTGTGACACTGAGGGATGAGCCAGAGTAGGACATAACAAGAATGATGGCTGCAGAGAAGAGGGATGAGTCTGAAAGGAGAATTTGAGTTTTATTTTTATTTTCTACACAGAATTCTTTACTATCTTTTAAAAACAACATGAAAGGCATGATCTGACCTGTCTTACCAGGATAACATAAAATGTTATCCTCAGTCAGTCAAGGGCACAAACTATGAAACTACTTTCCCCATTTTGAGTATTTCCAATATTACTATGACAGTAGATTGAATGTCAAGGACCCTGGCTGTTTTATTAGTATCTATAATGAGTTGAAAGACATTAAGTCACTTTATAGCATGAGGCTGGGTTGTCTGTAGATAGCATAAGCCTGAATTGCTGTCATGATGGAAACCAGAGACAAACTCAGAGATACAAAAGCTGATGTTCAGCTGTGGACTTTTGAAGGCAGTAGAGTTTTCCTGATTTAGTGTAACCATAGATTTGGCCTTGGGGAGGTGGGTCATTTTAAGTTATAGTCTGCTGCCAGTGCTTAAGGATCCCATGAACAGCTGTTTCTTTCTTGAATTTGTGTGATTTAATGAAATACAGTGCAGGTTCTTCTGCTAGTAAAAGGAATACTTGTCTATTGCTGATTTTGTGTGCTGTGATTACCATCTCTTTCAATTCCATTTGCAGATGACTTACAGCATTTAACTTGTTTCCCATAGCTGGTTTAGACACCGAGGCAGGTTTTTCAGTCTCTCATTCACCTGTGTTGACCTACATCTCTTCTCTCACTGTGCCTCAGTCTCACTTAGGACTTGCAGATCTCAGTTTGCCACCCTAAGCTTCCCTTATGGTCACTGGAGAGCAGGAGGCAGTCAGGATCTGAACCGTGTTAGAAATCTGTTGCAGAAGGAGGTGAACACAGCGTCTTGGGTTGCAATACATGACCAAAGGCATATATCCTATTCCCAGTCTGTTGAAACCAGTTGAAGAGGTGGTTTTTTTGCTATATCTCATCACTCCGGCGTGGGGGAGGGGGTGGGTGCCTTCTGCTAATGGGCCAGCTGTTAAAACGAGGTGGAGCAATGTTCCTCAACTCTTCCACCACCCTTCCTCCCTCCAGGGGGATATCTGCTGTTAATGAGCCCTTAAGGCACACCACATGACTGATAAAATGAAATCATTCCATTGGGAGATGCTCCGCCCAGTGCGAGGAGCCAAGCATTCCTATCTGGATAAAAGCTGAGCTTCAGAACAGCAGGCCAGCCTGTTTTCCACTGGATTCCCTTGAGGAAGACTGGGCCCATCTTGCCACCACTGGACCCCTCTACAGGATCATCTCTACTCCAACAGAACCACGTCTGTCACTCCAGGAAGACTTACTTTGGACTGCTTCCAACACTCTGACCAACAGGGTGTCAAGTCATGTTCTGACTCTGTCAGTATCTTTTTGTTTGTTTGCTTTTTTGTACTACTACGTTTGTATTTTTAATATTCCTAGTTAAGAACTGTTATTTCTAGTCTCAGATCATTGCCTGAAGGCCCTCTTAATTTCAAAATTACAATAATTTGGAGGAAGGGGGTTTACATTCTTCATTCTAAGGGAAGCTCCTGTCTTAGAAAGACACCTGTCTTTCTAAACCAAGACACACAGGGAATGTGTATTTCACATGGTAATTAAGGATAGTTTGAAATAAAGAGAAAACACCAGGTTTTCTTTGCTGCTTAACTAAATTACTACTTTTTATCACATTCTTCAGAAACCCAGGAGGGACAAGAGTCAGCTCATGCTCTTAGCTCTTTGGTTCCTGTGGTGCCCAAGAATAAACAGCTCAGCAGAGAGAGTGCCCTAGGGCTAGGCTGTCAGGATTTTCTCTTTGCAGAGACCCATTGTGTCTGTATTTCTTACCAGAAAGGCAAGTTTTGAGCTATCAGAACCTAGGAATGGAATGATGTTTTTTTTCCTGGCTGTGGCTTTGCCAGTCTTGCTCTACCCAACATAATTGCTTTGGCCAGATGCACCTACTTCATCACTGCTGTATCCACAATAGTGCTGACAGCCTCTGGATGTCACTCAGAAGATGGCAATGGACCACTGAGATCCCACCAAGAAGAGCAACCTGGAGGGCAATGTGAGGGTGGCCAGGACTTGCCTGCTTGCCCTCCCCTGCTCCCTGGCTTAGTGCTGCAGGGAAATGATTCTGGGAGCTGTTCCTCATGGGGAGCACCCAGCTGTCCCCAGTCCACCCATGCTGTGTGCACGAGGGTGACCCAAAGGGTGAGCCAGGAGCGCTGTGTCTCTGGACTGAGTGGGAGAAGGGGGCACAAGCAGATAAACAGCCTGGGCTGAGGTGTAGGATACACTTGCTATGTGGGTAAAGCCTTAGGATCTTTCTTAGCTGCTAAGTGATTATTTTATTAGCCACCTTTAGGAGAGTCAGCCTCCTTCAGAGAGCTGTGTCACTGCTTTCCATGACAGCCCAGGTTTGAGGCCAAATTTGATTTTTTTTTTCACTTAACAGGGAGTGCTCTGCATAGCCTTGAAAAAAATCCTGTCTGCAGCCTGTGCTTTTGGAAGAAAGGGGTTCAGTGGCCATTCCTGAGGCCTGGCTACCTCCACCATAACATGTAGCAACATCACAGTGTAAATACTAGGCAGACAGGATGCTCCAGTCACTTTCTAAGAAGGCTGAAATGTCCCTTTTTTTTTCCAAGGGCAGTTTAGATTTGTATACTGCCTGATCACTGGCAATCATCAAGACCACTCAGGCCAGCTTCAGGCCCTGGACCTCACAGTGAAGGGATAGAACGTTAATGGATTACCCCATGCAGGATGATAGAAGGATGCTCACTCAAGCTCACTGCTGCAGGAAAGCTCTTCCTCATGAGCAGGAGAAACATGAGACACTGAAGTTAAGAAGAGTAACGTGGAAATGGAAACAGAACAAAGGAGTATAACAACAGCATGTAAAGAGAAAAATGTGTCTAGGTGATCTGGGAGACTGAAGTGATGTGATCCAGACTTGGACTCTGCCAGATGGCTGAGAGAGCTGGAATTATTAGTCTGTGTAAAGAAGGATCATATTTTCAAATCTGGCTCAGTCCTGGCAGCTCTAGGCTGAGTTAGAGATCATTTCTAGTCCTAGAGAGGAAAACTTGAGGAACAGGCTAAACACAAGTTGCTTCTTAGTTTCTACTCTATCTGGTTCTTCCTGGCTTTTTGCCCATTTCAGCTTGTTTCTCCTGAAATTTTCATAGGTTCTTTTAAAAAACCTTCTCTTTCTATGCACCAAGTCATGACTCATTTGAAAAATAACACATGGCATAACCAGGTAACCTATCCTCAGGGAACTCAGCATAGAATGAGGTTAAATAGGCACCAAAAGTGGTTTTCTAGATGGAAATTTTACTTCCTTTCACATAATCCCGCAAGAATCTCTCCTCTAAATAATCTCGGGGTCTTCCCCTTACCCTGACCCGAGTCCTATCTGAGCCCTCCTCGTCTGAGAGGTCAAAGCCCTCACACACTTAAATCCAAGGTGAAGGGAGCTTTGCTTTAAGAGGGTACCAATGTAGTTCTGTTGTTTGACCAGTGGGAGGCCCTTAAAGACCATCAAGTTTTCAGAGCCTATAAAAATTACACTTGGGATTCATGATTCATGTTCTTTATCTGCAGACCTGCAAGTTCTTCAGAGATTTTTGAGGAGCAGCTCTGGTCCCAACTTTACAGACTAGAATATAGACAGAGAGGTGAGAGGACTTCGGAGTAATTGTAAAATAAGGAAATGACAATGATTTGAGAGATTTTAAATATGGAAAAGGGTAATACCCCTTCCCTCATAAACAGCAACATCATTTTCATACATTTTTATTGTTGCTTTCTTAAAGATTTGGTTTGCCCTCAGAGTTTCTTAAGAAAATTAAACTATAGAGCAATTTCTTTCATTTGTCCTCATGTTCTGTTAAAAAAACAAAACCGCTGTGATTAATCTCATTCTTTTCTGGCTCCAGACAACCAAATATTCAACGGAAGTATTTTGTCCCTTGCCTTTGAGCAATTTCTTCAAATACTGAGCTATTGTTATAACTTTCTGGATCATCTCCTCTGTCTTCTGTTTGTTTTATTGATACAGGTTTAAAGCATAAATCCTTCTGTTCAAGGCAGTCCTCTTAGCAGCTGTGATTTAACCTGGAAATGTCTCTGCAGCCTTTTGAGCTAATTTATCTTCTAGTAAGAAATGAAAACCTTTTGGGAGTTACCATCTTCTGTAAATGGGCTGAACTTTGGTCTCAGCTGAATCCAAACAAACCTTCCTGTGATCATATCAGCCTCTCCAAGACATACAAGCTGTAGAGTATGTCAGACAGGGAAGACACCTTAGGATGAATACCAGATTTTCTTCTAGACAAAACATCCATATTTCAACTCTCACAGAAATATCTGTGTATCAAGATGATGGTAACATCCACATTGATCTGTTTGCCAAGCTTCAAATGGTACATTTTTATATTATTAGATAAATGGAAAATGTACAGGAACAGCATTGCACACTATGAAAAAATATACCCTGAGTGGAATAACAAAAAAGTATTGTAATTTTCCAAGTCTCCCTCTGAAGGTTTGTGAAGTGATTTATGTAAAGCAAGAATATTTTTCCTTACATGTTCAGGTTATGATACAAGAATTCAAACTGGTTGCAGTTGTATAGAAATTGATTGATATTTTAATTCCTTACAGTCCTTACAGTCTCTGTTGGTGGAAAATGCCTTTAACTATCAGACTGTAATAGTTATTGCTTCTGATGGCAGCCTCAGTTTGACCCTGGTTTGATGGAATGTTGAATCCCTAAAATTCATTAGCAGAAGGAAAAATGAGTGTTGCATTCATATTAGCTGAAGTGACTGGTCTGTAATGAATGATCTCTCTGGAAAGCAAAGACCTGTTTTTATATGGTTTTAACCAATCACGTTTCTCTGCTCCCCAGCTTTTCCCATTCTGGGACTAGTGACATCCAGGCTTTTGTACACGCCTGGCAATAGCAGTCTTACCTTTTTGTTATTATGCAGTTATTTTATTAAATGACAGGCTAACCAAGGGAGTTACATGGAGCTTCTGTTTTCTATCATCCCCAATCAGACATCAAGAGTCAAAAAGGGTCTTAGAATACCCTACTGTGGTTTTTTAGCTTCCTACCTTCTAGTTTGTTTTACCACCTGAGTTTTTATGAGCTTTTCTTGTAGTGTTTTAACATAAAACCCAAGAGTTGTTCTGGGGTTTTTCTGGTATAATTCTTTGTCAAAAATATTATCATATTTGATTCTTTGGTATCACAGAGAGCTTTTCTTGGGTCCCTCATGTATATAAGAGCATAGATTGCTCAGGAGTTCCCAACAATGCTTTTTTATCTGTTTCCACTGCTGACAGAAAGTTGGAGTGATCTTGGTCTCACTCAAGTCTACTTGGTCCACTTCACATACAGTCTTACTGAGCAAAAACCTAATCAAACAAAAAACCAGGTCCTTATATATAAGAATTCAGATCATCCATACAGTACAAATAAGGTCATTAAAAGAGGTCATTAAGAAGAAATCAGGCTTAATAATAGAAAGCCTGTGTAACAACTTGCTCTCTTCTCCTTGGAAGTACCCAAGATGTGCCCAGAATTCTGAGTTGTGGTCAGCCTTGCAGCAGCATTGCCCTCAATGGCAAGTGCTCATCTCTGCTTCCCTTCCTCTCAGCAACTTACTGTCCTAGGGTGACTTCATGATGTTTGTGTCCCCAGTCGTCTTTCTGTATACCTTTAAGACTAGTTCCAAGAGTGAAGCCAGGAGAAAGAGAAGCACAAAGTTTGTTTCCAGAAACTGCCCTCACTCCTCCACATTCTGCTCCTGGACTGTGTTGTCTGCAGCACAGACAGACAGCAAGATGGAGATCTCCTTTGCTTTTAGTTAGTTTTAGCTAGCTGAGGCAGAGAAGTTCCCTAAACTGTTTTTTCTTTCTTTCCTTTTTCTCGGAACTGTTCAAACCTACACTAGACTGAAAACCCAGAAGAGCAGCAGCAGCTCACACCTGTGGCCCATTGGGGCCTGGACCTTGGCATTTTCCAGCACTGGAGGGACTGATAAGAGACTGAGCAAGCCAAGCTACACTCCACGACAAAGCCTTTCTGAATTTGCCATCTCTTCAAACAGGGAGAGGTTCTATCCATTATTCATATTATCCATTTTTTTGCTTGTGGATACTTTGATTGTTAAATAAATAGTTTTTTTCATTTTTCTCCAAAGAAATCTTTTCCCAAACCAGTTGGGGGAGGGGCTGCTTGAATTTGCTATTCTGGAGGGACCCCATTTGGAGGTTTTCTCCCTAATTTGCCCTAAACCAGGACACTTACAAGTATGACTTGAGGATACAAGCACCCAAATCTTATCCAGAATCATCTTCTGCAGTGAATATACGTAATTTCTCCTCTAGCTTCTGGTGAGCTGATCATGTAAGTGCTGTTAATGGTCTTGCTAGGCCTGAGCACTTGGGATGCCTTATGGCTGGTGTGCCTTCATTCTCAGCCTGTCTGCTGATCTCTGACTTTCTGCACCAGCTCCCTCACCAAGACTACCTGTGTTTCAAATCTGCCATTAGATAAATTCTGCTTAAACGTGCAAACTTGTGATTTAGATACATTACCAGATTTCTACAGGTGTGCTCAGTGCACATGAACAATTGCTTTGCTGTGGAGTTGCCATTTTTGTCCTAACTCCCCCTGAGTGTGCCTGGGTTGCCAGGGTGCTGTACACTGCAGGCTGGCTGCTGTGGCACAGCACCAGCCATGAGCTGCCTTCTGAAATGTCAAACAAGCAGCAGTCCCCTTCCAGGGGTAGACAGCTTTTCTTAAACAGAAGAATCCATCACAGCAATGGATGAAATTTTATCCCAAGGAAAAAAAAATCACTTGGCTGCAAAAAAATTGACAGCAAAACCCCTGCATTATAGTGTTTTACTTCTTAACAGGGAGAAAAGTTAGGAAGGCTTTAAAGAAGTATAAACTATGGTTTAAATATGAATCTTTATCACCTCTTCTCTGTTTATTTTCTGCTTAAAGAAATCTAGCCTTTATTTAAAGAGCTTTTCAGTATATACTTTCTCAAAAGCATTCAAATCCTAAAGACATAAAAAATATTCCAAATGAAATGTTAAGTCTGTTTATCTAACTCCCATTTCATGCCAATGAGAAAACCGTTGGTGGTTCCTTAAAAACTTGAAATATATTTCAATTGGTAGCTTTATATTAGGTGCCTTTAAACAATGTTTCATTTAATTACCTCCTGATATCTTTTTTTATGTGATTGTAATATACAAAGGAATCAGCTGAATTCTCCAGTCAATATAACTGTTAATTGACAATAGATTAGCAAATGCCTCACTGCATTCAGCTGCAACAATTGCTTCCCTGAGATTTTAAAGAAGAAAGTCTATTGACTGGGAGAGAGACTGGGCTATTAGGCGCTATAGATTCTGTTCAAGGACTAATCTGATGCTGAGTTTCTATTCAAATTCTGGAGCTTAAAATCACTTCTCAGAAAATAATTCAATAAAAGAAAGTTATAGCTCTAAATCTATCAGATAATTTCCTGAGAGCTCTGGGCAATTTCCAGCTTTACATCCTGCAGGCTGTATGAAGAAGGAGGTGGTGGTATGATTCACATCAGCCCATAACTCTGCCACTTGAATGAGAAGAGAGTAGCTTCAGCCACATCAGAAGGAGGCTGATTCCTCTTTCCTGATCCCCAGGAACCCCCTGTTCATGAGAAAAGCACTGCTTTTGGAGGAGTTCCTCCAAACCAAGCAAAAAATACTTTCTTCATTTCCTGCTTCACACTGAGAGCTCATCCCGTTTCCTTGTTCACCTCTGCAAGGAAGGAAAAGAGGGACTCTTCAAGAGAGGAGAAAAAGAGCAGCCTCAGTGCCTGTGGTGACCCCTGGGCTGCTCCTGCAGGGCTAAGGTGGAGGGGACCAGTGCTTCCATGGGACACAGGTTGTTTGGAGTAGTGGCACTGGAGGCAGGGGAGGTGCAGGTGCATGAGCAGAAATAACCAGATTTAGGAGCTGCAGCATCCCAACAGGTGAATACCCTGTGACAACTGCTTTCTTTTTAGAATTTCATATGATTTGCCTATATACAGACTTGTTCAGTTTATTTCAAAACCAAGCAGATTACAAGAATGAGAGCTTTCACCTTTTAAAATAATTTTGCTCTTAATAAGATGTTGGATCTATGACAGTCTTAAGTAGCTCTCAATAGTAGCTTGGGAGATAAGGGACTTCAGTCCCTTTTGAAGGTCAGTCTTCTGTCAGAAACTTAATCCCTCCTACAAGTAATTCAAAATGAAGCATACAAAAAAGGGTAGAGATTGAAATTACTATCATTTCCTGCTTGTGTTCTGTTTGGCTTTTTCTTTGGTTCCCTAATCTTTCTTTGATAGAAAAATATTTTAAAATGCTGGTAGTATATTTAACTTGTCTTTAACAGATGTGGTGGAAAGACAATACAACAACAACAAAAAAGACAAAACTTTCTATGATTTAGGATTGAAACCTTCAATTTACTTACTTTATTTATTTTTTGACAGTGATATGTGTTTAGCAAGGAAATTATCTGGCACTCAGAACAGAAAGACCCACTTAAGGCTGACACAGAAAAGTAGAAGCAAGTCAACAATTGATTTTTTAAAACAGGTTAAGATTCACTCATCACAGTATGAAAGAATAACAGAAATATTGAAAAAAAATTTCTGACACCCACATTTTATGAGTCAAAGTTATTTAGGCAGTTTAATGCTTGGGTCTTAAAATAAAGTCACTTTTACATTAAGTCTGTGGTTTTTCAATGTATTTCTGTGCATACTCAAGGTCAGTATATATCCTTAAATATACTGATATATACTGGTTTTGCACAGTATATATCAGTATATGCTACAGTTTAAATTGTCACATTTAGTTCATAATCAGCATGCTAACATAACACATTTATAATCTAACCACAAGACAAATAGTCTATGAACAGCCAAAACCAGATAAAGGCTTTCAATATTAAATACAGGATTTATTTCTCTACATAACAATTTTCTCGCCTTTATGTTTTTACTTTTTCCTTTTTTTTTTCCAGTTTGTGTTTCAAGTACACTTATTTGTGCTGTGATTCTTCTGGCAAATTCAATCTTCTCCATGCTAGTAATTTCAGAGAATCTTCAAATCCTTAAATCACTGAATCAAAATCCTGTGACAATTTAAAGTGGTACCAAACAACCAAAAGCAAGTGGTTATTATCTGTATACCATTACCTGTATGAAAAGGGGTGTTAATACTGGGAGAGCAGCTGCCCCAAGGTGAGAGTCATATGATTATAATAAGCTATATATATGTTTCAAAGGACTAGACACTCTTATTTGGAAAATTACTGCTAGCTTGCATCCTAATATTCCTTTTATGTGCCAGAGATGTTGATAAACACTTTCAACAGAGAAGGAAAACACACAGCAGAAATAAAATATTCTGTAGCTAGGTTGCAGAAATGGTCAGAAAAACTAAAACAAATCTTTCTTCACAAGTTAAACTCTTATTTGTGCACACAGTTTTTGCTCCTTCCCTTCCTCCTTCCTCCTTCCTCCTTCCCCCTTTCCCCTTCCCCCCTGTATGTATCTAACCTTTAATTGCATGTGCAATTTTCAGATTTGAAAGTGGTGTAACTGTCTTGTGTCTTAAAAATAACCAGGAAACAGTGGCTGTTTGTGCTATTACATAATGCTGAATGTATTTCTTAAAAATAGGCTTAATCAGATTTGTACAGCTGAGTATGTCAGACATTCATCTATCAGCATATGCAGATTTGATTACCTCAGGTGAAATCCCCAACTGGCATGGAATTTACACTGCAGAGTATTTCTGTATTCTGTGTCTGGCATGTGTAATTGTCAGATGGAAATTAGTGTGCAGTTTACTGAGGCTAGCCCTAATACCCCCTACAAAAGGGTGTTTATGCAGCACTGAAGGTATCTAATTACATCAGCACTGCATCTAAATACTCTCTGCATCATATTGCAATTTTGGATTATTTTTTAATCTTCCATTATGCCTAAATAAAGATATTCTAGTCTGTTATTTTCTGAAGCACAAGATTGTCAATTATTAATCTGATGCATTCGTTTTCTGCTTACCAAGAAAACTGTTGTTATACCACCAATGTTGTTTTCAAATTAGTAAAGCTGAAAAATAGCTGATGGCTGTCAGCTGCTTTGTCTAAGTTACTCATCACTTTTTACTTGTTCTTGAGGAGGTAACATTTTCTTGACAGTCAGCATAACTCTTATTTTGAGAATCTGTGCCTACATGCCAAGATTCAGTGTGTGACCAAGGCAGCTCCCGTAGCCTTTAGAAACCTGCCCAGCTTTGGACCTGTCACCAGAACCACAGCAGATACAGTTTTTTTATTTCTCCTTGTGGCAGAACACTCTTCTTGGGTCTGTCACGGCTTACCTTGGAGGCTGCTCATAGGCTGACACTCCAGGTGCTTCTCACACAGACATCTTTGAGCACAGAGCTCCAGGTGGGACATCCTGCAGCAGGACCTGGGGCTGTGCTCATCCTCTTGGGGGTTGTACTGCTGCTAAAATGCTGTTTCCCATGGTGCCCACTGCTTTGAATGGGGGCCCCTGTCAGGCTCCCTTCTCTGCCGGAGTCTCCAAGGGGTTTTGGTCTTTCTGCTCTGGGTGAAGGAAAGTCCTTCCTCCCCCCTGCCAGTGCCCCAGCTCACACTACTCAATCCCCAAAGGGGTTCCCTGGCCCTGGGATCCCTTGGGTGCCCATCCTTGTCATTCAACTGCCCATAAGATGCAGAGACAGGGGACAACGTGTATTAGAGGCTCCTGGAGGAGATGCTGAGTGCCTTTGGGGGCAGGAGTGTGTGAAGCACCCAGTCTGGAGGAAAGAAGCTTGCTGGCCATGGGCCCAGGTCAGGGAAAGTGCTTTCCTCTAGGTGAGCAGGCATGAGGCTTCTATTGACTCAGCACTGTCCTATCCTCACAGAGAAAGGGGTAATTCAGACAAGTATTTATTTATACAACAATGGGTGCAGATTAGGATGATGTTGGGCTTCCCAGGGGGTGAGTAGAATCGAATCACAAGATGAAACACTGTGGAAAACATTGTGCTCGTGGTGTTCCCACCTGCTGCTGTTGCTCAGTTTACAACCATAACCTCTGCCAGTATTTCTGCCACTTCAAATCCCATCCTATGCTGCAGGAAGCCAAGTGGCTTTGCCTTTCCAAAACTGTACCTCTTCAGAACCACACGCAGCAGCCTCAGCTGGCTCTTTCCTTGAGTGCTGGCTCACTGATGAAAATGCACCTCAGCATTGCCAGTCACACCCTCCTTTGCAGCTCATGCTGGTTTTGCCCCACCCTTCCTCTGTGTTACAATCCTTATAGTCATATTTAGCAATTGTTTGCCCTGAAACTTAATCACACCTGTGATATATCATGTATATTTTCTCCTATTAGCCTACAATTTGCTGCTGTCTGGCTGTGTCCCAGCAGATGATTTATGCCCCAGAAGTGTTATTACCCTTGCTGAGAACTGGCATTTCATCCTGTTTTAGCATCAGCTTGTTGTGCTGAATTTCATACATTAGCTCATCATCATGCCTCAGGCTGAGCTGAACAGCAGTGGAGGTACAGAGCTGTATCAGGTACAACCTGGAATCACCTCAGTGGGGTCACCTCCAGTCACACATCTGCAGGGCCCTCCTATTGCAGGCTGCTCCCTCCTTCTGGCTTTTGTTTGAGCTCAAGGGCTCTAATTTGCACTTTGGAGCCACACAGAGCTCCCCCGCTGGGCTGGCTTTGGCTGGAGTAATTTTCTTCATAGTACCCAGTATGGGGCTGTGATTTAGATTTGCACTGAAAATAGGGTTGTTAATACAAACAGGGTTTTGTGATTGCTGAGCAGCGTTTGCACAATCAAGACCTTTCCTGCCCCTCACTCCAACCCAGCAGTGAGAGGGCTGGGGATGCCCAAGGAGCTGGGAGGGGACACAGCCAGGACAGCTGACCCCAGCTGACCACAGGAATATCCCACACCACACAGCATCACGTTCAGCCTGGAGAGCTGGGGGAGAGAAGGAAGGAGAGAATGTTCAGAGATAGAGCATTTGTCTTCCCAAGACCCCCTTACATGTGATGGAGCTTTCCTGGATGTGGCTGAACACCTGCCTGCTCATGGGAAGTGGTGAATAAATTCCTTGTTTTGCTTTGCTTGTTAAAGCTTTTGCTGTACCTATTCAACTCTTTAACCTATTCAACTCTGTTTTTATCTCTGCCTACAAGTTTTCTCACTTTCACTGCTCTGGTTTGACCCCCCATCCCACTGGGGTGGAGTGGGCAGCTGTGTGGGTTGAGCTGGGGTTAAACCACCACACCTGCTCCATTTCTAATTCCTGTGAAAGAGTTCAGATGTTGGCCTAATACCAAAACTTTAGCTATCAGAAGTATTGCAGTGCACTGTACATCAGATGGTGAATTTATGGAGGAGGTCTGTCTCATAAGATAATCCATGCCATGAGCTGATCTCCTAGAGAATTCTTGCCATTAAACAGACTATGATGAGCCTGATAACCACATGTTAGTCCTTGTAGTCCATGGATGCTCAAACCCTACCCCCATGCCACTGACATTCCTTTAAGGTGCACTTGTTTTGGGCTCCAGGCTTGAATGCAGGGTTCTGCTCTGAAGTTACAAAGTTGTTTCAAGATCTCTCCTGAAGTCATCCATTTCAGTGAAAGTTTGGTTTCATACATATCCAAAGAATGTCCTTTGGAATAATTGCAAAGCCTGGATAATCTGAACATATTACAATCTGGAAGAGAAGCCTTTGAAAGCACATTGTCCTGGTAACTGTCAGATACCCTGCACAATTCAGAGTGCCTCAGCTGACTTTTCTGGAAATTGGACAGGATGTATTTTTATCCTAAGCCTATAAAATTTCAGGCTAAAGACACAAACAATGTAAGAATTGATTATTCTTCTCTAAAACAGACAGCAAATACAAATTATGATACTTCTCAAGAACAGACAATCCATTCTTTTCACCAAAATGTTCAAGTGATTCATCACCCAAATAAGTTGATATCAGAGACTTTGCTTCTGATATAGAATACTAAATTCACCTTTAAATCCAAAAGTTTTGAATTGAATTGAAAGTCTTTATTCAGAGATTGATGAAATGAGGTATGTGGGCAGTTCCATAATTCTGTAATGTCCAAATGGGAAATTCCACCTTCCTGCTGAAAAGCTTGTCTTCATGACAGCATTATTCTATGAAACAATATTATGCACAAATTCAAGAAGGTTTTATCTATGGTATTTTCTTATATAAAGTTAGGATAGATAAGAGGAACAAACTGCATTTATATTGACTGTGAAATAAATGATCATGTCCAATCTTTGGGGATATTTATGTTTGTATTCTATTTCATTATACCCAAGTATCATATCTATAAATATACTTGATTATTTTTCTGTCAGAAGGACATGTTACATTGCAAACCAACATAAAAAACTAAACCAAACCCCACCATTATTAAAGATCTTACTAGGGCTACAGCTGTGGAAACATTTTTTTCCTCATAAATCTAGTAAATAACAAATATGATGCTCAACAAAAAGTGTCATATTTTCTGATATCATCTAATGTCTACTCAAAAATTCTACCCTTCCATAGGAATCTGTGAAATTACCTTCTGGTTTTCACGTACTTTCCCAGACCAAAAATGTATCAACATAAAAGAGATGACGGCAGAAGAAGAGTGATTTTCCCAGATATGACTTCTTAGGTCTTGATCTTTAGAACACAATAAATCTGAGGCCAAAGGAGAATGGTTTTATTTGACATGTAAATTCCTTTTTATCAGTAAGTCAGTCCACAGACTGGGCTAGAACATCTTTGTCATGACCATGGACATGAACAGTAGAATAGTAATGGACATGTCCCTTCTTATTTCTTTAATAGGTCATAAGCCAACAGAAACACAGATCTGTGGAGGGTTTCACCTTGTCTGTTCCTTGATCCTTTAAAGGTATCAGAACAATCAGTTTTGGCTCCTTTCCTTTAGTAAGTGTCCCCCCAGAAACCTCAGAAAAAACTCCAAACATTTACTTGCATGCACATCCCCTTCATTGCCCCATCTCCCTTTGGTCAAAATAGAGCCCAGTGTCTGATGTCAATCCACAAACTTCACAAGTTTTATGACATCTATTGCATAAACCATTTCCCATTATATAAGTTTCCACTCTCTTGTTTTTTTTTTTTTTTTGCAATTATACTTATTGTACCAGTATTCTGTTGTCAGGGTTCTTATATACTGAAACAAGAGACATTTAGACAAACAAAAGTCATGTCTTAAGGCACATGTTCACATTTTTTGGGCAAAACCTGTAGCAAATCCCTTATGCTCTTTACAGGCAAAGAGACCTGGTATCAGTGCTTAACCCCTGCATAGGAAGCAGGTGGGGTTTTTTGCTGCTGGTTGCAGAAATTCATGCAAGATTAAATCATGACCCAATCTGCTGAGACCATCAGACTAGTCACTGTTCTGGGGCTGTGAGAAAAATCTGTCCTCATGACCAGACCAGCCTAGCAAGTATTTTATTCCTGCCATCAACCCTGAGATCCAGTGTTATAATATTAATAGTCATATAATATGTTGAATATATAAAAGACTAAAATATACATTATACCACACATAGTTATAGGCATAATTAGTTATAATGGATTAGATGTTGTCCAGTGGCAAACATTCAACCTGATTTTGACATTTGTGTTTGAGTCTCTTCAAATCAGCTGGTGCTGTGGAGATAATCTCACCTGTTTTTCTTCCTTCATTCTCTGCTGAGAGAGAACATGCAACTCTGGTACTCAAATGAACCATATGAGAAACAGAGAAAGAAGATAAAGCTGGGGCTTCCCAGAACAAGTTCAGTGAGGTGAGGCACTCCTGTGCCTCTGATATGTGTAAGACAGCTGTCAAAAATAAGCCATTTGATTCAGTGCTCCTGGACACGCATAAAAACACTGCTCCATTGGGAGATACCAACATCAAAGTTAAGGGCAAAATTAAGACAAATATCACTAAAGTAATATTAAAAAATATGTTGAAATAAATGTAAAGATTGCTTTGTTTTTTCCACTTGTCCTCAGTAATTTCCTCAGTAACACTGGGAACGTGGACTAGGATATAGTGATAGAAACCTGCCAAAGACAGAATTTGGTTAGGTTTTGTGTATTTCCCATAATAATATGACAATATGTTTAAAGTTATTAAAAAGGCATCTGTAAAAAGCCATGGAGAGATGAGATTTTATAGCTGTTGTGAGAAAATCAAAACAGAACTCCTCAAAGTGATTCAAAATATTTCCTGCCTATATAATATGCAAAATATCCCTTGCTCATGAGAAAAAGCAAGAAGCACTCTCCCAAGGTCTCCAGCTCTGACAGCAGGGCTCTAGTGAACACTTTTCAACTGATCATGTAAATGTCATGGGAAAGATGACATGATCTGCAAAAGTCATAGTCTTCACAATGTGTTTAAGAACATGCTGACTTCCTCTAGCAGATGTGATCTCTTTCCTCTTTCTTTGCTTTGTGTTTGAGGTGGCAGATTTCTTTCAAAGACAGATATTATTCCAGTCTTTTCACTTGCTACTTGTGTCAGAGGCCTCGTGGTTTGTGCCATATTTTCTTAGAAATGCAGTTGTCTTCCTCCAAACCAGTTGGAGGAGGCCAAACTCGACTCCAAACATGTTCCTCTGGTGCTTTTACTCTTGTTTACATGAGGTGTGAGCTGTCATCTTCCCAGGAACTCACTGTGCAGCATTTGAGCTTTCTCCCGTTTCTAAGCTGAGGCAAAAGCAGTACATCTTTTCCTCACAGCAGTGAAAAAACTTAAAGGAGATGAAGCAGGTAAACTCATCTGCTCCCCATATGTGCTTCCAAGCTCCAGTCTTTTTCCTTGATCCAGTGTCCCAGACATCTCTATGAAAGACTGGTACTTGCATCTACAGGTGTATTGTACCTTTGACAATGATCTGAGAAACCAAGTGACACCTGTGAGAGGGCTTTTGTGGGAGGAAAAAAATCCCACATAGTGGAAAATCTGTTTTTCAGTCTCAAACCCAGCTGTTTCACACATCTTTTTACTGGATTTTTTTTTTTTTTTGTCTAAAAGCTTTTCTCCAGTTCAACTGTTTTCTGGCATTTAAACAACTTGTAAAACAAGCAAAGAGAAAAAACTCTTGCCCATAGCAGTGATCTGTGTTAAACTGAAAAAGAATATGCTGTCTAAAATGAAAATTGCTAGTTAGTGGTCACGGCTCAACTACTTCTTAGTGGGGAGCATTTGGCATCCTTGTTTAGCTCAGCTACATGTAAACACTAATGCTCTCCTTTCTGCCCTCATATTCCCTGCAGTGCAGTCAATAACCCATATCATTCTCCCACATGACTTTTGTTTTCACATCAATCTGATGCTCAAAAGCAATACAGACCCCAGTTACAGAACCTTCACTGAGAAAAATGAGCAGTGCTGTCATATTCTTTAAGCTTGCTCAATTAGACAGATCTCAAACTGTTACAAGCTAGTTAAATCTGGAGAGCTGTCATCCCTGCTTCTGGGATGAAATATGAATTTGATAGAACTGAGGCAGTTATTGCCCCTCAATTGCTCAATTTTTTTTTCAGTCTTCCTAGGGAATGACTGTTGTGATCAAAGAGATTGAAATATTTAATTGGCAAAATTATCACACTGAAATTAAAATAAAGATGTTAAACTTTTTAATTCCTTGCAAAATGAGTAGAAAAGAAATTTCTATGATCAGAAGAGATGTCTCAAAGTGGAGTAGTTCAAGAAGTCTTACAAAAAATTATAGAGGGAATAATAGGCAACTAGATAGTAATCTTCCCTTTATTCTTAGTGAATTCAGATCTGAAAATCCCAAACTAATTCTTCTAGGTATGTATCTCTCCTAAACCAACCTTGTTTCAATGAGAACAGAAGGTTTGAAACATGATGATAAATTCTAAAAAAGACCAAGAGAAACAAATTGTTGTGGATTGCAGCATTGATGTTTTCTCTGCCAAGAATGCTGGAATCATAGAATTATAGAAGAGTGCTGGAATCACAGAATTATAGAATATCCTGACATGAAAGGGGCCCACAAGGATCATTGAGTTCAACTCTTGACCCTGTGCAGGACAGCATCAAGGATCACACCTGAAGGTGTTGTTCAAACAATTCTGTAAAGCCTGGCCCATTGGGTGGGTTTAGGGGAGGGTAATTTGATTTACTCTCAGTGGTGCATGGGAGAAACAACAAAAGTTTCAGGAGGTTCAATAACAAACAAGTTTTACTTGCAAACTTTAGAGCATCCAGGTAGAATAAGGCACTTAGCAAAACATTGACTGGCTGGGTCAGATTTACAATATATTTTGGCCAGGTTTACAATATATTTTGAGGAGAAGCTGGTAGGAAAAGAAAGAGAAAGAAAAAGGAGAGAGAGGAGTAGATAGTCACCACCCTAGGATCCACCATTGCTGCAGCAGCTTTTAAATCTGGGGTAGCATCTCAGTGTCTTTTTATGGGATCTGGTGGCCTGGGCATTTCCCCCAGGTGCACCTATGCTAATTTCAGCACCAGTCTGGCACCTGAACTTTACACAGAGCAGAATATTCAGGCCTTGTGGTGTTCCCATGCAGTCAACCACCCCAAGGATATTGTGGACCTAAACCTCCCCTGACACAGATTCATGTCAACAAAATTAGTGGACTCTTGGATAAATACGATGAAACTGGGGAGAATTAGAATTTTCCAAATTTCAAAATTTTCCACAGTGAAAAGTTATGTTCCTTACAAGAATAGTGTGTAAGGAGTCAGTAAAAAGATATGTCAACTTCTGAAGAGATTTTAACAAGTGGGACCCTGAGATCAGCTCAGCTGGTCAGAGCATGGTGCCAATAACACCGAGGTCATAGGTTTGTTCAATCCCCATACAGACCGTTCATTTAAGAGCTAGACTTGATGATCCTTGTGTGTCCCTTCCAACTCAGAATATTCTCTGAAATCAGCAACTCTTCTGTGAAATCCTCCTCACCAAAGATTCTGCAAACTGTTGTAAGAGGAAAGTTTCTTTCCAGATTAAAAGATTGTTAAAGGCCAGGAAAGGTTAAAAATACAAATGTGTCAATGGCAACTTCCTTATGAAGTGTTTGAGGAGCCAACAGGGAGAGGCTCACCAGCAGGGAGGAGCTGGTGGGAAACGTAGTGCTCCAAGGCAGCCTTGGCTGCGGTGACCACGAGATGGTGGAGTTGGAGATGCTCAGGGCAGTGAGAAGGGCACGCAGCAACCTCAGGGCCCTGGACTTCAGGATAGCAGACTCTGGCCTCTTCAGGAACCTACTGAGTAGAATCCCATGGGATAGAACCCTGGAGGGAAGAGGGGTCCAAGAACGCTTACTGACATCCAAGGATCACCTCCTGCAAGCTCAGAAGCGATGCAACCAACAAGGAGGAAATTGGGCAAAGATGCCAGGAGGATATCCTCCATGGATGGATAAGGCCCTGCTGAGGGAACTCAGAGTGAAAGAGCTGTGGTGCAGTTGCCAGGCTGCAGAGAAGGAATCCAGAGGAAGCCTGACACACTTGAGAGGAGGAGCAATGCAAACCTCATGATGTTCAAAGCGAAGTGCAAGGTCCTGTTTTGCAGCAATGCCAGACACACCTACAGGGTGGGTGGAGAAGGGGTTGAGAGCAGCCCTGTGGAGAAGGACTGGGGGGTGATGGTCCACAAAAAGCTCAATATGAGCCAACAGTGTGCACCTGCAGCACAGAAAATTAAACCTGTCCTGGGCTGTATCAAAAGGAGTGTGGCCAGCAGGTCAGGCTGGGAGGAGGTTGTTCACTCCTGCTGCTTCAGGTCATGAAGGAGATGATTCTCCCCCTCTACTCTGCTGGTGTGAGACCCCACCTGCAGCACTGTGTACAGTTCAGGTGTCTCCAACATAAGAAGGACATGGAACAGAGGAGTGCCACAAAGAGGACTGGAGCACCTTCCATGTGAAGATGGAAAATTTGGGGTTTTTTTCAGCCTGGAGAAGAGAAGGTTGTGTGGAGTCTCATAGCAACCTTCCAGTATCTGAAGGGGGCCTACAGGGAAGTCAGAGAGAGATTTTTCATCAGAAACTTGTCATAGGACAAGGAATAATGGGTACAAACTGGAAGTGGGGAAATTTAGGTTAGATATTAGTGAGAAATTAATTTCATCCTCTACTGTGAGGATGGTGAGAAATTAGAACAGGTTGCCTGAGGAAGCTGTGGATGCCCCCACCCTGGCAGTGTTCCAGGCCATATTGGAAAAGTCCTTGAGCAACCTGGTCTAGTGGGAGGTGTCCTTGTCCATGGCAGGGGAGTTGGGGTGAGATGATTTTTGAAGTTCCTTCCAACCCATAACCCATTCTGTGATTCTTTCATTTTTGAGAAATTGGGTAATAAAATAGCAAATGAAATTCAGTAGTGATAGGTTGCAAAGTAAGACACATAAGGAAAACCAACTTTCACTATATTTACAAAGTTATGAGCTCAAAATTAGCTGTTATCATTCCAATAGATGGAGGCAGAAGGTATAAAAGCGCTAAAAGCAGTTTATACAGCAGTTTATAAGGTGTGAAAATCCACCAGTTCTGATTAAACACACAAATAGCCATGAGGTCAGGATATCCCTAAGTCATGGGTTATTGAAGGGGTGCATGTGTAGGAAAGTACAATACATCTCCCTTTCCTTACATGGTTTAACATAAGCACAGCTTTTGATATTAATTTGCTGTACTGACAGGACAACAGAGTAGCTGGACCTGTACAAATGCTTTTATGCCAATAAATAAATATATTACTAACAGATATTAAAAAACCCTCCAAAACACAGGGGAAGAAAAACCACCACAAAAAAGAGTATGTGGTGTTTTGATTTGTACAACTTTGTCAACAAATTTCTGGTGTTGTGCTCTGAAGAGGTTATATATGCTGCCAGCATTTATCAAAATAAATAATCTCATTAATACATGCAATCTGACAAATATCAAGAAATGGTCGCTTCACTGACACTTGCAATTCTGCATCTGCTGGCTATCAGGATGCTTGGAAGAGAGCTTCTGTGATAATTTTTCCCTATAGTGCAATAATGAATTGGATGCTCAGAATCAATTCATTCAAAGAGAGGCCAGATGATTTCCAGTGGGGCTGAAAGACAAAGCTAATGTTGCAGAAAAGAATAAAAATGGGAACCTTTAAAGTAGATATTTAAGTGCAATTAAGTTCAGAAGGGGCTTTAAATCCAGTCTGACATTCACTTTGCATTCATGAATTGCCAGTTCTGGTACAGTGACAGTTGCTCTGCTCTGCCACTAATTCTGGAGCTCAGGAGCAGATTTGTGTGACTTGCATGGTCCCTCAGTCAGTGCATGTGTTCAGGTGCTGTGACATTGCTCACAGAAGACTGAATCCCGAAGTGCTCCCTCCAGCCAGTTTCTCCCTGGCTCCCTATGTAAGAAGGTTTTAAGAAACCACTGCCCGTTTGCAGGCAGTGTTAGAGACACAGAGGGAGGGAAACCACTGTGCCAGTCCAGCAGTGAGGACAAGAGAGGTGTGGGCTGAGCTGTGTCAAAGGATGGGACAGCAGATGAGCAGCTGGGCACAGCCAGCTCTCAGGAGCAGAGGTTTTCCTGGAGACTGTTCACAGGTAACAGCCAGGAATTATGGTTTTGTTTAGGCACTCTCTCTTTGATTCTGCTTGAATCCACTGAGGAAAGTCAGGGTCAAGTTTCAATACAGATTTTGACCCCTCTTACTGTTGAAACATCTTGGAAAGACTGATGTGATGAGCTGAAAGCCAGCAGAAGTTTGAGATAGACAAATGCTGTGCACTAGGGTTCCTTGAGCACAGGCTAAAAGAGACAGAGGTTTGCCCTGATGAAGTAAAGCAAACTCATGGTGCTTGAAGCAGATCAAACTAACCACAGAAGAAACACAGCTGCCAGTGCAGTGCTTCATTATAACAAATGAACACATTTTAGAAGCATGTCTGAGTGAAAGAGGTTGAAAACAACAGCTGTATTATTGTGTGAGTGTTATTTTTGATCATCAAGAAGTAAATGTTCATTGTGCTGAATATCACTTGATTCTAATTAAATCAGTATTTTGAAAGAAACTGTTGCATCTTCTGGTGCATCAGTTGCTAAGTTCTCCCCAAGAGGGTTTCTGGGTCCAAAACCCAGATTGAAGTCTCTGTCAGTGGTAAGATATTTTAAGTAACCAGACCGACTCATACGTGGGGCAAGTGACGCCAAAGTTTTTATTTAATTAAAATTTTATTTTATTATATTTTATTTAAAACTTTAATTTTATTAAAGGTGAAGTGATTTTTTTCCACAAAAACTAAATACCCGTCAATATTGCTGCAAAGTGATGGATGGAATTGCATTCTGATGGAATGTTGTGGGTGCTTCAGAAAAAGTTTGCTAAAGAAATCCTCTCTTTGAATCTGAGGTGCAGAAAGGACTCCTTTGTGTATTTATACTCCCTCCTAGAATGGTGTTTAGATGGAGGTAAATCCTTCCTTAGCCTTAGATTTTGTTAAGTTTAGGTTTTGTAACTTTGTCCCACAAGTTTAATGATGAGAAATCAGATATATTTCTAAAAGATAAGTAATTTTTTAAGAAAAATGAACATCACATTAATGAATTACATGAAGTAATTTGAATTACTTACTGCACAGTATAAAAGCTAAAAACACTAGTTGATATAACATAAAGTGCACTATATTAAATTACATTAAAACAATTATATATTAAACCTAGCAAAAACCCCCATTAAGCAGGAGTTGATGTATCTTACCACACTCCAGCCATGAAATAATTTTTTCTTTCAGTCCCTGGGATGTACCTGTGGAGAGATATCCCACATCCACAGGAGGAAGGTCGTATACTTCAAGCATGTGGAAGAATCTGACTGTATGGAAAATGGCCAAGCAAATAAACTTTATCTGAGCAAAGCGTCTTGCTACATGGAATGGCCAATATGTCCCAGATCTTTGGGAAACACAGCCTGGCTTTTGCCACCACCCTGGCAGTGGATCTGGGGAGTGAAACAGGCACGACTTCCCTGCTCCATGACCTTATCCCTTCAGGGAAAGAGCCTTGGCCTGGGATTTGCCTTACCTTGCTGGAGAAATTTACACCTCAGTTGTTTGTCACTAAGGTCCCTTGAAGCCATAGAGGGAGCATTTGGGATTTGAATTGTTTGCTCTATTTTAGCTGTGCATGATAGCATGGGATTATTCTCATGAGAGCTTGTTTCTCCCTGGTGATAAGGGAGTTGGAGGATGAATAATTCAATGCCTTTTTCATGGATATGCCACTCCAAGCAAAGAGTCCCACTCTCATTTTTTGTCCAGCAACATCCTAATGTCAGCAGTTCTCAATGTCTGGAACACGAATCATGGAGTGGCTCAGGAATTTGGTTATATTGTTGTTTCACTGTGTTGCAAAACATAAATTTCTCAGTCATGGAACTTTCAGAAGGAATGTACTAGTTATGGAAACTTGCTTTGGGGATGTTCTTCATGTCCAAGATGTCATTTCAGGTAAAAATACTCATGACTAACATAAACACATCATTAACTGACCCAGAGCCCAGGGATCAGCACACTTATCTGGGAGTTGGGAGGTTTAAATGAAATTCAGGCCTCAGCTCTGCTGGACCTTCCACAACATGCAGAGTGCCCTGGCCACCACACCACTTGATAAACTCTGGTGTGTGCACGTGTGTGTGTGTCCAGTGTGTGTGTCTAAAAGCATCAATGAACAAAGTGAGCTTTCCTTTGATCTCAGGCTGCACTTCAGTGGGAATGTTACTTCAATAAATATTGAACTGAAAACTGAACACAAATTTCAGGATTTGACCTTATATTCATGTGGTCAATTCATATACACTTTCTACAGTAAGATAAAAAATAATTAGATGCAGGCTGTTTTATGGGAATCAATAACTGACTTGGAAGAGTCAATACTCCAGAGCACAATTTATACCTATTAACCTCAGTCTGCCTGAAGCATTCTGTTCTTTCATTGTTTAAGTAAATGAAAATGAGGATCGAAAGTAACAGCCTTTCCAGGTTGCTAAAATGTGACACTTATGAAGCAAGCCACTTAACCATCTGGTCTTAGAAGAAATGCAATTTAAATGCAATATGCAATAGTGTTTGTGCAGTGCCATTTAATTGCAGGCAGGTAATTGTATCATACCAGGTTGAAAATTCATAATGTGTTTTTAGAAAAAAGTCTCTTTTTCCATTGTTTTGCCTGCAGCAGTATCATATGCAAATTTCCTACAACTTCCTATTCCTACAAATTTCCTATTTTTCTGAACATTGTCTTCTCCATCTTGTCATGCACCCGTGGTCTTGGTTGGTGTGTTCTACAAAGAATTCTTGAGACAAGAGAGATCTATTTTTTCCCCATACAAACTGATTAGTGGAGAATTTGAATCATACTTCTTGCTTGATATCCTAGGAGAAAAGAGCTTGTGGTATTACATTGTTTTCTGCCCTCTTCACCCCTTCCCACAAGCAAACCTGAAATTTGCTGTCAGAGTTCAACAAAATTTCACCTTGGTTAAAAATATATATTTGAATCTTTCACTACCGTCTGCTCTTGGGACTCAACATCTGACAAATTTTACTAGGTATTTTCTTTGCCCCTGCCCTGCATTCTCACCCTACTGAGACTTCAGGCTTCCCAGGTTTTTTCATAAAATATCACTGAGAGAAGAAAAACACTGAGAGAAAAAAAAGCTGCAAAGGCAGAACCAAGTAAGGCCAAACATGGTGCTTGCCTCCCTTATTGCAAAACCATGGATTGGTGGGATTTTTTGCAGCTCATCTTATTTGCACAAATAATTCACCTCTAGTCAAATATTTTATAATAGCTGTAGACTGTGTGTGGCCAGTTTTTCTCCCTGTTTATCCTATCTTTGCCTGGCTAACTTGCTGGGAATGTGAGCCAGGTGTGTCTCTTTCTAGACTCTTTGGTTGTGATTCCTCTGATCCAGCCAAAAGTGAAGGGTGAATTGCTTTCTGAAAGTATCTGTTTTCCTAGGGAAGCCTTGGAAATCCAGAGGGCTGGCTTAGCCTAGACATGTTGCCCATGATGCTGTGATGATGCACAGGAAGGGATCCTCTGGGGGGAAAAAACCCCAAGGGACTGATGCCATTTGAAGACATGTAGGAGTGGAGAATTTAATTTTGAGTTTGCAGAGTCATTTCTTGGTTTCATCTCTGCCGCAGATTACCATGGAACTTAAGGAACAGATCTAGAAGATTAAAAAATTATGGAAAATGTTAAATTAGAAAGGAAAAATTATTAATTGCTTTTCTAATCCTTTTTTGGACCTAATTAATCTTTGTCTCCTTTTAAAAGTGTTAAATTGGCTGAAGAAGAAAATCTCATCTCTTGCACTGTCAGCCAAACCTACCTCATGAAGATTAGACAGGGGATGCTTTGATGCTTTCTATACAAGGGTCAGTGTTCTGACTCTCCTAAAAGCATGACCCTCTTGCCATATACCTTAGTTGAGGTAGTAAATTGCAAGCACAATTCAGAATATAGAAGGGTATTTTTAATATCCAAGACTAGTTTGATCTCCAGCCTAAAAGACTGAGACTCACAGATGTGAATCTCTTCAGTGTGGTTGCCATGGCTGGAAAGAAAGCATTTCCCACTGCCTGTCAGGTTTTCACTGGGCTTAGAACATCTCTAGCCTGTGGGGTTTTTTTTGGTTTTTTTTTTTTCTGTACTGTTATATTACTTTAAATATCCATAATATACATGAAGAATGTGTATATCCCAGCTTACTGGGACAGTAAGCTATAGAAAGGGCTTAATTAGCAGCATAGTTAATTCATGAAGTTGAGTGCTTATATCAATCATTGAGGTCAGCAAATATTTTAATGCTGATTTGCAAGAATAATGAACACAGGTAATAATACATCTATTGAATAATTTGCAGTCATGCCACAGGCTGACATTTTGTTTCAGAAAACATTCATTAAATTATTTGGCATAGCAACGAAATAAGTAAAAATCAAATTGTTTGTGGATACACACCAAAATTTCTTTATTCCTGCTGAATGCATGGCTTACTGTGAGTCACTCACATGGAATCCAAATAAGAATTTTTATGATCCAGGGGTAGAAAAAACCAAATGTGGCAGAAACAAGGGTTAAATGAAGAGAAACTAAAATAAGGGGTGTACATGCTGGACAATCCCTAACATTTGAAGGTCTCAGCTTTACTGAAAACTTTCCCACCTTGACTATGTCCTTTTCAAACTGACTGGTTCACAACCCAACCTGTTACATTTTATTAACATCAGCCTAAACATTCCTCTTTGAAGCTTAGATCTCTCTCTGATTTGGATGAACACAGATTTTACAACTGTTCTGAAATCCTGATTTCCTGTGAGATTTTTGCATGGTTTCTCACAACCATGGCTTGCAAATCTGTCATCCTGTAGCATGTGACAAGTTGGGATCCCAAGCAGTCTCCAGGTCGGTTTTATCCCCATTTTGGATACATGTACTGTGACTGAGCCCTGCAAAAGGGTGCACGAGGCAGCCCCCAAAGGGTTTTCCTCCCACTGGAGTTCACGTGCTGAGAACCTGGCAGAATACCGGACAAACAGAAAAGCTTGTCATGCCAACTGGAAATATTTCACTTTTGCATTTCATGGCAATAGGTATTTCATTAACCCGGTTTGCCCAAATAGCAAATATTTCTAAATTCTCTCATCAGACAGAAATCCTCTGTCTGACTGCTACCCAGAGGAGGAGATGCCAGCTCACCATTCCCAGCACTCACAGGTGCAGCCTTGTGGCTATGGTGCTGTGCCAGTCTCCTCTGACCTCCTGTCTTCGTGCTTGGTCTGCAAGAGGCATTTTCACAAACATTGTGCTCTTTTGTTCTCTCTTGCCTCGCAGCAGCGAGGCAATGACCCATTACTTAGGCTGGCAGGTCCTACAGGGAGACAAAGCACTTGCTTTATGAACCAGGAGATAGCACGGCAAGGAAACAGCAGGCAACTGTAATGCCTGCCTTTCTCCAGGGCTTAATTCACCTAGCTTGCCGTGAAAACTCCTTCCCTTCATGAGATAACCAGTAAATATTAATTACCCTGCTTATTCTTTGGGGTTTTTTTTTTAAGACAATGAAGCCATTGAGAATGAGGGAAATTTGTTTTGGTCTTTTACTCGGAAAGAAACTGCGGGAATGTAAATTCCGGAGATTTTAGTTACACTTCTATATCCTCTGGTGTTAAACTCATGGCTGAAGAAAAGAATGAAAGCCAGAGCTGCTCTTGCCTTATGAATATGAATATGAAAAAAAATCCACTGGAGTATCTGAACCATATTCATGGCTTTCTGAAGAATGGTGCAAGAGGAACCTGAGTCCACTTAGCTGAACACTTCAACAAAGCATCTGGGAGAGTTAAGTGCTCAGTCACTGCTCATCTCGACTTCGCTGTCATGGAAGAAAACATTACTTTTATAGCCAATCTTACTGTTATTGTCCCCATTTTACATAGGGAAAGCTGTGACACATATGGCTGAATAAAAGATCAGTTTGCAACTCAGTTACCTCAGATAATCACCAGTGCTATTTAATGGACAAGAAGAACAGTAAGGATTTTCTTTTTTTCAGTGCAAATATTTTATTTCAACCGCCTGAATGCAGTTGTCAGTGTAAACAATTCCTCATTAAAAATAAGCCCTGGCAGTCCATCAGAAGTTAATGGTTCTTCAAATGTGAAAATAAAGATAAGGATAGCTTCTCTCTATGATTTTAACAGAATTATTTGTTCAATAGAGGAAAGCCTTTATCCAGGCTTGTCGTTAAGGTCTGTATCTGGGTACAGATAAAAAATAGAGAGGTTTTGTCTCACTAAACAGCAAGCACCACCTGCAAAACCTTTGCTTGGCACTCTAATTCTGGACACAGAAGGGGTGTGAAAATCCACATCTTCATAGAAGGCATGGTGTGTTAAGTCAGCATAGTATCATATCCTCTACCCAGAAAAGAAAAGGACAATTACAATCAATCAATCTGCATATTGTGCAGATTAGAAATTATGTGACCATGTGGCTGGCAACCGGGGGAAGATTTACAGGGGAGCTGCAGGCAGAGTTTTCCTTTTCCTTCAAATAGTTTAGTGCTTACTGGGGAAAGCCTGAGGAGAGAGGCTGCACTACTGCAGCTCTGGGCTCAGAGAACACAAGAATCATCCTGGCAGGACAGATCAAATCCTATCCAGCCCAACCAGATCAAGCTCTATCAACCCAATACTCTGCCTGGAATGTTTGAAAACATGAATTCTGTTTAAGGAGGGCATGCAAACTTCAGCACTTTCTGTGGTCCATTACCTTGGTACTGCCCCGGCATCCAAACTCTTTTATTAAGGTTGTGAAAAGTATGATTAGGTGGAATGTGCTGTGATTTCTGAATTCCATTTGCCTTCCACCTTAAAGATCTCTAAAACCTGAGTCACATTCTCTTGTCAGTGTCTCCCTCAAAGAGCCTCAGCCCTCAAAATCTCTTAGAGTAAAGCAGTTGCTTCACAGCCTTGATTTTTTTGTAGCTGCCTTTGTTGGCACTTTCTCTATCTTCACTCCATTTCTCTTGAGATACAAAGGCCAGAATAACCCTCAGAACTCAGCACAGGACTTGGTTATATATAGAAGCAAAATTATGCCCTTGATTTTATTCCTAGGTCCCCGTGATGATGTTAAATATTTTATTGGCCTTTTTGGCTGCTGCTCTTTATTAAGTTATTTTTTGACTCGCCAATGAGTACTCCAAGATATCATCTCTGTTAGATAGTTGAACATAAAGGAGGTGAGTTTCAGATTATTTTTGCATCACTTCCTATTTCTCTGCTTTGAATATATCTGCCACTTTTCTGTCCACATCAGTTCTTTGTGGAGTTACTTGCCTTTGATATAGCACTGGAATACCACCGGAAAAAGCTCAGTACCATCTGCAAACTTGGGAATTTTATTATGAAATAGCTTCTTTAGGTCATTGACAAAAATGCTTCATTAAACTGGTTCTAGCACTAGTCTCAGCAATGGGACTAGTGATTATTGATTCATGTTTGTCCTGAAAAGTCTTACCTGTTGTTTCCAATTTTTAAATAGTTTTCAATCTGCAGACTGGTAGCCTTAATACTTTTTTCCTAGAAGTACCAAAGCAATTAAGACATGATAGTAAAACAGAATAAATAATAGTATCAACAGGCACCTTAGGTATCTATTAAAGGTAAGATTTAGAAACTTGACAAACTCTCTGTCAGACACTTAGGAAATGGGAAGAGAATAACCTAAGTTAGATTTTATACACATTATTCTGTCTTGTGCGTTTTATCCTGAAACACTGGATATTTGGTCTTGTCATCCATATCATCTTGGACTGGCTCATCAGTGTTTGCTTTCCTCTGTTCCTTATGAACATTGCAAAATGCGTTCACTATGAATGCTGCAAAATTAATATTAAGATTGTCTTTTTGGAAATTCTGAGGAACATAATATATGGGTTCTCAGATGATGTCTGAGAGCCAGCTATAGGCTATTGTTGCAGTAATTTTATTTTTGTTTTGTGTCTTAAAGCTTGTTTTACTTTTAGCCTTGGTTTCTCTGTGGAAGACACAACCAAAGTGTTAGGCAACAAGTCTTAGTGATTAACAAAGGACAGAAGTATTTGTGATGCCAAACCTCAAGAGCTGTAAATGTAGGCCTATTACCTATTACCATGTAAAGCACCAGTTTAGTGCCAAAGTGAGAAACCTGCCACGTGCTGATAATCTGAAAAAACCTTGAAGTGGTTGAGCTCACTGGAGACTCACATGGATCATGGACTCCATCTAAAGCTTTGAATTCTATGGCTTACTCCATGTTTTATTTATCCATGTTGTTAGATCTCATAAGCAATAAGGGTCAAGCAGTTTCTTCTCTTTTGAGTCACAACAAACCAAAGCCTTTTTTTATATTTTCTTTGTGACAATACAGGTTTTCTTAAACCTGCTGCCACTTGCCAGAAGGACATAAGACAGTGCAGAGGAACTTCTCCACTTTTTCCTGCACGTGATGGTACCTGCCTCCAAATGGACACTTGCAGCTTTGCAGAATGCTTTGAGATCAACAAACTTGTTTTGATTCTCAAACACCCTGCATTTCTCAGAAATATGGTACTGTTTGCATCTATCATTTCAATGAAAAGTATGTGCTTTTTTTTCCTAGTCATTTTTCCTGAGGCATCTGCTAGCACTAGACTTTGAAAATTCAGTAGGATACTAAAAGGATTTTCTTTAATTGCCTTAATACTACAGCTGACTTGGGAATTTACTTCTCTGTCGTACTCTGTCTTGACTACTAGTCTTCTATGCCAGGTGAATCAGAACAGCCTCTTTCTTTACTGTGATCTCTCTGTGCCACTGTCCTGGCTCTCCTGTGTTCTCCCAATCAATACGAGAGCAAGTGGGGCTACACAGAGCTCACCAGCCGGGTGATGTGGGGACAGGTTTCCCTTCTGTTCCATGACATTTGTTTCCTTTTTCATCCTTTCAGGTTTCTCTTTAGGTATATTTCTATTGTTTTTTAAGAAAAAATGACTTTGTGCAGCCTTCCTTTCATGCAAATTACCTTTTTGAGGTGCCCTGTAAATCATGCCTTCAATAATCACTGCGTGTTCACTTTCCATAGCACAGTGTTTAGCTGTCTTTTGATATTTCCAACACTGGATGTAGTACAGACTTGGCATTATTATTTCTCCTGGTCTCTAAGTGCCACTCTGTCCTCTTCTGATGGCTTTTGAAGCTCCTTTCCTCTCAGTCTATGTATTCATAAAGTGCACAATGCTGGCATTTCAGATTTTTTAGCAGAAAAGGTTGTTTGGTTTAGTATTCAGATACCTTCTTGATGAGGACAAAAGAAGGAAAGAAAAATAATATGTATTCATATTTAAATTTCAATTAGGAACACTTAAAACCCCTAAAACTGATGCAGAAAGGGAATAAGTGGACAGGTCAGATAACAAAAAGGTTGTTGCATCAGTATCAGTTTCTTCTTCAGTAAAATTCAATTAAATTCAACATTACCCTGATAATAAGCCAGAAGACAAAACACTACAAGTCTTACAGCTCAGTTAACTTAAATTTACCTTTCTGTCTCAAAAAGTGGAAACAATTATGTTTTACACTACCTGAACTCAAGATTTTACCATCCAGTGGGAAAAATGCTATTCACTTACATATGAAAAAATTGGTTTCTATTTTCTAAAGGTTGTAGCTATGATTACCACAGTCTTTTCAATAATGAATAACATTCAGAACATACCAAATTAAAAAATACCTAGTCTTGTTCACCAAGTGGAAAATTAGAATGGTAGTTTTTGTAGGTTATTGCTGTCCCTATTTACTGTAGATATCAGATGATTTGGATGCTGGTGGAGTCACTTTTGTCTTGATGGGAAAGTAACAAGAAAGAAAATATAGAATATTTTTCATACAAATGTGTATTGTTTCCTACATCTTTATACACAGTAATTATCACTGCTCTGCATGTGGTCAAGAAGAGTGGCTCTAGGGAAGATGCTTAAAGCCTGACAGTTAATAAATTCATTCTTTTCAACTGATTACAATGTTTGCTCCTTTCACATCATCACTGTTACAAGGAAAACATAGAACCCATTCTTCAGAGCCTACCAAACCTTGATTTGAGAGCTGATTAGATGAGGGAGAACTGCGAGGCAATGGATACTACGAAATAAATGGTGTGGAAGAACCTCATCCAGATACTGTGTACCAGAGAACAAATGAGCAAAACAGTGACTACAGAACAGTAGGGATTTATGTGGTAAAAGGTTTGAGAAGCCAAAACAAAAAAAAAAGAGTGATATCAAAAAGAAGAGAATGAAGGCAGACAAGCAAATAATTTTGGAGGCATTGGGAAAGCAAATTTTAAGGTGAAGGCTCTATGGAAAAATCACTGGCATGGAAATGGCCAAATCTTAATCAAATGATCAAGATGGATATAATTTGTGGAGTAAGGACAGGATTTGAAACCAGCTATGCAAGAATACACACAGAGCAAACCTGGTCAGCAAAGACCAATGAAGTTATATTGATGTGATGCAGAGGGGTGTAAGGCTGTGATGAAAATAGCAAGCCAGGACAATTATCTGTGCAATACACTTTGTACTGAAGTCAAAATTCAGATCATCTTGACAACTTTCTCCCTGGCAGATGAGGAAATGGCTATAAACATTCAAATAGAGGAGAACACCTGAGAAGTAAAGCTCAAAGTGAAAAGTTTTACTCTGGGACAGAGCAGCATGGGGTAGCTAAACATCTATCTTAGGGGCTGTTAAACTTTCTTGATTTTCATGCCCTTAGACTTTTTAATCTTATTTTTATTTCTCTTATGGGAAGAATTGTACTGTAATATTGCAAAAGCATTTTAGAAGCCAGGCATATGTTTCAGAGGTCCTTCTCCTGTTCTCAGGCTTAAGTAGAACCTGATTTGCCAGGTAAGAGAAGAGCTGTGCTTTTAAATGACCCTTTGGTAAATGTTGCCTGTCTATGAATACCTATCTTACATCCAATGTGTAAGTTAGCCTGAAAAAAGGCAATAGCTGGGGTGTCAGGATTATGACCCAGCTGACTGGAGTCTAAGGGGCAGTGAAGTAAGGCTGGACTAAGCTGGTGTGAGTAGGATTTGGACACAATACCTAGAATGGCAATTTGCAGTCAGGTTTATGTTCTTTTGCTCATTAACTAGATGTGCAGCTATAAGGACATAAAGGACTCCAAACTGTAACCTTGAACACACCATTTAATAAGATGAAAAACAATGGATGAGTTTCGTGAATAAACCAGCTCAGTCTGAATTCCTCTTTATGGAACATCAAGCACTTGTGCTCAGCAGCTGGGCTGAGGCAATGATACACTTTTCTATTTGTCACAGTGGGGATTGCAACTAATAGTGGCTTTTAAAAGATATAATCTGTGTTCGTGTCTTATTTCTCATTCACAATACAGCACTTTGAGTTTTGACCACTGTTTTAATTGCCCTAAAGACTAGTGAAAAACATCACTGGAGATATTTTTCATTACTGAGAATCAAAATAAGCTTTTTAGGATTGCAGGGACAAAAGTAAATACAAGTGCAGTGACTCCCTTTCCTGCCTGCTAAATCAAAGCTTTGCATATGTCTTGTCCCACCCCCATCATGCACTCCTTGCATTTCAGAGACCAAATCCCCACAACCTGGCTCTCTATCTCATCTTCCTTTCTATGCTGCTATCCCTCTAATTTTATTCCTCTTTTCTTCAAATGAGTCTTCCCTTGTAGATTCCCTTTCTTACTTCTTCCTGGTCCTTCTGCTCATTCTCACTTGTTTAAGTGGAACCCCTCCTCATAATTTCCTCACTGTAACAGTTGGAATTCTCCTCAGAGTGACCTTCATGGGCAGATTGATCTTTTTACAAATAGGAATTACATGTTACCGCTCTGCACTAAAACCCCTCTGCCTCTGCTGTCTGCAGCATCTCTTCATCTGAGGCTGAACTTAGACTGCATGCCAGCAAATTGACTTTTGCAGCTGGAACTCTGTAACAGAAAACCAGAAACTGGCACCTGATCAGTTCTTAGGCTTGCGTTACAAAAGAAAGACCAGTCTGCTTTTCTGATGAAAAGAAAATGTATAACAACAACACTATGCACTTGAAAAATCACAGTGAGAAACACCAAAGCTTACCTATCTCTGTACAAATAAATTTGCTGTTCCAAACACTGAATGAAAGCAATAGAGAAGAACAAAAGATCAGCCTTTGATACAGATGAAGATGAAAAAACCTTGAGCATATATTGCTGAGAAAAAATAAGCCAAAGGATAAATTGTCAGTCACGTGGCCCAGTTTTAGCCTGAGCTGCTAGCTTTTATCAGAGGTATTTCAGATTGTTTCTGAGGAGAGGATAAAACTCATAGTCTTGTCTGCTATTTGTTTGTTGTGGTCCTGTTTGCTTAGTGGGCAGAGCCTGTTTTCCCAGAAAAGCAACAAGCAGGCAATGGGGACAGTACTCTTGTGCTGCAGCTCAAGCACCCTTCTTGCCAGTGCCTCAGAGAGAAAGCTTTCTTGCTCTTATTTCCCCTCAGCCAGATTCCATTCATTTGGGTACCATCCCATGAAGCTGCTCTCCTTCCCCAGCACTAGGGACCACAAAGATTCCCATGTGAGCCGTGCTGCTCACTCCTCAGATCTGCATGTAGGCAGCCTCATTCCATTGCCATGCACCCCTCCAAGGAGTTGTTCTCCCTGATCTTCCATGAATGAAAGACTGAGGCCCTCCCCACAGCCTCAGTGCTGTGGTACCAGAGCTAAGCCCTCAGCACAGGGCATTTAATTTGAGGCTCTGGGGTACCTCATGGGTTGCACAGCCCTGAGCAGGGAACTGGATGCCCTGGAACAGGGAGCCCTCCTGCACAGCTGGCCCAGGCATCCCCTGCTCTCTCTCTCACTCTGTTGAGTGTGATGTCTCAAGGAAGCCTCCACCCTACTCCTCAGGCACGTCAGGTTTGCTGTGAGGCAAACCCCCCCCTCCAGTGTGGGGGAGCAATGCAGCCCATGCAGGTACATTTGTGGCTCACAGGGTGGTGGTGGGGGGTGCTGGCCATGAGATTGTGGAGAGTTTGAGATGGCTCCTTGTGCAGCTCATGAACTTTGTCACTCCACTGTTTGCAAACTGTCAAGTTAAACAGGCATGTGCATTTAAAACTGTTATCTGTCCCAGCAGTATACTTTTTCAACCATCTGGAAAAAAATTACGTTAAAAATCAATCTAAAATACTCAATACAATCCTCAATAGAGTGCTTAAGAACATTTCTTACTGAAGCTTATTTCAACACTGTATTCTCTTTGGATTTTCCAGCATATCTGACACTGAAAGTGTTTGCAACAGGTCTCACTTAGTGTGTGGTTGTTGGTTTGGTTGTTGGTGGCTTTCTTTTTTACAGGAGCACTAATAGCCCTATAAAACCCCCAGCAATAAAAAAAACCCCAAGCCCAAAATCAGAACTGAAAAAAAGCAAGTCAGTGCAAAAAAGGATCTTTTCAATATATGCAAGGATAATCATAGTGTTAGAGGTTTAAAAGGAAATAATTTTAAAAAAGTATTGTGGCTGACTGTTTTCATTTCCATCCTGGAAATAACACACTTTTGAGATGCTACATCATGAACAGGTGGGATGTTCTGTACCAGAATGAAACAAGGCACTTGGAGCCATGCATGAGTAAAGATATTCTGCCTACCTTGTGTCAGAGACCACTTACAGACAGACAGACATAAGGCAGACTTTATTTGTGGAACACAATAAGGAAAAACCAGCAAAATGAGGGGAGCTTTGGTTTGTGCCAGCAAGTGCAGCATGTGTCACCTGTAATGGAGCTGTCAGGACAGACCATGTGACATCCAGCATTAATCTGTGCACTAATTAACCTCTGCTGATCTGGTTTCTGCCACCCAAACTCCTGCTTGTGTGTAGAACAAGAGTAAAGGAGGCAAAAAACTGGGGAGGGATAGGAGCATGAGTCTGTAAGGCTTATGGTGAACTGTCTCCAGTTCTCTGCTTTCTCCACAGAGTTCCAACTCTCTCATTCCTAAACTAGCTTATGGGAGAGCAGGCTGACAGTCATGCACAGAGTCTAACAATAGGTCTGTGCACCAGTGCTATCTCCAGCTGATAGCAGTTTGTCCAATGCTCTCCCTGCCCTGGGGCAGTATGAGAAGTCTTCTGAGGCAGGATGGGCTGGAGGGGGGACTGTAGATATGTGCTACACTAAGCTCATCTTCCATTTTTCTAAGAGTAACCTGGCTGAAGGCATCAGGACTGAGTCTCTCCCAAAACCATCTGCAAATATCACAGACATGCCTTGCTCTCCTATCCTGCAGAAAGACAAGTTTTTGTGGTTTTTAGACCCCAAGCCAAGACACAGCTTTATTGCAGAGATAGAGTCCCATGGACTGAGGAAAAGTCCAACTTCCACTCAACCCCACCACACACTTAATCTCAGCCCCCAGTGTCATGCTAGCCCCTCTCCCCACAGCAGCTCCCACCGAGAGCCCACCTACAGTGATATGCATGGAACAGCATCAGGTTCTCTCTCTGTCTGGGTGGGAGGGAGGCTGCCAGCACTGCTCAGCAGACCATGGCTCTGCACCATGCACTCAGTACCAAGCACCTGCTGCGACATGAAATGGAAACAACAGAGACTCAGAAAGCAGCCTGGGGACATTTCTTGGATTGAGTGGTGGCATCAGGTGAGACATGGTGCAAAAACCAGCTCTAGAAAGAACCAGAGGTGTTCAGGAAACTGTCCAAAGGTGCTCCAGCACAGGAAAGGGGGAGATGTGGACTCTTAGCTTCAGGGGCAGAAGCAGTGAGAGTTAAAGTGTCTCTAAACCAAGTATTTGAAAAGAAGACTCTGTAGGGATTGGCTGCAGAGTATCCTGGGAGCTTCGTGGGGTCACTGAGATAGGGGCAGGATATGATAAGGCAATTCCTGTGATTGCTGATTGTTTTTCCAGCACTTCAGGAAAGGCACTTTTGCAAAGTGCCCAAACTGGAGAGGGTCATGCTTTGAGCCTCATTACTCCCAGATTGGGACCCTTCCTTCAGGTTCACCAATGGTCCCTTTCCCTGACAACCTTCCCCCTGCAAAAGGCCTCCTACAGATCAGGGAGGAGAGGCACTCTGGGCACTCACAGATCCCACTGCAGCACTGAGGAGGAGAGGCTGCACCTCCTGGGCTGCCAGTGGGAATGCCACTTCCCATGCTCTAGGGAAATGCTCTCGCTTTTGGTGTCCCCCTAGCCATCCTCTGGCTCTGATGTTGGGACCCAGCCAAGGTGGGAACACAAAGTACATCAAAGCACAAAAGTCTCCTTTGAGAGGGGGCTTGCCTAGCCTGGAGTACTCTTCCCAGCTTTTCCCTTGTTCCCTGGGATGTTCTCTGCAGGTGGACAGGCATCACGCCACCCCAAACAAGGCCTGAAATATCAGAACCATCAATCACAAGTGACAGCCTTATCACGGGATGATGAAAGCATTTGAGTAATTTGAATTTGACACTCCTCCAGTATCTGAGAGGTATGATTGGCACGATATTTATTTCTTTCTCTTGAAAGAGCTTGAGTGTCAACTGCAACAGATAGGTGACACATCCTCTGCTCCCCAGCACTTCAGGATGGGCTTCCCATGCTGCTGTGAGTTCATGCAAACCCAGTCTCAGTACTCAAGTGAGCTGTCCTGCACTGGCTGGCCATAAGAGAGAGATCTGCTCTTTGAACAGAATTAATTCTGAACATTTATTCCATCACTGACTGTTGACATGATGACTTACTTCTTTAAGATAAATAAGCAAGTAAAAGAAGCATCTGAAAATAACAGAGTTAGATGATGTTTTAGCAACAGAACACATAATGAAGTACTGAGATCAGTATTACTTGGGGATACATTTAAGTTGTAATTCTCTATTGATGGATTTTCTTCCTGTCTCTCTCAGAAATGAATGTTACAGCTTATTGTTCAGCCTGGTCTTCAAAGGAAAACAAGCTTCCTTGGCCTCTGTGTGTTTGTTCCACCCTGTGTGTCTATCCTACTCTGTTAGCTTTTGAACTACAGGCAACTTTCAAGCCAGTTTAGAGAACAGTTCATGAAAATAAGCACCCAGGTTAAAGCGTGGTTAAAGACAGAGACTGCAGTAGTGCCTTTCCAGAGCAGAGGTATTGTCAACCCAGCAAAATCCAACTGTATGGAACAGATGGCAACGGTGACTGAGCTTTGTTAGCTCTGTTGTTCATGTAATTATTTGTTTTCTGTACTAAAGCCTACAGAACAGGCCTAAGCTCTTTCTGGTTATCTCCACAGTAGATCCTGCTAAAGAGTATTTCCAGGGAATCGATAAGTCAATCAGATGGCCTCTGCTGGAATAATATTGAGTGCTACTGTGAGCTACCTTCTGACACTTTGGTTGAGTCCTTGGGCAACACTTGGTATTTCTGATATTGTCAGGTGGCATTTTGACCAGAATGCAGGCCAGTGTTTCCATTGAGAGCTGCTGAATAAAAATGACAGCTCTTCACTGTGCATGTGATAGACATGAACTCACTTCAGGTAAAATCCACACTGCTATGTGCAGGTGTCTGGAAACAGATGATGTGATAAGTTTAGACTGTGTCCAGGTTGCCAGGCAGTGACAGAGGCAGACAAGTCTGCTGCTTGCTGCCTCTCAAATGTAAATCTCAGCTTTTGAAGTATTTTCTTCCTGGATTTTCTCCTGTGGAATGGGGCTGGTCTGAACAGAGTGGGAGTATGGGGCAGAGGTCCTACTTTGCTTCAGCAGGTCCTATCTTCAGATAAACCAGCTGACCTACCAAGTGTGACAGGTGAGATTCACACATGCTCAGTCATTCTGCCCCTTTCAGACAAAAGAACTCACTGGAGATTCCCTGGTAATCAATCCTACACCATCTTTGCTGCTTAATCATACCTGGCTCAAAAGACCTTTCTGTCTGTTTCAAACAATTTTCTACATTCCTGCTGTTATTGTTGCCTTTCCCTTACATTTGCAGAAGTTGTCATGGGCTTTAAATATGACTAAGCTAAAGACTACCCCATGTGGCATAGGTATAAATACCTTTGTATTTTTCAGTTTCCTCATTTTCAATTTCATCAGTTTCCTCCACTGATGACATAAGGATGCTCTTTCCTACTCAGGAAGTCATCATCAGCATGCAGGAGCAGTCCCTGCTCACTCCTTTTGGGCACCCTTGGCTGGCAGCATGGTGCCTCCTGCACCCATTTGTAGGCAATTGTGGGGTCTCCTTGTCCTCCCTGGAGGACAAGCCTCTGCTCTTCCCAGCTGAATGCCAGCTGGGTCACACTTACCCATCAGTGGAAGGGCTCTTGCATGCCTGAGTGGTGTCACACTGCCCTTAGGTGCTGGGAGAACAAGGGAAAACTCAGGGTGATGCTGTGCCAAGACAGCTTGGCAATGACTGGCTTTTGGTGACTCCTTTCTCTCACATGTTTTTATTTTTTATATCTCGCCTTCCAGTGCCAGTCATCCTCCTATCTGTCTCTATTGTCCTTTTGCCAACCAACCTCTGTTGCATCCCACGGGCCTCTTTGTGTCATCCCTCTCCCTCTGGCTTCTCTGACACTGGGAGGGGGCAGAAGGTCAGACCTCTTCCTCCAAAATCCTCTTCCCTTGCCACCTGGCATCTGTGTTTTCAGCATACTCTCTGCCTGACTCAGCTCCTGTCCCACAGGCAAAAAGTCCATCATGCCTGTGTTCCTTGCTCCTGGGTCTCTTCCTCTCCTGCTGCCAGAGCATCACATTGCATGTCTTGGGGTGTGAAAACAGCCACCCACACCATGGTGCAGGCAGCTGAAGGGCTGTTCAGGGGAGCATTTTAAACAGTGAATGGCTTGGAAAGCTTCTCTGCTATTGCAGGGGCAGATGTTCCTCTGCATGTTGCATCTGTGCTCTGGGCTGCACAGCAGGGAAAGAGTTCCTCCTGCCTCAGGGTGCCTTCAGCTCACCAGGCATCTGCCTCCCTGCCTGGGCACTGCAGAGAAGACAAGAGGCTTTAGAAGAGGATTTTCTGTAGCATAGAGGAAACTCCCTTTCAGACTGTGCTTCTTGTTTTCTCCATACTCATTCACTTACACTTTTCCATCATACCATGGAAAGTTCCTTGTGGCATTTCAAAGAATTTGCTTGATCATTGCTATAGATTTCTGAGAACTTGATTATAACACAATATGTCCTTACTGTCCTTTCACTATTTTTTTTGTTCTTTTACAACAGCAATCTTTCATTTCATCTTTCATTTCATCTTTTTCTATGGCCTTATACAAATATGATTTACAAAGAAATGCCCTGATACTACTTGTTCCTGTATACATTATCTCCACTTACCAACCTTTGTTACCTCAAATGCTTCCTATTTCAAAGAGATTTGTTAGCTTTCTCCTCACAGATACAAATCCAGTTTGAATTTGACTTCTACTTAAGGCTTATTTCCTTTTCATTTTTGTGCAATCCTTACATTCTTCCCTGTGGAAAAATGCTTTGGGCAGCTGCAGAGCTGTGCTGTCTGGCATAATGGCCTTTCATGACACACAGGTAATTTTTCAATATCTGCTTGAAGTTATATCTTTTATGCTTCTGTATTGGGTTTGCATGGCCAAGCTTTGGTAGTAGGGGTGTTACAGGGGTGCTTTCTGTGAGAAGCTGCCAGAAGCTTCCCCATGTCTGATAAAAACAATCACTGGCTGCTCCAAGATGTATGTGCTGCTGGCCAAGCCAATTAGAAATGATGGTAAAACCGCTGTGATAACAGATTTAAGATGGGAAAAAAGAAAATCATTGTGCAGACATAATTGCAGCCAGAGAAGAGTGAAGTGAGAACATGTGAGAGGAATAACTCTGCAGATACCAAGGTCAGTGCAGAAGGAGGGGCAGGAGGTGCTCCAGATGCCAGAGCTGAGATTCCCCTGCCCATGGTAAAGACCATGGTGAAGCAGTGGTGCCCCTGCAGCCCATGGAAGACAACAGGGGTTCAGAAATCTGCCTGCAGCCCATGGAGGGCATGGGGATGCAGAGATCCACCCTTCTGGAGCAGGTGGATGCCTGTGAGGAGGCTGTGAACCTGTGGGAGGCCTGTACTGCAACAGGCTCGTGGCAGGGACCTGAAAAGAGAGGTCATCTCTGGAATGTTTTCTTGAAGGATTTGTCATCCCATGGAGGCCCCACACTGGAGCAGCCTGTCCTTGAAGGACTGCGTCTCATGGAAGAGTGGCCCACATTGCAGCAGTTTGTGGAGAACTGTTGCTTGTGGAATGGATTTATGTTGGAGAAGTTCATGGAGAACTGCCTCCCATGGGAGGGACCCCACACTGGAGCAGGGGAACAATTCTTCCTGAGCAGTAGGAGAAACAACCTGTGATGGACTGACCATAAAACTCATTCCTTGTCTCCCTGTTCCCCTGGGAGGGGAAGAGGTAGAGCTGGGAAGAAGGGAGGGGTGAGGAGAAGGTATTTTTAAGGTCTTATTTTGCTTCTCATTATCCTGCTCTGATTTTGTTAGTAATAAATTCAATTAATATCTCTAATTTGGTCTGGTTTGCCCGTGGTTTTTGGTGAGTGATCTCTCCCAGTCTTTAGCTCATGAACTCTTCGTTATATTTTCTCTCCACTGTCCATCTGCAGAGGGGAGTTAGATAGAGGTTGTGGTGAGTGCCTGAAATCCAGCCAGGGTCAAGCCTCTACAGCTTCACATGGAAACATCACATTTCTCCTGCCTTTGGCACCTCTGACAGGGTTTTCCTCCTTCCCAGAACTTTGCTTGTCTGAAGCTGGCCCAGGATGCCCTACACAAGCTGCAGAGGAATCAGTGAGTGACGTGATCACTGAGAAGTTCCTCGGACACATTTCAGGTGATTGCACAAGGTATGCAGTTTTGTGCAATACTTCAAGTGACACTTCTATGTGATGAGAACTTCAAAATCTTGCTTCAAGCTCAACTTTTAAGAGGCTAAAAATACTGTCAGAAGTAGGAGAGTACTGAGGATGGAGAAGAAAAGGGCCTAATTTTTCTACATTTTATCTTTGGCATCTCTAGGGGGTTTGAGCCTTTTGATTTAAGATGAGCCCTTGGCTACCAGTAATAACCATGTTAGAACATGTCATTAGGAGCCAAGCTTCCTTTTATACTGCACAAATTTCTTTACCTCTGAATATCTCTTTCAGAAATCTCCTGCTTGATTTATTTTTTTAGATCACATTTGATTTTTTCCCCTCAACTTTCATTACATTGATGACTTATAACAACTCTGTGACTGATATGATATAATCAGGTATTTCTTGAACCTTTTTCCAGGGATGACTTCCTAACAGAAGTCCTAGTCAGACTTCCAAAACCTGCAAATTTGTATTTGGCAGAGGTATAATTCAACCCATGCCTGTAAGTTCAGCTTTCAAAGTGATCCCATTCATCCTGTATGATCTTCCAAACCTTCCTTGAACTAATGATGACCCCAAGCATCCATTTTTAGTAAATTTCAGTGAAAAATATCCTATGCATGTATCAGGTCTGTTGTGAAAATAGTTCAAAAGTTTTCATCCATATCTTTGAAGCCTTCCTTGGTAAACTCCCAGCATGACAGTATTTACTTTTTCAGTATTAGAGAGAATTTCTTCTCTAAAATAATAATGATGACAACAACTAAGTAAACTAAGTCAGAAAAAAAAAGGAACAAAACCCCATCGGATCAATTATTTTTTAGTTCTTCTGTTTATATTTTCTTCTCCAGCTTCAACAATAAATTATGATATGGGACAGTTTGTCACCTACTCCATGAAAATCCAGATAGATAAGATCCATCCTAGAGTTTAGAAATATTTTTAGGTTTTGAGAATCTGCTTTTTACTGAAGAGAGATATTAGGTGCCATGAGCCATATTTGATAGCTCATAGTACATTTTATCCTGTTTTTCTTTGCTTCATTGGTTTTGTTTCAAAAGTTCAAGATTTGCCCTGAAGCTGTGCATGCTACCAAAGCTGAAATATTTGCCACTGTTGCCCAAGCAATTAATCTGTTTTCCTCTGTTACTATCCCTCTCTGTCTCTTGAATTAGTTTATTTTTTTGCTATTCTTTATCATACCATTTCTCATTTCATAGATTTAGGAGGAAAATAGTTAATCTTCTGTCTCTGTTTTCCTCTTCTGTTATGCATTTTAGCGAGGAAATATTCAGGCCTGCCATATTTGCATTTATGAGTTTTTTGCTCCAAATTTGTTGTAATTTTCATAACTTCATTCCCATTAGCTATGTATTCATTTAGAGCCCTTAATTTCTCTCTCAAAAAAAAAACCCCAAAAAACCCTTTTGAAGTCAGAATTCTTAATTGCAACATTTAGTTGTGTTTATCTTTCAATTTACTTTAATTTCAATGATCTTGGTTCCCAGAATTCCGGAGTATTTTCTTCAGCCACCAGTAATTGAAATCAGCTAAAGTAACATTGCCTGTGCCTGATGGCAGGACAGCCACAGCAGCTTTTTGCTAGCAGTGGTAGGCAAGCATGGAGCAGATCTGTAAATCTGATTATTGCATGTGAAGTGAAGGGTGAGATTACCCAGAGAGAGAGTAAGAGGGGAGAAGAACAAGCCAAAGACAAACCCTCATGAATAAAAGAAGACTCAAAGACTTGCAGGGAAGCCCCTAGTGAGATCACAGTATACTATTGTTGTGGAAACAAATGATACCAAAAGCTCTGTAGTGAATATGTGAGAGTAAATTGAGCAATCTTAGATGACTGACGGATCTGAAAGATCTAGATAACAAACAAAGGCAACACATGTTCTCCAGCTGAAGGAGAAGATAAAATTTTACTTGTGAATGTGCTTATATCACAGGTTGTGTATGTCAGTGTTGGCAGAACAAATTCCAAGCTAAATACTTTTTAATGCTATGTTACACATCCAGAACAATCTCAGAACTGAAGAGTATGACCTATTGCTTGTCATATGCTATTACTTAACTATGGCTTAAAAAAAGATAATGTGCCTTGATTGTTTTATTGCACAGGTCTGCATTTGCACACAGTAGGTGTGCTCTGGGCATCCCCTTAACTTTGCTGCTGCTAGTTAGTTGTGCCTGAGAACTGAATGCATTAGGATTGAGAACAGCCATGTGTGCTACCTCGTGATGAAATCCCAGAATCATGGAATCACAGAACTGTCAGTGTCAGAAGGGGCCTGGCAGATCATTTAGTACAATGCTCTGCCAAGGCAGGGTCACCTGGAGCAGGTGACACAGGAACCTGCCCAGGTGGGCTGCGAATGTCTCCAGAGAGACTCCATGCCCTCCCTGGGCAGCCTGTTCCAGTGCTCTGCCACCCTCAGTGTAAAGAGGTTCTTCCTCATGTTGAGATTGAACTTATGTTTTACTTTATGGCCACTGTTCCTCGTCCTGCTGCTGAGCACCATTGAGGAGTCTGGCCCCTGCTCATGGCCAAGGTATGAGAATTCTGATATGCTCTTCATATCTCAAGCAATAGCACCACGGGTTTTCAGAAATCATGATCAGGAACACAAGCATGTCATCAGGTAAATAACATCATAAAAAAATAAACTTTTACCACTCTTCCAGAAAGCCTTTTATTTTTAGATTAGTGGCAAAACTGCCACATTACCTTGCTGGGAGAGAACTAGCTCAGATTGGAACAACCCAAAGATATGTTCTTCCTTCACAGTAAGTTAGCTTCTGTGTTAAGAACCCAAAAATGTCAAAGTTCCCCCCACTCTTTAATTTATATGTTTAAAAAGTGGCCAGTGAGAATCTAAGTCCTAGATTTCTAGTTAAGAATGTAGAGATACATTCCTTCAGAGCGTAAATTCCATGAGTTTAATGACTTGCCTTAATGCTGCTACATTTAGGTGGGAATAGGAGGGAAAACAGGGAAAGGGACCTGAGTGCTGTTTGGCACACAGACACCCTGTCCTTCCCTCTGTACATACAGGACAGTGCAACTCACACAAGTGCTAGGAATGAAACTCTGTTTTCTGGAGGAAGCACATATACATACACTCAGGGATACAACTTACATTCTTTTAGTGGTGAGTCACTTGGGGGATACATAAAACTGCACTAGGAAAAGCAGTATTTAACATATGCTCAGCAATAGATTTCACTGGTGAGAAAGAAGCAAAGATCATCAGAAGCTCGTCTGGTTATGAGGTAAGTGTCTGGGGCATTTGTATCATACCTACAGGGGATCCCACCTCTATTCTTTCAATGTCAGTCACTTCATATGTTACTGATTCATACTGTTAAAAATGAAGATAACAAATTCTTTGTTGTGATCTTTGCTGCTTTTGTCATTTCCCAACTCAATATACTTTTGAATCCTTATATTTTATATCGCTCAATCTTTTGTTAAGAAAAAAAGTGTAATTTTAGATCTGCTATCATTTATTTAATATTTGTTCACATTTCATGCCTAACAGACATGAAGTAAAGTAAGTGGAGTTAAATGAAAAAATGGCACTCTATTTTGAGCTCCTCACTAGAAGGTACCGGATCCTTTGGGTGGGGAGCTCAAACTGGAACAAAAAGTAACAGCTTCCTTTTACTAGACCTTGACAGTTTTATGTTATGCCTGCTCTTGTTGCTTTTGTTTCATGCTGTCCCTATTTCTGATGTTTCCATTTTTGATACCTATGCACAGCAAAGACAGAGGAGCCAAAAGAAAAACTGCTCCCTGAGGAATGGATTGCCTTCCTCCAGAGAGTGATAATTAGAAATGTAAACAATGCCCTTTATAGTTTTAAATAGAATATAGTAGTGGAAAGGAGTTTAAATCTTCTGTGAACTCTCTGAGGTTTTTTTCTTATGTAAACAACCTCCAGAAGTTATTGTGATTTGGGTTTTTTAAAAGAAATTTTCCTTGCTTCATTATGATCTAATCATAATCTAAATATGCATCTGATTTTTGACACAGTATTTGTCAAAAATAGGAGCTCAGATTTTTGCATAGGGAAGTGATACACCATTAAAATTTTGTTAATCTGAAAACAAAGAAGATGAGCAACAGAGTACCAGATCAGAACAAGTCCTCTTATTTGCACATCATCCATTCTGGTCATCCATTTAGTAAGCACATTTTTATTTCTTCTACATAACAAAATCATGTTGTCATTATCTTTTCCTCTCCAATGTTGTTAGTGATGTTACCAATAGTTCTCCAAGGTCAGCAGCCTAAAGACAGTGCTTTTTCTCCCCAACACAGTCCATATGCAGTAGGTACCTTTCAAGCAATTTTTAATCTGAAATCTTCTAGTAAGACTTCCTGAGAAATCAGTTGCTATGAGAAAGTATTTCTTTATGCAGTTTACTACATGCTCTTTTCTGCTATCATGCAACAACCACCAATTTTTTTGCCCATAGTTCTTATACCTTGTATAACTTTGAAAATTTAAATCTGTAAAGAGCAAATTGATGTTTCTTCCCTCAGCTTTTTCCTTCTTCATAAACCTACAGAGCCATCATGTCACAGGATGGTTTCAGTTAGAAGGAATTTGAAAGTAGTGTAAGGTGTCCCTGGAGCCTTCTCTTCTGCCATCTGAACAACCCCAGCTCTCCCACCCTGTCCTCTTAGTAAAGGTGTTCCAGCCCTCTCATGGCCCTACTCTGGACCTGCTCCAACAGGTCCATGTCTGCCTTGCACTGAGGAGCCCAGAGCTGGATGCTCCACTGCAGGTGGGATCTCACCAGAGGAGAGGGGGAGAATCCCCTCCCACGACCTGCTGGTTGTGCTGCTTTTGATGCAGCCCAGGATAGAGTTGGCGTTCTGGGCTGTGAGTGCACTTTGCAGGTCATGTCCAGTTTTTCATCCACCAGTATGCCCAAGTCTTTCTTCAAGGATTCATCCTCCACTCTTTCTGGGTACTGCTGATTGCTCTGATCTAGGTGAAGAACTTTGCATTTGACCTTCTTGAACTTCATGGGATTGACAGGGACAGGCTAACAGAGTGAAGAGTTATGGTATCTCTCATGGTGATAGGAGTATGATCATGAGCTTCATAGACAGAACCTTCCCAAAAGCCCAACATGAAGGAGACTTCTCTGAGACTTGATCAGTTGTTGAAGTTCATACTCAATAAAAAGATCTTGAAATAGCAAATACTGTTGATAGCTTTGATATACGTAGTGTAAGTTCCAAGTGAAACACTATGAAGTTAAAAGAAGGGTTAAGGAGCATTTCACTTTTGGGATAGGCTAACAATGGCCATATGGAGAGTTTCTGCTGGTTCTGCTGGCTGTTGTGACTTGGCTGTCATGAAATAACAGATGATCATGCACCTGAGGCTATAGGCATTACAGCTCCACCTCAAACCTGGCTGTTCCCGTGTCTGGAGGCTGGTCTTCAGGACAGGACTGACTTCAAGGTGCAAGGTGTGATGAGGTTCAATTACTTTCAGCTTCCTCAGCTCAGAAAGCGTTTCCTAGCTGTAAGTATTTGTTAGCACATCGTACCTCAGGAGAAATCTAATGTTTGCTTTGCTGAAGCCCCTTCTTTTGGCAGAGCAGAAGAAAACTGTGACAACCTCTCACTGGAGTACAGAGAAAGGTTTCTATCCAGATGGCAGCACCTGCAGAAGAATTTGTGTTTGAAGCCAGTCCAGGCACAGCTATGTGACTCATCTGGCTGCCCAATCTGTTCTCCACTGTGGATTCACATGATTGATCCTCCATCCCAGAAGTGTAGAATGCCTTTTAACTAGCACTTGGTTTATTACTTCTTTTTATTCTTCTTGGATACGGTCAATTATCCTTTTTTACATTCTGATACTTTAAAAGACATATCCTGACATAATTTTGTAATTTTTCTTTCTGCCATTTCTCTTCTTATTTTTTCTTACCGCCAGAATTCCACTGAATTAATAATACAGAAGTTATCTGAAATGATGCTACCTATTAGATGCAAAGGCTTTATTTTTCTTCATCTAGTTGCCTTCCTCTGGTCTTGATTTTAGTTGCATATTCATATTTGTCTTCACAGCATGGACTCAGAGACAAAAAATGAGAACTATCCAAACATCAGGGATGAGGGAAGAGCAGAAGATGGAAAAATTTTGGCACATTTAATTTTTCAACATTTATCCTCAAGCTAATAAGAAAATTTGATGGAGATCAAGTGCCATGGTTGAATGGATTTATTTTAGCTTTGAAAATTCAGTTGAAATCAAGTTTTCTTACAAAGGGAGAGTGATAAATGTTTCATGTAAGGATTGCTTAGCTGGGAATAAACAAGGGAGGAGGAAGAGATAAGGGTTTTAGCTAACAGAATAACTAAATCTCCATGTTGTGTTAAAGAGGATACTGTCAAATCATATGTAGGAATATGAGGTACAAGATGCTCTCTTCCATAGAGCTTATTCTCTGATATAAAAATTATAGGCTCAAATGGAGACATAGGTACAAAGGGGATCTTCCTCTGAAGGATCATGAGTGCAACTTTTCAGAAGAAAAATGAAAGACTTTTGCTCCTGTTCAGCATAGCATTACAGAGACTGGACTAAGATTGCTGCCTCTAAAACTTTTGTAAGAGAGAATATCAGGGCAACAGAAGTAGTCTTAAGGGTAAATAAGTAAAATGTCCCAAATGACATATTTGTACAATTTGGATGTGAGGAGACATTTTCAGGGAGGCCAAATGGGGATGGTTGTCCAGAAGGAGGGGTTTGAGGCAGAGCACATAAACGATTTAAAATAAGAGTTCAAGGAGTTCATAAAAGTTCATGTGCATTAAGGACAACACTGTCTGCAGAAGTACTGTGAACAGCTCCTGTGCTACTGCCATGTCAGGATGCCTCAGTCAGAGGAAGGAACTTGGAGGTGAGCAGAGAGGGCACATGCATGCCCAGAAGGAACAACTGAAACCCATCCTAGCCCACACCTGGGCTTTTAACTGTTGAGCTGCTGCCTAAATGGATGTGTCCTCTTGTGTTTGTGTTGTGGCTGTAGTGACACAACTACTAAATTGGCTAAATATTGTGGGAAGTTTTGGAGTGACCTGTCCTATACTTTTTGTCATATTCAATATTCATTAGCTCTACTCAGATCTTCCAAATACTCTGACTTAACATGCTGGCATTTAATCAAGAAAAAGCTCTCTTTAACACTGTACTTGATAGAAATGATAATGTGATAACTTCATTTCAATCATCATTGATTTGATTTGACTCGGAATACACAGTATTCCAAATTATTTATTTACCAAGCATGGGATCTCAGTTGTCCCATTTATCAAGCATGGCATCTCAGTTTTCTCATTTTACCAGAAAAAATATTGCCCAATCCCAGGCTGTTAATGAAAATGTGACAATGGAACTTAAATTAAAAGTTTTGATAAGAAGTATGAATTTATTGTGCAAAAAATTCTTTGCTCTGACAAGATGGTATTCATTTACAAGATTTTGTAGCAGGGGGGTTTAAAGCCATTAATTTTGCCAGCTCAAGAACATGTATTGCTTGGAAAAAACCTCAACCCTTGCAAAAATCCCTTGGCCAGGGGCTGATATGGCATTACCATGTCTTAAAGAGCCATACCTTGCAAATTTCTAACTACTTTAGAGTCTGTCTCCTTTGCAGAGCTTCCTTGGTCCTTCAACAATTGTCATATGTGTGATTAAACTCACTGCTATGAGCAGAGCAAGGACCCAGAGGGAACCTCCTGCTGCTGCCAGACTGTACCTATGGTGTTTCTGTTTAATAGCTTGTCAGTGGTCTGGATGAGGGGATGAAATGCATGTTTAGTAAGTTCACAAACACCTAGCTGGGTGGGAGTGTTCTGCTAGAGGGTAGGAAGGATCCACAGAGGTATATGGGCAGGCTGGATTGATGGGCCGTGGCCAACTCTGTGAGGTTCAATGAGGTTCAATAGGGCAAAGCACTGAGTCCCACGCTTGGTTCCCAACAAAGCCATGCAGTGGTACAGGCTGGGAGAAGAGTGGCTGGGAAGCTGCCCTGGGGAAAAGGGACCTAGGTCGCTGAGGAAAAGGTTACTGGCTGACAGCAGCTGAACATGAGCCAGCTGTGCCCAGGTGGCCAAGAAGCCAATGGCACCTGACTTATGTCAGCAATAGAGTGGCCAGCAGGAGCAGGGCAGGGATTGTCCCCCTGTGCTCAGCACTGGTGTGGCCACACCTCAAATCCTGTGTCCAATTTTGAGACCCTCAATTCAAGAAGGACATTGAGGTGCTGGAATGAGACCAGAGAAGGGCAGTGGATCTTGATGAGGGGTCTGGAGCATACGTCTGTCCTATGAAGAGCAGCTGAGGGAGCTGGGGTGTTCAGCCTGGAAAAGAGGAGACTCAAGGGGAGACCCTTATCCCTCTCTACAACTCTCTGAAAGGAGGTTGTAGCCAGGTGGGGGTCAGCCTTTTCTCCCAGGCAGACAGTGGCAGGAAAAGAGGACACAGATTCAGGCTGCTGCAGGGGGGTTTGAGGTTGGACATCAGGAACAATTTCTTCACTGAAAGGGTGGCTGAGCTTTGGAATGGGCTGCCCAGGGATGTGGTGGAGTCACCATCCCTGTGAGTGTCCAAGAATCAACCAGATGTAGCATTTACTGCTATGGTCTCCTTGACATGTTGATGGGTCAAAGGTTGGTCACGATGATCTTGGGGGTCTTTTTCAACTGAAATCTTTGTCTGATTCTATATGGTAGGGCAGCTCTGCAAACACAGTGAGGCTGTCCAAAGGCCTTTCGCTGACAAACACACACAAAGCAGCTGAGAGTGCTGGATCTCAACACCTTGGCTCTGCTTCTGTGATGGTGGCAAGTAGTGTTGGGTGGAATCCTGGAGGGAATTTAAAAACCTTCTACAGCTATTAAATCAATTTTTCTTGCTAGCTTTGTCGAGCTTGAAAACTGATGTCCTTTTCTCATGTTTGTCTCAGCACCCTCCTTTTCCCTGTTTGGCCACAGAGTATTGTAAGCTTTTTGGCACAGGGATTAATTCTTATTGGCAGAAGTATCAGGACATGACAGAGAAGAAGATGAACAACTAAGGTAGTTTGTTAACAGCAAATTAGAAAGGACTTCTAGTTCCATGAAGGACACAAGGTCAAAAAGTAGCCTAAAATTTTAATGTGTTCTTTTATTCTTTGGGTTACACATTATATCACCCATAGTGTTTTGAGGTTGTTTCTGGAACAAATGACCAGGATTGCACATATTGTTAGCCTAAAATCCAATTTTTCAGCTAGTTGTTTCCTATTCTAAATAAAAAGTAATTGGTCCTAGAGCTTATCTGAAACCTTGTCTCATGGAAAAGAGCAAATTAGAGAACCATGTGGTGGTGTGTGGGTGTAGTAGAGGAGGAAGGGAAGAGAATGGATTTCTGTTTTCTTCATATCCCCAAATGCTCTCTTAATTGCTTTCTTTTCTTCTCCCATTATGACAGCACAATCAGCTTACGTCTACTGCTATAAATTATCTCTGTGTCAAATGAACACATGATAGTGTTAATGTTAGAAATTCAAGGAAGTCTTAAAAAAAAGGCCTTGTAAAATATGGAAGAAATGAGTGTTAGGTTTCCTGCTTTTGGAATAAGAAAGAATATTGAGCTTTTCACTGGTCACATATAGTAAAGATAGGTCTCCCGCCTGGTGTGTTGCAGGGGGGAGGAAGGAGATGTTTACATACACAATCCCATTCCCTGACTGAGGGGCTACTACACTCTTGGGCTAATGCCTCTCATTAAATTAACTGAGAAACAAAACAAAAGGAATTCCTTCAACCCTTTATCTTAATTATCTAAAAGTGAGAGGTCAGCCACAACCCCATGTATAAATGCATCATTTGACATGGCCAAGTGCGTGCTGTATAATGTGATGCTGCCATGTCATTTCTAAGCTGCTGATGAGTTAGCACAATTATTCTCATTTACAGATGTGAACTTAGAGGAAAATATTTTTTCACAAAGCCACTATTAATTCCAGAGGTGTCTGAGCTTTTGGGTCTTTTGTGGAAAGCCACCTGAACCCACATGCACAGCAGGTGCAGACCTATGATTCTCATTTGTGTGCCGGCAGCATGCATGGCTGGGCATTTCCTCATCTGCAGGCAGGTTTTCCCCTCCTTTCTTGATGTTTAACAAGTAAAATGCACCAACCTTGAAACCCCTTATCCAGGGCTGTGCATGGCATCTGTCACAAGGTAGCTTTCCTACCTGTTGGTAAGAACAAATTTGTAAGTGAGGGTGTCATGCACTGGGGGAGGACAGCACTCCATGATTTTATCCTGAAAATCCCCCTGGCATCCCTTCTGCTCCCTAACAGGGGGAACAACTGCAGCAGTTTGTCACTAAAGGAAGAGAAATAAAGATAAAGTATGAGCTGAGGAAGGAAAAAGAGGAAAGGACTCAGTGTTTACAGCAGGTATGAAAGAGAGCCCTACTGTCTTTCACATCTTGCAGCCTGGTTTCAGTCATAAGCAGCCAGCAGGCAGGCAAACACACTAGAGAGTACCCAGATGCAGACAAAGAAATGCAGTTTACACAGATTGAAATTGGTGAGAAGAAGTTAATTAGAAGTTCATGGGTGGAAAATCTACAGCTTTTGCAAGTTTTAGAGTGCCCTGCTATTCTACATGTCAAATACAATTTTTATTTGACAGGGATTATGTTGACAACTTTTGATTGCCATGTATAATGGAGGAACTTCTCTTTGCAGAATAGTTATTTTTCCTAAACCTCATCTCATCAGTTTCTTTAAAAAACCACAGAATTTCTGTTTATTTATTAATGCTTGCAGAATACAAGCTCCCTAGTATTGCACAAGACTTCTTTTCTTTCACCCTACTTCTCTCTCCCTTGAAGTCAATATTCCTCCCAAAAGTATTTTGTTCTACTGTAAATTTAGAGTCTGCTCAATAGTTATTGAAGTAGAGGATTAATGGGTTTGTCTGGGGGCAGATAATCAGCAAATCTCACCCCCCAGCTCTTCTAATGCATTGCAACCTTGGAAATGTTATTTCATTCTTCAGTCTCTCTAGAAACATTCAGCAGTTCTCATGGTCATTCTGTCCATGATATGACTATGAAGCCCATACTTAAGCAGAGGAACCAGTAGTGCTCAGGAGGAATTTTCCAAACTAACTGACTTATTGAGGAGTCTTTGGCACTTGCATAAAATTACTTGGATAGAAAAGTACACATTATCAGTGATGACCATTTTTTTACCATCTACACAGAATATGTACAGATGCAAAGAGCCCCTCCCGTGTTTGCTACAAGTTCATGCCTGACATTGTTCCAGCTGATCTTTCAGTTCTGCACTTAGATGATAAAAATACAACTGTAACAGGACTCCCTTTTAAAAAAATATTATTTTCTGGCACTCCTTCAATCACAAAATGACTGTCCTATTTTACATTCCATCCTGCTGATGAACAGTCTCTCCTTATGTATGAGATGTTAGCATGATGGAGGAGTGCCAGTTGTCATAACTTCCTATTAATGATGGGCACCTTCTCTCCCACTCAACACCAGCTGAGCGTGCTGATCTACGTGCCCTTTGCACTGCAGATGAAACTGCCTGACAGATTTTTATGGGGGAAGGAAAAGAAAATGACAGATGCTCCAAGCCACACCCTTCGATGTCACACAGGGTGAGTTTTCTCCTGTGTGCACCACTTACAACCCGAGTCAGGGCTTCCTGAAGTAGCTCAGCTGCTATTCAGGCTGTTGTTTAGAAGAGCTCTCAGCTAAGCAGGCATCAAGTACTTCAAAAGACAACATCACATGTGTAACAATCATTCCTTTTTTTGTCTCAATTCATCTAAGTATTGTTTCAATTTAATTTAATCTATCTGTTGAGAAATTAAAGCATCATGAGGGCAAAATTAATAAATACTCTCTCTTTTGGTTGGAGAAACAGGAGTTTGTTTCAAGTGCTGTTCTCCACAGGTTAATATGGTGCACGCTGAATAATAGAGCTGTTTCAACAGACACAGCTTGGTAAAAGTGCTGTGGGTAATGTAATTGCACAGGTTTATTAATGACACACTGTAGAGGGGGTTCAGGAAATGATTTCTGTTTATATGCTGTGGGACTGTGCTGTGGCATGCTCAGTCCTGCCAATAGTGGTCAGCAAAGGTGAGAGTCTGGACCCAGCTAATATCACTGGATGGGTTCAGGCACTCCCACTCCTTGCCTTGGAAAAAGGCCAGGGTCCAGAGCACATCTAGAGCATGGTGCAGATAGCAGGCAAGACTGGTGTAGAGAAAGGAGTTTGTCCATGTGTCTGGACTATTCTGTCTATCTGAACAATCTGAGTGAACATTTGGGCTTAGAGTCATCTTGCTGCTGGAGACAGACAAAGCCAGAATGACGTAGGAGTGAGTAATCCTGGGCTCTCCTACTGGTTAGTGGGAAGAACAAGCACTTACAGACTGGATTCATTCTTCTTTGGACAGAGGTGAATCATGCTACAGAGATACCCCTTTCTCTTCATCGACCATAGAGGGAGGCCAAGGCGATGACTTCAATGCACATATCCGTAATGTGAAGGCCTTCCTTTTGTTAGATGAGACTCTCAACTAGAGTCAGGTCCCAGGACTTTAAAAAGAGAAACCAACTTAAAAGAGAAATGTGCCCCGTGATTTCTGAGATGTCTACCTCTTTGCATATCTATGATAATCTTGCTGAGTTACATTTGGTGAGATGAAGAGCAAGATGAGACCAAAAGGAGATAACCTGGGGTCGTACTTGATGAGGGCAGAGTAGAGAAAGACAAGAAACAGAAATCTACTGACCTTTTCATTATTTATAAGCAAACCACAAACCAAACCAAATCAAGGAGAAGGAAATAGGAAATAAAAGACTTGTGATCAATCATGAATTGGGTAGCTTTGATTTCTGCAGAGACCCATCAGGAGTCTGCCATTTGGAGCTGAATCATTCTCTAAAGTCAGGCAATCACTGAGCTGATACTGAGCACAATTCATGGTCGAAACATGCAAAGTAAAAAAAAAAAAAAAAAATCCTTCAGCACTGTTACTGTTCAGTCAGCTGAGAGGTATCTTTTCAAAGATAAATGGCCAGCTGGTGCTTAACTATGCTTACTCTCCACTTGAGCAAGGATTAGAGTGCACCTGGATGACAATTTGTGCTGCTCAAACTACAAAAGAAGAGTGTTAACACTCTTAGTTGCACTCCTTAATGAAGCCTTTAGCAACTCTGCTTTTTTTTTCTTTTTTCTTGTTGGGACTTTGGTTTTTGCTATCTAACTATATCCATCATTTGATGGAATTTTTAATAAAATTTCTCCTGGTCCTTTGCTGTTTATCAAGCATGCAACACATTGCAAAAGAGCTGTATTTTGCCCCATCTAAACCCACATCTAAAAGGTTTTCATAAGACATACAGCTTTAGGAGAAGATGCATTGATCTCTCTCTGTCTGGGTACCACTGCTATTTCTGTAGTATTACCTGAGTGAGTGAAAAACCTGGGAATAAAAAAGAAGCCACCCATGCACTTCATCTACAATCAGAAAATTGCAAATGGCAATTACAAATTTCTTTTCTGTGGAAAGACTCGTGCTGATGTGTCTCAGCTATCCAGGGAAGGCTTTCAGGAGAGGAATGTCCCAGCTCTGTGCCCTGGCCAGGCACCAGGGTGAGACACTCCCAGTGCTGACTCCAGGGTGCTGGGACGAGCGTTGTCAGAGAAAAACACAGAGACTGTGGTCAACTGTGTGGCAGTCCACTGCATGTAGGGTCATGCAGTAAGAGCCTAAAGTTCATTAAGATCATGTTTTTGGGCTTTGGTAGTTTTCAGAAGAGGGCATATGGACTTTTTAAAGACTAATCCTCACTGTGCCATGATGTGGCAGACTTGTGTTCTGCTGAGAAGAAGTAGAACTGTCATCATGGCCTTCACAGGAGTGATGGAAGATTGGAGAAAGGGGAAATTACTGGAAACAATGAGAGGGAAAAAATCTCAGTTTGTGACACAATTCAAAGCCAGAGAGTTTTATCAAATACCCCTAAAAGAGAATGAAGGAAGGATATTGGCCAATATCCTTGGAAATTATTACTCCAGCCATTGGCAGAAATGCTTCTGGGCTTGTGAAGGTTGTTGGGAAGTTTATATGTGCTTCAGTCTGCATCTGCACAATCTCTCCTGTGTGAATATTTCTTTGCCTAGAGTTTTTAACATGGCTATTTAGTACAGTGTTTGGCATTTGCAAAGTATTATTTGTCTGTGTGGAGAAGTAGTGATTAATACTAACAGACTTCTTTTTACAAGAAGTCCATAGCCTTTAATCAGAACAGGTGCTGGAAGGTCTTTCCTTAAGAAACAAGCAGTGTCTGAAGAAACCAGACAGAAAAAGCAATATATTTAAGGATTTGGCTTTTCCTCCCCTTTGCTAGTGTAATTAACTACTTGTTTGTTCCAGCCCATATGCCTGCTGTTCTTGTTACTGCTTTTCCCTAACAGCCCAATTCTTTCAGTCTTGCCTGTTAGTGGGCTTTCTTGTCTCTGTTTCCTCCATTAACCATCTAAACTATGGGAATTTCAATTTGTTTAGCAAGTCTGAATGGCTCCTTGGCATCATTCAAAGAGTCCCACTCCCACCCCCACTTCCCTGGGATCCTATGCCCCATGGTTTTGGGAACTCCTTCTCACTTCCTGACAACTGCATCTTTGAAATCTGTTATGGCATCATATATTATATGATGTATCATACATCATGAAGATATACACAAATGTCATTAATTCCAGTTTAGACATCTTATATTTTCAAGACTGACTCTAATCCACACCATTATCCATTACCTGGCACATCTTTTCCTCTGGCTGATTCCACTTAATAAATACCCTTCCCTATCACCTGTTTGTCCTCATGTCTCATATTTTAAATTATCTATTTTCACAGGTCTGTGATACATATTTCAGTTGCAACTAACTTTTATTCTTGAACTGCAGCTTCTTTATTCCAGTCTCTGTGGCTTATTTTCTGCAGTTTGGAAAACAGTAATACTTTTAGCTTGAGATTTACTACAAGAACATGATAAAAGAAAATATTTTGATGAAAAATATGGAAGATTAGAGACAATTAAACTGCTTATTGTAAATTGCTCACAACTTCTGCCTTGTTTGGAAGGTGGGTCTTCCTTTCAACTTATACTAACTCAGCATTATATCTATCTATCTATCTATCTATCTATCTATCTATGCCTTAATTTATGGATCCAACTCCTCACTACAGAGAAATCTGGTATATCTGCTGCTTCCTCTCTCAAGAAATTATCATCTATTCTTTTCTTTTCCTTATTCACTCTACCTAGTATCTGGTTGGCCACAAAATGCTTATGTGAAATCTATTTCTTTGAGGAAATTTTAGCTCCCTGAAACTCCATTTTTCCTTCCAAATTTGAACCAGATAAATTTCTGGAAGGCTGACTTTCTGAAGCCAGATGGTTTTGTTTTCTGTCTTAAGGAACGTGTTCACCCTTCATTCTGATTCCAATTGCTTTCTAATTCTCATGGTTCTTGCAGTGTTACCTTTTCAGTTGTTTTCTTGGCTCTTTGTACACAAAAGCTGTAAAAAGCTGTTGTCAACTTTGAGAAATTGCCCGATTGTCTCTGCCTGTCTGTGTTCCTATCCTGGATACTGGGTTCATCAAGGCTACCTATTCTGTAGTTATTGTTCCTTTCTGGAAGACAGAGCTGAAGATCTCATGCTATGTTGGCATTGGTGGTGTAGTAATGCAGGTTTCACTCAACCCTGTATTATTGCTTCCTCCTTTATTCCAACCCCCTGGATATTCAGCCCTCTAGGTACTTCCAGCATGACCAAGCCCACCAGCAGGTTTTAAGGAGGGCATACTTTTCCCCAACCATTTGTTTAACTTGTTTAACAGGTTAAAATTGCCATTCAATGTGTACAGCCATGGTACAGAACTGGTCGGCGTTTCTGGCAGATCTTAAGGGCAGAAAAGTGGTGGCCACTCCCTGGAAATCTGGAGAGTTTATTCAAAACATTATTTATGTTTATTCAAAACAGCTAAAGACCAACACACATAAGTGAATTCACATAAGACTTTGGAAGACTTGATACTTTCCAGGTCCAGGTGCAGTGCAGCTTAGAGAGTGCACAAGCACTGGGAATAGATGAACACACAGTGTCCTGCAGGTTTCCAGAAGAGGGGTGCAATTTTGACAGTCCTATGGCATGTCAGCCTTGTTTTCCTTGCATCTTCTTGGAATGATTGAAATTTAGAAACTAATTTAGCCTGTTAATACATGCTTTCAAAAGGGATGATAGAGACATGTACAGGAATATATTAATATCTTGCCAGAGCATTTTGGTAGATCAGGATTTATTGTGGAGAAGAGGAACTCTGTTTCTATGGTTCTTTGCTCAGAGCTGTATTCTTTGAAGACTACATTCTTGGGCTGAAGACTGCAAAATATTCATCAAGCATCTGTGACTCCGGGACTTTAATGGCAATATGTTATATACCATAATAGCAGGCAGTAAGATTTGGAGTAACTCAGTGGAGAACAAATTTAAAAGTTATTTTCCCATTTGACCCATCTAGTTGCCCCTAGAGGAAGATTGAACTGTTGTAGTGAATCCAGCTGAGCACAATTTTCTTTGGGACTATAACCCACTCATTTGCTTTTATTGTCCTTGGAAAGGTAATAATTTTCAATTAAAAGTCCAAAAGGTTGTGAAATTTTATGCCACATACTCGAGCCAATTCCAAGCTCTTACTGATATATTTAATCCCCTTTCTCCTGTCAAAGAAGTTAAATGACTGCATGAGGATGACACCAGGAAAACAAAAAAAGGATTACAGTGATTTTGTTATGAGGGCTCCACTGGGACTTTGAGGGAACCAATTCAATGAAAAAAAACCCCACAGAACAAACCTGCAGGGCTAGTGGAAAGGAATAATATTCTCATGCTTTGCCCAGTGTATCATCATTATTCTTAATGGTCTGTCCCTGCATTTCTAGAATACAGTGTACCTAGAGCTGGATAACTAGCTGTTCCTTGGGACTCAGTGCATTTGGATTCAGAACTGCATTTTTGCTGGATACAGGATGCAAACCTGAGGGAAGCTCATATCACAAATACATTGTTTCTGTCAATCTTCCTGACGCAGTCTCATGTGTGGTACATATGCCTTTTTGTGCCCTTTTCCTTTCTTTTTCTTTCTTTCTGTTGTGGTTTGACACCAGCCAAACACCAAACACCCACAAAAGTCACTGACTTCCCCCCGCCCCAGCTGGGCAGAGGAGAGGGAAGAAAATAAATTAATGAAGGGTTCATGAGTGAGATGAGGACTGGAAGAAAACACTCCAAGGGCAAAACTAGCTCAACTTGGAAGTACAAAGCGAATTTATTACTAACAAAGGCAGAGGAGGATAATGAGGAGTAAAAGAAGCCCTTAAAACACCTTCTCCCCCCCCCATTCCCTCCCTCCTTCCCACTGACAGCTCAGGCAGACAGGGCGTGGGGGTTTTGGTCAGCTCATCACCGAGATTCTCTTCCCCTGCTCCGGGAGAGGAGCCCTTCCCCTGTGAGGCCGGGGGTCCATCCCACAGGACACAGCTCTCCGTGAACTGCCCTGGCGTGGGTCCGCTCCAGGGGCACAGCCAGACCGCACCTGCGGCGATGTGAGCCCCTCACACGGGCAGAGAGCCCCTTCAAAACCTGCTGCGATGTGAGCCCCTCACACGGGCAGAGAGCCCCTTCAAAACCTGCTGCGATGTGAGCCCCTCACACGGGCACAGAGCCCCTTCAAAACCTGCTGTGATGTGAGCCCCTCACACGGGCACAGAGCCCCTTCAAAACCTGCTGCGATGTGAGCCCCTCACACGGGCACACAGCCCTCCAAACCTGCTGCGATGTGAGCCCCTCACACGGGCACACAGCCCTGCCAAACCTGCTGCGATGTGAGCCCCTCACACGGGCACACAGCCCTGCCAAACCTGCTGCGATGTGAGCCCCTCACACGGGCACACAGCCTCACAAACCTGCTGCGATGTGAGCCCCTCACATGGGCCCACAGCCCTCCAAACCTGCTGCGATGTGAGCCCCTCACACGGGCACACAGCCTCACAAACCTGCTGCGATGTGAGCCCCTCACATGGGCCCACAGCCCTCCAAACCTGCTGCGATGTGAGCCCCTCACACGGGCACACAGCCCTGCCAAACCTGCTGCGCTGTGGGTGTCTCTTATACAGGGTGCAGTCCTCCCGGGACAGGCTGCTCCAGCCTGGAGCAGGGCCCCCTCTTCACCGGGTCTCCCACAGGATCACAGCCTCTGTCAGACATCCACTGCTCCAGCACGGGAACCTCTCCCAAGGGCTGTGGGTGGATCTCTGCATCCCCTGTGGATCCCCTCGGGCTGTGCACGGATCTCTGCATCCCCCGTGGATCTCCACGGGCTGTGGGTGGATCTCCATGGGCTGTGGGTGGATGTCTGCATCCCTGTGGATCCCCAGGGGCTGCAGGGGCACAGCTGCCTTACCATGGTCTCACCACAGCCTGCAGATGAATATCGGCTGTGGCACCTGCAGCACCTCCTGCCCTCCTTCTCCACTGACCTTGGTGTTGCCATGTTGTTTCCCTCACAGGTTCTCACCTTCTCCTCTTCTCTGGCTAGAAGAATAAAACTATGCCCCCTTCGTATTGATCTTCTTCTTAAATGTTATCACAGAGGTGTTACCATCACCTGTAACTGGCCCAGCCCTGGCCAGCAGCATGTCCATCGTCAGAGCCATCAGAGACTGGATCTGCTGGACACGGTGGAAGCTGCTAGCAACTTCTCACACAAGCCACCTCTGTGGCCCCCTGCTACTAAAAACCAGGCCGTGCAAAACCAACACACTTTTCTGATTTGTTAAGGACTGCTGGGGATAACACTGAAACACAGTCTGACTTCTAATGCACCTCTAGAGAACACCTGAATTAATTGTTTTTTGTCAACAGGATTTTGTTTTTTCTGCACATCATTTATGGCACCTGTCTTCCATTGTCACTGTAACTTTGTAATGAGTTCTGCTATACCCCATAGTTGTCATCACTTTCTTCAAATTAATTTGCACAGGAAATTCAGACATCCATGTTGTTTACACTGATGTAGTTATACAGGTGAGACTACTTTCACAGATCAGATTTGCATGTGTATTCATGTAATTAGAAATCTTTTGCTATCCAAATACTATAAAAATACACTGAATTTTTCAGAAGTGACTACTTAGAAAAGTTTGTTTATTGATGTTCTCTGGAAACTTAATGGACACACTAGCTCCTCAGAACTTTGTCTGTTAGATATGCTAAAGAAGAAGCTTTTTGTCATCCATCTCTCCTCCCAAGCTCTGTATTTACATGCAAAGAGACTTCCCCTTCCTGAAAATATCTTACATACAAAGACTAAGCAAAGAAATGTTAGAAATGGAAAGTGCAAGTCCAGTGGAGAATGGCTAAAGGAGCCTGGGTTTCTTATGCTGGAGAAAAGGAGGATCAGGGGAGACCTTATCACCTCCTGAAACTTCCTGAAAGGAGGTTGTAGCCAAGTGGGAGTCTGTCTCTTCTCCCAGGTAACAAGTGGCAGGACAAGAGAAAAGATCTTCAAGTTGCACCAGAAAAGGTTCAGATTGGATATTAGGAAATAGTTCTTCACTTAAAGGGTGATCAGGCATTGGAACCATCCCTAGATGTCCAGGGAAGTGGTGGAATCGCCATCCCTGAAAATATTTAAAAACGTGGATGTGGCACTTGGGTACATAGCTTAGTGGCAAACTTGGCGGTGCTGGGTTAACAGTTGGAGTTGATGATCTTGCTGATCTTTTGCAACCTAAAGGATTTTATGATTCTGTGAAATGATTCATTATGATTTTGTGATTCTATGAAACCCATTTTTGACTGAATTAAGGCAGCATAAATGATGGTATTACCCAAAGTAATATTTTTAAAAAACATGGATAGTTAAAATGAGGTTCCTAGAAACAGTAGGATTAAACACTGAATCTTCAGAACTCCTCCAAAGAATTTTCCTGGTTTTGTAATAGCTGAGCTCAAATCTGAGCTGAAATACCTGCATGCAATAAAACTCCTTTTCTCTGATTTTACAGTAAAATCATCAGAAGTAAAATCAACAAACCAAAGCATCTCTATTTATGCATTTTTGACAGGGTTCAAAACTAGTAGAACACAAGATGCCTCTTTCACCTTCTGTTTATAACTTTTTAAACAAAGAAAGAAAGCTCTGCCAAACTGAAAGCAATTGCTGATTTCTAATACAATTAGCATATACACACTGGACACCTGATACCAACCAAGAAGCCAGCTCACGTCTTGCTTTTGCTGGGCCTGTCAACTCAAACATTAATTCCCTAAATCCTTTCTTTACACTCCAAGAAAATAATGCATGAGATCGGAGTGTGGAGTTTAGTACCTGCAGCTTTAGAATGTTGCCTGGTATAGAATTTAAACAAGAAGGACGAACTTACACCTAGGCAAGGCATGATAAAAAAATCCCAGAATTCAAAAGATGAAATGAAAAAAATCTTTCTTTGTCTAGGGTATTTGTTACTTATCAAAAAGAGAAGACTCTTTGGTGAAATGAAAAGTACTCCTTAGACCAGAATCAGAAAATCAAATCCATGGCATGTGTTATTTGTAACGTGGAATAGTTGTGATTTGCAGCTAAGAGTGTCAGAAGAAAAAGGAATCAAAGCAAATAGCAGATCTTTTCATATGAAACACAACTTCATATTTCCTCCAGTGAATTATTGCACTTACCTGCTGTCTCCTGCACAACCTGGCTATCACATCCCTATGTGGGCTTCTGTATGTCCCTATAAACAGACACTTTGGACATGCTGTCACTTGTGTCACACATTCTTGCTGTCACACATTCTGTGTTTGGCTCTCTTGTGAGAGGTGTTGTTCACAGTGAGGTTTTGGGAACAGCCTTGGGGGGAGGTATTCACACCTGGGAGCTGGAGGATGACAGCTCTGGGAGGGTGCAGCTCAGAGACACATCCCACCCTCATGGGACTTCACAGGTTTGTGGGGTGGGGATTAGGATGACAGCAGCCACATCTTCAGAAGATGCCTCTGTAATGGCACATCTGCAGTCAGGATAATTAATTCCATTAACTTCAAAAAAACCCAGGCAGGCTGCTTTACTTGGTAGTCTGGCTGCTTAGATGAAAGAGATGATGCTGTGTCTGTTTCTTTCTGTACTCTGTGTCCGCATTTCTCACTAGCACAAAAAATTAAGGCTGTATTTCCAATAAATGTCACCTTATATCAATCACAGCTAACATTATCCTGTATCCCTGTGATTAATTCAGACACATGCACACAATTGTTTGTCTTGGAAGGTTCAGTTCATTGCACAGTAACTTACAGCCTGAATTTTGGGAAGCCCAAACCATATGTGGAAGTCAGCAAGCACTGAAGTTGCTTCATTACTTGCAGAGTTCAACAGCTAATTCTGCCTGGCTTCAAAACACCTTTGCCATTCCCTAAAGCACTTCCTCTGCCATCTACCTTCACAAATTGTTTGTGATAACTATTAGGAAGATGAGCACATTGAGTTAATTAAGAGTCAGACATATATTTTAAAAGCCCAGTATAACTTTCAATGATAATAATAAATCTGTATTACATAAATTGCAAGCAATTGCATAAATTGTCATTGCTCCTATTTAGAGCCTTGCATTCCCTCTATACAGCAGGAACCCATTACCTCTGCAGAACCAATAGATGATATAAATTGCCAGTGTAAGAGAAGATCTCAGCCTGAGTAGTCTTTGACTGGTTTACAGGCTGTACAGGCAGTTTGGTACTCTTATACCTGCACACCTCTTTCTCAGCCTCAGAAACAGCTCCAGTGCACTCTTCTCATGTCAGTGTCACCCTTACACCAAGACAAGCTCTTCCAGGTACTTCAGTAGTCATTTTCCAGTGGTGTCCTTCTTTGATTTCCCAGTTGAAAGGCCTGGGTCCAGCTCTCTTTTCTCAAGCTGTTTGCTCTTGCTGGACTTTGCTCCCTAGAGCTGTGGTACTAAGAAACAACTGAATATTGATCTCTTCAAGGTAATTTTCCAGAGTAATCTTTTTGTTTAGCCTTTTTGCCAAAGCATTTTCCACAGAGATTGCTTCTCCTCTGAAAGACCAACAAACCTTTCAGACACTCTGGTTTTCCAGGCAGGAATGCCTCTCTTCCCTCTTGCCTTGATGTGTGACTGGCATTTAGCTACACTCATGCGCTTTTCTCAAAGCGCTCTCTTGCCCCAGTCCCCAGTGTTTGTTGACTGCCCTGCTAACCTCTGTCATGCCTGTGGTTTACCAGAAGTGAGTGTGTATCTGCTTGCAGGTACTGATGAGGGTGCTGAGTACCTGGACCAGTTCATCAGAAACTTGAAGTCTATCAATGAGCCAGTTATTTATCCTTCTAGCCTGTGCTTTTTTCTTTTCTATAATTTTACATTTTTAAGCAGTGTATTGTCATCTCCTAAAGCATTTACACAGTGTATGACTATTATATCAGAGAAGTTATCTTGAATCATTAAATATGTCATCTTATTGAAGAATGAAATCATTGTTTGATGAGATTTTTGTTATCCAGGACATTATGTTAAGCAGCACTAACTATATTCCTATAACTCAGTTTGTTTTTTTTTAATCAAACCCTATCAGCTTTTCTGGTATTTTAACTACAATTTATGTCAGGCTGGACTATGGAAAAATGCCCCATGGATGGAGAAAACAAGAGGTTGTCCTCTCCCATCCACTATTAGGAATTTTGTTCTGTACAGTGTTGCCCAAGGTGATCCTGATCCACTTATAAGAACTGAGAAACTTTTGGAAATTAGCCCAGTAATAATACAGAAATTATTTCCCCCAAAGTAGACAAAGATAGATGAAATAATAACTTTTTCTCCTTTCTTAAGATGAAATCCAGAGCACTGAACTGATAAAATACATTCTATTTGAAAGTTGCCGAGAAATCCCCAGACTGAATTATTACTGAATAATACTGATTTCTATTTGTTTATTTAGATGTATTACTGTAGAGCAGTAATGTATTACTGTAGAACAGGAAGGAAGCCTGCTTTCACTCAAATATTTATTTTTTACAGCTCAGACACTTTCAATAACTCTGCTTACCTGCTTTATTTCAAAGCAAGAACTCTGCGCATTTCTGGACCTCTTGGCTGTTCTCAATTTTCAGTAAAATGTGTCTCTGATGGGCCAAGAATTTAAGCTTCAACTGAATTTTTTTCAGGTGTCCTGTTGGGAAATGTGACTTTCTGCCCCACCACATTTACCAGAAGGTCCCCAGCTCTTGCACTAGAGCCTCCCCTTTGAGGCTCATTTCCCTGAGGATCTGGGTTGGCTGGGTCCCAGAGAACTTGCAGAGCCCAGCTGAATATCTTGCTGACCCTGCTGGAATATCAGTTGCTGCAGGAGAGTGTTGGGGATCAGGGCCTCTGGGCCAGCCTTGGAATGCTGGATGAACACCTGAGGTGGAGTGATGTCACCATCTGGGGGAAGCCCACAAGGCGTTCTCCATGGTTTGACCTCAGTCCCACAGCTGCAAGCACAGGTGGATTCAGATAGGGCAGTGTGGTTCCTGTTCCCCATCCCTCTCCTAGGACCCTGGTTTGGACCAGGCATGCTGACCCTGGAGGCTGGCGGGTGGTCTTAGTCATTACTCCTCTTAGAAGCTGATAAGGGCTGTCAGCAAATCAGAGCCTGACATTCCAGCTTGTGTCACAGCTAATTTTACTTTATTTCCTCCTAACCAATGGGAGGCACCACAATGTGTAACAACCCTGTAGACGTGCTGAAGGCACAGGCATACAACATGATACAGGAACAAGGAAGTGTTTTATTCAATGTGAAGTGCTTTGCTGCCGAGATATTAATGTGCCCTGAACACCATGTGCCTTATTCCTCCCTCACTCAGTGCTTTCTCTCCTTCCATGGGCACTGACTTGTGAAAGAAGCAGAAAAGCAGGTTGACTGTGTACAACAGAGTAATGTCTCATATCAGCTGAACCCTGTCTAGTCAACTCTGTGGGCACATTTCTGCAGAAAAATGGGAATAACTTACGTCAGCTCTTGCACAGTTGCTCTTCTGCATCCTCCTTCTTTCTCTTCTTCCCTCTTGTCCACTGCATCCAGCTTCTGTGATGATCTCAGCACACCTATGCACACAACTGACTCCCACCACTGCTGTACGAATTCCACTTCCCACAACAGATCAGACTTGGTAGGAGTTTGCCTAAAATGCAGACTGTAAAAAGACATTGCTACTCCATGCCTTTTCTGAGGGAGTGTTTCAGAATTTTCGTGTCACATTATAGAAGCCACTAGGAATGGTGAGCATTCTCATTATTACACTAGACATGATCAGCTGCTCTATGATATGAATTCAATAGGAATCTTTTTGCTTCCCTCTTCTTGGACCCCGAATCTGAAGGATCTCAGATCAATGGTAGTGACTCTCCCAATAATAATGAAAAAAGAGGATGTGGAGAATTACACGTCAGTGAGTTTGGAAATTATTTTAATCAAATGATGAACTATTTAGAAATACCTGAAAGATAAAGAAAGTTAAGGAGGCAGTGGGGATTTGTAAGGAGCAAATTGTATTACAAAAATCTAATTTTCCTCTGCAGAAGAAAAGCAGATCTAGAACTAATCCATAAACCTTCACTTTGGGAACTTTTTTGATTTGATCTCATACGACATTCTTATAAGTCAGCAAAAGGAATACAACATGGATTAAATCACTAGATGGTGTATCCAAAACATGTACTGTATCTACACTGAGAATTACTTCAATGGCAAAATGTAAAGTGCCAGCAAGGGCTCTTCCAGAGGTCTTTCTGTTCCAATTCTGCCCAGTGATTGCACTGGTAATCCCAATCACACACTTACAGGTGACACAAAGTTGGGTTGGAACACAAGTTCGAGGTTCAAAGTTTTCTTGGCAATATAGAGGAAGAGCATGAAAACCAAGGAGGGCTGCAAGGGAATACTCCAGAGATGAGCACCCAACGGCTTGGGCACAGTACATTTAACAAGTAGCTACGTTGCTGTTTTGGAAAAGGATCATGGGCAGAGCACAACAATGCTGTACTGTTATGAAAAAGGCAAACAATGTGCCATGATCTATAAACAAACGTGGAGTTGGCAAAACACCCAACGTATCAGTAAGAACTGAGCAGGAATATCTTGTCCAGTTTTGGGCACTGTGGTTTAATGAAGATAGAGGCCAATTGGGGAGCGTCAGAAGAGCAATGTGATCACATTGGTACTGTGGAATTATTTTACTCTCTAAAATTGGCTGTAGATAGACAGTTCCCTGGCCTGTGCTAACTCATCAGGTATGTCCTGCAGCTCTCCAGGAGAGTGCAAACTCTCCCATGTACAGCTGGGCTAGTGACTGGTTGTCATGGCCGGAAGGGTTATCCAGCCCCTGGGTATGTAGAGACCATGACCGTGGGTTTGCAGGATTTTTTAGTATGAAAGGACACAAGAGGCTTTATCTTCTAAATGCCTCTGTTTTTATTACAGATCACTACAAATGTTATACAAAGAATACATATTATCAATAGTTTACATATCTAACTCTCAAGCCATTACAAACTACTATCAGCAGTCAATACAGCACCAACCAGTGGCATAGCAACAATCAACTGTAGAGCAGCAATCAATATTATAGCAACCAGTAGCCAACCACCACTAACAGGTGTAGGGACTGTTACAGGTACTGCAATCCCATCTCTACTGAAACAGGCTTATCAACAATCAGCAGCACACATGCCTATGACAGATTACTTATATAGATGTGTAATACCCATGTCAAATAAGGTAGACAGATTGCAGAAAGGGCCAAACCATCCCACAGGTGGGAGAACAAACCAAACTGACTCAAAAAATGGGCCCAAAGGGGATCTAGTAAGATAACAGAGAGACTCTCACTTCAGAGATTATCTCATATCACAGAGCTTGCACTCTGTCAGCTGGATCCCCAGTGAGAGTCCAAGATCTTGTAAAGAGTTCATGTGGAGAACTTAGCCTGTTTAAGGAAGAAAAAAATGCATACAGCATGTATTGTTCTCAGCTGTTTTACTCATTTTGCATAAAATTAAGTCCTTTTCATATCACAGAAGCATCATCCCTTCAAGCAGCCAATAAATGTTGCAAAACTTGATTTTTCACATACAACAAATGATAGCTGGTGTTTTCTGACTTCTAAAAAGTTTTTTTTTTCCTAGAGTATTTTCACCTTTTCAGATCATAAATGGTCATTACAGTCCCTTGTTTTTGCACTTTTTGGTGGTATCTTAGGATGTCTCTAGTTTCTAGGCACCCTGTGTGTATTTTGAAGAGACCAGCTGCTGCATTTTTCAAGTATGTTTCTGGTTCTCAGGCCTGGTTCCCAGGCTCACAGCTCCCAAGCTGGCAGGAATTTTCTCTGTAAATATATTTCAGCAGACATTTTGTTCTGTTCAGTAATTTTCCCCTTCTAGCCAGGTTGCATTTGAGGCTGCTCACACTGCTTGTGTCCAGAAATATTCTCTGATGTAGTTTGAATTGTAGACAAAATGCATGATTTTATGGCCTTTATCCTGGTCTGAAATGACTGGCACCACCACATGAAAAACAACAACCATTTCTTTTAAATTTTTAAACATGCTGCCTGGGAATTTAATCAGTTGACCTTTACTTGTTTTGTTGTCAGAAATAGTGAATATGAGTCCCTATTCACCGCTACATGCCATTCATGGCTGTATACACATGAAGATACACAGGCTCCTTCTGAGCCTTTTCTTTCAAAGATGAAAACATTTTGAACTCCTTAACCTTCATACAAAAGCTATTCCAAGGCTTTGACTGCTCTTGCCTTCATGTATATACGTATTCTACTTCTGTTTTCCTGGAAGAGGAAAGAATCTGAACAGCACATAACATTCATAATATGATTATGCAGTGACAGAGGATTATTATTCTGTTTGTTCTCTGTTCCTTTCCCAAGAATTCTTAATGTTGCATTTACTTTTTTGATGGCTCCTGAGCATGGCATTGAGATTTTATTGGAATTGTCAATGGCAACTCAAAACTCTTTTTTTCCTGCTTGCTGATAGCTAATTTAGAGCTCATCACTGTTATGCATGGTTAAGAATGTTTATTTCCATGTGCAATAGTTCATATTTATCAGCATCTCATCTGCCATTTTTCTCACAATCACTCGGTATTGTGAGCCATCTGCAACTCTTCACAGTTGAATTCCATTTTATTGCCTTAAATAATAGAGTATCATCAGAAAATTTCATTACTTCATTTTTCCAGATGACATATGAACATGTGGGATAACATGAGCTGCAGCACACATCCTTTCAAAGAGCTATGAAGAGCCAAGTCTGTCAGTTCACTTAATGATTTAAGGACATATAATGACAAAAAAAGAGAGTGTGTCTCTGTCTTTCCCTGTGGTATTTTTTTGCCTTCAGTAGTGCTATGGGGACTCAGATGGAAGAACACCTACAGAGGGTATCACAGAATATTTCTAAAGATTCTGCCTTTTACTCTTTTGACTATTGTATTGGCTCTACTTTTGTACGTATTGCCATAATAGTCTGCTGTGCTCTGTATCAGGGCAAAATCTCAGCACCCAATGGGTGCTGCTGGTCCTTCATGCTGTATTGTACTTAGGCTTTCATCATCTGATACAGAGAGATGTTTTTCATTTTCATCCTATACTCTTCACCAGTTATCCAAGGCATGAGAAGCCTTTAAGTCATTGTTGTGGGAGCTTCAGGAAAAGGATATTAGAGAAGCCCTGCCACTGAGCCCTGAGGTGCAGAAAGGACCCCCTTTTGTACTAAACTCTTCTCGGAGAGGAGCCTGCGGGCAGATGGATCTGATCTTAGACACAGACTGCCAATGGCTTGAGTAACTTTGTCCTGAAGGCTTTAATGATGGCAAATCAGGTATATTCATATAAAATGAATTATTTATTATGACAAATGATTAGACAAAAGATCTTAATCAGAGTTAAGTGTAAAAAGCTAAAACTACTAGCAGTGTGTGGTATAGTATAGTATGCTCTATCAACACAGTTATATTAAAGCTAGCAAAAAGAAACAATTATTAAGTAGAGATTGATTAACTCACCATACCAGTGCTCATGGGCAGATCTCTTTCTCTTAACCTCAAGGAGTATCCGTAGAGGGCCTCTACCCTAGCTAAGGGAATAAACTTCACACACTCCAAGCAGGATTATGTTGGAAGAACCTAACTCTATGCAAGTGGACTGGCATTTTATACCATAAGATATCATCATATGTCTCCAGGTGAGTTTAGCAGCTTATCCGATAAATCGTTGCCTCACTATCAGGACAATCATTTGGGGTTAGCTAGCCAGGCTGCTTTTAGAATCATTCAAAACAGCAAAACCATCACATGGCAGCCCCTCTCAATCCACTACTGATAGCTTTGCAAACAGGACGTTGTCCAAGCTGCTTGATCACAGTCCGGGACAGAGCATCTTGCTACAGTCATGTGTTCCCACAGTATTTTCAAACAAATTTTGTAAAATCAATTGTGCTTCCACATCATACCTTTAATTTGCTCCACTACTCCATAGCACAGATGAGAATGTCTCCATCCCCACCACTATCATTTTTCCCAAATAAAGTAAAAGAGTGCATAATAAAGAACTTTCCAGAGGCCCCATGTTAATGGCTTCCTAAACAGCTAATTTGTAGTCATCAGCTTTTCCCCTTTCTCAAATCTTTTGCATTGTATACAATCGCTTGGTATTTAACCCAGGAGCCTGGTGTCCTGTCAACCATATCCCAGTTTCAATATCTATTCTAAGACACACACACCTGCAGTTCCTTTCTTTCCTTCAGCATCTGAGGCCAGGCTTCAACACTTACCCTTTTTCCCAGGCATGGTGCCACGGCAGGACAGAGTCTCGGCTGCAGCATCAAGAAGTGACATACATCATTAGGCCTCTGAAATCCTCCCTGCACAGAGAAGAGGTTGCTCTCAGTAAGAGTACCCAGCCACAAGAGCATTAATTTCTCACTTTCCTTGGGGCAACTCAGGGAGGATGATATTCATGGTTTTGTTACTTGTCTCTCTTCTTTTCAGTTTGTGGTGTGTACAGATCAGGAATGACTGTACATTTATAAAGATACTTGCCTGCATGATTCCCCCAGTCCATTAGATGGCGCAGGAAAAAAGGTCTCATTGAAGCCAGGAATCAGGGTACAAAAAGCAGCACAACTCTGCACATTTTCCCCATCATGGCTTTCCACCTCTTACTGGTGCCTGAACACAAGGAGGGAGAACCAGGATGCCACAGTGGGCTGCTCCCGCCTCCATACAAAGGGAATGGAGACCACTGGGGCCAACGAGGATCCCTGCTGGTTTCCAGGGTCCACTTGCTGCTGATGAAGCTCTGCCATGGACACTGCACTACATCAAGCCTTTGCTTTGCCTAGATCCCTCTAGGAAACTTTGGGAATTCACTTTGTCTATTTGCTGACCAAAATCTTCATATTCTGCACTTGCAACACTTAGGGAAGATGGAGTATGCATCCCTTTCCACAGAGCAGATATACTCTCAGGGCTCGTGCCCTGAAGGGAGGACATCAGGCTGAGTGATGGCTTGGGTGGAAAAGACAGAGGAACACAGCTAAGTTAATTGTGGTATTTGTTTGGGATATCTGTTGAAGGCATTCATAGTGGATAAATTCCTCTTTCCTGACAAACCTGAGTCAGAATGAAGCTCCCACAGGGATTTGGAGTGGGAACTGCTGTTGCTCATGTTGGTGTGGTGATAAAAGTCCTCAGCACACAGACATCTCACTCTTTCCCAGAAGATGACTTAGATGGCATTGCAAAGTGAAGTGGGATGAAGTGTGGATCAAACAGAAATCTTTTACTGAGTGAAGCTATGCAAGGACTAAATCACAAAGAGAGATTTATGGCTGGAGTTAGAAAAGAGCAATTCAGAAGGGGGTCTGGCAAAATCTCTGTAATTAGCCACCTAGGAAAGCACTGGCTCATGCCTCCTACTCTGACTCGTTTATGCATCTTTCTGTTGTCCTGTTTTCTAAACTTCTCTGTTGAGCAAGTCACTGCAACAGAGAATCATTGCAGTTAAAAATCTTTGGTCATGATAGTCATATGTGCCTTATAACATGATAATTCTTGCCCACTGCCCCAGTAACACTGTTAATTGAAGCATGTGTATCCTATCTTAGTAGTAGCAAAATACACAAGCATCTAAAATAGTATATTTGTTAGTTTTGCCCATTTAGAGAGAATGGAGTAGGAGCTACGTAGGCAAAACATAAGTGAGGAAGGTTCAACTACCACTCCCAAACCCACTAAGCTAAATCATTATCTGCAGCAACAAACTGTTTTAGTAAGACTTTACCCCCGACACTTTCAATTCCAGTCTCCTGAGTACTCAGCATAGTTAATATCTAGCTCTCTACAGTTTACAGATCTTTACATTTGACTACATGGTCCTGTGTTGTCAGATTTGCTCTCTTCCCTTCTTATCCCTGCAGTCAACAGCAAAGACTGTCTCCATTCTCTATAATATATTACCTTTATATCTGCCATAGTTTAATTGGCTCAGAGATAATATATAAACAGCTGGAATAATCAGACAACCAAAACATTACACGGAGCAATTATATATCTTTTAAAAGAACACAAGAGAACAGAGTATAATTTCCAGTAAAGTATGTGCAGTGGTGGTACAACTTGCATATGGATTATCAAATACTTGATACATGCAGATCACAGTGTTTCCTTGCAAGTAAAAATGCAGAGGAGAGAAGGAATGGATTCCCTGGACAGCAAGGAGGAGGAGGAGTGGGTACATGCTGAAATAGCAGTGTGCCATACTCTGCTCCCATTGACAACCCAACCCATGGGCTCTGGCTGTGTTTCCTGGGTGAGGTGCTGTAGAGAAGAATTAATTCCTCTCCCTGGTAATGGAGACGCCAGAACAATGAGAGCCCCTTCTGGGACAGCTCCTCCTGACTCAGTGCTGCTGCAGGCAACAAGCCCTTTTCATTTCCTGCTCATTCTCTGTTCCCTCTGTCACAGCTCTTTAAGTGTCTCGTTTCCTAAGCCTTTTGACCTGGTGAAACAGAGTAATGAAATTTTTGTGAAAGGCTGACTTAGCTCTCAAACATCAGTCACTATTCATCACTGTATGAGGCAGAAAAACTTATTACTAGACCTTCCATGGAATCAGGGCATGAACTACAGGTCACCAAAAGCCAGGGTTATATTTTTATTAGCTGCAAAAGCCTTCAGATACAACTGACACAACCAATTCTCTCTGAAGAGGACCATGAGGGCAGCAGACCCCAGAGAGAGCAGGAGCAGAGTGTGAAGGGGGAGTGCAAGCTCCAGAAGTTGGTGTCATACCTTGCAAACTGGATAGCTTTTGGCTGAGAAACTTTTCCTAGAGACAGAGAGGGGTAAATTTGGATATTTGATGGGCTGCCCAAAGGGATTTAGTCCAAAATATAAAAAACAAAGAATAATTTTTATTCCTTCTTCTAGCCTTTGGGGGAGGTTTGGGGGGGAGACAGGGTGGGAATTGCACCTCTGAACAAAAGTGAACACTGGAGAATCTTTTAAATCATCTGTTCTACTTCAGCTGACATAACCAGAAGAAATGAATGTCTGCTTCATCCCCTTTCATTCCATGAACAGAAACATCCACTAGGGGGAAAAAGTAATATATATTTGTGTCTTGACAGCATATCACAAGAGTGGGAAGTTGAGTCTATGCTTCCATCTGTTGCAGGTCACTCTGAATGACAGCAAAATTTGTGTCCTAGTTTACCCCCAGCTGGCAGCTCAGCCCCATGCAGCCAATTCCCATGGGCAGGTGTTCTGCCATTTCCAAGAAAGAGATCCCTGAAACCCCCCCCGACCCATTTCCAGCAAGGTCTAGAACAAACTGTGTGATAACTAATTTGCATAGATAGCAAGAAACTTAGCTCCAGGGTGGGGAAAGCTTACCTATAAATAGGTATCCCTGTTAGGCCTGGATACACACATCCAGCACACTGGACACCTCAACGACTGGATTAAAACTGGAGCTGTGATTTTTGATCCTTCCTTCCTTCCTTCCTTCCTTCCTCCCTCCCTCCCTCCCTCCCTTCCTCCCTTCCTCCCTTCCTTCCTCCCTTCCTTCCTCCCTTCCTTCCTTCCTTCCTTCCTTCCTTCCTTCCTTCCTTCCTTCCTTCCTTCCTTCCTTCCTTCCTTCCTTCCTTCCTTCCTTCCTTCCTTCCTTCCTTCCTTCCTTCCTTCCTTCCTTCCTTCCTTCCTTCCTTCCTTCCTTCCTTCCTTCCTTCCTTCCTTCCTTCCTTCCTTCCTTCCTTCCTTCCTTCCTTCCTTCCTTCCTTCCTTCCTTCCTTCCTTCCTTCCTTCCTTCCTTCCTTCCTTCCTTCCTTCCTTCCTTCCTTCCTTCCTTCCTTCCTTCCTTCCTTCCTTCCTTCCTTCCTTCCTTCCTTCCTTCCTTCCTTCCTTCCTTCCTTCCTTCCTTCCTTCCTTCCTTCCTTCCTTCCTTCCTTCCTTCCTTCCTTCCTTCCTTCCTTCCTTCCTTCCTTCCTTCCTTCCTTCCTTCCTTCCTTCCTTCCTTCCTTCCTTCCTCCCTCCCTCCCTCCCTCCCTCCCTTCCTCCCTCCCTCCCTCCCTCCCTCCCTCCCTCCCTGCCTTCCTGCCTTCCTCCCTGCCTTCCTGCCTTCCTCCCTGCCTTCCTGCCTTCCTCCCTGCCTTCCTTCCTGCCTGCCTTCCTTCCCTATGATTCTAAACTTCTGTGTATTATCAGCACTGTTTTCAGTGCAAATCCAAAACATAGCCCCATGACAGCTACTATGAAGCAAATTAACTCTATCCCAGCCAAACCCATCATATTCTGGCAGACAAAACCATAGCAAAACAGATTTTTTGCTCACTTTTTTCCAGCAGCTCCAGAGATACCAATATGGCAAATAACCAAGATAAGCAATAAATTCCCAAAATATTTATCTTGCAGTTATACTCTTATCGAAGGCTTCTTGCTCACTACTGTTTCTCATGTCCTAGTTTTCTGCAAATTGCCTGGATGCTATCCTAATTTCCTGCTGATAATAAGAACTGTATCAAAGTACAGATTAAACCTTCTATTTAAAAAGAAATTCTAATATCTATGATACTAAAATAATCTTTCAGGAATGCAGAGAGACTTGCAGAACTACTGAAGAAGAGAGAAGATTAACAAAGCTTTCTGAAAGACAATTTAAAAATAGTAATAGAATTTGTGTCTAGAGAGATTCAAGAAAACATTCTGCAAAGACAGGGGGACAGTTGCAGGGCATCTAATAAACATTTCACTCACGGCACATGAGTGATGAGCTGCCCTGAAAGGTTTGGGCATTTTGGAAGGTGGCACCAAAGTGGGTGTCATGATGAAATTTATTTCTTGTCCTGGGCTCTCACAAAGTGTCTTAGTAGTGTGCCTTTAAAATGTTAATTAATCTAATGGGAATTTCAGGCTTCGTGATCTACTTCAAGAGCTGTAATAAGGCATCTCTTAACTAGGTTTGAAGAAGATTGGATTATCACGGGAATTGAAATTTCCATGGCATAAGCAGCAAGTCATGATTTTATGCAGGGCGCTATAAATCTCAAATACAAGCATGTCTCCACTGACAGATGCCCTTGAATCCCTCAGCTCAACTAGTGTTTCCTGTTTGGCTTATGAAAACTGCCCTGCAAGCGGGCTACTGGAAGGCAGCCTGGAGTGTGAGTTTGCAGTGCTCTGATGCAGCAGAGCCAGCCCACTTGGGCAAAGAGCTTGTACCAGGGCTGGGGTCGTGATGTCCACACCTGACTGCTTCTGCATTTGCAGCTTCCCATGGAAAGGCATTCCCCTAGGTACCGACAGAAACAAGTCCTGGAGCTTCCTCAGGAAAATGCTGGAATGTGCTGGTACCAGCTGGGCTCTGCACTTACCTCAGGATGCCTAAAGGCAGGTCTGGCACCATCAGCTGCAGGCAGACTGGATGCACTGTGATATGAAACAATTGTCACAGTTACACAGAAGTGTTCCAAAGATCCTAGCTTTGTGCAGAGTGCAGTGCTGGAATTAGACACCAGAAAAGGCTAGAGATTCAGAGCTCCAACAAACTGTGCAGCTGATAGACTTGTGCCCCATCAAGCCTGAGTGTTGCTCCCCTGCCCTTTAAACGCTATCAGGGACATGTGCTCACCAAAGAAATGTTGAAGAGAAGTGTGAACCTGTGATCTCACTCTTCAGCCTTGGTGCCATCTTTTCCAAAAATTAGAAAGGGCTTCAGTGGGAATCTGCCACTTTGAATGGGAGCTACCTCAGGATGACTAAGGATGGTTTGAAACAAATATCTGTGGCTAAGAATATTCCCTTTAAGGGGAGAATTTACCCTTAACAAACACTCATCACAGGAATGACTCATCCCATACATAGCTAAATTGACAATTAAAAAATGCATTTTGAGAACATTTTTTTTTAAGCATCTCTAAACCCACACATCCATGCCAGAAAAACATAACAACCATCAGTAGGCAAGGACTATTCATATACAGCCAGGAGAAGGCACACACTCACATACCTCTCCAGTGTTCAAGACAAGCCTGTTTCTCAATTTTGGAAGGTGCAGAAGGCTATAGTCAACCCAAACCGACACCTAAGTCCCTGTATCTTTCTGTAAGGAGAGTCTGACAGATTCTCACAGCTTCTTTGAAGCCGATGGACCATCCAGCCTCAACTCAAGGTAGGAGTGTTCTGTGTCCTGTTGTGTGTCCAGCACATAATCATTGCAGCACACAGGGAGAAGATGAACTTGTCATTGGGATTACAGTTTAAACTGACTGACAACACTGATAAATGTTTAATCAAAAAGTCTAATCAAAAAGGAGCTGTCAAGATTTCCTACAACTCATCATTTGGAAGCATGAAAATTAACGTTATCTTTTTGTTTCCCTGATACCTGTGGAGATGTAGCTCTTATGCCAATGCTGCCTATGAAAGCACAGATCAGGTTTTTTCTGGTGTTTGCACTTTGTCTATACTGCATTTAATTTGATTATAAAATTCACTGCAGTGAGAAGCAAAATCTAGAAACAAAGAGTCATTATTTTGTCTGTACCCATGTGCCTTTGATTTTTTGGACATTATGATTACACCCACCTTGACATCTCCCATATGCTGCCAACACCTATATTCAGGAAAACTGATCCTGTGCTCTTAGAAAAAGTCAGCATAACAATTATACTCTTTAAAATAATGTAATCAAAAGGCTTTAAATGTTTAGCAGGAGTGAAATAAGTGTGATTACCTCTTTTCAATGAACAAGGTTCAGCCTAATCTAGGCAAGACTCCAGCTCTCTGCAGTGCCCATGCTAGAGGAAATATCAGAGTCTGCAACATTTGGAGAAGACCCTTGATGTTTTGATCTTCAGATAGAGTAGGATAACCCTGTTTTCTTCACTGAAAGGAATGCTAGCCTATATGGCCAGTCACTTTTTCAAAATTCAGTCTTTCTCTTAGATAACTCTATCACTTTTTTTCAGTTGTCTCTCCACTCTGTTCACCAGGCCCAGTAACTTGGCCTAATTTTATCAAAAAACATCTTGCATTGCTTGAGAAGACTCACCCCCCCATCCATCTTTGCTGCTTTCTTTGAAGCCTTTTTTCACACAGCATCTAGAAAAAGTCTGCAAAGAAGCCAGTGATGCAGTAACACTTTCTCTAACATCTCCAACATCAGAAATCTCTCAGTTCAAGTTTCTCAGTGGGTGAAAGACCACAACTCAGCTGTAGTGATGTTTCGTTTGGTCCTCCCTGCACTTCTTGTTCCTGGAAAAGATCTACTGGGCAGACTTTGGAGAGTGTCATTGTAGAAAATTCTCCTGGACTGGCAAGGCACCAGGGAAGGCCCATTTTTCTCTCAGCAAACATTTATTTGTTTCCCCCAATACCATATGCTTTATTTAATTTTTCAGTGCAAGAGAATGTGTTTGTAGATCCTCTGCCTTAATTTGAATTTTAGAGCCTGCTCTAAGATCTGTTGTGTTTGTGTGAATGTATTGTGACTTACCAGATCTGTTCCCTTCTTACATGGAAACTGTGCTCACAAGTTTAGTGGAGTGTCTCCTGAAGCTTAACATATTCAAGTATGGCTACTACAAATAAATTAAAAATTCTAATCAAGAAAATAATAATCTACCTTAATCAAAGGCAAGTAATCTCTGTTCCAGGAGGACTAGCAAGAAGTTGAGGTTACACAATGAAGTTTAAGAATCAGTCCTCAATCATATTTATTAAGCTGAATTAAGTGGCCTGAGAGACCCTAGAGTAACTCCCAGTGAAGTTATCCTTATTTACATTTGACCAGCTCTGAATGAGGGTTAATATCCATAATATAAGTATAATATGGAAATAGAAGCTTCATTAACTTCATTTTCTGGTTCAGGCGTTCTTTAAGCCAGTGGCAGAAAACTTAATAAAACCCAGTAAAGTTAATAAACCCCAAATACTTAATAAAACCTACTACTAGGTAAGAAACTTGACATATTTTCTTAATCAGTATCTTAATAAATCCCTAAGTCTGATGGTATGAAACAGCAAAGAAATGTATCTTTCCAGTAGAGAGTTCCCAAAATCTCCCATGCAAATAGAAATTCAGTGTAAACTGGTAATTAATGTCAACATTGGACAAGATGCAGCAGAAACAAAGAGAAGCACGGTCCTGCTCCAGAACATTTCTACTATCTGAAAGTAATGTCAGGCAGCACAAGGTGATTCTTTATTAAATGACAAAGTGTTCTAAGAGCTGTGGGTGTTGGTAGACAAGGAGCTGCAGGTTACCCAGCAATGTGTGCTAGCAGCCCAGGAAGCCAACTGTGTCCTCAGTGCATCAGAAGTGGTGTTGAGGGAAGGGATTCATTCCCTCACCTGGAGTTCTGCATCCGGCTCTGGGGACCCAGCAGGAGAAGGACAAAGGGCTGGAGATCCTCTCCATGAGGACAGCCTGAGAGAGCTGGGGCTGTTTAGCCTGGAGAGGAGAAGGCTCTGGGGTGACTTGCTATCAGCCTTCCAGCGCCTAAAGCAGCTGAAAAGAGAGTGGAGAGGGACTTTTACAACAGGCTGTAGTGCTAGGACAAGGGGGAATGGCTTCACACTGAAAGAGCACAGGTTTAAATTAGATGTCAGAAAGAAATTCTTCTTACTGTGAGACACTGGCACAGGTTGCCCAGAGATTTTCTTTACTCCTTCATGTACTCAAGTCATGAGATGGCTGATGTGCCAACACAACTCGTACTAGCCTTTTCTGCCTGAGCAGAGAGAAACCAGACTGCAGACTTGTAGAATCTGTGGTCTCTGGGCACTTCATTGTGTGCAGTGCTACAAGAGATCTTGCAAAACTCTTCTCCATAGATTTTCCAGTGAGTATCGGGGACCTTCCAATTTGTGCAAAGTGTTACATTGGAAAAAATCAAACTAATGGAATATTACTGTAGTCCGTACCTTTTCATGCTAAATGCACAGTGAAAGGACTGTTTCGATACATGTAATCTGTGAAAAATACCTTCCCAAATGCAGTATTCAGATTATTTCATAGTGTTTAATATTATAATACACAGATCACTTGCAAGATAATGCAATATAAGAAGCAGTTTTGTATAATAATATGTAACAGAACAGTAGCCAACAGGATAGAAAAAGAAATTGAAGTTTTAAATAAGGGATGGCATAAACATGTAAAGAGAGCCATTCCAATAAAGTCTTTTGTAGTTGCCTATACTGTTTAAGCTTTAAATAATATTATTAATAGTAATTCAAACATGGAACAAAGTATGAGCTGCATTATGAATCGGAATCAAACAAAGCCAAGCAGAAGAAATTGAAGTTAGTGTGACATTCTGCCTCCTGCAGCACTTCTACATTCCTAATATCTGCATCCAGCTCACAATGTTTGTAATGAGGATGGAAAAGATCCACAGACTTTATGGATTGGATTGATGACCTCAAGTGCAATAACTCTCCACAAAAGCAACATCTCCTTCAAGCTGTGAGCTGCAATTGATTCTTAGAGGGCCAAAACTCTTGTGTAACAGATGCTCAAAGTGGTATGGATGTTGAAGCAAAGGTCACTCCGTTTCTTTCCAGTGAGCCAGACACAAAACCCACCGGTGCCAACATATCACAGGAGAGCTTTCACAGCATGCCTCTGTATTTTTCCATTAATTAATCAACCTTATGCAGCTGAGTTTCACAGCCAATAACTGTTAGATGTAACCAATTATTCCAATACAATTGCTCTGAGCCCTTTGTTTTTACAGGCAATGCTGACTGCAGCTTTTCATTGCTCTGTCTGTGGCCTCCTCTCTCCCCTGCTCCCTTCACAGCCCCCTGGTACTGCACCCACATCTCCACTGCTGCTGCAGCTCAGTGACAGCAGAAATGGGAGGACTACACACCTCAAAAACCTCTGCCAAGCCTTTTGGGTTTGCACACCTGTTGCAAGTCCAGTGTTGTCCATGGGAGCAAACCGGACCTGGGATGAGGATTTGCAGTGGGATTTTTGATGGCACAGCCTCTGGTGCTGTCTATTTGGTCACTGGAAGATAACCCTTTCTAATGCTTGAAAATTGCCCAAAAGCAAGTGGATAAAAATGCTTATGAAACTTGTGGGTTTTCTTCTAACTAAAAAGCAACAGATGTCATCTATTTTGTCTGGCATTCTTTATTAGCTGCAAGTTTTGTGCAATTCAATATCCACATTTGACAGAATCTTCAGCTGAGTCCATATTTATGTAGACACAATTCATGAGCAATTTTAAAAGCATAGTGTATAAAAGTAGAAAATACATCAAAGTCACAGAAAAAAAATCCAAATTGCAACGTGTTTTTAGTTTCTGACTTTTTTTCTTCTAAATTTCCTTCTAAATGCTATTTCAAGAGAGCTGAGACATTGACATTAATGCAAATTTTCTTTTAATAGGGAAATTATTTTCACTGCTTTTCATAGCAGATTGTACAGCCTCTGGAAAAGGAAAGCAAAGCATGTTTCAGATAAAATAAAAGCACTGCCTCTGTGCACAGCAATTCAAGATATTTACATTCTATACAGATGGCTGAATGCATACATACATTAGTTTACAAAGCAATAAATAATATTCATAGGCGATATCAAATTTACACACATTTTATGAAAAATGTACAATCTTGTAGTTTTGCACACATGCACTTGGAAAGTGAAATGAAGTAGGCTGTGTCTTCAGCTGTCCTCAGAGAGCACTGCTAATAAAGCTGGTCTGTGGCTTCTTATCTTGCTGTTATAATTTTTATAAAAAGCAAATACTGTGTGGTCTCTTTAAGATATTTTTAAGTGCATGTCATGGTAATGGATTTCCACCCTTCCTGAATCGATTCCTGGCTTGTTCTAGATTGCCAGCAACTGGTCCTGAATGCACATTCAGAAAGATTAGAAGTGCTCAATGATTTTTCCTCCACAAACAAACACCTGAACTTGAGATGCCCCCCTGGAGTTTAGTGCTCCCCACTCCCTCAAAGGACTCCCCTTCTTGGAAAGAGGTGAGTTCTGCCTGGAAACTGCTAGCTGCTGAATGAAGGCATAAAATTTGAGTGTTTTTCAGCCTAGACTCTGTCCCTCAGATGGTACTATGCAGCTTACCTCGTCCCTGAAATGAAACACTACACTTACAGGGAGAAACACGCCCAATTTCCCCAAGTTTCCTTTTGGTCATCAATAAATTATGTTTTTCCTACAGACTGTCCCTTTCATGGCACATACGAGTGTGTATCAGACCAAGGACCACTGCTCTTGCTCTTTACCTTCAGCCTCTGACATAGATAGCAAAAGTGTAATTACTGTAGGCAGGAGATCGGCTTGAGAACTTTCTGCTATTACCTTCTTCTGAATGAATCTATAGCAATAAGATATTTTTGCTATAGATTCTGAGTTTTCCTCCCTATACAATCTGCTACATGAGGCACCACATGGCACAGGGGAGACAGGCCATAAGTTAGACTTCTGGTCTAACAGAGCTTAAGCAAGTTGTCTGAAGTTGTCCCACAGGGTCCCTGTGGTCATTGGGAGTGTTTTCACAGCCCATTCCCCTTATCATGGCAGTGGGGAGTTTGACAACCCTAGAGGGACAAATGAGCAAAGACCTGAACGACCATCTACAGAGGTCTCCCATGTGCCTCATTTATGTGACTTGTTGGGAGTAAAAGACTCCTTCTCCTTGTCAAACCTTCCTAAGAGCCTGCCAAAGGTGACATGAGATGGTGGTGACAGGGCAGCAGCTGGTGAAAATAGAATAATGGGGCATCAGGTGCATCCTTCTGCTGACCAGCAGGGAGACAGGGCTGGACAGAGAGGGGCCCTGGGCAGAGAGACTCAGATAAGTGTGGTGGGACTTAGCTGGACAGCCATCAGCCATTTAAGAGTTAGGATTCAGCCCAGGAGGTCAGCTAGAGCTGGCCTGGGAGATGGGAAATGGGGCGCTGCGTCTCATGCAAAGGGAGGTGTCCAAAACAGGGCTATGATGTGCACTGGATGTGCCTGTCCGTCTCCATGGATTGGTGAGGACAAGCTGGATGCTCAACAAGGCTGTGTGCCTGCTTTCATCAGTGCTATAGGGAGGAAAATGACACCTTTGGAACTATGCTCAACTCTGTTGCTGACCTCCAGGGCCAGTGGGCCACCCATTTCTACCTGCTTTGACTTGAGTTTAGGCCAATCATTAAACACAGATAGAAACATCACTTTTTTTTTTTTCTTTTTTTTTTTCCTTTTTTTTTCTTTTTTTTTTTTTCTTTTTTCTTTTTTTTTTCTTTTTTTTTTTTCCTTTTTTCCTTTTTTTTTTTTTTATTCCTTTGACCCTTTGAAACCCTTTGGACAAGAAGACTTGCTCAATGGACAGGTGTTACAGTCTTCCTTCTCTGCCTCAGTGCAGAGCCTGGTGTCAAATCCACCTCCTCTAAAAGCCAGCTGCAGAGAGATGCTGGTGTGGATAATACACTGTCTGACCCACTGCTGGAAATGCTGACACAAACCTAGATCCATTCACTTCAAAGCAACATACTGGGTGGACCTGACTTGCCTTGAAAACACAGAGTAGTGCTTACAAAGAAATGTTCAGCATAAGGCAGGCATTTTGCCATTATGTGTAATTAATCTACATTAAGATAAATTCAATCTTTTATTTCAAAAGAATTCTAGGATTGATTCTCTTTAATTCATATCCACTTACAGTAAAACAGTCAAGCTAATCACAGAAATCATTTGAAGTAGCTATTTCCATAAACAAGCAATTAGGCACTTATAAAATGAGTTTTAGATGTGATTTTAATATAAAATGAGACATAGTCTTCATTGATAATCTTAGCATTAAGTAGAATGTTAGAAAGTTTCTATTCTTTTAAGGTTTTACAATTGCAATGCTCAATTATGAAGTGCAAGGTAGACACATAATATTAATCCAGCTGGCCAGCAGTGAGGGACTTTCCAAGGAGGGGAGGACTTTTTCCAAAGGGAATTCTTTTATCCCTTTTGTGTCATGACCTGCACAGCTGGTGTACCTGTGTGAGGACTCACAGGTTAAGGGTGAACCCTCATGAATCTCCAGCAAATTTCAAGGTGCTGCACCTTTCAAGGTAGCCTGTACAATTAAACTTCAGGCTTCCTAGGGATAGTTATAGAAGATCTGCAGCCTGGGCTGAAGCGAACAGCACCTGGGGTGTCTGAAGCACAATCTGGAGATGTGTAGAGCCTCTTCTTCCAGGGGTGCAGCAGGAGGCTGTCCAGCTCCTTACAGCCCCAGCTGCAGCAGGATGGCAGGGGTGGAACCCTGCCAGCCCTTCTGAGAGGAGACAGGGGTCAGGGGCAAGGTGGTCTGACCAGAAGGAGTGTGTGGCCATCAGGGCTGCTGGCTCTGGGAGGGTCTGGCTGTGGAGGTGCATGGGAGATGATTTTGCCCCCATAGGAAACACTCTGTGCCAGGGAGGGCTGCAGGAACAGCAGCTTGTCCAGCTCATCTGCTGAGCCTCCCTGCAGTGAACTCACCTGGGAGGGGTGCCTGTAGCTACCCAAGCTAAAATACATGTTACAGCCTAACAACAATTTTTCTATTCCTAAATATCAATTTACAGAAGAACCAAATCAGCTAAAATCAGCTATCATCCAGCCATGGTTTTCAGGGTTAAAAGACAGTATCACATATAAAGGGGGTGTCAAAAAATGAAAAAAAAAAAGCCTAAAATGAAGTGAGGGTAGCATAAATATTTCAGTAAGGTGCAGAGAACTCTCAGGTTTGAACAGTGCCATCGAAACATTTCCTTGCATCCTTGAACTGCTGCCATCCTCCTCTTGGAAAGGGCAATATCAGTAATCTCTTATGATTTAGTGTGAATGATAGAGACCCATCACCTGCTGGGGTTTCCTAGGATGGAGAGGATAAGCTACCCTGTTATCATGGCCCAGCTCTAACAATGAGCAGTTAACATTCAGGGGATTGCTCACTGCTCAGATAAGCAGCACTGAGCTCCTTGCCTTTATAGAAGGCTGAAAGACAGGGATTTTTTTTCCCAAACTGAATACACACAGATGGTTTTCCACTGCAAAACAAAAGTATTTTGTCAGAAAAATGAAGAAGGTATATTATTTCTGCCAAACCATGTATAAAAGTATAATCTTTCTGGGTTTTAACTCCAGTATTCATGCTACATAAATCAGTCTAATTGGGAGAATCAGGATTACACATATCAGTAACAGGTTTCCTGTCTTCTTTTTAGGTGAATAGAGATGCTTTAAATTTTTGTTCATTATTTAAAACAAAGAAAAACTTATTACCTTATATATTATTTGGTGGATTTTTAAAAATAACTATTTGAGTTCAACCAGTATTTTCGTAAATAAATATTTGTGTTTAAAAGTAAAACTCTTCCTTTCTACCATCTGATACTTTTTCTTGCTTGCACATATTGTTGACATGCAGCAGAATCACACACCTTTGATTTTTCCTATGTAAACATTTTCTAAAAGGCAATATTTGGAAATACTGCAAGAAAAACACATCTTGTAGACAGAGATGAGGAATCTGAATTATTTACCTAGTGTCAGTATTACCAAGTTTCTATCATATTTGATCCTTTGTGGTGATTTTTCAAACCTAGAATAAATAGTTTTAGAGCCAAATTGCATGGATTAATACTAAAGTAAGAAGTACTGAAAGCTGTGATTTACTTGGCATCTTCATCTCCTACCAGGTTCAGGAAGGGAATTCAGGAATCTCAGAAAAATTTAAATTCCTAATGAAGAACAATGTTTTATCCTGTTTAATTTCTCCTGAGAAAGCATGGACATAACTCAATAAAGCAATGAACATAACTCAGTATAGAATCAAAAAATGGTTTGGTTGGAAGGAACCATAAAGACCATCTAGTTCCAACCCCCTCTCATGGGCCTGGACACCTTCCACTAGACAAGGCTGCTCAGAGCCCCATCCAGCCTGGCCTTGAACACTTGCAGGAATGGGGCATTCCCAACCTCTCTGGGCATCCTCTTCCAGCATCTCACCACTCTCACGGTAAATAATTTCTTCTGCATGTCTAAACCTAAACTTCCCCTCTTTCAGTCCGGACCCATTGCTCCCTGTGCTAGCACTACAGCTCCTGATGAAGAGTGCCTCTCCAGCTTCCACGTAGCCCCCTTCAGATACTGCAGGATCCATCCCTGTTTAACATTAGTTTTGGATTTCACACCGATTCAGCAAATGGTCCCACTCTCAGTAATTTCAGTGACTGTGCCTGGTGGCACTGGTGACCCGGGAGGAGAGCACAGCTGCACTGTGGGGAGCAGCAACACTGCCCTGCTGTGTAACACACACATCCTGACCCAGAGACCATTTTCCCACACCCCTACCCTGCAGATGGTTGAAATGCCATGTGTCACACAGGACAGGGCAGACCGAACCCAAAGGGCTGCCTGGTTCAAAGGGAATTTCACCTTTCCACTTTTAGACGTGGACCCAGTGTGGAAAATTCCTCAGTCTCCCAGGAGCCAGACATTTCAGGGACGCTGAAACACAGCATTCCTTAAACAACATGGTCTGAGTCACTACGGCAATGCTTCCAGTGCTGATGGAGAGAGCAGAGCTGAAAGGAGGGTGGAGAGCCACCCCAGGGTCACAGCCAGGGACTGCAAAGCCTCCCAGGGCTGGGCAGAACCTGAGTGCACAGGGCTGGAGCTGCCTGCCAGGATTTTATCCTGGGCACAGGTTTTCTTGGGTTATGCTTGGGCACAGGTTTTATCTTCGGCACTTTGAAAATTTACCAAACAAACAAAATGCTGCAGACAACGCTCCAGGTTCAAAGAATCAGCACTGCAGCTGTGCCAGCAAACACTGCGCGAGCCCTAGATAAGGGATCAGGCTGCTGCAGCAGTGTAAAGTACATCGTGTTTTTGAGACCAAGGTAATGAGACAAGGAGTGAGAAACACACATAAAAATTGCAGCCACAAATATTTCAGTTACATGCTGGGATATTTCAGAAAACTTTCTTGAATCTTCCTTCCTTCTCTGGCCTCAAGTGCTGCATTGATATTTTTCATTATTTTAATATGAAAATGAAATAGAAAGAATTACAACCTCAGGTTTGCTCTTTCAATGGCATTAAAAAAATGAATGCAAGTTTGTGAAATATGTTTCAAAATACTTTTTGCAAGGAACTTTTTTCAGTGGATTTTTTTTCACAGACCCACCCAATTGTCTTAAAAATATTGAACAGGGAGCCAGGGATCTGAATAAAATGAAGAATGTTAATGAAAACTGGCATCTCATTTGAAAAGACTTGATCTAATTTTCTAAGTATTAAAATAACCTGTATGTATCTTAGATTCTGATGAAAAGATTGCATTTTGCATGGGGCTCCCCCTAAATTTATGCCTATCAGATGCCAAAACAAAATTAAATGGAATCATAAAATCACAAATCCTTCAGGCTGGAAAGACCTCTAAGGTCATCAAGTTCAACCAGCAGTGCCAAGTCCATCACTAAATAATACTAAGCAACTTAGGTGGGAGTGAGGCTGTAACATATGTGGACAACCTGCAGCTGCATTTCTGGAATGCTCTTTTCAGACCAGAGCCATAATAACCATCTTTCCTGTTCTTGGAGGAGTCACTAGCTCTGTTTCGAAGGGAAGTATATAATCAATAGCACTTATTTAAATCTACAGTGCTAAATCTTCATAGCTCTCCTGTGTTCAAAATAACACCTTTCTCAGGGAGGCAGGGTACGTAATTCAGCATAGCCCTAAGGGAGTTACAACAGTGCTCTTTCCCCCATATTTATGATTTTCTCATTTTCATGATTCATGATTTATGATTTTAGCCTCTTCCCTCAGAAACAACAATTCAGAAACTTTTAAAGTCTCTTGTAGAACAAGAGTAATCTTGTTTGTTACCAAACAGGAGGACACATTGTGTAGCACACCTGGTGTGTTTGCTGTTGAAGTATGTAATTCCTGCTTGCCTTTGATTAAATTCTTACAAGGCTAAAGAAAATATTTAATAAAAATACCTTAGGCTAGATAATTTTTTTTCTCATTTTGAAATGTCATGAACAGCTCAGAACTCAACCAAACTCTCTGAAATGATTGCAACTGAGCTTCTGGTACTGTATGTGGCTTCATAATAAAGATTAGGGAAAGCACTAAAAATTTTAATAAATGAGGATTCAGTTCAGTAAATTGAAATTAACATCACAGTGACACACAGTCAGCCAAGCAAGGGAACTGACTCATCTGTAAAATAACCCTATCCCATTAGTTTTCAGCTTGATTGGGATGTGGGGGCACTTATAACTGCAGGAGGGGATGGCACACAGCTGGCAGTGCCCAGGGCTGGTGGGGGAACAGGGCACAGCAGCACACCATCACAGTGGTGTGGCCCCATCCTGAGCTCACCTACCTGCGTGTCCAGTCTCATCAGAGGACAAAAGGGAAAATGAGGGAAAGCTTTCAGAGCTCTGCCTTTGGCATCAGAGCGTGTTTGAGTCCTTGGAGACAGCAGCTCCCACCAGGATCCCAAAGCAGCTGCAGAAACGGGGCCGAGTGCTTTTACACTGCACACATGACTTTTTCTACAAACACAGAGAAAACCCAGGACAAAGTTTTACCAGCTTTCATTTATCTTTTGGTGCGGTAACGAAAAGGATCATCATCAAAGAGGATAAGGGCCATTAAAAACCCAATATTCTGCTACAGTGATTGGTTTATGGCCTCATTTGGCAGCAGTTTTATTTATCAGGTGTGCAGCTTCATTGCGTGTCTTATAGCCCAGGTGCTTCAGGAGTTTGTTATCTGCAGGACACTGTGCTCCTGTTCCAGAATAGATGGTTCCTGGCACAGGAATTGTTCTGGGTCAAACATTACAGTAGACCTGTTCCTCCAATCTGTTAGCCAGTTTTGGCATTCTGTCTCCACAGATTTCTGTAAGACAGTAGAAAAAATGTAGGTTGGAGATCACACCTTGAACTGCTGATAGCTTTTTCTGAAAAACTAGTGTTTCACAAAGCACTACTACATGAAAAATAGCTGTACATCAGTTTCTGCTACTGCCTGCCCTTAGTTAAACCTGACTAAAATTTTGTGGTACCACTTAGGTGATGGAACATTCACTATCTCACACCTTTGAAGACAGGAAGAACAAAATAGTAATGCTTGGAAATTGCCCTGCTGTCTCTTCCACAACATGGCAAAAGCTCACACAGTTGAAAGCTGTAAACACATTCCAACTCACATTTATTCACGTTACTACTTTCACATTGACGTGGTGCAAGATACTGCTCATTTCAGATGAGGCCACAGACACGCCTCAGTAAACTCTTGATATCTTTTAGACCATGAATTAATACTGTATTCAGAACATTAATAAATACTTGAAAAGTCTGTAAATTACCTACGTTGAACTCCTTTGTAAAAGTATTTACCCTATTTAAATGGATTTATTTCTATGTCAAAAGACATTACACCATGAAGTGATGAATGCAACTGTTTTGACAAATTGTGTGCACCTGATATGGTCTTTATCACTGCTGTAAGTGTGCATAAGTTTGGGATTGAGCAGGAAGTGATGAAGATTCTGCAGAGCCAACAAAGATTTGATCTTGAGGTGCTCATTTTGCTGTCATTGAAAGCACAGCAGCAACAGGTCCTGTGTGCTGGTGCTCAATGATCTGATGCTCTGGCTCAGTCCAGAGTGAAATGCTGGATGCTTCAACCTCAGCCCAAGATGAAATGTTGGATGCTTGATGCTCCTCTGAGTTGTCTGAGCACAGCACACCTCCTTGCATGCGTGTGTGCATGTGTGTGTGCTGCTCACCATCCCCACGGAGCAAAGTCCAGCAGCCACGCTCAGCAATTGATGTCCCTGCCTGTGCCCTTTAGACACAGCCTTCGTGGCAGATGTGGTTGCCATTGATGAGGCTGAAGGTGGCCAGGGAGTGGTTGGTGCTCTTGAGGGAGGTCATTCGTGTGGTGCTCCTGGCCATGCTGTGGGAGCGGATGAGGAGGCGAGCTCTGCAGCACAGCAGCTGGTTATTGAACTGCTTCCGAAAGCTCTTGCTGAGCAAGTAGAGAGCAAAGGGGTTGACGCAGGAGTTAGTGAAGGCCAGGATGCGAGCACAGATGCTGGCAATGAAATGCAGCACTGAGGTGTCCACCTCGGAGTAGTGGTAGGACCGGTACAAATAGATGATGTGAGTGGGCAGCCAGCAGAAGGCGAAGAGGCACACAAAGACCAGCACGGTCCTGGCCAGGCGCTTACGGGACTCAATCTGGACCAAGAAAGAGAAACACAGATCAGCTGCTATTCCCAGCTCAGACCAGGGGCTGACTATTTTTGCCAGTGCTGCAGCTTTCCAGCTAACATATGGCAGGTGGTGCATCCAGAACAGGGAAGTTTGGACTGCAGGTGAACACAGTCAAGAACTCTCCTTGTCTCTCCTCAACCCCCTTCCCTTATAAATAAATAATTCTGGAAATTTATTACATAAGAAGTAGCCTTTCCCTCCCTGTTTAGAGATAAAATTCCAATGGCTTGTCACTTTGCAAAATCCCAGCTCTGGCAACAAAACTGTGGACAATCTGCATTAGTTATCCGCATGTAATATACACAATCATATGTAATTTTAATAAATTACCTTATTACTATTATTATAATTAATTATGGTGTAGGAGTCTGGAATATTTCACAGAGCTCACAGGCAGGACTTTCTGCCATGGGGCCATGTGGTGTATGTACACAAAAGTGCTGCAACAGCTCCCAGCCCTTTAAGATCAAGGCAGAGTCTGAAGGAGATGGAGAAACAGAGAGAATATTCCGTACTTGGAGGAACACCAAGGCAGCAGAGATGTGGACCCTTCAGCTGAAAGCACTGGAGCCACCAGGAGAGAGCTACAGGTGGTGAACAGATGGATGAGCACCTCTTGGCATGATCTGAGTTTTTTCAGGGAAAGGTGCTTTCACAAAGCTAGCTAGCACACAGTATAACCTTCCTGCAGACCAGCCACACTTTTGTTTTACTTACTTCTACAGGCTTGGAGTCAGCCCAAAGGTATTGCTCAACCAAGGGGAGCTGAGGTAAACCATACCTTGTCTTTTGTCCACAAGTGCTGCACATTAAGATAACAAAGCCACTGGAAAACACATCTCTCTTCCTAATGAATGCAAGAGCCCTGAAGGAGGTTGCCCAAAATGAGAGGACAGACAGAGTTGCCCAGAAAAACCTGCTAAAATGCACTGCTCCCTGGGAGAGGCTGTGCAGCCAGAGTTTGCAGGATTGGAAAATATAACACTGCTGACCTTTTCAGGCTCCCTAATGTTCTCCTCTGTGGTAATCCCAGAGTAATGCTTCCCAGACACTCCTAGGGAATTAGCTGCATCCCACTTCTTGTACTTAAGTAGGACGTGACTGGCCTGTAACTGCTCCTAGCCTCAGCTCTGCTACCCTTGCCCCTGCCCCAGTGTGGCCACAACACCTGGCCAGGCTCCAAGGACACTGCCCCATCCTCACTGCTTCCAAGCTCCACAGGTAAATCAGGAAGTGAGCATTTTACACAGGCTGATCTAGTCTCAGGACAGCTGCAAGCAGGAAGCAGGCAGGAGAGACATGGCAGCCCATTCTGACTTTATTTCGTGCCCCTTTAATGGCACTGACTAAGAATCAGCCATGGAGCTCAGGAAGGACTGACATACACCAGGTGATAACGTCTCCAGCAAGCAGGCTGAAAATTAAATCCTTTGAGAAAGGGCTCTCCTTGACTAAACCATATATTCTTTTAAAATGTATTCTTAATTTGATATAGGGCTATTGAGGCCACATCTGCACTATAAGAAAGGAAGCAATGCAATAAAGAAATCGATACCAGTTATCTCAGATGGAGACGTATAGCACTTGCATGCACTGCAGGACAGGAATGATGGACGGAGGGTGCTAGACCAGCCTGGCCTTTTGCTTTCTTTAGAGCTCTCTCCCCAAAACCAAAGGGGAAAGGGCTGCTTATGCTGCTCACTTTATTGCCACTAATCAAAACAGCCATCGAATCAGCAGAGAAATGGCCTGCAGGGGAGAAGATTTACGCTCATTCAGAAGCAAAAATGGGTAAGGATTTCAAGGATCGCACATCATTTGAAGGACAAACCCCAAGGCTTTGCAGCCTTACTGCTTCAGCACAGCACCTGAAGGCTATGCAAGATGACTGTGTTGGGTCAGCCTAAGGTGGAGGTGTCAGCTGGGTGCAATTGAGAGGACAATTGCTCAGCTACCAGCGGCTTGTGTCAGTTTAGCTGAGGTTGAAGCACACCCAGTTAAAGAGTTAAGACAAATAAAATAATACATCAAGGTAAAGACGCTGTTTAGAAACAGGCAAGGCTTTATCCAAGGTCCTCTCTCTGACAAAGCAACTTTGTGAAGTTTTGATTTTTCTCCCATATCACCCCTTTGCTTCAGTCTGCAAACACTGCATCTGCTCTGCCCCTTTCCCTGCATCCTAGTCAACACCTTCCCAGGCTTCGGCAAGGGTCTCCTGCTATGCTTGCCATGGTAACCACTCTGCCAAAGTCTCTGAACTTTCAAACAGGAGGAGATGCTTTAACTGTTTACCCCTGCATCTTGGCTTCTTTCATCCATTTTAGTTTCACCCCACCTAATCTATTAAAATCAGTATGACAGACACGGTCTATTGGAGTATAAATTTCCCTGTATTCCCTCTCTCCTCCCAGACTCATAATGTGGATTTTTAAAGAAAGTCAAATCTCTACCTGTTTCCTCACATGAACATTTCCTTCCACAGGGATGTTGTAAGCACTCCGGATCAAATTCTTAGCAATAAAATAATAATACACTGAAATGACAGATAGGGGAATAATATAAAATATGAGAAATGATGCCATTGAGTGAATTTTGGGATGCAGCCCATCTGAATGAGGGTAAGGAGCGCAGCTGATAAAGGTTTTATTAGTCCCTTTGTCATGGAAAGGGTGCAGATCTGAAAATACTGCTTCAGGGATGGCAAGCAACATGGATACAATCCAGATTATAGCAGCTCTCACACAAATCTTCATCAGTGCATGGGATGCTTGAATCTCCATTGGCCTTACTATAGCTTTATACCTAAAAAAAACAAACAAAAAAAGGAAATAGTTTATTGACCTCAACATTCAAGCACAGTATGCTTGCTTTTCCCTTCCATTCAGAAATAAAAACACAAACAAAATCAATCTTTACTCAAGACTGGATTTTTCTGGTGTTTTTAATTTCAATATATTCAATAGATTTCTCAATTTAAACCAGACACACCTGTCATCAGTTCATTCAGTTTCACGTGTATTGATTCTGAGTTCATTTAATTTGTAATTGACCCAGCAAAGCAGAGAGCTCCCTGACATTAACATGTTAATTAATATTAATGACATTAATATATGTCCAAATAGCATTAAGACAGGAAGTGCAATCATAAACTTCTCTTCAAAAGTGTACAGCAGCTTAAACTCCTTCATGGAACAGTGTTGAAGGAAACTGGGCTGAGATTTTGCCACACTTTTCAAGCTGAGTATAGTGGTCTGCTGCAAATCTTATTTCTTAAGCTACAAAGAACATGTTCCTGCTTAATTGCTGTTTGATAGTGTAGCTGGCAAGAGTTTTCCCTAACTCAATGCATTCAGATCAAGTAGCCAGAACTTCTAATTGAGTCTCTTGCAGAAAAAAAATCATCATTGCTCGCTATTCTAAATACATAGAGACATTTTTTGATTTGAAATTCTGTCTTTCATGATTTCAGCCTTTCAGAAAATTGCACTTTAGAATCCAAGAATATCAAAGAATTAAACTTATTTGAAATTGTGTAATTGGTGTGTGTAATGAAGGGAATGGAAAACATCAGAGTTTCATATATGCTGGAGCCTTGTTCTGTCAGGATTTGACACACCAAGAAAGCCACAACTCACATATGCATTTAAGGAACATGGTAGAAGAAAACAAAATGTGGTTAGGAAGAGGGTCTACAGCTTCACAAATTAGCATGGAGGGTCATTATTATAACAGTTACAGACTGTTGGATATTTCTTCCAGGATCTGCCTCACTCTGCCGGTGGTGCACTTGGCTCTCCCTTGGTCACATCTCCCTGGGGACTGGTGTGTGCCTGGATCCTGGGCTGTACCAGCCCTCTCTGGCATGGCAGGGTACATCCCATCAGCTGCTCCAGAGTCCACTCTAAGCTTCTTCCAGCATGCTGGCTCCTTCAGGCAGCTGAACGGGGCACTGGGGTGGAGCAGAGGCAGTGAGCACAGCATCCTGCCCCAGTCTGGGCAGCACACCAGGGCCCCTCCACGCAGCAGCACAAACTCAGGCTCTACAGACACTGTGTGACTCCCCACCTGCTACAGCCTGCATTATCCAAACTCAACACTGAAAGAGGAGTGCATCCTGCACTGTTTTACCTCGGCAATTGCTTTATTTGCAGGGTGAGCATGCATTCAGCTTCTGATGATATGCAATATCCTGCTCAGCACACCTAACTTTCCCTCTGTGTAGGTATATATGTGTCTATGTATCTCTGTATGTATTTTAAATACATACACATATTTATATGCATGTATATTTGCATATATACAACTACACACATAGTTACATACTTATTTTTATGAAAACTGTATCTAGACCTTTTGCCATTTGCAGGTATTTCCTCATACAGATGTCTTGTGTAGAGGACTTTTCCCTTCATGTCCTACAAACATCATGCTCAGTAGATTGCTCATTAACCACTTATTCTCCAAGCTCTGCAGCTCTCCCTTTTTTCCAGCTGAATGGCCAGACACAGTATTTTAAGGCTTGCTTAGCACCTCTTTAACTTGCACTCTGAAAACTGGGGATTAAGTGGTGTCATACCACAAAGCACAGTCTTCCAGCACCAGATCATAAACTCAGGTGAAGAACGTCATGGCTCTTAAACAAATATGATGCTCTGAATATTGCAGTCATAAAACAGAAGTGCTAGGCAAATTACTAAAGGAGTGGTGTTGAAATAGCTCAGTTTATATTCTCATTGACCAGATATAGATTATTGATAGAAACACTAGCTCACTGAAAGTCTTCAGTAAACCTTAAAGAAGAGAAATACGAAAGGAACTTAATAATATATCAAGGTATTAGCAAATTTAGTTGATTCTTTCTGCTGATGTTTACTGTATGCTTATCAACACGACATGTTAGCATGATGATTTCAGGGATTGTCTTACAAAATATAGACTGCTGAGAGAATATTTTCCTGTATTATGTTCTAGGAATATGGATAAATTAAAGAATATAGAGAAACCATTTAATTTTTATTAACATTAACAGAGTTAGAGAAGCCAGATAATTACTCCATTTTAAGTTATTGGAACATTTTAATCAGAGATGGCATTTACAAACAATTTAATTTGGACAGAACCTAATTAGAAATGTCTAGGAAGGCTGGCATTGAGTACTAGGCATTTAGTGTCTTTTTAAAACCTCCTACAGCAGATGTAAGAGAAGATATGAAAGAAGTTTTGCTTGCACTTGGTTCAGTGTAGACCCAAAGGATAGGAGTGAAAGAACAGAAAGATAAAACAGAAGAAACAAAGCTAGAAAACAGATTTTGAAAATGTGAGTTCTCAGGTGCAGAAACACAGGTAGATATTTTCTTCATAGCTTGACAATCAAATAAAATTATTTTGGTGACTATCTGCATGACTTCCTTGATGGTGGGTTAATTCAAGCAGAAATCTCTAGTAGCCTGTGAGTATTGATGTATGACTGATCAGTGCTGATCCAGCAGGAATACCCATTTCCAGTGGCCTTGCTGATGTGTCAGTGGGTCTCTCCAGTTTGTGTCTCAGCAGCTCTACTCTGCCACGCCAGCTCAGGCTCTGGACAGCAGCTGCAGGAGCTGCTCCATGTGAGGGCACAGAGGTGCTACACATGAGGAATTGGCCCCCCAGGCTGCTGCTGAGACATCCCAAGATTTTCCTGTTGCTGGTGTTTGGGGTGTGAAAAAGCTGCATCTCCTGGTTGGCTTCTGAGTGGGGTTAAGAAATGTCTTCACTCCTTTACTTTTCCATACCACTTTCCTGGCAGGATCAAGACTGGGTTTTATAATTTATTGGACATTTCTTCAGAACATCATCAAGGTAGTCTGGATTGGAATAGCAGCTCGTTCTGCTTTTCAGCATGTGTATTTCCAGTTTGTACGTCAAATAATATTTCGAGCTTGCCACAGCTTTGTCCCCTGCAATTTGTTTCTCAATGAGTTAGCCTGAGGCATGTACCTTTCCTGTATTTAATATCCAGCATGTGAACATTTCAATCCACTTTGAAGGGGACTTTGATGAATATACCTATACACCTTAGAGGAGCCATGGACCTCATGTAACTGAGCTTTCATGCAAAGGTCTTATCATTTTTAGCTCAGGTTGTAATATTGGCTCTGAAAGTGCACCACTTGCATGCTCAACTGTGTAGAAGTTCTAGACATGGCCCTGGACTGATCACCTCTGCTGCTTGCACATTCAGTCTCTAATTATTGAATTATTGTTGTTTGAAATACATATATTCTTTTCAGCTAAGCTTCTTTCCCTATCAGCTTTTAAAAAAATTTTTGAAAAAGTTTAAAAACCAGAGGTACAATTCATGCACTGCAACAAAGCCCAAAACTTCAAAATATGCCTTCTGAAGATTTAGTTGAATAAAAAAAGACACTGTCAAGAACTCATCCCAAACAGTCCAGATGAAAATGACTGGATTGCTGGTCTGATTGGAAACCTGAAAGAGATGCTGACCTTTACTACTGCTCAGTCTTTGAATTTCTCTGTTCCCACTTGTGAAGCAGCAACCTGTTGTGCACACAAAGCTCCCAGCCAGGATGGATGCCAGTCAGCTCCTTGCCTTGCAGTCTCCCTCAAAGAAGCCCTCAAAACAAATTACTCATGGGGCTATCCTAAGTGTGCTTAATATAACTGCAATTCATGAGGCACTGTGAGGATTCCCCTTCTAAGGAAATCCTCCCCGCACCAGCCACAGTGACTCTGGTGCTGTCCCTGTTCTCCAGGGCAATATCCAAGCCTCCAAGAGAAAGCTGGTGATGGTGTTGTTTCAACACAGAACACCTGATCAGTTCTTAACCGAATACAAAAAATTCCTTGTGGATTGGTAGGACCCCACAGAGCATGTGCATCTCCACTGAATCCTTGGAAACATCTTTTACACATCCCTTAGGATCTCTATCGTGCTCACTGAGTAACTGTTTCTCACAACTGGAACTACTGAAATGACCATAAACCACTAAAATGTGGCACACCCAAGGTCTTTCTGTGGTAAGTACTTTTCCCACTGAGGTTACTATGCCAGGTAAACAGGAAAATTGTGTCATTGTCCTTGTGTTAATGTAACTAATGATAGCATCACCTAGTGTACTCTAAAGCTTGGAGTATGCAAACACTGGTTAATGCCATGCACTTAGCTCCAAACCTGCAGCTTCAAATATAAACACAGAAGTAGCTATAGCATGAAAAAGGCAGTTACAGATACACTGTCCAAAGATACCAACCAAAATACGGCCCCAAATGGATGTCAGCATTTGCTAGGCGTAGTTTCTCTGTTGGTACAAAAATATTTCATCCATATTTTTGCTCCTCAGATGAGCCAAGAAAATACACACCACCTGAAGTATAAACAGGCTTTGCCTTCAAAGCCATACTGCCAATACATTTCTAAGCACAGAAGGGCTGGAGTTTTGCTCTCTAGGGAAGAAAGGACCTTATCCACAAAGACTGGAACCCCAGTGCTTCCTTCATGGCTTTTTCCTGTCACTTTCGTCCACTCACTTATGTCTACTACAACAGCCACAAAAATTAAATTAAAACCACTAAAGCATGAGGAGGAAAATCAGATGTTTCCCTGGATTTTTAATTAATTTAGCTCCATATGTCTAAGTCTCTGGGGTTTTTGTTTGTTTGGTTGGTTTTTTGGGTTTTTTTTTGTTTGTTTGTTTTTTTTTTGTTTTTGTTTTTTTTTTTTTTTTTTTTTTTTTTTGAAGTAACTTCCTGCTGTGTGGAGAAGCTGGTGCTTTAGGCAGCCTCAGCTTGCTCTCCTCTTCTTTGACTGCTTTATAATCATGCCTTTCTCCCTTCCCTTATGCCAGCAAGCAAAGCTCATGTAGATGACCCAGGAGTGGAGGGAGAAAAAATCGCTGAAAAAGGCTCTGCCACAGAGCACTGCCCTTTTCTATCTCAGTCCTTCCAAGCACATCCATCTTTCTACAGCCTAACCTCACACTTGCAAGAAATATAAGAGGAAAAAAAGGCCTGCCCATCCTTTCTCCAGAGAAAAGGGATAGTACCCCTCCAATGAATTTGCAGGAGTACTTAAATGTCAAGGAAAATTTTCTCCAAGTAGTATCATCTGTTACTATGCCCTACACCATTTATGTAAAAAGATCCTGTGCCCCACTCCTGAATTTCTATAATGGTTTAAAACCCAAGGGTGTTAAAACCTGTTCAAACAAGATTTCAGAAGCCCTGCCCACCCTTGCTTCATTACTAGTGCCACTATTTAGACTGCCTCAGGCTGGTGGAAAGATGTACATATTGCCACTTTATTTCTCTCTGAAGTGAGAAATCCACTTACAAAATTTTGAATCTGTTTAAACTGTGCTTTATTTTGAGAAGTTGTGCTAATTTGAAACTCAAATTTAAATAAAAAAGCAGAGATTGGCTGGAATGGACTGATTTCTTACAGAAATGGTCACCTAAATTGCTGAGAAGTGAAAACACTGAGTTCCTCCCACTTCCAGAAAATGAGCTCCTGAAATATCCATCACTTCCTGTGGTAATGATGGAAGAACTGCCCCTCAGTCAGCATGTTCCCCATACTTCTTCTGCTCCCACTTGTGACTGATATAATGAGAAAAGTGCAATTTGTATTCGCTGTGATCCCCAATCATCTGTTCTCATTTGTGAGGTTAATGGCACATTGGTCTGGTCCTGGCCTGGGAACAGACCAAACAAGAATCCTTTCATTAAGATTTTGCAATTATGTTCTACAAGCCTCACATTATTGTTTTGCCCACAGAATATGAAGGACTGGCTCAATTACCATGCAAAAATCAGGCAACAGAGAAAAAATGATGCTACATAATAAAACTACATAAATGAAGAAGATGGAGCCCTGTTGAGTGTGAAGCTCCACCTGGAAATCAAGAAAAGAATCTTACTAAATATACCAAGAAATTTATGACAAATGCAATGCCACAAACTTCCTTTATTGTTTCCACCATGGATGTTATGAATATTTATAGATCTGGAGACAATTCAGTAAATCCACAAAATTGCTACACTGTCTAACCCATCAACACACTCCGACAACCTATTCTGGGTCTATCTGCTTTCTGCATACTTAGTTAAGATTATCATTATTAGGCATGATTCTTGAGTGAACACCTGCTATTAAAATCTTAAATTGCATATGGGCACAAAGACATCTCTAATGAGCAAATCTTAAATACACTGGCAGGTACTGCCTACTTTCTCTTTTTATTAATTTAACATTTGAATGAAAAGAAAAAGAGGCATTGATGGAAGTGGCACAGTTCTTACCTTTAAAGCATATGTTCAAAATTCAATCTGTATACCAAAATACTGCTACATTATCCTGAAATGTGGACAAATAAGAATCTCAGTCTAGGAATGCCTAAATTCAGAATTGAGAGAGAGTGTTTTAGAGACCACTGAAGTGCACTACATATTGGGGAAGGAGAGCTTAAACACCAATCATTTGATAGTGAATGTGTTATTTCTAATCATAACCATCCACAACCTAAAATATTTCAGAAATCAACTATACATATGAAAAACAATGGCCCATGGACATAAAAAAAACGCCTTTTCACCCAGGATAGTTATTCCCAGACAGTGATCTTCGGCCTCATGCCAAGTTAAAGATTTTGGTGGGGCCAGCCTCACAATTCCTTGTGAGCAGATGTGAGACCTGCTGTCTGAAGCAGAGCTGGGACCCACTCATTTACAGAACCACAGAATATGCTGAGTTGGAAGGGACTCACAAGGATCATGGAGTCCAACTTCTGGCCCTGCACAGGACACCCTAAGAGCCATACCATGTGCCTGAGAGCACTGTCCAAACGCTTCTTGAGCTCTGTCAGTCTCAGTGCTGTGACCACTTCCCTGGGAAGCTGTTCCAGTGCCCAACCACTATCTGGGTGAAGAACCTTTTCCTGATATCCAACCCAAACCTTCCCTGACACAACTTCAGGCCATTCCCTCTGGTTCTGTCACTGATCCCAATAGGGAAGAGATCAGTACCTGCCCTTCCTCTCCCCTCATGAGGGAGTTGTAACTGCAGTGAGGTCTCCCCTCAGTCTCTCCCAGGCTGAACAGGCCAAGCATTCCTCAGACAGCTTCCCCGTGAGACCCTTCACCACCTTCATCACCTTTGGATGCTTTGTAATAGTTTGTCTTATATTGTGGCCCAAAACTGCCCCCAGAACTTGAGGTGAGGCTGCCCCAGTGCAGAGCAGAGCAGGCCAATCCCCTCCCTTGCCTGGCTGGCCATGCTGTGCCTGATGCCCCCCTGGACACGCCTTGGAAACATCCTTTAATTTCAAAACCAGCAAGCTCTCCAGCACCAGCTAAGCACTGCACACATTTCTATGTGCTCAGTGCCTGGGTGCAGCCAGAGGGATGTGCCTGCTCGTGCCACGTGGCACCAGAACACATGCTGGTGTCGGGGTTGCAATGCGGTGAGTGTCTGCAGTGTAGCTGGGAGAACTGGTGCTGGCACCCGGGGCACCAGGCACGAGAAGGAGCCAGCCCCAGGGATGCTTTCCATCCAAGGCTTTACTGCCTCAAGCCAAGTCTCCAGGGATGTCAGCAGCCTGGGAGTGGGAGATCTGCATGCCTGAGGATTGAACTGTGACCAGGGCAGCTCAAGCTGTGGCCTCAGACATGGACCCCTCATTTAACTAGAGAATCTGCCTTATTTCTGCTGAAAGCACCATCTTTGGTGTATAAAAACAGAATCACTGAGTAATCTAAGCAGGTGACATAACTGCTGGATATCCCACAGAGCCGATTATAGAAATTCATTAGTTTCTCAACAGAAAAAGGTCTGCCTGTGATGAACAATAAATCAATATTGTACCTTGTTTTGACAGAAAAAGAGCTCACCATTGACCTAAAAATTAGCATTTCCATAAGCTATAGCAGCTGTGGTGTGTTTATAATAATTTTGTGGAAATAGAATAAAAAGCTATATATATTTAGAACCAAGGCCAGGTTGGATGAGGCTTTGGGCAACCTGGTTTACGGGGAGGTATTCCTTCTCCCTTTTGGGAGGTTGGAAGTAGATGACCATTAAGGTTTCTTCCAATCCAAACCATTCTATGATTCTATGACTCTATTAACTTTAGAGAAGCAGATTTCCTAAAGTTAAAAGCAGCTTTCAAATCAACTGACTGAGAACACAAATCTAAAGGGCATCATCACCTATACAATAGTTGTTGACTTCCAGCCTGCTCCCTGGTGTCTCCCTCCCTGCCACAAAAAAAGCACGGCAAAAAGCTGCCCTGGATAACAGAAAAGGAGGAGCCATGCTAAAACCTCAAAGAAGTAATTACAAAAATCAATATGCAACAGCTGGGGAAAAAGCAAAAGTAAATGACAGCAAGTATCGGAGTTTTAAAATGTTGGTGACTGATAAGGGAAGCTGAAGGACCCAACAAATTATCAAAGGTCACTCTGTAACAGACAAATGTGCATTTTAAATACATCAGGAATAAAAAAATCAGTATGTAAGGCATACACATAAATAGTGAAGATATGAACAATGATGAGACAAAGTGAAAGGCAATAATTCAATAGTCATCTTCAGGACCAAATGAGCAGGAGACATATGTGGTTCTATACTATGTACTGTACTACAGATGTAGCAGAAAACTTGTGAGCTGTATTAAAGAAGATGTGAGCCAACATCTGCTTACATAAACTAATTTCACACCAGCAGGCCTGAATAATTTACACCTAGGCGTACTAAAGGAACCAGCTGAGGAACAACTGGTGCTAATTTTTTTACAAATCTTGAAAAAGTGGTGAATCTCCTCAGAAGTGGAGAACTGGTTTCAAAGACATCATGTTTAGAAAAGCTGGATGGTGTGACCAAGAAAATTGCAAATATTTGTGCTGCCCAAGGCCAGTTGTAGAGGGAATAAGAGACAGGTCAATCCTGCTAACAGGTGATAATTAACATGTCTGTCTTGCTTAACACACAGCAGATGCCAGGGGTTTTTTATCTTGTCACAACATGATAGGGGATGCAAATAGGATGTGGACCATGCTGGTGCACAGAGGAGCTGCAGCTTTTGTGGACATGCTGGCATGGGTGACCATGCATGCAGATATGCACATGTGTGAACCAGGGTACACATGGTCCTCCCTTTGCTATCCATGCAATCCCTGTCCTACTCCCACAGGAAAGAGGGACTTAAAAATTAGGACTCCTGGTCTGGGAAGGGGGGATTCCAGGCAGGGCCCCTGAGCCCTATGCTTCCTTAGCAGGACATCAAGCATGGTGGTAAAAAGCCATGTGTGGAACCATTCATAGTCTGGGTGCTGGGAACTTTCTCTAGCTGCAGTGTTATTTTTTGTGCATATCACCTGCCTTGAGCAGGCTATAAAACCTTTGCTGGAAAAGTTGGCAGATGACACAGTGGCTACCAGACTGAGAATGCTGTAGAGTCATTGGGGTAAATAGCCATAGTCTAAAATAAACCATTTAAACTCAGTTATGTGTAAAATAGTAAATATAGGAGCTAAGTGAGCAGGAGATGCAAAAAATTAGTGCTCTGTTAAGGAAAGAAGAGACAAAAGAAGACATTAGAGCAACTCTTCTGTATGTGACAAAATGAGATTCTCATTTCACAAAATTCTAATTGTGTCATGGCTTTAGTGTAATTCAATATAAAACTAAGTTTAAAATATAAAACTAAGTTTAAAAACTAAGTTCTTAAAACCAGTTATATGCTGCTTAAGTCCTTTCCGTGGTTTCAGTAAACATAGGTGTCATGAGAGATCATCACCACTGCATGAACCTTCCAGCAGCATGTAGGGGCTAAACAATCTATTGCTATCCTTGACTGCTCTAATCATACAGCATAGAATAGCTTGGGTAGGAGGGGACCTTTAAAGGATCAACAAGCCCAACTGTCCTGCAATAAGCAAGGGCTTCTTCAATTAAGTCATGTTGTCAAAGATCCATCCAAGCTGGCCTTGAACACTTTGACAGGTGGGGTGTCCACCACTTCTCTGGGCAAGCTCCCTCCAGTACCTCACAAGCCTCATCATAAAAAATTCTTCTTTATGTTTGGTTTAAACTCACTGTCTTTCAGTTTAAAACCATTGCTCCTTGTCCATTACATGCCTTGGTAAAAAGTCCTCTCTGTCTTTCATATAAACCCCTTTAAGTATTGAAAGGCTGCAATAAGACATCCCCAGAACCTTCTGTTCTCCAGACTGAACAACCCCAACTCTCAGCCTTTCAGGTTTGCTGTGAGTTAGGTTTTTACGCAGTAGTTAGAGGACAGACAAATTTCACTTTGAAACATGACATGAGTTCTAAGCAGAAAGGGGAACAGAATGCCAGACACACAAGAGGCAGCAGAGTGATATATGTGCCTTCAGTCTGAATACTCAGAAAGCAGCCTCATGTCACTGGAAAGATTTCTTTTATTCCAAATTCTATGAGATATTTAGTAGCCTCTGGGCACAGGTGTGGGCAAGACACACTGCTGAGTTGATGGCTACTGAGGTATCTCCTAGTCCTGCATCCATATCTCTGGTTCTCCCAGGTCATTTAAACATTCATGTCTCAGTCTCAGGCTTCAGGATTGCCTGAAGGTGTGAAGAAACATTTTTTTCTCTCAGGGTGTCATGGCATTGTTTTGTGTCCTGCCTTCCCAGAGAGATTCAGAGACTGACTGTGGACAGAGGGCAAGTGAGGACACAATGGGCAGAGCTCTGACAGTGCTTCTCCCTTTGATGCTCCACAGTTTTCTGCAGTCCAGTTAAACTGATCACTACTAGCCTGGCATCAGGAGGGGAGTTTCTGCAAGGCATCTCCAGCTTTCTACTCTTCTCTACAGCAGACCACTTGGCTTGCTGCTGGGATGCCTTCAGGTGCCTTGGCACTGTGAGAGGTCCATGGACTGTCCCTCTATTCTGCCCCATGGCAGAGGGATTTTGAAAGTCCTTGTTCTGCCTGAGATCCTACGCAGCAGACTGTGTGTGTGGGAGTTGCAGAGCTTGCTATGGGCAGGAGATCATGGCCCATGGTGTCCTTGATTGTACTGGGTGAGGTTGGGAACCTGGGTGTCAAACTGCTTGAAACCCCCCTAGGTGAGGGAACTCCTTAGAGACAGCAGTGAAGTCTCTTTCCAAAATAAAGGAAAACAGGTTATTGCAAAGATCATCTCTGAGCAAAGCAGTTACTGGATGCTTCATAGTGTGGTTGTGCCTGCATGTACTTTTTCAGCTCAGCTCCCTCCTACTCTTCTCAGCCACGCTGTTGTCCACATGTGAACATCAAATAGTAAGACATGAACTGATGGGTCCACTGTAAGCTCATTTCCCTGCAGTGATGGTGAAATCCCAGCCCACTGCTGGGACACACAGTTGGCAAATTCCCCGCAGCCGGTTGCTCTCCTTAATAACAGTGTGTACAGCACCTCGTACTATGAGACCATGACAACTGATTGGGGGTTTTAGGTTTTACTGAAAGGTAAACAATAGGTAATCTGACTTTTCTTCCTTTTGATTGCTTAAATATTGACAGTCCCCAACACATTAGCACTGACTCTAAACTCAGACTTCCGCACCAATCCCACTGCTATAAATGGGAGCTCTAATCTTCCTGGTTATAGAAGTGCATCTATTGTGTTTTGGCCATCTGCTCTGGTTAATCAAGAATTCAGAAAGTTTGTGCTGTTTGATCAGTTGCTTGCAGTGCAGATGGATTCAGGGGCTGAGGAAATGAGAGCTAAAACTAAGGGTGTAAAGAGTGTTTATACTATATTGACACAGTGGCCAGCAACCAGGATCTAAGACTCTTGTACATCAGGATCTTGAAGGAGATCTGTGTGTATCACCCTGAATCCATCAGCACATGAAGGACAGCAGCACACACACTGTGCCAGTGGCAAGGGTGGAGATGGACCTGCCTGGTGCTTCAGTGTGAGGGAAGGCTTTGGGCTGGGCCCCAAAGTCCCTCCAGTTTTCTTCCATGGCTTGGAAGGACTGATGTTTTGGCTGAGATCATGAGGTCACATCAGTGGATCCCAACTCTCCACATGGGGCACCATTCTGCCAACTTGCACTGACTGGGTTAGAGGATGTCTTGGTAGTTCAGAGTGGCTTTCTCTGCCACCCTCAAACCTTCCTGGGGCTGCACTGCAAATTGCAGCACAAGTAAAATGCTCCTAAATACTGCCTTAGTGACCTGAAAGTATTTCATGAATACTGTGACTAGAATGCCCAGACTATGTTCTTAACTACTATGGACTTGGCACTTTACAACTGATGGTATTTTTTTTAAAAAGTGTCATTATGTAAATAAATTCAGTGGAAATATGGAGTGACTTTTCATAGCTTTTTATTAGGGTGGCATACTTCCCTTAGTAGTCTAGTGGACATATAAACCAGTGATTGTAAAGTAAAATAAATGAACTGGCATGTAGATATTACACCTCCTGTAGCATTGTAGGTAATATTAATACTAGGGGCTGGAGACATCTAAATCACAGAAGAAATGAGTCCACTAAACAAAGACTTTTGCATGTTTGAAAGTGTGTTTGTAGAAATTCTGGGTTTGTTTCTTTCCTTGCACTGCTGCTTTTTTTAGGAGTGTTGTTTGAAAGTTTTATTTCTTAGATAAACAAGCTGTCATATGAGTTCAGAGGCACATCAAAAGTTGTGTTCATGGTGTATTCCAAGGGACCCAGGAGAGCTGGGAGCCCTGCAGCATTCCTGCATCCATCCCTGCACCCAAGGCACAGAGGTCAACTTTTCCAAGGCTAACATCCTCATTTCAGGTGTCCAGCATGAGTGCAACCCTGCTGTCTGCAGCTGGTTTTACCACTGTAAGCCACCTAATCTCCCGTGTAATGTCACTCCACATATCTCACAAGGCTGTCACTCCCACCACAGGACCGCAGGCATCTCCGGCTGGCAGGCATGCTGCAGTTTTCCAGTACTAGAATCCATGTAATCCAAGGCGCTTAAAGATGCTGCTTGTAAACTCCAATTACATTTTACACTTACTCTGCTGTGTGCTTGTAAAAACAGCATTGCTTCAGGAAGGTTTCACTGCATGAGCACCAGGGCATTTCGTTCTTTTCCGATGTCAGCCTAACAGTGGGGAACTACGATCAATGCTTGACAGCCTGGTTAATTCAAATGCAAATGTATATACCCTGTCAGTCACGGGAGAAAGCCAATTAAATAAAGACATCTCCCATGACATGAGCAATTAAATAGTTGCTTCTCCTCTTGCTGTGCAAAGATTTTCCTTAATTTCCCGTCCCTTGCTGAGACAGCCTTGGCTTTTCTGCCTGGGCTAGAAGCCCAGGTGTCACTGCTCTCACGGGTGCCTCAGTACCGCTTATCCTTGCACTGAGGAGGAGGTGAAGGAGGAGGAGGAGGGCAGAACCCAAACTCCCGTTTTATCCGGGATAAACTGAGCAGCAGCTCAAGAAACCACTGGCTCGACAGTGCAGAGCAGCAGGACAGACAGACGTCCTTCCACTACCAACCTAATTTATAGTCTTTATAAAACGCACAAACATCACACACACACATGGGCTGCTTCTTTCCTTGCTCTTGTATACTCAGCACTGGCGCCTTATCACTCATGGAAGGTGGCTGGAAGCACAGCGGATGCCTTAACCCTCTCCTGGCTGCTCTGAAAATTTGACCCACTTGAAGGAAAACAGGTGTCACCCAACAGCTCCCCCTGCTCCTGCAAATGCAGCCAGACAGATGCAAGCACTGGGCAGCCAGTGGAGTGGTCCCAGAGGAAATACATTTGTAATATTGTTACCTCTTTCTTGTCCTTTCTTAACATATTTTCTGAAATACTAATGAAATCTGAAGGAAATCTCATGATTGTACAGAGACCCATCCTAAGCACCCAGGGACCCTGTGGCTGTCCCTTCCTGCTCAAACCTGTGCAGGCATGCTCAGCTGTGTCCTTATGTACACAGAGGATTTGCAGCCTGGGAGGCTCCCACTGCAGGAAAAGCTGAGGTCAGCAGTTTGTCCCTGTTTCTCCTTGAGAAGTTTGCAAGTGAACAGTCAATTCTCTGGACAACCCCTTGTTCTGGCAGGTCAAACCACTGAGCAGTTTTAGGTTGCCAACTGGAGGCTGGCACTCAGCCAAGTGTTTGCAGTCACTGGCAGATGAGAGATTCCTAACACAGGGCAAAGTGGAAATGGAAATGATAAAAGTATACCTCAGAAAGGCTTATACTTTTGCACTGCTGATGTGAGTGCAAAAACATACTAAAAATGGGCCCCTCATTTTCAGAGGGTGCTTTTCTTTACACATCAGACTTCTGTTCCCAGTGATGTCTCTCTAGGCATCACCATGATATGTTCAGTAATGCAAGCAGTTGTTTCCATTTGCTTTTGTCAATGGAAGGATGTGGAAACAAAGAGTTTTATGATAATGTTTTGCAAATGATGAATTATAGACAAAAGGTCTGTAGTACACTGACAAGTCTCCCTTTCCTTGGAGACAGTGCTATGTAATGCTGTTCAGAGCAGGAGGTTTAGGAGGCTTTTCTCTCACATGGTCTATGGCTTTGATTAATGAGAACAGAGACATCCACATGCCTCGTGTGAGCATTTCAGGTAGGATTCACATCACTGAGCATGAATCATCTCATCACCATGCTCCATTCTTCAGTTTCCCTTCATGCAGTGCCATGTTTGTCATCAGAAATGGGTGTCTATGAAACCACCCCGCACGCCAGACTCAGCATCTCACCTGCAGCAGGGTGTTGGGCTTCCAGACCCTCCACAGTCCCCAGCCAGAATCACCATGCTGGTTCACATTCAACTCACATTTTGGAAGTTTTTCCTTTACATTTTCCTTTACATTATTTCCCTAATGATTCTGACATGATTAATACTGGGATCTGGAGTTCAGGGAGCTTTAAGGAAAGCTTTAAGGAAATAGACTAATGGGCTGTGAGCTGACAAAATATAGACTGTATTATTTTGTAACAAAATTGACCCAGAACTGCTAATAATTTATCAAAATAGAAACTTCAGCAAACTTAACAGATAAGGACACTTGTGTTTCAATGCACAGCGTATTAGAGTCACAAACCTAACGAAGTTGCAAGTTTCATTATTATCTCCTTCTGCAGTGGACCACAGATGCATTAGAAGAGGGTAAAATGATCCCTTGGAAATGGAAACATTTGATCATCAGTGCAGCATGATGGTTAACAGGTTCCTGATAAAGCTAAAGTTCAGAGCTTGAAGTCACCAAACCCCAAGCTTGGCACAGCTGCTGTTTTCTGTTCTGCTCTATCACTTCAGGCAAAAAGTGCTATTGATGTGCTGCTCAGTAAAAGCATTTGCAATGTTTACTTTACGTAGCATGTGATCAGATAGCAATAAATATCTCTAATATAATCTTCTTTACAATGCATTTTTCTTTTCCTTACACCCCTTAAAACAACTAACATTACAGCTTTAGAAAGATGTCTTTTCCTGGAGAGATACTTACTGTTTTTCCAACATTTTCTTCAGAGCAGTTAGAGGGGATCCAGACACCACATCAAACTCAGGAGCAAAAGTGCATGTGGTCTTTCACTAGTGCAGTTTTCCTATCTTCACAGCACTTTAAAGCATATTGCTTTAATACTTTTATCTACACATAGGTCTCTGTTTGTCATCTGCTACTGGGACAGACAGTGCTATTTTTATATATTCCCAACAAGGAGAAGAGGACAAACATATTGACCATTCTGTCTCTGAAACACTGAGGAGTTATCTGCTTTCATTGAGACTGCAAAAAGTATACTGAAATATGTATGTGAACATCAGTGAAATCTGAACAAAAGTAGTCTTGTGTTTTAAAGCAGCTTAGCAAGAGTGGCATGCAAGAGACTACCCAAAGCAAACCTAGTTTCCCTTATTTTTGAGCAAGAGTACAATCCTCATGTCTTTTTGATCACAATAAAACTGAAATAATTTTTCACTCAGTACTTCTGTGTCACTTCAGCATGGTGATAATGTATTCCTTAATCTCTTTTGGAAGCATCCAGAAAATAAACTAGCATATTTACTACATATTATTTTTTTACTAAACATTATTGGAAAATGAAGTTTCTGAACCAACAGCACAGATCTGTTTTGATTGGATAAGGAGCAAACTGTTTAACCAAGGGAAATACACTGGCTATAGCAACTGTGATTCCTGGCTTCAGACAAGCTCATTTGAATATCTGAAAAGTATTTGATGAAATACTGCCTCACATATTATGAACTTTAAGGAGGCAAGCCACTAGAAAGAATTGATTCTTACAGCACTTTAAATGGCTGGAGCAGTCCCTTCACACTTCATGAAGTATGGATCAATTATCTTTTTGGCAAATATGAACATGCTATCTTTTAGCAGAGCTTCATTAATGGCATTTTCTCTCTCTGGTCTTTAGCTTGATCTGCTCTTGTCTCACTTTGAATTAATGTAGACTATTAGCTAAATTGGACAAACATTTAGTTTAGATAAAGTATCGTGTGCTCAATCTGCATCCTCCTCAAGTTGTATGCTAATATACACCAGAAATCACGTGAGGTGGTTCTTCCCTCATTACATGAAAAAGAAACATTTTACCTGAAAATACAAATTTATAATTGTGCATTTTATGGAGTCATAATTATGCAGGCTTCTTTTCAAAGCAACAGCAGCCAAGCTTACCTGTCAGCTGAGAGAGCAGTGAGAGTAAAGACTGACACCCCTACAGAGGTGAGCTGTATGAAGGGGATAAGTTTGCATCCAGTTCTGCCAAACAGCCACTCATCAGCAAGGTACCTGCTGGCATCCACGGGCACACAAGTCACTAAAAGCAGCAGGTCTCCCAGAGCCAAACTGGAAATGAACAAATTAGGGACATTTCGCATGGATTTCACAGTACAGAAGATCTTGATCAAAGTGATATTGCCAATAAGGCCTATCAGAATGATGATCCCATAGATCGTGGGGATGGCGTAGAGGAACGCTGGGTAAAACCAGTCCTCCCCAAGGAGGGTGAAGTTTGCACTCTGGTTGACAGAGATGTTATAGAAAATGAAGTTATCTGTTTCTAGGTCTAGTAGAAGGCACTCTCCAGATGCCATCGTCCTACTTGGCTCTTCTTGGAAAACAGCTTTCTTCTTTGAAAGTCTTCAAATTCCTCAAGTTAATTTCTTGCTTTAATTTTGCTGCTGCTTGCTAGCTTTAAACAGTCAGAAGAGTTTAAAAGTCATATTAGTTTGTGACACATCTTGCCAATAACAAAACCAAAAAGCACCTGCAGCTGTCTCCACAGTCCCGTTTCCATAAGGTGAAATGAGAACATGTTTTAGCATTGCTTGAATTGTGAAACTTGCCTTTTCCTCCTTGACTTCTCTTGCTGTTAAGTATTCATCAGCTTTGAAAGGCCAGTTATCAAATTCAAAGACCAGCAAGTCGCAGGCATTTTCGCAGACGGGGCTTGTTAAACTCCCAGCTTCAGATCTGCCCGACAGCTCCGAGTCCGCAATCGGGAGTTACAGAAAGCAAGAACTTTCGGGAGTTGCCGCCACGCTGCATTGCCAATCTCTCCCGCTTTCGGGTGCCTGCCCTCGCCAGTCGGATTTAAAGCGAGGGGGGAAAGCGGGGCTCTGCTGGCAGCACGAATCCTATAGGCAGGATGTTCTGGACGTCAGTCCTTGCGCTGCTTCCCACGGTGTGCGCGGGCTGCCGGCAGCGCCGGGGAGCGCCGGGAGCGCGGGGAGCGCCGGGGAGCGCCGGCCGCCTGCTGGAGGCTCCGGGCAGCGCCGCGCCGGGCGGGCGGCCAGCGCCGCCCTTAACTCTTTAGGTGAAAAATACACATCACTTAGGGCTCCTGACGTGCGTCACCGGCTCGCCACCCACCTCCTCCCCACCCCGAAAAAACCCAAACCAAATCTCATCCCCCCCCCCCCCCCGAAAAAAAAACAAACCAACAAACCAAACAAACCCAAGCCCACCCCCCCCCCCCCCCCCCCCCAATCACAACACTCCCAAACCCCCCAAAACCAAACAGCCCTACCCCAAACAAATCAACCAACTAACCAAAATCTAACCCAGTTAATTTCACACTGGAAACAATGTGTTCAGAAAAGCCATCCCACCTTCTTAACTAAAAGCACACCAATTTTCCTCGCACTCCAGTGTTCAGCTGTTCCAATGAAAGAGAATGATGATGTAAAGCCAAATTCATCTTCCCCTCTCCTCCCTAAACAAGTGAAATTAATAAAGCCATTTAAGATAAACCCCAACATTGCCATTAAGGTAGGCAAATGAATATTAGCACTGAATCTGGAGTTATCTGGGGAAGCCTGAACTCTGCACACTTTTTTGTTAGTTTTTTTAATTTGGAGGTAACAATACCAAGAGACAAGTTCACCATTCCATGCAATAATTTCGTTTTATGAGGTATTCAGCATCGTGGCATCTATAGATAATGCCTATTGAGAGGCAGCAGAAAGAAATTTGCTTGGCTTATAACAGTCTGAAAAGACTCTTTAGAACTGTGTTAAGAAATTAAGATATAACTGTTACTGATGCCTTACAGCTTCATATTAGGCTATTCACAAATATATATATGAAGATTTTCTGGACTGTGGCGATACATAGCTAATTGGAAACTAGCCTGCAGAATTAAATGAAGCTGTATTTTACATTTTCTCTTGCAACTGCTCATTTTTGTAAGCAAAAGAATGTTTCACCAACTGCTAGAGTTACTTACAAGTGAGAGGGGAGGCTATTCAAAGCAGGCATTAAAGTGTGATCACTGGTTTCTGCATAAAGAAGCATTTCAGGACACAATCTGGAAAATCTCCAGGGGTTTGAAAGTGGTGTCCCAGGGTAAGATTTGAAGCAGGAGGCTTCAATAGATGTTTTTCTGCTTCATTCTTGTGACCTGGGTCAGTGTTTTCAGCTGTTTTTCTGCTGTCCACCCTAAGTCAACAAAGGACTTATGTGTACCCTTAACTTCAAGTAGGGCTACTTACATATGTTTTTTAACTCAAACACCCATGAAAGTGCTGTGCTGAGAGCTTGAGCTTGCAGAGGAGAAGCCAGATTTTCTGGTATTCCTTTCAGAGAGAAGCCTGCATTTAAGAATAGGCTGGAGGTTACCACTGTTAAAAGCAAAGGACAGAGAGCAACTGTGCACATTCTGATCGGGGCACACGGGCACCTCTGTGAGTCAGGGCCAGCTCTGAGCAAGGCTGCCAGGTTGGGTGGATGCCATTTGGAGGCAATGCCATATTTGGCACAGCAGAGCCAAAGCCACAGAGAGGAACTGCGGAGCTACTGAAGCAGCCCCTGCCACACACCATGGTGGGACACCTCTGCCAGAATATCCCCCAGCATATCTGGGAGCCTGGTGATAGGAGCTGCATGACAAAGGGGTGCACACCTCCTCCCTTCCTCTCCCCACACTTTGCCTTCTGAGCACTGGGGTAAAGGGGAGAGGACACTCCTGGAAGAGGGAGCAGCCACTTGGTGTAATCCTGATGGAGCCCTGTTCCCAGCAGCCTGGTCAGTAGTTGGCAGTGACCTACCCTGAGTAGCAGGTGGGGACTTCTTGTCTCCCTTCCCATTCAAATGACACTGGGATTTGTAAACTCACCACTCAGAGGTATAACATCTCTAGCTTTCATCACAAGCCTTTATTTTTCCAGGTGGTCAGTTTGACAAAAATCCTCCAACAGAACCACTAAGTCATCCCTCCTCACCATTTGAACTCTTCTACACTGAAACCTCTCTTCTCTTTACATGGCAAACTACGTGTATTGTGCAAAGGAAGAAATGAGAAGCAATGCTGGAAATCCTGCTGATCTGGCAGCAAACAGCAGACAGTGATGTTGAACACTCTTTTGAGATGGGGCATATCCCCATATCCCAGATGTCTCCATGAGTGAAGGAAAGGGTTCTCCTGACCTCTGGGAGGATGCATTTCACCTTTATCTTCACAAAGCTTATAGTTATTCCAGGAAGCACTTCACTAAACTTACAGCTTTCTCATTTTTGCTTTTGACAAATCCAGATTTCAGATTAAGGACAAAGTCTTCTGACCACAGAGAATAAGAAACTGAAAAGAACAAAAACCAAAAACCAAAAAACACACACAAAAGAACCAAAAACCAAAAAACCCCAAAAAACCCCAAAACAACAAAAAAAAAACACCCCAAAAAACCAACAAAAAAACCCAAAAAACACCACACCAAAACAAAACCACAAAAAAAACCCCAAACAAACAAACAAAAAAACCACCCCAACCCCCCCCAAACCAAAACAAAAAAACAACCCTCCCAAACCCCAAAAAACCAACAAAAAAACAACAAGAACAAAAAAACCACAAAAACCATCCCAAACTCTAAACCAAACAAAACCAGATCCTATAATGCTTGCAACAGTTTAGATTATAAAAAATATTCGTTATTTATATCAAATGTAAATAGACTGTTTCAGGTTTTATTCACCATTGCCTGGCCTGCAGATGTTCCCCAGAAGTAACTTAAAAATGCTGAGGATGTTTCCCAGATATGTTTTTGTCTTGTCATAAATTGCATTTGAGGAGTTTTTTTTGTAATAAATGGTGTACCTTCTTAATAATTTCGCTCTAGCGTTTATCTTCCCTGAGCAGGCAAAATGTCTGGGCATTTGTATGAGCACACCACCTCTGTGTTCATTTCAAGATCCCAAGCCTCTCTCTAAAGGAAGGTAAGCATCAATACCCCTGTTTCACCACCGGAGTAACCTGCATGTCTTAAAAAAAAAAAAGTGACCGGCACAAAGTTACTTAACAAGATGCTGGCAGAGTTGTGAACAGAATAATGCAGGGCTTATGAACCTGGTCCTGCATTATAATGGTTTTTGGCTGGACAATGAGAGGTTCCACATATATTTTCAGTAGATACTTTTCTCTTTCATCTCTCAACTTTTGTCAGCCTCCAAATGACAGCTGCAAAGAGACAACCTTCTTTTACTCCTTAACTGTGCACAATGGGAGAGATTTGTAAAAGTTTCTTGGGCAAAATTTTCAAAAGTGCTTAAACCTACATGAAAGGTAATGAAATTTAGGCTCCTACATTGCTTATGAGCTCACCACCCAGAAGTGGAGACAGAGTTTCAAAAAAATGCAGTCTGCATTGAGAAAAGTACATGAGGGTCCTCTCTTCAAAGGTGCTTGGAGACCTGCAGCTGCCACAATCACAACTCCAGGCAGATTTTCAGAGCCCCAAAAGCCAGTGTGCCGAGGTCTTCTGAAAGACACCTATCATGTGTTCCACAAATCTAAATGGACCACTTTGAAAATCTAATGCAACAGGAGGTCCTGAGGCCCTGTGAGTTTCCATGGGAGATGATCTGGGGATAGAAGCCAGAGAATGCTGGTGTGGCTACCAGCAGACCCTGAGGCTGGCCAAGCCATCACCTCTGAGAGCAGGAGCAACCTGCTGCACCAGGGTGGGCAGCCCAAGCAGCATCCCCCACACCAGGCACCTCCAGCATGCAGGGAATGTGGGGGCAATGGGGAATCATCTCCTTGGAGCATGGCTCTTTGCCAGGGGTGTCATGGTTGCTTGTGTGACTTTCCTTCCCAACTCAGAGGAGATGGATAAATTTTTATCCACAGTCAAGTCAAGAGAGGAGTCCCTGTGCTAGGGTTCTGCTGTTTCCTGGTATCTGGATTGCTGGGGCTAGGAACTAGTGAGCCAGGGATTACTCACTGCTGAGCTTGTAGAGCACAACATCCGCTGATTTACCAAGTATTCTCCTTCTGCACACTCTTCATCTCCCAGAGGGAACAAAGCAGTGTAAAGCATCCTGCCTATAATCTCTTCAAGCAAATGCTTCATTTTTATTGCTGTCACCCCTACGTGCCCAAATCGTGCTCTGTGTTCACCACTCTGTTTCAGTCACCAAAGTTAACAGAAACTGTTTACAAAAGGGTGATTTTCTAACCCATTTCATTCCAGGGATCAGATTTATATCAGGGTTTTACAGAGAGTAAATGACATAAATTTATAATTTTCTTTAGCAAAGATCTGTACTCATGTCTGCATGACTAGAGGTCAGAGGGGCTGGGGAAGGAACTGAATTTAATTCACAGCATAAAAGTCCCCTGAGTAGATACGATGTGGTGGTTTCTTGCATATGCAAAAATGAAAATGAAGCACTGTCAAGTTTCCTTCATCCTGCAGCCTTGCTGACGCACAGCCTACAGTGCAAATGAAGATGCAGGCCATACAATGTGAAGTGCTCCCACTGTGCCTTTGAAAATAGCTTGTTTATTCTAAATTAGGCAACTCCTTCAGTGTGTTTTTAGCTTCACAAATCCCTTACTTATTCCCAGCATTTCATCATGACACACAGTCATCAAAAACTGACACAGCTGGAAGGGATGTCTGAACTGCTGAACACACTGGGTGTGTACTCATGGAGAAGGAAGTGTTTGAAGGAGACACATGCAGGTACATATTTACAGAATCTTCTGCCAGGCTTGAAGGATAACACAGCCAATAACAGCATCTGAAAATGCAGTAAGTGAGAAAGTAAAGGTTGCATGGTGAGCCAGCAGGAGCAAGGTGAGCCAGCCTGTACCTGGTAAATGAAGGATGAAAAGGGACTTGAGAATGTAGAGAGCTGCCTCTGTGAGACACTTTTGAGGGGGAGACATTTGGAAAAGCTGCACAGAGTGTTGATGTGAGCCCAATGCATGGGAAAGGATCTTGGCAACCCTCCAAGAAGCAACAAAGCATTTTTTGAGTGCAAAGAAAGCTGTAAAGATATGGGCAAGAAATCTTAGCTAAAAAGCTTTATTTCACGTACTTTATACAAACACACACCTCCCCACACCCACACCCTGCAAGACAGAAAGACTGGGACATGCAGGGAGAGCAACAAGTGGGAAGCAGGACTGAGTGAAAAGCAGTCAAGAAAAGTGCTGCCACCTTGGTGCAGAGAAAACATTAGCATCTCTTTTAACCATGCTGAGCTCATGTTGGTAACAAATAATTCCCAAGGAAATATTGCAGGATGAAATTCCCATCTTGATAGATGGAGGAAAAATCATTGGGATTTGAAAGTCATCTGCATGAAAAGAAGACCTAAGTTTGTGAATAAGGACAACTCAGAGGGGCAAGGAATGGCACAAAGGAAAGATTATCCCACAAACAGCTGAGGGGAGACAAAAAAGAAACCATCAGAGATCTGCACAAGGGAAAAAGCATGCAGAAAAAGAGAAGGCAGATGAGAAAAGCAGGGGAAGCCAAGATTTTGGGTTAAATATGTAATCAAATACATCATCCTAAGTAACTACATGTCCAAGTTAGGTGAAACTAGTAGCCCGGTTTGGGCTAGAGGAATCTTAAAGAATTATAGACTTTTGTGCATGAAACTTCAGTGCTGTGAAAGGGATGAAGTCAGATTAAAAGTTTGGGTTGGAGCTGTAAAAGAAGATGCAGCTGTTTTCCAAGATAAAAGGGGAATTAAAGGATCTCGGTGCAAGAAGTTGGGGACAGCAGCATTAGAAGGGCAAGGATGCACATAAGTCGTGATTGTCTTGAGTTTGCTAATTCTTCCTGAAAAGTACCTTAAACTGGGCATTTTATAGCTCGGCACTTTGGTCAAACACTGCTGGAAAGCTCTCCTGCCATCAGCAGAGCCAGCACTTCCCTGCAGTTGCTGGTCCTTAGCAAGGATGTGGAAGCATTTCCCATGCAAGACAGCTGAGAGCAGACCATGGAGTGGCATACACTCTGCAAAACAAGTAATGTAACACCACCCTCAATGCTACCAATCCTTTCTTCTAACACCTTTTTTTCAGGAACTTCTGCCCGACAGCACTGAATTTCCTTGGGCCATTAGGAGGTACCTCAGACTTGATTGGTGAAACCTGGGCGGAGTCGGCCTGAGAGTTTATTCAAACACTAACTGGGGCAAGGCCAGGCGGTCTATGTTGAGACCTAAAATTGTGAGCACCAGCCCTGTGTCCATTGGCATCTCAGCTGTGTCACTTCACAGGAAATACAGATGCTGATTTAACAAGAGTAAATCTTTGTTCCTGACCCCTGACTTGCCAGAAGTATCATTTAGGACGTGCCAGCCTCTCCCTGGGCTGAGCAGTGCTGATGGGTTCACATCCCATATCAGTCCTTTCCTTCTCTGCATCATCCCAATATCCTCCTTGGGCTCCTGGGGTAGGAACACTTTTTTTCTTTCAGTGCTGTCACTGACAAGCAGCTGGTGGAATATATTATTGTTGAATGCATGCTGTTCTTTTCCTTTTATAAGGAAAAGATATGCTCTTTTTTTCCCCACTTGGATTGTCATGGGAAACTACAATTCCCCACCTAAGAGAAAAACAAAAAAATGGAAATATTGTTATTATTAATAATAAGAATTGTACTCTGGGAGACTGGAACAAATGAAACAACTCAGTGTCAAATATGTATTTTAGAGAAGAAAAATATGTTGAAACTGATCATCAACACAGCTATTAAAGCTTTTTTCTAAACAAATGGTTCCAAAGCTTCCTGGCATAACTCATCAAGAAATGTGCTAGAGAAACACAGCAAGGTAATATTACCACTTACTATCTTCGTATTGTACTTCAGGGATGTTTCAAGAAGAAAATAATGCAATATAGAGTCATGCAGTAATGATAATTCTAAACAAATCGTTTTTGTCTACATCTGGTATCCGATTTGTTTTCTATTATCTTCCCTCACATGAGAAAGAGAGCAAATCTCAAATATTTAAGGGCAGTGATTTGCCTTTAAAGTTCCAAGAGGAAGCGGTGGTAGTTGTGACAAGCAAGAGGCCCCGAGCCCCCGGTGGTGCTCTGGGTTAAGCCGTGCGCGAATCCCTCCACCCCCTCTCCAGTGGCTTCTCGCGGGGCAGGAGGACTCCCTGGAGCCTGACAGCAGCTCTGAGGGCAGTTCTGCCTGAGCAAAAAGTGTTCTGCGCTTTATTGGGCTCGGTGGGATGCGGCCCCGCCGCCCCTTCCCGAGCTGAGCCTCCCGAGTCCCCCGAGCCCCGCTCTCCCGGGCGCTGCGGGGCGCGGCCGCCAGAGGGCGGCGCTGAGGCCGCGGCGCGGCCGGGCGGGGCGGGGCCGTGAGGGGCTTGAGGGGCTTGAGGAGCCGTGAGGGGCGTGAGGGGCTTGAGGGGCTTGAGGAGCCGTGAGGGGCGTGAGGGGCTTGACGGGCTGTGAGGGGCTTGAGGGGCGTGAGGACCGTGGAGGGGCTTGAGGAGCCGTGGAGGGGCCGTGAGGGGCTTGACGGGCTGTGAGGGGCCGTGAAGGGCTTGAGGAGCCGTGGAGGGGCCGTGAGGGGCTTGAGAAGCCGTGGAGGGGCCGTGAGGGGCTTGAGGGGCCGTGGAGGGGCTGCTGCCGCCTCACCTGCCACTGACACCCCATCGCAGGCACCGACAGCACCGACCACAGGCCGAGGAAACCCCTCTGCTGCACTGAGGCCGCAGCAGGTGCGAGGAGTCAGCAAGTGACAGATTCGGAGGGTCTTCCCACAGCAGGAAGAGGCAGAAGTTGGGCCGAGCTTCTGCTCTTGTCTCAGGATAATTCAGCTCTGAGTTTAGTTTCGTGCGCTGGCCTCAACACCCATTCACGGGATTTGTTTTAGTGGCTTTGCGTATCAACAGAGCTTTTGGCTCGATCCTTATTGCTGAACTCCAGCTGATGTCTGAAAAGCAAGGGAAGCATTGGGTTTTCTGGAAGGCAAAGCCATCTACCAGTGTAGTTCCCTTTGTTAGAACATCTATGAATTTGGCAGTGCTGGGTTTTCTACCAAGTAATGACTTACCTCTGACAAATGGTGGTAGAAGGAAAGGTGGTACAAATGTTGAGTGATGCCCAAAAACTGTGGAGAAAAAGATAGGGTGCTGCAGGGCAAACACCTTGTTTCTGGTTTCTGAAGAAGAGAGCATATTAAAAATAAAACCAATAAGAATGTGAAGAAATACAAAGACTAGGGAGAAAATCAACGCAACATTCATAGAAGGAAGCCATTGCCCTCAAACCTAATGCTACTTAAGTTAGAAGTCAGTGAGGTTGTAAATAAGGATAGTCAGATAATACATATGTGCTTGGACTCCATGAAAGCTTTCATAAACTTAGCGTTTAATAAAGGTTACAAAATAGGAGAGTGCTTTGTATAAACAAATTCTGAAAAATATACAGGTAGGTGAGTGTTCAGAATGGTCTTGTGGTATTCTCTGAGCATCTAACCAATGATAAAATAATGAAGGAAAAAAAGGGGAAAAATCAATCATTTGCAACAAGCAATTATATTAGCTACAATGAAGACAGAGGGATAAAAGGCTTTGCAATGCTGAAATAACTGGGCTTTTATTCCCAGAAAAATAGTGCATTGGAAGGAAACCTGAAACTGTGGAATAGGTAAGGCTTAGTCTGATTTGGAGCATAGTTTTGCTTGCAATGAGACAGCCAATTCTGACATCATGCTGCTTTTCTAATGGCATAACTTGCCTGAACTCAATGATGTGTTGTCTTGATTTACCAGAAAAAGACACATAACAGCATCCAGCAAATTCAATTCTGCATTTGTAGCGACTGCAGAGAGAGACAAAATTGAGATGCAGAACTATGAGCACACTGGAAAAGTCAGCCCTGCACCAGGAAAAGAAAGCTCTCCATCCTTTGTAAAGAAGAAAGGCACAGTGTGCAATTCCCACTCCATCTATGAAGAGTACATTCATAAACATGTTCCTAAACTTCACTCAGAAATCAGACTGAGAGGGTTTGTAGAGAATGTGTCAATGGATATGATTTAATAGGACCTCAATTCAGTCATGTCATTCCAATAAAATACAGCTCTTCTTCCCACAATGGATGTTATCCATATGAAATGAGAGAGCTGGATGGTCCCTTGGAGTTCACAGCCCTCACTGTTCTCACTATGAATACCACAGGGAAAAAATCTTTCAGAAAGATGCATGAGCCTTCAGCTAAAATTAAATCAAAGTCAACATAAAATACTATCTGAATTCATGAATGTATTGACAGCTCTCAGCACTCATTTCTGTGTCTTGGCAAGTCAGTGTCCTATCTTATTTAACTGAATAAACAAATTATTGGTTTTCTGGGCAGACAGACAAGTGTGTGAAAAATAAATGACTTTTTGAATAATTTTCTCAGCATATCACTGTGCTTCAGCAAACATCATAGAAATCCCAAATAAGGGGTTTCTAAAACAATATAATAAGTTTAACTATTGTTTTTTTGCATTTCATGGAACTAATCCCATTATCTGTCAGACTGTACTGTTAGAGGAGAAGAGAATTCAAGTACAAAGTGAATGTATCATCCTGGAAGCTCAGTGAAAATGTGAATATGGAAAAGACAAAGCATCTGACAAGTGCTTTGAGGATCCTCTACCAAGGAATGATTCTGCAGTCAGTCAACTGCAGCTGTCGTTGGGACACTGCTTTGATCCCTTACTTGGGACACATGTACATTGGACACGTACCTTTTTTTAAACTTTGGGGTGCTTTTCATCTACCCTGCAATCTATGTAATAGAATTCTTCTAGTGTGCTTGTATTGTTAATTTGGGTGTGATATGCAGCACTAGAAACAGCAAAAGGGCTGTTCCAGCTGTCAGTAACTTTGCACCTGAAACTAAATGATTCCCTTCTATTCAGCAAAGTTTAAACCTTAGGCAAATGAACACATTGCAGACTACATGAAGGACATTGGGGTCCTCAGCTTCCACCTTACAAATCTGACAGGAAAGAAAAGATTTTCATCAGGCACTAATTTTGCAAAGATGATGTCAGTAAAATGAAGGAGATTAGCTGGCCTCAGAAAAACAGCTATGCTAGTGGGGTATTGGGCACAGATGAAAGTCATTAGAGGACTCTGAATTATCAACAATTATCTATAACACACCAATTATTCTGTCACACTGAAAACCCTTTCCAGAAACCTGAGCAGTGACTGAAACAAGACTATCCTTCACCCACCTTCTGTGAGATTAAACTTTTGTGCCTAATCCTGTCTGCTCTTTCAGGTGTGCCAAAACACAGATATATTAATATTTAAAGCGCTGGGGAAGAAAGGTTAGAAATAATGAAATGCTTTGCCATCTAAATTTGAAAACCATTCTATCCCTTAGATGAAAAAACCCCTGCAGTACTGATAAGACATTTAACAGCAGTAACAGTTCAGGTTGCTCTCTGTAATGTACAGTGTAAATGGACCATTTCAAGCGCGTTAAATATGATGAAGGTAAAATGAAACCATGTCCTCTACAGTATCTAAAACAATTTTGAGGCAGACTCAACCCAACACAGCTGTATAACTTTCAGCCACATCTGAAAACTCAGTACAGATTTTGTTCTTTTCCAAATGTCGGTAGTCAAATAGGTTTTCCATTAACACCAATAGGCTGCTCTGGAAACACTCTTGGCCAATGTCTCACCACAGCCATTTTCCTGACACAGAAACTTTAACTAAACTGAAGGCTAAAAAGTATTAAGTATTAAGATATTTGTACACAGGACAGCACCCTAGATTTCCCATCTGAATTGCTCCAATTTGAGACCAAAGAACCAGAAAAGCTAGAAAATGTTATTATGAAAACTCTGTGAGGGAGCTGATAAATGAAAATACCTTTTTGACAGTGAACTCTGTGTTTGTAAGGGCAATTCTAAGTGCTCTTTTTGTCTGGGCTGACACAGCAGGTGGAGGCACTTCACCTCACCGCCCATGTTGTTGTTTCACTCAGAATGGTTATTGAGAGTGCTCATTCAGTGTTTCATGAGGATAAACTAAGCCACCAAAAAAAGCTATCAGCGAAAGTTTTTCACCTATCAACTTGGTAGTGGAGTTCAAAGACTCTTACTATTTGTTGTCTTGTCCTATTGCTCAGCACCACTGAGAAGAGCCTGGCTTCATCCTCTGGCACCCTCCCATCAGCTACTGATAGACATTGATGATGTCCCCTTTTAGTCATCTCTCCTTGAGGCTGAGCTGGCACAGTTTCCCCAGCCTTTCCTCATAAGAGAGATGCTCAGATCCCTTATTAATCTTTTTTGCCCTCCACTGAACCCACTCCAGGATCTCTGTCGCAGCGCTGGGGGTTGACTGCAACATGTCTTTTGGGTTCCCTGATTTCAGGGCAAATGTGGCACAGAAAAAGGAGCAGGTGTGATGAAGTGGCTGAAAAGTAAAATCAATTTAATGAGAAATAAAATAGGAAAACACAGAACTCTCAGGACAAAAGCCATACATTGTATGGGGGCGAACTCCAAAGACTAGAAATGAGGGGGGAGTGGCAATATGTAGCCTCGAGGGTAGAAGGTTCTAGAAGCATGACTGAATTTGGAACATTGACAACCAGTAGGGAAGCAGAACTTGGGTTCGTTAACGTAATAACTGCAGAGCCACCTGGGAGGAGATCTCTGTCTCATCCTAAGTTAAACAAACATCTCCCAGGGCTTGAAGCCAAGACCTGACCTGTCAGGGGTGAGACTTGGCTGGTCCTGTGCCTCTGTCAGGCTGATGCCCACAGATCTCTAAGTCTCTCTTGTACTGAGGAGCCCAGAACCTGACACAGCTGTCCAGATGTGGCCTCACCAGGGCTGCATAGTGAGACAGGATCAACTCCCTGCACCTGTTGGCAGTGCTCTTCTCATGCACACCAGGATTCTATTTGCCTTCTTGGCCACCAGGGCACACTGCCAGCTCAGATGCTTCTGTATTTTGTGCTGTTCATCCACTGCACACTGAAGGAGTGAACAAGTGGGAAGATGGGGAAGGCAAGCATATTCCAGTGGGGTAGGACTCCCACTTCACTCACAGAATGAGGGCCCAAAGCACACAGAGAGCCCCTGGCATGGCTGGCCCTCCTTACATTTTTCACCCTGGCTTCTCTTCTCCTTCCCACTTTTGAGCCTTGCAGTCTTTGTAATGCCTTTGGCTCTGCAAATGCAGATTCAAATGACCTTCCCCAAATGCAGTGGTCATTACTCCAACCAACCCATTCATCTTTTCCTTCCTGTACTTGGTTCAATAGAATAATTAATATTTTCACTGGAGCTGACCCAAATTACTCTAATCAAGAGGAATTGGCAAGCTGGCTAACTCCCTGTAGGTGTTTGTCAGGGATGAAGTAGGACCACCTTTTCTGTAATAGATACCAGGATTCAAAAAACTACTCCTCATCTTCTCCAAGTTCATCATGTGTTAGAAACAGCAGAAAGGATTTCAGATTTTTAGATTAATGCTATGGGTCCCATCTGTGCAGCATGGGGATAGAAGCAGGATATGTTATATATTCCTTTACATTGGTTTTGATTTTGGGTTTGGTTTCAGTTTTAGTTTTTGTCTTCCTCTTAGGTTTAGGCATCACAGCCTAAGGCAAATATAAATAGGTAAATATCTAATGGTTTCTAATGGTTTGCGTCCTGAAAATTAAGTACCTTCTCTTAAAATGCAATTCTTATCAGGCAAAGGAAGAGGAATGCTTAATCATGGGATTACTGTTATTTACTACCAATTTATAGGAACACCAGGCTCAGAGATGCTTATCTCCTTATCAATGTAATCATCCAGGAAATTGAAGGCTGTTGGAGCAAAGCCCTATGAAGTATGTGGCAACTCACTTTTCTTTCATTGAAGAGAGAAGCAGACAGTGAGGATGAATTGAGACACAGCTGAAATCTAACCCATTTCCTACAAGACCATTGCCAAGCTTTGGTGTATTCCCTTTGGCAGAAATGCTTTCTCAGAGCACCAAAGTGTACTGTCTGAGGGACTGACCTTATCACTCTCTATAAGTGCCTGCAAAAAGGCTGTGGCCAGACAGGGATCAGCATTTTCCCCCAGGCAACCCATGACAGGACAAGAGGACATCATAAACTCAGCTATGGGAGGTTTTAGGTTGGACATTAGGAAGAGTTTTTTAATGGAAAGGGTGATTAGATATTGGAATGGGCTGCCCAGGGAATTGGTGGAGTCAGTGTCCTGGTGGTGTTTAAGGAAAGACTGGATGTGACATTCAGTGCCCTGGTCTAGTTGGCAGGTGTTGGGTCATGGGTTGGACTCTGTGATTTCAGAGGTCTTTTCCAATATGATTGATCCTGTGATTCTGTGATTCAAACAAAGAAATAGTAGAGAAGTGCTGTTATACAGTGGACAGAATGAAGTAATAAATAAGACTCTTAACCACTCTGAAAACAAAGATTATTCTTCTTAAAAAAAAAAAAAAACCCACAAATGAACAGCCATGAACATGATCTGCATTCAGTCAAGGCTTTCATGTTGTCATACTCCATCATGAGTGTCTGCCAAGCTTTGTGTCCAGTGACATCCTCTCTGTTTCAGTGACTCCTTTTCAGCTTGTTCAGTGCTTCTCCTATTTACAAGTGCAGCCATAGTCTCTCGAGGCAGGCTTTAAAGTGTATGGATCTGACTGATGTGAAACACTATTTGAAGAGACATGTGAAATGAGAAGTATGCTTCTTACTATTTATTTCTCCTTGGAAATGCTGAATTCACTTGAGCCCATGCTGACAATGATCTGTGTTTATGAAGATTCATAACTGACTCATAAATGCTCTAAAATAGCCTGAAAATCTCACAGCAAGGGTGTAACAGGAACATATTCAGGAATAAAGAGAATTCGACTGGGAGCAATAAGACCTTTCATGCTGACATAATAATACCATGGCATTTTCCTGTTCTTTCTCCTATGGCTACCACACACTCAGGACCCTGTACTGTAATCTGTACTGATTTTGGCCAGTGTCTTATTCCATAGGTGACTGGTGAGACTGCTCTTTGTGCAAGATGTTGCTCCCTGTAAGTAATGGTATTGTGGCCCCTAATGAGTTTAAAGTGCTTAAATAATGCTCAAAAGACAAATGTCCTGACTACAGTACCAGATAGGGATAATGAGTTAGACTGTGTGTGAGGAGGTAAACATTTTTTCTACCTTTATAAAGCTAATACCTTTATGAATGGAGTTCAAATTATGAATTACCCAACTACCTTCTGTATTAGATTTGTATCAGATTCCTGTTTCCTCGCTTTTACAGAGTGGTGTTTTTTAAAGGATAATCTATAAAATGAACGGCCTGGGTAATCTTCGAAAGAATCTTTCCTTTTTCGTTAATGAAACAGGATAAAAATCCCAGCAGACTCTATAGTACACTTATCCTTAAGAATGTGTGAATTGAGATTAGTTGAAAATTCAGTTTCTGGTATTGATTTTACTTGCACTATCAACCTGCTAACCCCTGGCTAGCAGAGGTGGAGTCTTTAGCTTAATGTTGTTCTGTTTTGTTTTTTTCAAAGATAAACAGTAAAACGTTATCTGTGGCAATTTTCACAAAAATGTTCTCATTCATTTTTTACACCTCTCAAAAATGCATGAAAAAGTTTGTTCCATAAGTATTTGCTTGGTAGTCCACTCAGTTAAGGAAATTCAATCTTCACATTTTCGAGGAAGTAAATAGAACACTGAGTTTGGAAAGAAGAATGCTTAGCTCTAGCTTTTACTAATTTCTCAGTGACTATCACCAGAACATGATCAAGATGATTCCATTATCATGTGGGGAATTATGATTTATCATTGAAGTCAGTGAATCATAATATCATAGAATGGTTTGGGTTGGAAAGGACCTTGAAGTATCATCGAGTTTCAACTCCCCTGCCATGGTCATGGTCAGGAACAACTCCCACCACACCAGGCTGTTAAAAATTTGGAAGTGCTCTATGTCTTGCAGAATAAAGCTGTTGCGGTGTGGGTTTTCTACTCTAAGTTTTCAAGCTAGCTTTCTATTTCATTTGTGTGTTATGATTTAAATTATACATACTGTTAGGTGTCAATCCTCTGTGCCCCTGCCTCTATTTCTAGAGCCTTCCCTGCCAGTCTTTCTTAAATCGATATATCATTTGCTTTTTCATATCATCACACTGCTTCCGCTATTCCCATTGGATTTTGTTCTGTACTCCCCGCCCTAAACCCCTCCCTGAGTGCATTTTCATTGGTTGCTTGCTTTGTATTGCCCTGTCTATAAAACGCACGGGAGGACACGTGCCCCTGGTCTTTGGGGTTCATTTTTTAGTTGTTATGCTTCAGTTATACCCGTAATAAATCTCCTTAGTTCACCCCAAGACCCATCTCGTTTTCACTTTGTCTCTGCGCCCATAGACTGGCTGAGCCAGAGTCCCGGTGGGGAAGTGAGAGCTCCCCGGGGGAAGGTGTCGCACCCCTGAATGTCGCTGCGTGCCCTGGGGTTTAGGAAAACACGCACAGCGACATAAAGCAAAAAGGCTTCCCTTTAAAAGGCTGCACTAAATATTATCCATTGGCAAATCAAAATGTGATCATCTGTTTTGATTCAAAACAAAACAGGCATGCCACAAATTCCATCTCAGCTGGAAGGTGAGTAGCAGAGCAGTTTTTCTTAGAAAGGAGAGCATTTCACAGGCTATGCAGAACTCACAGGAATATTCCTGTGCCAGTCACAAGGAGCTAACCCTGCTGGCATCAGGACCTGTAGAACAGGAGAAGGGCAGAGGGATCAGCATGGAAAGCAAGCACAGAATGCTGTGGCAACATTTTTGTGGGAAAAGCAGTCCCTTTTCAAGAGCAAAATGAGGCTAGAGGTAGCCTGGGAATAAAACTGCTCTGGATCCCAGCAGCAAAGCTGAGCTGTAACTTTAGGCTCAGCCTAATGGCACCCAGCAGCAAGTGCTCATGCCATGTGTACCCTCTGAGCTCTCAGGCAGTGATCAGCGCAGTCCCCAGACCTGGGAACTCACCCGCATGGAACTCTCTGTCAAAGCTCTGCCAGACCGTCTGTGTCATGCTTCTCCTATCATGAACTTTGGGCAGCCCTGTCACACTGGTGTAAAGGAGGCTCTTCTGAGTTATCTGCACTTCTCTTCCCCTGAGTGTAATTGCAGTGGCATAAGAAAGTTGTTTTACTGTTGAAGCCTGATACAATCTCAGGCCTTGTGCCTCTCACTGTTTCAGCTCTCTTCCCAGCTGGGATCTCTGCAGGGAATGAGGCTGTCATTCTGCAACTGCTTTAAGCTGCAAAAACTGAGGGGCAGCTGTCACAGGAGAGGTCTTGCCCTGTCCCATTGCTGGGCTGTGTGTTTTCCACATCCACTTTTGTGTTCCTGTGAGTACTGATACCTGAGATCTGAAGCAGCTCCAGCTGGCAATGGGAGCACAAAGAAATGAAGAAAAAATTTTTACATCCAGACTGGTTTTGGTGTGGAAGTTACCAGGCACAATGTGACACGTGAGCTAGAGCACAGACAGGCAGGCAACGTGGGGCTATTCAGCAGGGCAGGTGGGTGCTAGTTTACTGTTTAAGATAGAGAGTATATCACCACACATTAGAGCACTGGGGGAAAGACTGTGCTCTTCAGGGTCTTGTGGGATCTGACTGTGGCTGCCTGCAAGGTGCTTTCCTCGTGTTCCCCATAATGGTAGTGGGGGAAAGGTGTCCTTGCAGCTCCCCATCTAACTGTGCAATAATACATGTCCACCTGCAGCTTCTTCCCAGTCTCTAAACTCGTGATGTTCTTACAAGTTTCTTCTTCAACACCAATTATTCTTGTAAGAAAATGCAGAGGTTTTAACAACATTTTTTTCACTCCACTGCCTTTAAGGCAGGGCTATAAATCATACTAAATGCCTCCACATTATGTAAATTGACTCATTTGCAGAACATTTTTCATTCAGTATAAACAGAGCAATTACACTCTTTGATGTTTGCCCAAAATTGCTATTTTCTTTTCCCCCTTCCAAAGGGGGACTTCTAATCTGTGTCATCTTTTCTCTTGTGTTATGCATATTATGCATTAAATGAGAATGTTCTGCAAATACTTCATCCCAACTCTCCTTTTTTAAAAAAATCTGCTATCTTCCTAGCCCTCCTTCTGATGTGTGTACTTTCCACTGGTTCATTTAATCTCCTTCACTCTTTGTTCAATCCCTTCTTGTATTATTAGGTGATACTTCCGATACTTTCCCTTCAGTTTTCTTTCTCTTTTTCAGAGCGTGTTTCATGCTTCAGTACAGGACATTCAAAAAATGTCTTCTTTTGCCATGTCATGGCAAAACATCTTAAACAGCTTTTATGTCTGTTAATTCATCATTTCACCAAAGCTTCTCTGGGTTTCTATGTTGGTCGTCCTAGTGATGCCCTTGACACAAACAGTTGAGTACTAGAGTGCTTCTGCTTCTCTGCAACACTGATGTTGCATTATGTGCTGGCTTTGTATGTTGCATCAGAGTTACCTATAACAACCATGTTTTGATCCAAGAGAACTTGAGCAAATATTATTTGATCCAATAATAACCTGAATAATGAAAGCAGCACTTTCCAGAATACGGCCTTCAGCAAAAGGCATGGAAGCCTAAAAAACAAAGTAGAGCTCAAAGTTTTTCCCAAAGTACCTAGAGAATGACAGAAATCACAGAATGGTCAGAATTGGAAGGGACTTCTGGAGATCATCTAGTGCAGATCCCCTGATAAAGCAGGTTCACCTGGAGCAGGTTGCACAGAATCACATCCAGGTGAATTTTGAGTACCTCCAGAGAAGATTTCACCACTTCTCTGTGCAGCCTCTTCCAGTGCTCTGTTATCCCAAAAACCCACCTTTATACATTTCCTATGAGGCCACAGTAGAGTTTTTCCTCATATTTAAATGGAACTTCAATTTGTGACTGTTGCTCATTGTCCTGTTGTTGGGCAGCACTGAAGAGTCTGGGCTCATCCTGCTGACAGCTACCCACAGACAGAAATGCCTGTTATTCTCAGTGATTATTTTCTTTTATCTAGTCAACGAACTAATTAATTACTGAAAGTAAAGATCAGTTTTGTGTGCCATTTTTAAAAACTGAAGATGTAAGATAAGGGATGCCTGGTTTTGAACATCCAAGAATGCTGAGTCTAAGGTGCAGTGCAGTTTAGAAACTCCACCACACTCTCCTGTTAGAAGATGAATTTTGGTGCAGTTAAAGTCAGATAGATCTTCTTTATTGCTCTAACTCTTTCAGATAAAAAATCCATGATGACAGTTTGCTTCTCTGTATAATTTATTTTCTTAATTGTTTTTCCATGGTACTTCTTTAATGACAGAAACACATGGAGTCAGTCACCCTGACAAAGTGCTCTTTCAGTTAGCAGGTGGAAACCTGCAGTTGATTTTATCCTTACAAGTGTCATCTTTCCTTGTCTTTCTGTCAGTGTTTTTGAACAAAAATGTCAATTAATTCATCTGCAGCTATGGTTTCTTTGCAATGCTGTAAACTTTTAAGTACTTCTGAAGCACAAACAATTAAGTGTGCCAGTTTTTCTCTTGGCAGGCATCTTCTGTGCATCTTTAACTGATACAGGCTGTACCGCTGTTTTCTAGGGAATGTTCTTTATAATCTTAGCAGGAGGCTTCTGCTATAATAATTATTTAAATGCTTCCTGTCTTAGATGAATAGACCACCACACTGATTCTGCAGACTTTATTACAGAGTGAATTTTTGCTGCTTCGTCTAATCCCTTTTATTTTATCCTTTTCTTACTATTATTTTTCACTGGAGGATGTATTCATTTTGTCAATCAACATCATAGCTTTTGACAAAAAATATTGGTATCTCTGCAAAATCAGGGATCTGCTGAAGGAGGTTTTGTCCAGTTAGGTATAACTGGATGTTGGAAGTTCAGCTGGCTTCCAAACCATCTGAACACTTCCAGGAAGCCCCATTTTTTGCTTTCACATGACCACCCCCTCATAGCTGTATTATCTGTTACTGAGGCAGTAAACCTCTCCTTAATTTTCTAGTCAATTCTTTATCCTTAACTAAACCATCAAATATCCATGGCCTTGCTCTTGGAAAGAGCTGATTTTTTTCTTCAACAACACACTTCTGTGGCAAACTGTCCACAAAACACTCATGAAAGATACTGGAAGATTTTTGGGTAATGGGTAAGGCAGACTGATGGTATGTTTGGAGAAATTAGGAGCAAGATAATATGGGGTTTTTGGGATTATCCCATTTGTTCTTTGTTTCCTTAACCTGAGACAATTTCCTTTGGAGCTGTCTTTCCTTTTGAGGTCAGTTTCCAAACACAGTCTAGTCCCATAAGAAATGAAGGCTATGAGTGGCTCAGTTGGAAAACTTCAGTTGCAACCAAATTGTTCAAAAATAAACTCTCCATATATTTTTTTACAAAAACTGATCATTCAGTGTCATTTCACTCTAACAGACCCAAGGGATCTATTAACAAGAACCTGGGTTACTCTCACCTTCTGGGTCAGGTTGTGCCCAGAGGTAAGGGGCCAAATTTTGCCTCAGGCCTCTAGCAGTTGTAGTCAAGGAGCTTTGCTGGAAAGTTTCTTAAAATCTTTAGTTGCTCTTCTTCAAAATTAAGAATTATTTGCCTAATTACAGTAAAGCTGGAAACATTTAAAAGTACTGTCCATTTCCATATGAGTCACCCTGTCCATGCTTTCTGGAAATTTTGTGTGCATGCTTTTCACCTTTGCATTTAAAGGTTTGACATTATGTTTTCCCCCTCAATCTCAGAAGAATAGTAGCAAAAGAAAAAAAATCTGTATTTTACAGGTCTCATGAGTCTCAGATCACAAACTTAGAAATCGTCTTCATGAGAGCCACTGTTTACTCTCTCCAGTCACAGAAAATTCCTTGTGACTGAAATTGTAAAAAGTGTTTATTTGAATGTTTAAAGCTCTGTCAGTTCTTTCATTCCCTGTTAGAGAAGTTTTAGTGCATCCTTTAACTTATTGGAATACACTGTAGGCAAATCATCCTTGTTTACCTCCCTTTCTCTGGCAACTCCTTCTAGTGTTCCTTTTCAGTCCTTAGAGGGGGAAACCTTCCTTTCCTTTGCTCTCTGCCAGCCCTGGGCACTGCTTTGACACTGTTCCCAAGTCCTCCTGATTCATTGCGGCCCCACACAGAAGTTGTTACAGACTGTTCCTGTTGTCCAGGGGCTTCAGATGCAGAAGAGGGGAAAAGTCCTGTTCTGTTTATAGTGAACCATCACCTGCCTTTGCCACACAGGGTTTAATGATGCAGTGACTGCAGTCAGAGATGTAATCTGCCTTGCTAAAAGCAGTGATGTTGATGTTACAGCTCTCTATTATGCAGGAACAAAAAAAAAGAGGGATAAATTTCTGCTCACATAAGTTTACTCTGCTATTTTATTGTTACTAAGGCGCCCTCCAGCCAGGCAGGGGACAGGTCAGGCGTCATCACAGGGAGCTGGGCATGAGCGAGCTTTTGGCTGGATGATTTTAGAGGAGAGTACATCTCATGCCTATGGAGCAGGTAGAAACAGAGGTAGAAAATGAAGTGTTGTGGCTGTTTGTAGGTGGACAGGAGTGCTGTGACCTTCCTCGGAAGCGTCTTGAAAAGGACATCCTGGTGGCACAGGCATATCCAAGCCACTGGAGTGATTTAGCTCTTCTGTGAAAAGCAGCTCTATTTGGGTGACATGGAAAAACGGGATGGAGCCTTCTGGTGGAGTTCTCCAGGAGCTTTATTCTTCGAGGGGATCCGGGGACTGAAGACTAGAGAGCCAGGGAGAGCAGGGACTGATATACAGGGGAGGTGGGGGATGGGGTTACACAGCTTGGCCAGTCGGGTTAGGGATTGAGAAAGGGACCAGTCAGGGGAAGGATCAAAAATGGACACATCAGCTGGGCTAAAAAGGAGCAAGGAGGGAAAGAACCAAAGGGGTACAACCAATACCACGGTACCTGTAAAGCCTCATGGGGGGGGAACACATTTTGTCAGTATGAAGGAGAGCAGTCTCCTAAGGTTTCTTCCCTAGGGGGACTTAGCACAACCCTGAAGCCTTGGGGCTGCTTTCTCACTGGGGGAGAGTGTCCTCATCGTGGTCAGGATCCACAGCCCCCTGAGGCTTAACTACCTCCACAGTGATGCAAGTGTTTTCCGTGGGGCTTGCTCTGAATGGATGCCATGTGGGAAATCTGGGAGGTGCCACAGAGCCAGCATCCCTACTGAGACCAGGACTAGCACAGCTGCCAACTTTCCTTCCCATGCTTGCCCTATAAATCATGCCTATTTCTAAAGTTTTGGCCACCAGCAATGATCCCTGGTGTCAATAGGGATTCTAGGTCTGTATCTCTAAGAAGCACAATCTTTCAGAAAAATCAGATTGCACCAATTTTTCTCAAATGTCAATAACACTGCTTTTATCCAAACTTTTGGTGGGGAAAGGCCATTTAAAGAGTCCTGAATCAGATTGCACCAATTTTTCTCAAATGGCAATAACACTGCTTTTATCCAAACTTTTGGTGGGGAAAGGCCATTTAAAGAGTCCTGAAATCCCATCCTAGACAAAGTCTGTGGCAGAAGACAAGAAACACGGGTATTTCATGTCTGAAGTTTAGACACTCTGGATCTCCTAGACTGTAGAGGTATTTAATCTTGACTCATTACTGTGAGTGATTTGTGAACACCCTGAGGAATAAAAGTGATGATTTAGTTTTCATTTATCTTCATAACAATATTTATCATTTACAGTAACTAGGACAGCTTCCTGCAATTTGGGAAAACCTCCATGTATTCTTACCTAATTGAATGAATCACCATGGAGCCCATATTGCATTTTGAACATTTGGAGTGAGCTAGTTATTATTCATCTGCCTCCAGATTTCAATCAACAGCTCTGGGAGGCAGAAAAATGAAAGAAGAAACTCTTGAAATATAATCAGAGAAATCATTTACTATTGCTTAGAGAAATTAAACATGTTTATAGAAAATTGAATGATTCTGTAAAGGCTTCTCAACAGGAGTAAATTTACTACCAGTTTGATTTGTAATGATTCAGTCAGCAAATAAATAGAAGTAGGCCTTTGATGATAAAAAATAACTGTTATTTAAAAATATGATTCTGCTATGATGTAAAGACAGTCTTGATAGAATGACTTGACTGTTTTGTATTAAAACTGGGGGTAGATAGTTGGAGATCAAGATCTCGTGGATATATGATTTAGTGATCGCATCAGATGTTGACAATGGGAAGCTTACTACAAAGGTTTTTGAAATTACCTTGCACGCTGAAATAGCAGATCAAGGTCTGCAAGCACACATGCCTCATAGCAGAATGGTACCTCAAAATCCCATATAAAATTAATTATATCCTCCCAAACTACTCAACGCCACTAAGTCTAATTGAGGCTATGTATTCAATTTACTTTCTTCCTTTCTTTTGCATTCCCAGATGGAGGACAGTAAATATGCAAATCAAATTTCAGTACAAGTCAGAAGCAGGTGCAGTTTTTTGTTTGATGCTCCGAATATTTTTGTATATGAAACTTGAGCTGAAGAAGGTGCGAGTGAAGGTTGCTGGTGGACATTGTACAGTGTGAAAAAGTGTTGAATAGTTCAAAAAGCCATTTCTGTCCTCTGGGCAGTCTTCAATGCAGAGCAGGCCTGACTGTACTTATGTGGAAACTTCTACCGCGCCAACTTCTGTCAGTAAAATACACAGGTGGCTGATGGCTGTGTGACATGTAGGGGCATATGGAAGAATAAACTTCCAAGCACTGAATAGACAGAAATTTTACCTGCACTATTCCTCATCAAAGTTACCCATGCTACTTTTCTGCCTTTTCATTTCCTATGGAAAATTGCCATCAAACTGTACTGTCTGCCCCAGAAACACCCTTTATCTTGACTCTTGATGATTAAACAGGTTTTGAAGTGCCAGCCATTTACTGTAGTCATACTGTTGAGTGAAGATAGTGTGATTAGATAGAGTAAGGCTCTAAACAGCTAAATCTCACAAGAGATCAGCTGGCTCTGCTTTTTCTTTGTTTTTTCTGTTAGACTCCATCACTTTAGGCTTTTTTTCTGATACACCTTCTTCCTTCAGTGAGGGTGTTTATATTTTAATTACAAGGCAGTGTTATCTCTTTTTTGCAATGTTTGTGTCTGCTGTAGCATTTCTCCTCTAAGAGCAATCACTTTCAAGGGAAGGATAAGTCTCACAATTTAATAGTCACTTTAATATTGGTTAGGTGTTAATGGACTTTACCATTAATAACCTTTTTGCTTTTTACTCAGAACCCCTTTCTACTCAGGATGTGTCAGGCATCATTTGTTGCTGTCTTTTGAATGAGCCTCCTCTGAGGCTGATTTATGAAGAGGCCATCCTTCAGGTGGTTCAAGAATATTTGTGAAGGATGTTCCTTACAGGTAGCTATTATCTGTTACTTTAGCATGAAATGTTAAAGAAGTATCAACAGGGATGACAGGTGATGGATTTTTAAATTCCCTAAGACTCAATATGGAGCCAGTGAAATCCTCTGAATCTACAGTCAGAGCCTACAGAAGTCAATCCACACAACTGAATCTGCAAATCTCCTTCACCCCCAAATCTGGTGTTTGTATATCTTGAGAGAAATGTTAAAAGTCATTTTACCAAAAAATATATATAAATAAACAGCCTTCTGCTAGGTTGTCTCTTTGGACTTATGTAAATGTGTCAATGCTTATGTATTTTTGAGACAGATATATATCACCAATTAAGCTCTTCTGGATGTACTGAGTCACCTCCAAGAGCAGACTAAAGGTCCATGTTGTGCTGGGAATAATTTTTTCTCTCTCACTAGTATCTGTCAGCCTGAGCAACAGATTGATGTCGCTGGAGAGGTAATAAAGAGTAAGGGTCTGTCTGCACTCCATAGGGCAACCTGCTCCAATTACTGCTGTGAGTTCTCACAGAAATTAAAGCAGGATTAAAATTTAGAAGAAATTGCTCAAAATAACATAGAAAGTCTAACAAAGATTTTTTTCACTCTTACAAAGAATACCTTTTTAATGAAAGCTTTTCTATTAGTGTCTAGAATACAATAAAACTGGATTAATCTTTGTAAGTCTTACACTGAAGCAAATTTTATGAGCTTTGCATGATTTTGCACTAATCAGGGAATTTTCTATTCCCTTTGGTGTATTGTCATGTTGTGGGGAGTTTTTTGTGTTTTTTATGGGTTTTTTGGTTTTTTGGGGGGGCAGGTAAGGATGTGGAATTAAAAGAATTAAAACCTGCTTCCCTTTGCAGAAGAGAAATTCTTCATATTGCTCAGTGAGATGTGGAGGAATTTAGTTTGAGGAGGTGGAAATGTAAGTAAACAGGAGCCTGACATTTATGAGCATGCAGGCATTTTTGGATTTCAATTCACATATGCAAAAGTTAGCTACTCTGCAACTAACTTGTTTTGCATCTGAGCAAAGAAGGGTGTTATAATGAAAAAATTGGTAAATCAGAAGATGGCATGACCACTTAAATACAGTTTTAAATTCATCTGTATTTTTGGAAGTGTGTGACATGGACACTTCAAATGTAAATCACTGCCACTTGAGCACAGCTCAGGAGAAACATTTCTGAGCAATTGGCTTTGTTCTGTCTCAAAGAAGCTGGAAGAAAAAAGTGGGGTTTGTGATTATGAGGTTTCTTACTCATTCAATACATAATATAGACAGATTTTCAGTCTTTGGGGAAAGATAATGATTTTGCAGGATCATTCTAATATTCTGTGGTGTTTTAAAAGCTTCTTATTTACTAGATCTGTTTCAGTATTTTGAGTTGATAGTATTCATTATGTATTCATAAAAGTATTAATACAACAGTCTGTAGCTTGTTATTAATACATGGTTTTCGTTGGGACCTTCTAACAATTTGCCAAATGGGATGAACAAGACTGAGTTTCCTGAAAACAACCTGGTACCGCTTTAATTTGCAAGAAACTCCCCACAAATCTGGAAACCAGTTTTGTTCCAAGTACAGAATCTTTTTTATTGCAGCTAATACACTCTGTAACAGAAATATTATTCTTCATTCTCTAGAGTCGTCACAAACACCGTACCTGAGTCTGTCCCACTGGTATTGGTGCCCAAGGGGACCTCTGATCTTGGAAAATAGCTAAATAACTAGAATGTCACAATGCTGCTACAACTTAGGGGCTAGAGTGAGCATCTGTGGAGCTGTTGTACCTCGCAGTCATTTGCTTTCCTGAGCCTTTCCACTGTTCTCATCATGTAAAGTCGCCTTAAGTGGCTTAAAATGTACTTGGTATTGGGATACATTTTGGATTTCTTCCAAATGTGTGAAAGTACAATTCCTAATTCTTAAGCCTGGCAGAAGTCTGGCTGCTTGAATCTGGCAGGGCAGTACAAAATGCTTTTAATGTCAGTGAGAGCCAAGCTGAACGATTTTGTTTTACCATTAACTCTCTGGGCACAGACTAAGACATAATGTGTTCATTTTAAAGTCAGAGAATGCTCATGGGAATCATTAAATAATTTCTTTAAATTGTGGTATAAACAAAATATGTTTTGCTATAGTGCTTCAAGCAATAACTATTTCCAGGGGAATTACCTTAATGAAGCTATTTCCCTTATTTCTCTCATTATTCATACATTTCTGTTATTATTCACATCCTCTTGTGGATTTTCTGGCACTAGAACAGTTGTACACAGCTGATTTGTAGCCTTTTGTAGAGGGCATTGCTGTATGTTTTATCCCATTCCTTAAATTGCAATGAAGCACTAATATAGGCAGAAAGTAGTTAATATACCTACAAATTCAAAGATGTCAGCTCATTATGAAAATTACAGCAAAGAACTGAACTAAAAAAGATTTTTCTTATGTCCCAAAGATGGGTTAACTTGGATGAGAGGATGGGATAGTATTCATGTAGGGATCTCCTGCACTGTAACAGCTTTTCCTTAGCTAAACCGTCAACCATCTGTATTTTCACCCCACTCCATAGAGTGCAACACACACTTTCAGTTTGGTGTAATAAATGCAGTCTGACAAGCTCTCACATGGCCCTAACATCACTTCAGGTACTTTTAACATCTCAGATCTCTGGGCCAGTTGGCCTCAGTTGCAGAGATGGTCCTTGGTCTTGTTCCTTGGTCTTCTCTTTCCCTGGTGTAAATGTGTGCAAGGATACTCCAGGTGCAAATGGTCCTGAGTCAGACATCTCCTGGGAAGTAAGAAGAATGCTGTCCACAGTTAAATGACACTGATAACTTTTAAGCATATTTTCATTTTCATTGTGAAACATAGTGATAAAACACTTCTCAGGTTTCTCATCTACCATAAAAATTGCAATTTTGCATATCAATATTAGTTGGGCAGAGAGATAATCTTGTGTGATAGCCTGGTCTGGGAATTAGGCTGAGGAGCATGGTGGTGGTGGTGGGAAGCCCTCTGCTGAAGGTGTGTTTCACCTTACAGAAGGTTACAGACTCCATATGGTCACACAGTCATGTACAAAGCTTATACGTATGAAAAACAGTTCAAATCCAGGTTACTTGTAGCACACAGTAAACAAAACCCAAGCAAACCTCCGTAGCTGAGTATGACCTAAGATGATACTTCTAGACAGGCTGCTGAAGTAGTGCTAACTGTGTGAGACTGGGCCATTTGGCACTTCCAAAACATGTCCAACTATACCAAAATACCCAGACACTTCACCATGTGCAGTAAGAATCAGAAATAAAACAAGCTGTGGTGTCTAGCAGCTGGTACGTCACAGATATGTAAAGCCAACAGAAGTAAAATTGTAACTATTGGCATAAGAGACATGGTAACTGTCTCAGGCCAGATGGTGAATGCAGACTGGTGTAGTTTCACTGACCTGAGTGATTTTGTGCTGGTTGATCCCAGCTGATGTACTGAACCAAAAGTATCACTGACTGAACGGGAGTGGGTTGGCTGCAAGTTACACAAAATCAGACGTAGCAACAAGACATCTTGTAAGGTACAGATTCCTCAGAACTGACATAGTGGCATAGTTTTATCTTAGTCTTTCTTGATGCTTCCATAAAAGATTTTTTTGCATTTTTTGCAGTGCAATAAATCATCTGTATTAGCAAGTGATATCTGCACTGGGCAGTATTTCTGCTTTGCAAGGTTCCTTTCTGTGAAGATATCAGAGCTTTTGCAAACTGGGTTTCAAAACCTTTTTTAATTGGATTGCTCTAAATCACAAGCAACACAATGGTTAATGATGCTCTGGTGCTGTAAACTGATATAACCTGATGTCTGCTTAGCAGACAGAATATGCTGGGCAAAAGCAAGCACAATAATTGTTGTCACTGAATGTACCTTAGAATGACACTCGAAGTACCAGAGCAATATTGAGTAGTTAAAAGGCAGGTGGCTGGGGGTGAGAAAGGGCTCAGGAGTTACCAGTCCTCAGCAGGGACAAGGTGTTTGTCACCTGCTGCCCGCTTTGCCACCTCCCTCCCTCAGCTTCCCAGCTGCTCTCAGAGCTTGCAAAGTCATTTCAATCCATTTGGTTGAGTTCTATCTATCTTAGCTCTCTGTCCTACATGTGTGGTCCTCAGTGGTTCCCTCTGTGCCTGTGCAGTCCTGCTGCCAAAATGAACCTTATTCCTCCTTTCAGGTCCTTGTTCCTGTATGACCCAAGATGCTGGAACAATTTGGGTTAGTAATATCCATGGAAAAACTGCACTTGATGTGTTATTTTTCACCACGATGATTTCCTTTGTGTGCCTCACAAACATGGGGACCATCTTAATTGAAATGGCAGCAACTGGTCCATAGTAATAGAGCTAAATGTTCAAAGATGAGAACCTCCTCAGCCAGGTCCTCAGGAAAAAAGGAAATCTATCCACCATTCCGCATATTTTTTTTGCAACTGAAGCGCAAAATTTTCATTTCTCTTTCTCATTGGTATCACTTTAGTGTCAGATAATTATCCTGGACTGCTGGTCATGATAGGTTAGAAAAAAATAGTTTTCCACAGCAAAATATCTCCCACTGACTAGCTATCTGGCTTTTCCAGTGATTTAATACATTTTATGTGTATAGACATATACATACTCATGCAGATATAGATACATTCATATGTATGCACACAGTCACAGAGATAGAGGTCTAGCTGTATATATATATATATATATATATATATATATATAAAAATATATAAAAAATATCCTGTTCAGTCCTGTTGCCTGATCAAAATATCAATGACTTCTTTCTCTTTTCAGTTATCAGGAAAAGACTTAATTTTTTTTCTTTTGGCAGTATTAGCATTGTCAGTTAATTCTGGATCATTTTTCCTCCAGATATTTTGTATCGTCTCCTTAAAATGAGTAATTAAATGGAATATAATTAAAATTTTAAAACTTCAACTGACTTTACTGCCAATTAAAGAAAATACCAAATAATTTAAACTTGAGGGTGAGACCATGTAACATGAAACAGCAAAATATCGGGATGCCTCAGTCTTCTCTCACTTTATCTGCCTTTACAGCTGCTTTTCACGGCTTTTTTCTCAGCAGTGAAGTGGTACCCATATTGTTTGTGCTAATGTAGCCCAGCAGAAGATCTTTGTAGTCTCAGCATCCTTGCTGCACTTACTCGGCTTTGCTTCAGTGACTTGAATTACTGCACTGATTATTCGGTGCAGAAAAAACAAAAACAAAAACAAAAACCAAAACAGAAAAACCCCAAACCAAATAAACCCTGAAGAAAACCCCACTGAAAGAATGAATAAGGCAAGTTATTTGCTTTTTTAGAACAGTAGATTCTGACATTGAAAAAAGAAAGTGTCCTGTAAAGACCCTATAAATTGGACATTTTTTTTTTCCCTGAGTGCTTTTGAATTATTAATTGTAGGGGTTTCAACTTTTTTTTTTTTTTACAGTTTCAGCACTGACCTCATTTCCAGACTGCAGCAACCACAAAGACATGACCCTGTCTTGCTTGCTGCATCCTGTTTGCACATCTTGTCAAGACCAGGAGCAGTGGCAATTTCTGGCTCAGAGAAGGAGAATTTCCCACCGCACTAAGGAGCCCTCTGCCCCAGCACGTGGAGAAAGAGAGGCTGTGACAGACACATGAACTGTTCTGATTTGCACCCAGGGGAGAAGCAGGAACCTGTGTCAGGAGAGATCGGGGTGGGACATTAGGAAAAGGTTCTTCACCCAGGGAGTGCCTGGGCACTGGAACAGTGCTGGAGTGGAAGTGCACAGCCTGCAGAGTTCACAAAGTGCTTGGACAATGCTCTCAGGCACATGGTGTGATTCCTGGGGTTGTCCTGTGCAGGGCCAGGAGCTGGACTCTGGTGATTCCTGTGAGTCCCATTGGGCTCAGGATGTTTTATGATTCTATCAGTTTTTGACCAATACCATACATAAAAGTTTGATAAATCTAAAACTGGATTAAAAAATCACAGATATGTAGATATTTCTTCTTTCTCTTTTGCTTGTGTTTTTACTTTTTTTTTATTTTCTGACAAAAATAAAGTGATAATTTGGTAATATTTATATGATTGATATATTACTTGAGTTATATACAAGTATTATTTTTGAAGCCCACAAGAACACTGAGATATTCCAGTGAGATAAAGTCATTATTCATATTACTTCCATCCCAGTACTGCTGAGACAAGACTAATTTAAACTAACCTGCAGAACAACTTCCTTTTTAAGTATAAGACTATCTGTGGACACTTTGCAATTAATGATTTACAAGATTAAAAAATACTAGATGCAAAAATATGTATGGTACTATTTGACAATGGTGAGTGATTTTATAGTGAATTCACACCTTGTGTGTGATAAGCTGTTGTGGTTCAGAGGAATGAATTTGCTTATACAAGGCCCATTATTGCACAAATACAATGAGATGTATCTGAAGAATAAGTTCTAAGCAAAATGCCTGTACATTTCTATCATATCAGACTAGGCAGGGTGAGCAGCTTCTAAGGGAAATCATGATCTTTGTTTTATTACTAGTCATCTGTAGCACTGATGTAGTTCAGATGATGTAGCAATGTTCAGTAGTTAGATAAGTGACAGCAAATGTCTGGTGGCAAGTTGGCACTTAAAGTGTGTGCTGCCTTTAGACATTTGCTATGAAAGGTGGTTTTGAATTTTCTTCCTTTGAAATGTATCATGCAATATCTGCTGAGTAGGACATATGTTACAATTTACAAGCATTGGTGAGATATGGATCAAGGAAAGAGGTTATATTTTAAATAAATAGTTGTGTTTTCAGGGAACACTGAATGTTGATGTTAAAACTGCAATTATTTAATTCATGATTCATCTTTTGAATTCAAGATTCATGTTTCATCATTTGAACAGAGCAACTCATCTTCCTTTAAATTGCTCCTAAGTTGAAAAAACCCAAACCACCACCCCACCACCCAGCTATCACTGGCTGAATGGACTGCCCAGGTCTGTGTGAATTAATTGGTAGGTTTGAACACTTCATAGTTGAAACATAGTCAAGTGCAGTCCTGAATACTTTGGAGAAGCAGATCTGATAATCCCAGTGGCCAGAAAATCTGTTAGGAGAAGTTCTTCTTCAGGCAGGTAGCACTTGCCATATGTCCTCAAGCATAAAGAAAAATGTCCTCTATAAATGTGTCTTATCAAACAATTGCAGATGTTCTTATTCTGTGGAACCAACTCTTCTGTGAATCGCTGCTCTCTTGTTCTCAGCATCATCTGACAGTGAATTTCAGGTGCTGCATGCTCTGTGAGAAGTACTTCCCTTTAGCCTTTCCATTTCATTTAATGTCGCCTTGTTCATCTTCTGAGAAAGGGCAAATGAGAGTCCTTTGAATTACCTTCTCTGGATCATTCATTACAATAGGCAGAAGTGATAGAGCTTCCTATTATTAAGTTTGGTATTCCTCTTTGGTTTCCTATTACAATACCCTGTTTTCAGTTGCTTTTAACTTTGTCAGACATTAATGCTTCAGGCTGTAAATGTCAGAACTACGTATCCACCCTAAGCTGAGTATTTTTCAGAGGTTTCAGGCAAAGTAGATTAGCCACTCCTGAGAAGGAAGAAAACAACTAGGAAAAAACCCCCCAAAACACAAAAAGAGCTGTTTTTCAGTATTAAAAAAGCACTATGATGCAAATTGATTATTCAGCTATAATCCAGGCCCTATGGCTCAGGGTCTTGGGAACTGTGTCTAAAAGATCTCTTCTCCTTTGAATATCCCCTCTGTAATAGCTACTCTGTGCAGCCAGTGGTCCCAGTCTCTGTGTCTCCTTCCCTGTGTAGCAACGGAGGCATTCATCCCCTTACAGGTCCCAGAGCAGCCTGGGCAGAATCAGGGATGGGGAACATCAGTGTGGGTACACTGAGGGTGAAAGGGGGAGCAGGGAGGAGAAAGCCGGGTCTGGAAGAAATGGGGACTGTGTGAGGAGTCAGACTCCCCCACAGCATCAGACAGGGCTGAAGCCCTCAGCTGCACCCATCTTGTGCTTCAAACCAGCAGGTGTGGGCTGTTGTCCAGGCAGGCTGTGGTGACACAGGTAGGGCAGGAGTCAGTCCAGGAGCTGCAGCTGAGGGGCCTGCAGCTGATCCAACCCCAGCACCCAGCCGTGATGGGAACAATACCCTGTGAACAAACAGAATGGAAAACAGAGAGTGCTTCAGAACAAAGCAATGCTAGAGTTCAGCTTCTCCGTGCAGTGGGGTTACATCTCTCATGAGATGAGCACTCTATTTTGAAGTCTTCAATTATATGATTGCTTATCATTTTGGCTAAATGCCACTTCCTTAGTCAAAACACAGAATTAAATGTCCTAAGGGATAAATATCAGACATATAGTTGAGAAGATGGTTCCTTGTAAGATCTCAGCACCATATTTTAAAGATGGTTGGAGGAGTTGCAGGAACCTCTTGGAGGAAAAAAGAATGGACAAGTGCTGCTGTGGAGGATCAGCTACAATTATTACCTCTGCCACCATGTTCCTGTGTAAGGGCATTCAAGGCATATGGTGAGCTTTTCACATATTGTCAAAAATGTTCCTCATTTTCTGTGATATGTCATATTAAACTCCGGGATCAGGTCTATCAAAGCACTGAACACTCAGATTTGTTGCTTGAGTTAGAATTTGTTATACAAGGCTTTGAAAAAATAAGGTTGAAAGTATCTCTAATTGGGTACTCAAAATTAATGCATGTTTTTAACTCTAATAGCTGTGTCTCAGAGCCCTCTGTGCAAAGCGGATCCCCACTTATTTGCTGGCTATAAAAAAATACGAGTCATTAACAGATCTCACATAAAATAGGCATCATGGGAAGAAGCAAATCGTTCTGCCTCTAGTGTGTAGTTTCAATAGACTGCTGGAGCTAAAATATGGAGACAAAACTGAGAAAAATATGACAGTAAAGAGCTACTAATATGTACTAAAAAAGAAAAGGTGCCTTGGAAAAAAGAGTTTCATGTAATTACCAATGGTGTTAATGCCTACACTGGGATTGTAAAAGCAGTCAAACAAATCCTCCTCCATTGCCTCTCTAAAAATAAGAGGCACAGTCTCCACAGTTTGTCCTTACCTGGAATATCCACCACTGTGATTTTAATGACCCAGTCTTGCATGACCCCTGTTCCTGACCTACCTGTTGAAAAAGATTCACTGAAGTGAATATTCCAGAAAAGACAGCACTGCTCATTTATAGTCTCAATTAGCTCACAGTGGCATTGATGCTCACTGAGCTTCTTTCTGTTCTGGTCCCTCTCCTGTGAAATAGGTCTTTACTTAAACTTTAAAACTATGACCAGACAGACAAATTTTCACATCAACTTTTCTTCATCAAAATACCAAGACAAATACCTGAATACTTGGCTTGGAAAAGTTTAAGGGAAAGGGGTAGTGGGAGAGGGAGATCCACTTAAGCATTCTCTTCCACTTCAACTCCAAATCAGACATTTGCATTAAAAATTTGGAGTAAAAGGACTTCTTTTTTTTTCCAGGCCTTTGACTGTACTGGTTTTATCAGGAAAGGGGGATAGTCCTCAGAAAAAAAAAAAACAGCAAAAATTTATCCTCGATAAAGATGTTTCAGAACAGGAAATGGACACAGTACTGGCTGGAGTTTTTCAGCACAACATGGAAAATACGGCACATTTTGGCAGTGATGTCTGGTGGCTCTAGAGCCACAGCAACACAGAAGGGCTTCTGAGACATGCCCATTCTGAACAGTCTTAGTCATCTCTGAGACAGGATCACTTGCAAACACTGTATGATAGATAAGACATGCAGTTTCTGGGAAGTCAAAATGTACCCAATACCAAGCTGTGAGCAAAATCTGTTTCTCACATTGAATAGAGGCAGTGACTGCCTTTCTCCATTCAAGACTGGGCAGCTGTTGATTCAAAATTTCTTGGTTCAAAATTTTTCCAGAAGGAATGGGATGGATTGGGGTTCTCCAGCTGAATTGATGAAAAGTCTGACTGCCTCTAGGCAGTAGAGACAAAAATAACAAGTGAAATTAGTCTGACTTATTTCAAGTGTCTGTTGAGATGCAATGATTCATGTCCTAGAAATTCCTGCTTCTCCACTGACTGCAAAGGAAGGTGAGGAGCGCCCCTCAGGTCAAGGAAGCTGCACACATCTAGATTTAGTGAGATGAAACTCGACATGGAAGATGTTGTGTTTCCTCCCTCTGACAGGTAAACAAGAAACATACCTGCTACACTACATTATACAGGGAGTGAGTGTGTTCCTTACAGCACTCAGTCCATATGGCAGAGCTAGAAAGATGAGGGACTCCCCACAATTTTGGGCAGATGCATTGCTTTTTAAGCTGAGCTGGGTTCAGGAAACACAGGTAAGGAAGTGGGAATGGCCACTGTGCAAGGAGTGTGAGAAAAGACTTTGCGTGGTTATAAATCATTCTGGGCTGGAATGGATCTTTGGCCTCACCTGCACTTCCTGTGCTGTATCTAAAAATAATGTGTCACATTTTATAACTGATCATACAGCAAAGTGTGTGCTATTCAGAACTTCATCATTATGATTTTCAGTCACAAAAGACATCATTCCTTAGCTTGATGAAGGACTCCCATTTGGAGTGCCTTAATGCAGACTAAGTAGTAGTTATGAGGAGAAAATCAGGAAGTGAATGGTAATTGCACTTGTCTGTTCATGATTAAAAAGGACATATTAAAAATCAGATAATGCTTAAAAGATCATTTAAGATTGTATTAATTTTAGTGGTGTGAATTATATAAGTCCAGAGAAACATATTCTAAATTATAAATAGTAAGTAAAACTATTTCTGGTAAATAAACCAATATCTATTTTGAAAAACATATTTTCTGCACCATTTAAGACAGCAGGAGCCAAATAGAAACATTCATTTGAATGAACAACTTTCACAGTGTCAATTCAGAGGTTCTAAATGACAATGAACAGAATTGTAAACAATCTGCTCTCCATATATAACAGTGGTGAAGGACTATTACAGCCGAAACAATGTTCTCTTTAAGTGAATGGGGCAATCTGTGCCCTTAAACTAACAATGTATTTAAGAGTTGCAATGCCTGTAACTAGAGGTGCGCTGGTATTTCGTGAAATTCTTCTGGTCAACACAGAGGACAGTGGCTTAATGGGACACTGTTGGGGCTATTGCACTAGGGTGTGGTATGTTTTTTAACCTGAGACATTTATAGGAACAGGATTCCGAGCCCTGAGTACCTCATCTGGGCTATAGACCATAAAAGGGAAAAGCAGGGCAAGTGTAAGAGAAGGCTGGGAAAACTCTACATGTGCTTTCAGCAAGTAAAAAGATCCTTGGGATAAGATCAATGGTTAGAAATATAAACATCCAAGGAGTAGGAAGTAGTATAATTTTAAAAGCTCAGGAATCAAGGAAATGATGGCATTAGCAACAACCCTTCTGCTAGTAAACAAGTAAGCTCAGAGACCAACCAAAATGTGTTTTTTAAATAAATGCAATTACCCTGCAAAACCCCCCCCGAAAACAAACAAACAAACCACATAAAAACCCCAACAAACAAACAAAAAACAAACAAAAAACAAACAAAAACCCAAAAACCCCAAACAAACAAACAAACAACAACACCAAAATGAGACAAACTTGTGATTTCCAATGCAAAGGATGAAAAAAGATTTCACAAGGATGAAATGGAAGGAGCCTGGTGGAGTGGGTCTGAATGCATAAATCAAGCGACTAAATGACCAGAATATTAATTTTGGGCTTTCCAAGAGATATCAGTGCAGAACGGTGACTAGTGTGTGCAGGAAATCCATTGCCCAGCCCTGGCCCAGCTGGCTCCCAAAGCCACAGGGAACCTGCAACAGCCCTCAGTGCAGGGTCCTGTGCTGCTGCAGGCAAAAAACCTGACCTTCACCCCAGAGACTGTGAACAGAGGACACCAGAAGATAATGTATAACAGGGGCCTGATAATAAAGTTTGCTGCATCGTTTAAGAGACAACTGATTCACAGGAGAGGAAAAAAGGAATGCAAAAAGCAAACCAGGAGTCATCGTACTGGGAGAGAGATGGCCGAATGAAGGGCTAAAAAATGCCAGTGAGAAAATAAAGAAACATGTTTCTGAGCACAAACTGAAGGAAAAATAATTAACTCATTTCCCAAATTCTCCTGTGCGCCCAATACGCATCTGCCACCAGCATCCTCCATCACTGCTCAAGCAAACCACCTCTTTCAAGTCTTCTGGGCATCCATGCATGCTAACTATGCTCTGCTGTTTTTCAGGACAGACAAATTCTGGTCCTGGGTGAATCTAACACATCCTTCTCCCTGTGGAAACTTTGAGATCTATGTGAAATGAAAGTGAGATAATAGAACTGTCTGTTCTACCCAACACTGCAGCAGTATACCATTTAAATACACGCTCACAACTTTGTAAAATACAATAATAATAATTTCAAAAGTTGTCCTACACTGAGTATTTAATATTTTCTTCTTTTCTGTATTCATCATTTTTTAAAGGTGGGAGAGAAGCAAGGTTGATGCAAAGAGAAACTTACTACTGGTATAAGCTAAAATTATATGTATTTTGAAGTAGGGAATTAGGCTAGAGGACACATCTATACTGTTATAGATTATGAAATTAGAAATGCTTTGTAGATATTTTTACATGTGTATATAGTCACACCTCCACAGAGCCCTGCCTCACTTGAATATTGGCAAAGTTCAAACATAAATTTTAGGCCTAAGATTGACAGACTGTAAAAGCAAGTGTGTCTTGGGATTTAGTTCTCGTATGAGCTGAAGGACTGATGTTACATGTGTGGAATGCTGATGAAAATGCAGAATTGAAAGAAAAAAATCATGGCAACTAATGTGTGCAGCTTAACAGCAATGAAATGCACCAATAAGCAAAATCACCCTGATGTATTGGGAGAAAAGTAACTAAATGCATTAAAGAAAATGGGTGAAAATACGACTGTGTGATAGCTCAGATGAAAAATGTACTTAGGAGCAGAAGAAATATGTTCTCTCTCTGAAGGATGTGATCATCCAGAACTTACGCAGACCAAATCAAAACTGACACAGTTAAAAAATATTTGCGTAGATAACGAAATGCATGACTATATCATTTAATATTTGCCTTTGCTTTGTAGGTTGATTTTATTACTTATAATAAAATGTCATGTTTTATAAATCTCAGTCTATTTGCAGTTCTGCTTCTTGTCCTTTATTCTCTCTAGTTTTGAACAAAGTCCTTGAACAAATTGAAGTAGGGCTATCAGTCAGGGGAAGGCAGGCCTCTTCTTAGCTGCTGACCCTCATTAGTGGCCGATTGATTAAAACAGGCAACAAATTCACAACTGTACATGCAGCACATAAGCATTAGGCATTAGAAAATTTCCAATTTTTCCTAATATTTTCCATTTAGAAGTGTAAATATAAAACTCAACGGAGACCATGGATTTTACACTCACAGAAGGAGCAGTGATCAGCTGTCAGATTACAACCTTCAAGTGAGTGTTACAGTGTGATTTGTGACAGTGGCTGAGTGTGAAGGGGCTGGACAGGGCATTGTACAAGGGCACCAACAAGGATGATGGGTGCTTTCCTTGTGGGACACTGGTCTCCTTCCCTGGTAGCTAAATCAGTCAGACAGCTTCTAAGAAATCTTTAATTGAATCTTGATCAGCTGCGATAAGAGAGATGAATCCAGCTCTCAGTGACTTAATGATGGGAAGATTTCCATGGGCAGCAAATCATGTTACCCTGCTCTGGAGCTGGCTCTACTGCATTGGAAAGGCACTGCAAGAGCAGTCCCTCAGATCTAATGGAGAGCTGTGTCAGATTTATGTGAGGGTCCCTGAAATGATGCTCTTTTCTGGCTGAGGAAGTCCATTATCAAGAAATAAATCCCAGGAGTGTTTTATGCTATCTCATAATGATACTCTTAATTCATCTCTGAACTACTCAGACTCAGATTAATAGGACGAAATATAAAAAACTGTTATGGTAGATGGGTTATATAAACATGCTCCCTTTTCCAACTGCAGCTGGAAGGATGATCCCAGATTATGTCATGACCAAATGCCCTTAATAACTGATGGATCCACATGCATGTCCAGATTCGCATCACTGCCTGTGATAGTGAGTTACCCATCCCTGTCATATGGCTTTTTGGATCATCCTCTGGCTTTATTCTTAGCTCCCCTAGGATTATAAACACTAAGCTAAAAGAATAAATTTGCTCATGACTTGATGCCTTTAATATTTGGTGCTCTTTGTGAACCCTCTTATTTTTGTGTGAGACCATGTATAGAGAGAGAAAAAAGAAGAAGAAAAACCAAGCAGAAATCTGGGAACATGGGAGTGAAAATGTGCAAAGAACAAGAAAACAGGAAGAGCTATTTTACAAAGGGGTGAAAGACTGGCCATAGGGAAGGCATGAAGCACACAAAGGGTAAAGAAACCAAGGAGAGACAGAATGAATGAGAAACAGCACAGCAGAATCAGGATTACATGACTGAAACAGAAGAATAGAAAGTGTCCACATTTTTCAGAAGTGATTGTTTGCTATGCAGTTCATCTGCCTGCACTGCTCTGCTCCTTCCTAGAAGGCAGCTTTTTTCAGTGACCTCTTCTGAGGGGCCTCATCCACACTTCCAGCACGTTCCTTGCTTGTGCAGGTGTTTAGCATGACCACAGAAATCTCAACCCCATTCTATGGAGCAACCCTGATTGTTAGAAAAGTAAAATTCTTTAAGTTGGAAAAGACCTTTCAGATCATTGAACCAGCTCTGCCAAGCCCACCACTAAACCACGTCCCCAGGTGCCACATCCACATGCAGCTATTTGAACACCTCCAGATATGGTGACTTCACCACCCTGGGCAGCTATTCCAATACTTGATGATCCTGTCAGTGAAAAAGTATTTTCTAATATCTAATCTAAACCTCCCCCAGCAAAACTTGAGTCTATTGCTCTTGTCCTGGTACTTGTTACTTGGTAGGAGAGACTGACCCCCACCTGGCTACAGCTTCCTTTCAGGCAGTTATGGAGAGTGATACGGTCTCCCCTGAGCCTCCTCTCCAGCTGCTCCTCATCAGAACTGAGCTCCAGGCCCTTCAACAGCTCTGCTCCCTCCCTTTCTCCAGCCTGAACAGCTCCCTCAGCTCCTCATAGGACTCCCTCTCCAGATCCTTCACCAGCTCTGTTGCCCTTCTCTGGACATGCTCCAGCACCTCAATGTCCTTCTTGTCACGAGGGGCTCAGAACTGAACAAAGGGCTTGTGTGGCCTCACCAGGGGAACAATCCCTGCCCTGCTCCTGCTGGCCACACCATTGCTGACACAGGCCAGGTGCCATTGCCCTTCTTGGCCACCCAGGCATACACTGGCTCATGTTCAGCCACTGTCCACCAGCACTCGACATCTTTTTCCCCAGTGCAGCTTCCCAGACATTCTTCCCCAGGTCTGGACTGTTTCCTGCAGTTGCTGTGACCCAGGGGCAGGACCTGGCACTTTGTGCTGTTGAGCCTCATAGAATTGACTCACTGCTCCAGCCTGTTCAGATCCCTCTCCAGTACCTTTTAGCCCTCAAAGAGATCAGCTTGGTGTTGTCTGCAAACTGGCAGAGGGTGCCCTTGATCTCCCCATCCAGACCATTGACAAAGATGCTGTACAGGCCTGGCCCCAGTACTGACCCCTGTGGGCCCAGTACTGACAGCTGGGTGTGGCTCCCTTCACCTGTCCCAGGGCCATCAGCCAGTGTTTGACCCAGCAGACAGCACTCACTCCTCCAGGCCATGAGCAGCCACCTTCTCCTGGGGGATACTGTGGGAAATGAAGCCAAAGGCTTTAGTGAAGTACAGACAGACACATCCACTACTTTTCCCTCATCCACTGAGCAGGTTACCTGGTCACTGAAGGAGAACACTGAAGTTTGACCAAACAGGACCTGCCTTTCCTCAACCTATGCTGGCTGGGCTTGACCCCTGGTTGTTCTGTCCTGTCCTGTCCTGTGCTGTCTGATGGCACATCTTGATGAGCTGCTCCATGACCTTCCCCAGCACCAAGGTCAGACTGACAGGCTGTGGCTCTCCAGGTCCTCCTTCCAGCCCTTCTTGTAAATGGGCACCACATTCACTCACCTCCAGTCCCCTGGTTCCTGCCCAGTTGGCCAGGACTGCTGGCAAATGATGGAAAGGGGCTCAGTGAGCATTTCCACTGGCTCCCTAAGTAGTCCCAGGTGGATCCCATCCAGCCCCATAGACCTGTTTGCATCTAGGTGCTGTAACAGGTCACTGACCATTTTCTCTTGGGTTATTGGGACTTCTGCCCCTCCTCCCTGTCTTCCAGCTCAGGGGTCTGGATACCCAGGGAACAACTGGTCTTAATATTAAACACCGAGGCAGAGAAGGCCTGAATTACTTCTGCCTTTTCCTTTGTTACTAAGTTTGCTCCTGCATTCAATAAAGGATGGAGATTTTCCTTAGTCCTCCTTTGCTTGCTAATGCATTTATAACAATATTTTTGTTGTCCTTCACAGCAATAACCAGATTATGTTCTTGTTGGGCCTTGGCTCTTCTGACCTTTTCCCTGCATAACCTCACAATATCCTTAGAAAGACATTTTAAAAATTCTTCTTTTATATTTTATTAACAGAAAGTCTGGGATGCTGTGCATAATTTCCAGATTGCATTTATCTAATTATTGCTTTACCCTCTCCCTTTACAGATTTTATGTCTTTGGGTTTTTTTTTAATCAGTGTTTATTTGCAGGGTTTACTAAGTGACAGATAATATGAAATATTGCTTTAGGACAGATTAATACATATCAGCTTCTTATGAAGCCTGGGTGATAAATGACACCATGTGGAAGTGAAAGATGGGCTGACAAATCTCAGAATGATAGCGTGTCTCTTTAATGTCTTTGCCACAGCCTGCTCACACATCCTTCTTTGAACACAGCTTGGGATCAGACTTTCTATTTTTCTTTTCAAGTTGAAACCGGAGATCCATTGAGGTGATATATATTCTGCTTACATGAAAAAGCATTTGTGATTATGATGCATTCAGCTGGGATCTGTTTCTGCAACACCAAGGACATTCTCTCTTCCATGAAGTCTTATTTGAAAGTTAAATAACAACAAAATGAAGTCATGAAGCAGTCTGGAAAAACTGTAAAAGCATTCTTTCTTGTGCTATTTAAAAATATATATTCAAACTCATGGAAACAATATAATTTAAGGTAACCTTTCTATGATGACCTGAAAGGAATGACTTGCAAAAGAAATTCTGTAGTTTTAGACAGTCAAGGCTTGACTGGGTTAATTTTAAAGCCAAATGGAAGACAGATTTGGTGCAGTGCCTGCAAAACAGGGCAGTGTGAGGGGACATTTCTGCCACTTGCATTTCTGGTTTCTGTCTCCCAGACAACGTGGCAACGTGAGCAGCAATCTCACCCCTCGGCACGGGCAGGTGTGGAAGCGCTCTCGCTCCAGGTGTCACGGATGGCTTCAGGAACCAGAGCCCACATCCCATCCAGAGGACACGGCACTGAGCAGCACGTGACACCCTCAACACTTCTGAGCCCACCAGCTGTGCCCCTGGGATGTGGAGACATCTTTGACATGAATCTGGCCTGGTCAGAGGACTGTGAAGAGCTTGGAGAATGCTGCCCTTCATCACTGCCATATGGCTTTATTCATTTTAGGAGAACAGGCCCTGTTCTCAGGCCCAATATAAAAGTCAGGCTCTTCTGAACACATAGCATTTATATTCAGGTTTCCTTCATCAAGAAATTAGGGAAACATGGAGAAAATAGATTATTCACACGTCTATGTCCTATGTGTTCCAAGCAGAGCTGTTAAAGCTACTATGCAAAATAAATCAGTGTATATGGTAAGAAAAAATTTAGTCTTTATCTCTTGTTTTAGGACATCTGAAGGTCTAGGATATATTGTCTTGCCAAGTATCTAGTGACTGCCAGGTCTATACATCATATCCAAAAAATCCTTCTTTTATCCCTTGCGAAGACAGAGATTAGTACAAAGGGTTTGCAAAAACAGACTCCTGGAAAATATCAGAATTGGCCCTTTGAGCCATGGGCTTTTGTCTATTATTTCAATTCCAATCAGGTGCTAATATATGGCAATGGATCAAGACATACATTTTGCCTTTAATTTCATGATCAATATGTGTGACGGCAAGAATAGAGTCTGTGGACCTTAAAACATTTAGCATAAATAAAAAGTTTTACTAAACCTTTGGGGGTCAGATTAAGGATTTTAGCTGTACTAACCACTGAACTGTCCAAATCACTGCACACCACTCTTTTCATGGTAAGAAAAGTCCCTTGGAGATCTTCTAATACAGAATAGAAGGTGAATAAAAACAGCAATTACAGCATGGAAAATGCCACCAAAGAATTGTGGAGAGTGCTTTTTCTTGACATATGGGTAAAACAAGGACCATTGCACAGAGCCAAAAAAATTACCTGTATCAGTCCCTGTCTTCTCGATACAATCCAGTTTGGTGACAAGCTTCCAGTAGCAGCAGATTCTGTTTTGGATTTTCTGAATATTTGACCCCAGGATAAATGAATGTATTAATTCAGCAAGAAAACAAGTCTCACTCATGTGGTCAAACTGGCCAACTAGAGAAACTCATTTCCCCTTGCAAACCAGAATTTGGGCTGTCAAAAACTTCTCTGGGTATCTCAGGCTCCTTGGAGAAAGATTTAATCTTATTTTTCCTAATGCTCAATGAATGGGAAGAGATGATTGTTTTTGCAATGTCACTGTGTCCCATCCAAGTGTGCTAACAACAGATCATTTAGTCCAGCACATGAAAACAGATGTAGGAACAGTGTATCCTTTATCTTTCTTCAATAAATGACTGCAAGGGTGAAAGTAGGATAAAGTAGAGATCAGGAGACATTGTGGAGGGGTCAGGTAAGGAAGAGAGTACACTGACAGCCCAGAACAAGACTCCTTGCTTACGGGGGAGCTCTATCAGAGCAGCTCTGCTATCCTGAGGGACCATCCCAGCATGGGGATGCTCTTGGAAAGGTAAAGCAGAAAAGCAGGGTTAAAGGATCGCCTATTTGATATCTGCAGCCCCTGTCTGGGCTTTTATTTGAGAGTGTCACTTGTAACTGCAGCCCTCAGGAAAGCTGCTGAGCCAGAAAGGTCTAATTAACTCTGAATCACCTGTCCCCTGCTTGCTGCCATCCCGCCGGCACTGGGAGTAGGTGGCAATAAACAGCTTGGCGTGGGTGGCTCTTTTTTATTAGCTACCTGGTAGCTACTGAAAGCAGGGGAAAGAAAAAAAAATAGTTCCCCAGCTGAGTATTAAGCCAAAACCATCAATTGAATATGAGGCTGAAAAATGGCAGTACTGCCATAGTTCAGAGAGCAATAGCAGTTGGTTCCAGTGCTGGAGAAGTGTGGATAAACGCTCATTGTTCCCTCTCAGCTCAGTCACTGCTTTCCTTGCTGGGTGTTAAATGAATCATTCCTCTCATTTTCCACTTTGTTATAATTTGAGGTTGTGTTTTCAACCCTTTTTTAACCAGTGTAGAGGAATGCTGAGCTGGTCTCCTTGCAGAAAACTGAGCAAGTATAAAGTTTCTGTTTCCCTTCCATTTATATTTTGGTAGGGTGAGAAACATCGGGAAGGTGAAAGGCAGTGACCACAAGCAGTAAGTACCATATATATAACCCACTCTAAGGGGGTGAGAATGACTGTTCCCTGATGGGGCACACCTGCAGCACAGCACTTGGCTTCCAAGTGTGTGCAAAAAAGAAGAGATCCTTGGCTTGCCTCTCCTACATGAAATTGGGAGTTTTTCTAATGGGACCCATCAGGTAATAACAATTATTTCGGTCAAGATGTGCCTCCTTTCTACTGGTTTGAAGAACAGAATTGAGCTAATTAATTAAAAGGGTTTGGGTCATGATCAAGCCAAAAGACATAAAATTTGCTGATTAAATTGACTGAAGACACAGCTGCTCAATGTGCTAAAATAATAGTATGAACCTCAGGGCTGTTTTTAAGGAGTGCTGTAATTTCCTTGCCAGCACAAGCCACAGTAAAGTACTGCTCACACTCCTGTGATAGTAGCATTGCCTTCAGCTTACCTGAAAGAAACAATCTCACTTCAAGTGGATTTGAGGGTTGAGTAGTAATTAGAGCCCTGAAGGGCCCATCATTGAGGAGCTTTTAAAAGTTTTGCTTTGATTGCCTGCTTTCTGGTAAAACAGAGTATAACTCTTCAATATTGGAGTTACACTTTTTGTGTTGTGATAACTTCAAAATATCACTGTAAGAAAATGTTCTCATCAGCCAAATGGCATCTCTACTATCTCAGGTGTCAGTGTAGCAGCAAAAGCATTAATTATTTGAAATTTTTAAGCTGAATATTTACTGCTAAATTAATTTCCTAATAAAATAGTTCTGTTCTGTGAATTAAATACTACATTCCTGTCAGAAGTTTATGTGAAAGAGTAACTCATAGATATTTTTCTTACGTTATGAAATGAAGAACTGTTAAATTAACTGATGTTGCATATAATTAGACTACTAGAACTTTCATTCTATATCTTAAAAGAGTAAATATATTATCTGAATTTTTATAGTGGTGCTATGTCAAAAAGAGCATTTTTGGTTGAGCAGCTAAATTATATGAATTAACACATCTTCAAAAATCAATCCATACAAATCATGTGAAGATCAACTGCTCAATTCCGATAGAACAATTGGCAAATGTTAGAGAAGAACAATTAAGATGACTGAAATTACAGACCAGCTTTAAAAGGAGGAGCAATCATATAAATTAGTCATCTTCCATGTCCAAAGGAGATGCCTGAAGTGGATGCAGCAGTTTTTTATGAAGCCATGAGTAATGCTAAGTTTGCCACTTACACTGGGCAGTGGAGGGCACTGCACACCCTTCCCTGGTATAAAAAGAAAGGCATCAATGAACTTAGCAGGATTCTTATTCAAAATAAACAAAATAATTTTTTTCTTCCACATTGCATAGTTACGCTGCCACACTCATTGACTTATGATGCTGTGGATGCTAAAAGTTTAAACGTGTTGGAAACAAAAAAAACCCATTAAGGTCTCCTACATACAAAGATGTCAATTAAGGATTAGGAGTGTCTGGACCACCACCACTAGATAGCACATCAGGAAGTATTGCTATATGCTTGGTCTGTCCCAACAGTCTTTTGTTGTCACTGTCAGAGACAGGACATTGACATAGCTCGACTTCTGATCAGCACAGCTATTCTCAGATTTTATGTTTGTTAGAGTCAGAGTTTTACCAGCACTTTTTGTACATAACTAACACCTGACCCTGGAATCTCACCTTTTGCCACTGAAGTGCTCCTGGTCTTTGATCCAGGCAAACACAGCTGCAGAGCGCAATGATGGAGTACAAGCTGTATCTCACAAAGCAACAGAGCAATTCAAAATAAATTAGGGATCTCTACAGGTCTTAAGTGCTGCTGAGTGTGAGCTGTTTCAGCAAGGTGTGATGAACTGGGAGGGTGAAGGGAGGGAGTTTGAATCTGCAAGGAGAAAGAATCTTCTTTGTCACTCCGACAGCATAGCTTAGAGGATCAAACAGCTTCTGAGATACATCATGTAATGGAGTCTATATATTGGAAAATCACTCTATTTCTAGCCTAGATTATTGGTTACTAGGGAACTGCACCATTTCGTTTTCTTGGTTTCTCCAATGACACCAAGCTCTTCAGGAGCTGTAATTCCTTGACTCTTTCTGAGATTCAGATGTCCATTTCTAGATTGCCCCTTTCATATGCCTGTAAAGACATAATGTATTTTTCATTTCTTAATACACAAAGTTAAACAATTCATCAATATAGAGCCCTATCCTTGTTCTGTAGTCAACTGTCCTCCTCTCAAATATTCAAAGAGCTTTTTACAAAATACCATATATGTGGAACAATTTTTTAAATTGACTACTCAGGTTTTGTTTTTCCCTATCTGTATGTTCAGAGGTACTTTAGAGAAGAAGCATTAATAGTGTCTATTTAGTAAGGAGATCACTGGCTGCTTCCACAAGCTCCCAATATGCTCAGGGCTTGCATTTCTCCTGTCCTAAAAAAATCTGTTAGACCCCACAAATTGCTTCTGGCAAAGGCCTGCATGTGAACATTCAGCTCTACATGTTTCACTGCAAAACACCCCAGTAAAGCAGCTCTGCCCAAGAACCTTAGGACTCTATATTCATATCTGAAGCTTCCCTGCTTAAGCATAGCCAAAGATGAAAGCTGGTGTGAATCTTTGAGGCAATGCCCCGTGCCCAGTGCAGAATGACAGCCCCCAAGGGAAAGGCATGCATGGGACCTCAACTTAATTTTCAACACAGCAGGCTATGACTTTCTGTGAAGTATTTACAAGGTTCTCCATGATGTTTCTTCAGAGGGAGCAATCCCTGAAAAGTGTCTGCTGTGTACTGTGCTGTTCTTGTTTGACATGACTGACACAGACTGTGATAATTGCTGTAAGGAGATGGCTGTGACCTGCAGGAAGGCACATGGGCATGCTCTAGGGACTGACAGATGGGAGATGGTTCTCACTGCAGTCTTTTGTGGACAATGAGGAATACCTCACTAGCTTGGATTGATCCTCTTTTCTCTTAAAACCTTGATTTGCAAAGGCAATTAAATTTTGAGGCTGCATAGTTTGTTGGCCCACACATCCTCCTCTCTCCTGTTCCCTCTCCATTACCTAGTGAACTGCTCAACAGAGTGAAGGTTAGAAGAGTGGGGGTCTCAAGGACACATGTGCTTCTGGAAAACCCACAGCCACAGGTAAAAACCCACAGGTAAAAGGAAAATCAGGTTTGTATCCCCCTTGACAGCACACAGCCTGATCCCATCACAAGATCTAACTGGGATGTCAGCATCCACCTGCTGACTCACTGGCATGACGTGGCCCCTCCACTCCAAGCACTATTTCCTCATCCTTGGTGTGGCATCCTATGGGGGACAGGGGACTGATGAGGGAGTACCAAGGGGGTACCATTACTGGAACAGGAGCAGAAGCAGGGAGCTCTGCTGCTCATCCGTGACAATGTGGTTTTATCCTGATGGAGCTTTTGCTCTGGCTGGCTGCCACTGGGTACTGCTGCAACAGCTCACTGGCCTGCTGCAGGCTTGTGATTGCCACCTAAGTGCTGGTTTAAAGTCAGTCCTGTTGAAATTTAGGATCTTAGACCAAAGTGTTGCTTAGGAGAGAATAGAGCTGCCCCAGGAAAGATGACAGTGCAGAAGCCCCAAGATCTGTATGGGTGACAGCAGAACAGAGGGACCTGAGCCTCAAAACTGACACCTTCACAAAGCTACCAGTGACCAGACACAGCTCCAGCAATTCTGTCCATCCAGACAGGGCTCAACAGGGTGCACACAGCATCCATGGAGAGCTGGTGTGTTCATGGTGATGGCCAACAAAAAGGCTGAGAGAGGACGTGGTGTGGGTTCACAAAAACATTGAGGTGAGGAATGGGGTGGCTGCTAGAACTGTTATTCACCAAACCCTACAATCCTAGAAGAGGATTTGTAACTCATGGAAACTGAGTTTCTGGAATGTGCTATCCTGGGGAGGAGTCAGGCTCCAAAAGGGTTTGAACAAATTTGGACAACATGTCCATAAACAGGCAGCAAAGAGAGCAGGCAGGGATATGGCTCCCAGCATCCCTAATCCGAGGGTGGGTGCTGGCAGTAGAAGAGAACAGCCTGCAGAGGATGGGCTCGTGCTCTCCCAGGCTCATGTGCAGTGAAGCAGAAGGCAGAGCTAGAGGGGACCCTGGTCTGACACTGACACCTTTCCTCCCCTTCTGCCCTAACTGCAACAGCTTCATTCAGAAACACTCCACAATTCTGCAGAAATTCCTGGGTGGGTTTCCCACATAAAAACTTTAAGACTTCAGGGATTACGATACTTCTCAAGGCTTTCTTTGAGGGCACAGTTTTTCCTCTCACCATGTCTTTTTAATTATGTTTTTCCTATGGCTTCAACAGTCAAGAAATTCCATTTCCTCTTGGAGGACACTCTATAATCTCCTCAGCAAAAAGAATAGAAGGGAGAAATGATTAATAGTTATTCCTTTGCCTCAACCTTGGGCAGCATCGTATTAAATGAGGAACAGCAAAGACCATATACATATCCTCAGTATTTGCAGAAGGCCAAATGTTAGCAAACACTTTGCAACAAGAAAAAAATAGAAAAGTTTTGGTTCAATCTCATTTTCTGTGTTCCAGCTTATTACAAATGTCATTTAATAAAGAATGATTTTCACTATGAATTTTATTTCCTCTGAAAAGAAAATTAAGAATCATTAGCAAGGAAAAAATGATTCAGTCTTTTGAGAGATCTAGTTATGTTGCAGAGCTCAGCTGCCAAATTACGATAAAAATCCCTGGGAGGTTCTTTCTGTGCTGTGTGGAGAAATAACCTGTAACAGTCAAGATGCTCAAATAGAATTTAAAACAAAGCCTTGGAAATATCTAACTAAAGATACAGCAAGTTCCTATTTGTATTACTGGATGCAAACTATAAGATTTTTTAACAAGAAAAGTGAATAGTTACAGGAATGGTTGTGCTCTTCAGAATCTTCCTAATCCAATTTGCTGCTCTTAATTCTTATGTAAATATTTTTAACAAAGTACCCAATAGCATTCAAGAGAGGCTGGTGTGATTCTTGGACTTGTCATGTGCAGGACCAGGAGCTGGACTTGGTGACCTTTGTGGGTCTGTTCAAACTCATGGTATTCTGTGAGGGGCTAAAATGAGCATCTGCAGATTTGGTGCAGGAAATACCTTCCAGAACTGCCTTGGGTTTTTTCCTCAGTTCAGTGAACATTATTCTGAAGGCAGGGAAATCATGCAAAGGCAAGCCCAGCTACAGCTCCCCTGACGTAGAAAACAATATTACATATTCATATAATCCACAGAGCAAGATGTTTTTGCATGAATCTATTCTGGGGTTTTATGATAAAAGCTACCTTTGAACCTAACTATTTATTTACTACTTCCATTTCCATTTGCCAAATAAAACATCTTTATGTGATTTTGGCATTTCTTTGTTTGTTTTTTGGTTGAAGTGCTTCCTAAGTAATTTGCCTTTCTATCAATTTTGGGTTTGGTCATAATTTAAATTTCCAGTCTATGCACTAAAGCACACCCTTTTTGTTATCTTTCCCCTTACTAACATCTTGCTCTGCTCTATGGACCTTGACAGTCCAGTTCTCTAGGTCAGTCTCATTAAGGAGGAGAATTGAGTTAAACTCATAGTTTCTACTGTGATTGCTGCTTGAAGTTTCTGTTTCTGACCATATTGATGGTAACTTGTCCACTTTTATAGCTGTACTGTTAAGATTTCCCTGCTCCTATACCTCTTGGGGTTTTCCTGGTGCAGATTTTTTTCTTGCAGGTGCTTTATCCCACTGGAGAACCATCATCCCATCTGAGCTTCTGCCTGACACCAGCATCAGAGCTCTGCTCAGTCCTTATCATTCTAACCCCATGGATCAAACTTGAGCTATGGCAGCATGATAAGAAGAAATTTAGGGTGTAATTCATTTTTTACATTAATTTTATTTCTTTACAGTCAGTGGGGGAAAATGGGCACTTTTCTCTTAAAATTCATGTGACTGCCTCCCCTATCCACTTTGGACTGACACAGGCTGGGTCTGTGTCAGGATTTGATCAGATAGGTCCCATCCTCATGGTCAAGTGCTGAAAATCCACCATGATTCCAAGAAAACTGTTCCAGTGCTTAAGCACCTACTCTGTCTTGAAAAATTCTGACTTATTTCAGGTTTGGGCTTTCAGCAGTCCTTTTCACTTGATTAAGAAGAAAATCTACTGTCAGGCACATTTTGCCTCATCTGTCCTGCAAGCATAGCCAGTGTTTAAAATTCTAAACGAGGATAACCTCCATTATATATGAAAAGTGACTGCAGCAATGCTTCATATGACATTTGAAACAAGAGCTAGCTGGCTAAGCAGCAATAGCCAAGACTCCAAGTGTGATCTCAGTGGAGCAACCTGGGTTTGACACCTGCAGACACCACATGCAGACTTTTCTGCTCCAAACCCTTGCACCCTTGGTCCAAAGCTCTGCTGCTGTCTCCATCTTGATTTATAATTGAGGGAAGTGATAGTCATGGCAGAGAGCATTCAGGAGATTTTCAAACATCTGAAAAGACAATGAGAGAGCAGCTGTTTATTTTGCTTGTCACAGTTAGAATAGAGACTTCCCAGTAATCCCTGAGTTGTCTCTTGGAGGGCATTTCCTCCAGGAGATGCTGCTTCACCTTATGGGGACAAATTTCCCAACTCGCCTGCACAGAGCCCTGACTCCATTTGGAGCTGCACCTTCATAAAAAACCACTCTGTCTTCTTGTAACAGTTTTCTTTCCCCCTTCCATCACCTCTAGCTCTGGGAAGATCACACATATTTAAAGTTTAAACAACTAAGGAAAAGGCATTTTCCTTTACTTTTTGAATGAATGCATCTAAAAACATTTTTGGTGTAGTTATATAAAAGTAATAATCTGATACTAAATCACCAGGTAAAATATAGCCAAAGAAAAGGACATTAAATTCAATTAACTTCGTTATGGAAGCTATTATTTGGCAGCTAAAGACTAACACTTTATCAGCACTTTTCACTGCAGAGCTGCTAGTTACATCTGTATCTGTCATTACATGGTTTGAAGGTCCAAAACTGTGGTACTTCTAAATGTCACAAAATGTGTTACTTTGGCTCCTTTTGCTGGTAATAAAGGAACTTTTATTTCAAAACAAAACACTTCTGAAAACAGTTAAGTTAAACAAGATAAGAAAATCTCATTCAGAGTTAATTTCAGAGTAATAATATTCTATGAGTTTTTACAAATATCTTTTGTGTTTTCCTGGCCTAATAAATGATACTTGGCCTAATAAAGGATAATTAAGTGGGCAATCTTTGCAACAATGTGAGCAACCTACAGGTGCTTGGGGGATAATTCCTCCAGGACAGACACATCTGGGGCTTCCCTCCTCCCTCCATATGGTCTGAAGGGAAGCCAAGTGTGACAGCTAAATCAAAGAGAGATGATTTCTTTTCTGAGTGATAACACCCCAGAGCACACAGGAAGCCCAAACAGGAGCAAACGGGTGCTGGTCCAGTGCTTTTGTACACACATGACATGGTTGTCATACAAAAAGGGAAAATCAGTCTGTTGAGAGATCTTGTCAAAAAGCCCCCAGGTGAGAGAGTTGTCTGGTATGTAATCAAGAGTGAGTGCTAGGGATGAACCAAAGGCTTTGAAGGGGAGAACAAAGCAATGTGTATCTTCTCTGTGGCTGTCACTTCCCTTGACAGCCATGGCCTGTCTCCTCTGTCTTGTTAGAAATGATGTCAAACCTTTTATTTTTATCCTTATCTTCAAGCACCTGAGACAATGTGAAAGGAGGAAAATAATAAATCCAGATGTGATTGATGTAAATATCATATACTCAATATACTAATTTGATGAGTACCTTCTTATGTGAAGAAAGACAGAATTCAGCCCATAAAAAATATCAATCAGGAAGATGATGTGCAATAGGACAAGCAAAAGACAAAAAGTGCTAATAGGAAAAAAAAAACACAAAAAACAAAAAAACAAACAAAAAAAACCAAACCAACAAAAACCCTCCCAACCCAAACCCCACTAAAATATTCCAGTTAAGCTCTTAAGCTTCCACTTGTAAACAGTTGAAACTAAATTTCATTTTGTTTACTGCTGTGAGATGACAATTCTTTGTTCAGAGCTATGAATTCTCATTTTCTAGATGTGAATCACTTCATTTCATTAACAAGCAGAAGCAGATTGCTACCATCTTTATTGTAGCCAAAATATTATTTTCAGTAACTGCAAATAACAGGGTCTGTTGACTTGCAGAGAAATGTGGCATGCTCAGGATTTCTAAATTATAAATAGAAGAAAGAGTGAAAATATCCTGGAGTGACATAACTCAGTGTTACTTTTCTAAACAAGACTCAGAGTTGCATTATTGTAGATAGATAGTGAGAGTTTCTGTTGAAAATTGAATCCACTAGATTTTCAAATAAACATAAATTAGGGCATAAATCACTGATTAACTTCAACTGAACAAGCTGTACAACCACCTAGAAGCACCAAAAAACTTCAGGGAGATTTCTCCATGTTCCCCCATATTCTTCTCAGAATACCTGCCAGTGCTTTACCCAGGTTGTAAAGGGTTCAGGCAACAACAGTTTTCATTGTCTCACAGTAAAAATCTGTCCTGTTTTCACCTCCTCATGGGAACTCCCTTTTCTTTTAACATGGAAAGTTGCAGGTTTGGGGTAAATAAAGCATTTCTCTTGGATCTGAGATCCAGAGGACCACAGCTGCTGGGTGCAGGAATCACAGCAAACCCAGCAGGAAGATGTCTTGGATTGCAATGCAAGATGTGTTCATTCCCATCTGTTGAAACCAGTTGAAGAGGTTTTTATTTCCTTTATCTCATAACTCTGGGGTGGAGGGGACGGGTGCCATCTGCTAATGGTCCAGCTGTTAAAACCAGGTGGGGCAGTGTTTCTTATCTCTTCCACAGCCCATCCTCCCTCCAGGGGGATATCTGCTGTTAATGGGCCATCAAGGCTCACTGCATGCCTGAAAAAATTACATTGTCCCATTGTGAGATGCTCCACCCAGTGGGCGGAGCCAAACATTCCTACCTGGATAAAAGCTGAAAGTCAGACCAGCAGAGCAGCCTGTTTTCCACTGGATTCCCTTGAGGAAGACTGGACTCATCTTGCCACCACTGGATCCTTCTACAGAATCATCTCTACTCCACAGAACCACATCTGTTACTCCAGGAGGACTTAATTGGACTGCTCCCATCAGTCTGACCAACAGGGTGTCAGGTTGTATTCTGACTCTGTCAGTGGTTTTTGGGGGTTTTTTTGGGGCAGGAGTGGGTGTTGTGTTTGTGGTTTTTTTGTTTTGTTTTGTTTGAATTTTTTTTTTTGTGGTTTGGTTTGTTTGTTTGTTTTGGGATTTTTTTGGTACTACTACATTTTTAATATTCCTCGTAAAGAACTGTTATTCCTATTCTCATGTCTTTGCCTGAAAGCCTTCCTAATTTTGAACTTATAACAACTTGGAGGAAGGGGGTTTACATTCTCCATTCCAAGGGAAACTCCAGCTTTCCCTGGAAGACACCTGTCTTTCCAATATAAGACAGAAGACCAGCAGCACAGAGCATGGGCTAAAATCCTTTTTAGTCACAAAATAAAAGCTGTCAGGAGAAAAGAAAAATAGAGGCATCTGCACATTGGTCAGCAGGTCAAGAGTTGGCAGGTCACTTCATGACAGTATAGGACAGTATGTGAAGGAACATCTACTGATTTCAGGATCAGCATCAGCCACAGTGTCTCCATCACTTTGAATTATGGGATTGCTTTAGGGATAAATAAAATCATTGAGGGTACTGGAAATGCATAATGCAAACAGCTGCACACAGGCCATGGAGACTTTATTAAACACTAATGGAAATGGAAAAACTAGGGAAAACACACCACAGTTTTTGGAAAAAGTACTTTGTTGTTTGACTGCTAGCAAAACACAAGACTTCTGCTGTTAATTTAAGTTTTTAGAAGAGCTCTTGGAATAGAGCAAACAGAACCTCCAGGTATTATTTTAACAATATAGTCACTCAAAACTTTTTGGACAACAATCTTACACTAACCATAATATTGAAATGTGATGGGAAAAGGCAAAGGCAAGGTACAGCAAGGCAAAATACAAGGCAAGGAAAGGATAGGGATTTGATGCACTCTGATAAAAGTGCAATTATCCATCTCAGCCAGCGCAGAGTTAGAAAGGAAAGGGAATAATAAGATCTATATGCAGACAGCTGATACTCTGGGGGATGCATACCTTTTGTGCTTGCTCAATGTTATTGCCCAACACACATAACTAAAATTGTCCTTATGTTCTTTGTCTCAGCAAAAATACATTTTTGTATCAAGTCACAGCTCCCTGACTCCGTCTGACTTGGTCCTGCTGAAATCAATCAGGTTACTCACAGAGAAAAGTTTCAATTTTTAGCAAATTTTCTCTTCTTGAAAATGCATTATATTTGATTCAAGGGATGGGATATAATCTGGGCCAACTTTTATCTTCTGGAGATGAGTTTATTCATCCTAATGAAAAAAGATGAATCACTTCTTCCCTCCCTGAGATGATAAGACACAGACTGTGATGAAAGTCACTTAGAATTTAGCTTCATAGCCACTAAAAGTAGCATAATTAAATCTGGATTTAGTAGGAGGGAGTAGACAAATGCACAGTAGATAAATTAGGGGCAGACAAAAAAAAAGAAATAGAATATAAATTGCTTTTTATTCTTTAAGGTATGTGTTATCATAAAATCATGTATATCATATCAGATATATATCATATCATATAGATCATATAATATTTTTCATTAAGTGTTTTGTCTCCCAAAGCAGAAAACAGCAACAGAGTGGAGACCATGTAGGTTTGTTTCTGTACACCAATTTGTGTGCCCTGGCACATGATCAGGTAGGTATTTACAAAGGGAACAGTGCCTCAAACCTGCCCACTCTGCCCATGAGCCTGAGATCACACAGGGTCTGAAGCAGAACTGCACTTCCACTGAAGCCCTGCTATGGGGATTCTATTATTATAGTTAAGCTGTAAATGCATTCTGTAACATGCAGGCCTGTTATCTTCTTGGCTAAGAGTTTCTGGCAAGAGAAGTTGAGTAACAACTTTATTTGCAGCAGAAAATGAATTTTGTTTTCCTACTCTATTCCACTGGACTTCTCACTGACAAGGCGCTGTAACTACCCAAATTCTGCAGAAAATATGCAGAAAGTGCTTAATGACCTTTTTTTTAGCATTAAGCTCTCCCTCCTTTGGGGAAATTTCTTCATTTTTTTCCAGAAGGTTTAGCTGGAAATAGTTCTACAAGGCTATCTTCCTGTCACAGTACTACAACATTCAGAACCCTGTATTGGGAAGCCCTACTCCTTTTTGGTAATTTGGCCTGTTTTATTTTCTCTGTCCTTCCGAAGAGCTCAAGCAACTAGGAATGAATCAGCTTTTGTATTTCTTAGATCGCCTGCTGTGAAAAACGTGAAATGATTAATTCATGTTCTTATGATAAATTGGAAAATTATAAAGCTGTATAAATTTATATCAGGTAAAAGTCTATGTTTCAGGAGGTTTCTGCAGCAGATGGTGAAACTGAGCACCCTGAAAATCAGGCGTCTCCATTCAGAAGGGAACAAAAGACTTTGCAGCCTTCTCAAGTATTGGGAGGGGACCTGTTGAGATGAGCCGGATCAGCAACTCACACCTCGGGAGCCACTTTCACAGACCATCAAGCAATATCACCCATATCTCGAACATTCATCAACTATAAGGATCCATAAAAACTGAATATTAACACATGGACTTGGGAGGGGAGCTCTTTTTCAATCCCACCGGAGACGAATTTGGGTTTGAATAGCTAACCAAGAAACAAAGGGAAGTATGGGGAAATATTGCCAGAGGCCGAATAAAGAGTATAAAAACCAAGCCTCGAACATGGCAAATTCATGAACCCAGCTAGAGACACCGGCTGCCAGGTTCCGTGTCTCTGGGTCACCCTTGGCTCAAATTTTCCTGGGAGAAATTCTGTCAAGTAAGTGTCGCTGTTTGTGGGGTTTCGTATTGTTTTGTTTTTATTACTTAAAATTCTGTAATTTGAGTCCAAATTTTGTGATTTGAATTTTAATAAACCAAATTATTGAATTTGGCAATAAATTTGCCCTGGCATTTATAACACCTGCTTAATGTGGGCTCATCCTTCTCGCTGAGAGCTGGAGAAGCCTCTTGGATGGGAAGAATGTGTTTTTGCAGGCAGTGCTTGGAGAGGATTGTGCCAACACAGCAGAGCTCTTCAGGCCCTGTGACATAGCCCCACCAGAAACACACCACAGCTTTACTTTCACTACTTAAGTTTTTAACATCACTATGCCTTCACGTTAGAAAAGTTTTGATTTATTCCTGTCCCCAAACAACTATCAACAGCTCAAGTGAGATGAACATGAGCTAGCCCACATTGGCTAAATCGCATTTGCTTTTTTTGCCACAGATAATTTCTGCTCATTCATCCAGAGCTGAACATTTCTTCATCACCAGAAATTTAATTTTCACTTAGTCATTGCTCTTATTCTATTTTAATTGGAAATAAATTCCAAAATTTCCTCCAAACAGAATATTGGTGGACCTTGAAGTCAATGAAAAAATCTAAGACTGAAGAAATGGTTTCTGCTTTGAGATACATGATACTGACAAAAGGCTGAGAACCTTTGTTTCAGGAGCCCAGGTCCAGACCTGGCCTGCTTGGACATGTGGGGTCCCCAGAGAAAAGGTGCTGGGTCTGGCAGGTAGGGCAGGGCTCTGCTGGAATTCTGCTTGACCTTCAGCAAAGCTGGCTAAACTGAGGTGACCTTTTGGTCATTTACAACCATCTCTAAACTGACAAATTATCACTGCTTTTGCACTTAATGGCTCTATCCCTAATTAACTCTTCTCTAAAATTCTATTCCACTTATCAATCATATTATCTACAGAAAAATAGTGTATTTTATGTGAAGAGTTCAAATTTAATAGGCAGCTTCAGGACCGTGTGGTAACCCAAGCTGTATTCACTAAATGTGGCCTGGGAAGAGTCTTGGATTATTCATGGGAAGTAAAGATTTAGGAAATCACTTTTTTGGGACGGATGGATGGACTGACAGAAAGATTTGGAGGGCAGGAAATGGTATAGAAATCTATGAGTCACTAGGTAGAAATCCTAAAAGAAGCTCTGTGGGAAAGTTCTGATTTTGTTCATTTATGCAGATGAGAGAAACTACTGGTTTCTTGAGGGAGAATTCCACTGTTAACTCCAGCCTCTGCAACAAAAATGTTCATTGCACTCTTGGGAAGGGGAGGAAATTGAATTTAGCCTAACTGTAGTCTATAAATGCAGTGCATAGTCTTATTTAACAGCAGATCTTAACAGGCTAATGCATTGAATAGCTCTAGGTGTAAAGGACACTAAGCTATAGTTAAAATCCTATCTCTCAGTCATGAAATTCACAAGGAAAGAGAATGAGAAGCACTATAAAACATCAGTGAAGCAGCTGTGATGGAAAGAGCAGAGTGGAAAGGACATTGCTGCAGAGAGCATTCAGGCACCAGGGCAGGCAACAATTCCTGCAGCTGCAGCTGAGAAACCCCAGTGTGACTTACACTGCCCTGGACAAATCCGTGCCCTGGCAGCTGTGGCCATGACCACCCTGCCTGAGGGAGGAACTCGTAAAAGAGAGAGTTTGCACATTACTACATCTTCTAAGGCTGGGACTGTTCACGTTGTTGGTTATCTATGTAGCACTTTCCTTGGAAGTGAAATGCATGGATCTCAATTGCCAGTCTGATTTGCTAGGGTTTTTCATTGCAATAGGCAGTCAAGTAGGGAAAAAACTTCAACACGGCAAAAAAAACCCCAAAACACCCAAACAAAAAAACAGAAAAGCAACATCCTAGTTTAAAATTACAAGCCAAAGCTAGTTAATTTAATTCAGACAAACTCTTCACTTGATCCACACACTACTTGCCTCTTCATCTCAGCTGTCACCTTTATTCTCCTTTTCCTCTATTTCCACCAGCCTCCAGGCTCTTTTTCTTTTCCTGTCCCTGCAAGGCACAAGGTATTTTTTCTATTACCCCTTCTCTGTAACTGGTAGCAAGCTGAATAGTAGTTACCACTCATCTTTGAATCTTCTCTGTCTCAAGAGGAAATTAAGTGACTTTCATGCTTCTTGTTTGCAAACTCCAACCTAGAGGACACTGCACAAAACAAGTCAGAACTTCCTCAGTAGCCACTCACTTCAGGAAGGTGTCCATGAGCAAGACCTAAAGCATTTGCAGCTGCTTGGGTGAGACAGCTGTAGGAGGAAAGGGATTGAGACTCTCACCATTAGCACATTCTGTGATAGCTCTTTGTCAAGAACATGAGATCCTTACAGGATCCCAACACTCACCAGGGACTGCTGACAAGTACAAGACATTTAAAATGTCAGTTGTAGGATCCTGCTGGATTCAAGAATTTAGCTACTGTCTTCAGAGGTATACAGAATATGCACATGTCACCGGTGCAGGTAAGAAGAAAGAAGTATCACAGAGGAGAGAAAGGCAGAAAAATGAAGTGGGGCTAGGAAAAGTAGAGGTAGAAACCTTCAGTAGATCCAGTGTGAGTGGAATAATGAGTAGTATTGGTTGAAAGAGCAAATAAAGTGAAAATACAGTTAAGAGAAGATATTTTCTCTAATGATAGTGATAGGGAATTTTGGACTTTGAAGGTAATTTTTTTCTGAAAAAGGATGGTCTTCAAATGAAGTTGGCTGAATGGCCACGCTCTCTTGTAAAAGATTGGATGAACCATAGAGTTATAGGAGAACATGTAAACAGAAAGCTTCTCATATGAAACCTTGTCCAATATAATCAAATCATAGGGAGTGAAAAACATATGTGCAATCATCTGTTCTATTGTCCAAGGCCAAGAAGTTCTGCTATCTATAGGCCATTGGCAAGCACCTATGTAATTAACTACAACCATCATCCATTTGGGAATCCACTCTTTTAATTAACTCAGTGTGGTATTTCGGCTGCATCTGTTTATGTCCAAATAAGATTCTCATTTGTTGTTACAAAAATATTGCTCAGTTGTAGAAAAATTATTGCACTTGAATGATTGTGCTCAGTTCTCTTCTAAGTGAGAAATAAAAATTAGAGATAAAAATAAAGGCAACTGAGGATGCATAATAGTAAACATGATGTTTTTCCTGAATAAAACAAATTGAGATTTGCCTCTTACTGTCTAACTCCAAACTCCCAGGACCACTCGTGCCTTAGAAGTATTCCTGAGAGTAGTAATTTTCACAAGCTCTTGCCAGATTTCTCTCAGTTGACAGCACGTTGAAGAGAGCTTTGTTAAGGAGATCAGTAAGTAAAGCCCAAGGCATTTACAGTGTGATGCATTTAAACAGGTGTAAAATTCTGGTATCTCCTCCTGGGTTTATTCAGTATATTGTTGTTTTCAGCTGTACACACATGGAAATGTGCAGAAGGGGGTGGTTCTGTTCTAGTTTGGCCTTTCTCTTACTGCAGAATTAAGCAGCTGGAAAACAAAGCTTGAATGAGATGAGGTGTGGATGGCTCAGGGCTGTGGGGGCCAAAGAGGATGGAACATGCTAGAAATGCTAGAAAGTCACAGAAGCTGCTGGTGGGGAAGGCAAGTCCTAGGCTCAAGTCTTGCTCCCCCTGAGGTCAGGAAGACTGGATAGTGGTAGGATCACCTCTGACTAATCACACTGACGTCCTTACAAACACCTACAGCCTTAGAAAAGCAGAAGTCAAAAAAAGAAGCAAGTATTTTATTACCAAAATCAAATTGTGTTTTCTTCTACCAAAGGTTCAGCCTGCTTTATTTTCCACCTTGTTTATCTTTAGCACCGTCTGGCAGAGCACAATGTTTCTGCTGTCTCCAGAAATATCACCTTAGGGACAGTGCCAAGGAACAACCTTTCAAGCCTTATTTTACCTGTATTGCATATTGGTTTGAAAGCATTCCTTAATATTATTGATTAAAACATTAGGGTATTCTATTATTATTGACAACACCAATCACTCTATTTGTCAAACTTACAATATTTATTATCAAGTTACCAACCCTTCTACATTTACTATTACAATTTAACCTTGTATTCTAAGTAATCAAAAAAAATTACAGCAAACAACACAACCAATTTAGCCCAACATTTCTTTGTTTTACTTTCTCATAAAAAAAAGGTCATTATTCATCTTTTGGGTAACAAAACTGCATTTATATATCTATTACATCAAAAGTCCATTCTCCTATTAAAAGAGAATTAACCTCTCAGAACTGTATTTCTTCAAGGAATTGTTAAAATTAAACAGTTCAAAATTAATTGTTAAAGCAGAATTTCCAAAGTGGGAAAACAGCTTTGGGATTATTGACAAACACTGTCAACTTAAAATTTCTTTTAATGTATGCAAATATCATGTTCTGTTGACATTTTCTCACTCAGCTCATTCCCCTTCTTGTGTGTAAAGTCTAATAATAAAATATGTCCCTAAATCTGAATGACTTCTTAAGAAAGGAAGGAAAGGGGAAAAAGAGAAAGAGAAGAGAAGGAGATAGAGGGAGAGAGTGGAGGGAGGACAGGCAAGATTTCTTGTAGTGAGGGGTCCAGAAATGGACACGAGGTGTGAGGTGTGGCCTCACCAGTGCTGAGTACAGGGGGGCAATCCCTGCCCTGCTCCTGCTGGCCACACCATTGCTGATCCAGGCCAGGATGCCACTGGCTTCTGTCCACCTGGGCACAGCTGGCTCATGTTCAGCCACTGTCAGCCAGTACTACCAGGTCCTTTTCCTTTGGGCAGCTTCCAGACACTTTTCCCCAAGCCTGGAGCATTGCCTGCAGTGCAAGATCCAGCACGTGGCCTTGTTGGATCTCATGTTGTTGGCCATCAGTCCAGCCTGCCCAGATCCCTCTGTGGGTCCTTCCTGCGGCCAGCAGACCAACACTCCCTTCTGCCCAACTTGGGCTCAGCTGCAAACTGACTGAGGGTGCCCTCAGCCCCTCCTCCAGATCATTGATAAAGGCATGAAACAGGCCTGGCCCCACCTCAGAGCCTGGGAAGCACCACCAGCCCGGCCACCAGCTGGGTGTCACTCTGGTCACCACCACTCCTTGGCCATCAGCCAGATTTTTACCCTGTGAGCAGTGCATCCATCTAAGCCATGAGCAGCCACTTTCTCCAGGAAGTTGGAAACCCCCCAAACATTTAGAAGTTCCCTCTTGTATTGTTGGGCACTTAAGGTTTTTGAAAAGTTGCTTCACAGATCAATTTTGTATTTCATCTGGTGAATATCTGAGACCCAAAGAGTTTCATCACACATTTACTATCTGCTCTAATGGGTTTCAGCTTGGAGGATCTCATACTGTGCATATAGTTTCCTGAGTAAATTTCAGTAGAATCGTAACCCCAGTATCCTGTGCTCCATAGATAAAGAGAGGATACTATCAAAGGATGGATATAATTAATTTCCAGGATCATGTATTTTCCTTTCTTAATCTTTACATAATTACTCTTTATTTTATGCATTTTAATGAGCAAACAATAGCATTGTGCCACTACTAAGATAACAATGGCTTAGCAACTTATTAATGTATGTCCAACACTATGTGTCTTACTAGAGAGAAATATAAGAGTATTTAAATTTTTCCTATGTCTATGTATAGTGAAACTAGATCCTGGATAGCTGTAATATACTGTGAATCACACTCCAGCTGGAATACAAGGACTAATTATCATTCCCCTTATTTGGTATACTGTTAAAAGTTAGGTTTTGTCTCTGCTTTTTCTTCTGCATTGTCTCCTTGTTGCTTCCTAGCTATACATTTTAAATTTATGTTTCTGAACTTTATTAAAATGTTCTGAAGTGGTTCTTACATAACTTGCATCTAAAAAATAAAAGGCAAAAAAGACCAAGAGTCATTCTGCCTGTAATTTAAATACATCTTTTGAGTTAGAATGGTAGTATTTCATATTGGCATTTTAACAGAAATGGAAAGGAGTGAGGTAGTGAAGCAACATATCTAAATAAATTGATTTTTTTCCCTCATAACAGAACATCAGTCACACATAAAGTGCATCCACGTGGAGCAGGAACAGAGCACAAGGAACAGCCAGTCATGCAGCATCCATTTCCATATTTCTGTGAGGGAGGGGAGCTGCCCATGCTGGCAGGCCCCAAACTGCTGTGCTGCTGCTTTGCTATCTGAGAGGATGCTGTGTCTGGGGAGAGGCAGGGAGCAGCCAGGGCAGGGATGCAGCAATGAGAGGGCACCACAAACCCAGCAGAGCAAGCTGATAGCTTGGAAGGGCTTGTGCCCAATGTGATGTACCAGTTTGCTTATCCAGATTTGGAGTGTGCCTGATCAGCTGGATCCTGGTGGGTAGGAAGGGCCTTGAAAGGACCCCTGCATCTGTGAGGCACAACCGGACACTCTGGCTGAGACAATCAGCTAGAAGAGAAAACTGTCCTTACAAAGCCTCCATGTGGAAAACCACAAATTACCTTGTGAGCAGGTAGGAGCACAAGCTGTTTTATATCAGTAAGTGAGGTATGTATTCTCTAAATTCTATCTATTGTCCTAAACACTGTTTTGCTCCAAGGAAGCTCTTCAGTCACCAATTACAACTTTTCTTGTAGCCAGAGAGAACAAAATTACCAAATGGGAACCTAAATCAGATTCACCAAGATAACCATGTTTTACCCCAGGGAACAGCACACTCCATCCAGCTCTCAGAGTGGCAGAATCAGGTAATGCTGTTCTCAGAAAAAATGCAGTAGCTGAGGGGTGAAGACCAGCAGGATACGCCAGAGAAGAGGCAGCATCGGAAACAATCACCTGGTGATTATAACAATTGGGTTTGAGGATATGAAGAAAACCTACATTTGGGTTGTTTCCCTCGTAATTACAATTGCATTTTGGTGGCAGAAGATGGGCAAACCACAGTGTCCAGCATTGCCCTGCTGCACACAGCCCCAGGGGCCACAGCTGCGACTAACAGTTCACAGAGGAGATTAAAAGGGCTGCTTCCCAAGGGAGAGGAGGCACATCAGTTTTGCTCCTCTTGGCCAAACAACCACAACAGCATGAGGGTATTGGCTCCAATGGATGCCAAGGCTCAAATGAAAGCCTGTGTAGGCCCCTCCTTTTCAAGGTATTGCTGGAGCCTCCAAGTCTGGCAGCCAAAGTAATTGGGATAAACACACAACTCCTTTCACGCAAGGCAGGAGCGGGGCGGGTGTTGTGTTGGGAATCTTTGCAGCATGTCACTTCTTACTGGATCTCCCTATTCCTAGTCCCAGTTTGGGTCTAGACACTGAACCATACATTAAAAATGCCTTTCCTCTCCCCCCTCCCTCTTCAGGCAGCCTGTGCAAGGGCTGCAGATGCCTGTAACGTGGAATTGCCAAGCCTCCAAACACTGCCAGGCCTCTCAGCGGGAAGCCAAGATGTGACGTGGCATTTGGAATGATTAAGTTGCCTTTGTGCACCACAAAGGGCACAAATGCCAGTACGAACATGAGTGATGGGATGCATTTACAAACCATTTTTTAAAGCAATATTCATGGTACAGAGTGCTAACAGAGCTGCTTCAAAATGTGAGAAAATGAGTCAAAGTGAGAGTGCTGTGGGTGGATACAGGGTGTATTATCACTCAGAAGCTAAGCCCCTCTTAGGCCCATAAACAGCTGACAGGCTTAAGCAAAACAGTAATTTATCTTAGTTTTTATAGCCTTGGCACTTCATCTGAGCTGCTGATGTCCGATGTGTCTGCAGCCCTTTCTGGGAGAGATTAATAGTCCTCGTCAGATGCAAAACATTAAACTTTTCTTTCAGGACCTAATTAATTTGTTTAATTGTAAGTTATTTATGGAAGTTACTCTTAAAGTAATAGATAAAGATCATATAAAGTTCAGAGCATAAGAATTACAGCTGGGGAAAGGAAAGCACGAAAGCAAGGCTGTCATTCTGCAGATATGAAGAGCTCTTTCTTGGTGACATTAAACTGCAGGAAATGGATGGTTTGGAAGCTTTAAAGGTACTCCTAAACATCACCACATTCAAGGGATGCTGGTTTGCTCAGCAGTTGCACCAAAGGTGCTCCCCAGCCTGCAGCTGTGTTGATCTTGAACATCCCATTAATGAAGCCCTTTATGAATAAATCACAGAGAAGAAATCTCAAGCTAGAAGCAGAATGAGCAAACTGATGTAGCTCATTCCACACCCAAATTTATAGAAGACCTAAATGATGTAGTCTTCCTACACACTGATAATCAATTTAAGTTTCCCTTGAGTTTTCTCTCTGGGATCATGGCTTGACATTTGTATGCAAGATAAAGGTTCCCTGCTGAAATGAATAGGACTGTTTTCAGAGCTTTTTAAGTGAAAAAACCCAAACCAAACATTAAAAGTATGCTAAAAATCATCAACAATTTAGAATTCGTTAAAAAAACCCCACTTGGTTTTACCACATGGTAAATTGACCATGTCCAGTAAGAAGTTATCTGAGTAATTGCTGCTCTATGAACACCACTTGCTGCAGTGAAAGTAGAAAGAGTTAAAGCAGTCGAGGAGGACAATCAATATTTCATTTCTTCAGAGCTAAGTAGCAGCAAAGATAAACACTTCTGATGAAGATGTCTGTAGGACCAGTGCTTTTGAGTTTTACAAGGACATCCTGATGAATCCTCCCAAAATCCTATGGGAACGGTACATTTATTCTCATCATTTTTTAGGAAGCAGCACTGAAACACAGGCAGAAAGGCTGATATTTCAATGTGCCTACCTTAAATAAGGATTTAATTCATCTTTTGATATGTAAACAAAGGTCTGGATAGGGGTTGCTGAAGCCATTTGAGTTTTCAGTGAGTATTGACCAGGTCAAAAATCATTTCAAATTGGTCATATGGCAAATAGGACATGCAAATTCATAAACCTTTTATGAAAACAGGCAGAGGTTTTGTAGAAATTCTGGATGTAGAATTCAGATGTTTTCTTATTTATATTTCTAATTTTGTATTTCTGGCATAGACAACACAATCAAATAATACTTCTACACATTCCCTTTTATTCCAAATAGCTACAGAAATTTGCAGCAAGTCCCAAACTGGTTTTGGAAGAGGATTCAATAATGTTAATTGCAAATTATATTATGTTTGGTTAGAAATATTTATTTCTTCATTCATTTACTATTCAACCAGTTCTAAATGATTCACATTAAGGGGATTTTTGCAGAGAAAAACTAGCAAATTATTTTTTGAGACGCATTTGCAGAAAAGAGAGCTGTGTTGTTTAAACCCTTGAATTCTGACTACAGGGTTCTGCTGCCTCATCTGGTAAATCTGATCCTATTTCTACCAAACAGTGGAATTTAATTAAAAAGGCTTGTGAGTACATCATACGTAATGATATCTCACAGATGTTGATTCCATAAACATCTTTCTCTAAAAATTAACAAGACATAGCAATGCACTCAGGGGAAAATAGCAGCCTCACCAGTTTACTGATGTGTATAGGGGTTTTCTAAGGCAACAAAAGGTTTTGTTATATTTTAAACAATGAAAAATTTATTCAGGTCTATGTAGATAATAATAGGTTATAATTTCTGCTTTTACACATCTAGTTGATCATATTTTCAAAGGGTTGTTGAGCACTTGGATATATAACCTTCAGAAAAAATACTGAAAATCTTGTAACTAAAATGCAATATAAGAATGAACTTCATGCATTTTTATAATATTTAACTGAACATAAACTGACAATTAATTAATCTAGACAATCCTTTCTGACATAGATAGATAGATAGATAGATAGATAGATAGATAGATAGATAGATAGATAGATAGATAGATGATAGATGGATTTGAAGAAACACTGCTCCAGTATAAAGGAAAACAATAGAAGAGCCAAAGTGCTCATTCTTCTGCATTGTCATATGCACATTGTAGTTCAAGTGACAGACTCTTGCAGTAGTTTAATTCTATTGTTACAAGATGATTTAGAATCTGTATTTTGGTAATAGTACCATCATCTCAAGGTAAAAATCCATCCTGATATAAGGACAGGAGGTAAAACTCTTCAGTTTTAGCATCTCAAGGAAACCGCAAATAAGCCCCCATAAAGCACATTGTAAATAAAAATGTACCCTTCAAGCCCAGAAAAGAGAGTTCAGCTGTGACATTAAGAACTCCATAAAATCACAATGGTTTAGAGGAAGTGAACAGAAAAATGGCATAATTTAAGAACTAGCAAGAATTCTAAAATGACCAGACAAACAGAAACACTTACTCTAAGTCATGGAACATTAAACTGGAAAACTTAATGTTAGAGGTAACTTTGCAGGCAAAAAACTTCAGTGAATTCAGATATTATTCAGATGAAGAAAGAAAAAATCTGTTATCAGTATCTCAGCATGAAGGTGCAGCTGGAACCTGTGCTTCAGGAGGATCATGAACTGCTGAGAAACTGGGATATTATATCAAGGATATGTTGTTCCATTCTTAAAATGTAGCCCTTTATTTTCTGTTGCAGACCATTACACAAATAAGGCTAGAAGGACCATTGCTTTAACTCAACAGGGGGCTCATTATTACTCTTCAGCAAGAGGTGCTCCACTGTTCAACAGAACAACTCCAGGTCACAGACCAGTTATTTTGAGCAGCTCATTCCTGCTCTGTTTTCTTGCTAGTAGTTTTGGAAGATCTACCTTCTCTGTTATAAATTGCACTTGCAGAGGTGTTTTTTTAGACAACACAGTTAAACAAATGAACATACAACAAATCATTCCAAGGAACAAGGCCGTCAGGGGCAGGAGGTCAAATTATTATGTTGACCTATCCAGAGTGGCCACGGAAAGGGAATCTCTGGTGCAGCTCTAGGATCATCAGAAAGATCTCCAGAGCCTTCAGGATGGGCAAAGACAAGCCTTCATACATGGACTGGAGGGCTCCAAGGGTGCCCAGGCTGCGAGCTGAGGTGAATGACACCCTGGGGGGACGGGGAAGGCTGGATGCAAACACTCAGTTGTGTTTTCCATCTGAGGTCAAAGGATATGCCATCCTTCTCCTTTGAGGGAGAAACTGATAAGACTGTGGAACCACCTGTGCTATTTCATATCAAGGGATAGAACTGGATGCAGTAAAATAACAATAATAACAACAGCAGAAGACTGAAGCATTGCTTGTAGTTTGGTACAGCTCTCTGCCTCTCTTCTGGTTGACACCTGTAGCATGGCACCTCCCATAGGAAAGGGAGCAAACAGCTGGAAAGTGGAGCTGAGTTACACAGTTCAGAGTAAAAGCCTGATTCAAACACTGCAGTGCCTAAAGCAATACAGCTGTGACTCAGACAGCTGAGATCTTTCTTGATAAACATCTACTTTTGTGTAATCTGCACCACGTTGAACCAAAGATACCAGCAGGGCATACAAAGGAAAGTTTCCAAAGTAACAACAGGATGTTCCAGATCACACTTATCTAAAAATGAGCATTGTGCAGAAGGACAGTAAAAAAAAGGGACAGATGCTTCATTTATGAAATTAACTGAAGTCTGACTGTAAGAGTGACTCACTGTTCCAAAAACTGTCTGAGAAGAAAACATTTCAAGTAGATTTGCTGCTGACTTAGGTCCAGGAAGGGCTATGGACAGAAAGAAATTAGTGTACATACATAGAGGGTACCTCAGAGATTGTTTGGCAGATATTTCCTGTTTTTTCCTATCCCTGCAAGTGTATCATGGTACAAGGGGAAATGGGAATGGCTGTAGTGACTGGCTGAAAAGACCTTGTGGAAGTTTCAGGTGCAACAACAGTAATCTCCCTTAGAAGTAAGTGATGGCAATTATCTTAACATTGTGAAATGCACAATACAAAGAAGCACTGACAAGGGAAATTACAGTATTTGAAGTGTAAATTAGGCACTATACCAGCAGATGTGTAAGAAGCCAGCCAAAAAATATCAGAAGTGGATTTTCATGCTCATTGTTTCTGTCCACCTGCAGTCACTCAAACACTCCTTGTATGTCAAAGCATGGAGGAGTGAGTGTCACTTGTTAATCTCTTTCTTCTGTTGCAAATCTCTGTGGGTACCTGTATATATATCAAAAATTTCTCACCTCTAGTAATGGGACCAGTCTTGGACTAGGGGTCATCCTTTTCCTTTTCCTTTTCCTTTTCCTTTTCCTTTTCCTTTTCCTTTTCCTTTTCCTTTTCCTTTTCCTTTTCCTTTCCCTTTCCCTTTTCCTTTTCCTTTTCCTTTTCCTTTTCCTTTTCCTTTTCCTTTTCCTTTTCCTTTTCCTTTTCCTTTTCCTTTTCCTTTTCCTTTTCCTTTCCCTTTCCCTTTCCCTTTCCCTTTTCCTTTCCCTTTCCCTTTCCCTTTCCCTTTCCCTTTCCCTTTCCCTTTCCCTTTCCCTTTCCCTTTCCCTTTCCCTTTTCCTCTCCCTTTTCCTTTTCCTTTTCCTCTCCCTTTTCCTCTCCCTTTCCCTGTCCCTGTCTCTTGACTTGCATAGATGGAATTTGTAGCCATTCTTAGAGGTGAGGTAAATCTTTCCAAAAGGCTGTGGACCAGGTTCTGAACAGTCAAACAAACCCACCAGCAACTGCACTTGGATTTCATTTCTCTGCCAGCCTTTTCTAGGCAAAATAATTTGTTTCAAAGGAAATTTTTTTTAAAAAAAGCTTTTTTTAAAGCTCTGAAAGAACCCAAATATCTTACTCAGAAGCTATGAAGAGCAATCACTGCACAAAAACTGGACTTGCAAAGCAGGGCAAGTTCTCAAGGTACTTGAAAGGTATCTGCTGTTAAGGTTGGTAGAAGTAGTATTCAGTAAATACACTTAAACCCAAACCAATATTTTTCTTATGTCACTTCTCTCTCGGGTGTGAGATCATCCAATAAGCACCACTGTTTATTTGCTTGCACATGGACTTATTTAAATCTCTCTTCCTGTTTAAAACTGTTAGCTGGAATTCTTTAGGTGCACTAATTCCCAAATAAGAGCAGGTACTAGGCACTTTAGGGCTCTGATCCACAATGCTTTGTAATTTTTAATTGATTATGGAAGTAAATATTAGACTGATATTGTAGAGGTATTTTTTAATAGTGCATCTTAATATCATGAACTCATGCCTGTGTCTCACAGGTTGAAAGCCAGATTTTTTGAAATATCATTTCAGTTAGTAATACTCAGTACCAGGCAAATCTCTAAACTGTTTGTGATTTTTATATGGAATGTGAATTTATAATACCTGGGTGGCAGATTATAGTGCTCATGAACACCAAAATAGAATTCTACTTAAACAGAATGACAGGAAAATTATAATGAAATTTGCAACAAATAAATGCAAAAATCATTGTTCTCATCTTGTGAGATCTAATTACATGTTCACATGAGAAAACATGAGCAAACAATATTGAAATCCATTAGTGGAGGGGGTTAAGTCGACCTTTAGCTGAAGCTCTGGCCTATAAAACATTTTTTGATGCTGCCTAGTCCATGGCTATGAAAAAGGAAGAAAGACTACCTTTGTTATTAAACCCAAAGTATTTTTAAAACTATATTTGAAATTATTAACAACATTGAAATGCTGAGAAATGCATGAAGAGCATTACTCTGGAGGCAAAATTGTTGATTTTATATGAAAAGATAATTCACTACATGTTTTTAATAGGTCTATGGGTATTTAAAATCTGATTTAAAGGTATCCTAATGTATTACTTATTTTATTATGGCAAAATTTTAATAAGAAATCTGAGAAACGCACAATCCCCTGAAAGTGCCTAAAACCGAATTCAGACAAAAGATCCCAGAAGGCAAACTGCCAATTTCCAAGATTTCATCCAAAGCCGGCCTAAACATTTCACTTGATGTGTTCTCATTACATTACCTTTCCTGGGCAAATACCATAATTTATTCTCTCTTGGAAGAAGATGTTCCAGGAACACAGGAAACAGCTCCTCGAGCAGCTCTGAGACCAGCATTGCTGGCACCTTTCTGGTGCTGCTGATTGCACCGTGGTCAGGCAGGGACCATCCACCTGCCTTCACATCAGTGTGAGGCTGATAAGACCCAACATGTCTGGTTTTTACCCTTCTCTCTCCTTCCTGTAATTATCTCCTTATCTGATTCCAAATTATTATTGAATGTAGCAGGCTTGCCATTCCTGCAGAATTGGTGTTGGCAGGGAGCTCTAGGACACACTTGGCAAACATAGCTAGCAATCTGACTGCTGTCCATAGCAATATGTGGTTGTTAGACTTGTTTTGATTTATTGTTGACAACATAAAAATGTATTATGACTGTTATGTGTTGCAGAAAAAATTTTGATGCAAGTTGTTTTGAAATGAACAGTGAAAATGCATCAATCTTTGCAGACTCAGGGTAAAATCATCATCATTCACTTTCAGTTTTTGTGACAAATTGATAACAGATTGATAACAGACCCTGTCCATTAAGCCCTCAACCTGCAAACACTGATGTGACACAAAAATAATTCAGTGGAAGATTAGGTGACTGCTTCCCTGTGCACAAGCACTTTCAGGATGGGCACCCAGAGGTGAAGAAAGGAAATAAATAGTATTACTTCACCTCTTCCTGCTCAATACACCTCTCCAAGGCAGCTATTCTTTCATGCTCTTTGTATTTGCAGAACAGGGCTCAGTGGGAGCAGATATCCCTTTGCTGTATGTGTGTTCAAAGAATTTTGGGTGAGTGCTGCAGTGCCGAGACTGCAGGGGGTAGCACCATTTCACTCTCTTAACTTCTCTTTCCCTACATTCTACTGAGTAGCCCCCCTTTCAACCTCTGTCCTTTACCTGAGACCACAAGCACTTGTAACCCATCTGTGGCTTCTCAGCTAAGCCACATTGTTAAAAGCAGTGCCAAGAGTTATTTGTGTTGTTGATGCCTGAAGAGGCATCAGTCCCAAATCTTTCTCAACACAGCTACTGACACCAAAACCAAACCCCTCCCTGTCCTAAGACAGTTTGCAGTCAATACAAGGTCGTGTGGGCAAAACCTGATTACACTGAACTCTGAGTGTGGTGCTGGGCAGTGCTGGTCCTGTGACACAAACATCCTGATGCAGTGCTGGGCTTTAATTGCACACATATCTTGTAACAGACACCTCATGAAAACTTTACAGGGTTGTTTTGATGTAACTAAGGTACTCAAGAGGTCCTGGTGTATTCATTTGTTTTCTCAAAATGTTCTCCCAGTCAAATAAAACAATCTGTTTGAAAGAAGCCTTGTTCCATTCCTTCGTGTTCTTCCAGTTGATAATATTTTCTTTGACTTATACCACAGAAAAGTAAAAACAGTTCTGAGTTGTTCTTGCAGCCCTTACCACACTATGTTTTTCAGTCTCAGTAATTAGTACCTCTGAGAGATTTCATCTTTATTTTTCAAGCTTAGTATTTCAGATACTCACATTTTATTTCCAGAGTTGTAGTGCTTTTGTTCATCAATAATGCATAATACCCACAGAAGCACAAGAAAGCATATTTAAAGTATATAAGTTGGGGATAAAAAAAATCTGGCAATTACTTTTTTGAGATAATTTGAATTTTGTTCTCCAAATCATCATGCTTTCATTGCTCATGAGTGACATACTGTAAAGGCAGAAATATTTCCAAAGGCATCAGATGTAAGAGTGAGTCAAAATTTTGTAATGCTAAGGGTCAGTAAACTCATTATGGAAATACTGCTCAAACTCAGGAGAAAATAGATTAGTAGTGAGTTTTATCATGGGTTTCAAGTCAGTCAAGAAAGAATTGGATATGCTGAGTGGATAAAGACTTGAGAAAAAAATTCCAGTCAATTCTATTTGTAATTGGTGTAAAACATCCTCTCACTTTAAATAAAGCTGGGTACAACATTAGAAATTATGGCAAGGGAAATGCACATTTAGCAATGCTACCACACTGCTAGTGAAGCAGCTTCATTTTAAATTCCCTAAATCAGCAGAAAGGTGACTATGGTTTCAAAGATACACACTAATGAAGGACTGAGCACAAATTTGATAAGAAAAGAAAAAATATCAGAGAATTTAAAATAAAATGAATGGTAAATTTATGCATAAATACACATTATTTTCTTCTGTGGATGTATTTTCTCCATGGGATCTTCAGTTCTTTATATTATAATCCTGAGATTTTTTTCAATTGACTCTAATTTAATCTTTGGAACTGTGAAAAGATACTAAACTTCAGCTGTCAGGCATTACAACTTGGTGTGCTGAATACAAATCTTTCTTGCTAAAGAAGTGAGACAAAAAGAGCCCACCTTGCTTAATCAGAGGTTTAACATATTAAAGTATCATTAACATTCTGGACTCCACCTCAAGGTAATTAAAATGCATGAAGAGACAGAGTGGAGGTCATTTGGAAAAACACCCATACAGGGGCACGAAGAAGGAGGCTGGCTGGAAAAGAGAAGCAACACATTTTAAGGAGGAAGACAAATGCTTGTTTACTCAGAGGCCCCAAAATACCCTCAGAGAGCCTTGACTGAGGAGACAAACAATATCTACACAGTTTTATAAAGCATAGTTTATTTGACTTCTTTGTACATAAACTCCCTGACACATCACCAGAAATTTGAGGCCAGTTTTCAGGAAAGTGTTTTTATACAAACACTTCTGTTGAGGTCAGTTGTGCTTTGTTTAAACTTTCACTGTGCTTAAGAAATCTGTGCATACAGTGCAGTCCACAATCAATTTGGTCTCAGGGCCTTCTGGAAGGGAAGTTGGCTGGTCAGCCTGGTTGAAAATTGGAAAAAGTTTTCTTCTACAGCAGGTAACACACACAGCTTCTCCTTGCTTTCTTCAAATGTTGATAATTTTTAATTTTTTTTTTTTTTAATATCTGGATCTCAAATTCAGTTTGCTCAGTTCGAAAATTTTCATTTTATGTCTCTCTGATTCTCATCATTTGAAATCAATACTTAGATAAATGAGAAATTATTTTCCTGCAGGACTATTTCCCTGAGATTAGAATAATTAAAATCTCTGGCTAAAAAAAATAAGTACCTTATGAGACAGTGGCAGATTTAGCAGGCACGTTTGACTCAATGCTGTATGACATAGTGAGGCATCTGAAGGAACAATATGAACCAACATGATCAGTAAGTGAAAAGGACAGTGATGACAGTCCTACATAATCTTCTGTAGTTTTTCTTATACACTCAGCTTGTTTTTTCAAAAAAGTGTTTAAATTGTTTAAGTCCTTAGTATGGAAAGAAAGGACAGCCTTGTGATTAACACATTTGATTTGCATTTCAATTTGAGTTCTGTTTCTGTCTCTTTCTGGCATCTCAACGCCCTCCTGAATTTCCTTGCTTCTCATTTTTCTCTTCCATAAAGTAAAAACTTTGGGTTTGCCTATTTAGACTGGGTGTCCTTGGGTTTTCTTATTTAGACAGGGTGTTTCCAAAGCAGAAACATGAACTGGAGGCTTGTAGGACTTTTTGTTCTGAAAATTGCCACAGAACCTCAGCTGCTGAAAAGTGAAATTTTCCTGTTCAGCCATCAGAGCCTCCACAGTTTTGGAGCTCATTATTTCTTCTTTTTTTAATTGCATCTATAATTTTTTTTATTCAAAGAGTTGAAGTAAACGAAATTACAGCGTTAGGTTTAAGTGTTATGCTATGTATTTGTTGCACAAGATCAAGGGAGAAAACATTTGAAATAAACTTCTATTGATTTATTGAGGTGTAGGAGAAGTTGCAGATTTGGGTAGCAGGATGCAGATTGCCAGGTAAAATAAAGTGCAGAGACAAAAAATGTTTCAGGTTGCTGAAGAAAGCTGTTAGTACTAGAACTGGAAAAGGCAGGGTGCTTGTGACTGAAGGACTACCCAAACAGGGGAATGATTTATAGGTCACAGATTAGCCCCAAAGCACTCCTGAGAGGCAGAAATTTGCCCATGATACCATCATGGAGCTGCTAGGGAGAATATTTCTTCCCTCTTCCCACAGGAGAGATGGATCCACAGATTCCTCAGAGCCCAGAGAGCTCATGAGTTACTGTACCAGCAGAGCAGATCTAAGCTGTGGTGCTGTTAAGGCTTCCTGAGTGCCAAAAAGGAATGTCAGCTATTTGTAGCTTGTGCTGCAGGCAGTGGCCACCCAAAACCAAGTAATGGCAAATTTACACCCCTTGGGAGTGTGTGTGATCCAAGGGCAGGTCTGGGGACAATGATCACCAAGCTTAGCCCATCTGGGGATGATGGGAGCTAAGCTGGGGTCCCAGAGGGAGCATGCCTGCATTGGTTGAACCTGCCTGTCAGAGAGCTGGCATCTGTCTATCCATGTTCTTCTGGACTCTTTTTTTTTTTTGCCGTTGTCAGCATTTCACTGTGAAGTATTTGCTAAGTCTGTATTTCCTGGATAAAATACTGAAATGAGTAACAAAGGTAAACTGCACCACCATCCCAGGTCTGCTTGCTCTCTTGGAACATCACAGGGACTTGATGGCTTTCTGCTGTTTTGTCACTGTCTGTACTTGAACTGTAAACTAAAATGGTCATAAAACATTGTCTCTAGTACTACACTAAGAGTGCAGTACAGATTTCATATCAGCACATAGAGAAGCAACACACAGCTCTCCCTTTCCTTCCAGCAGCACTGTCTCTGAAGGTGTTGGGATCACAGAAGACAATCAGCTGTTCTACACAAAAGGGCAAAACTGAGGTGATGCTCTTCACTCTAGGACTTGTAGTCATGTGAACATGAAGCTTGTCTAATGTAATAAATGCCAAATAATAACCCATGCAGCAACATGTCTTAGAAGACATGTGCCAAACCCAGTGGCTTCATGGCACCACTGGTGTCATGTGCCATAAACACTCATCACCTAACGAGCACCGTGCACAGATCTCCAATCCCACCACATCCAGGCACTTCCCTGGGTGTTGCATTGCTCTGTTCAGGGTACCTGCTCGGACACTGAGGCAACACATCTGGAAATTGCTGGGCAGGTTCCTCTGGCACCAGCTGGCTCCCTGCAGAAGCAGTTCAAGGTGCCTCTGCACTGTGTTGCCAGTGCTCCACTTTTCAACTTTACCTCATCTGGTATTTGGAGAAGTATTTGCAGCTACTTTGTTTTCTGTTACTGTGATGTTAAGCACAGTATAAAAAACATTTAGAATAGAACCGAAAATCATTGCTTTTTGGACAACAGTAATCTTAAGTATCTAAACTCTGTGAAATGTTTGCAGTGGTTATTTTAGGTTTATGTTCCTTCCTAAAGTCCTTCACAGTTCTGTGCAGAAAAAGCCTTTTTGCTAGCAACTTCTGTTGCCAGTTCTACTGCAAGCAGGAACACGACCTTTACAAAAGATAAACAGAAGTGGAGCAAGAGCTGCCAAGCAGTCCAACAGTGCTAATACCTCTCTCTGAAAAGCAAACTGTAATGCTAATTTACAGAGTTGAAGAGGAAAAGAAGATGCATCCACACTTAGACTATTCAAGTCTAAGCAATTACTTTAAGATCTTAAAATGGAGCTTTCCCTTAAACCAAGCAGCTACCTCTTCTCCCTCACTGTAAGGAAGCTTTGGCTTGTTGTGCAGAAAATGGGTACTCTTAGAAAGTGAAGACTGAATTTAGATCTCACATCCCCGCATACAGGGAATAATATTTCATTTTAGAGGTGGCTTCACAACTGATTGAGGTCACTGGAAGTGTGCCAGCCACTGTTGTTAATAAGAGTATTATTGTATTTGATGAGAGACCAGTTCTGCACATCAGAGTATGCTGCAAAGGTACACACGTTAATGGAAGTCATCTTTGTGGCAAACAGTAGGAAACATTACTAGAAGTGTATCAGCTTTGGAATAAATTGTGTCGTTTCCTCCATGGCAGCTAAAAGATCTGCTCTCTAATGTTGTTGTTTAAATTTATGGGGGGTTCCCGGGGAGTGCCCCTCGGAGACCCCCGGGGTCTTTTGGGGTCGTGGTGTTCCCGGGCTTGCAGGCAAGGAGACTCAGATGCCGGTGGGATGCTGATGAGGTGAGGGTTTATTCACTGAGGGAGAGGGGAAGGGGGGAGGGGGAAGGGGGGGAGAGGAGAGAGGAGCGTCCGGACGCCTCCAGGGGTAGAGGGGCAAGAGGGGCAGAGCCTTCTGCCTTAGCATTCTTATCACAGAGGTTCAAAGGGGCGCGGTAACATTCTCCAGCCAATGAGGTTACAGATACACGATACTGCAGGGAGGGTACAGACTTAGGACAAACCATACATTTTCCAAGGGTGAGCCAGAGCAAACCATTTCCATAAAATGCAATCCCACACTCTAATGCCAGCACTAAGATTCTAATACCTTTCCTTTCTAACATGAAAGTGGACAGTTATTTCAGTGGGGGAGCATGATGAATTTCACTATCTCTCTGGATAATATAACTGTCTTACACTTCCAACATCCACACCACAGGATAACCAGAGGATTTAAATTGCTTAGTGACTGTTTGTAAAGTTCCTTACAATTTAAAAAGCTAAATGCAAGCTATTAGTGCCTTCTTGTTATAATTTTGCTATCATTAATCATTATGCTTTTTAGGGGGAGGACAGCTGACAACCTCTGTAAAATTTGAATAATTTGTATTAATCAGAATTATTATTTAAACCTTTTCTGGAGTGAATATATTAAATACTGCCAAAACCTAGTTGTTACATTATTCATATTGCTATTCCTTTTTAATCTGGTTGGTTAACAGAGGTTTGGGGTCTTCTAGGTTATTTCTTGTCAGCAAAGCCATGCATGGTATAGTCACATGCCCCAGAGTGAGTACACTGCTCTCTTGCACACAAGGGCAGCTCTTGACACCAAGAGAAGATGGCTATTTATTGGCTCACTACAAACTACTGTACAAAGCTACAAACTGCTTTCAGCCAAGGCTGAGCACAGTCAACTCTTGGTACACATTTTCTGAATAGTGCTGTCCATGCTGTTTCACTGTGGGTCCAGCAGTTTTTTGATCTCTTTCTCCACTTTTCTGATGTTTCTCTTTTTCTCCTTATTGAGAGGCCAGGCTACAATCATGCATGGTATGATGGAAGAGGCTTTCCTCCATCATATTCTTTTCTCCTCCACACTGTTCCTGTCTGTGGTTTGGTTCAGGTCCATGCCTGGTTTTCACCCTTGGTCCACACTTGGCTTGTATTGCATTAATGCTATTTTGGACAAGAGCAGAGACTGCTGAGAGGCAGAGAAAGCAGGCAGACAGGTCTCATATGGAACAGTAAGAAGATTCTTGGTAAGGACTCAAATGACACTGTCTGAATTCTATTACTGAAAGATTCTTAACTAACAACACAAATTTAGGGTCAGACCCCCTTTTCAAGAATGGAGCAGAACAGCAAAAATTGTTCACAAGTCCTTTTAATTTCTGGTTTTCTAAGTTCTGCTTTTTTGTTTGTTTTAGGGTTTTGTTTTCATAAATTTAGTTTTTGCATTTTATCTCCTCCCCTCCTCCCAGAGTTCCTTACTTTAGGGAAAAGATTCATGCAGATCTACATCAAAGTTCTGCGTTGTCTCTCCACAGGGGAGTATTTATAGTGTGGTCTGGGGATTAATTTTGCAAGAAATTGTACTCGGAAAAATTGAGCAGGCACAGCACAGGAGTTGGCCAGGATTTAATAACTTTTCACTGTAATTAGCCTAATGTCTGTGCTCAACTGCCCTAGGTGACTGCCTCTGAAAGGACTTCCATGAAAGAAACAAAACCACCCCTTCTGGCAAAGCAGGCTATAAACAGAAGCTGATGGAAAGGTAGGAGCGAGCTTTTGGTGTGGGAGAAAAATGGATGTTCTTGCCATTTTTGCAGACTGCATCTTAAACTTACCTGTCACCCTGCCAGCTTGTCTGTCATCTGTCACTTTTCCAATTTGCCTGTCAGCAACACAGAAGGAAATTGCTTTGGATGAAAGTCACTGACTGTGTCTTGAGAAATCTGAATTCAATCCACATCTCTGTCCCAGGATCTCAGGATGATGCCCTGATAATTTTAAAATAGCTTGTGTAAAGGCATCTCAGGCTGCCCTCTGCCAGCCCACTCACTGAAGGGAAAGAAAACAACACTTTAGTTGGTGCTTTCATCTGCTGTCACTTCAGAAAACACAGTTCATGCTGTGCTTACACATCCTAACAAATGCAGCAGAATCTGATATCCATAAGAGACTTCAGGTGTTTCTATATTGCAAATAATTGTGTCACAAAGCTAGGGAAAGTATATATTTTTTTCTCCATTTTACATGTGGACTCTGCATGGGGAATCTTTATTCTGGTGGTTTTAGCAGTATGGTCTAAGAGTGTTGAAAATTTGAACATGTGCTGCATGTGACCCCACAGCCATGGAGGCAGCCTGTCCCATCTGTGAGGGAGGGTATATCTTGTCCTGGGGTGTGGTCAACCCCAGAGGTGTAAATGGAGATTTAAAATGAAATCAAAACATTCAAAAGCATTAGTAGTGTCTAAAAAACAGCTACAGTAGGACTCAGAAAACACTCACTACTTTCCTAGTCCTGAAACTAAAGACATGTGCCAGGAGTTCAGGAGCTCTGTGAGCCAGAGCACTTGTCCATGCAGGGGTGAGTTAAGATGGTGGCAAGAATGAATTTAAATGGTCATTTCAGCCTTTGCAGCAGTCAGGATAAGGCCTGACACCAACACATAATTGATTGTGACTGGAAAGAGATAGGTTTCTCTCTTTCTCAAAATTAGAACAAAGTCCTGTTGTTGAACTAATAGGAGAGATGGATACCAGTATCAGCCTGCCTTGCACTATATTTGACTTGTGCTACCAAACAGCATGAAAGAGAGACTCATGGCAACGTGTGCCATTCCTGAACCTCTTGGAGACATAACATCTTCTGGAACTTCAACTTACCAGATATCTGCTGAAAGTATAACACAGCAGAGACAAAACAGTCCAGGAGATTCCTGGACTGTGTGAAAGGTGATCTTCTGACCCAGCTGGTGAGGGAACCAACCCTGCAGAGCTGCTGTTTTTGAACAGAGGACTGGTACTGTTGCCTTTTTCCCAACTGGGAAATGAAACTCGAGAAAATTTTGGTAAGGAGGTAATATAAGAGTGAATCTTTATTTGAAGGTTTTCAGAGGCAGTTATGGAAAGATGTCCACAAAAGCCTATCCCCCCATGGCTGTGTACATTTTTATAGGTTTTAGGAAGTCAGCATAGTTGATAAAAAGCACTGATTAGGAGGACAAGTGGTGATGCAATTCCCCCCCAGGTCAAGCCCCATCTCTGGAGCCCCTTTGGCATCAGCTGTACTTTGTCCATGAGAATGTATCTCAAGGAGCTGCTCTCTACCTTGGTACCCTGGAAGAACCAAGACAGCACTGGGACCTTGCACCCCCTGGGGCTGGGAGCTCTGGAATTTGTTTTGTCTTTCTGCTTAAGGAAAGGTCATGGAAATGTACTGGGAAAACTAGCTACTAATACAATAGGTGACAGAGCTACAAATATAGGTGTGACGAATACATATAAAAGAAAAAAAGGCAAAACATGAATGGCATCAGTAGCAACCACAAAACAATAGAGCTTTCAATTCTCAGAGAAGTAAGGAGGGGGGTCAGCAGAGCTGCCACTTTGTAATTCCAGAGGGCAGACTTTGGGCTTTGGGTTTAGGAGGCTTGTTGACAGAATCCCTTGGGAAAGAGTCCTGAAGGGCAAAGGGGTGCAGGAAGGGTAGACCTGCTTTAAGAAGGAAATCCTAAATGTGTAGGAGCAGACCATGTCCATGTGCCAAATGAATAACTGGTGAGGAAGAACACTGGCCTGGCTGAACAGAGAGCCTTGCAGGAGAAAAAGAGAGTTTATCACCTCTGGAAAAAGGGGCAGAGAACTCAGGAGGGCTACAAGGATGTTGTGACACTATGCAGGGAGAAAATTAGAAGAGCTGAAGCCCAGCTACATTTTTCCTGGCCACTGCTGTAAAACACAACAGAAAGTGTTTCTACAAATATACATTTTCTATCTCCTCCTCTTCATACTCAAAATAAAAACTTTCTGACTCACTGTTATTATATTCCAATCTCCAAAATCATATTGGTAGGCTAGGTGATCTGTCCGCATATTTTCTTTAGTCTCATAAAACTTTGTTTCTTAACACATAAAAGAAAAAAAATTAAGAGCTCTGAAAATACCTTCCATTAGCTTTTCCCCCCCCGATTTAAATTATGACATTCTTATTCCAGTGGCTTTCCTGACTGTACATAGTGCTTATTGGAAGTATGTAAGTGCATATGTAATTTTAGAGTAAAGTGGAACCTTTAGATCACTAATTTCTTTTGATTGAATCAAAAGATGAAACTTTGAGAATTCTTAGATCCTTTCTGGACTATCTGAACAGTATCTGAGTCATAAGATACTGCTACATACAATTTATGCAAATCCCTAGATCCCAGGTCTGTGAAAGCTGAGGCTGTGGATGTGGGAGGACTGTGCCAGGAGGGGAAGGGAGCACTTTATTATCCTCTTCTTTGTCTTTCATGAACTGCCTGTGTTCTTGTTGGAGACAGCTGATGCAGCCCACCTTTGATACAACCACTGCCCATGGTTCCAGTCTGATTACAGTGTGGTAGGTTGTGTCTGTATGTCTGTACAGCCCTGTTGAAACAGTATCAAAATATTTCATGGGCAGATTAGGTCTGTAGTGTTTCCTGGTAGACATCTGGATCTTCTGAAGCTTTTCTGGAGAAACAGACATTATTTGGGTCATTGTTTTCTCCCTTTTCCTTTCCACTGCATTAACCTACAGTAACACATATCTCTTAGTAAAGAATGGTTTTGCAAGCTGCTCTGAAAATAAGGTTAACCCAGTGCCTGGAATATCCTTGGAAAGTTTAGCTTGTAGTTCAAGAACAGTGCCTATAACTTACACTCTTTGTACTGGGCTGTGGGAACTGCCCTGGTAAAGTCATGAACAACTCATGAAAGACAATGAGACCAGTAATGCAACCGTACCCAGAGAAGTGACCAAACAGTCTTGGAAATTGGAACCAGGATTTTGAAATGACTGTGAGCATGGATGAGAAAAATTGAGTCCAAGAACAAAGCAGTAAGAGAAGACCACTGGGAAGGTAAACTGCTGCATTCTCCTTTATAGTGCAATAGTTACCTATGGTTGAACTTGCCTGTATAGATAGCATCTTTACTATGAACCATCCTATCTTATTAGTATGAAAGGAATTTTGGCACTTGAAAGGCCTAATAAATTAAAGCCTTTTTGGGGTATGCAGTGGGAAGAGACACTTACACCTGATGTGGATAGTGTTTAGTTTTTTTCTTAATTAGGAGATAGGGCAATAAGCCTTGTGATGTTAATTTTTTAGAGTTGGCATGTGGTTTTTTGACTAAGCAGAAAAGTTGCTTAATTCTTAAAATGGGTAAGATATATAATGAGAAAAGTTTCATTTAAAAATATTTGACATATATGTGTAATATGCTATCATGAGATAAATGCAAATGAAATAAAACCAAAACACAGGACACTAAGTTAATTGCTAGGTGATATATATAATCTTTAGCTAATAAACATGTCAATTAAGCAGGCTAAGGGTAAAGAATATGTCAACTAATCACTTTTTGGAAAGATTTCTCAAGATGACATCATCATGGCAATCATTTATCTTGTTTCTACCCCACTGGGTGGAAGTATGGTGGTTTGATAACATTATTTTGGATTTTAGCAGTAAATGTGATTATTTCAGACTTCATTTCACTGCCAAAGAAGCAAATCTCACATAAGACTGCAAACATCAGAAGTCAGAAACTTCACTAAACAACAGGATTAGTATATGGGAACCTCAAAGAAGATATACCAAATGCAAGGGTAAAATATTAGAAGGCTTTTACATTAGAATAATAAAAATATTAGAAGAAATTTTGCATCTGAGTCCTAAGTTAAATGCAGTGCTCACCATGTTGAGAAAGAAGCAGCAGGTGGAGCTGTCTTCTTGTGGGAGAAAATAGCAGTCCCTCAAAATATTGCTCCCTGCTTATCAGATTTATCTCAGTGCTTCTGGAACTGAGGGAGGTGTGTACATTTCAGTGCCAGTATCTTCTCAGAAAGAGAATGGCTTTGTACAGTAACACACTAGAATGGAAACAGTGGTTCCAGTGACAGAACTGTCAGCATCTGCTCAGCCATTTGAATAGTCTCGTACCGACACTGAGGTGCCAGGGTTCAAGGTGTAGAGTCTGGCCTGTGGATGGGCAGGCTCTCTGAGTAGCTTTTTCTGCATTTGAGACCCCAGCTCAACTTGCACAGGCCTACAATGACTAACTGTGCCACAGGCAAGGCTTGGTGGCAGGGATTTTTCACCAGGGACCTCCTTATGAGGGGTTTGCCCAAGGAAAACCCTGTGTAAGGCACACGTTTATGGACCCTCAACAGCTCAGTTCTGCTCTGCCTCTGCACTGACCTGGCATGACTGGTGTGGGAGCAGCATGGGATATGTTTATTAATGTGATTGTTGGATAAAAATAATAGCAGCTCCCAAATTCAGTAACATGAGAAGGCACTGAGAGAGCATTTATGTGTACCTACAAGCATGAAGAGAAGCACAAAAGCTGAGACACCTGTTAGAGTGGAGTGCTACACATACCCTACCAACTCCAGCCAGCTCAGAAGGAAACACCAGATCCATATTCATCCTGTAGGTGCTTAAAATTAGCTTAGAGGTGCATGTGTCCATGTGGGCTGCCCACACTCCTTAAGAGGGGCTGCAGCATTGCAGGTTGCCTGTGATTGTGCCAGGCACAGGTGGGGATGGGGCTGGCACATCCGCCTTCTACCAGGTGTGGAAACACCTTGGCAGCACTTGTGTGAGGCACGAACCTCCCCTAAGTGCCCTACATAATCAGCCTTGAAGCAGGTCGTGATTTAGCTCCTACTCAGTCCTTTTAAAGGATTTTCTCTCACTTAGGACATGTTCAGCATTTGGGGTAGACTGGAATGGGTAGCTCCTTTGCTGACCTGTCTTAGGCCTCATGGAGGAAAACAGGTTAGCAAAGGCACTACCTGTGGCTGGGCTGCCCTCTCTAACTGAGCAGGAGCCACAGGCTGGCTCCACTTGGTCTGGGGGACACCTGGAGTTGAGATCAGGGAACCTTTGCCTTGTAGAACGTTTATCCAAGAGAGAGGCTGCCAGGATGAAAGGCAAGGATTTCCTGCGCTTTTTATAGCATTTTCCATGGCCTTTTAATTTTTTTTTTTTTAATAGTCTGTTTCCTGAACTTGACATCTGCAGCAGATGTTTAGGAAGGTCTCTCCTCTATCTCTCTGTTCCAATTGCTCCCCTGCGGTCCAACCCCTTTGCAGTGCAGCTCTCACAGAGCTGCTGTGGCAGGGGCTGGTGGCACTGCCAGGGCTGGTGTCCCTCTCCTGTCACACACCCAGCCTGGCACCGCGCCTCGAGGGCAGTGGTTCAACAAAGCAAGGAGTTCCATCAATCTGCTTTGGATTGAACAGGACGCCTTCGTGTTTTATGTAAAAGCCTTTTGTCTAGCGGCATGCTAAATATAACTTGTACTGTTTGTCACAAATCGATTTATAGAAGGGTGTTGAACGTTGCCAGTAGGATCCAACTCGCGTAACTTTGGTCCCTCGGGTATTTTAGCACCTGTTCCATGTTAGCATCCCTTACAGTCATTCACTTGGCCTCCTGCAGGTTGATATGCTTTCTCAGGGTGACTGTCTCAGCACCAGAATATAGTCAGGTGACTTTACTCCTTCCTTGTGAAAACCTGGTTGTCCTCTTATTGTCCACAAAACAGCTATTCCAGAGAGGGTCACACTGCTTTAGTGTGGAGAATGGGGAAGGTAATAGCAGAAGGGCCCCAAATCTATTTAAAGGAAAAAAGAGATTTTTGCCACTGTTAGAATTCTTTCCCTTCCTTCCTCTCTCTCCTTTCTCCTCCTGCCCTTCCATCATCTCCTGAGTCAGAACCAGTCAGGGCTTGTAAGCTTTCTCTCTTTTCTGGAAGCATGGCAAATTCTTCCTGCCTTGATTTGAAATATTTAAGATGAAAATATTTGAAATACAGTACTCTGTCACCATAGCTTTCATAAAGGCTGATGAATCACTTAGCAGAAAAAAGAAATCAAAGCACTCATCAATGATAAATTGCTGATGGAGTTTGGAGGTAACAGAAAAGATTGTGCAGTGCTAAATAATGGAAACTGTAGGTCACTATTGTGGTGTAATCACAATTGGTTGGTGAAGTGATGAAATTCTGAGGTTTCTGTTTTTATAACACTACATGTCATGTGTGTGTAAGAACACAGGAATTGTCACAGCATCAGGAACTGAGAGGTTGTGAGTGTTCCTGTGTATCTTTTTTAACCAGGTGCACTTATTCAGTGCAACTGTAGAGTCAAAAGTACCAACATAGCCCCAGGAGAATCAAACCATCAACTATGAGGTGAAACTGTTGCCCCTTCTGTGGCCTGAGTAGGGGTGTTTGTACAACTCCACACCCAGTCTTCCTGCCCCTGGCTCCACAGGGTGTTGGAAAAACAGAACAGCTATTAAAAAGGAAAAAAACAAAAATCAGAGAAGTGGAAAATGTGCTTTCCTGATGAAAAAGCGGTGTCAGTTCATATCTCTTCTACAACAGAGAGCTAAGGTTGTGAACAAAATTTCTAAGAACCTACATGAGAACAAAACTTTAAGAGCTCTCAGACCTGTAGGATATAATGAGCTGCAAGGATTGGAAAGGGGAAGTTAAAAACATTCATACTGGAATAAAAAGATAAATGACATGCCTGGAAAAAAGAGAAGCTATAAAGGTATATAGTAACAGCCCACCATGAGATCATTAAAGGCTGGTTGATACCTAGGAGCAAGAAGCAGCCTTCCGTGAGCATTTCAGAAGTGTGTGATGCCAAGCTCTCACTAATTTGTCACTGACATTTTTACACTTGAAGCTAACTATGAATACGCGGCATAAATGGATAGCTGATGTGAACCTTTGTTAGCATTGCTGTAGCTTGGAAAGCCTACGACAAAAAGAGCTTTGGGAGCACTAATGAGCTGAATGTATCACTTATTCTCAGCAAGGTGATCACTTCCCACAGAGTCAGCTCACGGTATGAAAAGATTGACAGTATAAACAGACCAGACTTAATCTTGATCAAGAGCCAAGCCCTTCATCCAGGTTTAAAAAACACATGTATGTGCTCCCTGTGAAAGGCAATTCCAGACTGCCTTGGCAGCAGCCGTCCCTACTCAGCTGCAGGGCTGCCCCAGGCTGTGCCATCACATCTCCTTGGCTGCTCACTGCTACAGCTCTTGGCTGGAACAGGGCACCCCTGAGAAGAACCACATCAGCTAACAGCATGTTAAAATGACTCCACAGCACTCTGCAGCCTTGGAAAAACAGGGGCTGATGGTGGCTAGAGCCTGGCAGAGGAATATGCTTACATTTTCAAGTTAGAACAATATTCTGCTGTAAACATTTAATAGTACTAAAAATTCTAATAGCCGCTGCTACAATGAGAAACAAATGATAAAACTTGAATATTTATCACAATGCTTTTCTTGAAAAATGTGCTAGTATCTGTGGAGGTTCCTTTATACTTCTTCATATTTACCTTCAGGAGAGGGCCATGAAACTCCCAAGATGATGAGACCTTCCCAACACTGCCTTGTGATCTTTATGTGTTGGTTTGCTCCAGATTGAATCAGACTCACACAGGCAGAGTTATCCTACTGCTGACTTCTCTAGACTCCTGCTGCTGGAGGAAAAAGCAATTCCTACACATCCTAAGTTTTGAAAGTCCTGAATTCTCTACCCAGTGAAAGACATGTAGTTGCTTCACAGACTCTCTTGCTTTTCTACCTCTCTCATCACCTATTCAGTAAACCTAGGCTCTGTTTCTCTCTGGGACAAAGAATGAATACAGCTCTCAAATGCCAAAACATAAGAAATCTTTGGACTGTGAGGACAAAGAAAGAAGCTGCCAAAATATGAATTACCTACCTATAGGCAAAGAATCTGAGGTCGAAGAAGAATGAAAAAAAAATCATTTAAATGCCAAGGTAATCACTTTAGCCATTTCAAAATTACATTTACATAAAATCTAAAAGAAAATTCCTCTTTGAAATAAAAAAATCAGTATTTTGTTTAAGGGCTTAAAAATGTTCATAGTGTTTCTACTTTTGATTTTTCCAATACTCTGAATGATTCTGTCAGTTTGACTGGAACTCGAAAATAATTTCAGCTAATTATCAGATGTTTTTGTTTTGTTTTGTAGTTTTTTTTGTTTTGTTTTGGGTGGGGTTTTTTTGTTTTGTTTTTGGTTGTTTTTTTTTTTTTTTGGTGTGTGTGTGTGTGGTTTGTTGTAGTTTTGTTTGGGTTTGGATTTTTGGTTGTTTTGGGGATTTTTTTGAGTTTTGGGGTTTTTGCAAATGATATGGCTTCTTTTTATCTTTAAAACAAGAGCTGAAATGGTTCTGCCTTGGTGAGACCTCATTCCCTGCATGTGCATGGGCAGACCGTACTGAGCATGATCCTTTGGAGAGGGAAGGCCAATATTCCTTCATCTTCAGAAAGAGAGGGATGAATACTAATAAGCTGCTAGGACATCCTTTCCCTGACTCTCTCACTCTTTGTAATCCATTGGGATTACACAAACTTGGTTGCTACGGAGAAAAAAACTTTTCTACTTCAAGCTAAGCAACTGCATTCGTTACAGGTAAATCTATCATACTCTGTATTTTTAGACATAGAGAATTAGTTGGCTATTTCTAACTCCAAAGCACTGGATTAGACAGACTAAGGGTTCAACTGGATACAACCCTTCTGCTACAGTACTTAGCAATAACTTTGGCAAAACATGAATCCCACTGCTAGTGCTAACAAAGAGAAGGGCAGATTATTTTTTCCTAACTAACATACATAAACCTTTAATTTCCCAGAGTCTGACTCCCTGTGGAATTTCACAGCACTACCAAAAGAAGATTCAATAAAGCTGTTCAGACACACCTGCCAGATCTAGTGCTACTGTCAGAATACAGGTTTTTGAAATAAAATGCATTATGAAAACACCAGTTTCAGGATGACAGTACAAAAAAGATGAGGTGTGATAGGTACAAGTGGCTCCTGGGGAGATTCCAAATGCACATATGATGAAAATTTTTCACAACGCAAACAGTCAGTGAAATAATCTCCCCAGGAAAGTAATGGATTCCCCAACATTGGAAACTTTTAGGATTCAGCTGGACAAGGTACTGGGCCATCTGGACTGGGTTTTTTGCCAAGAAAGGTTGGATCCTTGAGGTAACTTCCAACCTGGAATTCTATGATTTTCATGAGATACACTGACAGCAGAATTATTTTGCTATTGCTTCACATCCTTAAATACCAGCCTTGGGTCTGATTTGCATTATGCAAGTTGGAATTAGCCACAGGGTTGCATGGACCAGAATGTTTGCAAGGCTTCCTAAATTAATGAATCTGCCTTAAAATATCCTTAAGATAGACAAAATAGAACATCCCCTTTGATGGTGGATGAAACATTTGGTCTTAACTATCTTTAAATAATTTTAAGTGCTGAAAAGTTTGGTCATGCTGAGTAGGCCTAAGGCACTTAACCATCTAAACAAGATTCCAAGAGAACTCCAATAATGTTTTCTGCCTCATTAGGACAGAAATGTGATTTTTCTCCTATTTCAGTAAATGCCTCCTCAGCAACCAATAAAATGTGCAAGCTGGAAGTTAAAGACTGGTTAGTGGTCTCTTGACATGATCCTACTGAAGTAATAGAGTAAAACCAGCATATGCTGTGTACACAAAAGAGACAGCTTTGAAGTTTTATTTTAAAGAAAACATACTGAAGAGCTCTGTATCTCCATGGATGGCAATTACAAAGTTTTTTCAGCATCCATTTTTGTTTGTGATGTAGTTTCTAATAGTGTATTTCCTATCATTCAAAGGCAAAGGAAATGCTGTAAATGAAATTAGTACAAAGATTTTCTTGAGCTCTAGATGAAGCACTTACTTTACTGCATATGCACATACTAGCTGTATGAATTTCTTCACCCAAGCATGCCATGGTTCATGGTTCCACCAATTTACTATGATTTATAGTCTTTATTGTGCCTGGTTATAAAAACTTACCAAGCACTTTTTATAAAAAGGCTATGGAACAACTAAAGAGAGTTTGTAAAGGAAAGTCTCTTTTGACTTTTCTTTCTTAACTTATTGAAAGCATCTAAGATTGTTCTCCAGAAACAGTGGACACCAGGTCTTGAGTTCCCAGCCTCCAGACTACAGGAGAGTTGGGTACCAGGGACAGTGTCTATTTATTGCCCTCTGCTGGTATCATCCCTAAATTTGATGTTTCAAACCTTACTTCTCTACCATTTGTCTCATTAATTACTTGCAATTTGCTGTCAGTGTAAACAGTATTCTAGAGGAGAGATCATTACTGGTAGGATGAAATGCAATGTGCTTAATTGTAAACAACTGAGGATTTTCACAAATGAAGTCCTGAAAACCTGAATGTCTCAGGCTATTTCTTTAAAACGGTCTTCAAACATGAGAAAGAATATGAAGATAAGGCAAGAGGGACCTTATTGTTCTCTACAACTCCCTGAAAGGAGTTTCTAGCAAGGTGGGAGGCCGTCTCTTCTCCCAGATACCAAGTGACATGACATGAGGAAATGGACTTAAATTGTACCAGAAGAGGTTTAAATTGGCTATTAGGGAAAATTTTTCACTGAAATAATTGTCAAGCATCAGAACAGGCTGCCCAGGAGAGTCATGCAGTCACCATCTCTGGAGATATTTAAAAAACATGTAGATGTGGCACTTAGGAACATGGTTTAGGGACGTGGTAGAATGGGCAGTGCTGCGTCAATGATAGAACTCGATGATCTTAGCAACATTTTCCAAACTAAACTATTCTGAGTCTATGAAAACATCTTCACAGAAATAGACTCCTGGGAAAGGGAATCATAATTTGAAGAAACTGAAGAAACTCCTGCTGCTTTTCTTTCAATAGAAAACTTGGAGCAGTAAAACTGAAGTCAAGGTTCATTATTTTTAAGTATTCATTGCTTCACTACATCATAAAAAGAATGTTTTAGATAAGAAAAGAGAAAAACTTAGCAAATGGACTGAAAATGTAACATTTGATTTATCATTTGTGCAGATGATATTTCTGTTCTTTTTTACATCATGTAACCAATGATTAAGCCATTTTGGAGAGAAACTATATCCTTTGCTTTTAATAACAAAGTACTCAGCTACAGTAGTATCAACCAACAGATGGGGTGCCAAGCAATTGCTGGCAATATTAAAAAAAACAAACAACCAACCAAACAAAAAACAACCCAGTTAATTTGTGAGGTATTTCTGTTTCTAAAACAAGAAGCAAGAAGAACTGGCTTAAATAGTGAGGGTTTCTGGGAAATCTTAGAGCATGAAGTCTATCTGGGTCCTCTCTGCTTTATGATCTAATACTCGAACTGCACAGCTGAGATCCAGGTAACTTTCCTGTATTGTTCCTGTCCTTCATCATTCATCTCCTTCATACATTCCTTTTTCTCCTCATCCTTTCCTCTTTCTCAGCTCATATCTTCATCTGTCCCTACCACTTCTCCTCCTGGTACATTCAAAGTCTTCAAGTATAAAAGACACCAGTTCTTATTTAATGTGTAAAACTAGCTCTAGACTGCTACCTTAAAAAAACACAGGAAGCCCAAGATACTGTAGTGTTTTCACATCCCTTCTCAACATCTCTGCCTAATCTCTTATTTGAATCCAGTTTTATCATATGCTGTTATAGTACAGCACTGAATTTTTCTCTCAAGAAACAAAGACTGCTTTAGTACCTAGCATTTTCCTCTTGTTAAAATAATCAGAGAAATCACATCACCCATGAAATGGTTTTTAGATAAACAGGTTTAAAGAGTTAAGCCTCTCGTTACACCACATTTTCTCCAGACTTCTTTTTGCCTTTCTCTTCTGTCCTCCAGCCTCTTTTACTACATACTCTTGCTTCTAAACTTCTTTTCCTCCTGGGTGAATTGAGAATGACTGCCCCTGTGATACCAGGCCATTTTCAGCTCTGAGAAGCATGAACACAGGCTGGATAGATTTCAGAGGGTATAGCTGAAAAATCTTCAGTATTTGAAAATTTATACCAGCTTAACTGTTGCAATTCCACAACTATATTTTTTTTCAATGAAAGAAAAAGATATGTCTCCACATCCAGAATGTGTTCTCTGCTGTTGAAAAAGTCTTAGTTCCTGCTCCAAAGCAGGAAGATGCCTGCTGACAGTGCTGAAAGCAATCACTTGTAAAACCATTTTGACTCAGTAGAACAATCCATTCTTTTCTAATTTCAGTACTGAAAATGGCCAGACCACTTTTCTTGAAACTCTCTCCCGTAGTCTCCAGCCTGCCACCCCTCACAATGCCAAGCCTGAACACCTAAACAGCCTGCAAACGCTCAGCATATACACTGAAGTAACAGGTAAAGAGCAGCAGGGTAGCAACACAATATCCATGCCAGTCCCAAAGATGCATTAGACCCTGCTTTTTGCACCATCCATTTCCCTTTTCCTAGAACTACCCTTCCACCAGACTTCTGTATGTCTCTTTTTAATACTGACCATCTTAATATCAGTGAGTGGAGTTAAAAAAAAAAACAACAAACAACAACCCATCTTATATTTCTTTAAATAAATATGAGACCCAGTTTGCATGCTTTGTCTGTGCAGGTGTTCTGCTGTCACTTACAATTAGGCAGTTCCCTTTGCTCCTTGCTTTTCACAAGTATCACTATCTCTAAAACTGTACAGAGTAATTAAGTTCTAATGTACCTTTGATAGTATTTCAAAGGTATTTCTAAAATTTTTCTTAAAAATCTTGCAAAAACAATTATGTGTATGCTTTTTGTAATACTACAATCTTATATTTAAATGGTTTTTTTAACATCTTTATCCATCAATGAATATTACACAGCACTGAATGAACAAGAAATTGCTGAGTGCAGTGGAAATTCTCTGACTCTCTTCATTGTTCTAAAGCTCCTTTTGCTTTGCAAGGGAAGCAAGTAATTGAGGTCTGCAAGCAGCTGCTTCACTTTGTGCCACAGAGGAATACATCAGTCCTGACTGGCAAAGCAGAAGATGGTGTGGATGTGCTGGATAAGGAAGGCTGTAATTGAGCTAAGTCATGTTAAATTAATGGATAAAGCTTTCAGAAATACCATCTTATACATGGAGCACTGCTACTTTCACAAGTTGCCCAAAGCAAAACTCCTTAGTTGAATTATTCACTGAGGGCAGAGTGAACTTTTTTCTCCCCTGAGAATGGATTTCTAACTTCCATCAAGGATGCATAATCTTCAGCTATGGCTCTCTATGGTGTATGAGGCTGGATGGATGCTCTGCAGTCACTCTGTTCCCGGGCAAATTTTGCCAGGACAATTCTGACAAGCCACCTGTATTTTCTAGCTCCTTGGGTGATCTACATTTTCCAGGATACACCAGATTTGCAAAACTTGTCATCAGCTTTTCACAGACTGGTGCTAGACACAGCATCATTTTCTGCTCATTATTCTGTGTGTAACAAACGAACTCAAACAGGAGGCAGGTGCCAAGCTCTCCCAGACCATCAGCTAGCACTGAACACAAGTAATAGGGATGTCCAGGGACACAGTTGAGAAAGACTCAAGGCACCCAGCACATGCTGGATGTAAGCTCTAACCTGAATGAACAAGATCCACTGTCCCACTTATGTTCACCATAATGACACCTCTAGTATTCAAGAAGCCCCCAGGAGCTCTGCTGGCTAGCTTGACTTTTTGAAAGTATCATGGAGCAAAACTGGTCAAAATGGCTCTGCTTCTCATGACAGCAGGATATCACCAACACAAGAATCACTGGTACCTCCTCTCTATTGGGGTTTGGTTCCTCAAGTGCCTTGCACAGAGCTCTGCAAGGTGTGGGCTCTGTGCAAGGCACTTGAGGAACCAAACCCCAAAACTTCCCCACATAGGGCCACGATTAATGGCAGGATTTGGCCTGGGAAGGTGCATGCATCTTTCCCCCAGAACCAGCAGGATTTGCCATCTGCAGGATTTGGCATTCCTGACTCCCTGCTCTTGTGAAGCTCCTGCCTGGAATCACCACACTCCCCTTTCCCACAACTCTGCACCTTCCAGAAGCGGCTGCTCAGAAGCAGCTTTGCCAGCAATATCAGTGCCTAAACAGATCTCCAGTGCTCCAGAGCCTGAGTCCTGCTCTGTGCAGCCACTGAAGCTGAGCTGGGATTGTCCAATTATAAAGCATAACTTTTATACAGAACTTTTAAAACCAGTAAAAGATAAAGGGAGAAAAGGGACATACTGGAAAAGCTGGATAGCTCCATTTGAGTTCTGAGTCTGTTGCCCCAGTCACTAATTTGTCTGTACCCTGTACCCTTGGCAATGTGTTAGCACTGAGCCAGAGGTTGTGGATGTAATCAGGTATCATCACTGTGAAATAGCACTTTTCTCATAGCACAGGCTTTATAAAGTGCTGTAGCAATCCTGAAAATTCTATGAGAAGCAGAGAGGCTCTTTAAGCAGGAAAGATCTGCTGGGTAATGGCTGCAGCATCAGTGCATGTGCAGAGGAGCTGCCAGGATTGGGACATATCCCATTTAAAGCCTTTGTAACTTGAATATCCAAACCCAAGTCCAGGGGAGGGGAGAGGAGGATGAGTCCCTGCTCAGGAGAGAAGATCCATAAATGATCACAGGCAGGTGGGATAGGAGGGCTCAGTGATGTTAAAACTGTGCTGAGGAACGGAAGAAAAGGTGGGAAGGGCATTCTGCAGGCTGCCAAGATGAGTAGAGAGAAGACCGCTGTTGAACAAAGAGAGAAAATCCAGTCACAAAGGACACTCCTTGGTGTGAGGGTAGTCAAGTGCCAGGCCCTCAGGTTACCTGAGATGTGGGAGCAGCTCAAATTGCTAAGCATCATGGAGAACTGCACTTCTTTTTCATTTTCATGCATTTCAATACCAATTCCTGTAATCAAATGTCATAATATTTTTATGGCAGAAATTTCCTTTTTCTTCTGAGGTTTATCTCTTATCAAGGTGAAGTCCCTCTTGACACAGATTAGTTAGTGACCAACCAGTAAGCGATGGGACAGGAACCCCATATGGTATAAAGGGAGTTACAAAACCAAAAAAACAAAAACCCACAAACGAGCCCAAAGGTTCATCCTGTTTCTTAGGGAAGAGGCAGAAATACAACTGCACATGTACCTACAAAGGACTGGAGCTCTTAGAAGCTTTGATGACCTCTAACTATAACTGCTGCTGTTTCTAGTAAGACTTCTACATAAATATCACTTGATCAATAGGCCTTTATCTGTACAAAACCTTTCTAGAAAATCCTTTACTTGTGTAATTTTTCATATCATCCCAATTTTGTTTCCAGCTGTGCTGGCAAGCTGTAAGTTTGCCTGATTTTCAGAAAGTTGATGGGGAGATGTTTCAACCCTGATTTCCACATTAAACAGATTTAATAATCAAAAAATAATTTTAAAGAAAATAGGTAGCTTTAGTCAACTAGGCAAGTTCATCACTGTAACAGATACCTTTTTTTACCTCAGTTCGTAATTATAGCACATGGGATTGTCTATTGGCAGATACTTTAAAATAACTGGATTTTATACCTTCAACAGCTTCACTGAGTAACTCAGGAAGATGCCATGCAGAGGATGTCCTTTGAGAAACAGTAATTATTTCCTTAGGTCTCTCTGTTAACCTTCAAAGCTTCATCCAGGGGTTTAGAAGCATACAGAAAAGCCCCAAGAAAAAATAGTTTAGTCTTGGCAAGCTTTCCCCAACAGCAGCCTGTGAAAGAGCCTATTACAGAATTCAATGATGACGAACAGAGTTCATCAACCACAAATTATATCAATCCAAAAGCTGGCAGAGGTTCCACTTAATGTATTAAAATACTTTTGCCCTCATGAATGGATCATGGGGCCAGGTCACAGAAGAATAATGAGGAATATAATACCTACTCTTACTGAGCAACCTTTGCACAGCTATTGAGCTTCAAGTGTCAGTTTTCAATGGTGTTTGTATTTTTTCTAAATTGACTGACTTGACCTCAAAAACTCCGGCTAATTGGACTAAATGAGAGAAGAGAGGCTGATGTGAAAAGGTGTCTTGGAAGTACATTACAGCTTCTTGTCAGGCTGAGAGAAAAAAGCTGTTTCTGCAAACTCTCAGCAACACTAAGGTGATGATTGCCCTTCCCCAGTATTGAGCTGTTCTTTCCTGTGTTCAGGGCAACATGCTGCACTCTCAGTCCTGCCAAACAAGCAGTTCAGCTCAAGACAAAATACAGCCCATGTCCTCGGCCTTGACTCAGGCTGTTTTGATGATCCAGTCAAAGCTGAGACCTTGGCTGGCAGGGACAGCAAGGGCTGGGGGGGCAGGCAGGAGGCTGAGGCTTTCACGCTTCCATAAGGGTCTTGTATCAGTGAGTATTGTGGATCAACAGGAGCAGGTGTCTAGAGTGAAACACTTGTGCTGAGGACCTGGTACCTATACTACACCTGTCCTGTATGGGCCATGTCTTCAGCTCTAGCCCAGCTTTGTAAACTGAAAGCACATCTGTGGCTATGACACACTCACTGCACTCCTGAAACAGCACCTCCAGTTTTTCCAAGGAAATCCAGAGCCTGCAACCCAAAAGTGCTTTGTTGTCTCTGAAATGCTGTGCTGAAGGGGTGTCTGTGCTGGGAGTGTGCTGTAACACATCCCCCCTGAGCTGAACTAATGCAGGTGCACCCTGCAGTGCAGCTGCAGCCCTGTCCAGCCTCACCTGCTGCCAGCAGGGTGAACGTCCTCGCCGATGGGGAATCTCTCAGCCCAGCTGCAACACTCCTGACCCACACTAGTGGCCTCAAAGGCTCCCTCAGCTGCACCAGCAGTAGAACAAGGCAGACATTGATCAATTTATACTTTTCACTACCGTTTTTCTCTCCTTGATTTTATCACACACCTTCCAGAGGGCTCCTCACCCCTTGCCCATCTTCCTTGGTCAAAAGTAGTCAGCTCTCCAACCAGATCTCCAAGTGAGACAGTGCTGCCTAGGGCAGCCTCTGGCAGCAGCGATGAGGAGTGGGCCAGGAAGGCTCAACAAATGAAGCCATCCAAGGCACCTTTTTCTCTTGCCCAAACATCCTGCAGTGGGAACTCCACTTCTCCCATCTAGGCATCAGATGGGGCCCATAAACTGTGGGTGGAAGAAGAAGGATACATCACTACTCTTTGTTCCCCATCTTAAGGGCTAGAGTGAAAACTCACAGTCCCCACTAATAGCAGGATAGAAATAGGACATATCCTGTTACTTTTAGGCAATAATCTCTTCACATCATTCACTTCCAAGACCAGAGAAAGAGAAAGCACACACAAAAAGACAGGACATATTCAGGGAATAGATTTCACAGTTGCAGGTTCCATAAAAAGCTTGAAGACAGATGTATGGCATAGTTAATTAGCCTTTTTAATTTTTTTTTTTTTTTTAATAGGACACATAAATGACAATGAGATAAACTGAAATGCCTTTTGTTTTTGTGAAATGCCATGAAGAATAGAGGGATTCTCTTTTCACTGTCACATTTTGGATGCTGTGCAATTCTTATGATACAGCTACTTGGGAGCTTCTGCAGCATTACCAAGCAAATTTACTGAGATTATCATTTTTACAGTGGATAACGAAAGAATGCATTTAAATTATGAGCCTGACATGAATATAGCATTTAAGTATATTTAAAATTGGAAAAGTACTTTGAGACTCTCTTTACTTAAGTCTTAGTTCATGTCTTATTGCAAGAAATAAATTCTGATGTTTGATTATTCAATGTCCTAATGGTGTTACCTGCCATTAATTGCTGAATACAGATAATATTTTACTTATAGATAAAAATATGTTTGTTCAGGAGTGGTAGAAAGCAGTAATTAAATAAAAAAAAATCCAAATATAAATAAAATAAATAAGTTAATAGTAACTGAAGGATAAAATCATGTTTATATTAGTAGAAGAATTATCTCCTATTTGTGACTAAATTCTGCCAATAATATATTAGTAGAGTCTTCATATTTTGCACTGCAAAATTAACTTGCCACTTCTGCAGTAATTCTTTACGAAAGATGTATTAAGGTCATGACAGAGTTCCTAACTAATCAAAAATATTTCACAATGGCAATGATTAAGTGTTAAAAACTAAAAAAAAATCCAGCCTCAGGATTACTTTACAAGCACCGACTTTGGTCATTGAATCCAGAGTGTTGGAGCCTGTTAAATATTAACAGACAAATGCTGCGAAAGGATTAGCTCAGACTGTGAGCAGGTACTGTGAGAGACAAGCCCTTCATGCTGGGGCTGGGTAGAAAGGACTGTGTTTGTTATAATTCTGAGGTGAAAGCAGAGAAGTGGATGCCTATTTGACATTCAAAATGGTCAGACTTTTTGTCAGAACATAAAATAAGTGGAAATATCAGGAATTTTTCCAGTTTGTAAGCAGTGTCCCACATTTGGCAGTTTTAACACTGTAGATAAACATAATTGAATAATTCTTTTAAAATATACTTTAAAAATGTAACAAAAAAATCTGAAAATTAGTTTGTGATGCCTTTTTTTACCCAAGAAATCTAACTAGTGGGAACAAAAAGTCTGTTCTAGCATGTGGGAAGATGGTAATAGCTTCATGAGTTTTAAATTAATGGTTGTCTGTTTTGATCTTTCCAGGTATGCCACTTCAGACAGAGTTACTAAGGTGCTACAGTGGTGTCTTGTTAGTGTCATCCTGTTATCATGCTTATAGAGTTGCAAAATAATCCTGAGCAGCTTCTGCAAACTAAACTGTAAGCAGGGAGGCAGGGCTGGGTCTGGTACAAACTCTGTGACTGCACTGACACAGGTTATTTTGCCACAGGAATCTCCCCTGAGAGCTGTGGTGAGTGTCTGGGGGCAAGAGGCTGTGGCTTCTCCAGGCTGCTGTGTGCTGGTGACACCCAGATTAAGTATTTCTCTCCTTTTTTGGACTGCTGAAAGCTTCTTAGGTCACTTAATATGGCTCGTGCAACTTTTCATACATCACAGAATCACACAATAGTTTGGGCTGGAAGGGTTCTTTAAAGGTTATCTAATCCCCTCCTGCCCTTGGCACGGACAACTTTCACAGATTACTCCCAGCTCTGTCCAGCCTGGCCTTGAACTTCCAGGGATGGGGCATCCAGAGCTCCTCTGGGCAGCCTGTTCTAGTGCCTCACCACCTTCACAGTTAAGAATTTCCTCCTAATATCCATGGGTAAGTGTGAGCTCAGAATCAGGGACAGGGTATTGGGATTCAGAGAGAAGCTGAAATGCAAACTTCAGCAGAAACATCTGAGGGGCTTAACCTGTTAGAGACCACCAAGGACCAAGGCCTGCAGCAACAGCTCTGCATGACCTACCAGAGAAGGACTGAAGATGTCACATCACGAGGAGAACTCCGGGCCTGGCCTGGGGACAACCACCCTGCTGCAAGGCAGGCCTGTCCTTGGAGAGACTTTGCACCCACCCCGTTGGAGCTATGTCCGTGTATCTGTGTCAGCTGAGGGAAAAGACTGCTTCTTATGAAAAGCAGTGAGTTGAGGAAGGGCTTGGTGATGGCTGTAACACAGAAAAGTCAACATAAAAAGAAGCGTCAGGCTAGGGCTGGAAGGTTATATTGGTTCTGTATGTGGCAATTTTAAGACTGCTGCTAGAATAGTGTGTTGCCAAGGAGGATGTTGGAGAGGGGAGATTCAAAGAAAGGACACAAAAAATGAACCTGAATGAGGAAGGGATTTGTAGAACTGAGTTACTCAGCTTGTTTGAGAAAGGGTAAGAGATCTTACAATCTTTTTAGATAGATATCTACATGTGAAACAATGCTGGTTTGAGGGTTACTTTCACAGGCATGAATTAATGGGAAAAAGAGAGGAGGAAAACTTTAATACGGTTGTAATCTGCTATCAGCACTGTCTGGCGCTGCCCATTTGCTTTTTTTAGTGATACAGGAGCAACACCCACACACTTTCCCTTCATCCCTGGGAAAACAGCACAGCTCCTCCAACCTGGCTCTTCCATTCTGCAGACAGCAGGTTCCCAGCATTCAGTAGCCAGGAGCTGAACTCTGCCAGGTAAACTCAGACTTGAAATAGGACAGCATTTCCCTGAAATAAGGTAATTAACAGCTGGAGTGATTTGTGGGGGAAATGCCCAGGCTCCTAAAATGAAATTAAGTGTCTTTCAAAACAGGCTGTAATCCAGTTGGAGAGAACAGCTTTATGCCCTGTTTATGCAGAAGACCCGAGTGAAAAAACACTTGGGTTGCTTTCACCTCTACAGTCTATGAAAAATACACCTGATGTTTATAGACACTTCAGTTCCTGATCATCCTGCTGACTTTGCAGTAGTGCGTGTTCCCGAGCTGACTGGAGACAGAATGTGGTGCTGCTCTATTTGCTGCTTGTCAAGTTTGACAGTTGTAAAGAGGAGGGGAATGGATCACTTGCAAAAAACTAAAAATGTATTTCTTCACTTCTCTTTTCTAATACCAATCAGTATAGCAGCTAGTTAAAAACAAAACAAAACAAAACAAAACAAAACAACACAACCAACAAACCAACCAAAAAAAAAAAAAAAAAAAACCACAAAAAAAACCCAACAGAAAACAAAAAACAAAAAACAAACAAACAAAAAAAACACCACAAAACAAAGCAAAAAAAAAAACAACAAACCAGAAAGAATAAAACCAGCATCCAGTACAAAATTTCATGCCTGTTTGGTAAAATGTTCAAAATAAATGTGTGGATGTAGAGAAATTCTACAGAAGAAAGAGGTGAGTCAGATCTCAAAAACCCAGCTCTGGCAGTTTGCATTTCCTTTGGTTCCATCCCTTTCCATGTGGTGTGTCTGAGCACAGCCCAGAGCACTGATGGCCGTGTTTTGGCTGACATGGATGAGGGTGCACCCAGGAGAAATAAACTGCCATCGTGTCCTCTGCTTTCTTCTCTGATCCTGATGCCTGCTGGCTACGAAATGGTGCTGTAGCACTTCTGCTTTACATATACACTGGCCAAGCCTTAATGTGCATTCAGAGCAAGCTGTTTTCCTTGGTCATGACAGCTGCAATGCAGAGTAAAAGGAAAGGCAAACAGGCACTTAAATGGGCTTTGAAGCCCTCATTGCAATGCAGTGAGAATAAAAGCCTCTTTGCTGCCAAAAAAAAAAAATGCAGCAGTATAGAGGCTCTTTCTTCACTGCATCCTCAGCTTACACTCACAGTTTTACTTATTATGTTCCTCCACAAATTGACACCAGTTAAGATGTGGCAGCATGTGTTGTCTGCTGCTATTACATGTCTGGCCTGGGAGAGCATCCCACTCCTCCACTCTCCCAACTCACCTTGAGCACCCACCTTCCAGCATGGAGGTGCATATGACATGGAAGTGGCAAGATCTGCCTGCATCCCTCTGCTCAGCTGGGGCATGAGGCCAGGTGCTGATTGGGCTGGGGCAGTAGCAGGAGCTGGCTGCAGGTTCCACTTGGCATAGGTGGGTTTTGGTCACAGCACTGCCAAAGGCTGTCTCGGCAGCTTTGGCCAGGCATTTCCATCCCTGAGCCTTTGCCTTTCTCCCCTCATCCCGCAAGCTCCTCAGGTGTGGGGCTTTTCCTGTGCAATGCACAGAATTACACCAAATAACAAATAAACAGTCTATAACAATCCATGTTGCTCTATTCCTCCCCTGGCTGCACACACAGCTCCTCCACTGCTTATGTTTGTCCATCTAGTCAATGCAAGCAGGTTCCTGAGCACAGGACCACAGCTGTCTACCCTAACCTGCCATGGCTCCCACTGTGGCTGAGCGAACGCTCCCCAGAGCTGCTTCCAGGCACAGTCTGGCAGCGAGGGCAGCAGGGTGGCCCTGGCTAGCAGGCAGTGTGCCTACAGCCATCTCCATCTGCCAGCCAGATGGTGAACTGGCACAAACATGGGCTGTCCCACAGCAGGCAGTCCTGGCTCCCAAGGAAGTTTCTGGCATTCATTTTTGAGTCGAGACACATGTCCATGGTCAGCCTGCCCCTGAGTCCATTTAGCCCCAACACAGGCAGTGTCTGTCCACAGACTGTGTGCAGCTGCACCCAGGTCCAAAAGATGTAAACTGGTTTTTTAGAACCAAGCTGGACTGAACTTGTAGCCCAAAAGGAGTGGGAGGTAAAGCAGCATCATATCCATGCTACTGCTTTCATTCCTCAGCTGTTCCAGAGAATGGAGTTGTTTCTGACATAATTAGGGCTCTACTGCTCTGCCGACAGAACTTATGGTAGAGTCCTTGTGAAGAAACTTGATAGCAGTTATCTTCAATTGCTAGAAGATTTCTGCAATCATCCCCTTGGATTTTCCTTCATTTATTGAAGAGGATGGAATAAGAAAGTGGATCTTTATATTGCACAAAATATATCAGAGCACTGGGAGTAGCATCTCAAAAGCAATAGATTTTAACTTTATGGGAAACATTTGAATAACCAACTGGACAAAAATGTGTACTTAAGTAAGTATTCCCAAAGTCTATAAACTTTATGCTCCAGGAAAATTTTGCTTTTTGGAAAGCTTATTCCTCAGCTTTATACCTGAGGTTGAAAAGCTAAGTGGAAAATATGAGGTAGTCCTAACTGCTATTTATATCATTCTAAATTATGGAAAACATACATTTTCTCTTGAATAATGCTTGCATCACCTTTTTCCAAGCAGCTGCACAAAATCATTAGACTTCCCTAAATTAATATGTTTGCTCAACATTGGAAAAAAGAATTTGCCCATATCAGCATTTTGTTTCAGTAACTTACAAATTATTATCTCCAAATGTCAGATCCTACATGTTGATTAATAGTAGGCAATTTTACATTGCAACTGTCCAGTTTTTATTGTAAGACTCTGTAGGTCTTAGTGGAGGACTTGAGTTCATAATGAAATCGAAAAATGCAGGTTTAGTTATTTTGTATTCTCAAGCTGTCAAGACAGTTGAACTAGTTTCTCGGAAAAGCAAGCTCAGGTTTGGGAGATGAAAATCTAACCACAAGATGGCATCTCGTTCTCACAGGAACACCCAGCAGTGGGCAGGAATATTGCTGAAAACAAAAAGAAGCAGTCATAGGCATTTCAGTAATACAAAACCATATTAGACAGGACATTTGCTCATAGTGCTGCCCAGAATAGGGCTGGTATGAGAATGAAGTAAAATATGGAGACAAGCATATCTTCCTCTCACCCCACCCAAACTGTGGTTGTGATCTAATGTTTTTAATTGCTGCAATTGAAATAGAAAAAAAAAGTCTGAATCCACCATGAACATAATGCAGGCACTTTGAGGCTATTAAAGGGAAGATGGATAACTAAAACTGGTTTGAAAACATTTTGAGTGTGAATTATTCCAAAAGACAGTCTGTGGCTGATGTTCTTAACAGGAAAATACTTTATCTGTCTCACAGATGAGACAACCCTTTCCTATAATTCTTTATTTCCAGTACATGCATAATATTTGCAGTATGTTTCCAGTTATCAAAGAGTGATGAGACACAAAGCCAAGGGCTCACCTGAGAATTATTTTAGTAATATTACCACAGGGAAAATGTGACTGGCACTGGAATTGATATAGTATGAAAGCTAAATTTAAAGATACACACATTTTAGCTGACACTGCAGTTTAAAACAGAAGGCTCTAGAACATAAATGTCTTTTATTTCTTATGTGTTCTATTAAGTAGAACCTTTGCAGTCTCAAAGCACTGTATTAATTAAAGACATGAGTGTGGGTCCTCTCTTGCCTCAGACATTTGTTTTTCCCTGAGTTTTTCCCTCTGCACCAGAAGTGGTACCCCAGGGACCCCAGTGCCTTGGGGAATGTGCTCCCAAGAGCAGAGGGAGAGGAGAGGCAGCGAGGTTCCCTCCAGGCAGCCCTCTGCTTCATGGCAGCAGCACATTCACCACCCCCTGGTTTCAGCTAGGGTTTAAACAGGATCCATGGGATGAGATGCTGGATTCTAGAACATCCCCCTGGCCACCCTGGAGGGTTTGGAGACCAGACAGGGGGGTCTGGGATCTGTACAAGGGGGTCAGCCAGCCTCACACAGAGCCCAGGAGGACACTGCCTCTGATCCTTGTCCATGGGAGTGAATGTCCCCATTGTGTGAAGAATCACAAGCCAAGAGAATTTGAAATAAGTAGTAGCTAGTTTATCACAGTGTGTAAATGTAGAATCTAGGATTTTTAGTATATGGGTTTGAAGAGGCAAAATGGAGGAATTGGGGAATGGTCCTGTCCTCCTTGTCCTTGTTCTTTCCCCCCATTTTCTGCTGAGTTGTATTACAAGGATTGGTTTAGAGTAGAAATGACATGTTAATATAGGTAGTAAGTATTGGTAAAATTCTGTAAATAAAAAGTACATTGTGGACGGTGGTTGGGTCAGAGAAATGGTACAAAAAGTCTGGGACTCTCTGATCTGGCCCAGTCTGCCACGTGTCCTGCTCTGCTGGAGATGCCTTGCAGAACTGAGAAAGAACTAAGATAATGTACCCTGCCTTGCAGAGCTGAGAAAGAACTGAGAGATAATGAGGAATAAACAACCTTGGAAACATGCACTAGCTGACTCAGCCTGTCTTCTCTGGCTCCGGTGTGAGACATTTTGGGCAAGAGAAGCTCGAAAACCTTATTACCTCAGGGAACAGCAACCCTGAGAATGAGGGGCATGGTAGAGAAGGAGCATTTGCCTGCTTAGCCTGAAGCTGCCTGAAATCTCCCTCTTGGCCTGGGTCATGCCTCTGTGTGCTGGAGAGGTTACAGGCAGTCCCAAGAGCAGTGGAGTGGGGCCAGTGGACGGAAAGCAGATGAGCTGAAAGGTTGGTTGCCTGTGATATCCCCAAAACCAGCAGCCTATTTGGCCAAGAGAGTGTCTTGTAAATCATAGTCCTTTCAAAGGCTGCTCCTCTAAGGGTGCACATACATGAGACCTTGCTCAGGCATGCTGCTGTACTTGCAGCTGCTGTTCTGCTTGCTCTGAAGTGAAGTATCTTGTAAGTGTCCTGTAAATCATAAGCTAAGACAAAACTGCATCTGGTTGAAACTGCAGTGAGAGTTTCAAGAGTCAGGCTGCTGTCATCTGTATTGGATTGACAGCACCTCTTCACAAAATTTTACATGGGCCCTCTAATAACCATGAGAGGTCATGAACCCCCCACAGTGGCTTATCAGGCAGACAGCACCATGTTCCCCAGTAAAGTACTGAGGATTCAGCTCATCTGCTCAGCTGCGAGTATTGACTGCTGAAGCACGTTTGTCCTACTGAAGGCTTTCACTAATGCATTGGACAAGTATCCTGCTGCAATTATCTGAATCTAAGAATCTTAAAAATCTGAAATTTAAGAAATAAAAGTGCAGCTGTCTTCAGCTGTGGCTTGTAGAAATGCCTTATCAAAGTTCTCCCAAGCTCTGTCCCTTTTGTAGCTGTGTAAGAGACAAAACATTAAGTGAACGACTGTGTATTATTACTGTGTTTATTAATGGGAGGAAACTCTTTCAAAAGTTTTGTCTGGTCTTGAATAGAAAGAACTATGCAATAAAAAATAAAAACAATTATGACAAGAGTTCAGGAAATATCAGGCAAAATATAATTGAAATTGTTCTTTTTTCCCACATTGAATTCTGTGTCATTTTTATCCAGCCTGTTTAAAAACGGATCTGTTCTGTTTGCAGTGGGAAAACAACAGCATAGACAATTTACTGAGAAAAATCACTTATTTGAGATTTGTTATACTCAGAGAGTTCCAGCAAAACCTATGTCATCACAGAAGCTCATGAATGCTATTACACATCTGCACACATAGAATGTGACATTCCTGACACTCCACTGCCATCTGACTAGATGAAAAAATACTTTAGGACACACTTCAGGGCTGAGTGCATCTTGCAAGAGCTTCCTTAAAACACTGTGGTTTTTTTATTAATTATGAAAATTTTACTCAGAATTATTAGTATTTTTGTTTCTAGTACTGTGGATTAATTTCAGCTTTCTCCTCATCATTGCTTTCATCCAGGAGAGTTATGTTCCATCTTGTGCTGCACAAACCCCTGACACTTGGAGAAAAGCCCAAACTATGCTGGCAGAGCTCCCCAGAACTGAATCTTGCTCAGGTAGACATGGCTGCTTTGCCTACATAACATGAGTCTGAGCTTCCCAAGCCAGAGAGGAAGCAAAAATGAGCCAGATTTGAGATCTTTGCACATGATCTTGCCAGCAGCTCCTTCATTTACTAACACTTGAGACCTGGGACTTCACAATAAAACTGTTTAGCCCTGAAGATTACCCTTCTTCCACCTCTGTTACCAAATCTGGGAGCACACTGGAGTTCTGGTGCCTGAACTAGAGCAAGCACCAACAACAATTTGGTGTCCCTCCTCCACTCTGGTTCCCACAGACAGAACATTCTGATGAGTGCTGCAATGTATCTGCAGGTAAATACAGGTGCAACTTCAGCTTGAATAGCTTACATGCAATCGTTTCCCAGACGTTCAATAATATGAGCCCATTTTTTAAAAGACATCACATATATAGAATATAATACATGCAGGCTTCTTAGATTCCAAAATAAGTGGATCTTCACTAAGGTTATCCAAATAACTCAAACAAATAGATTAAATAACAAATGCAACATGCACTTCCTTGACTTCGTAAGTCTTCAAGTTTAAACTGCATAATTTAAGATATTCACACAAGTCCCATAGCTGCTTTTCTGACCATTATGCCTCTTTTGCCATTGAACATCAGCCTTCCTGGCATGGTGAGTTCTGTGGTTAAAAGATCTTCCTGTTCGTCATAACTCCTGCCAAAAGAGGCCTCTTGACTCTCCCTTTATCCCCAAACATGTGGCTCCACATGCTGCAATCTTCTATAGAGTTGTGATGAACACACAACCAACACAATGTACAATGAGAACTCCCAGGGCCCAACAGAGTCATGACATCCAACCTTTACCTTGAGTCAGTTAGGGGTGATGGAAGGGAAGGGAAGGGAAGGGAAGGGAAGGGAAGGGAAGGGAAGGGAAGGGAAGGGAAGGGAAGGGAAGGGAAGGGAAGGGAAGGGAAGGGAAGGGAAGGGAAGGGAAGGGAAGGGAAGGGAAGGGAAGGGAAGGGAAGGGAAGGGAAGGGAAGGGAAGGGAAGGGAAGGGAAGGGAAGGGAAGGGAAGGGAAGGGAAGGGAAGGGAAGGGAAGGGAAGGGAAGGGAAGGGAAGGGAAGGGAAGGGAAGGGAAGGGAAGGGAAGGGAAGGGAAGGGAAGGGAAGGGAAGGGAAGGGAAGGGAAGGGAAGGGAAGGGAAGGGAAGGGAAGGGAAGGGAAGGGAAGGGAAGGGAAGGGAAGGGAAGGGAAGGGAAGGGAAGGGAAGGGAAGGGAAGGGAAGGGAAGGGAAGGGAAGGGAAGGGAAGGGAAGGGAAGGGAAGGGAAGGGAAGGGAAGGGAAGGGAAGGGAAGGGAAGGGAAGGGAAGCTATGCAATGCACAGTACAATCTTGGTAATTCTGCCTGTGTAACTCCACATATTGGTATCACATCAGCACTGTTACAGATTATAGTGAAAATCTGAGAAGCCACAGACCAGAAGATCACCTTTCCTGCCCCTGGCAGTAGCCTGTTAACATATACTTATTAAATGGGGCTTCAGCTTCTCACCTAAAAAGACACCCTCCAGATACATTTTCCTTTATTGATCTTTTATCCAGAAGATACTTCTTCCTAGAGAGAGCTTCTATGTTCCTCTCCTTATGCATCTGTTCATTTGTTGTACAAGACTTGCAAATGTTTTAATATTTGTTCTGTTTTCACATGGTCCATAAGCACATTATTGTGACAGAGAATAAGTGTTTCAGTTCCAAACACATACAGCCTGGAGACAGATCACGGACACAGATGTATCTCAGAAATATCCCAGAGACTGGCAACACTTACTGTGTGGTTATCAAGAAAATTTTCTGCTTATAGTAGATCTTCCCTAATTTAGCTACAAAATTTATTAGAAGAGTGGGATTAGGAGATAGCACAAATGCTATTGTTATGATCAAAGAACATCTTTAAGCCTTAAGGTGCTTGAAGATTGCTCTGGTTCCACAATGAGTGGATTAATTAGTAAAATCAGTAACATCTCTTCAAAAGGATGTAAGGAACCCTTATCAAATGAGTATTGGTGCCATCAGACTGCACTGCAGATCAGTTAGCCTATAATCTTCTCTTTCCCTATGGAACAGGGAAAGGGAGCACCACACTCCCAATAATAGAAATATTAATGCAGTGCTGAGCCTGCTTTGCCATGTTGACAACATACACTTAAGGAGATAAAATGATGTCAAAAGACCACTTTAGATGGAAAATGAGAGCTTCTCTCTGTTTCTCTTCCAGCTGCCACTCCTGTGACTTCATTTTAGTGTTAAGAATACAGTTTTCAATCCAAGATGCAGGTGTTGCACTGAAGTGGTGGTGAGGATGTCCTATAGGATGTCCAAGGGATGGAAGCATTGACAGCTAACTCTGTGCAGACTTCTGCACTCACAAAACCAGTCTGGGTCTGCTGAACACCACTGGATACAAAAGGAAGAAGGAGACCATGAAGTTCAGTGCTCTCATATCTGAAAGCAAAGTATGAAGACATTTCATTGAAACCCTGATTTAGCCTGTAAGCATCCAGATTGCATTTGCACAGTGCCTAACACACTAGGTTTTGGAAGGTCTAGGGACCAGAAAATAACATTATTTTTTTCTAGGTAGGATTTAAATAAGCATTATAGAGCTACTTTAGCAAATTTATTTATTTATTTATTTACTCAGCTTTAATGTGCTGGGTAGCTTCCTTGACTAAATTAAAATGACCTAATAAAAACATCCAAATGCTTCAGATGACTCTGTGGGCCTTAAAAGAGCATTATCATGTGACCATATTACTTAAGCATTTTCCAGGCACAATTAAGAAAACAGTGATTGGAAAAGTATTGCAATTGGGACAGATAACATTTATGTGGTGTGTGGGCTGATGGAAGATTTAAAAGCGCTGTTTGTTACGCTACAGACAGTTATGAAACAAATGATCTGGCTCTAACATAAACTGTTAAACTGAAAACGTGCCAGAGGGAGACAGCTGCCAGTACATTAAAAAGTCATTTTCTCAGACAACAAAGACTTAAACCAATCATTTTATAAACATATTTCTTTGCCCAACCAGATTTTGGTAATTCTAATGGTTTGCCTACTGCATGGAGAAACAAAGTAAGCTTTTGCTCATATGATTTGTCAGGAATTTCCAATTTGGAAGAACAGATGGTGCTAAAAAACTGAGCAAGGATAACAGAATTATCAGGCTTTCAACTGCAAAATCCATTCTTTCTACACACATTTAAAATGGAAGCAATGCATATCACAAACCTCTGACCACAGCAAATCCACAGTTTGCATTTACATGATAACAGTTCCCAGTGCTGAGAATCAAAGTTTGGAGTCATTTTCTTCAGATTTGTGACAAACATTTTGGATGAGAAATTAAAGACATGGCCAAACTTGCCATTGGTTCAAATTTGGACATCCCTATTACATTGCTGAATGTAGGGATTTACATGGCATAAGGACTCAATGCCACACTTTCCAAACAATCTATGCTATATTTCATCCTCATCCAGGTGACTGCCAGGACAAGTCTTAAGAAAGCTGGGCATCCAGACAAAAGTCAGAGCACTGTCTTTTCTTCAAAATAATTTTGTACTTTCATATCATCACCCAAACAATTATTCTTGGGTCCCCTACTCCACTTCTGATATCATGTCTGTGACCTTCAGCCAGGTGGGGAAACCAGAGATCCCAAATTACTGTCCTTCTGCATCTGCATGTTCAATAGCCAAGAAAGTAAAGGCAAAACTTGAATGTAAAAATCTGAATTCCCAGCACTAACAAAAAAACGAAACAAAATAAAATAAAATAAAAAAAACACAAAGGTGACTCATCACCTAGGCTGCTCTGAGTCTCAAGAATGAAGAGTACTGAGGGGACAAGAAATCTCAAATTCACTAATTCAAGCCACAGAATTAATGAGGAGAAAATGGGGTGGCTCTACAACCCTGTTAATGTCCATATTTTGCTAGACAACATATATTCGTTTACTTTGCCTTTCACATTTGTTCAGTGAGCCATATTCTGACAGAACTATTGTCTCTGGTTTTATGAGAAAATTATTTTAGCAGTTACTTTTCTAAAAAGTACAGTTCCTGGCACTGTTCTAGAGAAATTATTTTTCTTTTCTTCTTTTTCTTGCTTGCTATTCTTCCCTTTCTCCCTTCCCTTCTCATTTTCTTTCCCTTCTTCCACCCTTTTCTTAATTTCTTCTATCCTTTCCTCCCCTCTTCTCCCCTTCCTTCCCTTCCTTCTGTAACTAAAATCTTAGCCTACTGTGAAAGGAAAAATGAAAAATTGCCTGTATGGATTATAAAGACCTAGAAGCCAAACCATAAGGCAAACCTCTTATGTATTTATTACCTAAATTCCATAATTTGGGTCCAGGTTTCTGTGGGCTTTAAAAACATGGAACTGGTAACAAGGTCACCACTAGGATTTAAATCCAGGGCTCTCTTTACAGCACAGAACTGAGAGTGGCAGGTGGCAGCCATGCACAGACACAATCTGTTAAAGCAATAGTAATGATCACCACTCAGCATTCCTCTGTCTCCAGAAGTGGCAACACTAATGAAAATGGAATCTGATGTATTTTAAATACGTCATTACCAGACTTCTAAGACAAGTCTAACAGCAGTGGCTGCATCCATCAGCAGCAAGGCCCACAGCTTCTGCTTCCCAAGAGATGGCAAGGCACTGGCTCTGCTCTGCAGCAAAGGGAGAAAAGAGCAACCACATAAGTCTGCCTGCCTGGTGTCTGGCGAATCTGCCTTTTTCTGATACAGACCCTGCATGTCTGGCTCTGCCTAGTTCAGGAGGCATCAGCCTTGCATGGGTGAGAGAGTGTCTGTGCTCCCACCTAGGAACCAAGGGTGTGCCAAACCCCCACATTCACCCTGATCCTCAAAGCTCATCCAAAGCCCCAGCCAGGCACATACCCTGGCATCCCTCCCCTGGCCAGGTGCTGCTCATCCCAGCTGAGCAGGATGATTCAGCACTTGCTGGAAGGTAAGTGGAGAGGCTGCCAAAGTCTCCAAAGTGCCGATGTCTACACTGGAGAGTTATTCAGGGCTCCCAGCCAGTTTTCAGCCTGCACACATCTATCATCCCCCCCTTAGTCTGGCAATTTCAGTCTGGAGCTGCTTTAAGACCCAAAACTAACATAGTGCCTGTTTCTAGGACTGGGTGGATCTGCAGTGAGGGTTCAGGCAAGCCAGTGTCAGTAGTCCTGCATCCCTGACCCACAGCCCTGTCATTCCCAGGCATGCCAGGGTTCCCACGGGTGGCACAGTGGCAGTCCTGGCACACAGAGAGCTACTGGCTCAATGCTCCAGTACACACGAACGGGTACAGCAATAACGAGTCAATGGGAGCATCAGTCACGCTGTGACATGGAAATGTTCCCACGCTGGGCTGATGTGTAAGCTCAGAGCTCCTCAGCTCTGAGGGGGGACCTCAGCAAAGTGTACAGTGGGCAAGCATCAGATCTAAACATGCACACCGTTGTCTTAAACAAAACTTGCTGTGGAGGGTGCCAAGTCACACAGAAAGAATTTTTTAAAGCATGTCATTCCTAATTTAGGAGATTTTCTCATGAAAGTTGTTCTGAGCACACATATAAATGAAAGATAGAAAAGGAAAAAAACTTTCTTCTTCTATCTATGTTTTCTTCTATCTACACTGGCATCACAAGTCATTTCATCCAGCTGCCTATGAAGAGATAATCTTTATTCTCGATTGTGAACAAATAAGGTATCTAAGAGACAGCAGCCCAGCTCTCTGTTTCATTAGGAGGTATACAAAAGTGTATATTCTATATGACAATTCTAAATGCAATATTCTTATGAGGCCTTCTTTGGGGAAAATTAAGCTGAGACACTAATTTTCGTCTTGTGTTGGTGTTTTGCACAAACGGGATGGGAGCACTGGAGATGTTCCTCGAGCTTTATTGCAACATCAGCCTCATAGGAGGCTGAGACAACTGAGAGATGGCAACAACACACGTCTTGCCAGCAGCAGCCAAAGATCTCTTTGTTACAGGGCATTTTAAAAATTTTCCAGCCAATAGCACATTGCTAAAGCTTACAGACAATTGTTCTAGCCAATCACTGAAAGCACATGTACACCTGCTTCAAACAATGCTTGCTTGTGTGCTTTCTAGTAACAATACACAATGCTCCATTATTAAGCTTAAAACCTTCTACTATCTTGCTAAGCATATTTTTCTGCAGTCTTAAGGTCTATTCTAGCCAAGCCTAAAAACTCAAACTATTGTTTCATGTCCTTGCTTACTGTATCACTGTATCTTCTCTGCTTTCAGATTTTGCAGCTGCAGCTAACTCTAAGCTGTCTGTTCTTTGTTTCTGAGGCCTGATTTTACAGCTTCTGAAAATCTTCTTCCCTTTACTAGTAATTTCCCACACCATCTCTTTTCTTCAGACAGTATTTTTTAACCAGTATCTGTAATAGACACACATTTGAGTAGCCCCCTTCACCTGTCAGCCATCACCTCATCCAAACCACCTCGGCTGTTGTATGAAAATGAGGGTAATGTGGGGAAAGAGCAGACGAGCTTAGTTTATCTGTTAAATGCACTCTCTTAAAAAGCAAGTGGTGAGGTAAATTATACCTAACTAGAACCTCAGGTAGTGTCTGCATCTGTAGTCTCTAGAAGCCATAACAACCCAGGCACACTGTGTACATATGAGAGTGAGAAACCTGAAAACTGTTGTGCACAGAAGTATCTCTCAAAGCAGACATCTGTGATGGGGAAACCACTGATCTCTAGCTTTGGACAACCATGCTGCTTTCCTGGTTTTGCACTATTTGCTTTTTCAGCTACTTAGCTGTGATGAATTGTAATGGGAGCCATTCTGGGTAATGCAAGTGAGAGTGGGCTGGAGCAGGCGAGCTGCTACATAAATTGGGCTGTTTGTTACAGCTTTTAAGTTGCTTAAACAGCCACACTGATGAAATGTTGGTAACCATCTGCTACAAACATTCGTAAATAAATATAAACCAACCTAAATATTTCCTGGCTTGTTGCTCTGTTGCAGGCATGAGTTTTTTCTTTGAGGAATCTTTTTAAATTTACCTGCAGTTTATGCACAGGCCTGATTTTTTCAGGCTATTTAGCTACCTGGGGGTGATTTCACGACACTGTTCTTTGGTCCCCCTCCATGCAAATTACTCATGACTGGACGGAGAGGGAAGATGTGTAATTCTGAAGGTGACAATGATGATTAGTATTGATATTATTTATCAGTGTCAAAGCAAACTCTTAAACTTTGAATTCTTCAAGAAAGACTGGTTAGAGAGATTAATTTTAAGCTTTCTTTACCTGCAATCTGAGCAAGTGGGACAAACTTGATCTCCTTACAGAAGGAAGAGATTTTTAAAGCATTTAGAAGTCTTGTCCAAATCTCAGCTGTGTTTGCCTCTATATAATAGAGAAATAATAATATAATAATATAGAAATAAGAGATGGAATTCTGAAAGTCTGAATCTTTGGTTTTGGCCTTACATCAGGGCCGACTGTGTTTTACACAACACTTCTCATTTCAATGCATCCTATTCAATGCTTCCTCTCTGGCTTGTGATCACATATCTTTTGTTTCCATAACAATATTTTTTCCATAATAATATTTTTTCCATACTTAATGGAAAAAATATTATTACGAAAACTGTACTAGAAGTAAGATATTGGATACTTCTTCAAGCATCTACCACAATAAATGTTACTTGTTGACTGTCACTATCATTTTGCACCAGACTGCCCTGAGGAAAAAATGCTGCTCACTCTCAGATCCACTCTCCTTTCTGACACCTTTGTCTCTGCAACAAAAACTGCCTCCAAGCTAAGAGTTCTCTAAGCAAAACCCACAATTTGGGGAGAGTGTTTAAAATATTATGAAGAAATGAAAGGACTTCTTGAAAGCTAGATTTTTCTGTGAGAATATTACTTTCTGGCAAGGGGTAGTTAAGGTTTACAACATGATTTTACAATTCCTCCAACACACCAAGGACCGTGTTCATTTTAGACATCTTTTGTATTTTATTGAGGATCTATATTGAGTTATCTCTTATGTGAACAAGACTTCTAAATCAACTGGTGAGATGTAACATAGTAGAAATGTCTTTTAAGTTTTTTTTTAATTCAATTATTCCTTTTCCACTAGAAAACTAGATCAAATATGAGCATAGCTGTATTGTTTTGTACAAACCGGTGACCTTTTTATTTCTTCCCTCACTTCCGCATGATTGCAATGCTTCTGAAAGCTGCCAGGATGCATTAAAATCATTCATGAATTTGTAATAAGGGTCTTGGGTTCCACACAGCAAGTATTTTGCAGTAGAAAGGATACACTGCCAAAGGATTCATCCCTGTTAATAGCATACTCTGCACTTGTGAAACACTGGCCTTTCAGACTTGAGCAAATAATTGAATGTCCTTTTGGCTCTGTTCCACTAATGACCCTCTGGAATAGCACAGAATCCTAAAGTCAGAGACTAAATGGGGTCCCTTCTTACTGGGACAGTCTGCTGAGTGTATTTGATATCCTGCTGTATTAAATAAATCCTGATTAAATAAAAAGTGAGGCTTGCACTTGAACAAAGTGCTCAGGGAGGTAGGATGAGCTACTTGTTTCTTTTACAGTAATTTGAAAAAAAATATTAAGATTGGCATTAATGGAGTGAGAGTGGAAGTGTCTATGTTTGTGTGTGAAAGTACCAGAAGAAGCAGTTGGATATGTTAAAAAGTTATGTGAACAGAGAGGAAGAACAAACTGACCTAGAGATAAAATATCAAACAAGGCAAAGAACAAGTCCAGGGCCAAAAGATACACAAAGGCAACACACATTCATGAAATTCATTAATTTGTGAAGAGTGAAACAAAATAGTGAATTATCCCAAACACCACTCCCTCCCAGAGAATATAAAAAAGCAAGTTCAAAATCTGTTCACTTGCCAATCCAGAAACCAAGAGGCACAACGAGGAATAACAGACAGCATCCTTATTCTATGTGTGATCACACACATGATCTTGGCCAGACCAATTAAAGACACACATTTTAGTATTTCCCAGTATGTGGGTGTGAAAGCATGAAAAGAAACAGTCAACTGTTTACAGAGACTTTGTTCTTCAAAATCTGTCAAAACCTTGAGTTCCCAGGTAAATGATGCACATATCCCCCTGGCACAGATGTTTGCTGTCATTGCCGTTCTGCAGCTTTGTGTAAGGCCAAGGGCTGCACTGCAAAGACTGGCTTCACAAAGCCATGGCAATAGAGGTGGTCTGGGCAGCTTGAATGAGAATTCACACGGATAAAATTGTCACAAGTGAACACAGCCAGCACAATATCTACTCATCATTTATATTCTTCTTGAGCCTTTAAAACTAGACAGTAAATGGATTACAGGCCTTGACTGTCCTAGTTTCCTCACCTTAAAACACTTCAGCCAAAGAAGAAAATGGCAGTAAATTAAGACCTTACAGACTGTGTGATCCCTTTATGCTAGAGGTAGAACATTTTCTTTAAAACAACAGAGGAAGTTATACTGAGTCTTCCAGAATGATTTGAGATGAAATCTTAGTGTAATGCTGTAGCATCAGTGTGGAAGTTTGGGAGATTTATAAGTTTGACTATAACATGAAAAATTCTGATTTCAGGTTGCCATCCCAGAGTCAGAGCAGTTTCCAAGTTTTCATGAAAAGTTTCTATGTGCTGAAAATTAAGATACTTGCTGTGGAAGTTCATATCTCCTGGCTATACAAAGCAATGTGCCAATCTGGGAAAGTCGTAAGTTTGAAACTGGATTATCTCCTTGGTGCAAAAGGTAAGTACCTCCTAAGGTATGTTAGATCAGTCTCACAGATCAAGAGGCCTTACAGATCACCAGCTGGGCCTGTGTCAAAGCAAGGACAGAAGTGGACATAGATACCTAAATGAGGACTTCAGTGGATTCAGGATGACCGAACTGTGTACCAGAAAACCTATTGCAGTGTCTTCCTCTGAATGTGTCTGACTTCCCAGGTGTCCTATCCAAAGTCATGCCCTGGTACACATTAAAAAAATTTCCTCATCCTGGGAAATATTGAGTAGTTCTGCACAAGCCTGTCCAGATACTCCTTCATATGAGGGGATGGATACAGCAAGAACATTAACCTGGAGCATCAGCCACTTCAGAAACAGCAGTGGCAGCAACTGCTTTCTTAGGATTGCCAAAGGATGAGCAAGATATACGTGAGATGTGGTATTGAACAACTCTTTAAAGTATTGATGCAGTCTCAGAAATCCCAGCCTCCTCTCTTTTCCTCTCTCCATTCCTCCCAGCCACTACCTTGTGAGGCTAAAAATTCAGGTTTCCTCACACACTTCCTTCAGAAACTGTTGAGTTCTTTGCTGCACTATGGCAGAGTTTGTAGCAGTGGAGCTGGAAGAAGCATTAGCAGTCATAACAACTTCTTCATAAATGTCTGCAGTGCAGTTATGATCTTCACTTCTGGGGCCTCTGGGCACTACTCCAATATAAACATGGACAAGCAAAAGATAAGAACATGACCCAAGGAAGAGAGAAATCTGCTCACTAGCCCAACACAGCCAATGCTGCCAGCTGGCTCATGCGTGTCCTATTCAAATGGCTCCTGTGTCTTGCACCAGGCAGAGGCTAATAAATACAACAGCTAAGAGGAAGCCTCACTGACTGGCATCTGCCATACTCCCTTGCCTCATTTCTACATATCCAGATACTTTTAAAAGCATGTTTTTATTTTCCAAAGTAAAGGACATATGTAAGGCATAGTTTAGACTGTAATTCTCATAACCAGGCTGCACACTTCAGTTTCAAACTATTCCTTCAGGTCTGAAAATTCAGCTTCAGGGATAAACCTCCATGATGATCGTTTTGGAGCTGTGCCTATCACATGTGACCCGACATCTGTGCTCCTCAGAGCCATATGTGAAAACCAACTGTGTTCAAAGGAAGAAGACAGGCAAACCTGTAACCCCTACAAAGAAAAGACAGAGGAGTAAGGATGTGAGCCATGATCTGATGATTTAATAGCACCTAGCAATTAGGCTACTGGATTGCACATAATAGTACTTCATCAAGAGGGATTGCTCCATGTAAAAAAAAAAAAAAAAAAAAAAAAAAAGAGCATAGCAATGAAAACTGTCATTTGTGGTCTCATTTATGCTTCCATTGGTTCCACTGGGATTAGTGTTCTGCATGAATCATAATGGAACACTGATAGCTTGGCCAATGCTCAGACAGCACATCAGGGAAGGGAATAGCAAACAGTAACGTAACGTCCTGTTTGGAGCCTTAAGAGGCAAAAATCCAGCAGTAATCACTTCCAAGGGTAGTAACTCAGTTCTTATTGCCTTCATAATGACTCCACAGTTATTCAGTCAATGAAAATGTAGCCTGATATTGAGCATCAAGAAGACAAATTAAGAGTAAAATGAGTCTCACTCACACATCCATGCCCTACTTCAGTAGAGGACTGCAAAACCACAGCATGTACTCTTAAAGTATATTGCCCTCCTCTGTAGCGTGCCGAGATGGCTGAAAAAGAGGCAGGAGCAAACTCTTTCTTTACTAAATACTGTGTGAAGAAAAAAAGCTGTTAAAATTTAGTAAGAAAATTTTCCATTGGAATTAATGAATAGTTAATGTTATAAAGTTCATGTTACCCATCATTTTGGCTGAGAGTGAGAACACACCAAAATTATTTTATGAGCTTCAGATTTGGCAATAACAACATGCATGAAGTGCCAAATGCCAGGAGGTTGGTCTTATTAATTTTTGTATAAGACCCACTATTCCACACAAAACAACTCTAATCAAATAACAGCAAACAAACAAACCCATCAAAATTGACATAAACCATACCAGTGAAACACAAGCAAATTTAATCTTGTTTGATATAAGCTTCCTTCCTGCCTCTCTCCTGTATCTCAAGTCATGCTGGAAATAACTTACAAAGCAAACTCCTGGCTGCGGACCCCAAATGTCTTATGGTCAATGAACATATCCCCCAAAGACTTGCCTCGCATCTAAAATGGAATACAAAGGATTTTACAACTACACAAAGGATTCTACAACTATAGCAGCTAAAAAATCCATCCAAAATGAATCAGGGGATTACCATCAAACTGGATATAAGACAATGAACAAAAGCTAATGAACAGAAGACTCACTGTGTCATGTCTAAAATTAGACTGCATTGACATTTGCACTGTCATGGGTTTGTGGAATACTCAAAGGTATATTATTGTTACAAGCATCATATATATCTTTATCAATTTGATAATTAGAGCTAGTTCAGTACATTGCTAGTTCAATGGGTAAGTGACAGGACAATTTTATACAGGAATAGATGATGGAGTCGGTATGAAGAGGGCAAATTAGTGCAAACTGTAACACTGAAATAAAAAGAGAACAGCAAATCTTCTGAAGTTCCTGAAAGAATGGATGAACAGCATGAACAGAAGGGACAGCAGTATCTGCATCACTGTTCCCCAATGCAAGTGCTCAGTTCTGAAGCCTGTACAACCAAACCAACCTTGTTGGCAATATGAGATGCAGAAAAGTGCCAGCATCAGAAAAAAGATAGAAACACACAAGTGGGAATGGAAGGAGAGGTTGGGAGAAGTTGGTGTTTAGATGATCTGAAACTGACATGGAATCATGCCTAAAAGGCTTGAAATAAGCAGGGTCATTTTGAGAGAAATGTGTCAAGGAATGATCGTATGAGTGGTAATCCCGGCAGGTTTGAGAACACTGCACCCTCTGTCTGAAATTGGGATGGGGAGGCAGGACAGGCTGTGGAAGACAGAAAGCTTCTGCCAAGCTGGACCTGGCTGGAGTTTCCACCAGTGCTTCCACCATGTAGCACTGGTCTCACATGCCTTATCACCTGAAAATCCATATTGCCGAGTGATTCTGCCCAGGAGATGCAACGAAGAAACTTTAGGTTACAGTCTGAAGAAATCCAGCCAAGTAAAAGAGAGAAGGGAGAGAAGTAGTGGAACAATGGCCCTTGTATCACTGTAAGAAATTATACACTGTAAATGAGCAGTAAAAGCTGGCAAAAGAAAAAAGAAAAAAGAAAAAAGAAAAAAGAAAAAAGAAAAAAGAAAAAAGAAAAAAGAAAAAAGAAAAAAGAAAAAAGAAAAAAGAAAAAAGAAAAAAGAAAAAAGAAAAAAGAAAAAAGAAAAAAGAAAAAAAGAAAAAAAACCCTGAAGCTGAAGCTTCAAGTCATTATGGCACCAAAACACAGACATTTCTTGAACCATCTGGGTAGTTTGATTTCAATCAACTATGTGTTTGCAAAATGGATAGTCTGATCCATATGCAGAAATATTTCCCTGAGCTGAGAAGTGACAAATCATAACACAGGTCTGGTGTAACTCTTTCAGAAATTCATTTTGGAGCTCCTGTTACCATAATGATGCTAATAAACTGCAAGTTGTACAGATGAAGAGAAATAAAAGTTGGTTGTTGGCTTAAATTATGGTTTAGAAAGTCTCAAAGCCCGTGAAGTGTACATACACTCAGAGAATCACCAAATGCATGATGCTGAATTCAAAGATGAGCGAAGTGCCGATTAGGAAAGAGATTATTTATGAAAGTTTTTTGAAAAACGGAGTTTTTTAGTCCATGGAATATTCTCACAGAAAACAAGCAGAAATGCAAAGCCTGGCAACTGCTGAGGACAAAGTAACACCCTGGTGTAAGTCGGAGGTAACAGATCCACGCACAACTGTTTCTGTGCTTGATGAAAGGCTGGTTAACACGAGAATGGGACAGCTGCTCAACGAACATTAAACGTGACAGGAACAAGCCCCTACAACAGCAGCTCTCATTTTCTACATGACCTCTAATACTGCAATTGCCATTCAGCTTGGTTTCACATATGCCTCCTTGTCCTCATGCCACTTCACTCTTACAATTATAACCTCTTCTATAAAATCAGGAATATGTCTGCAGTTTTCCTCAAGTACAATTGACTATAGCACTCCTTGAAACGCCAGGAAAATGGCTTTTCTTTCAGACCATGCACATTTTTACACAAAAGCACTTCCAGCCTCAGTTTCTGCTGCCATAGCCGTTTCGTAGCCAGAAGAATGGGCGCTTATTTAAAGTGTCAATAATAGAAAGTAATAAAAGTGTGACACATCCTGAGGCGCTGTGAGCTGCTCCTGACGGTGAGCTGCTTTGGGAGCACGACCCTTTCCCGTTCTGTCGGTCGCTGTCACACCATTATCGGATCAGGCTGGTCAGGGCAGCCTTGCTGTTCATTCAGTGCTGGGGGGTGGTGAGCAGCGGCGATGCTGAGAGCTTTAGCCGTTCGAAACATTTTTTTTTACAATAAGGAGCTCCGACTTCGGCTTGCAGAGACACCGCTCTGTTTCTTTCAACTGTTTTCAGCCCACCTCCATTAGAATTTTGACACCAAACCAACCCACAACACCACCAAAACCAGACAGTCAACCAACCCCACAAACTGAGCTGTTTAAGCACGCAGAGCCTCTGTAGATACACACGAATGATAATTTTAAAACCAAGTATTTATGAAACATAACACCGCTAAGTCCATGTCGGCGGCTGGTCCTGCCAATCTAACTGCAGCTCGCAATCAAGGTGACTTGAGGGGAAAAATTTCCCCTTGCAGGGACAATCCCCTCACAACAGGGTCTGTCCCCTCAGAAGGACGATCCCCTCACAGGCTTGGTCCCCTGAGAAGAACAAACCCCTCACAGGCTCGATCCCCTCACAAGAACAAGCCCCTCACAGGCTCGGTCCCCTCAGAAGGACAAGTCCCTCACAGGCTCGGTCCCCTCAGAAGGACAAGCCCCTCACAGGCTCGGTCCCCTCACAAGAACAAGCCCCTCACAGGCTCGGTCCCCTCACAAGAACAAGCCCCTCACAGGCTCGGTCCCCGCACGAGCAGCCCCGCCCCTCCCGCCCGGCGCGCGCCCCCTCAGCCTCCGCCCCCCTCCATCCCCGCCCCCCCGGGCGCGCACGTGCTGGAAGCAAACACCGCGCGGCGCATGCGCAGTTCGGCCGCCCCTCCCTTAACCCCTCCGGCTGGCGGCTGGCGGGGCCGGGGGAGGAGCCTCAGTCTCCAGGCGCCTGATTGACTGATGTCATTTCCCCGGCTCCGTGCCGCGCCAGCCCATTGGCTGCCCACGGACCGCTATCTGCACCGCGCCGCCCGGTTGGCTGTTGCCGCGCCGGCCGTTGCCCTATCGCAATTCGGGCCACGAGGATTAGGGCATCTAAACCCCGCCTCGTCCCTCCTTGCTCCAGCCCCTCCTGCCGCCAACACCAGCTCCGCCTTCCCCGCCTTTTCCTGCCTCCCATTGGTCCAGAACCGCGTCGCTCCTCCCTCCGGCCCGCGCGCTGAGCTCTCCGATTGGGCGACGGCCGAGCTCGCTCCGGTCCCCCCCTCCGCGGCCGCTGATAAAGTTTTGTTCGGAGGCGCTCGGGCCCCGCCCCCTCAGTCCTGGCCCCGCCCCCTGCGATCCCCGCCCCGCCCCTGACCTGCCCGAGGGGGGCGGCCGTTGAGGCGCGCGCGCGCTCGCGGCGGCGGCATCTCCTGTCCCCTCCCGACCCTTCCCTCAGTCCCGCTCGGCGGCCGCGGCGGCAGCACCGGGGGCGCCGGTCTGGGCAGAGGTTCTTCCTTCTCCTCCGCCTCAGCCCCGCTATACCCCGGGCACGGTGAGCACAGCCGCTCGGAGCCGGGCTCGCCTCCCGAGCCGCCCGCTCCGCGAGGGGGGAGCCGGGGCGGTGCTGGGGCCGGCGGGGAGGCGAGGCGGGATGTTGGGAGGCTGCGGGGGCTGCGGGGCTCTGCCCCCGCCCTGGCACCGCGGAGCCGCTGCGGGCGCGGCCGCCGCTCGTCGCGGCTAGCGCTGCTCACGCTTGTCACCCGGGACCAGGCTGGGTTTTCGCATCGTATTTCATGTTTGTCGTATTGCCTGGGAAACTTCCCCAGCCCGATACAACTTCGAGCAAAAAGGCAAAAGAAAAAAGCCCAAGCCATTTCATTTAATGTTACAGCTGCTGGAAAACACAGCCCGGCAAGTTCCTCTTAAAATATAATTGCAACATCACTCCTGTAGAGGAAGCGAGACCTGGAACATAGGACCGCAGGGAAAGCACTTAATCTCTCCTTTTGTGTAACGTGGGAAAAGACTGGGCTTTTCTGTGCCACAGGACTCTCCGCTGGGAGGTTTGATGTCTTTTAAAGTATTCCGAAGCTTTCCAGAAAGATTTTAAGTGCAAATTGCTCCTGTAAGGCTCTGATCCGGTGAATTGGAAATGAGGTTGGGTGTTGGAAGAGTCTGCTGTGCTGTTTTTCTGTCATTTTGGGTAGAAAACGCAAATGAAACCATACTGGTGCTGGACGTGGCTGGTCTGAAATTGGAGAATATTCACTCGCCAGCCGATGGTTCTAACACCCCTTTCTGAAACTTGTGTGCGCTTTTTTCTGCCTTTGGCTTGACTGACCTTGCTCAGCAGAATCCTTTGTATCATTGCTACTACCAAATCTTGTGTAACATCTGCCAGTGCTATGGAAATGCATAATGTAATTAGGGGTTTGGATGTCCGTTTCGCTTCCTGTTTGGTTTTTCTCAGAGAGATCTTTTTGAAACTCGGAGACAGATTAATGCTTTTCTTTTTTTTCCCCTCCTTCCAATTCAACAGATGCAGTTTATGTTGCTTTTTAGTCGCCAGGGGAAACTGAGACTCCAGAAGTGGTATGTCCCATTATCTGACAAAGAAAAGAAGAAAATCACAAGGGAACTTGTTCAAACAGTATTAGCCCGCAAGCCGAAAATGTGCAGCTTCCTGGAATGGAGAGATCTGAAGATTGTCTACAAAAGGTGGTTCTGTCTCACTAACCTCGTAATTGCCATACATTACAAACTGTGTATTAAGTAGCAAGAAAATAATGAAGGTTGTTTCTGTTTTGTTTTGTTTTCCTTCCCTCTGCTGGTTACAGAGAAGACTGACTTTTCCCTTGAATCTAATTTGATAACCAAGCGAGAGTCATTCATGTGTAGAAAATCACTCATGCATTTAGAAATATACTGAAGAAATGAGCTTTCCTCCTGTTTTCATAAGGAGTGGCAGTTCTTCTTGGTACACTGTTTAGGCTCACAGAGTACATACATGCTTCATACTTGTACGCATTTCAGATTTAATAAGTCATAAAAAATTGAGGTAAATATTTACCTCAAGCAGTGGCTTCATGAATCACCTGAAAATGTAACTTGCTTTTAAAGGCTCATAGAAATAAGGAAATGATTTTTCAAAGTACTTGTTGGGTTTTTTGTTTATTTGGGGGTTTCTTGTTGTATTTTTTTTTCCTCTGTAAGTACAAAAAGGGATTTTTCATAATTGAAAAAACCATAGCTAGCTTTCTTTTTGGTGGAAGTACTGTATAATTTTCTTTACAATAATTTCATTTTTCAGTTGTTCTCTAACCTTTCTAGGAGTATTTGGCAAGCATATTTTAGCTTTGTGTTGATCTTTAGAATGCATCACAGTGTAGTGGTGTGACTATAATTCTTCTCCAGAAATAACAGTAAACCTCCTCCTGATGTGGTAGGCTGCATCTCCTCCAGCTAAAGGTGGTGCTACAAAGCCTTGAGTTATCTCTCTTCCCTAGTTAGCTGTAAACCTGAGAAGGTTTATGCATTTCTGTTTTCTCATGGAGGTGATAGATAGTTTGTGCCCCACAGTAAATATTGTTGTATTCCCTGTAGATAGGATAGAAAGGACTGGACCAGAAAAGAGGAATTTGTAACTCTTTTCCAGGATAACAAATGAGTAGTATGAAATATGTTTAGATGTTTTAAGTGCTGCTCTCATACATACATTGGTTTGTGTAAAGACGTGTGTGAGTATTGGTGGTCTGCCTAATGCATATAGTTATTCAACAGGAGGAGGAAAGAAGAGAAACAATGCATGAGGCTGTGCTGATACCATACACAGCTTCTTCTGCTTCTTGATTTCCTCACAGAACTCTTTGAACATGTATGTAGACAAGCTTGCTCAAGCACTTGCTGTGCTTCCTTGCGTATGAATGCCTGCAAGTGCATTTTCAGCTGGGCATTCATGGGACTAAATCAGAAAAATGAGGCATTAGTAGGCCCCTCTGTTTCCTTCCTTACCCAGTCTTGAACAACCTTAGCTGTTCTGGGGATGATTCCACACAGCTGCTTTCCCTCACTGTTTGTTGCTGTTATCAGCTACTTTGCCACGTCCTTTTGTGTCTAGGGAAGTTTCTGGGTGGAAATTTGGGTAGGACTGTTTGAGTTGCTGAACGTTGTGGTGTTCTTGCATCTCAGTGGTGTCTTATGGGTCTCGTGGTCAAGGAGAATGAAGAAATTTCCTGGGAGATGTCTATGTCTGGCTAAAAATGGTCTAAATACTGCAGTCTGCTGGACTGCTGGTGTGCACAGCTGACTGCAGTAGCTTATTTCACTCTCTGCAGACCAGCCTGGCACAGAGAGCCTATGAAACTGCTAAAGATGAGCTTGTACCAAGCTAATGAACATCTCAACTTTTTTTTTTTGACTGAAACATCACCAGAAGGACTAGGTATAAGAGGCTATAGTTTAAATGTATCTGGTTACACTAACAGCTCTTAGGTTTGTGGGACTTGTTCCCATCATTGCATCATAATTAAAGCACCAACTAGTATGATTTCTCTGTAAAGGGTGACTTTTTGTAGCTGAAAAGGTGATAGCTAAGAGAAGAACACACCAGAAGGAACTCTGTGGCTTGTGAAATTGAAAAAGGTGCTCCCAGTTCCTCTTGAGCATCTCTGGAGGATCTCTGCTGAGATTTGTCCTTGCCTGATCTATTGCTGGGAAAGATCTGAATCTGCTGGTGCACATGTTTTTCAATATAAGTTATAGAAGTATGTGCCTATTGCTGTTTTGAGTCTTAAATTATTGAAATTTAAGTGCTGGTTTTTTTTTTTTAGAGTGTGTTTTTTTCATATGTAGGAGAATTGAATCTAGATATTGCAGCTCAAAGAGTGATTGGCAGTTTCAAGAGTATATTCAAGGGTCTCATCATAGCTTTTTGCAGGAACAAAATGAACTCAAATGCAGAAGTTGGTGAGACAGTAGCTTTAGCTTCCTTATGATACCTAACATTTGTTAAGACTGCTGGTCTGTTTTGATTAGCCTCCTTACCTCTGTAGCATTTCATCGTTATAGGACGTTTTCTGACTCTTCAGGGAAGTGGATCTTAAAATTCATCTCAATGTAAGTGATGTAGCTTTTATTTCCCTCTGGTTTCATACATGTAGTATTCATTTATAATGGTTGCAACATAGGCTTAGTCATTGCCTTCTTTTTTTCTTTCAGCACTGCAAAACACACAGGGAAAGGTGCCTAGCTTTTGTCATGGTGTGTGAATTGCCTTATATGTATGCCTTATATATATGCCTTATCTGTGGCTGGTTTGGAAGATAGTTTTTCAGGCTGATGGATGCCAGAAGATTAAAAAGAAGATGTGAGCTTCTAACTTCAAGAAGCATAGAGATTTGAAGTGACTTGCTGGGAGAATAAAAATTTAAATATGAGAAGCCAACAACAATTCCACTTTATGAAAATGGAGGGGTAGTCATCTGCAGACAGCTGATTAGAAACTTAACAAACACAACTGATGTCTTTGCTCTTCTCATGTTGTCATTTTAAAATATTATAGTGGTTTTTGGAGCATACAGGGTAGAAGTTCATGTGGCTTTCCTCCTGCAGCAGAAAAAATGTGTTAAATGTTAAAATACCTAATTTTGCTAAAGAAGGAACTTGGGATGTGAATTTTTTTTCTTTGAAGGCTTGTATTCACAATTTTAGCTTCTGGCAATATGAGTTATTTTCATTGTGTAGTATATTGCAGTCAAAATCAGAACTTGGAGAAAAACTTAGTTTATATAAATTTTACTTCATTAGCATTTGGTTAACTGCATTCATGGGACTTATTATTAGTTATTGTTGATTAGTTATTTGATTAAGAATTGTGTCTTTGCTTTGTGTGTCAGTTTGGAACTGTATTTGGAGTATGATATTATGAAACTCTTATAGCTTTTGCTGCTCTTAACGCGGCAGTTGTCTTTTACTTTTGTACAACATAACCATAATCAGAAGTTATGTTAAAGACTTAGAACAAGTTTTAAAACTTTCTACTCTCCCTGCACTGAAAGAAGCAATGAAAGAGCCAATTGTGCAGGTTTTGTGGCTCTTAAAGTACTGTGAACTGAAGGTACCATGTGGCCAGTGGGATGTGCCCAGCTTGGCCTGATCCTCTTTTTCCTTGTATATAACTTAGCAGCCAGTTGTACCTCTTAAAAGTATTACTGTGCTGTTGATTAGGTAGCTTTGTAAAACTGGCAGAATGCAATGATTATAGCGAATTAGATACTTAAGCTTGATAACTTTAATTAGATCAGGTCTTCTTTGTACAGGATTCTAGTTTGTGTGGCACTAGGAGGACCTCAGTATCAAGAAGCAACAGCTTTTCCTTAGAGAATTAGCAGTATCAAATTCTTGTTCATTTTGAAACTGCCGGGGGCTATAAGCTTTGCTGAAATAACAAACTGGAAAAGTGCTTCACTGTGGTAGACTCTGTCCTGGACTCTCAGAAGTTCATGTTTTATTAAAGAAACGTGTGAAGTTGTGGGACAAAAAAAAAACTTTTGTCAAGCACAGCTTATTAGTGATCCCAATTTTCATTGGGTCAGCTATCAGCAAACCACAGATTCGCGGGCTCATTAAGCACTTGTCTGCCTCCTCCTTGTCACTGAGAGTTCACTTCTGTTTGTAGCAAACTTTGTAAGCTTTGGACTTGGACAGTTAGGATGTACGTACATGCAAAGTGACTTAGACGCTGACAGACTCACAGGTGATGAACTTCCAGGGGTGACTTCAAGCAGGTTTTTTCTCATCTAGAAGGAGAACACCACTGAGCTGGTGGAATTTGCAAGTTGTGCTCTGCCCACAGTGACCCGGTCTCTCAGCAGAATTACTGAACCTGGCTGGGAGAGCAGAAGAGGAGAACTCTGCTGAAGCATTGCTTGTTTTGAGGCTTCCCACTGCTGAGTTATTGCAGCTCTTGAGGGGAAGATGCATGGATTTGTTTGCTATCAAAAAAAAAAAAAAAAAAAAAAATCTGAGGCTATCTGTCTGAAGGCAGGAATTTGCATAAGTATTTATACAGGCTGTGTTACCTTTTTGTTCTTTAATCCTGTAGTACATTTTCAGGTGATTTTGTCCAAACAGTTTTTGGTAGCTCTGATTTTGCTCCCCTTTCTGATAAGTGGAGGTATTTATCATAGAATATTTTCCTAAATGAGGATTAACAGCTGAGTTGAGTCTGAAGATAATTTAATAATATTTAGTGAGATAAAGACCAGAACTGCAATAGAAATTGAAAAGGCAGAATGTTTCTTACAGGCTGCACTTCATTTACTTTTGACTATGTACTTTTCTGTCAGAGTTTGCCTTTTTGTTGGGTGCATATGAAAGGTTTCTGTCAGGCTCATTAGGAAGAAGCTGTTACTGCAGAGCAGAAATCTCTTTGAGCCCGAGTAATCTACTTGCCTTTGTGTGGGTACTGTCCGTGTAAACTTCTACACTTGGCAAAACTTCCAGTGTCTTCCTCAGTGCTGTGTATTATAAGAGAGCACCTTTTTCTGAAGACCTTCCTGCAGGGGAAAAAAAATAAAATAATGCCCCTGAGAATGTGGATCTGAAGCATTCCTTTGTAGTATGCTCATGCTTTTGGGTATGACTAGTTTATACTCTTCTGCCATTTGCCATTCAGGCTTATTAAATCTGCATTTGTTTACTTTTATTGAGTAGTGATCCATTAGTCATGGTTGCTACTTAAAAAATAAATACCAAAATATTCTCTGCATATAATAATAGATACCCAGGCCTCCATTCTATGTTGATACCTGCTGAGTGGTTTTTGTTTCTTGGTCTTACTTCTCCAGAACTGCAGTTGGCAGAGCTTGAATGTGCAGTCTACTCACTAGCTGCCAAATATGGTCTTTTGAAAGTATGTTATGTTCTCTTTTAAATGAGGACACTGAGAACAGACCATTTTCTGAGGAAGTATTTTATGTTGGTCTCCCTCTCTCCCCTTCCCCCCTTCTTTTTCCATGAAATAGTTCTGTGCATCAAGAGAGACTCTCAAGTACTAAGGGAGCAGAGAGGGACTGTCCCATGTGAATAAACTTAAAATACGAGTCAAATTGGATTTGACAGTGTCTGCTGGTACATGATTCAACTTGTGTTTAGGCACTGTAAGGAAACAGTTTAGCTACACTTCATCATAATCAATGCTGCTCATCTGAAGGTGATGAAAGGCTTTGTTTAGATGGATTTGGCCTGAGTGCTGGTGATTAGTGTAAATGTCAAATAATGTGTCGATGCTCTTTTTGCTACAATGAAATATGATAGCATGGAGCCTAACTTACAAATTCCTCAGTAGGTTTGAAAGTATGTTTTTTCTTTACAAGATTTCTTTCTTTTTAAAATAAACTTTTTAAAAATAGTTTAGGTTCCTTATACATATTGAATATTGCAAGCTACTACAGTGACTATAAATGTCCTTGAAAAATTAGTGAGGCATAAACAGAACAATGTAAAATCAAAAGAACTGTGCTCAGATAGGACTTCTGATGAGCTGATGAATCCCCATGGCAAAGAGATGAAAGAGAGGGAATGAAGATGTCCTCAGTGGAGGGGTCTTCCTCTTTTCACCCATCATGTTTTGTGGTAGGATAGGCAGTATTATTTTATAGTATGTATCATGTAGTTTAAAGATTTTGTATAAAACCTTGTATAAAAGCTATTTGATTCATCTTTCATGTTGAAGCCATAGCAATTTGATTTGGAGCATTTTGAGATCATAAATGGTACTGGATAGGTATCTAGGAGACAAATTTCAGCATAGCTGAAAATACAGTGGGGTTTTTTTCAGAACTTCTAGCCAAAAAGTCTAAGTTCCAGCTGGTAAAATATGTGTAATGTTTAAAGGATGCATGGATTTCTCTCTACAGGAAACAACTATGCACCTTAAACTAGGCATTCACATCTGAATGACTTCTTTTTCAGTAGGGCTGGCTACTCCAGAGTGCTTAATGTGGTCCCCTCTAAAGAGGCAAACAAAAGCTGTTTCTGGTTCATGTAAATTAGCAGTTAGGACAGGTGGTACTTGAAATCTGGTTTGTGCCATATGTGACTGAAAGGCATATGGTTTTGGCATGTTAGAAAAGACTAAATGGAGTTTTCAGCTTTCATTCCTGCTTTGTTTTTTTATCAGCTTTCTTTAAACATGACTTGAACAAATGTATGGTAGAGCAGTAGAATTGGATGGTCTTTCTGTTAAAGTAGAACTCGGTCGTGTTTGAAGTTATGACTTCCCTGTCTTCCAAGATGGAAATGGATTGCTAGAAACTATTTGATGGCCTCTCGTCAGTCTGATGCCAGGACAGTTGGTAGGGTTTGAGTTGTTGACTTAGTAGTAATTGGGGTGGATGACATTGGTCTTGGTTTTGGAGTTTTTTGAAATTTTTAAATTCTCTATAAAGACCAAATCCTAATTGCTAATTCAGTTTATCTTTCTTGAGGCATTTTCTGTGTTTTTTGATATCTGTGTATAGCTTACATCATGGAAGTTTAACATTAGATCAGTTAATATACTGGTGTATAGATGTTAAAAAAGAAGATAAAATATCTCAGAACTCTTCCCATGATACCACAAAATCAAATTATTTAGTTTTCCAACCACTTCTTTAGCTACTGTAGTTCTGTCACCTAAAGGATATCAAAGAGTGAAGTCATGCTTGACTCAAAGACCTCCCTTGTACATGTATGTGTCTCTCATGTCTTTCAGCCATTCTTTGGTAGGACTTGGTTGTGATTTGGAGTACCAATATGCTGGACTTGAGTAAGGAGGACTGCTGAGAATATGATACTCCTCAAGTGCATTCATTTTGCTTATGCTCGTACACTAACATCAGGATTACTTTGTTGTTACAGATATGCAAGCCTCTATTTCTGCTGTGCTATTGAGGATCAGGACAATGAACTAATAACTCTGGAAATAATTCATCGCTATGTAGAACTTCTTGACAAGTATTTTGGCAGCGTGAGTTAGTTTCTTTATATTTTGTCTTTTTGTTTTATGCCCAGAGCACTTCTACAAGAATGTAACCAACCCCGTAATTGAAAAGGTGCATTTAATAGATTTTGTGTGGCTTGCTTGGCCAAACTAAACCGGTGGTTGCCTCTATTAAAATACAAAATTAAATTACTGATTTGGAGAAGAACTGTTATTAAACTGGTGTTAATTGCCTGTATTTGTTTCATTTCATAGTAGTCTCACTTGGGGTCAGATAAAATCTTACTCTTAGCAGGAAGTTTTCTTCTCCCTGGCACTGCTCTCGTGTGAGCACTTCTTACATCTGCTTCCAAAGGAGGCAGTTGGTTGTGAAGTGGCAGGAATGGTAAGGAAAGACGAGACATCTGTTTGCCCAGAGAGCAAACACAAACAGCTGTAGTAATGTGCATGAGCACTCCTAGAAAAACTGGTGCTCATTCTGCCTTGCTTCATAGTCCTTCTGACCATGAAATGTCAGACTGAACGAGAAATTTGAGGTATTTGTGTTCATATCCTTCTGTAAGATCGCGTGAACTGCCTTTGCATACTGCGGGCAACAAGAGAACTTTTCTAGGGAATATTCTCTTGTGTCTTGAAGAGCTTTGTCTTACAGACTGCTGTGAATTGAAGCCTTTTTAACAGTGAAAGCTTTTCTCAGAGGTTGCTGTAGCTGTTTTTAACTCAAGCAAAAAATGCAATGAGTTTTTCTTTTCCTCCAAGGTGTGATTTTTTTTTTTATTGTTGCCCCAGTCCTTACAAGGTTACAGGCTTAGGCTAATGTCTTGGTTTGGGAAAGTTTGGTGAAGCTGTGAATAAGTTAAGTTTTGTGAGAGGATGTACCTCAAGTGAGAATATCGTCCCACTTTACAATAATGCTTGATGTTCTTTTTAGGTATGTGAACTTGATATCATCTTCAATTTTGAGAAAGCCTATTTCATTCTGGATGAGTTCCTCTTAGGAGGGGAAGTTCAGGAGACTTCCAAGAAAAATGTTCTTAAAGCCATCGAACAAGCAGATCTTTTACAGGAGGTAAGCAAATCCAACTTCTCTGGCCAAAGTGTCAGCATGGTAGGCTGTGACTCAAAAACTTCCTGTTCCTCTAAGCTTCTAGAAGGTATTTATAGCATGCTTAGCATGTCGTTTTAGCTAGTTGTCCGAAGTGTGCAATAGGATGATGTTAGCTGCTGTTTTCATTTGGTTTGGCATGTGTACACGTTACCTCCTGTGACTTTGTGTTCTGCTAGTAAATGCAAGTGGCTGTTTTGTGTTTATACCTAGATAACTGTAGATCATGCTAATTTAACTTAGTGTTGTTCATGTGTCTTTCATTCCTCCTTTTTATTTATTAACCATTAGTTTTTATTTGTCATACCTGATGCATGTTCACTTCTTTACTGTTCCTTTGCTGAAATCCAGAAGCTAGACTCTCTTCTTTGAGACTTGTTCAGGTATAGTTCTAATTAGTTCTTAGACCTGCTTTTCTGCTATAGGCTGCCTACTGTGGAACATTTCCAAGCTGACAAAGCAGTAGTAGTAGTGCCTATAGAAACATAAAGAATAAAGTATAAGAATGTTGTTTTTTCACTTTGAATGCTTTTGTTATTTGTTGTTATCATTGAAGAATGACGGATTGCATGTCTACCATTTTTTAAAAAACATTTGATGTGAAGGAGTTCAATGGTATAGAAAAACTTAATATCATTTCTCTATTTTTCTCCATCCTTTGCTGGTTATTTTGTGTTTATTTGATTTTGTTTGGCTTTTTTCGTACTGAAATGTATACTGTTAAGGTCCTTGAATGTCTAAATGAGAATCAAAAATTCTGATGTGCTGTGGGAATCATCAGTCTTGTGTGCAAGTGAGTGGAACATATGGTTTAAGAGGGATGGTTCACCTTTATTTTTTAAAGTGTACTGAGGTTTATTGCCCAGATTCCATATAGATCCAGGTTGCTCTATTTTTCCTCCTCTGTGAATATTCAGTTTATTTTCTCCCATGAAGAAATTGCTTTATTCTCTTAAAAGCCTTCTGTGTTCCACTTGGTAGTCTTTTGTTGGACGTAATATTAGTAGGATGGGGAAACACATGGTATTCTTTACCCTGGTAGCTGTGTTTGTAATCCCTTCAGAGTACAGGCAGATCCATTGAAGTTCTTGTCATGAATAAGGTCAGCCATTACACACAGATTTGCTACCCTGTTTTTCTACAAAGGAAATATATACACTTATTTACTTCTTGTGTTCTGATTCAATTTAAGTCCTTCTTTACTCTTCGTAGGAATTATCTTAACCAGAAATCCTGTTGGAGTTTACAAAGAGGGGAGAAAAATAATCTGTTTATTCTCTTAAAATCTTTTGGTCTTTATATGAAAACAGATATAAGAGATTAGTTCTATATTCCAGTTTATCTCCTGCAAATGCAGTTAATTGTACATAAAGTAGAATAACTGTATTCTTTCTCAGTGTTTTTGAAATTCACTATTTTTGTGAGGCTCCTCTAAAGATAAAATGTATTCTATTTCCAGGAATTCATTACTATTTTTCTTTCCAAGCAATGAACATTCTTTTTTTACAGAGAATATAATTTCATACTAATGTAACTTCAAGTTAAAAATCTTACACAAATGGAAAGACCACTTTTTCAGTGTGAGGCTTTTCCCTAGCCCTCGTGGCTTTACTCTGATTACCCTTCCTTTCCCCATCTTTAGGAGATTTTCAGTTGTCGATGTTCGTGAAATAATTCTGGTTAACTTGAAATCTAGCAGTTTATCACAGCACCACTGGAGTCCTATGTTGGGCTTCTGTGTTTTTTCACTCTTAGTTATATTGACTGTTGATTAAGCATAAAACCACTCCCTATATCTGCATTTTAGTTTATAAACCCTGTAAAACTCCGAGCTCATATTTAAATTGAGCTTCCAATAGCTTTGGACTCTTCTCCGAAGTTTGGTTTTGTATCAACTGCTGCAATGTAAATGCTGGGTTTGATGAAGAGAGTTGTTAAAACAACAGTTTCTCACATACGCAGTTTTTTTATACTTTGAGTTAATATCTACTTCCCAGAATACTTCAAAACTACCAGCCTGAAACATGGTGTGATTCCAAATGCAGAACATATTTCTCGAAGGGTTGTCATGTGTTTGTTTTTGACTGTGTCAGATTTTAATTACGTGCAACAAAGTGTTTTTTCTTTGGTCGTGAATACTCAGATTGCCAAACATGTATATGTACGTATGTACACACATACGTATATGTAGTTGAATACACAATAATATTAATTGAATATGCAACATTGTTAATTAATAATGCTACATGCATTCGTGTATGAAGTACCTTAAAGATCAAGAGCTGTATGGCATACTTACACAAAAGAAAATCATTACAGATACATTAAGTGACTATATATGTAATGTTAAGAGGAAATATGCTAAGGCACAAACTGCTGAGTAGTGAATTAGTTCTTAATAGCCTTGCCTACTTGTGTTTTCTGTGGAGGTTTTCCAGAATGTACTTCTGTGTCTGAGCACTTACTTCAATTTGTCCTAAAGTTCTTGCTGCTGTGAGGTTCCTTTACTAACTGCTACAGCTTGTGTGACTGAGACAGGCTAACTTGCTAAACCCCTCTCACCCTCACATTCTTGTTAGTTCTTCAGGAATGTACTTAGTTCAAGTATTCATTCCCTGCCCTCTCCCCTGTATTTATTACCCCCTGATAACTTATCAACAGTCAGTCATCAATACTGGCAGTGGTACCCAGATGAAGGGTAGTAAAAGGTTATTAACTCCAGAGCTTCCATTCTTCATTGTCACTCTATTGTTGAAATACTTCTGCTCAAAAGAATGCTGTTACATGTCACTGATCATTTTATATCTTGTTTGCTAGAGAGATTTTAATACTTAACTAGTGATTACAAAGGCATGCTCTGCTGAGAAGGTGGTTTTTGCTTTTGTGAACAGCTCAATTATACTGAAAGAAGCTGGTAGATGCAGTGTGCTGTTGCATGAATTAAATATATACATGTGATGTGTGGAACAGCTAAACGATAAGCCTGTGCATCATTTTGTGACACTTGAGTTTTTTAAACATGAAACTACCAATGATAGATGTTCTATACAAAAGAGAGCATTTGATTTATTTCTCTCAAAAGGCCAATTTCTCTGTTTTTTTTGATGGCTTGAGAAATTCAGTATGGTGCTTGGAAGTTTGTGGCCATTTACTGTGCTAAAATCAAGGAGTTAATAATTTAATATTTAAACTGAGCAGTCATGTATATATTTTAAAGCAAATCTGTACAGATTGCTCATCTTCCTTTGAAGTAGGAAAAAATTCCTAAACATTGGCTATGAATAAAAATGAGTTTTGTTGATTATGCTTTGTAAATTTTAGAAAAGTATTTTGGAAATTATCTCCATTTTGTCCACTGCTATTCTTTTGTTGGATTTATTTTTTTTTTAGTATTTGATTGCAGAACATCTAAATACTTAAAATTATACATATTTTTAAGAAGTATCTAAATAAAAAGGCCAGTGAGTCTGTTCACAAATCACACTTGCTTGTGTTACTACTTCAGTAAAGATCAAAAACCTAGAAGATATGTGAATTTTTTTTTTTACTTAGGCTTTTGCAGTTTGGCCTCAGGCAGTATTTACTAGTCCTTTCACATGAAGAATAAGAGATAAGCTATCAATTAACCTCTTTTCCTTTGCTATTTCAAACCCTTGCCTCATCCTATATTCAGAAGGGTGCTGACAGTGTTCATATTGGCTGACTTGCCTTAGATGCTTAAGGTTGCTGCACAGATTTAAGCTTTTGGTTTTAGAATGAGCATCTTTGGAAATGAAACTGGTGAATTTCCTGCATATGCCATGAGAATTTTCTTACTGGAGTTGAAATTTGCTTATTGGAAATCACAGGTTTTAAGGTATGCATAACAGTAGATACTAGGTTGTTCTTGAGATATGCCAAAACTCCTTCATTTTGTCATTAGCACTGGCAAAAGAAAATTCTTATATTTAAACCTCCAGTGGGTGAGAGTATAAGGGATTTAGTCTGCTTTAGCAAACAGCCTTTGTAAGCATCTTTTTATTACCATTTGCCTGGGAAACTTACCACAACGAATGCAGTTAATTCAGTCTTCACTTAATGTTCTTAAATATGGACTGTTGAAATAGACTGCCTTCCTAAATTGGCAGTGACATTATTTGCTTTGGCTGTACCTGTGTTCCCCTGAATGTGAAAGAAGAATGAGTAATGGAATCTTTATTATCATGGAGATCCAACTGCCTTGACTGCCATCTGCTCTTCACATATAACTTCCATCTCAGTTTCAGGTGGTCAGCTTTGTTGGCCAGTTGGTCACTGCAGTTTTAAGACATGTATCTGCTTGATTTTAGGCACAGATCATGATCTACAATTACATTTTAGAAGATACCTATATATGGGGACCTATGAGAGTTAATGTGAATGAGAAATGATAGATTGTTAGTTCATTATTTAGGGATTAGGAAATAGCTATGATTTTTATGGATTTGGAATCCTTTCCAGCTCACAGAAGAACAAGTTGTTGTGCTTTGGTAGCTGATGTTTTGTAAAATGTGTTTCAGAATTCAGTCTCTGGAGATGTATTTATAGAAGAAAGGGGTTATAGGGCTAGTAGAGTGTTTGCCACTCTCCATGATACTCAGAAAGTTCCCCATAGCATTGTTCTCTCTGAATTCAGGAGAGATGGATTTGACGGGTGGGCAGTTACATCCAAAGGACAGTGGTCAATGGCTTGGTGTCCCGGTGAATACCAGTGGTGTTCCTTAGGGGTCAGTAATGGGATCTGTGCTATCTAATGGCTTGGTTAATGACATAGAGGGATTGAGTGCACCCCCAGTAAATTTGCAGGTGACACCAGGCTGAATGGTGCAGTTGACACTCATGAAGGATGGGATGCCATCCAGAGGGACCCGGACAAAGCCTGAGAAGTGGGCCCATAGGAATCTCACAAAGTTCCACAAGATCAAGTACAAGGTGCTGCACTGCTTCAAGGCAATCCCTGGTGTCTGTACAGGCTGGAGGGTGAACAGGTCAAGAGCAGCTGGGGAGGACTGGGGGGTGCTGGTGGATGAGAGGCTGGACGTGACCTGGCATTGTGTGTTGGCAGCCCAGCAAGCCAGTTCTACCCACGGCTGCAGCAGTAGCAGTGTCCCAGCAGGTGGAGGGAGGGATTCTGCCCTCCCACCCTGCTCTGGTGAGACTCCACCTGGAGTGCTGCATGCAGCTCTTAGGAACAGACCTCTAAAGACTGTGAATTTAATTGTAGCAGACAGCTCTGTAAACTTTGATATTTTTGGGTTTTTAACAGATAATTTTGAACTGTCCTTCTTGCACTGTGGAGTAGGCTTTCCTGCAAATACTTAGCTAATCATACTGTCATGTCTAAAGCAATAGGAAATATTCTAGAAAACGAATAGTAGAACATGCATCTCTTTTTCCCAAATACTAATGGGGGAAGAGGAGGTTAACACTTGCAGATTTAAATATCTTCTTGAAAAAGGGGCATTGAGTAGCCAGGAAGTTAGCATATCATGCTTTGACCTCTTCCCATGCTCAGTCTGATTTTTTTTTTTTGGTTGTTTCTTTGTTTAAGTGTGTATGCATGTAAGATGTGACTAATTCTATTACATCAAAGAAATCAAAATTAGAAGATCTTAAGACTCAACATGTTGAAGAAAGAGTCTTTCATAAAAGTTTTAAATATGCATTCATTAAGCTTTGCAAATTGAAACATCAGAAAGTTTCAATTAAAAATAAGACAAATTAGCATAAGCAGTCCTTGCTGTCTCATAACTATTCAGTACCCTCTCTGATGTGAATTCCAATACTGATCAGTTTTCTAACTGTGAACTTGATCATTTATTGGTATAAGCAGTTATGGTAGAACTGTTGAGGGTATGTTAACAGTACTCTGAACTCTTTGTAGATTGCAATTCTAATAAGAGTGTATTTATTCTGTGCATTGAACTGATAGATTCTTTCCCAGAGACTTTCTTCTGTCCTGAGCAACAGCAGCACTGTGTCAGGGTGATGCAATGAAAATTTTAGCACTGCTGCATGTACCATAGCTGTTTTCAGGAGTTTAGTCATGTGCTACTCGTCAATTAATTTACAAAATTCAATGAACAATTGCAGAAGGCTCGAGAGTAAGGAGTATCTTATCTTCAGAATCAGGTGCTCTTTCTGAATGCTCACATTAATCTGCACTTTAATAGAACAAGTTCACTGGATGTGGCAGAACGTTGAAAAGAGCAATGTTAATGTTTTGATCTTGAGATTGTGAGGAGAAAATCCCATTTTTACTGTGTTGTCTGAGATTATCTGTCATGTTGCAGTGCTGCTACCCTTTCCTAGAATTTTCACTACCTGTGAGATGGTCTTGAGTGCCAGAGAATATTAGGTGAAAAGAATACCGATGTCCCCAGGAGTCATCCTGTTGTGTTTGGTTTTAGATTCTCATTTCTTTGTGGTCTTCTCTGTGTGTTGTACAGATGTTGAGGCACATTGCTGGTATGTGTTTTAGGGCTTTTATTTATTTTTAAGGGAGAAGATATATTTTTTGTTGCCAAGCTGTCTAGCAACAGTAGTAGTTCTGGTGATGGATATGAAGATACAATAGAAGTCTGTATATTAAATTTTATAAAGGCTGAAAATTTGATATTAAAAGGCAAAAAAAAAGTCTGAGAAGACTTATTGTTCACAACTCTGAGAATTCTAAGTATGTTTGATTAACAGATGGATTGATTAAAGTGTAAATGTTGAACTTTTTTGCACTAAGCAATAAGACATGAAAGTGACTACTCAGCAAGTAACAATGGTGACTTAATTAATATGAATTTTGAATGAAACTTATTTTTCTTCATGAAACAAGTCTTATTTTAATATTAATGTTAATAATAATACTGTGTGACAGTTAATCACTGAATGAAATATATGTAAATTTGGTATCATCCTATTCTATTACGCTCTCAATCTGTTCCAGTAATGAACAACTGCTTTCAAGTCTCTTTAAAAAAGTAAAATCTTTGAATTAATATTCCTTCATGCACAACTGAAGCTTTCTAAAGAACTCTCTACAACTTACTCTTTTAAGGTACTAATGTCCTTTATGTGGTTAAGAAATGAAAAGCAAACTTTAGAGGTTTATTTAATGCATCTACTTTAAGTCTTTGAACAGATGTTTTCTTCTGACACATTTCAATTTACTTTCTTAACAGTGGACTTTCAGGAAAACTATTAAAATTGTATTAACCTAAAGAATAACAATAGCTGAAACCGATTTAAGTGAAATAACTGAATTTACTCTTGTATATAGTTTAGAATATTTTAAGTCTTATTTTAAATGTAAATAAGCTGTACATGATTGGGGGGATGTTGGTGGTTTTTTTTTTTTTTTTTAATTTAGTAGTTATTACATTTTCACTGCTGCTTGATTTTGTTTGTAGAGCCAGAATGAAGACTGGGGAGGTTTGTCTGAGGATATCTTATGATTAAGAGCAATCTAAGGCATTAGCCCTTTTGACCCCATCTAAACAATTGGTAACTACCAAGTTTACCATTTTGGTGGCATGGATTAAATGGGTGCTATGCAAAGAGTGCTGCACGTGTAATTAAGTCCTTGCAAGGGTAAACAGAAAATGGGTGATGGGCTTAACTTTCTGCAACACTTGCATGATGGTCTTTGAAGAGTGCTTTGAGTGTTTCCTTTATTTTCCTTTTATGTACTAACCGCATCAACTTGAAATGTCTGACTTCTATTGGCTTTCTTTGGTGTTGATAATTGAGATAATGCAAGTTAGAGAAATGGATACCAAAGCTAATAACTAAACAGATGTTTGGCTTTGTTTACTTACAATCAGCCCATATAAACATGTGTTTATTGGAAAATGAGCTGTTTACATCTGCTATGCAAAGAAAATGGGCCCTAAAAAGACTGGGTGCTGCTGCAATTGACTGTATGTCAAAATGCCGGATGCTGCATGACAGAACAAAGCTTATTTGCATATATAGTGCATTGCAACATATTTTTGTCCAGAGCATAAGTGGAATACGTTGTGGCAGTCCTACTAAAAAAGGTAAGATTTTAATTTGCATAAAGTAAGTTTAAAACATACATGAAAATGATATGTTGGAGAAAACTTAATTAGTCTGCTGCTTACTTGATATAATGATAAATAAGTAGTTCAGTAAACAAATTGGCTTTTGTAGTGTGGAACTGTGCTAATGGATCTAATTTCATATGCAACTTTATAAATATCAGCATTTAGTTTCTAGATAACAGAAAATAATTATCGTAGGCAAAAATATTTGTAACATGTTCAAATTCACAGTTGGTGTATGGGTATTTTTACCATTTTAGAGTTTCCTAGTATATGATACAGTCAGTGATGTGTGTTGGGTGCAGGGGAGTAGCCAATAATCTGCTTGCATATTAGACCTGAAGAATTAGGGCAGCCAACAAGTCATTTGTTGAAAACGATTTTTTACGAGCTTGGACATACTCTAAAACAACTGTAAGAAAAACCTAAGTGCTCATGATACTTTACACATTTTCCCACAATTTTATTGCTTTTTGTATGCCCTTCATGATAAGAAGTTCATGTACAAAGAGTGTGATTCTCATGGTGAGGTTAGAATTGAAACTATGCCTGTAAAACTTTCCTTGCAATTAGAACTTTAAAAAGCTACCTGTATTGTTTGAGACCTGTGCTATGAACAGAGCTTAGGAGTCCTAATCTTTTTTTTTTATTGTCATTTGTGTCTCAGATGCCTACAAAGACCAATTCTGGCACCTACAAGCTCGGGCTTAGATAATTCTGTGTAAAACTAATTTACTTACCTACAGTATGTTCCTGGGTGAATTCTGTGTATGGGCATAGCTTTAGTTGAAGAACTATGCTTTGTCCCCATTAAATTAAACACAGTGGCATTGTCTGATGCCCACGGAGTGCTCCTTCCTGGCCTGTACTGTTCCCTGGAAGGAGTGAAGGAGTAGTTACTGTGGTCAGACCCTAATTTACAAGGTTGTCATGGTTCCTTGGAATATGGAGAAGTAGAAATGGCAGCTGCTGGGCTGAGTGGAGAGGGACAGATAGATGGTTGCACATAATCAGAGATGGGGAATAGTTTGCTTGCAGTAAGGAGCTGCAGCTTGTATATAGGCATGAAGATCATCTGGGTTAAGGAAAGATCTCCTGAGGTAAAGGAGGTTGCCTTGGGGCAAGGGGCGGAGTTTGACTCATAGCTTTGGTGTTTGGATTAACCTGACATTTAACTAATTGGTTATACAACTTTAAATTACTTTAATCCTTGTTACTCTTTGAGGCATAACCAAGCCCAGGATGAGTAGAACTTGTTTTTTTGTTGGCTGTTTTAGAGAGAGATTTTCCTGTAAACGAGGGTGTTGAGTACTATATGTTCCATGTGGCAATTTTGATAGGCCACATATTCAGAAATAGTCGGTTCCCTAAAGAATGTGGTGAAATTTATGGTAAGCCTTGCATAATATTGGAAAACCAGGTGAAATCTTTATATACTTCCAAATTGTACTGTGTAGATTCTCCTGTCTGCTGAGAGGATTTTACAGTGTCTTGATCTTGAGTCAGGACGCAGTTTGCTCATCACTCAAACTCATGGTGACAGTGACTTCTATTGAGAAGGCCGGATCCAGCCCTACTGCCACGTTTGTGTTGTGTTGATCCATTTGCCCTGTTGTTCTGGTGCTCCTGGCTTTTTAGCCAAAACTTGAGCTCATGCAGGGCTAGCATGAGGGAAGTGCCAGGAGGAAAAAAGCAGTGACATTGAAAAGGGAAGTAAAAAGCAGCTGCTTTTGGCAAGCCAGGACTTCTGCTAAAGCCGATAGTGCAGCTTAAATTGCATCCTATTTTTAAAAAAATCACTGTATCTAAGTGCTTTAAATGCCAGTGTTCCACACATCTTGTCCTGGCTCACTGTCTGCTATGAACCCCTAAGTCAGCTTGCATAGGTAGGTTCTAATTTACTTGTCATATGCTGCACCCCTGCTGTTGGCCTGAATCACAGGAGTGTAGCAAGGAGCTTCAGCAGCAGTATTGACTTTCAGAGTTTTCAGCTGTCCTTTTTCTTCCTCTTTCCTTTGTGCCAGAAAAACTATACGACTATTCTAGAACTGGATTTCAGATCCATTTAAACTGATCCAATTCAAATTGCTAATTTTTAAAAACATATACTCAGCAGCTTTTTTCCCCATGTGTACAACTTGTGCCTGCAAACATTTGTCCAAACAATTGCAAGGACACAAAGGGCTGCAGGACCAGGAAAGAAGGGGGATGCTTAAATGCCATTGCCATGGAAGCTGAATAATATTGGAAGTGACATGGCTTGTTGCAGCAGTATATTCTGGTCATCCCTTCAAAGATAACAGCTCTGCAGTTAAAGAAATGCTTCCTTAAGCAGAAGAGAATAAGCAATTCAAACCTGTATCTGCAGTGCTGGTAGAAAACATAAATGAATCCTTATGTTCATAGTTTGGCAATTTGCCAAACATCCGGACACTGTCTGATTATCTGGTGGAGAAGTCCGGGATTTTTAATAATTCTGGCTCAAACTTAGCAATACAAAGCATTCAGTATGTGCATTTGTGTTTTTGTTGTGGGGAGGTTGAGCCTCTGATGGATTCTTAGGACCATCCATACTGTTCAAGGCTGGGCTCTCGATTGTTCCTGGCTCGCTGCATAGCAACTGATTGGCACATGTGAAGCAGAGCCTCCCGGAGCGATTATCACCTCTGAGCTGGCAGATCAGAGCAGCAGCTGAGAGGCAGGAAGCACCTACTATTATCCGGTTAGAGTACACAAAGCTTCAGCTGATCTTTGTACTGCCTGTGGGAGAGAGGCAGGCAGGCCACTGCTGTCATACCCTTCTGCTCTGCTCTGTTGAGGAGGTGTTTTAAACCCGAAGTCTGCGCATATGCTCGGATATTTCGGTGAATAACATTTGCAGGACAACTTGCTGTTTCATACTCTAGTTGAGAATTGTGTTGACTGGTTTGCATCAGTCTTGAAGATTTTTTGTTTTCTCTATACAGAAAGCTGTAGACAAGATCTTGACTAGGAGTTGACATTGATGAAGCATGCTTTTTTTATTTGTTTGCTTGTGGGGTGGTTTTTTTTTTTTTGTTTTTTTGTTTTTTTGGATTTTTTTTTTTGTAAGAGCATTATAGTTAATACTTGTCTTTGAAGATGTTCAGGACCTTGTGTTTTAGGCTCTCTGAAAAAACACTGGGTTCTTCTTTGAAAGTTCAAATAGAATTTTGTAATAAAAATACCCTAATGGGAAATGCCAAGGCCAGGCTAGATGGGCCCTGAACAACCTGGCCTATTGGAAGGTGTCTCTGCCCATGGCACAAGAGTTGGAACTAAATGATCTAAAATATCCCTTCCAGCCCAAACCCATCTATCTAATAGAAGTTTCTGAATGTTAGCTAACCAAAGATTGGGAAACAGTTACTCTCCTGTTTTGAAATCCTTGAAAAGACAAGTGAACAGCAGCAATTTCCTAAAGCAGCCATTCATTAGAAATATTTCCTAATAACGATTCATAAGTAGAGAGTGTAAAAGTAATTGCTTTTGAAGCATTGCTAAGGAAGTGGTTGTTAAATGTGAATCTCTTCCTACTGCAAAAACTTCATGTTTCTAAACAGAAACCCTCATCCTCTGCTCTTGATTTCCCCAGAGCTTGCTTCTGTAGAATTCTTCAAACTTGCATACACTCCATGGACCCCCATCTTGTCTGTTGTTTGAGCTAGGGTTTTGTTAGATGCTGAGTAAAAAAGCCAAGACTTTATCAAAAGGTGGCAGTTGTAACTTTTGTGGCTTGCCTTCATAGACTTTGTGCTGGTTTTGACAGAGAAGTTAAAATAATAACCTAAGCAAACTTTCCCTGAAAAAGAAGTCACGCCAAGTATTGATGAAGTCTGTGTCACCGCCCTGAGATGTCACCACTAAAATGGCAGCCCTGCAACACGCTGAACTTGAGACAGTTTGGCAGAGACATAAATAATTTCTTTTCTCTCTCTTGCCTGAGGAAAGAACACAGTTTTTTCTTGTCCACTAGAGACAAAAAAATACCTTAAATTGCAGCAAGAAAGTAATTCAAGGTAGATGTTAGGCAGTTTTTTTAGTGGAGATGATAATGTAGCATTTAAGTAGATTGCCTAGGGCACAATAAAAAGGCATTACTGGATTCCTTTAATAGATGAAATACCTCTCAGGAAAGTTATAGGTATGCTGTTTGGGGGACTGGATTAAATTAAGTCCCTTCTAATTTTATTTTGGTTATGATTTTTAATTAGTTTGGGTCATGACACTGTTGGCTGAGAAAATGTCAGTTGGGTTGGACTGGCTAAATAGTTGTGTTTATTCAGAACAACTCTACCATTTTTCTAATTTAAAACATCTCCAATGACTCAGCCTGAAAATTTCAGAGAGTATTATTAGCTTTTTAAAATGAGTTGTAAACACAGATGTCGTTTTGAAAAAGATTAATTCTAGTAACTTTAAAATATTGCAATTCTACAATGTGCAGCTTGTGTTGTGGAGCTATTACTTTTGTGGCAATACTAGGATCTAAGACCTGTGTGTTAAAGTCAGATAAATTGTTTACATCCAAAGTTTTAAGTGATGATTTTTCAGAGGTGGTATTTCATGTTAGTTTGCCCTTGTGTTGTGCTGTAAGGATACCATTGCCTCTTCCCTAGCTTCTAGATCAACTAATTTATAAAATCATTAGATCTAGATTGTCTTAGGCAACATCTGAGCCTGTGAAGCATGTCCTTGAGGTCTGCACGTTCCCACCAAAGGAAGGCAAGGTAGTGTAGATACTGATCGTGGAATTTGGCAACTGTCCCTTCCCTATATTGTCTTTTCTGGTATTTAGACCACCAGGCCAACTGCTCTGGAGATAGTGTAGTGGGGAACACAAAAAAAAAAAGTCATAGTTGAAACTTGTGAGATGCTATAGTTCTGTGATGGCAAACAATTGGTCAAAACTTGATTTTCCTTTTGGTTGTTTGTCAGGCTGTCCACAGTGCCAGGCCCTCAGTGTGGGATGGTCCTGGACATCCTTGGTGGGGAACAGAGGCCTCACAGGAATGCCACTGTTCGGCTTCTCAATATTGCTGTGTTATCACTTTGTATCTCCATTTCTGTTGTCTTCCATTTAATCCTTTAGTTTCACCCCTACAAGGTCAATTTATTGCTTTAAGTCTGCTTACAGATGGTGTTTACATGTTCTTTAAGCTAGAAAACCACCAGGAGTGAAATAACTACTTTCTTCCTATTGCTATCTGACTATCTATCTTGTTTTATCAATAAACCATAAGTTTCTGTGAAGATGAGGCACTAATCCCACAACAGAAATGTGAGTCAATCATCTAATTTTGTGTACCATGATTTCCTCAAGGTATAAACCATTGAAAATACAGACCGGATGGGGAATACCCCAGGACTGTGTGACACTGCAAGTTGGGAAAGTACATGAAACGAGCACTTCCATGGCCTTATTTGTTGATGTTTACAGTTAAAGAGGACATGGTCAGTGGTTCCAGGCCAAAGAGGGTGCTTAAGAATGTGTACACACATAATCCTTGAGTACAACAGTGGGTTGCAGTCAGCTTGAAAAGACCGCCAGAAAATGAGCTGCTCTTACTCTTCTTTCTGTCCAGAGAGCTAATGTAAAATTAAGGAGAAATCAGTTAGGAGATTTGACAGGCATTTCAGTGAAGACACCAATTTTGATGGCTCCACATTTCCAATGGTGAACACTGGAACACATGAGGTTTTTTCAAGGAAGAGGGGAATCATGTGTATGCATACATTTCCCAGATAAAAACCAGGCATTTTAGATTATTACAGTATGCCTGTTCTTCAGTTGTCTTCATGAACAGTCAGCAGTGTAAGTAAAGCAGAAGTTTTCCTTAGGGACCTTTCTGGGAATATTTGTCTGTGGAGGCTCAAGGAATGCTAAAGTTAGTACTTTCTTCTTTTTAATCAAACCACTGCTCCATAATAATGTACACTATCATCATGCAATGCCTTTTCCAGTTAGGAATGTGCCTCAGCATTTTGTTTTTAATGTCCACTGTCCTACTTAGACCATGTGAGAGGTGTTAAGTGTTGAAATTCACATTTGTAATTCTTCATTATATATATTCTTTTGAAACTTAAAATTATAGCATGCATCATATAACTTACTTGTAGCTTTCAGAGTTATATAGGTGCTATTATTTTGTGAGCTACTGGATTTCTAATTAGCTTGGTCAGAATAATTTAAACTACTGTGACATGGTCTTCATATTACTGATACTGAAAAACAGTATAAAAACTGTACAGCTTCTAGAATATTTTGTGCTTTTTTTGTAATTTGAGACTAGAATTTAAAAACATGCAAACTTGGACATGCAAATAAACTGAGATGGCACAGAGGAGAGAGCTTTAGAAGTCCATGGGAACTCTGTCAGTTCTGTTTTAAAACTTTGGTCATTCTGGGAAGTGGGATACTAAAATAGATTGACGATTGTAATTGGTACAGGATCAAAGATGGAAACTGACACACAGAGAGTTGAGTTCCGTGTGTTTTCATCCCAGAAAAAGTTTAATCGGCTTATATGGGGCTGATGCTCCTAAACTGCTGTTACTCCATAATTAAAATTGAGTGTTGCTTTCTTTCTAGCTTATCTTTCAGCAGATTGAATACTAACATTCATGCCAATCATGCAAGAGTGTATTGAGTTCCGCAACATAATCCAAAAGCAAAGAAAACTTTGCCTGCTGTGAGAGGTGTATCAGAGGCCTCAGTTTTTCTAAACAGACCCTCTTTCTAAGAAATGTAATTTTTGTCACCAATAATGCCAGTGCTGGCCCTGGCTCACTGCCTTTCTCTAACAGAAGCCAACAGTTGATGCCTGATGTAGAGACAAGTAATAGATAGGGTGGTCTATCTCTGGAGCTTCAAACTTTTTTTGGCTAAGAAGAAACTCTGAGCTTATGTAATAAAGTATTTGTCACATGAAGTTGTTTGGTCTGTTGTTGGACACAGCATTCTAGTATGGGGGGGTAAAATGATGACTCTCCCCACTACCCTCACCCCCTGGAAATCTAGAGTAGTCAAAAATACAATATTGTATTTCTGTATCAAATGTCCTTTTAATGTCAGAGATAAAATAGAGAGATATTTTTGTTTTCTTATTTATCTGTCCATCCTTCTGTTATTTGTAAGAATATGTACATTTCTTTTGTAGCCACGTCATGAATACTTTAATGTACCAGTGTACTAAATGGCTTCATTCATCATGCATGCAGAATTTCAGAGGAGATAGACCTGTGACTTACTCATGACAGAACATTATCATCAGCTTGCTGAATCCAGTCATCCTGAATCTAATAGAATGCCACAACCATTCTCTGCTGTTGTACTTTCCTCTTTCCCCTCTGTTTTACAGTGTTGTCTCTTCATGTCTCATTTCAACAAAACTTGTGCTTGTTGGCATATGGTTTAACTTTTTTATTGTGTGTAAGCTTGAAGTCTTATGCTTTAAAGTTCTGTAGCATTTTCTGAGCTAAACATCTATATACTGCAACATCTATACTGTAACATTACTCAACCCACATTTATCTTTTAAGTAGGTTGTGGTGGTATTTAAACATATGCTTAAAGTCTGCAGGTGAAGTTAAGACTTACAGAGAAAGTAGTGAAGAAGTATCATGTGAAATGTGTGTACACACAAGTATTAAATGATGACAAATGAAATTCTACGTAGACCATGCATCTTAGTTAAAGGTGCAAATAACACTACCCTTTCTGAAGACTGGCACAATAGTGTGACTGACCTTACAAAAAGGAGGGAGGCAGAATTGATTAGGTCAAAGAGAAAGATGGGTAAATCTGAAATTAAAACATTTGTATTTAAATGTGCAGAACGCTCTTGTGAGTAATTTAACAGTTACTGCCACTGAGAGAACAGTATGGTTGCTTTACAAAGGAATAATGGAATCATAGAATCGTTAAGGTGGGAAAAGACCTCTAAGCTTATTGAGTCCAACCATTAATGGTTAGGATTGGAAAGATCTAAGTCCATTAACAGTGAACTTGCAATATGCCTTCTTAAATTGGCGTTTCCAGTTTTAAATGGAGGCTGCCTTGGGTGAATTGGAGAGCTGCCACAAGGGTGAATATAAGTGCATTCAGTTGAAAAGTGGGCAGAGTGAGAGGGCATATAATGAATCCTGTTTGTAACCTAAAACCAGTGCTGATTCTGAAAATTTGTTTCCATGAGTTATCAAGGAGGCGCTTACCAAAATGAACTACAAACAAGCTAGTTCCATGTACTATATGTGGTAATGCACTACCTTCCAAATGTTAAACTGACATAAAAATGGGAGATTTAGAGGATTAGACAAAAGATTTGGATTGGATTTGCAGCATTCTGAAATCTTACAAAACAAGATCGTAGGAGTGGTTTTTCCATTTCCAAGTTTGCCTTTTTTTTCTGTAAGCCATTAACAATGTGTTTGGATGTCTGGTTAATGCTGCTTTAGCCTGCATTATTTCATGCCTGTTGGCTTAAAATGCTGTGCATTGAGCTGTAATGAGATGTTGTTTTTCTTGTTATCTGTATACAGCTGCTTGCTTCTAAATGACTAGGTAATGAATTAGCTTTTCTGGCATGTCTGAAATAAAGTATTGCATGCACTTTTGTCTCATGTGAATGACTTTTTTCCTCATCTTTGTTCTGATAGTTCAAATTTGTGTTGTTTGCCTTGGGTGATTCTGAGCTGCAGGTAGTATGTAACACTGCAGAATATTTTACCTAAGAATTGGATAAAATGTTTGACACTTAGTAAAACAAATAATGTGAACAAAATGTTATTAATTCTATTTTTTTCTTAAAAGTAATAATTAATGAAGTTATTCCTCTAGGAAAAGACATTAGCCTTTAGGTGTTCCTTGAGATCTTATTGTTGATGAGCACATAAGAAGGCACATTTATCTCAAGGTTACTGCTTTAGTAATAAAAAAATTAAAATATGTTTGACTTCTATGGGTGATGTATCTGTGGACAAGTAGCTAATGTCCTTGAAATAGGTTGCTTTTAATGGTTAGCCAATGACCTTAATTCACTTGAAGAAATTTAGTGTTTAAGTATATGAGTGTTGGAAATCATCTCAGACTTTGAATTGGCAGTGAAAACAAACTGCTCTAAAAACAGGAGCAGTACTGCTCTGTATGTCTTCATAGCTATACAGAAGTTTATTTTCAGGAAACTTTGTAAATACCCTGTTTCAATCCTGAGTAACTCTTAAGTGCCCACTGCTGTCTAATCAATTTAAAATTGAAAAGTGAATTTATTTCAAATATTTTGAAGACCCTGAAATGCTTGAGAAGTTGTATTCTTGTAGAATGCTCTTGAGTTCTGGTGCCATAGTTAGTTAACAGTACAGGATTTTTTGAGTAAAATGCCTCATGTTGGTGGATAGGAGAGGAGTGTGTCTTCTAAAATGAATACAGCAAAGTAATCTGGGAATATAATACAAAAAGTTACATTAAAAATGCTACATAGGCATTTCTTCAGTCAGTGCCTCCTTTTGGGGATTTGTTAAAATACACATGTAAATCTTTAATCCTGCCATCCTGTCTGGCTTTGTCAAGGTCACTACAGTTCTAAGAATATTTAAATATTACATCAGTGAGGGAAGAAAACCAAGACAACACTACATCTTTAATACACCAAGTATCTTGTTTTCAGATTTAACTTGCCTTTTTATTGCAATTTTTTAGTTGCTGCTTTTTGGATTTTAGAAGCCATCTCAAAATGCTGATGGCCTGTTCCAAGCTCTGACTTTAGAATGAAGTTGCCTTAAAGTATTATAGCTTGTTCCTTCACTGCAGAATCACCTTCTACATGAATGATGATAGTAAACTTGATCATTTTATGCCATATAGTCAAGGTTGATAGAATGTTCTGATGTTATTTGCAAGGTTTGAAGTGCTTTAATTTGTATTTTACTGACATTATTTTTCTAATAAATATTTGCAAAGCAGTTGAAAAATAATTGGTTGGCTGCCTTAACTGTTATCTGCCTTTTTTTTTCTGCATGACATGTCTTGTTTTAGGATGCTAAAGTAAGTTTATTCATAGTCTTGATATTAAAGCTTTTGTTTCAATACAGACACAGTATCCCTTTTTATTTATGATGGAATTGTTAATAGTCATGGAAAAGCTCAGCCTGATGTTTCTAGTTTAAACCATTTCTTTTCAGATGTTATGGAAGTAATGAATACAAAACAGATGATAATTCTTTGGAATTTGGTATTAATCAACTTTCTCTGAATCTAAGGAAATCTTTCCAAGATGAGAATTAGCCTAAAACTTTATGCCTGGTGTGGAATAATAAAACTCCTGTCCTGAAAACTCTTCCTCTTTGAAAGGGATCAATTTAACACCAGGCATACCAAGGTACCTTGACCTGGCTTTATGAATTAAGCATGGGATCACTGTATTAAAAAATCCAAACAAATGAAACTCTTTTATAAAGATCTTAAGGGATACTGTGTCTTAGTTGCTTCAGTAGTTTCATTCACCCATTTATTTGTTATTCCCGAACAGATTTTTGAGAGCCTTGAAACAATTTACCACAAAATTCACTGACTCCATTGCAAGGTCCTTCCCCTCCCTCCCCGGTTGCTGTCTCTGTTACTCGGCTGTGCTTTGTTCCCTGCTGGTACATCTTAATTGTTTTATTTTATTATGCTTAAGGGCAATAAAATGTACCAGCTATTCCTGTGAACCATGGCAATCTAATTAACAGCTCTGTGAAAAGTGCAACTAATGTCATGTTTGCAAACTGCAGTGCTTCCATGTTTTCATGTCTTTTCAGCTTTCTTTTTCAATTCAGCATCTTCCATACTAACTCATGTACAGCACCGCTCAGTAGAAACAGTGTTCATTTACTACTGTCTCAAATTTTCCCTCCCTAGGAAGCAGAGACCCCACGTAGTGTACTTGAAGAAATTGGATTGACATAAATCTCCTCTTCAGCTGATGCCATCTCAGTGTTTCATACTGTAAATGTTCACTGCCTTCATTGTAATGTTTAGCTAATGGTGTAAGATGCTGTTTGTCAGTATTACTGTTTTGCTAAGCTGCTTCATTCAGGCCTACAAGAAAAATACTTTTTTTTTAAAAGGGAACAAGAAACCTAAGTTCAAAATTTATAAATGAAAGGGAATTAGATTTAAATTGACCCTGTGTTTCCCTTCACTGCATTTATAGGAAAATTGCATTTGACTTGGATAAGTCTACTTTTTTTATAAGCGAACTTGACTTCAGGAAATAAATGTATCATTATGACATAAGCATAAATGAAAAGAAACTACATGGACAACTCCAAATATGAAATGTTACGCTGTAGAAATTGTGTTTATGCAACCAAAGAACTTGTTCATCTACATTTTAGTCATCACTTGTGATTATTCTGCTTATTTCAGTTGTTGCATAAAGATTGGAAACATCTGTTTACTACTGAATTTGTCATTATACCAAAGAATCCTGCCAAGATCTGCATATCAAACTGGTAAAAAACTGTTAAGGTCATAACTGCTTTTTTAAGAAAACTGATCAACTCACTAGACATGAAGGTGTACTTTAGTGTAGCTACCTTGAGGAAAACTGCAAGTTACTATACTACAAAGGGAATGCATGTAGGACAAAAGGAAAACCAGTCTGAATAAGGAAACCGTTTTTAGGTCTGATATTAGCTTGCTTTTGAACACAAGAACACAAGAAAGGAGGTCAGCTTTCTAACTGAATAGAGAGAGATGCATAATGAAAACTGAATACTTTCAAAGATGGGAAAGAAGAAGCTTTACAGAAGGGACCTTTTACTATTTTCTTTCAAAGTCTACCAATTTATTTGTATTTATTGGTGTTTTATAGTTATGCTTTATTGGGTGTATAGTATCTTTAGGACTCACTGAGCGTCAAAAGTCATTTAACTGCTTTTCTTGATCAACACGTTAACCACGTGACACATCCCTTAATATTCCTGTGTGATGTACAGTTGAACCAACTAAGTTGCAGTGAGAGCTCTAAAACATTAGATTTGTACAGTATATTCACTACAAATCATGTAAGCTGATATCCAGTAGTATTTTGACACTTGGAGCAGACTGTCAGTAATTACCGAGCCTGTTTCACTTGCAGAAATGTGATCCATGTGTGGTTTTGAGGAGACAGTGGGAGTCTACACCTGGGAGTAGCCAAGTCCTGTTGCCTGTCCCCATGAGAGGAGTTGTCTCCTCCCTCTCCACCCAGACACCTTCACCTAGGAGTTTTGTCTTGTTCACCTGAGTAGTGCCACGTTTTCACAAAGCTTAGCTTTGGCAATGCTGCTGGAGGCATCCCTTTTGTGGCCAGCTGTAGAGTGGGTTCAGGAGTACCCAGCCAAAGGAAAGGTGCAGCGCTGCCTCTTCCAAGGCCCCAGTCCTCGAGGCAGCAGAGCAGCCAGCCAGGCCCGGGCTGTGTGTGCCTCTCCTGTGGCAGGACCAGGGTGGTGCCTGGGAACTCGGGCCATTAGAACTTGTCCACGGATTCCCATTCTGTGATTCACACACAGATTCCAGATGACCAGAGGCTGTTTTTTTTTCCCAGGGCAATTGCCCAGTGCACAGCGGGCAGGGATAGAGGAGCGTAGAGGGGTCACGAAAGGACCCTGTGTGTGAGATTGAAGTGGTAAAATGCATTTAAGTCAAACCAGAAGCAATTTTCTATGTATTAAACATGTTTTTAAAGTTTACACTGTCACTTGTATGTGCTTGGCTGGATTAAGCTTTGTTGTGATTGTGACAAACTGTTTGACCTTTGTCTGTCACATTGGTTGAGTTGTAATAAATGTCCATTTTTACACCACTGCTGTGTTTACATGTAATTAGTACCTATATTCACAGAGAAAAGAAGAGGCCACTCACTGCTGTCTTAAAAAAAGGGAAATTTTATTACAGTGCTTAACCTGTTCTTGAGCACTTCATTAAAAAATGTTGAGGATACTGTGTCCAAGTTTAGTTATTTACATCCATTTAAATTGTAGAGAAAGCAATAAATTAGCAAGTTTTTGGAAAGCTTGCCACATTAAACATGAAATTTATTTAAGTGGATGTTAAATTGATGGGGTAGTACCATTTCATTTGAAAATTAAACCATATGTTGAGAGAGATTTCTGGATAATACAGACAATATTCTGTTCACAGAATTCTGAGCAAGTCAGTGCAATGTTTACAATCCTGGTCTCAGTCAAGAATATATCAGATGAATCTGTTCTCAACCTTTCTAAAAGAACTGAACTGCTGGATGTTATCAGCAAAAGCATGGGGAAAATTAACATCTTCAGGTATTTCTGAAATTAATTTATAATAAAATCTCGGTTTTTGAATTTCCTGTCTTGTGGGGAAGGGGAGCTAAAGAACAAGTAGGAATTTCTGGATTGTTCAGGCAAGTTGATTGTTGTCTTGAGTGTCTTCAGCTTCACTGACGTAAGTCTTCAACTCGAAGAGGCCTTTGTAAACGTCGGGGTAAGGCCACAATGATTGTCACCCTGTGGCTGCTTCTGGAGGTTACGCTTGTCCAGCTTGCTTTGCCGCCTGTCCCATGGCTCAACACGGTGTTGCCTGTCCATGTCACATCAGTTCTGAGTTTCAGCCATAGATACTGAATTCACCTCATTCATCAGTGCTGAGCAGGATTATATGTGGAATAATTGGGGTTTATTTTAATTACAGCCTTACAGAAAACAAAATGAGCTGCACTCTTTGGATGATGTAAGAAAGTAAATTAAGCTCTTAGGTTAACTAATTGTAAACGTCCATCTTTCATGTTTTGTAAGAAGTGCTGATCCAGGACAGGAAGCAGTAGCATCTTTTAGCAAACTCTTCATGTCTTTAGAAAAAACCCAGGTCATTTAGTGCACAGGAATGTGACAGTAAACCAGAGGGCAGTTTCCAATACACGGAATGTGCTCATGCCAGACAGGATGCAAAACGGCCACGCTGCCACCACAGGGCAGAGAAGGGGGGGAGGGATCACTTGGGCTGCATTTTGGACAACATGCCCTGTACGCAAGGGCTGGGGCCAGAGAGGGAAGGGAAGGCCTTGTTGGGTGTGCAAAGGAAATGCCTTGCATCCAACACACAGACATGTAGCACCCCTCCTCAACCCTGATGGGGGTTTGCTACTCCGGGCGGGCAGACAGGGAATGAATCCCCCAGAAGTGGCCACCAGCTGCAGTTGGAGGGAAGGCCCTCTGCTGCAAGGGGTTAAGCGCAGTTCCCTGATGCCTTAGTTCTGCTGGGCAGCAGCAGTGCCCATGCCTACAGGGGTTCCCCCTGTGCTGCTGCCTGCCTGGGCTGCTCCCCCTCCACTGAGGGGCAGGAGCAGCACCTGCTCCCCGTCCTGACTGAAGTTGGGCAGTGGCAGGCCCTGGCACTGCCACCCTGAACCTCTGCGTAAATGCCAGAACTACTCCAAAACACCTCCGTGATCCCTGCAGAATTCACAACTGAAAAAAAACTATTTTGAAAGCTGCTGCTTTTAAGTACTCGATAAAGACAAAACAAAACTTGGCCCATATTAATTCACTTTATAAGGTCCTTTTCTGTGGAATATGTGGGATAACATGCAATGGGAATAGGATGTTCCTTAGAAATTTAAATCCTTTCTGTCTTCATCTCAGGCTTTTTCCGCTTGGGAAAGAAAATAATTAAGCTTAACATTAAAAAACTTCTAGTCTGTTTGTCTCTCCAGAATAAAATAGCTCACTCAGATAATAATAAGGAAACACAAAACCATGCATATAACACTACTTAAGGTTATGAAGCAGAGAAACAATACTGAAAAACACAAACTCTGAAGTTGGAAAACTGGTGGAATCCCAGGTTTCATGCTAACAAATGCAAGCTAAATGTCAGATCTACAGCACTCTAATTCTGTGTAATAAACAAGACAGTGTGTGAAAGTGAAGGGCAATCACAGCTACCAGTCCTACACTGCACAGGTACAGACAGAACATTTGGGTCCAGACCTCAAGCAAGCTGAAGCTTCAGCCATTGTAGTAGCAGAAATAAAGTATATTTAAATTTTTACATGCATTTCTGAGCAAGTTTGGTTTTTTGGTTTGGTATTTTAAATACAGCCACTAAGCTTCCCAAATCCTGTTGCAAAACTATGAGGACAAGGAGCCTAATTACCCATGGAATTCTCACATGGTTGCTAGTGGGCCCTTAGTTTCTAATCCCACGGAGGCCTGGTTTGCTTATTTCACCTGACTGGTCACAGGTCCCCATCACCCACTCGGCCACCTCTACTGAGCTGGGCAACAGAGTTTGCTGGGATAATGCCCCGTGACAGGCGGCTGCGTGACGCGGGGTGCACAGCCAGCTCTCCCACCACAGGGCTGTGGGAAGCAGGGCAGCCCAGGGAATGCAGGATAAAACCCACCTGCCGGTGGCAAACTGAACCAGAGTCTGCCACGTGAGGTGCAAGTGACCCAGCGAGACAACTGAGCGTCTATAAAAAAAATAGAAACCTCAGGGAAAATTGGTCTCTAAGGTGTGGTGAGAAAAAAGTACATTATAAGAAACTGGCAGTAACAAATTCCTCAAAGGGAATTAAAAACTTAGTGCTATCCTTTGAAATATGCCTTTTAAAAAAGTTATTATTTCAAAAGTTATGTTAATTAATTACAATTCCTACATCTGTTAATAACGAAAACATTTAATCAAATTAACAAAGCTACAGCTCTGCCTACAGTTATGACAATATATAGTGAAAGTCGGGTTTGAACTGAACATCACTTTTGTTGTATTACTCCATATTGGACAAGTTACACATGAAGAAAAGGAAAAATGTATACTCAGCATGCTAGGTGCACTATGCATTTAGAAAAGCAAAAATATATATATATCATGTCCAGAAGCAATCTTAACTATTCTGAGGAAAAACGTTCTTACTGTGAGGAATTCTGTTGGTAAAGTTCAGATACCCAAATATTCTAAAGGAGTTTATGTTACATTGCTGGGAATTGTAATTGATTCCTATCTGGGAGCACTTCATGCCTGCTTTAGGCTTCTTACTCATGGGGTCTGATGGGTTCTCTAAAGGCAGGAGCCCAGTTCGTTGGAGAGGCTAAAGACAGGGAGGTATCTCTACACACTGTTAGGGCACCTGCAACTTCAATGCCACAAGCTCCTGAGGACACCTGAAGCCCAAGTTAAAACCTGAAGATAAGCCATGTGAAATACAGTACATCTAACAGCACAAATCTTTCAAATAAAAGTGAAAAAATACTGGTAAGCATTTATCGAACTGCAGGTACTTTGCTAATGTAGCTGTCATTTCAAGGTTTTGTCCCAGTAATTTCAATTTTGTGTACCCTACTCTTCACCTTGGCCGTAAGGCAGTAGGGTGCCTTAAAATATTTGTAAAATAAACCCAGAAAGGCTGTAAGTCAAGTCCTCCTCTCCCAAAGCCATAAAGTATTCTTCCATGTATAAACCCTTCAGTTTCTTCAGCCACTCTGCAGCCATCTTGATTGAGCCTTCACAATCCTGTTTTTGGTTCCCAGATGGACACTTTCCACCCCTCCAGCACAAGTTAGGCAGGTTGTTTTCACCTACAAATGGTGTGCAACCAAGAGGTATGCAAAGTATTTCTAATCTCACTTGAGGATTACAGTTGCCTGGTCTCCACTCTTACTTGGGGATTAAGGTACTGAATAAACCAATTGTTTCTTTGTGTACTTGCTACTTGGTTTTAGTCTACTGCAATCCCTAGAAGCAATCAGCTCAGCAGCTCAGTCAGGGCAGAGCAAAATCCAACACTCATGACCAAAAAGCTCCTACTGGGCAAGAATAGTACAATCAAACAGTGATGTCTTTGAGATCCCTTTGCTCCAACTCAGAAAACGATGATATTTTTTTTGTCTAGAAAGCGATTTCCAGTAAACAGAGGAAAATACAAATGGCAGTCATCTACACAGACCTGGATCTGCAGTGTGCAGGGGTGTGCATTTACTGCACATGGGCTGTTCTGTACTAACTCCTTACAGGAACAGCAAACACTTAACATACACACAACAGAAATAAGCATATACCAAAGAGGCTTCACTTCTCTATTAATATTCAGTGTGCATCCAGGTGTTGCAGCAGTTCAGAGGGACAGAGTAGCTAGAGTACTTGACATTCACACCTTCTATAGGACTTAAAACTTTTAATTTTCTCAAGCTTCGCACACAGTAAACTACGTTCCTTTATTAGGAAGAAACATTTTAATGTGCAAGAACACTTTATTTGAAATTCAAATATATCTGGTACCCTATTGGGAAGATTTCTTTTGTCAGCTCTATTTTTATCAATTAGTGATTTCTGAAAGTAATTCTCACTTTGTTTTGGGAGTTTCACTATTTTTTCCTCTGCTGCTTGATCTCTTTTTACCCCTGCTCCTGGATCGAGAGGAACTCCTGCTTCTGCTCCTGCTCCTGCTCCTGCTGCGTGTCCGACTGTGACTCCTGCTGCGGCTGCGGCCTCTCCTCTTCCTGCCCCTGCTGTGAGACCTCCTCCTCTCCCGGCTCCTCGACCTCCCCGACCGGCGCCGCCTCTTGCTTTTGCGGCGACTCTTTTTCCTCTCGGACTCTCCGTTCCTGCGGTAGGAGTGGTCTGGGCTCGGGCTGCCCCTTCTCCTGGACCGGCTGTAGTAGTCGTCACGGTGGCTCGACCTGTTTCTCCTCTCAGAGTTTTTAGACAACTGATGAGTCCGTTCAGGAGAAATACGTATGTCTCTGTTGGCCTCCCAAAACTCGTTGTTTGGATTTTTGAATACGTGAAGAAAGTTGCAGTGTTTGCCTCTTGGACACTTCTGCCTTTCAAATAAGCCTGCAACAGATTAGGGTTTACTTTTTAATGAACAAGACCTGTCAAATCTCTTTCTTCATTATGTACCAACTGGAAGAAATGTAATAAACTGAATTTTGCTTCTTCAAACAGAAGAACATGCATCTGACCACCTATCAATTTAACTCAAACAAGATTAATTTCACTGTGTACTTTTCTAAGAATTAGCTTTTTAATAGCTATGAAAATTTGGTTTTAGCTTAGAACCAACTCAACTTTTAATTTAATTTCATTAAATTTTATTACCTTAATGTAAGAAGGTAAATATAGATAAGTCACATGTTATATTTACTGCTCAGAACTCTTGATAGTCCAGAAACTGTTGTTGCTTCTCAAGAGATAAATCAATTCCTGGAGTTTCACGTTAAGATTATTATTTCCAAAGCTAGAATCCAAACTTTTTTCCTAGACCATGGTAAATCCACTAGAACAATGGTGTAATACTCCCTTTCTTTCCCGGATCTACACAAGCAAGTTAGCACATTTGTCTTCCAAACAGAAATGCATACCACATTAGACAGATCTGAAAGCTACAGCCTAATTCCTCTTTTTCACTTCCATGAATGAATACTCTTCCAGTAACATATTCTCCTTTCCAAGACTCACCACATATGGCAGTTTTCCACCTTGTCACAGGACAGAATTCACAGTGAAGCTGTCTGCCTGCATACCATCGTCCACTGAACAGAGCCAGAGCTGTCTGGCAGTCCTTCTCCCTTTAAAAAGTAAAAACACATGGCATTACCATCACACAATCATTTCAGACACCCCTTACCAATTCTGGATCCCAATACAGCATGAGAACGAACTGCATGGATGACACAAACACTTCTTATTCGTTACTCAACTCTGGAGTTTAGTTCTGATGCTTGGTAAGACTGTGAGTACTTACGACTGGTACTGGACGTACACATTTCCTCGCAGGTGAGGCTCGTAGTTACAGCTGACCTGAGGGGATGGAAACACGAAGTTAGGGCAGTGGAAGGGTTATGTTGTACAGCACCTCACACATTCTGAGATGGGCAATTCTCATTTACGACAGTTTGCCCATATCAACTTAGACATGATGTTTTTCTGAATACTTAGTGTTAAAAAAAAAAGTAAAAAGAGAAGAAAAAAAAAGCCTTTCTGGCTTATGTTTAACTGTTTCCAGCATTATGCTTTGATTAACTCTGGGACCTTGGCTTCACTTAGTCCACAAGAAAGCTTGTATTCCATTGTCTTGCACTTGTCTGGGCCAGCCCTACTGTGGAACAGCCAAATCCTCCTCTGACAACAATCAGTAGTACCCTCAAGTGGAAATGAGGGATTCATTACAGTAAGAGACTCTATAGCAATGTATCTTCACAGAATCCCTGTGAAATGGGTTTGAAAAGCTAAAGACACCATCTTTTACCGTAAAGTTCTGAAAAAAACCTTTTTTTGTAATGACTCAGCATTCAAAGTGTATCTAAAGCTCTCAAAAGTACACAAATCACCTTTGAAAAAGCTTGCTGCTAATTAAAAAAGATTCCGAGACAGGCAGGCTAAGCAGGTGGAACCCAGTTCTCCAGGGCAAACTGTGATTCCCGCCTCTGTTGCCTGCAGCAAATGAGGTTAGTGGCTCCTTTTATCCCTGAACCCTGACTGACCCTCAGGGAATTCCTCTTTGTATGCTGGATCAGCAAAGGGCTTCAGCCACAATAACAATTTGTATAATTAAGTACTACAGGATAAGGAGTCAAACTATTTGAGATAAACAGTGTCCATAGAAGAACAACTGACAATGATTTTGCCATAATTTTGGGGGGTAGGAAAAGAACCCTAGTGTTCTAGGTTAGTGTTCTATCAGGATCTCCCAGATTAGTGAGCAGCTTCCCAGAAAAAAACAGCCAGAATAAAACCTTGGGCTACACTGGGAAAGGAAGTCAGCTGGAAGAGGCACGTGTATAATCTGATTCCAAACGGTTACAGTCTCAGCTCGCTCACAGTTAAGACCCCTGCAGCCAACATGTCACTCCGAAGCATCTCTAATGCAGTGAAAACCTGCATGAGAATCATCTTGCTGTTGCACAACTGCCTCAGAAGCCCAAGAATCCCACACCAGCAGTCACAGCGACCAAGCAGATGCAGCTTAGCACAGCTGCACACAACGCGGGTACAAAGCCAAGGACCTGACTTTGCTGATAAGGCTTTTCAAGCTGTGCTCCACAGGGAATCTGCATCCTGTCTTCTAGTAGAGAAAGTTATTTATTAGTTATTATGTCTTCTAGTAACTGGCTATTATTCCATGACTCAAAATATGGAGGGAATGCTCCACTCCTCCAAACAAGTGAAGGTTTCTTACCTATAAAGCTCATTATACAACTACTGAAAACTCACTCTTTCTACTTTCCTCTTGCTTGAAATGCTAATGCCATCTCAGTCCTGAGGCAGCTGTCAGTAGATGAACACAAAAGAGCAAAAGGCACTATGTGCCTCCTGGTGACTGCAGGAAAACACTCAGGGATGGCAAGCAGAAAGGGATGCTGCAATATATTCTAATACAAAGAGACTGCACCATCCAAGCTGAATATTTTGGGACAACATGGGACTGTTAACACACATCATTCATCTGAGATCTCCATTAACAGATCCCTCTTTATCCTTGTAAGAATTAACGATGGGAAAAAAAATCAGTACAAAACACTGAGCAAACCAAATGCACAAACCAAGGATGGATGACAAATCTCAAGACCATTTATGTAACTTACCTTTCTATAATCCTTCCTACTAAAATATCTGCTATCTTTTCAGTTCATTGTAATCTGATTTTAATTTTTTCAGCCAGTCCTAAAATAACACTGTTTGGGTGTACACTCCAAATACATTTCATACCCCCACTATTTCATTCCTTAGGCTCAAATACAGTAGCTCAGATGTATTTATATTGTCTAACAGTCTTAATTGACCCTCCAGGGCTTAGCACAAGATAAGAAAAGAAAGGACTATGAGATAAGAGGACTGTTGAGCAGTGTGAATAACTTGCAATATAGAAGCACAAGCTTTTGTAACGCTTCAGGGGAACGGGAGAGAAGATTCACCTGGAGTAAGATGGTGCTCTGTAAGAGCAGTGACAAATTTACAGGTGACATGAGAGACGCACAGTTTGCTGTGAGTCACTGCACAGTTCCCTAGTGCACACAGGACTTAGCTGGGGCATGCTGAATTTCTCTTCAGGCTCACACAGATGCATACCTTGAACTGAACCACCTTGCCCACATTCTGAAATTCGGGGAGCACATCCTCATAGAACTCCAGGAACTGCTGGTAGGTCTCCTCGTCACTGTACTCCAGACTGGCGTCTGTGTCGTAGTCGTCTCTGCGGCACTGCTCCATGCCAAAGGTGATGAACATCCCTCGCACCAGCAGTGTCTTGCTAGATGTGGGGTAGTTATGCTTGCGAGAACACCTGCACACGTGTAGTGAAGAAAGAAAAGTGGAAAGATTGGCACTTTCAGCAGAAGATACACTTGTTGAAGATTCTAACATTTGCCATTTTCAGTTACAGTTATTTTGAAAGAAATCCATTAGTGGAAAATCAAGATATTTCAATTACTAAACCGAATCTTTCGGAGTGAATTTGTACATAACCCTAAGTCTTCCTTAATGAAATTAGCAAACACATTCTTGCTTAAGCAAGCAGAACTACACAAGCTATAGATACCAGTGTCACAATGCGAGCTGAAGTAATTTCTTTTAGGCTACTAGGGTTAATGTGTTCCCATTTTCTGAAGGACTTACAAGATTGTCAGGAGTCTTTCTATAAAGAGATTTTTAAAGCAAGTCCCTGCTCTTCTTTCTGCAAACTGAACAACTTTTACTGAAGCTGTTCTTACCATATAAGGGTGGAAAGTAGGGATGAGGGAAGAACAGCACATTTAGACCTGCACCTGGATGAGTACAAAACTGGTATTTTTCCATTTCTAACAAAAACCCCCCAAAACAAAAAAACCAACCAACCCCAAAATGCCTAACCACCCCTCCCCCCCAAAAAACAACCAAAAAAAGGGAATTCTTCTAAATCAGTTCAATGTTAATTTGCATCTTCTTGGCAGCCATAAAAGTATTAGGTCTCCCTCACCATCCATGATATTCAGGCTACCTCACTAACTGAAATACACTTCTCTAGACACTTTTAGATTCAATAAGAACACAGATGTTCTCTGTGTTTATTTCACTGTGCTTTATGATTCCCATTTAATATGTCCCCAAGCAACTGGGTCATGCACTCTCCAAAACATTTCTCCTTTTCATGACATGATAAGAAAAACATCCAGACTAGTCTGGCTTCTTTACGTCACTGGACAGCACAGATGAACTGCAGGGAGGTCAGGGCTCAAAATGGACAATGACAACCCACACTCCAGCTAGGAAGTTTTTCTGCACCTAGTCAGAAATGGACCCTCACCTTCTGGTTGACCCCTTGGACTTCAAAAAGCAAACAACAAAATAAAAATCCAAACTCCAAACCTAAAACTAAACCAGGAGACAATTAATTTGATGATTATTCATTTTTTACATTTTACAAGCTGCCTACTTTTGCTGCTCAATATCAATAACAGAACACAAAATATTAAAACCACCTGATATTGTCTGTACACAAAATGATATATTCACATGACAGAAAAAAGGGTACCCCAAGGAAAATGAACGGCCCAAGAATCTCAATATTACTGCAAAATGTCAAGGCTTGAATTACTGGGGAAATTGGTAGTAGCAAACTCAGCCAGTTTTAGCTTCTTCAGGACATAGTGAGCTTTGACAAGATTCAAGAGTTATTTGTTGATAACACTGGCTCCTAGTTTTTCACAACTCCTTCCAACCCATCCTTCCAGTCCTACCCTAGCTGTAGCAGTTGTTCAGTTTACAGACAGCACCAGATGTTCAAGTGACCAGATTAGGAGAGAAGCAGGTATATGAGGAAAAAAAAGGAGGATGCAAGAGAGTTATCTGAGATCAACAGGGGTGAAAGAAGAAGGGCAGAATATGTTTCTTAGTATTTACTTTCCAAGGGTTATTCATAGTTCAAATGCAAAGTTCAAAGCAAAACTGAATTTTATGCAATCCATAAATAATCCATGGAGGTTATCTCCATTAGAGACCACTGAAACAAAAATACTGCAAAGATTACAAAGACCCAGGCATTTGAAAAAAAAATGCTGTCTGCAGTGACATAGCTGGTGAAATTTTTATTATGGAATTCAACACATTTCAGAATAGAAAAAAAAATATGTGAACTTGAAGCTTCCATATAGTTGAATGATCTTATAATTACCCACAATATACCTCACACTGGAACAAATTACTCCCAGGATAAAGAAAACTACAATAGCTAGACCACACATGTTTCAGTGATACAAGTTAGTAAAATAACCTCAGAAGTTTTTTCTGAAGATTCATGTAATAGGTATCAAAGTCCTTCCCTGATAGGGGAAGCTGTTGTTTCTCCTTAGCACAAAAAGAAATCAGGGATTTTCAAACCAGAAGCTGCATTTGGGTCAGCACTGTTCCTGGATGCCAATGAACACATTCTCCGTAAACTAATTTATATTTCTGGCTTCCTCTACGTCTTCTGCAAACAAGTTTGTTTCATATGAAAAAGTCTTTTCTTTTTCAAAGCTGGTAAACATTCTGAGACACCTGACTAAATCATCATTCCCACCCTACTCCTGAGTTTGCTGTTCATCTATCACAGTCCTCTTCCATCCCTCTCTTTGAAAGCTGAATCTGGACTTGCCAGCCATTTCTATAGAGGTGTTGCTCGTCTCTCATCCTCCTGATGAGCTTCTCTGTTCTTGCCTTACTACACTTCCCTCCTGAGACAGGGGCACCCTGTCAGTGTACCAGAACCACAACTGAATGCATCACACATTTAAACAGTGAGAACTCTGTAAGCTACCTGACAACTTTCCCAAGTGTGCAGATTTACCTTAATTTCCTTTAGTCCATCTGGGATTTGAACACATGCAAATTAGAAAATACAAAAAACTATCATCTGACATATCAGCCCTGTACTAATAACAGAACATATACATTCTGTCAGAATGTACCTGTGCATGAGTCTAAGCTGAGGAAAACTCAAGTCTGACCAATGTAACCAGAATGCACCATCAATAATACACCATAACAATAAATAGTTCAATTCCAGCCAGGCAATGCTCTGCTCTCAATCCACATCCAAAAACATAGAAGTGTTTTATGCAGCAATTTTTCCTCAGTTTGCTTATGACCTACCCAAACACACTTCCATACTGGTAAATATTCAATGGATTTACCTGTCTCCAAATCGGCAGGAACCTGTTTTAATATAAAATGGGCAATTTGCTCTATCCTTCTCTGTTCCCAGATTCTCTGGCGGCTCCGGGTTATGCCAACTCACACCATTCTCCAGCTGTGGAAGAAACATTAAAATAGACAAAAGTGAGAAAAAAGTAAAGAAATGGAGTGTCAAAAATAAAACTTAGCAACTGAATTCACATGCAGTTATGAGCACTGTGTTTCTACAAGGCAAGTTGAACCTATTTAAAGGATTGTTTTTCAAAGCTGCCTTGTGCCTTGTGTCTCACTTTTTACACCTGTGTCATGGTTTAACCCCAGCCAGCAGCCAAGCCCCACAGAGCCACTTGCTCCCAGCCCCACCAAGCAGGATCAGGGAGAGAATGGAAGGGTAAAAGATATAAAACTCCCACATTGAAATAAAGACGGTTTAAGAAGGAAAGCAAAAGCCAGGCACACAAGCAAAGCAAACCCAGGAATGCATTCATTGCTTCCCATGGGCAGGCAGCTGTTCAGCCATCTCCAGGAAAGCAAGGCCCCACCACGTATGACAGTGACTTGGGAAGACAAACTCCATCTCTCCAAATGTCTCCCCTTTCCTCCTTCTTCCTCTCACTTCATACACTGAGCATGATGTCAGATGCTCTGGAACATTCCCTTGGTCAGTTTGGGTGACCTGTCCTGGCTGTCTCCTCCCAGCCAACCACGCACCCTCTGCCTCTTCACCTGATTGGCAGTATGAGAAGCAGAAAAGGCCTTAGATCTGTGTAAGCCCTGCTCAGCAGTAACAAAAACACTTGTGGTAACATCTCCACATCTCCAAACCCTATTTTAAGCACAAATCCAAAATGAAGCCCCATACTAGCCACCATGAAACCTCAGCCAAAACCACCACAACCTGGCAGAGAGAAAGCTAGGACTATTTACTTGTTTTTCTCTGCAACAGCCCAAAGCTCAGCAAGCTCATTGTTACCACCGTTATGTGCATCTAGAAAAGGCTAAAAAAAAAGTAACCTGCCCAAGGCCAGAATTTCAAAAAATTAAATTCATAGTTAGCACTGGAAGTACAAGTGCCCATACTGATGGGTCATTAAGATTTCTGTAATTCAACATAGCCTCACCAAGTTGCAAGCCTTGAATGACTACAACCAAGGCATGTATTTAAAAAGGAATTTTTGTTATAACAAAACAATCTGTAAAGATGACTGGCCTAAGTTCCCATTTTTAATCAACTGAAAATTCTTTTTATTCACAAGCAGCACTTGACCCAGCTACCAATTCTGTTCATGACTTGCAGCCATAATTTTCTATCACCAGAACAGCCCTGTTATGTCAGCAGTAACTGAACCCTGAACTGATACTCTAATGCAGTCTCTAACATACCACGTTTCTGACTATTCCTTTGCAGACATGACTGCTAATGCATCTTTGAGCTCTGGGCAGGCAGCAGTACACAGCAGTTTCCTACCCATCTTATGAAACAGATCCCCTACCTAAAGAACTGTCTAAACATGATTTGGAACCAAATGTAACTCCACTGTAGCTATGGCAATCAATAAACAATGATTTAACCAAGTTAAAACTTATTTTTCAGATTCATGCAATAAACATAGCAAGAATCTTCACAAGTTTAACCATGCGACAGGGATAAAAAGTCAAATTATTCTTTCAGGCAATCTCTAAGATTCAAATGAAAACTACAGTTTTCTTTTTCTATACACTATCAGCTTGAGATCCATGCTTTTCCAGGCATCCAAGCAGTCAAGCTTCTCCCTCCCCCACCGTTTTTTCTTTTCCTTAGGGATCTATGTCCTCCTCTACCACTGAATCCTCTTATTTAGAGCCTGACATCTGCTTAAAAAGACAAGTTTATCTTGCCACTCAGGACTGACAGATTTATTTAGAATTACAATTCACAAATAAACCACCATGCATAGTGTTTTTTAACAACACACAGCAGTATTTCCAGGTTCATTTTGACTCAGACCTCCTGAACAGTCATCAGCATGCACAACTGCACTGCCACCAACCAGCCAGAAATATGCTTAATTATGTTCCACCCAGTAAATAATTGTTTACAGCTCATGCAAGCCACTATATATTAAATTTATTCAGGCCATTAGGTTCTCGAGAGCAGATGGACAGCATGCTAGAAGGCAAACACCGGATGGAAATTAAATTACTTTTCAGTTCTTTTTTCAGAAAGTCTCTGAGCATACCTGGCTTTCAGCTTGATCCAGCATCCTCTGCACAGCTGCCTATAAATGGTGCAAACACAGGACTAGTGAAAACCCTGAGGATATGCAAAACATCTGGTTTCTTTAGTTAAGAACCTAATTTACAATGCTCAGTGATTATGCATAATGGAAATGTGATGGGGTTTGCTTTAAAACAGGAGATTTACTTTGTCTCTGTAGCAATTCATGTACTACAAAGCTGTTAAAGGATACATCGTACAAGACTCTCACATAGATGATTTTCTAAACTAAAGGACAGACAATGTAAAAGTTTAATTTTCTTTTTTAAAACTATAATTGAACTATTGATTCTTAAATCTGTCTCCTGCTCTAGTATACAGCCTGGTTACAGGTAAGTCCATATCATTTAGTTGCATGAAATGTGTTAACTTACACATTTTATGGAACACACATAAAAACACAATGCTTAGTGAGCCTCTGTTAAAGCAAGAGATGTAACTGTCAAGAAAACTTAAACATCATAAGTTAACCATATCTAGCCTTCCAAATACAGGAAAGCAATGAGGATATTCTTTCCCTTCCTTTTTCTAAGTGGGCTGAGCCAAACAATACCACTCTTCAAAAGTGGCTGGACACTACTTCTAATGAATTGTTCTATGAAGTTCCTAGAAAAAAGACATTTAAACATAATCAATACAAGAAAATATGGTAGGACTGGTTTAATTTGGAAGATAATTAATTAAATTTGAAAAGAGGAAATAAAAATTTAAAAATGCAATTCAAAAGATGAGGACCCAGACAGTGTCTGGTACTGATCACCAAGGATGTCAGATAGTACCCCCCTTAATAAAGAAAAACAAAACAGAACAATTAAAACTCCCTGAACCACACAAACAAACAAAACAAACAAAAACCCCCCAAACAAACAAACAAACCCCCCAAAACCCCAAAGCCAAAACTACTCCTTCACCCTCTCCAAAAAAGTCTCAAACCACCACTGCCCATCAAACCAGAAAATCTATTTCTTCATTTTAGGGAGGGAAATCAGGGGGTTTTTGTATCACTGTTAGAATTTGAATAAAGACACAGGCAAAACCAATTAAACAACTTTCTGCTGCTAAAATGGGTGGCTCTGCTCCTAGCTGGGTAATCAGTTTCCCTCTGGGTGCCTGTCATTGCCCTCTATGAGCCAATTTAACTCACTATCACTGTAAATAATGACTCAGAAAAACACAAAGTCAAGAATCCAACAACCAAACAAAAAAGAAAGCTTCCATCTAGTTCAGGGACACCAGTTATCCCACTGAGGGCTTGGACAAACCCAGACACAAATACAGAGGGGTGAATAAAATCCTGCTGTTGTCCTGGTTCAACTCTCTCCAAGCTGTATCTCAGCCCTAAACAAAGGACACGAGCATTGTTTTCTCTCCCTACTCTGCAGAGAGAAATGGACACTTGAACACCAGGGGAAGTAAGACAGGAAATACAATAACTGCTGTTCTCTGGCATCCCTCATTCAAGTGTTACATAATCAGTGGCACAACCATTAACTGCAGAGAGCCAGAACTGTCTGCTCATGCTCTTCTGCTGTGGCTATCAGACCCAGCTGCGAGACACCTCCCAGTGAAATGACTGGAAACTTTGTGATTGTGGAGAATCTAAAATGACCACATCCTAGAAAGCTGCAGCCACGCTTCGGTGGCAATTAGAGGCCAATCACACTGGATTACTGTAAAGGATATCTTACATCCAGGTCACTGAACTTCTAAAACTTAAGAAGAATGTATCATTAACAGAAACACTATCAATGACTTGTATCTTCAATACCATTTTTTATTCCACCCAAGGAGCTCTGAAAAAAGATACATCCTGTTGGATGAGTCAGGTAAAGAAGAGTTGTAACACATCTTTTGATTAAGAACTGTGTTTAGGAACAGCAGCAATGTACTTCCATATTCCATATCCTCTCTGGGCATTTTCTTCAGCACTGACTGTGTTCACCAGGACATTAGGGAAGGATTATCTTTAACACATGATGCAGAAAGTGCACTTATCAGAATCTGCATTGGCACAGTACCTTCATATTTACCTGATGTAAACAGTCACACACTGTGCACAAGAGCTGCACTTCAATATCTAGACCCCTGGATGCTCTTTAACGCTGAATAATGGCTTAGTAACTTAGACAGAATGGGTTAACTAATGCATTTGCTAATTATAACAAAATCCCTCTTCAACGTGCATAACTGTTGCATCTGATCATGTCACATGATATATCCTCCCACCACCAGGAATCACCTCTCTCTCTCTCTTCTCCTGTTGCTTCTGCTCTGCCACTTCTCTCTCTTTTCTTTGCTGCTCTTCCCATTCTTCTTTGATCTTCCTCTTTATAAAATAAAAAAAATAAATGAACAATGCTTTACAATCAATCAACGTCAAAACTACCATGTTGCATGATAACTCCTTGATCATTAAGTATTCATCCAGTGAGAAGCAATTATATCTCTGACAAAAACCCTTTTAAGAGTTGTTGTTTTCTTCTCCATTCAGTTTTGCTTTTCTATACAATAGAGTGGAGAGTCTATGCTTTCAAACACACCAACATCAAGAAAAATGGGTCCATCACAAAATAATCAAAGCTATTACACTAAGTCTACCTTGTTGCCAAGCACAACTGTAAGGTTTCACATCTTTATACCTCCTCTTCTTCTTGACGCTTTCTTGCAGCCTCTTCTTTTTCTTTCTTTAGCTTGAATTCTTCTTGGGCCTTTTCTTCTCTCAGCAACCACTGCTCATGTAGTTTTTGTCTACCAAAGAAACCAGACAGACCACCAGCTTAAGGACTACCCATGGCTGATGCAACTGGCATAAACACAATTCAAATTTATTACTACAGTAATAACTGCAACTTTTCTAATATTATTTAAAAGAGAAAATTCCATAGGAATCATTCAAGCTTTAGAGAAAAGGACTGTGTAGCCTGATATATCAAATAAAGATTGTGTTTCACAGACTATATTCAAACTTTTCGAAGTACTACAATGGAATTTATTACACAAGTGTTTATTGCATAGATGACATTTTCTAGATTCCTCACCTTTCTGCCTCAAGTTTTTTTTCCTCCTCTTCTTCCTCCTCTCCTTCCACTTCCTCCTCTTCCTCCTCAGACACAGATTCATCTTTTTCTGCAGCTTCTGAGAAAAAACACAATTCAATGCATCTACATATCTGCATGCTGCAGCCAACACAGATACACAAAATGGAATCTTCAAAAAAAATCACCAAAAAACCCCAGTCACTTCTAATTCCACTGGCAGTACCAAATACTTCAGTTACCTGAGTCCCTTAGTTTGGCAAGTGCCTGTCGCTTTTTTTTCCTCTTCTCCTTCTTCAGAATAGCTCTGTACTTTTGATGGCTGAAGATGAGAGAACATTACTTATGTTAAAACAGCCAAACAAGTATTTTTACTGTCATACATGCACCTAATTTCTTTCAGCAATACAAAATCCCACAAACTGCAAAATTAACAGGCATTTATATGAAACAGTAACTCCACTGCAGCATCTGATGTGACAAAGAAATCTGTAAATCTGTGGCAGTGCTGTTCTTGCATGTGGGCAGCAGCAGCAAGAAGACACCACACATGGGGTCCCATCTTTATGAGCTCTGCAGTATTTGACATCATCACCAACTCCATGAAAGCTCCTGAAACTTGGTCACTAGATAAGACAAGGGAGAAAAACTTGGGGATCTCCTGCCTTACACTTTTGGTACACCATTCAGCACATTCTAGTTTTTCTTACAGGACATGAAATGGCAAGTCCTTTCCTTTCTCCTTTGATATTCTCCACAGGCAGCAGTCTCAATTCACAGCTAAGTAAACACACTCCCCAGCCCCCACAGACAATGCTCAGCACTACTCTTCTGCTACAGAAGCTTGGCTGGACTCTTCCTTGCTTGTCTGACAGCTTTGAACAGCTGCCTACAAGCAGCACCATGTTTTCACTATGGTTAAAATGCCTCTAATGTCCAAAAGCCTTTTCACATCAAGCTCTTTTCTGTCAAGTTTCATTCTATTTTTCCTCTTCCTAGCCAGGCCATAATGGAGAAATAGGAAGGAAGGATGATCTTCAGCTTTTGTCACTGTGTCACACCAAATACTGATGGGAGATCAACACTTTCCCCTTTTGGAGTGTGTAATTTTAAAAAATTCCACAGGTGTAACTCAGCCAGCCAGAACTTCACCCACATCTCCAATCCTGTTCAGGGCTGCCACATCCTCAGCACCTGTCCGTGTCCAGGTGACACCGCTGTGTTGTCCCGGCAGCAGCCCCTGCCCGCGCACACCGGTGTCCCCACCCGGGCCCTCCGCCCTGACCGGCCAGCCCGGCCGCTTCCCGGCGTGTCCCTGCCTGAAATGCACCGCATCCCTCAGCAGGTGCCCGGGGCTGACAAGAGATAAACTCGTGCCCAGTTCCCTGGGAACTTCCCCTTCTCGAAACCCACGGGAGGCAGGGACGGAGGCTCTCCCCTTACTCCCAGCACACGAGGAGGGGGCACACAGCGGACGCGTAAGGAGCAGCGGCGCCCAAGCCGCTCCAGGGCTGGGTTCGCCTCTCCCTGCAGCCGCCCACAGCGGAGCAAGGCTTGGCAACCACCTGGAGACCCCCACTGGGGAATCCCACTGTGAGCACGGCTGGCCCGGCCCACAGCCTCCGCGGCGGGGCTGGACGGGCTCAGCCCGGGCACGCACCCGCCGCTGCCTCCCCGCGCCGCGGCCTCCGCCGCTCCTCACACCGCCCGGGGCCGCCGCTGTCCCGCCCCGCCGCATCTCGGTCGGGCGGGCACGGCAGCCCCGCTCCCCCCGGTGCCGGCCGGGTCGGGGCCGGCAGCTCCCCCCGCCCGCGGCTCCGCCGCCTCCGGGATCGCTGGCAACCCCCAGCGCGGCCGCGCTCCCGTCCCGCGAACCCCGAGCCCAGATCCGCCCGTCTCGCCGGGCCACGGCCGCGCGGAGCTGCGCCACTGCTGGGGCCGGCCACGGGGCGGCCTCAGCCGCGGCCGCCGTGCGCTCGGGCGGTCCTGGCCAGGACGGGGCCGCGACTCTCCACAGGGAAGCACGGGCCCCTCCCCTTGCCCCGGGGTGTCCCGGCCCCGGCCCGGCCGCGGCCTCACCTCGGCTTCCCCAGGGGGGGCTCGGGCACCAACATGGGCGCCGCCATCTTGCGGTACCGACGGGACGTCACGTGACCCCGCGGCGGAAGGGCGCGGAATCGGTTCCGGCGGGCGCGCGCGGGCCGGGCTCGCGCCGTGCTCCCGCGGCTGAGGGGCGGCTGAGGGGGCACGGAGAGGCAGCAGCGGGGAGCCCCGCTGGCCAAACTCCCCCAGAGGCCACAAGCGAGGGAGTGCACAGAACGTGCCGGTGTCACAGAATCACAGAAGGGGTCGGGTTGGAGGGAACCACAGTGGATCATCTCCTCCAAGCTCCCTGCTCAAACAGAGCCACCACAGGGCGCAGGGCTGTGTCCAGGCGGTTCCTGAATACCTCCAGTGAGGGAGACTCTACACCCTCTCTGGCAATCTGTTCCAGTGCTTGCTCACACACAGTAAAGAAGTTCTTGCTCATGTTCTGGTGGAATTTCCTGTGCATTAGTCTCAGCCTGTTGCCTCTTGTCCTATTGCCTCTTGTCCTATTGCTTGGCACCACCGAGAATTTGGTCCACTGCTGGACCCATCCTCTGACACCTCCCTTTCGATACTAACGTGCTGATGAGTTCTTCTCTCAGTTGTTCTCTCAAGGCTGAGCAGTCCCAGTTCCCTCAGCCTTCCCTGGCTCTGTGTAATGTCCTCAGCCCTGCCGGGTGCCTGTGCAGTGGTCCCTGGCCTTGCCCGGGGTGTTGCTGCACTGGCAGTGCCCGAGTGACGCTCTGGGCAGTGCCCGGCTGCCCACAGCCCGTGCTCTGTGTGTGCTGCCTCGGTTGTGTTCTTGGTTGTGTTGGGAATTGTGTGTGGGAGCGGGGTGTTCTTCCAGCGTGTCCCTTGGCTGCTGTGAGCATGGCTGCTGTGCCCCACAGCCTCGCAGAGCTGAGGGAAGTCACAGTTCACAGCACCAGCAGCAGCAGCAGCACACCAGAGTGGTACATTGATCAATTTAGCTCACACTGCTGGTGTATTCCCATCATCGTCTCTGAGGCATAGTACCTGACCTGATTATAAACGCATTGCATGGCAGGAAACTTCCACACAGACCCTCATGGGTATGATGGATGGAAATATGCAAGTTGTCAGTAATCAATTCCTCTGTGACAGGAGTGATAGATTGCAACCTTCAGAGGCAGTGTATTTCTAGCTTTCATTTGGGCATGTTTTGCATAGCTATTAATAATGTACATTGTTGATTAAGGTCTAAATTATTCTCCTAAACCACAACATAGGAGCTTATTTCCTGTATCCTGGAGGTAGTGCACTGCAGAAACAGCCGGAGCTGCTGATGGTGAAGCATACCACAGCAGGCTCTGTCTAAATCTGACTAATTGACTGTGCTGTTCATTAACAGCATAATGAGTATCCTCTCTTTTACTCTGAAGCTCAGTCAAGTTATTCAAAGCAAGCATGTGACTGCTGTAGTCAGCAGTTACATTTGCCATTTGACCAATGAATATTCAGACCATGACCTCTCTGCTGTTTCTTAACCATGGACCAGATCCTGGACTCTCTTAAAATGAAGTTGTCATCAGTAGTACTTCCACTGTTCCTTGTGCAGAACATACATGTAGAATAACACGTAATTTGCTGTTTCATGGATACAGAAGATGGCAGTATTGTGCATTTAACAACTGATGAACCCTTGACACCCATGAAACTTTTGAAAAAAACAACAAAATATGTTTCATAATCTTATTTCATTAGGAAATTGTAACTACAACTTTAATCCTCCTATCAACAGAGGAAGTGCCATAATATTAACCTTCCTCTAAGCTATTTTTGAGTCTAAATTGAGAAATTCTATCATTTCTTTCTTTAGTATGCTACAATTCATCATGGCATTTTTCCAATGTTCTTGGGGAAGTCACCATCTTAAGCTTATATATTTTAGTAATGAACAGTAGGATCTTGTTTTAAGAAAACACATAACATCTGTTACAGGCAGCCATAATGATTCTGAAAAAAGCTCTTGTTCTCTTCAAAACAAGAACACAATTGTTGCATTTTTCTCCATTTTGTTAATTTTTATTAATTTATACACATATGGCAGCTTCATCTTCAAGTCCAGGTGCAGACTTACATATAATTTAATTGATACAGTGTTAGAAAGAAAAAGATATGGCAGTTCCAGGCAAGAGCTATTCACATATCCAATGTAATACTGCATTCCAGTCAGTAGCTGTTACTCCTTACACTGGAATTATAGACCACAGGCCTTCACAAGCGTGGTTTATTTTTTGTGGCAACCTTCAGGCTGTAGAACTCACTCTTCCATATTTCCCAAAGAAAAATACTCCTTCATGGTCCAGCAGCACATGAACCCCATCATGAGAAGATCAATACTGGATGCACAGATTGTACTGTACAAAACAGCCCAGAATAGAGAAACTTTTATCTTACAGCTTGTAGTTACCTACCATGCAGTAGCTACCATGCATGTACCACGTTGCACTGTAAATCTCTGTGTGTCTTTCAAGATGTGTGCACAGAACTGAGCATACATGTGAGAGCATACACAGAGCTCTGTGTTGAAGTGCAGTGACTCTGGCACACATTTGAACTTCTTTTCTCTGTGGTTCTTGTGGTTTCCATTTCTTGTCTTTTTTTCCATACTGACCTAAGCAGAAAAGAGGGGGTCACTCTGTTGTATGTCCAAGCCCTCTGTGGAAAACAGAAAGATACATTTGATAAGCATACAGGTTATGTAGAAGTTGTCCTCACCATAATATTTCCCATATGCTCTAGGAGAAGAGTGGTGCCTTTCCTCATGGAAATGCACATCTCTTTTTTTTCCTTTTTTTTTCCTGGATGTCACAAATGGAAATAACAGAACATGAGGAAAATAGCAGTCAAATCACTAGCTTGGATTTGTTGAATCCAGAAAATATGTACTAAGTAGGGGACATCCAGGAAGCGTGGGTTTGGGATGGTCAGTTTTCTTTGACCCTTCTAGGCGTGTGGTTTGTATAATAAACATGACAATGAAGTGGTAGCAGCAGACCTGTCCTCCAACCCCCTGCATGCTGAAAGTCTCTGTTTGCCCGCTGGAGGCTGTCCTTGGTGCTTTCCACTGCAGAGTGCCCTTTCCAAGGCAGTATATGGGAATGCTGACAAGTGCATCCTTCCCCCACCTGCATGGCTGTCTCAAGAGCTTAATGATTTCTCACACACTGTTGTTTCTGTGAGCACTGATAAAAACCTGGTGACTACCAAATCACTTTTGAACTATTACAGTGATGACTCTGGTAGCAGTCGTCATTCAACACCCTGTTCCCCCACGTCTCCTGCAAAAGACATGTGGTGTTTGTCATTTCCACTGCCCTCAGGAGACTGCACAGCACTGTGCACAGCTGCACTTCGGGTCTGCTGTTCGCCAGGTACATTTCCATGAGTGGCTAATGCTGACAGTCATACATTGACTCTTTCCTCATAAGAGTTGGACACAGCTATCTGAGACTAAAGATTAACTTCCTCAGAGTTTAAAACTGTTAATTTGTCAAATTTGAAAACTGAGGTTAAGTTTAGCCATAGCTGTTAATTAACTTATACAATAGCTATCAATATTTTACTTGCCTGGGATTTTCCATTTCAAAGACATTGAAAGCAGCAGAAAAAGTACATTACTAATCACATGGAGAGGATGGAGGGGGTTTGTTTGTTTTACCAAGTCATATGCGTTCTTGAAATTTCAGTCCTCTCCTGAGTTGTTTGGTAGTCCAAATTTTGATATAGTTTTAAATGTATACATGCAGATTATACATGAACTTTTGTATATCAAAAGCACTGAAAAAAATTACAGAGATACTCTTATTTTCAACCAGGCAGACACATTCATTTGGTACAATAAGAGAAATAATTCTTTGTACTAGTTCAGTGATATTTCTGGAATGCAGATTGTGCATGAAATTCTTTATGGCTGTGACCCGTAGCTCCACAGTAGTTTGGAAAAACAAAGATACTATAAAAGAGGAACTATTTGGAAATCTAACACCTCGCAAAGTAGTCAGGTAAAAACATACCTTGCATGAAGATTGTAATTTATTCCAGCAAAATGATTAATCAGCCTGACTGATTAATTAGTGGCAAACAAATGCAGACATGCTTAAACAGTGCTGTGTATCTGGCCAAAATGGGAGCAGAGAGGGTCGGCAGAAAGTTATCTATGCATGTAGATTTATTACAAAGACACAAAGTGGCAGAATGTCTGTCTGTCTTTTTAGATTATACAGATATACTCCATTTTTAAACTGAAAAGTTGCAGTGCTTTTTAAGGCAGTATTTAAAAATCCCATTAATTTGAAGCAAAGTTATCTTCTGACTAACACCTGATATAGTCTTGCACATCCACCTGGCTTATTTAAAAAACATGCTGGCTTTGGGAAAAGATTTATTGATGTGTAGCAATTGCTTGCTTATGTGCAGCACTCTGTGCATGTACAACTGGGTACGCACATGGGCCTTCAGCTGGATGCATTTGGCACACATCCACGTTGCTGTGCACATATTTATCAACTGCACGATGCTCTCCCTGTGAGCTCTGAGCTGGGGTGTTTATCACACTGCTGCTTTTTCTGGCCTCCTCCCCTCTCTGCTGGAAAAAATCATTTGTCTTGCTTCTTGCGAGCAAGACAAATTGGGGAAAATCAGCCATCCTGGCCGGAATTCAGCAGCTCTGATCAGGGAATCCAGTCATGTCCTCTGAGTTTGTTCCTGCTGGGTGTCGTGTGCCTTCGCTGTACTTTGACACCGGCCCCGTGCAATTCTGTGGGGAAGAGCTGATTTGTGGTGCTTTACAGCAGGGAGAAGCAGTGATGCTGTGTGTCACACTCAGTTCCATTTGCCGTCTGGCAGCAGGGAAAGAGTGCTTGGCTTTTCTTCTCTCTTCCCAAGTTCTTCAGTGTTTCCCCCAAAGGTAGAAAAAAGTTCACGTGTTTGCTATTGAAGCAATGCACATGAATTTACCATGAAATGGACTGCATTCACATTATTTTAAGTTTTTTTTTAAGTTACAAATGCTACAGAAACCTGATAGTTTTTCATAAATCTGTGCATTTTTCAGTGTACTCCTTTTGATGTGCATATATACAGCATGTTTTTTTAAGCTGTCATTAGAAATGAATGCATCACTTTTTTGTTTTCATAGGCATAGATTGAACATCTAAGCAGATAATGTATCCAATAGTTTTGTACCCAGACTGGGTTGCCTAGTGAGGGTAAAGAGGTGCCTGGGAACCAGCTTGGTGAATGACTTTTAAAGATGGGCTATCAAGTCCTTTAACAGTGGCTTCTAAAACAGTAAGTTCTCTGTTATGCGAAAGTCCAAGTATCTAATGCAGTAAATATTGGTTATTGTTTTTCATAAATTCAGCCCCACAGTTAAGTCAGATTTTCTCACTATTTGTGTGAAGCTCTTTGGGTTTGCAATCTCAAGACACGGTTCTTGGTGCTAAAGGACCACCTGAAAGTAATTCTGAAGTGATATTCAAGGTAGGAACTAACCATTAATCAGAAAGGCTACAGGGGGAGTACAGCAACAGAATGAAATAAAGTAATCCTGTCTTGCTCCCTAGATTGCAGAGACTGTTCAAATACCTGCAATACATTTCAGTTTCCGAATTGTTTTTCCTCCACATTTATTTATTTGTCTTGGTAAACATTTGATTAACAGTTCAGAGTGCTTTAAAATATTTCCACACGTGTGTACATGTATACACAGTGGGTCTACAAAACAAGAATATGTTCCTTTTCAACATGCTTTCTACTAAGTCCTTTATTGTACCTCTGCTTGTTCTAGTTGCTACCGTAACAAGCCTCTGACAGGAAAAAAGTATTCCTACCTATAACAGTTCTTTTCATGCAAAGCAGTGCTTCAGATGTGGGGTGTTTTTGTGTAGAACAAGGCACTTTCTCTGCTGGGCTTGATCCAGGACACAGGAGTGGGGCTGTGGTGGGGTTGGGGGGACACGGCACTGTGACCATCTGGCCCAGGCTGGCCCTTCCCTGTGAGTTCAAAAATGCTGTGAGTTCAAAAGCAAGTGAGGGGCAATGCCTGAGCCCTGGTTTTGGGTCCAGGTATTCTGTATTCATCACACATTTCTTTTGGAGGGGTGAACAGGGTGCCCAGTCTTCCTTTATCATCAAGGACCCTCAGTGGGGTCAGTTTCCCATGGGAGACAGGTGGCAGCTTCCTTTGGGATCTGGTGGCAGCCAAGCTTCAGATTCGCCTGCTGTGGGTAACAGTTGCCAGCTGCTCTGGTGTGGCATCCCACAGACACCTCGTGTGTCTGACACTATGAGAAAAAAAGATTGGCCTGGAACCCTCTGTAAAATGTTGTATTTTTCTAAAAAGGAAGAAGGAAAATTAAATACTTGTTGCAACTTTTTTTTTTTCTACCTAGAAAGGTAGTAAATAACTAACAGAAGACAGTTGTTTCTAGTGCCTGTTTTTAGCTAAAATAATGGGGGTTAATCATTAAACCTTTTACTTGGTCGCTCACTTGTGCTCCTGATGCTTTAATCCTGGGTCACACAAAGTTTAAGAGTGCTTTACAGGGGAGACTCACTTCTTTTTGCCTCAAACCTTTCCATGCTGACGGGATGTTACGGGCTTTGCTGTTTACACTCTCTGTAGTTGCCATTGCTCACGCTGAGCTCTGCAAACCAGGTAAGATTTGGAGCTGATTCCCATCCTTCTTTAGGTAAAGTAGCTATCAGTTTAGACTGCAAAGTTGCCAGCTTCTAAGATTTTTATTTTAACTGATTGTCTTCAGTTGGAAGATTGAACTGAGCATTCAGTTCTTTTATGAGTTTGCAAATTAAGTATAGAAGTTGGTCTCACTTAAAGAGGTCATGATAAACCTCATTGAGACTCCATAGGGCTTTTTTTCATGCAAGTAACTTCTATTCTCCTAAGTGGGTGATTTCTTAAGACACATTTAGAAACTGACATTTGTGAAATAATCAGAGAAGTAAATGATTTTAAATCCTATTTTGGGTGACTATCAATATATGTTTGCTTTTTTTTCTCTTTGTGTCAGATGCACAGAATGCTTTCAAAGTACGGATTAGTATCAAAACAGCTTTGGGAGATAATGCAGTAAGTAAAATATCTTCACATATTCTTCCTAACTCAGTATCTGCCAAAATAAAGGTAATATATACTATAAAATTTCTGAATACAATACAAGCAATTTGTTCTGCAGTGTTAATTGTAATAGTTTGCTCAAGTCATGATCCACTCATCCATTTCTTGACATTCGACTAGTCCACTCCTTAAAATGGCATCCTTCAGGAGAAATATAAAGCTCGCTTCTTCATAAAGATAATTTTCTGTCAATTTTTTTTTTGTCCCTTGGAAGAGCAATAGGGATGTTACAGTTTATGCATGAAAAGTGCTGCTTAAATGTAAGTCCGTATTTTGGGAAAAGCACTTTTGCTCAAGAGTGCTAATTGTAAAGTCAAGTGTGTCTAGGAAGAGAAGGAGAAAAACATTTTTAGGTCTTTATGAAATGGGACTTTATATCAAGCATTAATTGTAAAGACCATTCAAGCATGTCTCATCAATTCCCTGCTAATGGAGGGCTTCAGATAGTGGCCTTTCTTCTCTGCCTGTGGTACACAGGCTTGCCTCATGAGGACTGAAATGCTTTGGCTTAATTCAGATATTTGGGCTTAATGTAGAAATACTGGTGTGAGCACAAAGAGATGCGTAAGAGATTGGAACATTAGATGACTGAGTGGTCCTTTTTGATCTAAGGCAGTATTTGATGTGTCAGAGCCCAGCACTTTGTTAGTGGTTTTGAATAACTAGAGCAAATCTGCAGCATGTTAACAAGGCTCAGCAGAAAATTAGGTAGGAAACATCCTAGATGGTCATGTCCACTCTAATTCTGGTGTCTGATTATGTTATGAGCCCTGGGAAACAAAAAGCAGTAGGTTACATGTTTTAAAAGACTGGTGATACGAGACACTCCCTATGACTGTAGAAGCTGTTCTAAAATTACCCTGAAAAATCAGGTAATTTAAACTAACACTAGCAGGGACCTAGATTTCATAAACCAGACAAAGTACAAAGAAATATTCGAGATACCTGCTAAAATAAATGTCTTGAAATTCATACTGGAGTCAATTCTCTTGCATAGGAGACTTTTAATTAAACAGTAGTGCTAGCCAGGATTTTTTTTTAATTATTAGAAATAGTGTAATACTATGACTGAAAATATGTCAAAATAATTATTAAAGCTCCTCTTGATGATAATATTGATGATATGATGATAACTGCTAATATTTTGATTTAATCTTGGTTCAACATAGCAGCAAAGAACAAAAATTGGAGTTTCCAATAATGTCCTTTTTAGTGCATTTTCCTTTTCCAGCTGTAGTAAAATAAGGGGAGGTTGTTTGATAATTTATATTTCTTTTTGTTTTCCATTCAAAAAGGGTATAAGACAAATAATTATCCTTGAAGGCACTTTGTATTGCTAGAAAAAAAGCAATAACTGAGGAGTCTTTTTTTTTGTAGTTATTTATTTCATGTATCAAAGTGTGTGAAAGGTGAAGGAATGGCACAATCAAGAGCACCACTTTAGAACAACAGCTTGCCAAAAGTGCTATGATGCCATAGAAAGTCATCTACAAATAATAAACAATGTATTAAGTACACAGGTAGTAGTAGTTCCTTTCCATAGCCATTGCAGTCTTCTCTGTGAATGACTGAAATTGAAAACTGAAACTACTATGAAACTGAAATTAGTTTCTGTTAAAGAATTTAGAGCACTTTACTTCTTTCTGTTATTTATTTATTTATTTAAGCAAAGAAAAGTGTAATTACTTCAAGCTCCATGATAACAGAAAGCCCTGATACTGTGGGAATTTTTCTCTAGGAGTGGCGGGATAACTCCAGTGTACATTCAGGGGCATATGAAATAAGTTGGTGCAGCTTTTCACATGATGTAGTGCATGCCATCCCCTGTGTGTGAGGCTGATGAAAACAGGACACCATTTTTAAATTTGTTCACTAGGTAAGCTGTACTCTGAGGCAGGGAGTTCCATTTAGTGTATTTATTTAGTTCTTATCACAATGGAGCTGGAAAGAGCGGCTCTGATGCAGTAGGTATTCAGCCATTACCATTTTATTTGCAAATAATGGGTGTACTTGAGAGAGATGCTGTTTGCTGATCCGTGGGAGGAAACACGGTGCCTGTAGATCTAAAGGGAAGGTGATTTATGAGTCTCTCTGTGAATGGTTTTGACTTTCTGAGTGGCTTCTGAAATAGCTGCTAGTCACTAGTTGCTTTCTGTTCATGGAGCCAGCAGAGGAGTAGAGAATTAATTCAAAAGGGACAGAGGGAGGTAGGGAGTGAGAAGTGATGGGCACTGACAAGTCTGTATAACTTCATGTCACCACTTGTTTTAACCATAAGAGTCAAAGAGCTGGCACCTCAGGGGCTGCAGGCAGCTGAAGTAGACAGTGCACTTCCCTTCTGGCTCATGTATTCAGGCTGCTTCTGGGGTAGAGAGTGAAGAGGAGGAAGGCTGATGCACACCTTGTGTTTTGCCACCAGATCCAGAAGGGTGCTTCTGTGTCTGTAGCCACCCTGCAGTCTGAATGGCTCTATAGTTAAGCACAGAACCATTCAGGAGGGAAGAGATCTTGGATGGTCCCTAGTCCTCTCCTACTCAAAGCCGGGTCAACACAGAAATCAGGTCAGGTTGGTCAGAGCAATCTTGTAATATTATATTCTCATATCTTAAATTTTGTCTATTACAGCAGTATTACAGCATTTCACCCCATCAGCAACCTACAGTCATAATCTTTTGTGCATTATCTCATCATCTTCTTCATTCAGTAAGAGGCATTTACGATTGCCTTTCACAGTTAGCTGTGCCCAATTCTGCTCCTCCTTAACGTATAAAGGATGGCAAGTGCAACTGAGCCAATGTCTTTGTGTTGGTTCCTTTGTAGTGCAATAAAGATGGTAAATTTAATAGTTCTGATACCATCATGTAGCGTTTCATTGATAACAGTTATGTTTACAGTGTGTGGTTGCAAATGATATTTAAATGTGGTTGCAAATGATATTTACTGTTACCTCTAGAGCAGCAGAAAGAGTGCATCAAGCTGCCCTGCATAGGGACATCCTCAGTCATCAGTTGTGCTCCAGGCCCTTGTATTTGGAGGATAAAGATGAAGCTGATAAAGCCTTATAGTAGAATAAATCTGGTCTAGTGGAAGGTCTCCCTGCCCATGGCAGGGAAGTTGGAATTAGATGATCTTTTGAGTCCCTTCCAATCCAAATCATTCAAGGTTTCCTTGCACCTCTGATTAGAGAAGGCTGCTGATTAGAAACTGTTTTCTGGGAATTCATGCCCACCTGTCCTGAGTTCATACAGTTTATTAGCCTAAAGTTGTTCTTGCCTTACTTTTCCTCCTAATTATGTTGCCTTCCTCTTGTATATTCTTGTATGCAGTCATGTACAGAGGTTCTTGTTCACCTGGAGCCCACAGCCATCTCCATCTCCTCTACTTTCTGTTTAGTCTCCATTTTCTTGGGGCCTCTTGCCCTTCTGCCCAGAAGGTTGTCTGCAATAACTTCTCCTGACTCAGGCAGACCCGTGATTTCTATTAAGCTTTATCTGCCAGCCTCCTCCCCCTCTTTCTTGCAGTTTTGTGTTTATTCTTTCTCTTTTCAAGAGCCTACTCTTTCAACTGGGCCTGGAATTCCTCACTACAAATTATCTTCCCTGATTTGAGATACTCTTTTTTGTTACTGTGACTTAAAGAAGTGCTAGGCTTCTGCATTATTTATGAGAGCTGTGACAAACTGTGCATGTATATATGCATTGCACTAAACATAAACATACCGGGTACATGTACTTGGTAATGCTGCATTGTATTTGTGTCCATGTGAGCATGAAATGGAGTGTGTTTCATCATTATCCATTTTCAAGACAACTGATTAAATTATCCCTGCAGCTGGTTTAATCCACTGGCTAACAAATTGGTTTTTTCTTTCGTTTTGGACCTGTTCTCAAAGACTGCAGATGGCATGTAGGGATTCAGTCAATAGTGCCACACAGAGAAAAAACAGATATTCCCTTTTAGTACTGCAAATTGTGTTTCATGGTTTAAATACAGATATCTTTAAAATGATGATAAATAGTTCTATGGCTCTGATCTGTATTAATTCCTTTACTACACAATCTTTTTTTTCAGTACTAGTTGCTCTCATTTCTGTCACATTTTCATCATTGCAAGTGGGATCAAAACACAGGCTTTTATAATTTTTTTCCAAAGTTTCTCTCTGGGTTTTTTTTTCAGTGTAAGTTCCCAGGTTGGCAGGCGTTATCACAGTATGCTCACAAGCCCCTTCATTCACGAGGCAAGAGTGGTGAGTCAGAACCCAGGTTCTCAGCAGTGCAGCTGCACTTTAATGCTGCACAAATTGTCTGCTGCCTCAGCTTTGTTGTCCCTGACCTATCTCATCTCAGAGAGCCCATTTCACTCAACATCCATCCAGGGGTGATAAACAAGATCACTTTCTGCCCTTTAAATGACTGCATCCTTCCCTGTTCAGTTTCCTAGGATGCTAGTACAACATGAGGGCTGCAGATACCTGAAAGGTGGAGAAGGTGGAGTCTCTTTTTATTTTTTTTCTTTTTTTTGTGGAGAGGTTGGATCTCCATGCACCCAAAATCAGAATTTAAAAACCAGAATTAAGATTTGGACTTTTCAATGCTATTTACTGCTTTTTGATGTATATTGCTGTTTTTTGACTGTGTTATAAAGGACCATGAAAAAGTAGGTCCAAGTTGATAACAGAGTTAAGTGTCCACACCACTGAGTTTCTGGTTTGGATGATTACAGAGCAGATTTTTTTAATGCTGAAAGTTAAAGATTAGATTTGTGTTCTGACTGACTGAAGAAAGCTGTTTCTAACCTCCCTTAATATAATTCCAAGAAACTAATAATCTTTGTAACCTGCTGAAAGGGGAAGAAATTCAATCAGTATGCCTCAGTCATGGCTCCTGTTATAAAAATGTAATAGATGCAGTTCTTACAGGTCATTAGAATTGCATATGTGAATGAAAGCCCAGGGGAATACAGTGAAGCTGTCTCAGAAAACTTAAATTAAGAAAGCATGATTTTTCATCAAGACAACAGAGAACAGTTTTTAGAGTCTACATTCTTCTTATTTGAGTAGTAAGGATGTTACTTTCTTTCTTTTATCTCACATGTAATATAATAATTTGTAATGTAGATGAGTCTTGTAATCAGGACAGTGTGCAGCAGTAAGGCTGCAATCTCAGTTTATTTCCTGGTGTCCTAATGTCCAGTTCCCAGAGACCACTTTAAACATGAGGGATTTTTTTATTATTATTTTTCACCAGAGCTAAATAGTCTTTGAGGGTGGATTTAAACCCTCTGCTTTAACTGAATTTCTCCAGCAAAAGACACAATGCCAAGAGTGCAGCTTTGTGGAAGAATTCTAGTAATACGCCTAGTCTTTGGTATAATAAACTTTACTTATCCAGTTTGGCCAGCTTTCAGAAATATTCAGTTAATTCAATTTTTGGAAACATTGTTTGCAGTTTATATTATTTATATTACAGTTTATATTACACTTTTTTTTTTCCATTTGAGAGTGTCCTTTGTTCATACTAAATAATGGGCATTTATTTTCTTAGCACAACCAGAGAATTTATTCATTTTCTTGATCAATACAGCATTTCAAGTTCAGCAACCCCTTTTCCTCTCTGTACTGCCAGCACTGGTGCTGAAACTAATTATTTTCCATTTTCCTTTACAGTATGCCTGGGATGCTAATGAGGAGTACCTCTTCAGAGCAATGGTGGCTTTTGCAATGAGAAGATATTCCAGCAAGAGCACAACTCAGTAAGCATCTGCTTGGATTTGCCTTATACATATTAACAATGCTGCATGCAGTGACCTGTCCTCTGCTATACCAAGCTGTAGAAATCGTTACACAGGGATTCTAAAGGCAGGCTGTTCCTGTATGCTTCTGACACTCAGATACATATTCAACATCACACTGTCTCCATCTTAAGCAGTGTTCAATCTTTGAACCAGTATCCCTGTGCATGTGAAGTGACACGCACAGCTGTGGATCTCAGTGGGATGGTGCCAGTTCACTTTCAGCAGGATGCAGCAGGAAGATCTGACACCTTCTGGAGACCATACTGGGAGGAGTGAAGGGTCACACTGGGAGGTCAGGAAAGGCAGCACAGAATTTTGAGTAAGCAGCTCTGGTGTGTGCTTCCTCAGAGCTCAGCTTCAGCAGTGTGCTGAAGATGAGCTGACTCGGAGCCCTGGGAGGTGGATAGCTGAGCCAGTGCTGTGCTCTGCTGGGTATTCCTGTCCCTGATATCACAGCAGTTGAGTTACCTACCATCAAGGAGTTTCTGATGTTGCAGTGCAGATGGAAATCAGCCTTTAATTGGTTTTGGGATTAAATCTACCCTGAGGTATTGAATGTTCTTTTCAGACTTCTGATCATTGCTACTCTATGAAATGAGATACCAGATTAGAAAGAGCACTTAGCAAGCTGTATTTTCACAATGTTCTTATCTTTCTTAAATGAAAAACCTTGTAAATGCATTTCCATAGGCCTGGTATTTTTTCCATTGTTTTTTCAATCTGAAACAGAGATTAATGGTTCTGGTAGGCTAGCTAAAATAAGGTTTTCAATTTACTTAAAAATAAAATTGCTTCAGGCTGTCATCAGGTGAAGCATATTCCACATTTGAAAAGATATTAGTTAACTTTAGTCATGTGATTATTACTGTGGCTGCTGCACTTCTCTTAAGTAAGAGGGGATTTCCTCCTCCATGTGACAGAAATGTTTGATTACTGCTGTCTCATTTTTATTCCTCAGAAGTGGTCTCCTTTGAGCAAAAGAGCTGTTACATCAAGCTTAGCAAAAACAGCCGAATGTGCTACTCAACCCAATTAAAACGGCACTTTAAAAAATGAGTTCAAGATATAAGCTAATTACAGATGATTTGGACTTTTTCTCAGGTTTTCAAGGCAGCAGAGTTTTCATTTAGCATCTGATCCATAAGGGTTCACTTTTGTATACTTTATTTTAGTCCTGGGTCCTTCTTTTAAATTATTATCTTTTTTCAAAGTCATGCTGCTTTCACACAGCAAAAATCCTGTATCAGAAGCAAGTGATCTTTTTTCTTCTTCAAGCACTGTGGTTTTCTGCAGATTAAAATAAGGCTGTTGCAGGAATGGGAAAAAATCAAGCCAGTATGGAAGGAGTAGAAGTTTTAATGGCAGTTATCAATACCCACTCTGGGCAATCATGGAATTTATATTCATTAATTCAGTTTCCTATCTAGAGAGTTTTCCCTGTGGACAAATACGATGATGCCAGTGTTACTCCAGTTTGGAGGTGGTGTTGCACACATCAGTAATTCCCTACTATTAAGTTGGTCAGAAAAGTCAGTATAATATTTGGAATCAGCTATCTATGGTTTACCTCTTTTTAAGATGATATCAGACTTTCTCATGGGGTATAACTTGGGTACACACCTCATGGGGTGTATGTTGCAGGTATAGCTGATAACTCAGGTAGCACTTAGAGACACCTTTGGGGTCATTGTAGACAGCATGTCACCTGAAGGAGAGCTGTGCAGCTCTGAGATCTGGCACAACTTCCTAGGCAACAGGCTGAGAGTTTCCTGTGCATAGATCTCCCTCAAATCCCAAGGGACCTCAGAGTCCCTGTTTAGTGATGGAGAGGCTAAATGAACCTCCCAATACACCTCATAAAATCTGCCTGTTACATGGGAGCAGGAGGGCTTTGAAAGCCTCCATCCTGTTAGATGTCCTGGAAATAACACACTCCTTTCCCCACCCTTGTGGCTGGCAGCTGGAAGGAAGGAGTGCAGTCCTGCTCCATCCCCTCTGCAGCGGGCATGGAGGTGTGGGAGCAGCCAGCACCCCAGAGGGAACAGCAGCACGGTGTGCACAGCAACAGCGCCTTGGCAGAGCTGGTGAAGAGACTTCACTGTGGTGAAGAGGGAGGTACAAGCAGGAGCTTGTAGCAAATAAATTACATTGCACTGCTGGCAAATAAATTGCATTTTACTACATGAGCTTTTGCAGGAAAATGTCAACAGATTTTCTTCAGGAGATGTAAAAGACCAGTGACCAATTATTCTGTCATATAAGAACAAAAAAAGTTGCCTGTGACTGCATCCTGGTAGCATCTAAATGTATGGCAATTTTGCATCTGGTTAACTGAAGTTTTTTGTCAAAATAAAACCTATGGCAAAAATCACTATTACTTCCATAACTGAATACCAGTTTTGCCAGGGTATAAATTATGCATGTGGCCATAGCCAGGATGTGACAAACCTCCCCTTTAAAATCCCATTAATTTCTAACACACCCAGCCTTGAAGTAACTCCCAGCCACAACTAAATTCCACATGAGACACAAATGCCATTAACTTCAGCAAGCTGTATCAGGCCCCAAAATAATTTTTCTGGTGGATCAGGATAACCATTGTTGCAGTCTGCCCCATCATTTTTGATATTCAAAGTCACCTTTAATTAGATTTCTGAAGCTGGATGAAAGCCAGCCTGCAATGACAAGCATTTCAATGTGGTGCTGCAAACACCACAAACAGCAGCTGATGCTGTTGTTGCCCTTGTGTAACCACTGAGTGACCCAGCACAGAATGGGAAGGATTGCACATTACATCTTGAGTTCTCTAAAGTTAATTTCCAAACTCAACTTTAATAAATCATGGAGCAGCATTTAATGTTTGAAAGGCTTGTACAAATTTTCAAGTTTGTACAAAACAGAAGAAAGGTACAATCAATCAAACCACTCAGTAACTATTAACAGAGATACAAATAAATACTTCTTTTTCAGTGGAGAATTAATACCCCATTTTCCCTGCTTTATATATGGCCTCTCAATTGATTCTCAATACATATGGTCATGAACTATGTAAGCCAACCTTTGATCTCTCAGTGTTAAAAAATTATTGTTGTAGCCTGTGTTAGTAACCCTGGTTTCTCTAATCTGTGACTCATTTGAAATTATATGCATCTCTTTTGGGCCTGAGACTAGTTAATCTTTAGAGCAGAAAGAATGTCAACACATTTGTTTTCATTCAAATAACAGAATCTACTTTTGGTGCATCTTCCCCCCATTTATAGATAAAACTGAAATTTTCATTATGAAGTGATCAGAAAAAAAATCATCAGCATTATCCATTTTCCTAAGATAGGGGTTTTTTGATACTAAACATATTGTGACCATTTAGAACAACAAAATAGGAGTCCAGAGTAAAGCTGTTAACTCAAGGTGATCCCATGGCTGGGAATAAAATAAAGTTCCTTTGCAGGAGCAGCTGCAGAGCCCTGTGTTGGAAGAGGCGTGATGCTTTTGAGAGAGCTGGATAGAGGCACCCGGGACTTGGGGACTGTGGTTCTTTCATGAGCTAACAGCCATTATGGGCACTCAGCTCCCTTCAACTCTCTGACAGCTCCTTCTTATCCCTAACAATCATTTAAATCTCCATAAGGAGCAATAATGGTGTTACAGGCCAAAGAATTGCCAGGGTTTCCTGCACTCTACTCACCAGTATATTAAAGGAAATGCAGTTTTGGACTTTTGCCATGGTGCCATAAGGCCAAACCAGGATCTTGTCATTTTGATGATAACAGTCTCTTATAATCCCATGTCAAAAGTCCATTAACTACTAAGGAAAGGAAGAAATGTCCACATATATATTTACAAATACATTTCATTAGTGCCTGGAGAAGCCAGGTTTCTCAGATCTATATACAGTGTGATGGCATAGTTGTAATGGTTCTTCATGTTGTGAACCAAACCTGCAAGCAAATGGCATGGGAGAAAAAAACATGCACCACTGAACAGAAATTGCCACATTGATGCTGGTTGAACCAGTCTGTTTGGGTGTTTACTCATATCCTATGAACTTCTCATCAGTGGGATTATTCTCTTTGGGGCCAGGAAAAGTTTATGGCATTTGTATTCCACTGATGAAAAAGTGGTGGTGGTGAAACCAGAGTTTGGATGCTTGTAATTGAGGAGGATTTTAGAACAACAGGGGAAAGCAAACAAAAGACAAATTTACATACCCTAGTGCCATCCTTGCTGCCCCTTGTTTCAGTGCTGTTTGTTCTGTGGAGAGATGCTACCCCTGTGGTGACTGACTGCCTTGTCTCATGCTAAAAACCTTGGCACTTTAGGGAAGATCCTAGCTTGAAGAGTCTTTGAATGAAAGTCAGGGTATGAAAGTCAGGGTGTTCTGCCAGACCTTGTCTGCCTTTCTCTTTGGAGATCAATCTTTCTTATCCCATTTCAAGGACATCTGTAGGGCAACACCAACTCAGATTTTCCACCTGGTCCAGTTTTTGATTGCACCACAGAAACTGCAGCTTTAGGAACTTTGGCAACATTAAGTTTTGGGTCCTACTGTTATAAACACCTAGAGAGAAAACTTCCTCTGCAGTTACAATTGTAGATATTCTGTGAAGTCAGCAAGAGTTTTTCAGTCACCAGCCAAAAGTAGGCATTTTTCCCCTCTCCTGTAAATTTTGTGCTTTCTTTTTGTTTTGCAAAGACTAAATCTGCTTTCATCTCCTGACTGTTGCCAGCAAACATCTTTTCAAATTCCAGAGGATGGCTTTCCTCTTTTATCCATAAAAATTCTCTGTAAAATTGATTCTGTTCTAGAGAGGTAAAAGTGGTTCTTCTGTCTCTGCAAAACCATTGCTTTCCATTTTACTGTGTATCTCTCTGGAATGGGTGCTTATAGCCCAGAAAGCCAACTGCATCCTGGGGTGCATCCAAAACAGTGTGGCCAGCAGGGCAAGAGAGGGGACTCTGCCCTTCTGCTCTGCTCAGCTCTAGTGAGATCCCTCCTGGAATGCTGCATCCAGCTTTGGGGTCCCCAGCACAGGAAGGACACGAACCTGTTGGAGTAAGCTCCAAAGAGCCAAAATGAAACCAGCTCACTTGGTTGGAGCACGATGCTAATAATGCCAAGGTTGTGACTTTGATCCATATACATCACTCCCATAAGAGTTGGTCTTAATGATCCTTGTGGGTCCCTTCCAACTCAGAATTTTCTGTGATTCTGTGATTAGAGGACTGTAGCTCCTCTCCTTCCAGGAAAAGATGAGATTTGGTTTGCTTAGCCTGGAAAACAGAGAGTTCTGGCATGACCTTACAGCACCATCCAGTACCTGAAGCGAGCCTATGAGAAAGATGGAAAGAGGCTTTTGACAAGGGCATGTGACAGGGCAAATGGGAATGTCTTCAAACTGAAAGAGTAGGTTTAGATTAGATATCAATAAGAAATTCTTTACTGGTGGTGACTCACTGGCACAGGTTGCCAGAGAAGCTGTGGATGCCCCATCCATGGCAGTATGCAAAGCCAGGCTGGGTGGAGCTCTGAGCAGCCTGGTCTAGTCAAAGGTGCACTGCCCATGGCATGAGGGCTGGAACAAATCTCTGAGTCCTTTTCAGCTAAAGACATTCCATGATTCCTGAGATAGATAGATAGATAGATAGATAGATAGATAGATAGATAGATAGATAGATAGATAGATAGATAGATAGATAGATAGATAGATAGATAGATAAGCCAACCTGTGTAAAATGATATCTTGCACTACCTGGGGCACCCAAAACATTATTCAAAAGAAGTTTGGGAAGTAAAACATATTTACAAAATATTCACAGTGAGGCACTGTGATCTCCCTTACAAACAGATCCTTGGCTGAATGGGGAATGCCCAGGCGCAGGCGTTCTTGCTCCCTCCTGTCCCTTTCACCCTCAATCCCACAAATCCCCCAACTCCCCACAATCCCACCAATCCCCCCAGTCCCCCCAGTCCCCCCAGTCCTACCAGTCTCACCAATCCCCCAATTGTCTCCAATCCCCCCAGTCTCCCCAATCCCACCAGTCCCACCAGTCCCACCAATCTCCCCAATCCCCCCAACGCCCCCAGTCCCCCCAGTCCCAGGCGGGCTCGGGCGGGCCCGGGGCGGTGCTGCGGGCGGCCGGCAGGCGGCGCTGCAGCAGAGCGCGGGGGCGGTCACGGTGCTAAAATGGATCGGTTTTCACTTCCTTTGCTCAAATACTGCCGATTGTGTCAGTCCAGGAGGGTTTTCTGATCTTTCCACCATTCACTAGTAGAAATCTGGAAAAAAAAATGTTTAAAAGGCATTTTGCACACTATTTACGTAGTATGCCACGAGAAGCCACGTGCTTGTGCCCCTCCACATTTAATTTCACATAAAATGGAACAATCTGCCTTTAAAATAGGTGATATAAATATTTGACATCTCAAAAGCTAAAAGGAAGAGGCCAGTGCCAGTAGAATGACTAACTTTAGCTTGTTCCCCTTACTCTATGCCTGGCTCTGGGAACAAAGATGACGAAAAGAATAAAATCAATTCCACTGATCTTCCCTCCTACGAATGTATCTTGTAGAAGAACTGCATTCACTTGACAATCACCTGGGCAATTCTCGATGACTGGTTCCTGTATTTGCTGTCAAAACCAGAATTCTTAGTTCACCAATGCACTTGTTCCATTATATGGCCTTTGTCACAGCCAATGATGGTTGTTATTCGCATGTTTTTTTTCATTTGATTAAACTAAATGTATGTCCAAGACCATGCAAGTCTGTAATAGATTTAGAAATTTGTTTGAAGACTCATTTGGTCTTCATAAGCTCGATTTCTTTAAAATCGTATGGGAAATGAGAAATGCTGTGAATGGTATTTCTTTCTTGAGTATTAACTGTTAACTTTTTTAAAAATAAGAATTTTTCCCCCTTAGTTGAGAGCAATATTTTAGGAAAAACTAAACTATTTCAATAATTCCTTCCACGATTCTTTAATGATCATTTTTGTTTTAACTGTCTGCAGAATTTCCAATGTGCTGCTCTGCAATGTGACAGACCGGGTGTCCTTTTGGTTTGTGGTCACAGATTCTTCCAAAAATGTGACAACTGTTCCTGGAAGCGTGGTAGAGGCAGCCATCAGGTACAGTCATTGCTTTTGCAATGTTTTCTTTCTTGTTTACTGAGGATGTTTTCTCTCTGTGGGCCTTGTATGAATAAGCACTCTGCCTCTTTAAGGATGAACTAATCCAAGTTGCTAAAACACTGAAGGGTCAGTATTCTTTAATGAATGTGAGATTAGAGGATGTTTAACAGCCGCACAGAATGCAAAGAATGTGAGCCTTAGGATTGTGACTTTGGAAAGAGTCTTTGTTGATGCTGGAGACTCAGAAGAAGTCTAGTCCCTTTCCAGAGCCCTACCTGTCGTGTGCTGTCCAATGTGTGGCACACTGCTCTCATCCAGCTGCCACAGTTCCCAGTGAGACAGCCTTCTTCCTCAGGTGATGGAAGGGCACACTTTCTGGGTGGGATTAACATAATTTAGCTTTCACTGCATGCTACATGCACATTTACACCTGGGCTAATGACCATAGGCTCCCTTGAAGTGCTTCTCACTAACAGTTCATCTGACTTAATGCAGAAGTCAGCTTTCACATGAGAGGAGCTCCTGTGAACTCCTCATGAGCAGAGCTGGCTGTGTCCTGGCTTGGCTTAAGCAATCTCATGCTCACATTCTTTTCATACCAGCTCATTCTAGAATGCCAGTCAATATCACAGTTGAGCATTGCTTGTACAAAGTACAGTGCACTACAAATCACTTTGCCTTCTACTATCACATTCTGTAGCAAGTAAAAAGAAGAATGTGGAGCTGACAAGGAAAAAAAGAAAAAAATGGGATAATCTGACTTCAGTGGTCCAAAAAACCTACACCAGAGGTTTATAGGGATGAGTCCCTCAAGCATCATAATGCACATGTATTTCTCAAGCATGGAGTGGAAAATGGATCTCTTTGTTTTCAGGCATTCTATGCTCTGTCTTGAAAATTCGTGTTATCTCTATGGAGGTGTAATGCCTAATTCCTGATGAATGACTATGCGTTCTTTTGGAAAGATTAATTTAATCTTATGAGCAGATTAAACTATTTCCTACAGAGACACCAAACAATAGCTTCATAGCATTAGTGGAGGAAGCAGATTATTTATTCACTGAAGCTCTCTGTAAGAGTGCTGGAATGCGGGGGTTTTGCATTTCTGTTATTCTTTGATACATTCAGTAGCATAAGCTGATTTATTTAAGTCTTTTATATGCCCTGTTTGGCACAGAAATTGGATGCTGTTATTGTTTGGTTTTTAACTGTTGTCTGTCACCTGATAAAGAATATGCTATTTATGAAAAGTTTTAATTCCTACCTAATTTAAAAACAAGAAATAAAATGTTCTATAAAACTACAATGCTTTTTGTTCAATTGCTTCTGATTGTAGGCTTCCATACAAAACCTTTATTATAATTCTTTATGGTAGGGTAGCACACAACACTAGTCATGAACTAGATGAGAGTATGAGAGTCCTACAAAGTAAGAATAAAGAGGAAGGTAAACCATGTCAGAACTCTGTATGATACCCAAGGTTTTGCATAATATACAAGATATAGTTATGCATATGCAAACATGAAAATGCACTTGTAGTTGCCTGCATGTGTTTCAGCACATAATTCTGAAACTCAAGCCATTAGATGAGGGTGCACAAGGCTTAGTTCAGCTGTTCACAATGACCCTTTCATATCAGTAAGGAAATCTTTCCTAAATGGCAGACGGCTTATGGAATTATGGGTCTTAAAACATGCCATGGCTTTCAGTCCTGCCCAGGAATGCTGACTTTCCTTTAAGGCTAAGAACTTCCTGTTTAAGGGACAGCCAAACATTATGATTTCCAAGAAGAGAAATTTGTTAAATCTTACCTGTATTTCCCATATATCTTTTCTCAGGAAAAACTTACTCTGTGGTAAATAAGTCAAATTGTATACAAAAAGAGCTGCATTAATTCATCCAACTGCTATCAAAAAGAATCTCTCGAGACCAATATATGTAATCCATTTGATTAAAAAATTTTAACATTTGGAAAAAGCTAATGAAAGATACTTCTAAAGCCTCTTAAGGCTGCTTAGATTTAGATCCAGAAATATCTTACAGGCAGTTAAACGCTTACAGGCAGTGAAAATGGGTGAAGATATCCACTAAAGGATAGCAGTTGTACTACTTCTGTAAAAAAGCATATTTCTCAGACTTACAGTTTCTCATATGGAAATAGAAAAAATGTGGAAAGTACAAATCCCTTTAGCTGCCTCCTGCAGGGAAGAAGGACATGTTGACAATAGGTGTGGATTCTTCCAGACCAAATTGTATCCTGTGCCTCATGGATCTAATAAAATCTACAGCAGCAGGGGCAGATGTACCAGCCCATAATATGCAGGATGGTTTAGTTTGAGGCACTAGGGGGAACTGTAAGTAAATCCTGCAAGTACTGAAAGGTAGATCTGCCACTCCTGTGCTAATCTTGAATGCTGCTTGAGAAAGGCAACAGAGCCAGCCTTACAGCTTACCACCTGCTATGTCTTCAGGACATGGTTCAAACCAGAAATAAATAATAATATCATACCTCAGGTTTTGTCTGTATTTCCCAGTTTTTTAGATAAATGCATATGGAAATCTGGTGTTCTAAGTGTGTGGGTGTCTATGGATTACTAAGGTCTCTGTTACAGTCAAGGTCTGTGTAATCCTACCAATATCACAGAGTCGTAAAATCATAGAATCACAGAATCATTTAGGTTGGAAAAGACCTCCAAGGTTGCGAAGTTCAACCTTTAACTGAACCAGCACTGTGTCAAGCAGACCATGGCATTAAGTGCTATGTACAGTTGTGTCGTGAACACCTCCATGGATGGTGACTCCACCAATCCCTGGGCAGCCTTTTCCAATGCTTAACCAGCTTTACAGTGAAGAAAATTTTTCCTGTTGTCCAACCTGAACCTTCCCTGGTGCTGTTTGAGGTGATGTCCTCTTGTCCTGTTGCTTGAGAGAGTCACTTCTGAGCCCCACTAATGGTAGACAACATCCTTTTCTTCATCATGCTGGGTGACATTCAGCCCTGCCTAACTTGCAGCACATTCATGAAAATTCCTTTTATTTTCTACTATCTTTTAAACTTGTAAAATACCTTTTTACTTGTAAAACTTGTAAAATACCTTTATAAAGAGTTGTGATGTTTTTCTTTTTGTGGTTTTTTTTTTTTTTTTCTCCTGAAGGATGAACCGGAACAGAATCAACAATGCCTTCCTACTGAGTGACAAAACACTGCAGTTTCTGAAGATAACCTCAACCTTATCACCTCCTGTTGAACCCTCTACACCTGTCTGGCTTATTGTATTCGGTGTTGTTCTTTGTCTCATTGTGGCTGGGATTGTTTTCCTCATTGTTTCGGGGATTCAGAAACACAAGAAGTAAGCAGCCTAGCCTTTCTTCTGTTTGAATGGAATGCTGGTTAGTTAGGTCAGCTGAGCTGGTTTTGAGTTTCAGAGCAGCCTCAGCCAGATTAATGCTGTGCATCCTTCCCTAGCTAGGTAAAGATAACCCATTCTCCTTTCCTGAGGGAAAGACTTAAAATCTTTAACAGTAAAGTATAGATGCCTTAGTAATTTTAGGACGTAATAAGGAAATGGAGGGTGCAAGAGTATGATCCTGGAGGCCACCTAACTAGAGATGAGCTTTAAAAAGACAATTGATGTCATTCTTGTGAGGGTTTATTGTGACACAGGTGAGTCTCCTCTCACAGACCACCCACACAGCTACCAAGAGGAGGATGTCTGGCACTGACTGTGTCCCTTCCAGGGCAGGAGTGTCAAAAGCTGGTAGGGCTAAAAAACCTGTGCTGCTGCAGCTTGAGAAGACTCAGTAGAGCACACAGTAATGATTAATGTATGGCTGAAGAGGGTCTGCTCACTGGAACAGAGCAGGGTTTCACTTACTATTCATGACCTGATGAGCCCAAAATACCCAGCCCTTCACAGGTTCATGGCCAGATCTCCCCATGAGCTTAGGAGTTTTTCTGGTGGTAAGATAGGAGAGAGATACCCTCTTTTCCTCTCCGTTTCTGCCCTGGTGGCACTGGTGAAAAAGAGAAGAGTGTTCACGCTTCCCTATTGTGAGCATGTGGGAGCAGCACAGAGAGCAGGTGGGGTTTTGGTCCTGCCATCTCTGCTGGCTCTGAACTGAGCATAAGGAATAGAAATTTCTCAACTGAGTTGAGATTCTGCCATAGAAGTTCAGCTTCTGCCTTGCTTTTGGCTGCCACAGAGTTTAGGTTTACACAAAATTGTGACTTCAGCAATAGATTCATACAGGAACAGCAGAAGAACTGAAAAGGGTAAATTCCTGCTGATAACCAGATAATATCACAATTATTGACTGTATAATGGATTGTATCCCCAAATACATCAGAACAAGGAATTAATATATGAAAAGTGGTATGTTGCAGAGACGTCTCCTTTCTGTGTTTTTATTATCTTGAAGAATGTTAAAAGACCTCATAACAGCACTTGTGAAGGTTAAGTGCTTCCCACAGAGAAACTTTAGTATTGTAGTCAGAATCCCTTCAGTTATATTTTGCAATCAGAGGAGTTGAATGAATTTCCAGAACCCCTTTCTGTTTTCAAAAAAACCACACCAAATTCAGCAAACAATAGATGAACTGCTGTTGGGGAAAGAGTCTGGGAAGGTATTTGGAATCTGTGGATAGTTAAAGGCCTATCACAACCATGCTGTGTGGACTGAATTATTTCATGCTCTAAATGCAGGCAACCTCTTTTGTAATACTGAATGATGTAGCTACCTGAAGCCCATACCTGCCCTCTGTGGCATCATGGCTCTGTGTTTCTTTATAGTGTCTAACTTTAAGGGGGTCTTTGAATGTTTCACATAAGTGTAATATAAATAAACTATGATAAATAGCTGTGATTTTTCTAGCTAAAATAATCACTTCTGCTTCATATCATGCTGAAAGACAGGATTACCCCCTGTATTATCAAAATAACTCATCTGAGCTTGAGCAGTTCCCCTCAATATGGTGTAAACTGCATGCTTTTATCATCACACTGCTATCAAAATGGCTTGTTGTTGCCTGCCTGTGCTCACCTGGCACCCTCTCTGTCTCATGCTCTTGTCTTTTTAGTTCCTGTGTTTTTTTCACTTCTCCCTCTGTTTCCCTACCCTACCATTACCTATAACCTTTCCTCAGAGCAGGTTCATCTGTGGCTGAACTCTAACCCTCCTTTCACATCAATAACATCTGCAGGCAGGGGCTGGGAAGTGAGAGAGAGGGTAAACCAAGCATATATTTCTTCTATCTATGTTGCAAGGACTGGAGAGCTAAAAGTGATGGTCTGGGATATTTGGCTTCTTGGAAATAACAAAAAGCCAGACATGAGAGAAAAGGATTTCAAAAGCGCTGATCTCTGTGTCAGACACTGAAGTGACCAGGTTTTATAAGACTTCAGCATGTCCAGTAATTAGTTTTCTTATAATTCTGTCCAGAGCTTACATAATGGAAGCTGCTTGCCTAGTAAGCTGCATTGGAACTCTGGCCCTAAGGATGGTGTTGTCTTCTCATAAATCTGGGATTTTGTCTTTAAAGGCCTTTAACGTACCATTTAAATACCTCAGTTGAGATAAGACCAAAAGCAAGTGCTCCGGGCTGTCTGTGCTCAGGGTGTCAGGGAAGGGGAGTTGGCCAGCAGAGGAGTTTCAGTGTTGAGTTAGACTCAAGCATCACTTATTGAACTGAGAGATTTGCTGAATTCAGTGCCTACAGTGAGCTGGGGCAGACACACTGTCTCCCAGACTTGTGCTTGTTCTCCTGCCCTTGCAGGAATAGGATACCTCCGCCTACAGCAACAGATTAACCACATGCCCAGAGCAGGATCATCCTCTAGTCTGCCCTGAACTAGCCCAAATTCTCCCCTTATCCCCCAAAATCCCATCTGCAGCAGGGGCCATAAGCATTTGCCTTGGGAAGAGTGAAAACAGAGTAAGCACACAGTCTTTCCCTGTATTAGTTCTCCCAGGAATTAACTTGCAGCTGTGGGCCTTCCTGAGCTGGATTTGGTCTTCTTGTGGTAACTCACAATATTTTCTCTTCCCTTAAGAGTCACCCCTTGGATTCATGGAAACTTTTAGCTTCTCTGAATTCCTCTGGTAATGAGTTTCACACATCTTCTACTCCTCTCATTTCTTTTGAACCTCCTTCTTAGTAACTTTTATGTTCTGTCCCCACAGTTCTGTATTAAAGAGCACTCCTTTTTATCAATGTAAGAGCAGCCAGAGGTCAGAGGTTCCTGCTACTACACCCCAAATTTATTTTAACAAGTCTGTAACCACAAGAATCTCCCAAAGGCCAATAAAATTTTATTATTGTTAATATCTCTGTCCTTAGGAGTTACACTGAGTCAGATTCTTACCGTTGTCCTGAGTCAGGTTGTTACAGTACACGTTGTGAGATAGGAAGAAGCAGTGCAGCTGACCTTTGGGTTCCTTGTCCTCTGAAACCGCTGATGCTGCAGGCCATAAAGTACAGCAGGTTTTTCAACTCTGAACTAGTTGTTCTCAAGGTCAGAATAAATCTGGAATTAAAGGAACATCATGACCTGTTGACTGATATTTGTTTATTACATCTTCTCATGATTGCATTTTAGAGAATTTTTACTTGGGTTTTTTTTAATGTAGATAATTTTATTCAACCATTATTATAATATGTTTTTGGGACCACTGGAGTCTGGAAAAGTGAAAGCCATGCAATTGTTTGACATAGAAAACAAAAGTTTAAAATAGTGGGTAGGAAGGTGGCTGTTAATGAAGTTTGAAGGAAAAATGCAGATTTGCAGCACTGAGATTAGCCAAGAAAGTAATCATGAATGTTCTGAAGAAGGTAACCATGAATGTTCTGAAGAAGGTAAACATGGATGTTCTGAAGAAGGTAACCATGGATGTGAGGGCACCCAAGTCTCCACATTTGGAAGCTATAGTTAGTCCAAGATTGATCTGTTCCTAAAAAATATATTTTATTTTGTACTGATCATGGAGTGAGATCTATGAGATCTATGACATACATTGCAGACAGCGTGCTTAGTATAGACTTCATGAGTTAAAAAAAAACCCAAATAGATTTAGAGATTTTTTTTTCAAATTTTGTTTTGCCCTAGCTTTTCTTTTGCACCTTCTAGTCATGTTGCAGACTAAGAAGGTGAAATAATATTTAAAACATACTTACAACATGTCTACTTCAGGTTTTCTGGTCTCCAATTCTGAGCTCAAACTGCTAAACTAGGGCTTCCAATCTGTGGGTTCCCCAGCTGTTGCATTAAGATACACCCATCTGATATATTTACTACAGCAAGGAAGTACACCAGATTGTGCCTTTAGGAGCATAACCTATGACAAACTTCTAAATAATACGCAGTTTTCTTTCTGTGGAATAGAGTGCTGCAGGTCAATAGAATAAGATGATCTTTTCTTTCTTGTTTCTAGAAAGAATAAAGAGTCAACAGAAGCAGAAAATTTAGAAGAGAAAGTTGAAGTGACACTAGAAAATGGGATTCCTTGTGAAGCACTGGATTTAAAAGCAGGCCACATTAATGGAGTCTTTGCAGCAGATGATGAACGGTTCACGTCCCTATGAAATGCTGCCATTGCGCTCTGGTGGTTTTCTGAAAGACTCCTGTGCCTGCCTTTTCTCGTCACTGCTCCTGAATGTCAAACATGAAGACAAGAGAAATGTCCTTTCACGTAATTTCCCTTGAGAGAAACTTTTGCTGATAACACGTACACTCAAACCTCCATTACAGTTCTTTTTTCATGAGCAATGCAAATAAGAAGGCCTCAGACGATATCCAGAAAAGATTTCCAGAAGATGTGTGGAAGAACAGGGTTGGAACCTGCTTTGTGCCAGGCATCTCATTTTTAATGATTATTTGAATATGTGCATTGTTTGTTTTTCCCTGACATAAATGTGAAATTGCATTATTCCTGAATGTCACTGGGGGGATCATCTATCATTGTCAACTCTTGATGGGTTTTCTTTCAAGCCATATGCAAAAGTGTCTTTGTAAAATTACTTCTGTTTGCTTCTATGTAGTATGCCTTTGGATGGAACAGTCATCAGTGCATGAAAGTTTTCATTTATTGAGAAACAAAAAAGCTTTCACAGCCTCTGTAAGACCAGGTCAAAATACCTGGATCATCTAAAGCTCTGGGGCTAGAAAAAAAATCTGGTACTAGAAGTGTTTTTTACTTAACTGTCAAAGTTACAGATTATGTTAGCTGGAAATTAAAAGCTACAAAACTCTGAAATTTGTTGTAATGAAAAGCTGCAACAAAGGGCAGATCTTCCACAGGTGCAGTGTTTAATGGCCCAGCTCTCATTAAATCATAGAATCACAGGCCAGCCTGGGTTGGAAGGGATCTTAAGATCATCGAGTTCCAATTCCCCTGTCATGGACAGGGACACCTTCCACTGGACCAAGTTACTCAGAGCCCCATCCAGTCCAGCCTTGAACACTTTCAGGGATGGGGCATCCACAGCTTCTCTGGGCACTCTGTTCCAGTGACTCAACAACCTCACACTAAAGGTTTTTTCTAATCTAATCTAATCTAATCTAATCTAATCTAATCTAATCTAATCTAATCTAATCTAATCTAATCTAATCTAATCTAATCTAATCTAATTCTGCAGTCTTTCAGTTTGAAGCAATTCCCCCTTGTCCTGTCACTACCTGCCCTTGTAAATAGTCTTTCACAGCTCTCTGGAAAAGTCTTGCTTACAGTTTTTAATAATAAAGCTAGAGTAGATTTCCAGCATAGCCAGCCTGGGATCAGATGAACCTTCATGTTCACGTGATAGGTGGATAACTTTTGAAAGGATTCAAGGTGTGAAACACCAACTTGTTTGGTTTGGTTCACCTGACCTGGATAAGTGACAAAATTCTGTCTGTCTTCAGAAGCACTGGTCCAGAGAAATGGGGAGTTTTGTGTGTGGGTAACTGTAGAAACAGAATGGAAAGGTGTTGAAGCAAAATAGTGTATCTGCAGTCACTATGCATCCCCCACATCACTGGAGGCAGGATTTGACCATTAGCCATCCTGTTTCCAGTGTCATGTTTAGAAGCAATACTAGAAAACCCCTTTGCTTATTAGGATTATTTCATCAGACTCCTCATCAACAGGAACAGGCTTAAACAGAGTAAAAGCTGCTCGTAAAGGACCATCCAGTGTCCTGAAGGGTACAAAGCTTTCTTGTTTCCCAGGGTGGCAATCCTGCAGCCTTTTGGCTGTGTTGAGCACCTTTGATTTGTCTCAGTACTGGCTTTTGGGACAATGTCAGCAGAAAGGGAGGAATGGGAAGGAGAAGGGAAAGCAGCAGGGTGAAAGGGGAAAGCTGAACAGGGGAAGCACAACTCTAGGGAAGGCAGGGGAGAGGAAGGCTAAATACAAAATAAAACTCTGGAACCCACTAATCATTTGCGTCATGTGGTCTCATTTGTCTTTGATGTCCTGCTGGTGGATCCCTCTGGACAAAGACTGCATCATCTCTGTGTCCCAGTGTGTGCTGCTCCATTCTGAAAAGGATTAATAAAGTTGGTTATTAGTGATAATATCTCAGTGCTTCAAAATTACCATCCACAACATGTGGATGTACTTCTCACAGGAATGTCGAAGATGAAGCTTGCCAGTGTTGGAGGGGAAATATTGAGTACAGTGTTATTACTGCCTCGGTCATTCCTCCAAGGTCTCTCATGCAGGCAAAGTTTTATTGAGGTAATTCAAATCCCATCATTTCTAAACCTTCACACTTTTCCCATTCTTTGCATGACAGATAGCTACACCTCAGTGTGACCACAATGGATTGCTGTGACTGCAGCACCTCTGCAAAAACCTGTGAAAGATTTTGGTGAGAACAGCTTAGCAGTGCAAGAGCAACCTCAAGCTACAGATTAAGAATTGCTGTTATCCTGCATCATACTATATGATACTGAAATAAAATTCTCTTGAGATGAAAAAGGGCCAAGCTTATCTGAGCATACTTCTCAAGGCCTGAGTGATGGTTCAGTTCAGCCCATGGCATTGGCCACCAATTTGAAAACAGATTGAAATCCTCTGAACAAGACATTATGCAACGTGGACTGACTGTGGTGGTAAGTGTTTAATCAGTGCCTTCCTTACAGCTCACCTTTTAGCAGCATAATTACTTTACAGCAGTTTGGCTTAATTTTCTGCTAATGATGATATGAGAATCACCCAGAGCATACATCTAACTTGCCTCTCTGCTGACAGAAAATGGCTTGAGAGAAGCAAATGATACATGAGCAGCCATATACCACGTTTAGCAACACTTTGAAGTCAGTGTAGGTATTGGCTCCTTCACTGAAATAGATACCACAAATGAGGTTAATCAAGGTCACAGTGCTACAGGAGAAATAAATCTCTTTTCTAGTCTGTGCAGTAGGATCATATTAGAAAACAAAGAACACTTTGATTTGGTACAGCCTGTCCTCCAGAGCCTTCAAATGGTACAACAACAGTTTATATCCCTTGAGGATCTGTCCCAGATATTTTATGTAATTTCCACTTTTTTTTTATTTCTCTAAAAAAGAGAGCACCTGGATCCAAGCCCTGATAATAAACAGGAAAGTGAGTAACAAGCAATATAGACTATATGGTGAACTTCTTCCTAAAACAGTGAGTTGGTTCTGCTTTCAGTTATATTTGTACTGTGCCAATGAATTTTAAAAAAGGCACATGGTGTGCCCAAGACTGAACTGTTTCATTTTCAAGAGTTGTGTTTGAGAAAAGAGAGGAGAAAGGAAAATTCAATTAAATGAAGCAATAAACCCAGAGAAGTTCTGTTTGAAGAAAATCTGCAGCATTTATCACTAGCTCCACATCCCTGGCAAGCTGACATTTCAGAGAGGACATTTACAGTTCTGTTCAGCTTACTTGAGAGAAATCATTGATGTCTACACTAGAATGAGCACAAATCATGCACGAGTAAGTTGTTTACACTGTCAGTCATTAGCTGCACATTTGGAGTGCTGAAGAACATCGGTATAAAGAGTCTGTCTGTGGTACTCAGCCCTAAACATCTCCATCAGCCCACCTTGCAGCCTGGTACTCAGTATTCCTGGACCCAGTATTCCCCTGGGGCTCTCCAGTGCTGAGGAGCCTGTGGGAATGAGCTCATGGGCCTCATGCACACTATATGCTCCTGTATGTTTGTCTGTCCAAGTACAACATTTGCTTCTATCATACTGATCTTCATGGAGAACTCTTTCCTGGCTGAGCCTTCATAAAGTAGCCCCTTTATTCTACATTTTGAGGGAAGCCAGTCCATTTTTTCTGCTGTTGTTCAGAAAAGAGATGAGTGAAGTGGGTCCAAGAAGTCTCAGGGCAGGATTCAAGTCCTGTTCCTTCATCACTGACTGAGTATGAAATAATTCCCAAATTAATAGAAATCACAGTATTAGCACAAGAGCTTTTGGTTTGATGATTTCTTTCAAGAACTGGATGACAGTTTTGACCAAGCAAACAGAGTTATCACATCTTGACAGAAAGAGTTTTTCATGTGTAAACTCCCACATTTGGGAAAACAAATTACTTTCAAGCTCAGGGAAGAAGTGCATCAAAGACGTGAAGCAACTCAGTGAAAACAGGGAGTCTGTGATCCTAGATACCCTTAAAACATGGCTCAGATGCCCTCAGAAGTTTGGTCAGTTCATCAGTGCAGTAATCTGTGACTCATGAAATGAGCTGCATTAACTATGCCAAGTTTTTATAGAAAATGCATTGGCCAAGTGTCCACAATCCATTAGCAATGAGCAATCTGTGCTTGGCTTTCCATGAGCACCTCCTTTTGGCCTCTCATGGTTTTGGTTTCCTTTTTATGTGGCGTGCAAGAAGGGATGTGTGCAATGGAGTGACACCACAGCTTCCTACACAAACAGACAATTGCTAATGAAAAATTTGGACAGTTAGATGCCTAATTTGACGGTCTGAACTTGCTGTTTTTCAAACCATGTGAAGCTAAAGAACATCGACAGTGATGAGTGGTTCACTCTTGCCAGCACAGATGTGCCAGTATTTTCAGTTTTGTGGATACATTAAGCTCTGGGGATGCACTTCGCATAAAAGACCTGTGTTTTAACTGGATATTTTGTGTCTGCACTGACATTTGCCTCAGTTCAGAATAATTTTTCCCTTATAGCTCAGATCCAGCTTTGTTCTGAGTAAAGTAAGCAGGTTCAGTAGGAACTGAATTTGACTTTAGATGAAAAAGGAAAGTTTGATTTTGTTAGTCTGTCCTCTTCCTACCAGAATCCGTGTCTGCTGGCTGGCCAAGGAACAGAGGGTGCTGAGGAAAAAATAAGCTCACGAGGAAGTCAAGTACACTTTAAACTCTTCAAGAAAAATGAGAAACTCAATGTCCAAAGCCCCGAAGGAAGCACTAGACCCCCTAGAACTTATGACTGAAGCTCATCCTAGATTATCTTTAATCATCTAGGTTAAATCAAGATTTAAGGATGGAGAAATCTAAGAAATCTAAGAGTGTTCTTGCATTATTTCTCTATCACCTTTGCTTTTCTTCTATAATTTGAATTATAATTACTACAAATTACAGTAGGTAGCTTTTATCAGTTGTGGACCAACAGGAATTTTAGACTTTGGACTAATATCTTGATGATACTGTATCTAAACAACCTTGCAGGTGCTGATGTGCAAACACATGCTCACTGTAAAATGAACTGGGACCACTCACTTAGTAAAACTGAAGTGAGAAACACATGTTGCCTGGATGCAAAGCCATGTTTCAGAAGATCAATACCTTTCCCTTCATTATTGGGGAAAGGAGTTTTTTTGTAAAGGGCAAAATGTAAGGGGTGCAGAATATTGTACCCCTGAGTGGTTGCCTCTCCTTTACCTTTAGAGTATATGGTTTTGATTTTTATTGTAGCCTTCAAATTAACACTTTATGATACCCTAATTTAATCTGCCCGTTTGTACACTCATCTTCCTAAAAATCGTTCAGCTTCTAAGCTTTCTCCTAAACTTTGCAAGAACATTTTGGTTTCCTGACACTTCAGGAAAGTGAGAGCATCTTTACACAGTTCCTGATGTCCTCAGATCTGAGGCTGGCCCCTGTGCATGGAGCACTCTCCCCTTGGGAATGCTGAGCACTCTCTGACTTGGGAAACAGCCTGTGGCAGCCTTGGGGTGCAGTGGAGCTGTGTGGATGGAGGTGACAGCTTTTTTTAGGTCTGAAAAAGAAGAACAGGGAGCGAGTCAGCCTGTCTTGGGACAGGTGCTCTGGGAGGTCACTGGGCGGTGGCTGGGCAGTCCACCTGCAGGAGAGGGTGCTCTCCGGAGAGCAGCCTCCCCTCTCTTCTTCCCCTCCGACACAGAGGTCCGGAGTGTGCACAGCAGGTGGGAAGCGTCTCTTGCTGCCTTTACCTCCGTTCCTGCTGGGCAACAGGGAATTCATCCGGCCAGCCGCTTGTCTGCCCTGTCTCGTTCCCGCAGAGGAAGAGCAGCTAAGCGCAAACCGCGATGCTCCAGCTGAGGCTTCGTGCTGGTGCCTTTGGTGATTCCGGTGTCGAGCTGGACGGGCCGTGCCTCCTGCAGGGGAGGGCTGCCCACCCTCCCCGCTGTCACACGGCTCCGGTCCCCCGAGAGAGCGGACACCAGGAGCTCATGAAAACCTCCTCTTGTAGGCAGGGCTGTGTCCCAGCGGGGGAAAGCCCCTCTCGAAGCTCGCAGCTGGGGAGACGGGGTGACAGGGTGACAGGGTGACAGGGTGCCAGGGAGCCAGGGTGACAGGGTGACAGGGTGCCAAGAAGCCAGGGTGCCAGGGTGCCAGGGAGCCAGCATCCCAGCGCCAGCCCTGGCGGGAGGGCTTTCATCTGAGAAAACGCGGATGGCACGCATGCAGAAGAGTCAGTCATGTGGGAGAAAGGCTGCTCAGGGGATTACAAGGACTGTTTGCCTGTTTGCCCAGCCCCCGGTCCGAAGCACGAGGAAGAGGAGAGGATGCGGGGTTGCCCTCCAGCGATGCCCAGGTCGAGACAGCGCGGCCCCTCTGCAGGCACTGCTGCAGGGAGATGTGCGGAGGGGCTGAAGCCGCCCCTGGGCTGTTCACTGCCTCCACAAAGCCGCTTCACGGGAGGCCCCAGAGCAAGGGTTTGCCAGGTATTTGCAGCGAGCTGCTCTTTGGCAAAGGGCAGAGCAGTGCCAGGGAGCGGGCGCAGCCCCGTGCCGGCGCTGAGGTGGCTCTGCCGTGGCAGCTCGTTTTCCCTGGGATGGATGATCCAGGAATGCTCCAGGACAGGCAATCCCGGCGCCGTGAGGAGCTTTCAGAGCCCTTCTTCACAAAGTGGGCACTGAGGAACGCTTCTGTCCGTCTTTTGTGCGCTAGGCAGAATGACAAAATGTAACAGAGAGCCTAAACAGCGCTGCTGTGTGCAACAATTGTCCTGATAATGGTATTTTACGCCATTTTAAGGGTATGTGGTGCCCAATACACAACACAGAGGGTTTTTATTGAGGCATGTCCTAACTGCAATTCTCTGTTATTGCAGTCCTAGCTTCATAGCACGGCTCAGCCAACAACATAAGTGGTGAGGCAGAAAACTGCTCTGACAGAGCCAGAGTTCAGATGGACATCGGTGGGCAGCGCTTCCAGCAGATGTCACACAACTCGTGTGACACCCGGGGACAGCACTGGGAGTACCAGGTAGGAGCTGGGAGCCACAGCCCCGCTGCAGACGGGCGGGTGGAGGGGAGGACTGGCACACGGGAGGACAAGGAGCCTGTGTCAGCACTCAGCTTGCAGGCAGCCTTTGTGCTGTGGCAGTGGCAGACTGACACAGCCCTTTGCCCCTGCCAAGCAGGCTGGCTGCCATCGCACACAGCAGTGGATTTCACTGAGGCGCTGTTCAAACCCCCAGCTGCTCTCCACCCAAACCCTTGCCTTGCTGCCTTGCCTTGCTGCCCTTGGAGATTTGAATTTCCTGAAATGTCTCGAGGTGCTTCCCTTTCTTGGCTGTTTACTGTTTTGTTTTTGCTGTGGTACAATTGTCTTCATGCTCCCATCAGCTTTCCAGACCAGCATGAACATCCACCACAAGAAATGCTCCTCACCCAAGCATGGATGGCCATCACCATCTCTGGCTATGTAAATAAATACTCCCAGTAAGAGCCTGGCCAATCTGCAGAAAGCCTGCTGGGCTAGTAAAGCTGACATAATCAAGTCTCCATCACCCCAGAGGGTGGCTGGGCACTGCAACAGGCTCTCCAGGGAAATGATCACAGTACCAACCCTGTCAGAGTTCAAGAAGGACTCGGATAACACTCTCAGGCACATGATATGAGCCTTGGAGTAGTCCTGTGTGGGGCCAGGAGTTGGACTTTGATGATCCTTGTGAATCCCTTCCAACTCAGGATATTCTAGGATTCTATGATTCTACAAATCTCCCATATGTCTTCTCAATGTGTCTCCCATATGTCTTCTCAGTGGGAGCAAATCCATCCATGAAGGTTTGATGTGCTTGAGGCTCAGAGACTCCTCACTGTTCCAACACAGTTTTTCAAAATGTAGCTTTGTGCTAATTCATCTCACAGCTTATTTTTTCTCTTGTGTAAAGGCAATAGCAAGAAAGGAGGAGTGTAATTATTGTATTATTCCTCAGATATGATATCAAGGTTTGCATTTAGGTATGCAACAGAAAAGAACTCAGAAATATGGCTGAGAATTTGCAGCATATTTCAGCGTGACTCTTTCTGCTCCATTCCAGCTCACTGCAGTGCTTGCACACACATTTAAATGCAGGTGCAGAAGCAAGCCCTATGTGAAATGAGGTGACACCTTTTCTACCCTATGGGTATCCCCTAGAAGTATCCTGCTTTTTGAGGGCTCCTGGGCTGTGCATTTACCCCTGGGGTTTCAGGCTGTGCACGGACAGGTGGTGGCAGCAGGCAGGAGTGAGGAGCAAAGGTGACTCCTGCACCATAACAGAGAGGTGACAGCTACCAGGGCTGCCTCTGGACAAGCAGAGCACTGTAAAGGGGGAAAAATAACACCTGCATGTAAAAAGGGAGTTTTGAATCAGCCAGCCCTTTTACAGTACCCTAAAAAGTACCCAGTTCAATGATTGTGTAATTAACTTGCCAGCATAGAGGAGAAAATAGGAGAGTTAAAGTGAAGAGTCAACACAGCCCCTGTTCTCTGCTGGAGAAGAAGAAATCAAGGTAATAATAGGCATAATTCTCTGCTCTGACAGACAACAGCTGAAACAACAGCACAAAAACCTTTCATCATTTCACCATGTGACAGTCTCACTGGCAAATTGAGAAGCAATGAGCAAGACAAGAATCACAAAAGGCACATAATTACTTGGAAAACAGGCTTTGTGGTTCTCAGTCAAGAGCAGGGGTCATTTTAATATCTCTCCTGGGCTTTACTGTGTCCCATATCATCTGGATGTGAGAAGAGAATATCTATCTATTAACAGGTTTTTGGGCATTGCCAAGCACTTCCAAGGGAGTCCTTCAAAGGATTACAATTCCAAATGATCATAAAATTTTGAAAAATGGACTGAAATCAGTGCAATGCGCTTCAGCCCAGACAAATTCACAGTGCAGTAATTGGTGCCACCCTAGAACCAGATGTACAGAGGCAAAAGAAAAAAAAAAAAAGGAATGGCTGAGCAAGTAGCACTACCAGAAAGGTCTCAACTGGAATGTGAGTTGATATTAATTAATGTTGCCAGAAAGAAGGTGTGTATCAGTGAGGCACTGCATGTAACATGTTCCAGTGATTGGATTCCTGGTCACTGATACAGTTTTAGTTATTTGCAGATGTGGACACCATCACTAAGGGCCCACAAAACGTGGCAAGTCTGGATGGCACCAAGAAGAGCAACATGAAATTTAGGGAACATGACCTCTGGGGAAGGGTTGAGTGAATGTTGTTAACTTTCACTTGAAAAAAAACTATTGTTAGAAGATTGCACATGGATGAGAGAGATCAGTCACCCCGGTCCACAGCACGTGGGTACCACAAGATATTGAAGCTGGGTGTTTCCTCAAGGTGTTTCCTCAAGGTGGTTGCTTTCTGGCTGTGCTTGCCAGGTGCTTGTTGCTGGTGGCCCTGCTGAGGCTGTGCTGGGTTCCCAAGGGCTCCTGAGGGCTGGATCTGCTCTCCAAGGTTTGGCAATGAAGGGGCTGATTCCTGCTGCTCCCAGGCAGACTCATGGTGGTTTCACAGAAACTCTGCTGGGAATGGGAGACCAACCCTGTGGATGTGGCTTCAGAGTTGCATCTCAAAGCAAACCCCCACAAGACCCAAAACAAAACCAACCATGTGATCCTGAGCAGAAATAGGCTAGTTTAAAAAATACTAAGTCATTGTCTGATCGATAACACTCGATCTAAACTGCATTTCCAGAGCTAATTCATGCATTGATTTTCCCATTGATTTGCAGTAACTGCTGGGTTCCTAGCTAGATTAGCAAAGGTATTCAAATATTAAGATGGAGTCATTTTAGTAGCCTTAGTCACCTTATACTTAAATCCAGTTGATTTATAGTTCAGATTAGGTCTCTGCACAAGATGCTGTGATTCCACAAAGTCTCTTGCTGCTTTTTGATGGCTCAGTGAACACATTTAAAATTCAGGCTTTTTATGCCCCAATTGCTTTGAAAAGGAGGTTTGTTCCCCAAATCACCTGGGCTTTGCAAAGCCTTTTAAAATGTGGCCCTAAATACTCAACCATGTATCCTATCTCAGACTAACTGGGGTTTTGTCCTGCCTGAGAGTTAAGGTTCTTGGCTTGGTGTTTCAGTGAAGTTTCTAAATATTTTTACAGCTTATCACCAACCTGTTAAAGGATTGACAGATTCTGAGCTACCAGAGACACGGGTAGGCTATAGATAAAATGACCAGCTGTATCATTGACAGCACATTTGGGAAACATTAACCAAAAGTAAAAACCTTTTATAAGAAGGCCATAAAATGGCAGGAGTAATTATGTTTTTCCAAAGTTAATCATTGACTTTTGTTTATTTGGCTTTTTATAAAAAAACTTTTTCCTTTCTCTCCTATAATGAATAAAACCTATAAAAGCTCCAGCAAATTGGATTCAGCCTTTCTTCTTCACAGTGGCCATGCTTGAAGGCTGATGAGGCAGAGGCCAACTGAAAAGCTAACCTGAGGAAACCTACTTTGTTGAGAGGTTCTCATGCTGCATGTGAATATGTTGGTCCACTTCTGGCTTCTCTGTGGCCTGAGCGCTGTTGTGACCCCTCAGGATGTCACACAACAAGCCCAGAAGTTTTTAGAAGAGTTTAACAGGAGGGCAGAAGATGTCAGCTATGAGAACTCCATTGCCTCATGGAACTACAACACCAACATCACTGAGGAGAATGCCAATAAAATGGTAAGTGCTCCATCCTGTGGGTTTTACTGTTCTCGTAGGAATCTTAATCTTTCTGGTTTGTTTTGGTTCCACCAAGCTTGGCTGAAATCAGAGTGTTACTTCTTTGGTATCAGTGCTTAATTTTGGGGAGGGTAGAGGAGCTTGCTCTAATGTAGCAATGCTCATTGGATGTGCCTGGGCCTCTACCAGCCTCCACAGCCTTGGGTTAGTACCTGGACTACCTGCACTGCACAGGGATGTCCAGAAGCTGGACTGTCCCCAGCCATCACTGCAGATCACTCCAGTGAGTGGAGGGAAAAGTCAGGGGAACAGTCCATGTTCATCCTCAAAATCTCTGTTGGATGGAGAGAGATGCTTTCTTCTGCTGAGTCCAACACCACCAGTGCCTCCTGGTGTGGTGTTTCCCTTTCCTCTTTTAGAGGGCATATCCTGAGGGTGAAGATCCTCTCCAAGGGCCTGGGGTAGGTGCTGTCTGTGGTGCAAGGAAAAAGGATTTGACTCTTGCACCCACATGAGCTCATGTCTGCCACTTTCCCTAAGACTGGATGAACACTGGGCTTTTTATTGACACAGGCAGTTGCTTTACTTCTCAGTGAATATGCAAATATTTTCTGGATGCAGGCATTCTGTTAAATGTTTGCTGATGGATTTATGTGGTGGCCCACACCAGTTACCCAGTGGTGGACCTTTCCCCCATCACTCTTCTCATAGTCAGGGCTGTTGGTAAACTGCCTGGAGGTATTAGACCAGGAAAAATGAAGTGAGATCACAGACTAGCAAATGCCAGCAGTGGAGTTTCTGTTACAGTGGTCTTGAATGTTGGTTTGAAAGTCCATTTCTATCTGCAGGAAGGACCACAGCATCTTTACTTATGCTGTCTTCCAACACAGTCCTTACTTCTCAACAACAGCCTCTGTCTGCCCCAGCCCAGGGGTCTGTAGGCAAGAACTTGTCAAAAGCAGGCAGCCATGGTCTGGCTGGTTACTGATAATGCCATGCCTCAGCTCAGTATCTTGTAAGCTCAAAGCCTGTCAAAATGAACAAAACCACCTTGAATTTTGCTTTGTTTTAAGGAGTATCTTTTTTAAAGTTAACTCTAGCCTTAGAGAAAACAATTCAGAGCATAAAAATGAAGCTGATCTTCCTACATCTATTTTTGCCTAATGGCTGGTCTTTCACTTTGTGGTCATATAACCTAATTAAAACATGTTCTAATTATCATATTTCTTAATTAAAGCAAGGAGACTGGTTGCTGGAAGAAATCCTAATGACTAATCATTGTCAATCTGGAATTTTTTCTGCGGCGCCAGATACTTAAACTGTAATGTTTCCAAGCACGTAAAATGAAAGCCCTATATAGTATTTTCAGCATTAATGAGATGATAATAAAATACATGAGGAGATACCAGCAATAAAACCCAATTAGTCTAGTGTTTAGAGAGAACTTTTTCTCTCTCTTGGTCTCCTCAGAAGTGCTGGTAATAAACTCACTGATTCCCCTCCTCCCATTCTGCTGGAGGAGAGTTAATGAATACTGTCCCTTCTGGCTCCTTCACATCCATTTTCCTTCTAAATTGTGTCACAAACCCTACAACTATTCCTCTGACTTACCAACCATTTCCTCTAATTGTGAACATGTCAGACAGGAAGATAACTGCTTTCCCCTGGCTTTTGTAACCAGTGACCCCTCTCTTCTGCCCAGCCACTCCTGAGGCACCTCTCTGTCCCTGCTCAGGACAAGGAGCTCAGGAGTTCATGGGTGCAGCAATGCTCCTCCTCTGGGTGCTTATCAAGCTCTTGCCCACTGCTCTGCAGGCTGCTGGGGAGTGTCAGGACTGTTTGCTCCTGTGAAGGGCAGTTTGGAAAGGCTCCCAGTGCTACCCTCCTGCAGCCAGGATGGAGGAGATGTGGGGATGGGATTGCCACGGGTTCACAGCTGCCAGCAGCCCTCTCTGCTGGAGCCTGGAGCAGTGGGAGCTGTACCCCTGTCACACAAGGGGCTGAACAACTCGGGCACAGCCCTGCAGAAAGTGCTGGTCTTACTGGTGTGGCTGCACAGGGGTGAGGGGTGCCTGGAAGAGCTCTTGAGGCACAATATGACATTTGAGTTCCCTGATGGCTCAGCAGAGGGAGATGGGTGTTGCACATGCTTTATCCACAAGCTGGAAATCTCTGGCATAAGCATAATTAAATAAACTCTCCCAAGGACCCAGGTTAATTAGTGCTGTTCTTGTTGCTGTTTGGAATTGGTGCTGATGTGTTAAACTGTGTACAAACACATTAGAAAAAGGTGAATAAGACAGTCCCAACTCCAATTTGTGTTCCAATGCTGCTACTTTGTGCACTGAAATTTGAGAGTTTCACTTACCATGGTCTGTAATTGCAGAAGTGTTAAAAGAAATCTCGCACAAAATGTTGAGATTTCGCACGCCCAATTTGGGCACCAGTTTAGAGCCTCCTTTGCCCAAGTATAATCTTTTATTTGCCAGCATTTCAAAAGGAAGTGATATTTGCCTTAAAAACAGACGAGTACCGCTACCTTGGCTGCTGAGTGTTCCTGCTGCTGCAGCAGAAATGGGGATTGACATCTGGGTCAGAGATCTCTTTGTGCCCTGGCTGATTTCTTCACAGGTGGGTGAAGAAAAGCACAAAGGGAAGAAAACGTGATTTAGAATAGCAGTAGACACAGCAAAGTGATGCTGGGTCAATTATAACAAGCAAGGTGTGAATAGACAGTCATGCTTTTTGCCGTTCCCAAAGAAAAATGGTTATCTGGATGTGTGAATTAAACAAAGCCAAAGAGCTCTCTAGCCATTTCACTGTGCGGTGCAGGTGCTCAGGCCGCAATCCATGGGTGTTCTTCACAAATGAAGTTCATCCTGGAAATGATATTTTTGTCCGCTGAGTGCATCAGGCCACCCCACTCCTTTGGAGGGATTAATTCAGGGTTGTGTGACCCCCCTGCAGAGTGAGGCAGGCGCCAAGTGGTCCGAGTTTTACGAGGAGGCCTCCAGGAATGCCAGCAGCTTCCCAGCAGACAGCATCACAGATGAGCTCACCAAGCTCCAGATCCAGACCCTCCAGGAAAGAGGATCCTCTGTGCTGTCACCAGAAAAATATAACAGAGTAAGTTGTTGAATTTGTATAATTTATATAATAATTTGCATGAGTTATAATATATATTTAGTTATATATCTATATCTGTATCTATATCTATATCTATATCTATATCTATATCTATATCTATATCTATATCACCTCTATATCTATATATCTATCTCTATCTCTATCTCTATCTCTATGTTTTATGTATAATACATATTTATTTTTATATCATTTATATAATTTATAAATCATCTTTTTTTGGTGAGTGATGCCACCGCCCTGCTTGTTTTGGGACAATGCAGTATATGGTATGGAAGTGTACCTGCTCTAGGTGTTCACAGCAATGCAGGACTGTGGGGTAGCCTGGCTGGGAAGCTGGTTGCCATTTCTGTCAGCAGTTTTGCCATGAAATAGATTCTAAACATGCCTCAGAGCAGTCCTTGCACTTATAGCTGGATTAACCATAAAACCAAGAAGGGACATGTGGTAAGTGCTTGGTGAAGTCCAGACCTAGGGCAATGAGCAGAAAGAGATGGGTAAAAGGCCATTCAGTGAGTCAGAAAGGTGAAGATGGAGGAATTCTTTCTTTCTCTGAACATGGTACATTATCACACTGTGAAAAAGAAGGAATGTGTCATTGCACTGGGCACCCTGGGATGCCTGAAAATGGGGAGGGTTCCACAGAAAGGTGCTGAAGGCCAGCAAGATTTGACATTTGCACTGACAAGTTCACCTAAGAGGCGGGTATATGGATAATGAAATTTCACGGTATGTGAAATTGGAGTGAGCAGCTCTGCAGACTCAAAAGGGAGAGTTAAATTACTTTCCCTTTGCTGAAGATCAAATTGAAACATAGCATTGAAGCATGGGAACCTACAGTCCAGGGTCCTACAGTCCTAATTACAGAAGAATCCTGAGATTGTTCTGCTAAGGGCAGCAGTGCTAATCACCATCCAAGGGAAGCAGTGGATTGGCTGGATCTCTTGTCTGATCCCAATATGATGCATTTCTGAAGAACAGATTGTGTTGGTGGGAATACTGGCAGTTCATACAAACATATATTCATTTATGGATCACAACAGTGCAGCAATGGTAATGTTGTCTCTGTTGAGGAGGTATGTTCTTCAGTACCCTCCCTGTTTAGACACTTAGAATTTCCTAGATAATGGCCTTTGGGGCTGAAGTTGTTGATTCATGTTTGAAAAGTGGCTTTTTTATATAGTCTGATGGGATTCTAAGTATCCTTCACTGACACAAAAATATGCTTGGGCACTGGTTTATTTTAATGCTGACAGAGGTAAAGTTAGAGCTACTCACTAACTGCCCCTCCCACTGACAGCTCTTCAGAGTTCTGATTTAAAGCTCTAAGTGAGAAAATGCATAGTGCTAAAGGGAAAGCTAAAAGTGGTATGCATTTTCCTTGAGGCATGAAGATGTGAAAACATTAAAAAATATTTTAAACAAAGCTACATAGCATAGGTTCTGAGATAGAGCTGAATGATTTCAGGGGCATTTTGGCCTTCAGCTGGCCCAAGACATGAGCCACAGCTCCTCTGTGGTGGAGTCCAAGCAGGTCCATGCAATTAGTGTGATGTGATGTTAACACCCACAGGCAGCAGTCAGCCTGGCAGCACCTGCCAAAGGGGCCCTTTTTTGCCAGCACTCAAAGCCACAACCTCCCTGCAAAGCTTATGTGGATTCATGCTTATGGAAGCACACTGATAAACTTTATTTTCTTATTGCTGCTGTGTATTGACAGCTCTCTTGTGACAGTCAGTGCCTATTGAATCCAGACCTCTGCCTGACTAGATATTAAGAACCTGTAGGTTATGTCATGTATTTGGGAGATCATCTGTCTTTTCCAGCTAGGTCTGGTTCAGTAATGCATTTAGGCAAGTTCTTTCATTGATCTCTCCTGAGCTCAAATATATGCTTTAATATTAAGCTGGTGGGTGAAGTGTTGATTCTAGTTCTTAAGGAATTAGCATAATTGGCTGTTATTTTGCACAGAGTGGGTTTCTAACAGGCTGTCTTGCATCTAACTTGCAGCTGGGCACTGTGCTAAATACCATGAGTACCATCTACAGCACTGGGACCGTCTGTAAAATCAACAATCCCTCTGAGTGTTTGGTGCTGGAGCCAGGTATGACCCCAACCACTGCCCCTGAGGGTGCAGAGAAAGCCAAAGGGTGGCTCCTGACTGCAAAAGAACAGGCTGTAACTTCAGCAGATATTTCCTGCTATCTAAAGCTTAGTCATAATTTAATTGCACCTTGCAGATCAGGGACCTACATTGGACCTTCTGCCCAGGAGACATACTGTCTCCTGTTTGTAGCAAAAAAAGTTGGTGGAGGCTGCTCAGCTTGTTTGGCAGCCTGCCTGTCACTTGGGGTTGCCTATATCACAGAAAATCCATTTTTTATGCCCTGCCATCAGGGTGGACTCAGTGTTGCCGTGAGGCCAGTCCTGAGACTTGTACCAACTTAAGGGAAGCTAATGTGGAGAGAGCATTTAAGAGACTCATGATGTACTCCAAAAGACAAGGGGAAAACCTTAAATTAGGAAAGGATGCAATGAAATAATGGGATCTTTCAGTATATCAAATATAAATTGTTTTGTTCTCTGTTCATGAATTTCTTTCACTTTGGTTTGTATGCCTGCTGTGAAAGAAAAACTCTGCTTTTTCAAAGCCTAGTACCTAAATTTTGTTCTGACAGGTCTGGATGCTATTATGGCTGACAGCACTGATTATCATGAGAGACTGTGGGCCTGGGAAGGCTGGAGAGCTGATGTTGGCAGAATGATGAGACCATTATATGAAGAGTATGTTGAACTCGAAAATGAGGTTGCAAGGCTTAATGGTAAGTCACTTTTTGTTTCTTTTTTTTTTTTCCCTTCTGTCTTCCAGAAACTAGTAAACACACTTCAGTCTTACACAGTTTTCCCAGGACTTCAAAACACATCTATAATTTGCACACAATTTGCTCTTGGTGTGCATGTCTCAAAGTAAGAGGCAATGCAGACAACTGCCATTGAGCAGTTCAGAGGTTTCTTCCCAGCCTGGAACAAGAGGCACCTTTCTGCTGGCACCCTTCCTTGTTGGCACTTTTCCCAAAGGCCATAATGCATCAGTGCTCCTCACTACAAACCACCCAGAACTGCAGAGTTTGTGGTTTATTGAGAAACACACTCCATTTAAACAGCTTCTGAGTGTTGCTGAGTTTTGGTGACATCTCTTTCCTATGGGCCTTGACCTTTTTGCAGCAGCCACAATCATTGGTACATTTATAAGCATTATTCCCTAGCTGGAATGATCAGATTTGGTAGTTCAGCTGGGTCTTCAAAAAGGATTTTGTACTAAGGGAAGTGTGCTCCCAGTCTGAGATCTCCACACAAATCATATGGAACTGTCTTTTCAAGGAACAGCAGCAGCTGCCTTCTAATTTTCTTTTGGGGTCTGTTAAGATGGCTTCTCAAGTAGCTGCATCATCTGTCTCTTGGCCAGACTGCAGCTGTACCACCTGCTTTCCCATCCTCCTTGTTTTGCAAAAACTGCCAAGCTGGAACTGGATAAGCGAATATGGCCCAAATAGTAAGACAGGGGGAAAAACCAAACATTAGGAAGTGGTTATCATGGCCTTCCTCCATACCACTACGGAAGAGACTTCAGCTAGGAGCCATTTTTACTCCAGGCTTGATGGAGCTCAGTGGACTGGAAGACTTAGTGGAACTGGGAGCTGAATTTCACTTCTGGTGTCCACATGTGTCCTGGTGGTTTAGGTTCTGGAAGAGGGGGCCCGTGTTCAATGTCCACCAGTTTGTGCCTTCTGTGAGAACCCCTTAGGATCCAGCCTGAGCAGAGGATGCTGCCCCTCACAGCCACAGGAGCTCCAGTCAGGATTCCTGATTTCCTTTGACATCCATCTCCAGAATCACCCTAACTAGCAGATAACCATGACATCAATTTCTGAATGTCTTGGAAGTCTCCCATACTTGCATGTTCATGAGACAGACCCTCAGGGAGGCTGTTTCCTCTCTGCTAAACCCAAACTTGCATTTTGCTGCTTTGCTTTGGGGGAAGGCTGCAGGTCTGCATGGGATCTGCAGGGAGCTGCACTTCTCCTGCAGACCTAAGCAGTGCCACGTGTGGTGTCCTCATGTGGTGCATCCATGCTTTACAGGTTATTCTGACTACGGAGACTACTGGAGAGCAAATTATGAAGCAAAGTCTCCAGAAAATTACAAATACAGCCGTGACCAGCTGATCGAGGATGTGGAGAAGACTTTTGAGCAGGTAGAGGCAGGAAAAGCTCTCACCTGGTTGCAGGATTGTGTTTTGAATTGGTGGGCTCACATGCTGATGTTATGAATGAAAATGAAACCTGCTTTAAGCTGGCTGATCACAGTCTACATGGGTTTAACAGAAACAGATGTGAGGAGACATACATGACATTTCTACCTCTGTGGCCATTCAAGGACCAGCTTGGTTCCCCAAGGCTGGGAAAGAGGGAGCTCTGCAGGTCCATGTCTCTCCTCCAGGCAGGGTCCATGGGTAGCTGGCATCCTTCATACTCCAGCTCAAAAGTTAGCAATGCTCCCTCCCTCACACCTGAGCAGGACTTCTGTGCCTGGAATCTGGACTCAGTGCCTGAGCCCTGAGGCAGGGGGAAGAGCTCAGCTGCAGGTTTGGGGTGTAGTTACCTGCCAGGAGCTTTTTGTCAGAGGGAGCTTCAAGGCTCTCTGTTTTGGGGTAATGAGTGGAATCGAGCAAAGTGAAAAAAAAAAAAGTTTCCTTCTCCTCCTCTGCCTCCAGATCAAACCTCTGTACGAGCAGCTGCATGCCTATGTGAGACACAAGCTGGAGCAAGTGTATGGCCCCGAGCTCATCAGCTCCACAGGAAGCCTCCCTGCTCACTTGCTGGGTATGTCAACACTTCCATGTCATGCAGGCCTGACTTTATACACAGGACACCTTTATACACCTTCAAGGCATGTGGGTGGAGAGTGATTTGACTCTTTAATCAGGATGTCAACAAAAAGGTTACAGATAAGAGGAGGGTAGAGGAGAAAGGATAAATTCCTAGCAGAGATGACACAAGTGCTTAGCAGCAGAGGCAGGAAGGGAAGGGAGGTGTTCTCATCCTCACAGAACACAAAACTCTAGCAGTTGGCTGGGATGTTTCCCTCCCCTCTGCAGCACTTGTCTTCCTTAGAAATGAAAGTTTCAGGGAGACTAATTTTTCCTTTCAAATTTTACTCTAAGATTCCACATTTTACGACTTGGCTTTCAAATCATGCAGCATTAAGCTGCCCTAACTGTTGTGTACCTGAACATGGCACAACAATCATGTGGACTAACAAAAAGGATATTCAGTTTTCATACACCTTTAGGAGTGTGACCGGTCCTGAAACTATAGTATCCAAGAATTGCTGATATTGGGTAATAAAAGGATCCTTGATCTGAGTTTGACCTATTCATGACCTTCCTGAACTGCTCCCCTCCACATCTGGATCAGGCCTGGTTAGATGACTAATAGTCACTATTTTTGACACTGCACAGTTTATGGACATGTCTGGCACCTTTGAGCAATACATAATAAATCATTTAAAGTATTTCTTTGTTTCTCTCTTTTTATGAAGGTGATATGTGGGGTAGATTCTGGACAAATCTGTATCCCTTGACTGTTCCTTATCCAGCCAAACCAAACATTGATGTAACTTCTGCAATGGTTGAAAAGGTAAGACATGCCTTTATGCAATATGCATTATGAAACAAATCTAGAAAGTATAAAAATTATGTACCACATATCAGCTGCTCTCTAAAAATCCATGGCTGCCCTCAGGCAGACACACTGCCAACAAAGTGTTTCTTTTTGCATCCTTCTTTTGCTTTTCACCTTTAAGTGTTTATGCCTTTTCCACTGTACCTATCCCCTTAGCTGTTCTGTTTTCCTCCACCCTCTTTGACCCCCTGAATCTTATCTCCAAGTCTATTTCCCTCAGAGACACTTATCCATTAAGAGATAGATTTTGTACTTATGAATATTTCAGGACTCCTGGAGTGGACTGGTATCAAATATGACCTTTGCCAGTCATTACCATAATCAAATAGTTTGTATACCACAGTTTGTTTTTGTCAGTCTTCTTTATTTGGATACAGCTAGAGAAACTTCAATGCTGTCTATTATCTTTTGATAACTGCATAAGATCTGTGTTTGAGACCGTAGAGCCAACAGCTGTGACAGCACTTTTACCAACCAAGAACATGGGTGAAGATAATTCCCTGTAGTCTTGCCAAAGCCTTACTCCTTTTTTAAACTAAAGGGTGGTAGATGGAATTTGATTTCTGAAATGCAATTATTGACCTGAAATCTACTCCTCTCATAGGCATCACTCCATTAAAATGTTATGCTGGTAAGAGAAAGAATAGTTGAATTTCATTCATTAGCAGTTTGCACAAGTCTTCATTAATATCAGCTCTGTTTTACACTACTGACCCCCTTGTAGTCATAAATTTGAGTCTGTTGAAGTATCACTGCAAGAAGGGAAGCATTATTTACAGAGCCTTTGATCAATAGGTGGGCTCATCCTTGTTGTGCCCCATATGGGTGTGCCCCATTTGGGATTTCCATCCAAATGAGCTGTTTGCCACCCAGGTCTCTGTGAAAGCTCAGTCCACTATGTGAAGAGCTCCTGCTGGGTAGAATAATAAAACTGCTGAATGGCTTAATTATCCTGCACATAACCACCAGTTTTAATCTGATAAGCAACTCCCATAGATACATTTGCCAGGTTTTATGGTTCTGGCTGAAATCTCCTATGCTCATCATCGGCTGGGAATGGAGCTCCACTTCCTCAAAGGAGTTGTCCCCAAGCTGACTGAAGGGTTGGATCACAGATCTGACATTGTACTGCCAGGAGTGCATTTTTTATCTTACCTTATCTCTTATTGAGGGTTTCTCTGGTCTGAGTCAGGTGCTATCTGCTGAACCTCTGAGTGCAGAAACCTATTTTGTTTGCAGGAAAACAGTTAATTCCAGTTCCCAGCAGAATTCACAGAAGTGCCAAAGGCAGACACTACTGACCTACTCTCAACAGGCCAGGTGCAGGTGTGAAGTTCTTGGGAAATGAATATGAAATCAGCTGCCCTGCATTAAGCAGGGCACTGGGAACAGGCTGCATGCAGGAGCAGAGGTTAACAGTGGCATTTTCTCTTTCAGAAATGGGATGCAATTAAAATATTCAAATCTGCTGAGGCCTTCTTTGTTTCTATTGGCCTTGATAACATGACTGAGGGCTTCTGGGCAAACTCCATGCTGATCGAGCCCAACGACAACAGGAAGGTTGTCTGCCATCCCACAGCATGGGACATGGGCAAAAGGGATTACAGGTACTGAAATTGCTGTGACCCCTTTTTGTACCACCTCCTAGAACAAACATGTTTTCACTAAAGGTGCACCGTGCTGTCATAAGTTATAATTTCTCCTTTATTTTTTTTTCTGGCTGGAAAGAGGGGGAAGGAGGACAAGAGAGCAGGGATGCTGTGGGACTGCAAATCTTTGTGTAACTTTTCCTGTGAAGATCTACTCAAAATAACTAGTAGATCTATTCTCAAATTTTAGCTGAGAAATTACTAATATTTTTATGAATTAGAGAAATAATGACTGTGTTCTAGGGCTTAAGGAATAATGCAGGTGGATACCAGTGAGATTTGTGGACAACTGCACATTTTGCAGCAACGGCAGCGGGTCCCTGGGGAGCAAGGGAAAATCTCCTGAGAGTCCACTGTCTATCTTTAGCAGAGTTATCCAATTTCTTGAAAATCTATCAGTCTCTTCCATATTTGGGAAAGGAGTGGGACAGCAAGTTCCCACACAATGAATACTTCTCACAGAAGGGAAAGCAGCTGGTGCACAGCACAGCCTTAGTGAAACACATCAGTGTCCCACCTCAGCAGTCTGGAGAAGGTGAAAGAAACCCCATTTGAAAGGCATTGCTTTAGTAAATAGCACCTACACAAGGATGAAGTAGCAGGAGTCACCAACACACAGGGGTTTATACATTTCTGTCTTACTAAGATTTGTGGTGGCTGTTCACTCCCACATACACAGTGAGTTTATCATCAGGTTTTAGGGAACAGCTGTTCTCACAAAACAGCAGGTTTCTCTGACTCCCTGGACAGTTTCAAGGTGGCTGAAGGTGTTTTGCTGAGTTCCCCATGAGTCTTGCTGTAGCAGGAGGATCTGCACTGCACACCAGAATGCAGCTGCCCAGGTTTTGCAAGGGGCAAGAGACATTTGCAGGCTCTGGAGCGGCTTTGCCCCAGAGCCTGCAGTGGCTGTAGCAAGCAGGGCTCAGGCAGCCTTTCTCTGGGCCACCCTCTCTAACCACAGACACTTTCTTGTGGTGTGTAGGATCAAGATGTGCACCAAAGTGACCATGGATGACTTCCTGACGGCACACCACGAGATGGGGCACATCGAGTACGACATGGCCTACGCGGACCAGCCCTACCTGCTGAGGAGCGGCGCCAATGAGGGCTTCCACGAAGCTGTGGGGGAAATTATGTCACTTTCTGCAGCCACCCCTCAGCACCTGAAGTCTCTTGATCTCCTAGAGCCAACTTTCCAAGATGATGAAGGTAAATAAATGCATAAATATTATGTATTTATGTGAAAGTATTTGCTGGCCTTATTCTGTAGCAGAAGATTGTGCCTGCAAACTCAGCAAGCAGCTGACAGGCTTCTGAAAATCTTACTCCTCTAAGGTACCTGAAATATTATTTTTCCCCAAATCACATTGTGAAGCAAGGATCACTGCTTTACAATGCTGTTACATAATTTAAAAAGAAATAGCTAACACTTCACTACCTTCAGTACTGAACAACTCATCCTTAAATCTTCAAAGTTCATTTGGATGAGTCTCCAAAACTCTTTTCAATCTCTGTTGCACGAATCCATACATATCTCTATCAAGGTGTGTATTTATCAGTTCAAATGAAACGGAAACCTTGAGATTTACATCTCCCACTTAAGTGAATATCGAGTGACAACATTGAGAGGCCCTCATTATCATGCTGTTCATCTGGCTTCTGAGTACTGCCTTAGATGGATGAAGATGCACATTTTATACATTTTGAGATGTCTTCAGCTCAGAACTACTTGGAGACTGGAGAAGTTCTCAGTGATGGGTAACTAAACATAAATGTCAAAGAACTAGGTTATTTAAGAGTTTGGAGGAAAGGGAGAGAGACAAAACAGGGTACAATTCCTAAATTATCTCACGTTTTTTTCAGTAGTATTCTTCCTTCCACTTTTTCTTTAGTGAAAATCTGTAATTCAAACAAGATGTAAGCATTAGCTGTAAAGGGAAGCAACTTTAGCCATCTAATCAGATACTAATTGCTACCATAACCATTACCTTAACTGCTTCTCTCTTCAGAAACTGAAATCAACTTTCTGCTCAAACAAGCACTAACGATTGTTGGAACAATGCCTTTCACTTACATGCTGGAGAAGTGGAGGTGGATGGTGTTTAGGGGTGAGATTACAAAGCAGGAATGGACCAAACAGTGGTGGGAGATGAAGTAAGTCTGAGAAACAAAGGGGATTTTTTCATATGAACCTGCAAACTCAACATACTGAGGTGTTTGTGCCCCCACAGGGCAGGATCTGTGTCTCTGGGTGTTTATGTAAATACCAGTGGAGTGCCAGATAGAAATACCCAACTGTGGTGCAGACAATGTCTCATAAGCCATGTATCCCCATTAACTCTGTGTACAGCCCCTGGCAGTTTACCCTGCCTCTCAAAAGACTCTCCCTGTTTCTAATATCAACTTCCTGATAAAAACAGCCCATGGCCTCTGTTCAGATCAACACTGCTGTCCCCCTGACACATTCCCCAAGACATCTCCACATCTGAAGTACAGCCCTTCTCTAAGTCTCACTGGTCATGTGCTCTGGTTTGCTCCCCACATCCTTAAGGACAAGTGGAAAGGGAAGTTCATTGTACTTGCCAGCCAGAGAAGCATGAGGTTGGCAGATCTCAATCCACCAAGTATCTGAGCACACTTCTCTGCTTTGTGTTTCCTCCCCACTGTATAGTGCTTTTGGAGGCAAATTGTCTGAAAGATTTCCGACTGAATCTTTCCTTTCTTGTGTACTAAGATACACCTTTCTCAGTAAAGAAGCTACAGTTCCCCTGGCATGCAACACTCAGAGGTGCCTTTTCAGATTTTGCCCATCAGTCAATTTTCAGCACCTTGGAGCACAAGATTAAAAATAAGTATGATTCAGACTGGAGTTTGTAATTTCCCAGGTTGGTTTTAATATAAGGGCAGAAAAATGCAGAGAAACCAAACAAGCCCCACACTGAAAATGGAGCCTGAACTCTAACACGAACAGTAAGCCTCCATCAGCAAACAGAATCTATAATAAAACTTGATATATGCATGCCTCCTGACCCAGTGTAAAAATCAATCAGCTTCAATGTATTCAAAAGTGGCAGAGATGTCAGAGAAATAGAGAATGACAAATTGTTCAGGGAAGCTTATCACATCTGTTGCAGGGGCACTGCAAAGCTCTCTGCTTGAAATACAGGTTTATGAAAAATATTTCCATGGAAGCTTATTACCATTTTCAGAACTCAAGGCATGGGTTTGTTTCTGTAGTACTTCTCAGGAAACACAGTCTCAGGAGAGGAAAATAAAGAGAAAGCTCATCTCCAGCCCAGTGGCACAGGAGGCCATCTGCCTCTTGAGTTGCCCAGTCTCTGCATGGCCTTGCCTGGAATGAAATACAGGTCTCTAAACTTGGGATGGCCAGGGCGTGAGGTGGCTGTGTGAAGCTCATGTCTTGCAGATTATTTCATACCACTAGTTGATCCTTGCACTTGCACAGTTGATCCCTGCTGTCATACAAATCCCTTCCTTGCACTATGGATTTCCAAACAGCTTCCCCTCTCTGGTCTGCAGTAGAACTCACTTGGGGTTCTTGGGAGCTGTATGGAATTCTTCTGTTTGCAAGTGAGAGGTGTCCATGTGTATCAAACAAAACAGAAGAAAAGCTGAGTCAGATTACCTTTACTTATTGTCTATAAACAGAGACCCTGTGTTTTTCCTTCATCTCCAGGAGAGCCATAGTTGGTGTTGTGGAACCAGTCCCTCATGATGAAACCTACTGCGACCCTGCTGCGCTGTTCCACGTGGCCAATGATTACTCCTTCATAAGGTAATGTTTAATTCATGACTTCACTTTTGTCTACAGAACAAACCCCATCTACCTAAAACATCTGCTGAACAGTCTCAAGACCCAATCTTATTTTGTTTAAAGCCCAGACTGAAGGTTGCTGATTTCAGTGGGAGTGCTTTCTGCACATCAGGGGTTGTTCCATTATCTCTGCGCAGTGAGGAGGCTGCTCACCTTCTTGCTGAACAGAAAAGTTTCATGCTGCCATCAAACCAGCCGGAGCACATTTGTATGAGGTGTTTGCCTTCTGGGGAACCACTGTGCCCCATGTCACTTGGGCCATGGACATGCAGCCCTGGATGTCCACTGTGACCCAGCCACCTCATTTTAGAGGGCTCAGAGCAGAGAGCTGGACCTTAAAAACTTTACTCTCTCCTGATTTATGTGGCTTTGGGGCAGATACCAAACAGATTTGGGGCTCTTCTAGTCCATTGGATCTTGGCATTTTGCTAAATTTGAGTTAGCTTTGCCTACAAATATCAGCTGGCCTCTCTCCCTGCAGTGCAGTCTCCCAAGCAGGAGTGACAGCTGATGCAGCAGAGCTTGCCAAAGGCCAAAGGCTTGCAGGTTTCCTTGACAGACAGCTAATAAAACCTGTGCCTCCCCTTTCCTTGCCCTTCCTTTAGGTATTACACCCGCACCATCTATCAGTTCCAGTTTCAGGAGGCACTTTGCAAGGCAGCTAACCACACTGGCCCTCTTCACAAATGTGACATCACCAACTCCACTGCAGCTGGGCAGAAACTCAGGTAATGAAGCAAATTTCTCACATGTAATAAATCAGAGTATAACAAAGCTTCTGGAGTAAACGAGGTTGCATCATTTAGCAAATGGAAATTTAGCCTCAATTAATTTTGACAAATTGACTAAATTTATGTACACTAAGGTTCTAAACATCAAAAGTTTAATTACTTGTTTGTGGGTATAAAATATTTTTATTAATAGGAATAATAGGAGAGAGGAGTGAATTCAAAAGCAAAGAACACTTTCATACTGATCACAGTGTTTTTCTTATCTATATGAAACATTGCAATAACGTATTACTCTTGTTCCACATATACAGACAATTGCTGGCATTAGGGAGATCCAAGCCCTGGACTCAGGCACTGGAAAGTGTAACAGGAGAAAAATACATGAATGCAGCTCCCTTGCTCCACTACTTTGAGCCTTTATATGAGTGGCTGAAAAAAAACAATTCTGGCAGATACATTGGCTGGAAGACAGACTGGGCTCCATGTACGTATGGCTTGTGGGTGATTTAAGGACACTAGTTACTCTTCACAACCCTTGGTTAGCAAAGTCCCTCTCTTTGTAGCTGTTGGAGGGTATTCTCCTTAGAAAAGAAGGGTTATGGGAAATAAACACTCAGCTGAAAGTTTTACAGGAAAACAGACTGGCTTCCTCATGGCCAGAGCTGGAGAAGTCAGCACATGTGTTTGTCAGAGCCCCACACAGTTCTCAGAAATTGAGAAAACTCTTTTTTCCTAATGGCAGCACTCAGACTGTGAGATGGCTCTACAGAAGGAGGAAAGGTTCAGAAGCTTGGCCTTGTGTGGCACTTTCCCAAGAGCAGTGTGCCTGTGTTGCAGAGCTGGGAGCCACTGGTCCTGGGAGCCAGGTGTAGGGGCAAACCAGAACGAAAATTACTGCTATGCTTTTTACTGACATGTGTTAGTCAAAGAGGGGAGCTTAAGGGGAGGAAAAGGAAGAGACTGTGGAAAAATGCATTTCTCAGCTTATTGTGACATTGAGTGATGAACCAGCCAGGTTATATTTGTGTAATCATTGCGGGTACTGGAGAGCACCAAAACCCTTACAGCCCTGTGCCAGTCTCTGATGGTGGGATTCACCTATAACCAGGCACTAGCATCTGCACCTAAGCTGCTCATTCCCAGTGGTGGAGGACAGGGATTTTCCTTCTATCTGCTACAAAACCAGGCTTGGGAACTGACAGCTCAGATGAGTGTGTTTGCAGTAGAGATGACTGAAGGGAAACAAAATCAGTCCCACCAAGGTCTCCAAGGGGAGCAAGGGAACCTGTGTGGAAACTTCAGCCACCTCAGCATTTCCAAGGAGCAGACTTTTTGTTGCTGCAGCTCTAACATGGCCCTTGTTTCTTTTAAAACCAGATTCTAGCAATGCCATCAAAGTGCGCATCAGCCTGAAGTCAGCTCTGGGGGACCAGGCGGTGAGTGTGTTTGTACCTTGGCACCCTTCTTACTGCTTGGGCAACTTAAGTGTGGTGATAATGGCTCAGAAAAGGAGTCAGGCCGTGGCTGATCTTTGTGTCTGAAGGCTGACATCAGCTCAGGTGAAGGGCTGTCACATACAAGATGTCTTGTCTGAGTTTGTGGTCAAGGCTCCCTCTAGAATTAGTGGAGGAATTTCTCCAGGGAGGGAGCCCACTCATTTTAGGAAAGGCAATCTCAGCTAGATGAGTTATTCTGCAGAGATACAAATCGCAATTTTTGCCTCCTACAGAACAGGCCTGGAGCACTAACATGGAGGAACCTGTGTACATGAAAATGGCTGTATTTTCCCCAGATTTGCTGATGTGTCCACTTAAAGCTTCTACCTAATTTCTTTTAATTGCCATTATCGTGGCTATGGTGGCTGCCTTCAGAAGTTACTAGAGCAGCTAACTTCACATTTAAAAGCAGGCTGATGGCTCCCGCTCTGTATCCTCAAACGCTCTTGATTTCAAACTAAAACACATCTGTTAGCATTTCTCTGTAGATTTTTGTTTGGCTGTTTACTGTGATATTTCCAGGCCCTGATATATTCAGCTGCCTCCCTGCCCTCCAACCCTGGTGCAGAGACAGCTTTGTTATTGAGATTGCGGGGGACAGTGCAGTGCAGCTGCTTCTGTTTCTGAAGAGGAGAAGGGCTTTCATTCCCAAGAGCTTGTCTGCTTTCCCCAATTATACCAGCTGGTCCAATAAAATGTATTACAGCAATGAAAAAAATCTCATCAAACCCAAAGATGGGTTTTACGATTTTAAACAGAGTATTGGCTTAGCCCATCTGCTTAACCCAGGCTGAAAATTCACTCCTTATTCTAATTCTTCCTCTTTATGCTAATCTCATGGAGGCAGTGTAGAAGGTTTAAGTGCACACACTTCATTCCCGTTAATAGCCATTTTCACCTTGCAGGACATTAGTAATTTTCCAAGAACGAGTATGTCATCAGGCAGGTCATTTAGACCTGCTTTTTGGAGCCTATTGCACTAGCAAGGACACAAACCATGGGCTCATTTTTCATGTGAATTGATGCTCTTGCTTCAATCACTCTCACATGCAAGCCCCAGTGGAGTTTTATTGCTTCCTAGACTGCCTAGTCGAGTTAGATACAATTCAAAACTGATATCAACAGCATAGAAAGGTTCCATATTACAACACATTTATTAGTCATTATGGTTAATGTTTAGCTTAATATCATTTTTATGCCTGCCTTTAGCCATCATAGTCTTTTGTTGTGCAATTGAGCAGCTGTAAAACAATCTCATACAGATTACTTAATTTGAATTATTGTATAGACAGTAGGTTCCTAAGCTCTGAAGAGCAAGCTATACCTTTTCCTCTCAAAACCAGTTCCCATCACCAGCTTTCAAGAAACCTTTTCTATTTGCTTGCTTTCTGCCTCCCACAAATCTCCCTTTTGCTGAGCCCCAGGGGCATGGCTGAATGCTGGCGTGGCAGCAGCAGGTGATGCTACATGCACGAACTGGCACAGAGAAAAGGCAGGGGGAACCTCGGGCAGGGATCTCAGCCCAGCTACCCAGAGCAGTGTGCTCTCGGGGCTTTGCACAGCTCACAGTGCACTGTGGGCTCCGTGCAATTGTTTGCTTAAGGTGTATTTTGAGTTGCTTTGCACTGACCTAACAGCACAAAGCTCTGGTGCTCCTTAGCTCTGGAGAGCAGGCAGGGGAAGATTCCTGTCTTGGGCTCAGCTACAGCTGCAGCTCACACAGACCCTGACAGCCCCGGCTCCTACCAGCAGGGATGTTTCAAAAGCCCCAAGCTCTGGCAAATTGAGCATCCAGACTCTGGGATGGGCTCAGCGCCAGCTGTACCGGAGCGTGCACTGCCGCAATTACCCTGCTAATTGTTTTCAGGCTGATGAGATTAGAGCTGCAGCCGCAGCACGGCTGCATCGCCAGTGCAGCTGATGAGGCTGACACATCCACAGCTTTGCTTCAGCTGGGGCTTCACAAGAGGGCCCACACAAGGGAAAGTGCTGCAAGATCCCCAATGAATCCCTTGGGGTCTGTCGTATTTAAAATAAACAGTTCCAGGAGCGCTAGCCCCTGAGTGCCACTTGAAAACCAGAACCCTCTCCAAACATTAATTCAGAATTCTCTACCAGGTCAATGCCGTATGTGTGATCACCTTGTAAAGAGCTGTCACACAAGACGGTGCTAGGGAAGGGAGAGCTGTCAGCCTGCAGGCATTTAGATGTATCTTACCATGAAAAATCCTTTTTGAATCAGAGGCCACACTTGCACTGTCTTCCAAATCACATGTGGGAACTTGGAGTGAACACCCTGTAACAGAGCAGAGGTGCTTGGCAGAGTTCCTTTCTCTCAGAAAGCAAAGCAGCTTCTGTAACACACAGTGCATGGTGGGTGCCTGGGGAAGCCGTGTGAGCAGCCACGACTCAAAGATCAGAAGCCAGCCAGGTACTTCCCATCCACACAGCCTGCAATAGGATTTATAAGGCAACAGAGAGGCACAGTGGCAATTAGGATACATTAGACTGAAAAAGACAAAGCGTAAGCTAGAGAAATGAATAAATGATTTAAAAAAGTCAACATGCTAAGTACAGAAAGCATCAGTAGCGGCATCAAGCTCAATTAGATCCTGGTAAAAATAATAACAATAAAAAAGCAGCACTGCAAGCCTAAATATTTTGGGCATAAATGGAAAATTGAGAAGCCTCAACAATAGCCTCTTAGCTGTGACAATGAACAGTGCCAGCTGCCGGAGGCAGCAGCAGTCACAAGAAGGGGTGCTTCCAGTGCAGGGCTGTGCAAGCAAGAGAAAGCCTCGCACAGGGGACTCAGCCTCAGCCTTCCCTGGTGGGAACAGCCAGGCTGGCACAGCCCCTGCCCTCAAATGCCCTGGGCACTGCTCTGATTGCTGTCGCTTTGGGTGCCTTCCCCAGGACCTGGTCCTGAATGGACTGACAGCAGTGGGTTCTTTCTGCCCTTTCCTCCCCTTTATTAATAGAATCAACACTCTTTAGGTTGTGAGGGACCTCTAAAGACAGCTAGCCCAACCCTGCTGCAATGAGCAGAGACATCTTCAGCTGGATCAAGTTGCTGTAAGCCTCACCAGCCTGACCTTGAATGTTTCCAGAAACTGAGCATCCACCACCTCTCTGGGCAACCTGTTCCAATGCCTCACCATCTGCACATTCCTTCACATAGAATTTCTTCCTAGTAACTAATCTAAATCAACTCTCTTTTAATCTAAAACAATTACTCCTTGTCCTATTGCAACAGACCCAGCTAAACAGTGTATCCCTGTCTATCCCTGTCTTCCTCATAGATATTTATACATCCCTCCAATTTTACATCAGTGTCAAGAGGTGGACATATTTGAAAAATGCAGCTGGGTTTTATAAGCCTATTACAACAGAGCTGCCTTCTACCACACCTTCCTGAATAATCTGAAGAAAGTCAGGAGCTGGCTTTCTATCACTGGCAGCATTTATAGGCCTTCCTGCCCAGTACCATAAACACAATCAAATCTGTGCCTGAGGGGAATAAAAAGAGATTGCCACAGAGTTCAGCTGGGAATTTTCCCTTTGTGCACACATGCTATTTCACAACAGACCAGGCTGCTTTATCACCTCCTGTGGTGGTTTTTGCCCCCTGTGCAGCTCTTGGTTCCTGCCCCAGAGAAGCTGTTTTTGTCTTCCCCTGCGAATAACTTTGGACTCATAAGGCAGGCCAGAAGAAGCCTGCACACAGGCAATACTTTTTTTTTATCACCTATCTATGCTCCAGGGAAAAAAACAAATATGTGCTTGTTGCAGAAATACTGATGCAAAGAGTTTTTTACCAAAAACAGACCCTGAACAAAAATCTGAGCTCATCAAGCAAATAAATTAGCAACCTTCACACAACAACTCTACCACAAAGGTTCTCCTCCTTAATAGAACAGGTCTGCAAATAAAATTATGTGATTAAAATAAGATCTAAAGCATGAAATCTTTAAACTTCAAAGAAAATGCACAATATTTAGTAGGAATGGCCTTGCTGATGCCTTTTCTCCCTGTAAGGCAGAGAGTTGTGCTGGGACTGCAGCATCTTCAGCAGCCCTGTATGAAGGTGCTAGAGATTGCAGAGGGGCAGCAGGATGTCTGGTAGCAGGGATGCCTCCTTGGTTATTCTCCTGCACAGTGCCCAGATTAACAGATCTAAAGGGTTTGGTTGGTTTCTGATGTGCTATCATGGCACAGATAAATAATACTGAAGTGCATGCCAAGCATTACAGTTGCTATTTCTTTTTAGAAGGATTTCTTATTGTCTCTGATTTCTTGCCGTCTCTGAGGAATTTCTCTTGTGCTGTTTCTGCAGTATGAATGGGATGAAAGCGAGCTCTTCTTGTTCAAGTCATCTGTCGCCTATGCCATGAGAAAATACTTTGCAAAGGAGAAGAAACAGAACGTTGACTTCCAGTGAGTGGCTTGCTTAATTGTGCCAGCTATGCCTGCATTGCTTCTGCTTGGCTAACAGTATGAACTGGTGGGATTAATTGTGCCTTCTGTCAAATGTAAGGTGACAGAAACAATGTCAAACATCAGCTGTTTGTAAAAGGCAAGATGCCAGCTTGGGTATATGGTATATTTCCCCTCAAGAGCCTGAAGTTTAGGAATAATGTGCTAAAGTTAGGTAAGAAGGCTTTGTCTCTGGCAGCTTATCAGTGATGGAGATGAACCTTGACAATTTGTGTCCAACATGTATATAGGAATATCAGGGAAGGTACATTGATTAGAAATAAACATTTCTAGCAATGTATGTGTATCCTATTCAAGAGGTTTGGGGCCAAGGAAAGATAAACATGTTGACTATAAAGCACTAGAATTTGGTAAAGACTTACTAATCTTATCTGGGTTCAGTTACAAGCATAAAATCTTTCACCTGAAAGTGATTTTGGTAGAAAAACGACCCTTTTGATTAAGTATCTTGAATAATGTTTAGAAGCTATCTACTCAAGCTATTAGGTATTACTTTATAGAACATCAGTCATGTAATATCTAGAATCTACTCTAGAAAAATAAGGAAGAAAGCTATTTTTTTCCACTTTGTGCTTCATACATCACCTCATTCATGAGCCCAACCCCAGACACTCTCTGTTCTGCAAGTGATTATGTGCTGTGGAAAATTACACCAAGTCTTTTCGTAGGTATGAGGGAGACTCTCTTCAGCTCATGTTACAAATTAGCACAAAGGAAAAGGAATTCTGGCTGGAAAATTGAATTCACTTCCCAGCTGATTTCACTAGAAAGCATTCCCCCAGTGCAAACTAAACCCCTCACAACTGTTCACTTGCCCGAATTTAAAGCTAATGTCATCTCAGCAATGAAAATAACCTTTTTCTGTTTTCCCTTCAGAATTACAGACATTCATGTCGGGGAACAGACACAAAGGATCTCCTTCTACATTACTGTCAGCATGCCAGGTAATATCAGTGATATCGTGCCCAAAGCTGATGTGGAAAAGGCCATCAGGTGAGATTTTGCTCTCTGGGGGAAAAAAAAAACAACCAACCAGATGGAAGGTTGGAAAGGAAAGCAGTGGTTAAGTCAGCTGAGGCAGAAGCAGTGACAAGAAAGTAAATTCTGCAGTTAAAATGGAAACAGTGGGATGAGAGATACTAGGATGAAAACTATTATGACAGAAAGAAAACAGTCCATCTATCAGATGGTATCTTGGACAACAGCCAAAATAAAATGCTTCAGGGGTCTTGTAAAATTGCCAAAACACATCTTATGGCATCATACCTTGCCAGAAGATCTAATTGCTCAAACTTTAACAGGAATTATTTTATATCCCGAAATACAGAATACAGTAATGATGTATGCACACATGTTCTTCCTCTCGTTTTTGAAAAGTCAGTGCAAGATATGTTGTTATCAAGGACTCCAGAATAATGGTGTACTAGAAAGACAGACAGATGTATTTGATTATATAGAAGAGGTCAGGGCAGGAGCTAGCTCCCACTTACAGGTCAATGAACAGCTCTTTTATAGCATGAGGTGACACCACTGTAAGTCATTGCTATAAAAATGATAAGTAAAACTGCAACTCTGCAGAAGATCATGGGTAATGTGCAGTGGGAAATGAAGAGGGCACAAATCTAAAAGCACCATCAGCATGAGATGGGGTTGAAGAAGCAGAGAGATAAATTGGTGAACTAAGGGAGAGGAATATGGCTGTGAAAGTCACTCTTGGGTTAGCACTCAGTAGCAGACGTGGAAGGAAAAACAAGGCACAGATGATACACTAGGGGAAGGGTTTTCAGGGCAGTGAGAAGCATACTAATCAGAATTGTGTAAGATTGTAGGAGGGAAAACAGGTAAGATGTCAAAACTGTGGTTTTGTGTGGCATAACTGAGAAACTTTTCAATAGACAAGAAGTGGTAAAGAGAATGAAGGGCAAAGTACAAAGAGAGATCAGAAGGTTCATTTGGCAAATGTTAAGATTGAGTTTAAGAATCCATACAGTGTCTGAACATGTCAGTTAAGCTGCAAAAGGTTAAGGGTTTAAGTTCCTGTGGTTGTCACTCACATGCCAGAAGGAATATGGGTTTAGCAGTACCTCCTCTGCAGCCTTTTCAACTGAGCACTTCAGGGGAAGCTTGGCATGCTGAAGGTTTATAAAACAACTGAAAACCGTTCCTTTCCTTCCAATAAATGTGTGAAACTCTTTGAATTTGCATTTGATGGCAGGATGTCTCGAGGACGAATCAATGAGGCTTTCAGACTGGACGATAATACGCTGGAGTTTGTGGGAATACTTCCAACCCTGGCTGCACCTTATGAACCACCAGTAACCATCTGGTTAATTGTATTTGGGGTGGTCATTAGTCTGATTGTCATTGGAGTTATTGCCTTGATCATCACTGGGCAAAGAGATCGCAAAAAGTGAGTAATGTTTTTTGATACTATGATCAAGACTACTACTATTGGGATCAAGATGTCCCAATAATTCAGTCATCAGGATTTTTACAAATTAGGCTTCAGTTTACCTGAAGCAAGTTTAGGTCAGTTATTCCTTTCCCATCAGCAGTGATGGCTGAAGGTTCATCTCCCTGTCTCTCAGTACATGACAGCTTTGGCAGCTTAATGCAATTCCCCCATCACCATCAGTTTAACCTGGCGCTGGCCACAGGGAGCTGCAGGGTGGCCAGGCTTCTGCCAACCCTGCTGCAAGGAGGAGGGGATGTCCTGCTGGGAAGAGGGTGCCTTCTCCAACAGCAGAGCTGCTCACATGCATCAGCACCTGAAGTTTTCTGTAATATGACTGTAGGCTAAACAGTAATGATGTTTTCCTTAAATATTGCTGCATCGACAAATATAGCTTGGTTGGTTTTCCATGTCCCTCTTCTAAGAGCGTTTCTAAGAACATAGAAGATTTGCTACAGTTCTCCTTAAACCCAACTCAATTTCTTTTATATCAATATTTCCAGTTAAACACAGCATTATTTATAGTCAGGGATTCTGGGGATCCACAAGGACTTGAACAGAACAGGAAGCTTCTAATATAAAATGAATTTCCATTACAGGAGAGCAAGAGAAAGCAGAGGTGAAGCAGGATCAAATCGTGAAGAGGTGAACCCTTATGCTGAAGAGGGAAGAAGCAACCTGGGCTTTGAGCCAGCTGAAGAGACACAAACATCATTTTAAATGGTGTGGGTGCACTAAGGGCTTCTGGGTTTTTTCATTTCACCTTTAGCAATAGTACCTAGCAAAGGAGCAAAACATGTTGGATGTCATCAAACAATGTATTCTGGTTGACCATTAATCTACTGGTTCATGGCCAAAACAACTAAATCTGCTGTCTGTGTGGTAACTGGAAAACATGCATGGCTTTTCTAAGAGTTATCTGCATAACATTACACACCATTTATGCTGCTTTTCATGTGTCAGCTGCATCCAGCTTCTGCTTCCTGTGTAATGAGATACACAAAAGCTTGGAAATATACAGTTGTATACAGACCAAGACACACATAAAAATAACTCATATACTCCTGAAGAATATCTTGATCTTTCCTGATGGAGACCTCAAAAGTGTTTCTAAAGACAGTGATGAAAAATCCCTTGACTAACCTTAGTGATAAAGAACTCTGTTTGCTATAACTGCAATTTTTGCACCTTCAAGAAATCTGTATCAATGTAAAGTGGATACTGGATGAAGACTAACAAGCACTGGAAGTTTATTAGAAAATCATAACATAAGTTATTTTTCTAACTGTTTGCTTGATAAGTATTGTAGGGATGAAATATCCCACGTTCCCTCAAAAAAACCCCACCTCTTTTATGTTGACATTAAAAATGGAAACTTCCTTAATACAAAATGATCAAAGTGGTTTTGGTTATTTTTCCCTATACCTTGTCTATTGCCTCCACAATTACAAATACTGCATTACAAATCCTGCATACAACTAATACAATTGTGCTATTACATACAAGGGACAGTAGATTGAGGCTTGGGAAATTCTGCTTGCACCTGAAAAACAAAACCTGTTCACATGGAGGGTAGATCAGCACTGGACCAGGTTTGCTGTTCCATACTCGGGGAGAGGCTGTGGGATCTCCACCTTTAGAAGTGTCCAGAGATCACTTGGATGAAGGTATGGATGAAGGTATGGATGAAGGTATGGATGAAGGTATGGATGAAGGTATGGATGAAGGTATGGATGATGGAGCAGTGGGGATAATCCCACTCTGAGTCAGAAGTTTGACTAGATGACCTCCAGAGGACCCTTTCAGCCAGATTTTCTATGATTCTGAGTCTTGCAGTTTCCCCACCATAGCTGCAACCATGCCACTGTGGTGTTTTTCTGTACACACCCAGTCACTGAAAACCACAAAGTTTTCTGATACTCAGTCCCTGATTGCAACAAAGAGCTGTTAGCAAACATGATCCTGCATGAAAAGTGCTCAGAAAAATGCATGGACTCTTAAAATCAAGGGCCTCCAAAATGATCACAATCTGTAGAGAGCAGCCAAACATGCATCTGAAAAGTACATCTGGGCTCTGCAGGTTCACAAAACACTGTTGTAATGCTCCACATCCATTTCCTATTTAAGAGACAAGACGCTTAAATGAAGCAGTTCAAACTGGTAAGCAGACAATACTAATTAATTGCAAACTAGACACTAATGCAAACAAATGAAAATACTTTTTTTGAGTTGCATATCTATACCACACATTCCATTGCCATATAAGCCCCAAACCTTAGTACTTGAGCTGAAATTTTAGGATAAATAAATCAACTATTTGAGGTCTTCCTACTTACTTTGCAGTAACAGAAAAAGGAATGGCAATTCTGGAAACAATCAAATAAAGTAATTAGTCATGCTGGCCATCTTCAGATCTGTTGTTAAGATTTAACTTTTTCATTATGACAAAGTTTTGATTTCAATGCAATTAATTTTTAAATCTGTGCTATGAATCAAAAAACACCATTCAGAACTGTCGACACACAAAGACTGTGGCACTATAACCACTATATGAATATAGCAGGGTGTTGGAAGAACATTAAAAAAAGACAACATTTAGATGAAAAAAATCACCTGCCTGTGTTAGGCCCATCAATAGCTCACACCTTCTATGCTGGGGGAGCCCTCCTTCTCCTGCTTTCTCACTGTCTTCACTCCTTCCCTTTTTCTGAGCCAGCACTCCTTGGCCCAGCTTGGTCCATGGGCAGCATCATATCAAGCCCTGCCCCTCTTTCCTGTGCAGCCTCCATGGCCCCAGCCTGCACAGATCTCAGGGTCATTTGCATGGCCCCAAATGCAGCTTTCCCTCAAACACACCTGCAGGGCCCCACGAGGGCAAGGATGTGATCTCTGAGCCAGCTTCCAGTGCTGGGACCAAGCAGTGCTAGCAAGCACAGGAGTGGGAGCCTCTGCCTGGCCACAGACCTTCATCCCTTTCTCCTTTTTTCCCACATGTCTACACCCTGTATTTCTGTCCTGCATTGAGAAATGTAACCAAAAATGTGTATTCTATTTTCATCTGTTGAAATCGGATGGGAGATATTGTTCCTTATCTTTTGTAACTCTAGGGGGGGAAGAGGGCGGATGCCCTCTGTTAATGGGACACCTGATAACACCAGATAAGGCAGTGCCTCCTTATCTCTTCCTGCACCCATCCTCCTCCGAGGGACATCACCTGTGAATGGGCCATTGAAGGCCTCTCACATGACTGATAACATCACCTCATTCCATTGTGAGATGCTCCATCCAGTGGGAGGAGCCAAAGCCTCTCCACCAGGATAAAACCTGCAATCCCAAACACCAAGGGAGCCTGTTTCCACTGGATTCCTAGAGGGTGAGTGTACCCTTTTCTTGAGGATCATCTGTACTTCAACAGAACCACATCTGTCACTCCAGGAGGACTTACTTCAGCCTGCTTCCAACACCCTGACCAACAGGGTGTCAGGTTTGCATTCTGACTCTGTCAGTGGTCCTTTGTACTCTTGCATTTGTCTTATTTTATCTTTATTTTATTTTTACCTTTCTTGTTGTTTGTTCTTTATTAAATTGTATTTCTGACTTGAAGTCTCACTGGTTTTGCTTTCAAACCAGCAGTTTCTTATTCCTTAGGTTCAGGTGAGCTCAAACTAGAGCTGCAGAGAGGCCCCTGTTAGTGCTGGGCCAGCTCCATCAGGGAAAAGGCAAGCAGACATCACTTGGACTCTTACAGGCACCATATGCTGAACTAGCTCAGATATGAGGAGAGAGAAAAGGATTTATTTCAGAAATTACTTTATTTTAAAGCCTCTTTATACATATTGGATCAGCATTTTACAACTGTCAGTGTCTAAGTTTAGATGCCTCTGTTATGTAGCTTCAGATGTATCTGTATCTCGAGACTTGCTGAAGTTAGCACTAATTTCTGTAGTGCTGTGCACATTTGAAAGTTGGGTGCTCCTATTTAAGCGCTAACATCAGAAGCCGAATTTCAGTGCCTCAGTAGTAAAATATTTGGCTAAGCAATTATATTAATAGCATTTTCATTTATCTTCAAATTTTTGCTTCTCAAGTTTTATAGAGATCAGCAAATTTACCATTTACTGTTGCAATGACTATAGAATTCTGCATAAAACATTATTTTCTTTATTTCTACTTGTTATTGCAGGAAGCAATAACACTCCACTAGATGCCTCATATGTTGCTAAATTGAAAATATCCTAAATATGAAGCTTAGAATGAATTCCAAATCAAATGTACACCCTGAGGGCCAAAACCAGAGTCAATAATACTGGTGAAAAAACAGATATAATATTTTACCTGTAGTAATTTGTAAGTAATTGAAAGTCAGACAATATCTATTTATGTTGCTGTCACTTGCAGTAGTTCTAAATTCACCTTAAAGTGTCAGCTTCAAGTGATTATGAAGAAAAAAACACATTCAGATGAGTTATGATAATCAGAAAACCTACCAAGCATATTTTTCCCTGTTCACATTTCCCAAGTTAAGGCCAAATAGTGACAGTTTGGAGGCACTGAAGGAGTGCACATAATTGGTATATATATCTCAGTGTCTGAGAAGTCTTTTGAAAAAATGCTAACAAAATAAATTATATTCTTCCACAGTATCTTTCCAAATTCTGTCACCCACAGAGTGTCAGAAATGCTTTCTCCATATGCCTCTTGGTCAACCCCCTGATTAAATGAGAAGAACACTAAAATACAGAATAATAAGTGTGGCTAATGTCAAGCAGATTTCAGGTTCAGCTCTTGAGAGGTGGTATGGTAGAGAGGTGATGTGGAGCCAGGATGCACAGTCATTTGTTTCTCCATCTTATTTTTCAAGCTCTGTTGCCTTCTCTCAATGCCTCAAAAGAATGGTAAAAGCTGATAAAAGGCAGGCCACTGTTCTGGTAGCTAAATGAAGCAAAGATGATAGGTATAATTACTTAATATTAAAATTGTAAAATAATTCAGCAACTGTAATTTGCATTCATTTTTCTTGATTTTTAGCATGCAAAAATTCATAGATGGTAATGTTGCTACAAGTTTCTGCATGCTAAAAAAAGTTGCAGGTGGTAAATAAAATTTAACTTACTTTTTATATTATCTTACATTGTGATAGTTTAATCTTCTTTCTGTGCATTAATATGTCCTCTAATATAAGTCACTTTACTCATTTTCCTGGCAATTATATTAAAAAACCCAAGAGAACATCACAGTCATTTCATGGTGTTATCAATAATGTGCAAAACAGTTCTTTGTTGCTGATGAGAAACAAGTCCTGGTCTACAGACAGCTGATCAAAATTTAGATGAAGAGGAACAATAAATCAGGATATTTTCTGGCACAGAAGATGCAGATCTCAAAATAAAATGAGCATGACCAGCATTTGACTTACAGCTCCTGGAAGACTCATGGATGGGGTAACACATCCTTCTGTAAGGGCAGGGTTATTTCAAACAGATTTAGCTGCCTATAAAACTGGAGGTCTGTCTCCTCTATGTCTGCTGTTTAAAATCTCTGTACAGGAAAGCAAATATCTTTTATTCTGTGCCTACTAAGAGAAAAAGGGAAAATAACCACAGGAAGGTACCAGAAATGGTGCTGTAGCCATGGAATGAATTTAGGCAGTCAGTTTAACTCAGCATACAATTTTTACTGTTAAAATTAGGTGAGAGGAATCTCATCTTGTATTTGTTGATGTTGTTGTCATAAATACATACTTCTGAAAAGAAGGGAGCCAAGCTGCCTTTGTGCCTCATTTCCTGTATTAACCATGTCCTGAACTGGATAATGTAGAATATGTTACTTACAAGCAATGACTTTTATTAAAGAATATTTTCATTATGAGCATCAGTTCAGCTGTCAGCAGGGACTCCTAGTGATTCCTGTTATTTTGTTTGCTCCAACAAACAAGTGGATGTGCAGATGTACATACATACCTCATACCAGCAGCTGCCTGTTACCTGCTAGGTGATGTTGGAACCTGCTGTGGTCTGTAAAGTCTGTATGCTTGGGGAACTTTCTGCAATCATCATGAAGCTCATGGGGCTGCTCTCCCAAAGTGAACACCTCCCACATTAAGACAGGAAATGAAAGTCAAGGAATACAAGGTGAGTCCTTTTTCACAGAACAAGATACACACGCAACATAAAAATGATCAGACTCTGAGAATATTGTCTGAATAAAAAAGAAGTGACTGACAAGTATGGTTCTCTACCTGAATGTAGAACAACTACTGCATAAGAAGATTAATTTAGGTGATAAAGTTAGTTAGAAAATATATTTAATGGGGAGAATGTTGGGCTGAATTTTCTGCAGAATACCTGCAAACATCCTCTTACATTTGTGTGTGTACATAAAGGGAAGGAAAAACAAAATGACAACTATAGGTAACTATGTCTTTATAAAATAATAAGAAAAAAAATACTGATTTTTCTGAGTGGGACATACACTTCTTTAGTATCAGAAAGGTTTCCAAATATTTTACAGTGTCAGCTATATATGCACTTTTAAAAGCTGGAGTACACAGAAGCAAGTGAAACACTGACTAATATAATAATCACTAATTTATAATTATAGCCTTGCAAGAAACATTCTTGCTTGTACCTGAATCACTGAATATGTGATAGATATGCCTACCCTAAAGTAAAAAAAAAATGGGAAATATTTATTTCACAATGATCTATTATATTTGCTGTAATTTTTTTAAAAAAGAAATTTATGGGATCTTTGATTTCACTCCAGCTTGAAGACTGGGGCAATGTAGTGTCACAGTGACACTTAAATGGCATCCAAATCCCATCTTTCCTTGATGAGAACATAAAATACCAGGATTCTTTGTTCTCTGACATCTGCTTTTGGGATATGAATACAGCAGTTCTGTTCTTTAGCCCTTTAAAGGCTCATTAGTTAAAAACAATCAAACAAGAAGTGACTGATCCCACACTCCCCTTCCTTCCATGCATCAATGGAGAGTGTTAAAATGAGAAAAATATCTTCTAAGGAAAAATAAAATTTCTCATTGAAGTTAATGCCAATATTGAAGCTAATGAAAGTAAAGCCTGGGGCCAGGATTTAATCAATAGGAGCAAAAAGAAAATGTATCACCACAAAATTCAACTTCTGACTTAATTGTATATATTATAAACAACTTGTAAAGGGCATGAATGAGCTGGTTTTCTGCCAGAGTGGTTAACACTGGGAGACTAGCTGAGGTTAAAGATAAGAAGCAAGCCAACATTCAGGACACTTTTATCTGCTTTATTTACTGTGTTCAATGCCAAGAACAGTGGGTTGCTAATCTTTCATCAATTTGACAGCTGCCAAAATTTTCCTTCTGGAGGAGCAGACCCAGATAAGTGGAATTCAAGCCTGTTCACAAAAGGTTCCTTTTCCTTTGACACCTTTTGCAGACTTTTAGAAACACTGAACAGACTCCAGGGATTTGGAAATCACAGATTGAAGCCACTGAAATAGAAGTTCAAATGTTTGAAATTCCTGGCGGAAAGTGATCTGCAAACAGAGATACTTTTTGCTGAGATACAGAGTCCCAGCTCACAGAGACTCTCTTCCACAGCTGGGCAACACTGATTTATGGTCTAGACAGACTAAAGATTCTACTTGATCTCCACTGCCAAAGGCTACCATATTAAACACATATGTAGTAAATGTAGAGCAGGCAGAATTTCTGTTTGCCTAAAAGAAGAATCCTAGGGCTAAAAAATCCAACTCTGATAGGGCGTGTTTGCATAAAAATACTGAACAAGAACACAAACTATAACTGCTTTTTATAGCCCTTCAGTGTGTTAAATGTCTAACATTTCTGCTTAACAAGCTGATGAAATCCAAATATAATGGCATATATAGATGCAAACTCATGTCGAATTCTATACATACCAAAGGCCCATCCATCTGACTTGCTGAATTTGGTGTGATGAAAAACTTCTGGTGCTGAGCACTTCACTGGAAACTTGGTTCCGAGAGAACTTATATGCAGGTTATCCAGAACATACCAAAAACACAAACCAATATAGGTTGTGACTGAGTTACAGTGAAATACTATTTACTGCTTCTTCCTTGAACATCATAAGGTTCCTAAGGAATGGCTAGGCAGGATCTCAGGTTTCCAAAGGATACCTGATTGAGGCATTAGCTATAATCTAGAACAGATCATTGCTATCAGTTTACTAGGGAAATAATGCAGAATCACAGAAACATCTGCTGTCTGGCCAATCTAGCCCAGCTCTCTGCTCCAGTAAGCTTCCTCCCAACATCAGAGCAGGTCAGCCTGGGCTCTGTGTTGCTAAATCTTAAATGCCCCTAAAGACTGCCATCTCCCTGAGCAGCAGGTTTCACTGTTCCACCACCCTCCTGGAGAAACAACTTCTCTTACTAACCAGCTTGAACTTCCTGCGTTGCAGCCTGTGGCCAATGTCTGCTGTTACATGGCCTGGCACAGATAAAACTTTCTTGCCTTCATTAGCTTTGTAACTCTAAGTGGCCATAGGCAGCATTTAGACCCCCTCTTATCCCCCTCTTCTCCAGGCTAAGCAGCTCTCCCCCTCAGCCTCTTCTCAGAGGACAGGCTCCATAGGCTGCTCATCCTCTCCAGCTTCTCTCCACTGAGGCCCCTGATTAAGATGCTTGGTCCCCAGATCAGGTGCAAACCTTGTACTCAAAGTTAACATTGCGATTTCTTTACAATCATGACTGTGAATCTCTCAGCTGTGATTTGTCTTTAAGCCTTAACTTTTTGAGACACCTGTGTGATTCCATTCTCTACTTTTTATTCTTATTCCGTAATAACTTATGGTCATTAATGGAAAGAAAACACAACGTGCTGCATCAGACCCAGTGCCTAAACTTCCCTGACAGCCAGCTGCAGCTGCTCAAGGCCAGTAAACTGCATATACACCAACATCAGAGCTTCTAATTGTCAGGCTCCCAATTCTTTCACCTACCTTGTCATCCCAAGGTCAGATGCTTTCACAGTAAGTTTGCTGTCAATCAAACCATTCCCAGAAGCCTTTAGAGGAGAAATGGAAAGCATGAGTGGAAAGAACACAAAGAGGACCAAATAACATCAGGTGTTTGCCAATAATTGTTGTCCTCTAGCATTTCAGTGAATAATGACATCTTTGATTGATGCAATCAAGTTTGAAACTGTTGCTCTCTTGTTTCACTTTTTGATTGTTGGATGGAAAACATTCTGTACCGTTTTCCCAACTTAAAAAAAAAATGAAATTGAAGGATGAGAAACAGAGGTGAGAAACCCACATTCATCTAGAAAAACAGCAACAGAGCAAGAAACTAAACCCTGTCTTTTAAAAGGCTTCATACTCCAGGTCCTTTTCAGTAGTCTCAGAATTTTCCAAGGCATCAAAAAGTGAAAAGCATTGATTGGATTATTTGCAATACACTACAAACAGAGTGAAAGGCAATTTAAACAGCTTGATTTATGAAAAGTTCAATAGAAGCCTTTTTCTGCAAATGATCACTTGAGAACATGTATCTAGGGCTGTATTCTCTGTGTACATACTCATTAACTTCTGTGATACTGTTTGCATCCACAATTTTGAATCTGAAATCAAGCTCAAGTTTTGTTTCTACTTCCCCGTGGTGCACAGCCAGTTTTCAGGAAACTGACTTTATATTTATAGCTTGAATTCTGCTACTTAAGTTGTCTGATATTCCTGAATTCTGAATCAGTTTGTGAAAACTGGTGAAGTATGGATTTAAAAACTTTGTTTACACATAAATACAATTCTTTGAAAGCATCAATAATACAACTAAAATTCTACCTGAGGGGACTGCACCTCTTTTGAAAAAGAGAGCAATTCTGGAACATAAGTTGCCAAAAATCTTCCAGCACATTTTTGTCTAAAGTTCCTACTGAAGCATAATGCACCAGAAATTTGATTGTGTTCACTATTGTTAAGTCAAAACAATGACAGCTCATTTCCCCAGTGAAGGACAGCATTTCTGAAAGCTAAGTTTTGCATAAACTTTAGGTACAAGTCCTTGAAAGGACTGATCCCCTCATGAAAAGCAACTTTAAATAATTGCTTGTAAACTGGCAGATAAATGTGGGGGGTTCCCCCCATTAAGGCCACACTTTTGTGCTGCTAAATCCTGTTTCAGGTTTTGGGTATAAGACTGTAATTTCATCAATACTGAGTCTTCTTTGGGTTGTCATCAATACCAAGTTTCAAAGTAATAAGCAGAAGAAAGCTCAATCCTTTTTGAAATGGAGTATTTGAAGTCTGAGCTGGGACTGTATCCAGCTTCAACAATTTCTTTCAATACATTTTATTGATATTTGAAGAACAAAACTTAGAGAGATGTACAATTTTTTTTTTTTTTTAATTTTGGGAAACTTAATAATCCCAAACATTTTATGTTGTACAGTATATGCTCAGAATTGGATTCCACCTATTTATTGACTGAAAACTTGTCTAATGGCTGTTTGGTCAACTACCTAGGGAGTCATCGGAAGGGACCCTTCTTACCCTTCTTACTTCTGGAAGTAATCTGGATGTCTGTGCAGCGAAGTGGCACATTAATTCCTGAGTGTCATGGTTTAGAAAGACAGGTATCTGTCAGGGAAAACTGGAGTTTCCCTTGAAATGGAAAATGTAAAACCCCCTCCCTCCAAATTATTATAATTTTGCAATTAGGAGATTTCAGGCAAAAATATGGGAATAGTAATAACAGTTCTTTACTAGGCATATTAAAAATGCAAAAACAAAAAGGGCAAGCAAACAAACAAAAGTCCTCGAAAACCCTGACTGAGTCAGGAATATGACCTGACACCCTGTTGGTCAGGATGGTGGAAGGAGTCCAAATAAATCCTCCTGGAGTGACAGATGTGGTTCTGTTGGAGTAGAGATGATCCTGCAAACAGGTTCAGTGGTGGTGAGATAAGTCCAGTCTTCCTCTGGGAATCCGGTGGAAAAGAGGATCCCTGGGGTTCCTGTGTCCCCATTTTTATCTGGGTAGGGAATGGTTGGCTCCTCCCCACAGGGTGGAGCATCTCACAATGGGATGGTGTAATGTGTCATGTCACTGGTGAGCCTTTATGGCCCATTAACAGAAGATATCCCCCAAGGGTGGACAAAGTTGATGAAAGAGAGAAGAAACCCTGCCCCACTTGGTTTCAACAGATGGTTTATTATCAGAAGGCATCCACCCTCCTCCCCCTGGAGTAACAAGAGATAAAGAAAAAAAAGAAACCATCTGCTTTCCGCAGATGAAATAGAATACACTTTTCTCTGGTTACATAGCCCAAGACTGAGCCTAGAGCCTGCAAAGGCAGGCAGCACAGCATGCAGTGCTGCAGACCTGCCAGCTCCACTCTGAAACAGAGTACCTTAGAGTGTAGGATATCCTGGACTGGAAGGGCCCCACAGGGATCACTCTGGGCAGTGCTGGTTACGTGTGACCCCAGTGCTTCCTCTGGAGCTGCCCTGTGCTGGGCCAGGCAGGTGTCTGTGCTCAGCAGCCCACGATGCTGTCCGGGGTGAGGGCCAGCACAGCACACGGCTGTGGCTGATCCCGAGGGCACAACTGACCCATGTCAGGTCACACCCTGCCTTCCCAGCAGCACTCCTCCTGTGGGACACCTTGCAAAATCTCCCTGCATGAACTGACAGCTGTCCAGAAACAGCACCAAAAACATCCTGACATACTTCCAGAAAGCTAAGTTGTGCTGGTGGTAGCATGTAAGTTTGGGAATTGATTCAAAGCAGTAATTTTCAGCAAGATAGTACTTCTTCTCAAGGGTTTGTACACATTTAATTCTTAACTGCTCCTTTTTTACTAATTAAAAACATCACCAAATGCAGTACATGTCAAAACCTCACCAAGTGCCTCCCAGCCCTTGTGTTAGTATATTAGTTAGTTGTTACTTCAGCTGCAATGCTCCAGCTGGCCAAATAACAGAATATGTAGTAGATGTCACCAGGAAAAGTCTTACATTTGCCTCAGCTTGCTTTTCCCTCCTTAGCACCTGGGTTAGGCAGTGCAGGCTCCCAGCCCATTGGAGCAGCATATTCTGATGAAATCTGATTGTTAGTACTTGTCTCCCAACAGTTACATCTGGAGCAAGAGACTTTCACATTCTGCCCTTACAATGGCTCTATATCTAATTTTTAACATCTTCCCTTCCTCCTCTTCCTTTTCTCCTTTCCTTCTCCCTTCCCCTTCTTCTTCCCATTCCAGCTCTCATTCCCATTCTCATTCCCATTCTCTTCCTTCTCTCTCACTCTTGAGACTCCTCTATTCCCATAGATTATGTGCCTTCTGCATGCCATTGTTTAGATGAGACAGTTCTGGACTCCCGTTTTCCCATTCAGGGAGCCACTGTCGTGTTCAAATTCAAAGAATGAATATGGCCTGAATGTGCCCTGGGTTCATTTTTAACACAATGTTAAAAATGGATTTTGTTGTTAACCGGTCACACCAAGCAGCATGTCCATGGCACACTCACAGAAATGCTGCACATTCACTGGATACCTTGGTGAATACAGATACTGTGTACATTCCTGCCTAGCTAGACTGAAGGAGAAAGGGACCTTCTTTCCCCTAATTAAAAAAACCCAACATATATATATATATTAATAACTTAGAAGAAACAAAGAAGCATTGAGATTGGGATTAATTTCAGTGAGCTTTAGGCTTTTACAGATTATGTCCAGAAAGAAGGAGACATGAATCATCTGAGCTCCTTAAAGGACTACATTAGGGCATGATGAATTATGCCTGAGAAATATTTCTTTCCATTAAAGAGAGGATATAGGAAAGTGGTTGTGGTATCCCACTATAAATATTTAAAATTAGATAAGTTCTACCCCAACCCAGACATGAAGTAAGTTGTCTGCAATTTTGTTTTGTTGCAGAGTTACAGATTTATAAGTAGGGAGATGAAGAGTTACTAACCTCATGTCTCCTCCAGAGGCTGTACAGTTTATAAGACCCAAACACTGCCATATATAAGAGCCCTATCCACCATACTTAGTTTCTTTACATTGATTAATGTATCTTGCATTACATTAGTAGTCTTACATTATCTTACATTTACATTAGATTAATGTATTTTCTATTGTCCGAGTATTTCTGAAATACTGAATAAGTAAAAAGATTCTCGCTGTATTCTGTATTTGCACTATTTTCAGTCTTTATGTGGTAGTCCAATCCTAACTTTTGCCATCCAGCTTTACTTCTGTTAATGGTTTGCCATACTGGAAATTCTGGTTTTCATAGTTCATTTAACAGTTCCACTTCTATATTGGAGGGAGGAAAGAAGAAACCTAGAAGTTCATTGATGTGAAGTTTGAAGGAAATTTCCTGTCCCCTAAAGTTAAATAGAGCCAGTGGTATCCAGCATTTTTGGGGACTGGGACATAACTGCCTTTCCTAATCTTTTGGCCACACTTGAATTTCATTCTGAACCTCTTGTGCAGGTGTAAGAAAAAGGACAATGAGCCAAGGCTCCCAAAGGATCATATTCTATCAAAGTTCATGGTGGCTGAGTGCCATCAATACTGAGTGAGAGCAAGTAGCACACCACAAAAGGAAAATATGTTTACACAGCATATCCATGAGAAGAGCATGGATGAGGTTGTTTCTCTTCCAGAAAAGTCCATGGACAAGTATTTCTGCAGTCATCTCCCTGTGCACCTGCCCAGTCCTGTGGTGCTGCCCATCCTTGCTCCTAGTCAGCTGCATCCAGTCAACACTCAGTGAGCACAGCACTGCATTCTTGTCTGGGTGAGCTGCTTTACTCCACATTTGTATATCATAAAAGTATCTCAGAGGATTCCTCTAGACTGACCTGCAGAAAAAGCCACACAGGGAGAAAACAACACATGTTCTAGAGGTGAAAACAAACAAAAAAACCCCACAGGGCCTGAGGAGAAATGCACTCAGTATGGCTTTGTTCCAAGCCTATTTTAGAGGTGCAAAATTTGTTCCATAAAAGAGGCATTTTTTGAAATATGGCTATTAATACCAAGTCAGCACAAGAATTTCTAACACTTTATAATACTGCAGCTATTTGAAGAGCATCAGCATCCTCTAGCTACGCAGCAGAGCAAGGACGACACAGAAGCTGTTCCATGGTTGTTCATACAGAAGCAATAAAGGATATATAGGACCTAGGACCTTCTGACAGGGCAGCTGCTCAGACTGGGCGTGGGAGATATTACCTGCATACCAAGCACAAAGAGAAATGTTTGACTTTTTATTCACAGGCTCGTTTCTGACTAAAGTGCAGCAGACACACACACACAAAACCCCCAAAAAACAGCCAGACATAGTAAATATTTTCAAAACTGATTTTAAAAGTCAGAGGGTAGATGTGGGACTTGTCCTGCATATGTGATTATTTGCCATGAGATTACAGGGAAACCAATAGTTCCCACCTGCTTCCCCTCACCAGCGACTCTCCTTGCCCTAAATATCTGGGTCCATTCTGTGACATTGACTTTTTAGGGTAGCTCCTTAGAGGAGCATCCTGCTGCCCTGAAGTTCTGCCCGGAGCTCTTTCAGAAGAAGTTTGCTGTCTCCTGCAGACCATGACACAGCTGTCTGCCTTAAACCTGGGAGGTACATAGTTCTCCTCTAACCTTAGTATTATTATGTAACCCTCTAGTTACATAATATTGAAGTAAACTAAATAAACTGAGAGTTACCAAATGGGAGAAACAATCCAAACATGCTCTGTCAGGAGGCCTCCCGGCTGCAACAGAGCACCAATGAAAGTCTTTTAATGGCAGTTCCCTTTCATGAAGTGTCACTTTAATCTATAAGACTCATTTGCCTAAGTGACTTTTTATTTCTCTGAAAACAAATACCTTCATGCCTTCAGAAATCTGTGGACAGTGATGTTCGTGATGACAGTATCTATATTTATTGTCATTATTATGACAGCCATACACAGGATACCACTGCTGTAGGTATAGTGGAAAGTGGAAATGCAAGTTCTGCCCAAAGAATCTTCTGGTTCTTATGAAGATGGGTTCTGTCAATTCACTCATGCTTAGCAATATTCTGCTCTTCTGACAATGTCAGCTCACTGATGTTGGAATTTCCCCTGAAATGAAAAAACCATATGTTAAAATTGTGAAAAACGCATGGCCTTTGAATACTTAAAATGAGTTATCAGAAAGATGGATACAGACTTTGTACTAAGGTCTGTAGTAATGAGGCAAAGAGTAATGGTTTTAAAGTGAATGAGGGTAAATTTAGAATGGACATAAGGAAGGGTGCTGAGATGCTGGAACTCTTTGCCCAGAGAAGTTGTGAATGCTGCATCTCTGGAAGTGTTAGAAGTCATGTTAAGACTTATGACTCAAGACTCAAGGGCTTTGAGCAACTTGATCTAGTGAAAAACATCCCTTTCCGTGGCAGGGACTAGATGATCTTTAAAGGTCCCTTCAAACACAAACCATTGTAGATTCAATGACTCTATGAAAAATTCCTTTCTGGGGTTAAAAGTAACGTGAGATATACATTCTTTGAGTAGTTATGCCATGGTCTAAGATGAATATTTGAAAATGTTGACGTATCTGTAATTGTCTGGATGTTTTTGTCGCTTAGTGAACACTTAAACAGCCTTACTCCTCCACGGTGCAGTAAGTTAAAAGCCAAATATTCTCAGTGCAAGCCCTAACAGTCAATGACACTACATATCCCTTGAGTGACCTCAGGAGGAGATTGCATCTACTTTTTCAAACATTACAGGGAAGCTCTCCAAAATTGCACAACCCTAGACTTTGCAAACAAATGTCCTTAGCATGACAGATGACAGGACTTCATGTGACAGAGAAAGCGGCCTCTAAAACAACCTCTTCTACAGAAATAATAGAGATTGTTATTTATGATTCCTTTCAGGATAATAGAAGAGTAGAGATTTTTCAAGGAAATCTCTGAATTTTGTCCAGTGTGGTTTATTATAAGAAAATCTGTTCTGTTTAATTCAAATAGTTTGGCATACATCTAATGTGTAAAATGTCATGTCATCTTACTAAAAAAGGAAAGGTGGATCTGATCTGGACTCCCTTTATGCTGCACTGGACTACTCACATTCATACATACAAAAGCACAGGAGTGCTAACAAGGCAGATTTAATGTTGAAATAAGAGTACAAAGATTGAAATCTCAGCATCATTGAAATCCGTGAGAAAACCCTACTGATTTAAATGAAACCAGAATGGTTTTTATTAATGTATGAGTCAAGAAGATAAACTTTATCTGATTCTAAGCATTTCAGGTAATTTTATGCTTAATACTCAGAAGGCTATTTAAAAAGAAAAATATTCCAGAAATGTTGCCTAATCTTTACTAGACTGGTGTGGAAAACACTTAAACAGTAGATGTCTGCATATTGATTACCCCTGGCTTATCATCATTCCAAGGCAGCTTTCTCAAGTAGGTGCTTGGTACAAACCCTCATTCCCACAAGATAAGCAGTTCCAAGTTTAGGTATTGTACATGTCTGCACCTTAAATTGGTCACTTAAAACAGGAAAAAGGATTAATCAGAGAGCCACTTTTTAGAACACCACTAACAGAAATGCTCATGGTTAAAACATTTCTGCTTTTACTTACCATGCATAAAAATACAGAAGCAATTTTTCTTTAGAAAATTGCCCTTCAGTGAAGAACTCTTTTTGCTGTGATTGAAGTGGTTTCTTGCTCCATGGTTGGTGCCATCGAGTGGGATGGTGTTCAAGGATGTCCCCGTGTGCCATCTCAGGTGCTGTGATGGACACCAGTGACCAAAGGCTGCCTGCAAACCACCCAAGGGTGAGCACAGAGTCAGCAGGGGGGCTCAGCTCTCTTCCCTGCACAACTCCAGATGAAATTGAGAAGCCAAGTGCATGTGGACAGCTGAGCTACTCTCAGACATGATGGGTCTGTGTTATAGGGGCTGACAGGCATCCATAGATTTAAGCTGGTGGACTGGATGTTCTGCCCATCAGAAAAATAAATGAGGGGAATAAATGGTATATTTGAATATGGGTGGGCACAGAGGGAAGAATTCCTTTAACACAGATCTCAGTAGCACAAGAAAACTGATAGCTCATGAAACAGGTAGCTCCTGATGTTCTTACTGCATTCAAGAAATTGAGATCTTCATTCTTTTTTTTCAAGCAGAATTTAAAGATTTTTTAAATGGTGTATATGTGACTGTTCCTTGTACGATCAATATTGCAAAAGTCTTACTTTCTCAACCCAAAGGAAAAAAACAGTAAATGTCCTGTCTTTCTCTGGATGTGTCTCTGCTCCTTCATCCATCTTAGAGCCCTCTAATCAGGTCTATAAGCAAAGCTGCCTGTATCATATATTTTTACACAACTATAAATGAAGGGGTTTAGGACCATATCTCAGCTTACAAATTTATCATTTTCTTTGAGTTGGTAGGGTCATGAGCTGCTTTCTTCATCCACAACTGTATGCAATCTTGTGAGTTACCTCAAGTTAAGTGGCTTTTTTTGTTGGTTTTCTTTTAATTGTAAACCTAATCAGGGAATTATGATTAGATCAAATAATTTTAGTCTGTTCCAAAGCAACTTGAGAATCCCCTAGCTCAAAAATCCTTTCCTTCCACATTTCTATCAAGCACCCAAAATTAAACTCAGCTAGTATCCATCATGAGACACACCAGGAACTTTATCTCTTCAAGGCAACTCCTGTTTGTTGTATAGCCTTGGTCTCCAGTGAACTCCTGAAGCTGTTTATCATTTAATAACCTAGAAAATGTGCTCTTTTCTGCCCCGATGGATATTAATGAAAAATCTCTTATTTTGATTTGCTGAAGGGAATTTCTCCATTTGTGAACATCTAAAAGAATAATAAACCCTGTGCAGGGTAGGGATGCCCTGACTTTAGGGAAAAGGATTGCTAAAGCTGAGTAGAGACTGAAGTGACACAGGATTCGTGCCTCAGCAGTTCTCACTGCTCTCCCATGCTGTCTGTGCTACTGCAACTCTAATCGTGGTAATCTAAAACTGGTTTGCACACACACAAGAGGCAACATTTGTTAGGAGAGGTTTTATCTTCTTATTCATGTAAATTAAATAGTTTGAAAAAATGTGCAACTTCTGTGTACACAAGCTCTTCTTCAGGCACTTATAAAAAATAAGGCCACGGGATACTATCTTAGCTATTGCACTAGGCAGTGACTGCAGCAAATTTTATTTAACCTCCCAGCCAAGGATGGCAATGAAAATGGGAGTTGTACAGAAGACAACGAGGCTTGTAGATCAATGTTTAAATCTACTGAGGCAATTCTAACATAGATCCTGAAAGGTGCCAGGACTGTCTGCAGTCTTGTCTTTGAAGATGAGATATGTGGAAGACTTTGGTCATGGAACAAAAGCATTCTGCAGGGTGTACATACCCTTCCAAATCCATTACTTTCCACCAGTCAGAATGATTTTCTTCTGATACGCAGTATTTATTGCTTCTGACAAGCTGGATAGCTGCATTTCCTCCTGTTCATGGCTGCATTGAGCCACAGCCACATTCAGGGCTGACTTGTCTGGTGGCAGCCCCTGGGGTAGGACAGGCTTCTGCACCTGTGTTTTTTAAGACAGAGGAAATGATAAGGTGGTGCAGCAAAGGCTGCAGTAAGAATTAACACATGACATGTACATGATCACTTATACTTTCAACATATATAATGATTAATCAAATTAATCAAAGCTCAGAAGATGGGCACAGGCATGCAGTTTTTTCCTTTATCCAGTTAGAATGGGTGAGGAAAACAGCCCAGCCACTGTTGTCCACACATGAAAGACAGGCGAGGACAGAATCAAGTTCTGTGATAATGACAGCAGAAGCAATTAACTCTGAGTGGAGACTGACGCTGCTGTAATAGGAAGCACTTGTTACCAGAATTATGGGGTAGACCTGACTTGTGTCACAATCCTGCCACCTCTCTGAACTGTGGCAGTTCCTGCACTCTGGACTCCGCTTGGCCAAGTTTTGCTTTACCATAACTGTGATGGGGTACTGTTGTATCAAAAGGCAACATCAGAGTATTTTAAAAATAACTTTGGGGTTTTTTTAAAATGGCTTTTGATCAATAGCAATGTTATCATCAAGCACAACAAGCATTAATCAAATGTTTATTACTAACCACTGAAAGCAAAAAGCTATGCTAATTCTAAATCACTTTTTTTCCTTTACATGCTTTTTTGATGTTTCTTTGCCAAGCATGCTGGATATAAGGAATGTGACCCCTTGGTGCCTAACTTTGCCTGGGCAGAGCTGAATATAATTTGTATGTGACTATGGGATTCATTTTATGAGATTTTGACCCATGTCTTCATATGAAATATGTCATCCTACAGAAATGTCTACCTCTCATCTGGGATTGTTGAGGATGTCTGCAAAAATGACTTGGATGAGAAGCCTGGCATTAAAGTTAGGTGACATCAATCAAATCATGGGCAAAAGCCTATCTAAAATGAAGGAACTGAAATGCATTTAGAAATCAGGGAAATGTCAGACATCACAATTCTTTAATTAAGAGCAGAGAAAACTACACTTGAAACATTGACAGATAAGCATGAGAGAAAACAAGAATGACTAAGGAGAAAGGGCTGCAAATGCCACCTATTTATTTATTTATCACAAAAAAACCACCCCACTGTAATGCATTGTCAGGAAATTATGCCAAGAGTCCTTCAGCAGCCTGTGTTTCCATTAAATCAAGTCCAAGTGACCCTGGCATTGTATGTTCACTTGTTTTCTTATTTATTGACTTTTCTTAATTTAAACAAGAAGAAAACACAGAACCTGGTTGAATCCACTGAGCCGGAAGGCACACATAATCTCTTCTGCAAACAACAAATCTCAATCTCATCTCACTGAGCTCCAATGAGATATTCATTGTTTACAGAGGTATCGCTCTCAGAAGACTCCTCTTCTCTTGACTGGAAATGACCTGTTACTCAGTGAGTAGTGATATTTGATGGTTCCTGTTGGTCATATCTGACTTTGCTGGAAAGGACCTTACAGCTGAAGGCCTGAGTTAGGCAGGACTCAAATCTTAGACTGCCTTTGTGGCTTTGTGGAATAGTGACAGAACTAGAGTTGCCCGCAGTTGTCAGAAAGATGAGAAAAAATACAGTGCAAGGATTAAACTGTTGTCTCTTTAGTGCACCTAGTGACACTAGAGCAAATTGATATTCAGTAATCATATTTCTGAGCTGATGTGCACCTCTGATATTAGGCCTTTGTAATTTTTGAGGAGTTTTGAAGATTAAATTGCTCCTTCAATTTCCTGTGAGGTTTTTTGGACCTGATCAGAGTATCATTCTCTAATGAAACTTTGATTTTTTTGTGTGAGCAGAAGAAACTAGAAAGCATTGGGAAAAGTAAATGGTGTATATAATTATAATGGAAGTCAATTTTTCTTTGTCCAGCCTAACAGGAAAAAGAAGCAGTCCAAGATGAGCACATCTGTGTTTCACTGCTGGATGTATATTTGACTGTTGCAATATTCTGGACAGACTTAATTTGTAATCTGATAGAGAACAGTGTCCTGATTTATGTCCATATATATAGCTTTCCATGTCCAAAACTGGCCAAAAGCCCCAGAGTACTTTCTGAGTAACTGAGTGGATCTTATTGTTTCCTTTATGCTTGCAGTGGTATTACTGTGGTTTTTATAATGATGACTGTGCCACTGCCATCTACAGAGAGCCACGGGTGACAGTGTGAGGTCCAGCTCTGATGTGCATATGAGGAATGATTATTATCTGCAGAACTGCATTCCTATTACACCTCTGGAAGCAGGTGCTGGATCATTTCAGCTTCCATGAGGCTTGTCCAGCACATAACAATGAGGAGATCTGTGTGTTGACCCAGTGAACTTCCCTCTGCTCTGCTGCAGCATTGTTCTGACCTGCCCGACCACTGTCCATGGCAAAGGCAGTGATGCCAGGCACCAGCAGAGGTGAAAGTGCTCCTCAGGCAGGAAGCTGCTGCTCCCTGTGGTTGTCAAAGCACAGAGGAAGTGCCCTCTGGCTCCCATGAAGGGACCTTTTGTTCCCAACACTCTTTGTAATGGCATCACTCTTTAGGCACCAGCTCCTCTGTGGGAGATGAGAGGTGTAATGCTGAACTGATGAAAGAAATGGAGGCATCAAAGGTGCAGGATGTGAGCATGCAAAAGTAGTGCCTTGTACAAAAGTAACCCCTCAGGTCAGTTGGGAAGAAAGCAAAGGAGAAAGGCTTGCAGAGGCTGGAGAGGTGAGGGACATGAACTGAGAGGTAGGCAGAAAGGAGGCTGGGGGGATGGCAACACCTCTGATGATCAAACTGAAGAGATGAAAGGGCAAAGTGAAAATGTGCTGAGAGCTTATAGAAGTAGCTCTGTGTCTAAATATAGACTGTTCCTCACTATGAAAACTCAGTATTAGCCTTCTTAACCTGATTGTATCATATGGCTTTGGAAAATGTAGTCAATTTGTTCTATCCAGTTGTGGTAATTATGATAGCTTTGTTTACTGAACCTGTTTTAGAAGTACCCATCAGAGAAATGTCATGTCCCTACTTTTTAAATTTCACTTTCCAAATATCCTCTCTGAACTCAAGCAGATAGTGGAAATGAATCATAAAGACTTAGTAGAATCCAGAATGTTCAGCAGCAGATTTGCATGACTGATGATCTCTCCAGATAGACAAAGCATCTCTTGATGGAATCCAGGCATAACAGACCACAATATTCAAAACAAGTTATGCTGCTACATGTTCACAATGCTATTGCTTTCAAAACTATCAGAAAAAAAGTTAAAAGCTTCTTTGTTCATAGCTTCTCTCAAAGGTTTTATTATTATATCTTCTCAAAGCTCTGTTTCACAGCTCTTGTGATTTTTATCTTCTGTCTCTTGACCATCTGTGTCTCTTAAAGCCCTGGCTGTTCATATCAACTGTATAAATAAAAATTCCAGCTCTTTTTTTTCTTCACACTACTTTTTGATTAACAGAGAGAATCAGGGAACTAGACCCATACCTAAATGTACAGAAAAGAAGATAAATATAAAAAAGCAGGAAATACAGATTTAAAAATACCATGGTTTGAAACACAACTTGGTTAAATTTGTTGGAGACTTTGTAACGATGTATAAATACAGTCAGACCCTACTGTTAGTCCTCTTGTTTAGGAGATAAAAACATCATAACTTAAGACACTTTGGTCTCTTTCTTTGTTATTGTTACCTCCTTCCCACCTACAGCTGTCAATAATTAATTTGGGCAATAAAACTAAGGTCAAAGATACCACTATTGCTTTAGCATTTGTCCAGGAGGAGGAGACAGATGAGGAAATAAACAGAGAAGAAAATCTTCAGGTTTACTTCTATTCTTAACTCTGTCAGCTCTTGACCTTCTTGATCAAGCCCCTGCAGTGCTGGAGGGCTCAGGTGGAGCTGAGCACGAGCAGAACTTTCTGCTGTGCCCATGTCCTGTTTGTCTCTGTGAAACCCTGACTTTCTCAGAGGCACAGCAGGGCCCAGCGGGTGCTCTGGGACACCACACTCTTGGCCTTCTGCCTGACACACAGTCTGCATAGAGGCAGGAGCACCTAAAGAGCTCAGCTGCACCTCCCAATTCTTTAACTTAGAGGCTGCCTCTGTAAAGCTGGGCTGATCAGACATTCCTGAGAAGGCGTCTGTACTCCTGACCCCAGCCCAGAAGAGCACAACTTGCCTGAGAGAAATGCAGCTTGGCACCATTCCTCACCCTGCAGGGCAGGTACGGCTGTCCACAGGCCAGGCACAGCGTTTGCCCTGCACTGCTTTCACTGAGGAGTGTGGTGGGGAGGAGATCTTGGGATCTCTAGGAATAGGGACTTCCTACACACTAGAGAGCTAATTTTGATGGTATTCCCTGTTCCCTCTGGAAACATTGCTGCAATGGCTGTAGCCAGTATTGCTACCAGTACTGGCCTTCTTGGCCAGCTGGGCACACAATGGCTTATGTTCAGCTGGCTTCAGTTTTGTTGAATTTCTTTCATTGATTCTTTTAGTCTATGAATCAGCGATTAAGAAATATTGCTTTCAATTACCCAGTGGTCACAAGCTCAAGGCTGTTTGGAGAGTCTCCCTGTGCTCCACACATCTCTGCAACACCAGGAACTTATTAAAGAACAAATTTAGAGTAGATACAGCACATTATCATACATGCATTATTATCTGACATAACTGAAGTGTTCACTATGCAAAAATTCCCTTTTTAGTTCTTCTCTTGGGTAAGCCATCCAGAACTGCTAATGGGGTACTTTCTTGTACTTGCAGCTGGCTAGGGGTTTCATGGCCTTATTTGATGTTGTAACAAGTGATTTTGAAGCTACATGAAGCTTCAAACTACTATTACAAGCTACTGTTACAAATCTATTCAAACTGCTATTATGAATCAATTGACATTTCTGTACATTATTAGTATTCCATAATGTTGAAACCTGTGGTAATACTAGATAAGCTGGTATCATTAATTTCAATTTTCAAAACTGATGTAGGCAGTCTCACAATCATAAATCAAGTTCCCAACTGCTGACATCTACATTTTTGGATTAACTTTTAATTTTGGGTTCATACTTTTTTATTTTTTGACTATAAATGCTCAAGACCAATCAATCTACCACTGTCCTACAATTTCAAATAATCAAACTTTAGAAGGCTGAAGCCCAAATATTCATTAACTGCTGTTCCCTCTACCAAACATGGTCTTTCACTGTTAAGCATGTACACAGACATGAGAGAATTCCCTTCTGAAAATGTGGCACCTAGGGGGGCACTGTTGTACAAATATTCCTCTCTTTTATGTTACAGATAAAAACTAAAATCTTGAAATAACTGCAACTAAATTGTACAGAAAATATGTCAGAAAAGCATGTTAAATTATGCAAATGAAATCACATTGTTTAGAAAAGATTTATTAATATAAGAGTTTAGCTTCTAAACTGAAGCTTCTAAACTTCTAAAATCTGTTTTGTTTTACACTCACTCATACACTCTCTTTTGCTCAATTTCTGTTGTTCCTACCTGTCCAGCTTAGGGGATATCATGACTTGAAGGGTCTTACAGCCAAAGACTAGAATTTAGCTACAGATATTAAGAATAAAGACAAAAATTATTCCATCTGGTTTATTTGATAGGTAAAAATGTGTCCTGGGTTGAGAAATGTAACCAAAAATGTGTATTCTATTTTCATCTGTTGAAGTCAGTTGGGAGATATTGTTCTTTATCTCTTGTAACTCTAGGGGTGGAAAGAGGGCGGATGCCTTCTGTTAATGGGACACCTGATAACAGCAGATAAGGCAGGGCCTTCTTATCTCTTCCTCCACCCATCCTCCTCCGAGGGACATCACCTGTGAATGGGCCATTGAAGGCCTCTCACATGACTGATAACATCACCTCATTCCATTGGAGATGTTCCATACAGTGGGAGGAGCCAGAGCCTTTCCACTGGGATAAAACCAGCAATCCCAAACACCAAGGGAGCCTGTTTCCCCTGGATTCCCAGAGGACAACTGGACCCTTTCTTGAGGATCATCTCTACTTCAACAGAACCACATCTGTCACTCTGTGAGGACTTCGGGCTGCTTCCAACACCCTGGCCAACAGGGTGTCAGGTTTGCATTCTGACTCTTTCAGTGGTCCTTTGTACTACTGCTTTTCTTTTATTTTTACCTTTTTTGTTGTTTGTTTCTTCTCTCTCTATTAAATTGTATTTCTGACTTGGAGTGTCACTAGTTTTGCTTTCAAACCAGTACAGCGTCCTAAAAAACAGTTGCAGAAAAAAGGGATGGCATAAAATATTTCTGGATATTCCCATCAGCTGTATAAAAACACCTTATAATCCAACTGCAAACTTTCTTTCCACTTCAGTTTTTCCATATTTATCCTCCAGCTTCTGGCTCATGTTACACTAGGCCAGATCAAACACTCATCAAGTCCAGAAACCTGCACTGGCAGCATTCAGTAACAAATACTGAAGAAAAATATCTGCTCCAGGCAGCTGTACAGTATCAGAGAATCCTGATCCAAAGGTGGTGCTGTTATACATAATACCCCTTGAGAGGTATATTTCTACTCTGAATTCATTGTTATCTTTTTAAGCAAGTAACAAGAATCTATAACTTCCATCAGTAATTAAGTATTCCTACAGCTTACCTACTACTAACAATATGAATAACCAGCTTGTTTGGCCTGTTTTCAGCCTATCTTCCTTCAGTGCCTACCTGATGATTACTAACATCTGCTTTGCTTTTTAGATCATGTTTAGTACTGGGCTGTCTCTGTGTGTGTCTGTGTTAGGTCAGGGTTTCATTTCCCTTGTGTACATTGCTTTTCAGTCATCTGCACAGAATTTCAATTGCCACTTTACTGCTGTTGTATGTCAGCCCAGAGAGCTCTTGTTAAATGTTTACTCCCCCTGGAGAGTACACACCCATTGATCAGTGTGCTTCCTGTCTCCTTCTGCAGTGAAATGGTGGAGACCTGTGAGCTTTCCTCTTTGACATGTTATCCATCCAATCTATTAGTCACTGTCAAGCCTCTCCTTTGACATCTGTTCGGCTCTCAACATCTTTCTTCAATTATAGTCACCAGAACTGGACACAATATTCTCCTGATGATCACAGCAGAGTCAAAACACATCGAATGCTTTTACTCAGTATGTGCCTGCTTCCATGTCCAAGGAGGCCATTAGCTGCTTTGGCCACAGCATCACAGCAGGAATTTATGTTCAGCTATCAGGATCCTAAAGTCTCTTTTAGGAACACTGTTTTCCCAGTCCCCCATCCTGAAACTACAGCATACACTTTTCCCCGCTTTACTGAATTATGCACGCCTGATGTAAATACACTAATTTAACATAAATATGTCATTTGGTGTCACAACATTTTGGGAGGGCAAAGGAAAAAGGAAGATTGGAATGACACCTAGGATCAACCACACAGTTAAATGTTGAGTATGTGTCATGGGCTTGCCCTTGGGCAAGGCAATTATTGCAGGGTCATGAATTAATCCACTATTCAGTAATCTGTTACTCACTGTAGTCGCCTGCTGCTTGTGGTGGGGCACTTCATCACTGGCACTCCAGCAAGGAATCTGTGACCACTTCCATATCTGCTTGTCCCACTGCCCATAGAATTGGGATTGATGGAGGCTCCAGGGGGAACCTCAGTCGGGCATCTGAAACTGATGAAAGGCAGCAAATTTTAAGTTATGCTTCTCTCATGACATTTAAGTTTTGAACAATGTGCTTTGTGCAGCTGCATCTTCTGATACAAGGCACACCCTTGGATTTCCTGAATGTGGCACATATGAATGGTAATCAGGAAATCAGGGTGGGCAGATCCTGCTCTGGGCATTGAGGCCAAAATGGAGGAGTGGAATAATTATAGTAAGAATTTTATTTGCTCAGTTCTACTTTAAAATAAATTATAATCACATAGATATATTCCAGATAAAATCAAAGCAAGTATCTGATAGATTTCTGATGAAAGAAAGAAGTCTGAATCTAAATTCTGTGATAGTCAATTAAAATTTTCAGGAAAGTTACAGCTTCACTAATATGGACCGATTCTTTCTTTGCTGTAACTATTTGAGAATCACAGAATTGTTTAGGTTGGAAAAGAGCTTTAAAACCATTGTGTCCAACCATAAGTATCAATAGCACTCAGCAATATCAGGTTAGGGCAGGGACACAAAGTGTAACTTCAGGATAACTGGCATATTTCATAAGAAACATAAATGAAACAAATTTCATGGCTAACTTGAAAAGAATGTTGTCTTGCAGGAGGCATTGTTTCCTCAATACTCACTGTCTTAACAAATAGGATTTTCTCAATCCTAATTCACCCCTCTTCACTTTTTTCTTCCTAAGAGAGACAAAACCACAGCAGATTGTGAACTAACGTTAACAAAATATAAAGTATTATGGTTGGAATATTTTGTATAATTTTGGACTTCAAGATGCACAATCCATAGCTTCAGGTTAGTCAAATTTTGAGAGAATGGTAGTAAGAAATCTGCTTGATGCCCTACCTGCATCTAATATAGGATTCTAAGTCAGTTACAAGACTCAGCCCTACACGCAAGAAGGCATCTGGTTCAGCTGCAGGGGTGCAGGGCAGAAGGGGGAATAGGAGGAAAACAAGGAGGAATTAAGGGGAAAACACCTTAAGTGCAAGCCAGGAGCCCATCTGTGGCATTCCTAATTTTGGCAAGGTAATGGAATTTAGTCTCAGTGAGCTTCCCTGCAGTTATGTAATGGGATGTAACTCACAGCAGGAGGTCAAATGGATGAAAAATAGCAAAAAAATTAAAATAAGTTTTCTGGACGTATATTGCCAATGAAAGATCTTCTAAGTGAAAAGCCACCCTTTTGTGACATACAGTCATTCCTTAGGAAGCAAGGATAGTTTAACCATCTGCTTTGTGCAGTTGAGGGATGAGATTTTGCACTAATTATGCTTCATGCAGGTAAATTCTGAAGCCAGTTATTTACATCAGTTGAGAGCAAAGCCTCAACAAGGAAAAGATCCCTCTCCGAGGCAGTGTGTAAACACATGTCAATGTTAATTACTTGCTTAAATCCTCCTTGGAAGGACACAAACAGATGCTCAATTGTAAGCACAACTGTAGGGGTTGTTTTGAGTATAAACAGTCCTAAGCCTGTGGATAAGTGTTTTCCTGCAATGAAACTAGCATTTGATACCCTATAATTCAACTCAAAACAAAGTACACCTGTTGTTCTAACACATCTAATCAAGTTTCAAAGAAGAAAATGAGAGTAGCACTGGAAAATCTTAAAATAGCTTACTTTAAAAATATATTTCATATGCCTTTGTCATATTCCTAATCAGAAGTTTTTGATTTTGTCAGAACAAAGAACCTTTTCTTGCAATTGATTGGTGGTATTTTACTTCTGTTTTGACTTCTTTAGAAGTTATTCTAGAATTGTTTTCTTCTCCATTATATTTCCCTAAAATAACATTGCAATTACTTTTATTGTCATTATTAACTAACACTATTAATTACTACTATTTTACTACCATTATTAACATAAAAGAATAACTATAGAAACAGTAATAATGAACATATAATAATTTTTTCTGTATATTTTATATGTGGACAAAGGAGAAACAGCCATCTCACTTCAGGAAGTTTCTCAGGCATTACAGGGCGGGTACTTGACCTGACTGACTGCAGGAGTAAATGGTATGAAGTTAGAAGTTAGCTCATCATGCCTCAGAGAAGCTGTCATCACAGTTAAATATCGGGTTTGATAGAAAATGTAAAAGCCTTGTCATTCCCACTGAATGTTTATGGGGCTTTCAGCAGTGCAGGAGGCCAGGAAAAAGGATGGAGGAGATGGAACTTCAGGCATTTTATTTTAAACTACTTGCAGGTCCTTTTCCTGGGGTTATCACTGCGTGTTCTTTACAAAAATTCTTTAATTAGTGGTGCTTGAATTAATCAGATCAATTGCTTGAACTGCCTGGGTTGATAATGTGCATATGAGACCAGGTGCCATCAGCTCTAACTCTGTGACCACTGAGAGCCCAGACAGAACCTGCTGAAGCCACATGGCATGACTATAACCTACTCTTAGTGGGGCTTACAAAACAGGCCAAGTACTTCCATTACTACTTGTGGAAACACTAGCAAAACAATCTCCAGGTTGGACAAAGCTGTGCTAAGAAATGAGTAGAGACAAAAGGATTTATCATAATATGTAATTTCATTTAAATATGAAAATCTTATTTTCTTTAAACTGCACCTTGAAACACTTGTTTGTTAACAATAGAATTAAAATGGAGGGAGAGATGTTAAATATATCAAATACAAATTATGAAATAAAATCCTACAGGATTGATTAAATATATTTATATAATAAATATATAAGCACAGTTAAATATAGTAGTTACAATTTTGTTTTCTTGACAGAAGTCACATGCTCTTCATTCTAATATAATTAGCTGAAAAAAATGTTCAGTTTAGGTACTTGTTGTCTGTGGATATGCCCTTGCACAGCAAATGACACACTGGATCACCCTGGGATCTAGGAGCTTGTCTTCTGCCTCTCTGTCTGTGGGCCTGTAGCGAGCACAGAAGGTTAAAGGTACAGGTTAAAAGAAGCACCTTAAAAACACAAAAAAGCCTGTACATCCCTTGTTTCTCTGGAACAGAATACAGAGTATTCAGCCTTTGAAGGAGCATCTATAATCCACTTCCTTACTGCAGTGCTCTGGCTGAAGTTTAAAAAAATGTTACCCACATTTTGACTTCTCATTACAATTCAAGAAAAAAAATAATTTCATTCTCTAAAAAAAAATCTTGACAGTGAAATGAAACTATTTTCTGTCCAGATCCACTGCACAATGGTCTTTTTTTTTTTTTTTTTTTTTTTGTACTTGTGGAAAAGAAGCCACAAGAGCAGAAATTATGCCAAATGAAATGTTCAACTTATTATTAGGTGGGGGTTTTTTTGGTTTTTTTGGGTTTGATGTTTGTGGGGGTTTTTGGTTGGTTTTTTGGGGGGTTTTTTTGTTGTTGGTTTTTTTTTTTTTTTTTTTTGTTTTTTTGTGGTTTTTTTTGGTTTTTTTGGGGTTTTTTTTGGGTTTTTTTGTTGTTTTTTTTTGGGTGTTTTTTGTGGGTTTTTTTTGGGTTTTTTTTGTTTTTTGATTGTTTGTTTGGTTTTTTTTGTTTGTTTGTTTTTCTGGGTCTTTTGTGGGCAAAGTTACAGGTCCATGAATAAAATATGTCTGTGTTGCACTGCCTTTTCCCTGCACAGGCTGCCCTTCCTCTGTGAGCAGTCTCTTGTGCTGAGTCAGTTCATGCTTGCATGGTTGTGTTGATGGGGATGGATGATTCTTGAATGGCTTGTGCTGTGTACAAATTTCTGCAGGGTATGATAACCTCCTTTTTTTCTGGATGTAGCTCAATTCCTTCAACTGTGAAATCTAATTTCTCCCTGGAAGAAAATAAAAAGCCATGTGGAATCAGCTGTAAACGTTTGTTCTCTATGATTTGAAGAAACATGAAAGATCTAAGGATCTCCGATTATTTTTCCAAACTTGAAAATGTACTTGTACTGAGGAGAATTGCATTTTCTTTGTGTTCTGTAGCACAGGAACAAACATAAAAGGTTTGTTCCCCCAACAGTTCTCAGAAACTGGGCTTGGAACCTTCCCTGTTCTTCAGAAAGTCGCTTGTTGTGAGGCAATTTCATGGAGTCATAGAATCATAGAATAGCCTGAGTTGGAAGGAGCACAAAAGAATCATTGAGCCAGCTCCTGGAAACTGGCAGAAGGGTCTAGGACATCCTGGAGGTTAGAGATTCTTCCTTTTTATTATTAATGCCTTTTAAAAGTGTTCTTTCACTCAGAGTGAGAGACATCTATTTCCTTCATTTCGGATGAACTATTTCTATGTAAACTATAAACTGACCTTTTCCAATTCACCACACTTGAAGTACATTTTACTTAATTAAACCAGTTCCAAAACACTATCTTTGTGTTTATGATTAAAGTGATTTTAACACAAACAGTGCATGAAAAGTGATCTGAAGTGAGGCAGGTAATTTTTTTATTATGATAAAATGTAAACATAAAAAAAATTGAATATATTTCCATCAAAACACAGTATTTAAATGTAGATATCTATAATTCATCCTCTTGGTATTCATTTTAGCAAGTCATATTTAGGCTAAGGGATGGAACTGGCTCCTGATCCTGGTGTAATGGAAACCAGTAAGAAACAATTCAAGTACACATGGAAAATAGTCCTAATAATGTTTTCTACCTTCTAATTTTAGAACAGATTTTGAAATGCTGTTTTAAATTATCCTGCATTTCAGCCCTAACTTTTCAGTAAAAAGGGTATCATGTATTTTTGCTCACACGACAAGACATGCAAAATCTTTGCAATATTACACTTAACTGGTTTGTATGTTAAGTGGGAGTCTAATTTCACCCCATGCAGCAAATTCATCTGTCCCCCTGCCCCCAAAGCTCTCTTGTTCCATCAGTCTTGTTCCATGCAATTAAAAAATTGCTGAAGGACAGAACTTATGTATACAGGCCATAAAACCACAAATACTTTGTGAGGACCTGCCACAATAATTATTTATGAAGGGGTATTAGTGGCATCTAGCCTCAAATCCCTTAAAATATGATCACTGAAGTGTGTTTAAACATGCATTTAATTTACTCTGGTTTAGGATTAGCCATTTGTTTACAGTATGGCAGATGACTTCTATGTGAAATGGGATATTGCTCCATAGGGTGGCCAATCCTGCTTGTTCCTGTCACGATGCAGTTTCCCAGAGCTGGACCTGTGCTGTGAGTAGCAGGTTGAATTCAACAACCCCTCAGAGTCTCTTTCAACCTGGACTGTTCTGTGGCTGCTTTTGATGGCTGCCAACATTATGCAAAGAGTACATCTTGCAGGAATAGGTGAGAACCCATTTTCTTGTCTGAAGGTCTCATCAGTCCTGCACTTGGTGGCACAAAGCTGCAGCTGAGGGCCAGACCTGCCTTACAGACATTTAGGGAGCAGGAGCAGCCTGGTACTCTCATACGAACACTATTCCACTGGTTTTGTGACCTGAGCTCTCTCTGAAACAGGATGGGCTTAACATATCTGTTAGCCTGTTAACCTGTCTTTAAATCAGTGAAATTATATACATTTGTATATATCGGGTATGAAAGAATATTTTCATATTATTGCCAAGCAAAGTAACAGATGTCAAATGACCATAAGATTGAAACCAAAAATCATTGTAAGGCTTTCTTTTTCAGATTACCTAAATTTTTTTACCCAAACTTGAAAGCTGGTTTTAACGTTAATCAGAACAGATTATTTTTACATACTTGCCTGGTTTCAGTAGCAGGAGATAAAGCAAACCATGCGATACCTTGGAATTGCTCTATCAAGGTTTAAATAAGATATTTCTGACAGACCTATGTACCTGTGTAGCCACCAGCATTGGCTCTGTGCTAAAGAGCAGGGCTGGAACAGCACACCACCAATAGTTGCAGCAAATTGATTGTGGACTGTCTGTACAAAGCAGAGATAAATATAGAAGAAAAAGATCTGTGGGCCCTGCTTGGCTGTATTTCAGAGTGCTGGGAACTTGCTAATATCATTGCAAAAATGTGTTATCCTTTTTGAAAAGTCACAGAAACCAGAGGATTAGGAGGGAAGGGGAGGGAAGGGAAGGGGGTTTGGGGGGAACTAGTTCCATTCTTTAAATATTAAATTAATCAAATATTAAATATCAAATATTAAGAGTTATTTCTGGAGAAGGTGGAGAAACTCTTCACAAAAATGCACAAGGACAGGGCAAGAGGCAGCAGACAAGTTGCCTCGGAAAATTCTGCCTGTATATAAGGAAAAAATATTTCACTGTGGGGAGAGTTATTGTTGAAATTGCCCAGAGTCGAGGTGGAAACAGCCGAGACATGCTCGGGCATCTTTTCCCACAGGAGTTTGTGTCCCCGAAGGTGTCTCCCCGCCAGCCTGTGTTTCTCGGGAGAGCCAGAAGGTGGCGGGGCTCAACAGCAATAGCAGCCTGCAGGGCTCTAGGGCTGCTTCATGTGGAGTAAATGCTGAAAAAAAATGTTGGTAAAGAGAAAAGGGGTTCAATAAGAAGCAGCTCTACCTCAGAGAGGGTAAGCAAGCATAGTTTAGGAGAAAAGTTTACTTTTTGGACAATTTTGTGTCAAAGATGTGTTCTGTGCCCGCGTGCCCAAGCCAGGTAACAAGTGCTCTATTCTGGTAGTCCTTCCTGGCATGGATTGCCCTGCAGCTTAATGGTGGCCTCCCTTGGCTCTCCTTTCCTGGCAGGAAGACCATTTGACAGGTTAAAGACACCTAAACAGCACCTATAGGTGCTCTGTAGGCAGGCAGTTCCAGTTTCATGTCACACACGGGTCGAGTCAATGCAAGGCATTGTCCTCCAGCACAGCAGGGCATTCCAGGCTGATCCTCAGAAAAGTGCTTCTCCAGTCACCAGCAGGACTGGAACCTGGAACTCCAAGGAGAGAAGGCATCTGAGACCTTGCTGCTTACCTGTGTAGCCCATATCTCATTCCTGGTGTCTGTCTGAGGAATCCCTGAGAAACAGAGGCAGGGAGAAGGCTGCACTCTGTGTAAGGTTGTCTTCAAGTCACCAGAAATGGTTGCTACAGGTGATTAGGCTCCATCTAATTTTGTTGTTGGTATGTTCTGCTGTTGTATGTTACTGTGCTCTGATAGAATCCAGGAATATATCACAACCAATGTAACAAGTCAGTGTGTTTCTGTTGATGCGAAAGAGCAATATTTGCCTTGGTAAACTGAGGTGGATGAAAAAGTGGGTGAACGATCACAATGTACCATGTTCAGATACATCCAGCACAAGGGAATATTGGAGCTGAGAGGTTTTCCCAAGCAGTTTTCAGCTTGTGTGGATACATTACCTTAATCTCAGGAGGAACTCATGGAAATGAGCAGATATGTAATGTAAATGTTTTTTATAAGCTGATGACGCCTCACTCCTGAGGGCTTTGGGATTACTGTCAGTTTAAAAAAAATTAGCTGACTGCTTGAAGTAAAAGCTGATTTATCTTTTTAATGATGGATTTATAGTATTGAAATGCCATTTCTCCTAACTAGAGGACAAAGGCAGGTCCAGACCAAGCAGTTAGAAGGTGCTTAATATGATCACATTGAATATTGTATGAATGTTTGAGGAGAACAAGGTCATCTGACAGAAGTGGTATTTGATACATTAATGGTGGTAGTGGAGTTAATTTGGTGAAACTTGTTTAAAATTAATTCAGAAACAAATTTTAGAGGACTTAGTGTCATCCCTGGAAGCCCACTCTTTTAATACAGTGGTCAGAGGGTTTGTTTTGAGGAGTGGGAGAAAAAGGAGCCCCTTTACTTAAGTTATTTCTTTGTCGGGTTTGGGAAAGAATTTGAAACGTAGTCCTGTGGAGCTTGTTTCTGCTGTAGGCTGCAGGGAATTCAGGGTGGTTTTTTCTGGTCTTTGAAAGTGCTTCTGTGAAATATGGACTGGATTAAGAGATGAAACCAAAACCTCCCCAAAGAATTTGTAAATCACCATCACAATGTCAGTCTCTGTCTCTGCAGCCCGTATTTGTCTGGGTGCTGGAACTGGTGGGAAAGGATGAATGTAATGGTTCTCCTCCTTTGCTCAGAGAGGAGACAAAGCTTTAGTTCAAACTTTTACTCACAGTGAAGCAGAGAAAGAGAGTGAGCTGCACTCTTCTGCCAAGACTGCTATGCAGGAGATTAGAGAGATTCCAGGTTTGTTTCTGCTTCCTAATGAGTTTAGCCTTGGGTATTACAGAAAATACCTACAATGACAAGCTTAAGAGGATTTTGTCTGGGGTTTTTAATATTGTATTTTGCCAAAATCACTATTTTCAAAGTTTTGTATTAATAGAAATGAATTTTTGATTTGATTTAGCCACAAACCCAGGGACCTTGCATCTTGGAAATACCATAACTGCATTAATATGGTGCTTCTCAGCAAGGGTAATTAGCCCATGAGTAATGAGGTTCTGATGTAGTTACATTGCTGCTTGTCCTGGAGCTCATTTATTGCGTGACAGTTTGAAGATCTTTGTGCCATACTCCACTGCTCAGTGTAAGGGTGCCCTCAGTCATCTTAATGTCTTCCTTATGTCTTTTTCACGCTTTCACTCTGAAAAAAAATGACTGCTCCCTTTCCTTCTAATGTTTAGCGCTTACTGAGTTTAGCAGACAAGGTGGAGCTTTAAAATTCAGTCAGTTTAATGAATTGGTGGAAATTTGCAGCAGCAGAGGCTGTCTGGTGGCCAGAAATGAAGGCGAAATGGAGAAGAACAGAACATTTCATTCTGTCTTCATCAGAAGACAGCCTGTAGAGTCTATCGGGTCACTTAACACTTAACTGTGTGCTCAGCTAGGGAGCTCTTTGCCCTGGGGGTGCTGGAATTTCAGAAGGTTTGTTTGTCATCAGCCTGATAACGTCAGGGCTCCAACACCAGGACCCAGCCATAGCTAAGGGTTGTGCAGAGTAACATATGGTTATTTTCAGTCTGAATTCTCTTTGAAGTAAAACAAATGCCATCAAATAAGGCTCAGAGTGAGGACAGAAAAGGAGGAGGAGGGGAAATACAATGCATCCTCAGACATAATTCAGGGCACAGGAAGCACACTCACTGTGGATACATACACTCTTCCTGTGGTATGTGTACCCCCGTGTAAGGATGGCAATATATGTGCACAATAGCACCCCTTCCTGGAGGAAGAAAAAGATCTTAGTTTGTCCTTTTGCTTATCTATGTTTTCCTCATCTTTAAAGTGTGTAAAATGGCAAATTAAGTGATAGGGCTTGAATGTGCTCCCTGTTTCCTGAAGTGAATCTTTGGATGTGAACTTAGTGCAGATAGGACACACTGGTGTAAATGAGGGAATGCTGACATCTAACTAAAAACGTTCAAAGAGCTCAGAGCTGGCCTCAGGGTTGCTCAGGGCTAGGTGAGGTATTATATAACCATAGAGTAGGCCAACAGAACTCTTGTTACTAAAAACACAGCAAGGAACTCCATTATTGCTCAGTTATTGCTCTACAAATGCACTGTCCTATCCCTGGAGTGATACTGCTGGTTTTGCTTCATTCCTTTATGAAACACCAGTTGAAGAGGTTAAAAGCTTAGATTTCAATTTATGGTATTCATGTTTTTCCAGACTTTCTGTGCATGTTAACAATCAAATTTTATCATTCTCATTGACTCTCCCTGGACTACATCAATGTCCTTTCTCAAAAAGGCTGCCAAATATTTCAAAGAGGATTATAGATGTTTTAAAAGAACCAGATTTAAGTCTCCTTTCTTGTTTATTTGTAGTCATTTGTTAGTGTTGGTGGTTTCTTGAGTCTTCCTCATACCCAGGCTCTCCCTATGTATTTGTGTAATGTAAGAGGTTTAGCTTTCATGATGTGTGCAGCAAATTTAGGAAGCAATTCTGCAGTTATACTGAAATTCTAAATGAGGGCCAGCAGGTATAAACCCATATGAAGTTGAGAGAAGAAAATGTGCTGAATCTCACACAAATGAGAACTACTCAGTGCATCACAATTGTTGATGAGGTTTGAAAGCAAGTGCAAGGTCCCACTAGCTGGCTTACTAGAACTTGAATTGTGTTTGAGAGTTGAGCCTAAGTTGCATAATGGCTTTGTCAAAACATTTGCATTTGTAAATTTGTCCTTTGGAAGAATTCTTGCCATATTCTGCATTTCACATGTTCCAACCAAAATGCTGAAATACATGGAATTAGTACTTAAAATGAAAGCAACTTTTATGACCTATTCTGAGTGAGGTATGAGCCTTATGATTCAGAGCACTGAAACTGTGAAAGGTATTTTGAGCAAGGGGCCAGTCACTAATATATCAGGCCATTCATTCTTTGTATCCAAGACAACCTTAGTTATTCAGAAACTTTTGCTTTATGTGAAGGGCTGCAGTAAGGCTAAATGTTAAATCTCAAGATTCAGAGATAATAGCAAGAAAAAATCCAGAAAAGGTTTCTTGATTTTATTTTTAACTGTAGTGGAATTATATGATCTCTTCTCATCATTTGAATATGTGATTGGTCAAATTTCAGTTCTTATATAACAAAATAATACTAGCTGTTGGATACCTCTGCATCTGAAATTTACAGATTTCCCTTAGAAGGAATGTTTTCACTTAGGAGATAAAAACCAGATTCTGTGGAGAAAGCAGCCTTTGCCATTGATTGACTTCAGCATTTCCTGGGGCACGTGTCTGGAAAACACAAAGAGCACTGGTGGAGAGAACCTTGGATGTAGCTGCTGAAGACTTCGATAAAACTTCCCAGAATTGGAAAGGTTTCATATTTTCAGGTGGTTTCAAATAAGGAGTTTCTTAGCATATCAGGCTTCCAGTTTAAACCAGGGAACCTTGAGAAAGGTGCCAAGTGCAAGGCCAGGAGCTGGATTCCCACTCTTTTCATATACTTATCCCACTTCCAAGGATCCACATTTGTTTAAATTTGTCTTTGTAAAAGTGCTGGTTCTGGAGGGAACACCTGTCTGAGAGCTAAACAGCATGTAAATAAAATTTACTCGTGTTCAAAATCCAGACCAAGGCATTGAATTCCAGCTGTCTGGGAATGCTGAGCTGGTTCTCAGACTCCCATCTCCTGAGGCAAGGTTGCTCCCAAACCCTGTGCAGGTTTACACAGCAGAGAAGGAGCTCTGTGTTGGAAGACCTTCAGCCAGCTGTGCAGAGGCTGATTCAACCCCAGAGCAGATGCAATTCTGGCCAGAGCCTTTTGTGCTGGAGCACACTGCAAGGAGAGGCTGCTCACCTCTTCCTGCTCAGCCTCCAATCAACAAGAGAACAGCTTCTGGTCAGCTACAGGATACTGAAAACATGGGAAAACAAAAACAAGTCTGACCAAAACAACTGGTGAACATTCAGAACAAAACCAGCATTTCTAGTATCAGGCCTTTTTCTAAATGACTCTCCCTTCTGAAAAGGGGCGCTGAGGTAAAGGACAAAATGATCTATGCAGGGTCACTCAGACTGCTTTCTCCTTGGCAGAGGTTAGTGGCTCACCTCCTGCTGTCCTGTTTTGACTCCCTAGAACACAGAAGTGCCATCAGTTATTGCCAGGCTGTTCCTGTGCATTGCGTAAGGTGCAGTGGCTCACGGAGAGCTCTGGGGAGCAACACAAGAGCTGGCACAAACAAGGCAGCAGGGAGGGGGCAGCTGGCAGGAGCAGGCTCTTGTGGTAGCTCACCACACGTCACACACTGCTTCTGACACAGAGCTGGTGGCAGGCCATGGCAGAGGAGAGCAGGTGTTCTCACACTTTATTAATCTGTTTATTCTGTCTGGGAGTAGATAAAGCCAGTGGCCTTCCTTTTAATTCCATAATCTTTTGCTTTGTTGTGGGCACATGTGTGTATAGAGAGAAAACCACGTCTATTTTGAGTTGATTTAGCTTTATATTGACAGGACCAAGTTGACTGTCTTTGGAGAAACCAGGGACAAATTGGAGGAAAGCAACCTTGTATCCTATCTAGTCAAATTTACACAGGAATATTGCAGGTGTAGAACTTTGTTCTATTGTGCCAGTCCATAAAGATGTGAAATCAACCCATTAACAAATGATTGATTTAATGCAGCATTTTTGCTTCTAGATGTGTCGAGTCTTAAGGGTTCACATTATCAAACTTGTTTTTCGTAGCACAAATTCTTTTTTGGTTTGATTTTTAATGTATAAATATTTTTCTTTATACCAGAGCAGAAGGGCTACCAGAAAACAGTATTGTGAAATTCACATTACTATGGCAAGTGCAGCTGATGCTGAGAGGGAGCAGATGTGCTGGGCTATGGCCTGGGAAGTAGTTCTGGAGAGCCAGGAGCCTGGCTGAAGCCAGCTGAGCTCTCAGGAGGGTGCTCTGCCTGTGTTTTCTTTGGAGACAAGAAGTTTTTGCCCTTTCTCATCTCCTGGCTGCTCTCTCCTATTCCTGCAACCCTCTCAGTTGTACTAACATAACTGTGGTCTTCACCATAAACTCATTGCTCTGTGCTAAAAAGGATTTCCTTGATAAGGGCCGGGAATTTTAATGCAGTGTTAGACATAAGAATCTGAGAAGGAAGGAGGTGTCTTCCTCTCTGCTGCTTCAAACCCACCCCGAGGTGGAGAGGCCTTCCTGCTGTTCCCTGTCAGAGTAGACTCTCTAATCCTGCTGGCTCCTGCTCTGTGCCTCCACGTCCCAGCCACGCTTTCTAAAAGCAAATACAGTCAGAGCAGTGTTAGTGTGAGGCGCATTGATTGGATTCTTCCACAGGAAAATAAATCTCACGGAATTAGTCTCGCTCCATTCGTGCCCAGAGCCTTGTGTTGTTTCAGAGCAGCAGTATGTGTTTGTAGGAGGATGGTCATGGGACCAGCGACCTTTAGTTGGAAATATTGCAGTGTGCCTTCATCCCTTGCCTCAGGACAAGCTTTCTTTTTTTTTTTTTTCTTTTTCCATTCCTCTGAGGAGGATCTGGTTTCAAATTATGTTAAAAGACTTAGGGTTTCTTTTTTTTTTTTTCCTTGACACTGCCCCAAACAAATATTTTCCATTGGCAAAAACACTCTTAATTTTTTAGTTACTATTGAAGTGGTTTTTATTCTTCCTTCTCCACCTTTTTTAATATTGCAGAATCTCCAAGGCAGAAAATGAAGGTCTGGTTAGATCTATAAATCTTGTTGTGGGCAGAGGATTTTGAGTTGCTGGGACACTGTTATCTGATGTCTGTGTCTGATTTGGCTATTATGTAACAGAATTTGTGTAAAGCTTAATTGGACTGTTAAATGAATAGCATTCATTTAATGCATGGAGACCTCCATCTCTATTTGGAGGTTAAGATCATTCATTGCAGTAAAAGCTATGGCTAAAACCAAGCACAGTTTCAGGGTGAAGAATTGGCTCTATCTGATGATCTTCATATGGCACTTGCTTTAAACTTGGGAGAGGCTTTGCTGACAAGAGCAAGTGGTGACTAACACATCTGCAAATTGTACTGGTTGTGCATTGCATTTTAAAACACCTAAGCACAACCAGGGGTAGCTCTTCTGCTCATACTTGTGGAGGAGCAGTGGGTGCTTGATGTCACCCTTATAAAGTTTTGAACGCCTCTGCAAGAGAGAGGTAAAATTTGCCTGTTGGATCTTTTCTCTGCTGTCTTCTCTCAGCAGTATCTCATTTCAGCAAGGGATCCAGGGTCACCTGCTCAGAGGCATGAGAGTTGCCTTTTTCTGGGCTTCTGCAGCATTCAGACTTGGATGAGCAGCCTCTCTGTCAGTGGCAGCTCTCTGAAACTCACCTTAAGGAGGTGACCCAAAGGTAACTGCGTTGCCCATAGTTCCAACACCTGGCAGCTCCTGCTTTTGAGTTTATGCACATCTCTAGACTAATAGTTAGCTTTAGTTAATAGTTTAGTTAATAGTTAAAAATCAAACTAGATCTTTTAATGAAAAATTGGTGTAAAGCTGTTGCAATAAATTCTAAAGCAGCTTTAATTGAACCTTTTCATAAAACAGATTGAAAGGGGGAAATAAAATCTGTACAAAAGTAGTTGTCACAGATTGATCCATAGAAATTTTCTCTTGTGTGCATCCATTCAAGTGCCTGATACATCAGTTTAGTAGTGATGTAACACTGCTGACTTTTTCCACTGCAAAGTGTCATGCATAAGTGAAAGAATAGCTCTCCTTGTGCCTTGGGAGAAATAATAAAATGCTGGTTTTAGTTGACAAATGATGATTAAATCATTCAAACATCAAAGGAAGCACATACTAACTACATCTCAGTAAATTTTTATACAAAGTGGACAAGACACAGCATCCAAAATTCAGATGGAAAAAAAGTGGAATCTCATTGCAGAAATGCTGCTCTTAGATTACTAGGGTGGCATTAAATAAAGATGCAATATTACAGATTGCAATTCATAATGAAAAGCATAGTTTTAACTGGGAGATGATAAAGATATTTTGAGTTGAAACAGTGCTTTTTGGTCTTACTACATAATCCAAGTTAAAGTAGTGGTTTGTACTGAAAACAGGAGAAGGATTAGATGGGAATTACCAAGTTCTATGTAAAATAATACATATCCTGAAAAAGTTACATTTCCCTTGATGAATTTTGTAGTGCAAACACCACAAACCACAAAATTCTAACTGTATAGAGTTAAAAATGTTAGCACCGCTCCTGCAATTGAGTTATACTTTAAAGTAACTTTTTATATGTCCAGGATAAATGTTGGAAGTAATTCAAGTTGAAGCTCTTTGATAAAAAGGAAAGAGGGTTTTACTATAATGTTTACTATACTTGAGTTGAGTAAGAATATTAATGTAAATGTAATTCTGGAGATGGATTAACTGTCCTTAAAATTTGACTTTCTGCAACCTTTTTATGCAAATGCTGAAATGAAGTTAAAGCTGTACAAAATACTACTGCATTGTAGCACATAAACAAATACATGTCTGTAAAAAAATACAGATGTTTTTGTTGAGGTTGTGATCATTTTTCAGACATCTTGCAGAAACTGTTTTTTTACATTTTGAAAGAACTTTTCTTCCTCTTCATAAATAATAATAAAAATATTCTGGACCAAATTCACTCATGCCATAAGTGAGCAGTGAATATATAATTATTCTTTTCTGTGACATGTACCTGAATTTAGTCCAGTGACACTGAGACTTGTCCCTCATTTACATGTAATTTCCTTGTTCCTGACCTCCATCTGAGTTTTTATTTCTTCATTCAAAATAACTGCATATTTCCATCACTTTCAATGGAGGCAGAATGAGAGGGTGGCTGTCATTTATTTTACTCAATTAAAGGCACTTGCAACTTATTTTTAAAAACTGAAACAAAACAAGCAAGGAAAGAAAACAAAAAGGAAAACCTCATTGTGGAGATAAGTGGCATCTAGTGTGAGAGGGATGGTGTAAAGCAAGTGTGTAGACAGACTGAGGAGATGGAGGAGGGGGCATGAGAAGGTGCATGAAATAGAACAGATGAGATTACAGGAGACAGCAGAGGTTGCCTAAAATACCCACCTGGCTTGGGGAATTTAGGTGTGATAGCTGGAGCTTTCCTCATGTGGAGAGTAGGGACTGTTGTTGGCTGCTTCCCTTTTGTAGTGATTTTTGAACTGTTCACTTACACACTGAAGCTAGGAAATTCCTGGACAAATAATCAGACACAGCATGCAGTGTCTAAAGATGCACACGTATTTGTTAGAGCAGCACAATTTCTGGAGGCTGAATTGTGGTTTGTAAGTGTTTTGGATGGGCTGTACTGAGGCTTTCACTTGGAGTGGACAGAATGGACAGAGGCTTTTTGATAACCATTGTGTCAGCTTCTGCATGGGGGATTATATTTGGTTTAACTGGCTCTTTATTCTGAGTGCTTCTAGGTGCCCATGTGTGCTCCTTTATATTTGATTTCTGATCCCCTCCTCTCCCATTTAATTATACTCATGGACTTTCTCAGTTCTTGGCGGTATTGTCCCAGATCTGTAACTCATTTGACCTCAGTTTTGCTCAAACTACAACTCCTTTTTTTTGAAGCTGAGCCAGAAAGAAGCTAGCACAGCACCATTTCTTAGCTTTGGATGTTGAGGCTCATCTGAGGTGAGCAAAAGCAGGTGGAGAGATGTGTGAGCCTATGCCCAGCTGGCAGCTGAAGCCAAGTGGGGCCCAGAGATGCTGGGCCAGTGGAAGGTATTTCTTGCCTCAGCAGTTACAATCCAGCTAACCAGAGAGCTCAGCAGCTGGTTCACTCAGATTTAATTTGCAATTCTTTGAAAACCTCAAAGTGAGTATTATGTGCTTGTAGGAACAGCCAGATCTGCACACTCCTCTGCAGATGTCTTGGCAGTGCTCTCTTCAATATGCTGCTGCAGGAAAAATTGACCATGGCTTGTGCTGAGGTACTTCTGCTTTCCTCGTTGAGGACAGTCTTAGGAAAATGTGCAGGTTTTGCACAGACAAGTAACAAAAACTGTAAAACTCTGGCTTTTGAGGTCCTTGCTAATTTCTTCTCCTCTTTCTCCTGTCCTGGGAACAAAACAAAACAGAACAAAAAGAGGAAAGTTTAAGGATGTAAGAATAAGAAAGCAGAAAAGGTGGAAAGGCTTAATAAAGAGACATGAGGAAATGAGAGAACGAAGAAAGCAAACCCCAAAAGTGTAATTCTTCACATTAGGTGTAGCAAACCACACAAATTGACTTCAGCTGTTTGCTACAAAGGAATAGACTATTTCTTTTATACCCTGCTTTTTCTATTAGAAGATGTATTTTTATTCTTAGTGTAAAGTATTTGAGTTTGTGATCGTTCTCAATGTAAGTATCACTCATTGAGTCAATCTGTATCTCTTGTTCTTCAGGGCCACTTAACCATTAGAGGTTTTATGGCTTATGAAAATTTTAGTGGGCATGTATTTGAACTGAAGCTTTTTACAGGTAAGGAAATCTTGACAGAAATAAACACATGATATTTAAAGGGCTCCATCTGCCTCATGTGAATTGATGAAGACATTGAAGCCCAAAAATATTGCAGGTCTTTGTTACCATATCTCCCTGCTGTGTTAGAACCAGATGTTGAAACCAGCCAAAGTATTATATTCTGCCCTCACAAATGTAGCACATTTACATTCCAGATGAATTCTGAGTATGCCTTGCTTTACTGAAAATCTTTATATTTCAGCTACTTAAATGTCCACCAGCAGTGCTTTGGCATGATTTCTTGATTTGCTAAATCTCATTAATATTTCACTGGTATTTTTCCATGCACCATTGCAACACAGAAAAATCAACAAAAAATAGATATGAAGTGATTGTATACCTAATTTGCCTTGAAATCAGGTGAAAGCCTCATCTATATTTCTGACAGTTCTAGTATTTATTTAGTATCAAATGCAATTCTAGTATTTATTTTTCTCCACATGCTTCCTTTAACATGCCCTGTACAGTTGAAGGAGCATAGAATGTTTGTGATGCCTTCAACATTGAGTTTTCTACCTATGTCACCCCACCATGCTTTGTCTTTTAGTATTTTGTTGTGTCTCTCTTATATTGCAAAATGTTTTATGGCATTTTTCCACATCTATCTTCTAAAATTCAGTGACTGATTGATGACCCCAGAGGTGGATGCAGTGCTCCAGGTGAGGTCTCACAAGAGTGGTGGAGAGGGGGAGAATCTCCTCTCCTGACCTGCTGTCCCTGCTGCCTTTGCTGCAGCCCAGGACGTGTTTGGCTTTCCAAGCTGCAAGCACCCACTGCTGTGTCATGTCCATGTACTTTTGCCTCAGGGCTGATCCTTTCTGGGTGCAGGATTTACATTTTCCCTGGTTGGACTTCATGAAGTTCCTGTTGGTGCATTTCTCCCACCTGTCAAAGCCCCTCTGGAAGGTGACACAACCACCTGGTGTCAAACACTTTATGTTTCTTTACATCTTTTTCTTTCCTTAAGAAGTATAAAGGCTGTTTATAGACAATGTAAAGTCTTATATTAGCACTCAGATTAGAACTTTAGTGTATTTAAAATGTATACAGTAAATATATTTTGGAAGTACAGATTCCCTTCCAGTGAGCCTTAGGAGAAGTTTTCTTTCTTAATACATATTTGTAACTGGTGGTAATGAAAGCTATGTCAGAAAGACAGCAACCTTATATGCTTCTTGTTAGAAGTGAAAAAAAAAACCCACACATTTTTTTCCAAATGTCTGGTCAAATAGGAACTTGTCTTGGAAAAATTTCAGTGATGTACTAGAGTAGTATGAAATGGAAAAATTTTAATAATAGGAAAGAAAAAAACCCTTTTAAGTTCACCTGCTTATGTAATTTCCTATCCTAGTAGTTTTCTTGCAGGAAAGTGTGCCTTTTGTCAAAAGAAAGGAAGCACGATAAAAAAATGCTTTATTTCATGGTTTGCTTGCTGTTTCTGAGCAATTAAAACAAAGAATTCAATCTTTCCTGTCTTTCAGGTAAGAGGTTTAGAATGTGAAAGAGTCAAGGTGCTTATTTTCACCTTTAAGTTTGAGCTTAGAATGCAGTGTGTTATTAGGGATTGATTGCACACATCTAGACAGAAAAGTCACTTTCTCTAGTACAAGGTTTAGGTAGGAAAGAGTGCCTTTGTGATTGACAGAAATGTGTCTGGACAAAGAAAAAACGAGATTTTGTCTTTGCTGTGAACTAGAAGGGTATTTTTATCAGAAAAAGATGGGAAGGAAAAACAAATATTTCAGGACAGCTTGCCAGTGTCCATGCCCCTGCTCCACCTTCCTACTCCCATCCCCAGCCCTGACCTTGGCCTCTGCATTCATCCCCTCCTTTGGTCCCCACAGCTCTGCAGCAGGTCAAGGGCGTGCAGGCGTCCCTGCCTGACGTGCACCCCTGCAGTGTCCAGCCCAAGGGGTGCCCATACAGGCAGTGGCTTCAGAGAAGAGACCCTGCAGAATTAGAAAGAGGATCTGTGCAAAATAACATGTGTAAGGAAATGTGCTTATCACGTTATGCCTAAATCCTTTTGCCTTCCTCCTTCCCACTGCATGAAGATGAAGCTGTCTGTGATAAAATGAGTGCCCTAAATAACTGCCTGTGTCCTACTGTTCTTCTGCCTCCAGTTCAGTGAGGATGGAAAAGAGGTATTCTTCAGACAAATGGTATCCCCAGGCTGTAGTTTTATCCAGTCTGAGGGCTTGTTGGTTTTGTATGCTTCCTGTAAAGCTTGTAGGGTTCTACAGAAATTACCTGAGCATCTGGAGATCGCTGAATAATTGATAGGAAAAGAAGATTTTTCTCTCTCTATTTTACATGTTCTTCAAACCAGATAAACTATCTGTCTAGGTGCTTCTCTTTCTTCACTATCCTTATAGAAAGTAAGGCAGCAAAACCTTTTAGGTAAAAACCACAGGCCTGATGTGTAGTTTTTGGAGGCTAACATTAGGCTGGGGCTGAGTAATGCATTGTTGAAAGAAAATAAACTGTATAGGAAAAAATAAATTGTAAATATGTAAGTAATAGGCCACCAGATTATCCAGCAAATCTCTGCTTACAAGAAAATCATCTAAAGGGTTACATCTATCCAGTGTTTTTAGACTGATGTGGGATTCCCTATCCACAGGATGTGTGAGCAGGTTCAGGTCACAGGAGAGCTGTGCTGTGCAGCTTGGTGCTGTGCTCAGGCTCAGGTATTTTTCCTTGAGGATCCATGGCTTTAGCCATAAGACATCTACTCCATAGCTGGCTTACCTTGACTTGCTTGCAACAGGGACAGAATGCACAGATAACTGTTTGGATAAATGCACCCAGACCATCTGAGGAGCAGTACAAAGTGTGCAGAGGGACCATTTCCTAACTGAGGAAGTGGGTGGGGATGGGTTCCATCTGTAATTGCAGGCAGATAAAAGAAGAGAAGAAAAAGCATCAGTCCTTTCAGGAGTTTTGGCTGTTCTAATTTGTCTCTGATAGGCTGATATGAACTGGTTACTGTAGACTGTGGATCAGAAGGGATCCTTTTTTTTTTTTTTTTTTTGCTGCAGGCTGTAGCTTGGACAGGATATTCCTTTCTCTTCAAGATGGATAATAAGAATGTATGCAGAGAAAAAAATGCACAAGTTTTTTCTCACTTGACATTAAGAGCATTAGAGATGATAAAAGGAATTTTTGTGGGATGGCTTTAAAGGAAGTGCTATGAATACCATCAGAGGCATTCATGTTATGAAGAAGGTGTCTCCTGAGTCATCTTTCACAAAATATTAATGTATTTTTCATTTGGTTCTGTAGACCTCTTTCTATTACTAGTGCATGCTATCCCAACACACCCCTTAATCATGAACTCCAGTTGTTTTATACCAAGTCAACACCATGTAAGTGCCATGACTAAAACCAGAAATCAGATTATAGAGCATTCCTTCACAGCACGGAGATCATGCTTTTCAACTGATTTGCTTAGGAAAATGTCATGGGTTGGCACTGGCCAGATGTTAATGCACCCATGAATATATGTTTTTTCTCTAACAGCTCCTGTGGGATGTGATCAGGAACAGAGCAGAGCAGGCTTAAATCTTGAAAACAAAAAAACACCAAAACTTTATTACATTACATAAGAACAGTGACAGAAAAACTCTTAAACACACACAGAGACAGAAATAAAAACTTCTCAGGACATTTTTTCTCTTCTCCCAGTTTCCATCCCCCACACATTACTCTTCACAGACTAAACCTTTGGGTTTTAGATCAAACAATCACCACTCAAAAAAACAAACCAATCTTCAGTTCAGCAAGGGAGAGAGGAGTGTCTCTCGCACCACAGACTGTTCTCCAGAACACACAGGTCTACTCTTTATGTGTTCCCATGTCACCTGTGGCACCGCCTGGAGAAGTCTGCCAGGGTGACTCTCTCTTTTTCCTATGTCCAGCGCTCTCACCGCTGTCTCATAGGCCAAAACTACATACAGGGCTTTTTTAAGGATGCTGCATGCTGAGCTCTCCCCCTTTTTACCCAGGGGCCGAGGTTCCGAGAGCAGGTCTGCCCTGAGGGCAGAGGGCGCCACCTCACCCTCCCCCTCTCTTCTCTGCTCGCTCTACTCTTCAAGTGCCAGTCACTGTAGCAAAAGCAAGGGCAGCTGCATCCACCTAAAATGCAGTTTATGTTCAAAAGAGACTTAAGTTCAGTCCATGGCTGACATTATGCAAGAGAAGTCCAGCTCAGAAGGCTACTCCTCTCGTTCTTCTATCGGGTTCCTTCCAATCATGCTTTATCATCTCGGTCCCAGGCCGCTTCTCTCTCTCCGAAACCACCAGTCATGAGAATCAATGTCTAAGAAAAGTTTCTTTCTGCTACACAAGGGTTAACAGTTTTTTTTCTCGGCAGGGTGCTGCAGGCTCAGGCACTCCCAGGCTCGGCAACCCCCACGTGGCTTGGGCACCTTCTCCCGGAGTTTGGGGGGGAGGAGGGGGGTGAGCACACACAGAAGGCACTTCCACAGTTTTCCACCTCTCCATCCTGGACGGGGCAGCTCAGTTCCAGTCCTGTCCACTCTCTTCTCCCCCTGGAGCTCCGGCTTACCTGAGCCCAACCACGTGTTTCTCCTCCCCCACCCGGCCTCGTGGCTGGGCAGGGGAAGGAGACCTGAGACGTCTCTCTGCTGAAACCTGGATCCAGAAAGGGGCCGAACCCCCTTGGGGTCCTGCTTTTAACTCTTTGTGTCCTCAGAGGCGTGTCCAAACCTCTGAGTGACCAATCCAGGTGCCAGCAGAAAAGCTGATTACTGATTGGACTGCCTACATCCCCCTGGAAAAAATTCACCTTCCCCGCAACCACGACAGAAAAGAACTAATCAGACACAAATCATTTTGCAGGTAGAGGATCCTGCAACTAGAAATTCCAACATGTACAAATGAATTGCTAGTTGTGAACATCCTTACCTTTTGATTGGAAATTATATCTTGGTTTAGCCAGATTGCACCCTTTTTTTCTTGTATCCCTAAGAGAATAATTCCTGATGGCTACTTATTTAGGTATATTATAATGAAAATGGACCTATCTCTGCTGCAAATCTGCTGCTACAACAACTATGAATGTGCAGTAAATTTATGCCACAAAAGCAGCAGAAGCCAGAACTGCTTTTAAGAGATGTAATATGGGAGTGGATGCTAGATCACTTCTAAGGGATTCATTCTGATTTTAGCTCCTTACCACCTCTCTTTAGCAATGTCTGTAGTCATCATTGCCTTTCTCAGTTAAGATAAAGAGGCACCTCCCAACTGCTGTGCAGCCTTGATAACACCAAGAAGTACCTCATTCTTTATTGTCTGGGTAGGGTGGCTGGAGTTACAAGGCTCTTAACTTTAAAACCTCAGCTGGGTATAAAATGAGTCTCAGGCTTGCAGATATGCACCTCATACAAAATGCTGTGATTGAATTTCTTGCATCAAAGGTGCCTTTAGAAATAAGCAAGCTGGTTAGGAAATGATTTGATTTCATCCTTGTTATTGGTAGATGAATTGGGAGGACTCCTTTAACCACAGAAGACTCTACCAAGAGAGAAATTCAGAAAGCACCAGGATTTCAGGAATAGACTAAATGTCCCTCAAGAAGTACTTTCAATCCATGTCTGTACTTCTGCAAAAACAAACAAAAAGTTTTTGCTGTCACTGGCTTCAGTCTTAAAAAACAAGTTTTTTCATGACTTCTCTCTTTTAAGGAGAAAAACCTACTAACCAGACTTCAAGTTACAGACAACTGAATGTCTTCTGGTAAAGAGGTCGTGAGTGTCATTGTGGGAATAGACAAATGGCAGCTAAAAGGACAAATTGAAGGATCAGGATCTAGTGCTATGTCCAGAAGGCTGGACAGATGAGTGCTTGCTTGCCAAAACCTCTTCTGAGAAAAAAGAAGAGAAATTACAACAGGTGGTCATGTCCCTGAATGGTCTATGTTTAAGGCTGTAGCTTGGGACACAAAACCCCATTGGGTTTAAAATGAAAATTATTTGATAATGATTTTTATGTATATTGTTACCTAACTTTTTGTAAAGGGAATTTGCAAGTAAAAGTTTTGTTTGGTTTTTAGTACCACAGGTAAGTCCCACATGTCACATTGAATGCATCATTCCACTTGAACAGAAGAGAGTTAGAGAAAAATGAGAAGTGATCAAGGATTTTTTTTATGTATAGAAGAATGAAAAAATATATACAGTGCTACTAGAAGGGAGCAAATCATGGGAACTAATTTGTTTTTTAAATAAAGTATGGCCCTTCACTAGATCCAGGAGAACTTGGTTTTCTGATGTTAAGAGACAAGAAGAGGCCATTCAGTGCAGATCTGAAGTTTGCAACTTGAAGACTGATATAGGCTATTGCACTTTTTTGGACCAAAAATTTATTTAGGCTTTGGAACTCAGGCTGTAGGAGGTTTAACAAGTAAATCATTTGACAGAATTACAGGGTTAATAAACTTTCAGGATTGTAGTGATTATTTATTGAAAAAAATATTAATGCTATTAAACCACATCCTTCTGAGTTTTAGAAAGTCTCTGACAGAAAACAGAAACATAATCTGTCTGATGTGAGGTTTATAATGTTTCCTCTGGAGTGCCTAATGATTGTTGCTGCTTGAAAAAATAATTCTGAGCAATTGGATAGATGCTGGGCTGATTGATTTAATAATTCCCTTTCTTAATGCTCTATGCACACATTTTTTAAAAAGATCCCTGAACGAGTTCAAGGCAGAATATTTGAGTCTTTTTTCTTCTCTGGACATTTACATATGGGTATGTAATGCTCCTGTGTTGTTCCTGTCAGCATCCTGTTCTTTGCCAGGCCACTGGCACAGTAAATCAAAAAGCAGAGCTAATCTTGTATGCAAAGATCAGAGCAGTGCAAAATCCAGATGTCTGTCTGAATTAGCCCCTCATTTCTTCTGTCTCCACTTCCAACAGATTCCTGAGATGATATTGATTGTATGCAGCTATTTCATAGATCCCCAAATGCTATAAGAAGCAGTTTCTCACTAATGAAAATAGTGATGAGAACAATTTAATGGGGAGTGTAGAAGGCTTTAATGATTGATTTTATCTCTAACACTGATGATTTCTAACAGAAGCCTCAGGTGCAGGCTTACTCCTCAGACAGTTCTGTGCATATTTATGGATTTGAAAATCCTGTGAATGACAGCCTCAAAGTCTATGAAGCTGAAAGAGGCTCTACTCCTGTGGACTCTCACAACCTGCTCTGCCTCTGCTTCAGCTGTGTCCATGGAGTATTTAACGCAGCATACACAGTTCATTTTCCAGGGGAACCTGGAGAAACCAACATCTCCTTGTCTTGCCTCCTTCTCCCAGCCCCCTGGTGCCCAGCAGTGTCCCAGTGAGCACATGGAGGGGGGTGTGTGGAGACCTCTCTGCACGTGGAACTCCAAATGGCATCTTCTGTCATTTTGGGCATCACAGTGTAATAGGAAGGGCTCTCTGCCTTGCTGTTCTCATTACCCATTTGTGCCATTCAGCACCACTGTCACTGTGTCTCCCTCTTTTTACTGTATGCATCAGTTTTTCAGATTCCTGCCTTTCCCCAAGATATAAATTTCTCCCAGACATGATTTCACAAACCTCTCACCCTCTGCTTTTGATGAAAGACTCTTTGCAGGATTTCTCCCTTCTTACTGGTGGTTGCCATTCCTCCTGGTTTAATTACATCTAAAAATGACGTTTTTGTGGTATCCCTTTGGTTTTCCTCATCGTAAATGCATACTTTAAATAAAACCAGCTTTACATGCCTAAATCTTCCATTAGCTGTCTCCCTTGACCTATGCACTTTGATATTTATCATTTCCCTCTGCTTATGTGCATGGATGTTTTCAGTCCATGTGACTGTTTCATGCTAGCTGGCTCACATTAATTTTGCAAGTGAGGTTTTGTAAGGCAGATTGGTGTAGTGTTGGAACCTGCTGCCTTCTCTTCCTCCACTGATCTTGTGTTTCTGGCTGAAAGCTGTCATAAAGAGACAGCAAAAGCGGTGCTGAAAGGCAGAAGGTGCAGCTGAGTTCAAGATGTGCAGCATCATGAATTTACAGACTAATACAGAAGAAATAGTGTTTGTAGATGAGACTTCCACTTATACGTGTGCAGAAGTGTTTTTCTTCTGCCATTTGTGTCAACACACCCCATCTGTGTGAACCACTGCAAAAATGCCAGAATAGCCAGTAGAGTCAAGGGAGATTTATGGTTCTCCTTGCCAGATGAAGCAAGTACATGTTTACAGAAAGGGAAAGAAAAGGGTGAAGAAAAGGGTGTAACTGAAGTTTCAAAGACCACAGGTGGATGTTCAATAGGAGGACCCTGACATTCATGCTGTATGACTTTTTTAGAATCACAAGAAGTGGAATTATTTCACCTGATTTTGAAGGTGTCAGCTGTCACTGGAGAGGATAAGGATTTTCTTTTAAATTTAGATTTTCATTTTAGCTCAATCTGAATCAGGCCTATTGACCTCAGGAAGTAGTTTAGATGCAAATGTCTGCATTTTATGTGACTGCTTTTGATCAAAAGAAACTGTTTCCTGATGTTGCTAGGGAGGGGGAGCAGTGTTATCATGTGCTATGCCAGAACAGAGAGGAAAGGCAGGCTCTCATTTTTATACATACTCTTCTACAGGTCACCTTCCACATTAAGAACAGCTGTTGGCAGTATTACAGATGTCACTTCAAAGTGCTCCCCAAATACTTCTTCCTGTGCTAGGGAATGGTTCATGGCCTGGCTGTCACCTCCCTCTTCGCATGGAAGTGTGAGATAGGGCTGCAAACCTGTTCCCCTACACTTTCACAGGTCCTGGAAAAAGAACTGGAGCTGCAGCTGCCATCTCTATGAACACACTTTAAAATATTTCTCATGACAATGGATAAAGCAAGAGGTGAAGCCTGGGACCTCAAGTTCTTCATGGATTTAATGGACACCAATAAAAACTAAAGAAACTCTGTCTTCTCTAGCTCCTTCCCTTCTGCAGACAGTATTGCCAGGTTGTGCAGCCTTACCATGAGGGCGTTGACCGCTTGATTTTTCATTTAATGCCAAACTCCTGATGCTGTTTTGTCCATCCAAAACAAAATCTTAACTGCTTTCTGACAGTTCTGCCAAATTTTGGGGGCCACAGAGACTGAAGCTTATAAAGAATTCAGCATATCAAGATAAGAGTCAACTATTTGTTACCATCAGAATGAAGCCAGATTTTCAGCACAAGTGCCATGGGAGTCTTTCATTGCCAGAAGATAATTGTTGCTTTGACTCAAGTGCTCTTGGCATTTTGCATTTTTCTTAGTTGAAGGGGCCACTGCAATTTAGGCTGTTGTCTCAGTCAAAGGACTGAATAAATGCTTATTAACTAACCAGCCCCAGTTAATGACTCCCTAAAACTGAACATTCCATTAGCTCTGACATAAGTGCATTTCAGGCACTCTGCACGATGTAAGGCAGTCTTATGCAGCTCCTCCATTATTATTTGTTTTTTGCAGAGATATATATGACTCTCTGGTTCTGTTATCTTTATCAAGATTAACCTTTATAGGGGAAAGAGAAGGTGAATGAATATTGTAGAACCATTTCTATATGTACTACTAACATTGCAATCAGATGCCTTTTGTTTTTTTCATTGTTTCTCTTAGGTATGATGATTAAGAACACGCTTCTCGTTGTTCTGCAGCAGTTCTCATTGTTCTGTCCTTATCTATGGGAAAGGAACTATGGGAAGGCTTGGATGTGGAAACAGCTCAGTCCTCTTGATCTTTGTGATCAAGCTGACAGCACATTTCCAGTTGACAGTGGTTGGATGATGTTGGTATCTTTCCAGCTTTTATTTACTCACCCCAAAAAACCCTCAAAAACCAGAATTGTTGATAGAGCCAGTGGAAATTTAAACCCCTAAATACCAGAGAAAGCACTAGTTCCATGATAGAGATCCTCTGGGGTAAAAGTAGTGGAGAAATAACAGTGGGCAAGGCTGCAAAGATAGCATTAACTTGGCTGCATTACATTCACCTTGTATCTTTTCTTTTACAGTCCATTGTTTTTCCCAAGGTAAAGCACATTATGGCTCAGTCTTTCATCAGGGGACAGTGTCTGTGTGCAGTTACAGTGTGTTGAACATTTAGGGGTTGTCTCCCGTACTGTCTGCCAGATAATTTGTTTTGACTTTGAGGAAAATCACTTTGGCTGCCTACCTCTCAGATGGTCATGGTCCATGCAACTTCATCTATTGATCTTTATAATAAAATAGAGAATAAGATTATGATGGTTCACCAAGCTCTGTTATGCACGATCCTTCTCTGTCTTGCTCCACAGTCCCCTGGATGCTGATGAGTGAGGTACAGATAAGGGCAGGAGTCTGCACAGTCAGATCTAAATTCAGCTGGTGTTAGACAAAACCTGCAGTGGTAGGCAGTTCTGGTTACATTCATAACTTCACTCCCAGTAAGAATTATGTTATATATACTGGGGCAGAGCACAGATGAATTTGTAGATATATTTTAAAAAGCCCCTCAGCCTTTTGTATGCTTATCCTGTTCAGATTTCACATCCCTGCTCCCTTTCCAGGGCCAGATGCTTGTTCTCAATGGGTGTCTTTGAACCAGTGCAAGAAAAACAGCAGCCGCCCAGCCTGCAATTAGAGCATGAACTGTGGGATGGCCCTGGCCACGGGAGGGTGGGTGTTTATACCCAGGCTCAGTTTGTTTGTGCAGCAATCTTGCTGGTAGTATTAAGAAAGGAATAAATGAGAGCAAACAAACATTTGGGCAGGATACGCATTTTTATGAGGTTAACTCATCCTTGGGGAAAGAGGGAAGGCTCTGATCAAAGCGTAGCCTTATTGCAGAAATCTGACTGCAGGGGCAATTTCGTTCGTTCAGGACTGTCTCTAGCAGGCAGCAGCCTTGGATGATTTAAGAGATCTGCCCAACAAAAAGCCAACAGGCAGGAAGGGGTTACCACTGCTGGGACATTTAATAGTTCTGAAGTAAACTGGTTCATTTTCAAAACAGGAAATATACTACAGTGTTGACATTTACTGCCCTCTGGCAAAAGCGTAGTAGGTCCATGTGGTAGGGTTGGGATGTTTTTGCTGGGTTTTCTTCCCTCCCTAGCAAAAAAGGGAGGAAACCATCTGCTTTTTTTTTTACCATATTTTTTTGTCTTTCCCATATCTTCAGCCAGTAATGGGAAAAAAATTATTGGAAAAATCACACAAAAAGGGGTAAATGAGGGACACTACACCAATTATTATGTCTGTTAATGGATAAGGCTGCCCAACCAGATAATTGGCAGAAGTGCTGGATATGGAAGCTGATGTCCTGATTTACTGTCCATAGTTTTCTCTTCAGAAGAACTCTCTTACTGCACTATCATTGCATCTTGCTATTTTGTAAAATATTCTCACCTAGGCTTTCTTAAAGGGATATTCAGTTACATAACAACCCTACACACAAACTAGTATTTTACATTTTTGTCAATAAAATCAATTGAGAAAGTATTGTTGCTAAGGTAAGGTGTTGTTTTTGTTTTGTTTTGTTTTGTTTTGTTTTGTTTTGTTTTGTTTTGTTTTGTTTTGTTTTGTTTTGTTTTGTTTTTTCATATTATGATTTTTAATGACACAAATTATCGAAAAAACTTTGTGGTGAAGTTCTGGCCCTTCTCATGTCAGTAGGTATTTTGCCATCAACAGATGGAGAGAATGTTCTGTGTGTACTGCCTGCCTCAGGTAGGTGACATTCACAGACAACATGGCTGTACTGTGTCTAACTTGGTAAGAGCTGGAAACTAAGTCACGATTCCTCATTATAAAAATCATGTTTCTGGCACTGCTATTGCCTACAGGAGCATACAGGAGCACTTTCTAATGTTTTGCAGTGAACTCTGTAAGATATCTGTACGCTGTAACAGGCAGGCACCACTGCTTGATGAAAATGGGGTAAGGTAATCAAGTGGTGGGAAAACCACCTGATTGCACACCAGAACAGGCCTGGCAGGGCACAAACAGGAGAAAAGCATGCAAATCACTAGAAGAAACAGCTAAATGAAAGCTTGGGTTGTACATCTGGGCATGATAAGTCATTGCTATATAAGACATTCAGGAGACTGTTCTGAGCTTGTCAGAAATTATTTTGATATTAGCACACCAATGTAGAGGGCCTGGAATGGAAGAAAGCCTTTCCTCTCCAACTGACTTATTTTGCTCCAAGAATGTTATCCATGACTTTCTCTCCTGTGCTGAGGGGCGGCTCCCCATGAAAGAGGCAACCTGGACTGCAGTGTTCACCCTGGACTGGTGAGTCCAGCCAAATGCTGTGTTAATACACCAATAAGAGAGTGTAAAAGGGTTGCAAGAGTGTGCTGTGGCTACACTTGTTTTTCAGAGAGGCATCTTGATGAAGTTAAATTAAAGTGCTAAGATTACACTTAGTAACTACTCAGCCTGCTTGCTAGCCCAAATTGTTTGTGCACATTTTCAATTCCTCATAAACTGATGGATCAGTTTAAGACCTTACAATAGTTATATCCAGAACTGTTAATTTTACACATGTTCGTATTACTGCAGTGTCTTTCACTCCTTTTTCATAAACCACCAGTTTTCAGGCACTTTTGGAATGATTCCTTTTTGGGCAATTTCTTTCTTGTGTCTCTCTGTGCTTCAGAAAGCACTTAAGAATTTTTGGCATTTCTGGGAATATTGATTTTTCTACCTTTAGTTTAGTTTGGGTTTTTTTTTTGGTTTTTTTTTTTTTTTTTTTTTTTCTTTTTTTTCTTTTTTTTTTCTTTTTTTTTCCTTTTTTTTTTTTGGTGCATTGGCTTTTTTTGTATTAATTTCATCACTTCCCTACGAAGACATCAGCAAACATATTAGAAATATAATCTACCATAGTAAAATAATACAAGAAAAAGGAAGACATTAATAAAAAATCTCCTTCTCTTTCCCAAGAAGACAGCTTTGACCCAGTCAAACACGGCCTCTGCAAACTTTTAGCTTGTCTGTGCATCTGTTTGGAATGTATTTTAGCATATTCAGGATGGTAAGCTCAGGGAAAATGCAATTCATGGTGTGCAGGTAAGAAAACTTTGGTGGCAGCTCCAGTAGAGCATAACTGAGTTTTATAATAAATTTTATGTCTCACAGTATTATGTAGCAGAACTCTCAAAATGGGTAAACTTGTCTGCAGCATCAGCCTTATGGGGGGGAAAGCCTTGTGGCACCAGCACCAAATGAGCAATCAGCAGTGTTTTATTTTGCAGAAAATCTCATGAGTCCTTCACTAGCTTTCTCTTTCCAAGTTAAGGTTTAATATGCCCTTTGTGTAAAATGTATTGCAAAAATACTAACTAAACTTGGCAAAGACATGGTGAGACTGTTCCTTCTATCTTCTTCAGAAAAGGATTGGCTGATGTCTAAGGAATATTTGTGTTTGTTGTTAAAATTAGTAAAACTAAAACAACTCCAGGTATGTTCACTGTGTGTTTTTGAGGACAGATAACCTTAATTCTGCTGCCCTTTAGTTATCTCAGACTAGGGACATTAGCAGTTACTGTCCTATAGTTAATTAATAACTTCACAAATAGTTCCTTTTTTAGTTCATAGATGTTCATACATTTGTTCACATACATATAAAGACTGATAAAAAGTATTTTCAAAGGTAGGTTAATCAAACTTTAACTTTGGTGATTTTATCATAAATAAGGCTCTAGTTATTTGTGTGTTCATCTGTTAATCTTACTACACAGCTCTGTAAGTAGCCAGAGTAGTTATATGTACATACAGCACATGGTTCTGCAAACTATGGTTCTGTAGGAAACTGTACATAAATCATAGCAAATTACATATAGTATATATAAACTGTAGTATAGTATAGTCTATATAGTAAATTGTATATAAACTGTAGCAAACAACAGTGTTTGGAGATTACTCGAAAGATACATACATGTGTGTCTCCACCATAAAATGAAATGGTTGTGCTTTCCACACTTGGAATTTTTCTCTTAGTCCTCTTAATACTGGTAAAGTAACCTAATCTCGGCAGTCACATACTTTTTGGACATCTTAGCAGGGAAACCATTAGTTGATTTGGCATGGAGACTAACCTTTCACCCCTTGGGGTGATCCCTTCAGGACATAAGAGAAGGCACATAAGTGGATTAGTGTGTGGAGCTTGCGCTGCTGACAGTGATTTCTACAAGCACCACATTCTCATGCTTCCAGCAGCAGTGCAGCCCTGCTTGAGTGAAACTATCCATCTATTTCAGCTCTGTTTTTGTTCTGTTGTCTGTTAAAACTAAGGGTTTCTGCTGAATTCATATCCTTGGTGAATAGTAACATCACGTGAACATAACTAATGAAGAGCAGTACCCTAATGGTGTTTTAAGCACTAATGGCCAACAAGTTGACTATTTCCTGGCAGTTAATGGCCATCTGGAGGAGATCTTGGTCTGTCTGGTCATTAACTGCCAGGAAATTATTGACTTGGAGGTTGCTATTTCTCTTAAAAATGAAATAATTTTTTCCTTCTCGCTCTCCCTACCATCCTGCTTGCAGTCCTTAATTACTGTCTTCAGTGGCAGTTCTTTTCTTAATTGCAGAAGTTTTTAAGCTGTCCAAAGTGTTTTCTGTGCTTCAGAGGATCTCACAAATGTGTTCCCTGCCTGAAACAGTCTATAACTGGGACTACTCTTTTGCATTTGTATCTGCATAGGAGGAATCTTGAACTGGTGTGAAATTATGTTTAGCTGAAGGGAGTTCTATGTGCAAAAAGAGGTTTTGATCTTTCTGATGCAACTGATATATACCTGATAGATACCAAGATAGTTTGGGGCAGAAAGGCAATCTGCTGTAGGAACAGAAACCAGAAAGCAACAGGAGAATGATAGCAACAAAATGGTTACAAAGAACTGTCTTAAGAAAACTAAAAATTAACATGGCTAAAACTAAGAGTTGCCTTGTCTATCTTTGCCTTGACCCCACAGTATTTTTGTATTTGCTATATATTTAGATACAACCTGTGGTACCATTTAAAAATTTATGTTTGTTAAATATAGTAGTCATTTAGTGAAATCTACATTTCTAAATCTCTCCATAAGAAGTAGCTCTCCCAAGCTGTCTGCAGCAAGCTTGATAATAACTTGAGTTTGTGTTGAGCCCACTCCCTATCATCACCAGATTGCCTTACTGGTTCTCTCTCTCCCCAATTTGTCTGTGATGATTTCTGTCATAAAGATCATCCTTAAGTTCTCTAGGACTTAAAGTCTTTTAGTTTGTGTTTGTACAGATCATGACAGTGGCATGTGGGGAGCCTGAGGGACATTGATGCTAAACTGCTGCAAAGCTGCTTGAGTAAAGTTGGGCCCAAGACTTAAAGGATTCAGGGAGAGAGCAGAGAGGAATTAAAAAGAGAGGATGGTTGTGGAATGGCACCTTTGGGTTGTGATTCATTGATGCTGAAGGAAGGAGAAGAAGGGAAAGGGAAAGGCTAAATGGATGAGATTTACAAGAGAAAAGCAAAGGCAGGTGAAGCAAAGTGTTGGGTAAAAAAAGTTCATGTTGCAATATATGAATAAAAACAAAACACAGATCATTATCAACATATAGTTTATTAACAAACAGCAGTTATTCTAGAAGGTGCATTGGTCTGAGTGAGTCCCACAGAGCAGCTGTTCACAGAGTGGATATATCCATTACATGGCATCTTGAGAAGCAAAAAGTGGACAAAATCTTGGCTGATTCCCATGAAAAGCACAGCTTATAGTGTTCCTGGAATTATGAATAACTGATTCTTCCAACCCAAACCATTATAGGAATCTATAGTTGTAGTACAGATTCTGCATGCAAACTATTTGATTTCTTTGTTCTTTTAGGAAAGTATTTCTAGAATAAAAGAAAAAATCCAGGGAGGAAGACTAATTAATTTTTATAGTGTCCCAAGACATGGTGTTTCACGCCTCTGATGCAAATTATGCTTGGGGCAGGAAAATAAATACAATACTCTGTAAAAATTTTAAAAAATTATCAAGCTTGAAGAAAATATTAAATAAAAATACCTTTAAAATATAACAGTAAAATAGTTATGGATACATTTGAAGCCACATGTTGAAAAATTTATGACTGCTCTGGTATGCAGACCCCACTTTGTTTCAGCCTCTCCTTGATTTCATGTTTTATATTTGGGTTCACTTTGGCAATAAAATGGTCATATTGAAAAAAGTTCATAAATCATTTCTAATTTGCAGGAGGGGAATTTGGTGTGGACATACATACTCCTGCCTCTCGTACTTGTGCTAGAAACTCCAGTGCCTCCCTGTTGGAGCAGATGTGATTTCAATAGGCGGCATAGCTTATGTGTGGCAATGTTTTTTTCTTATAATTAAGAACACATTTACAAATAAAACTCAGGAAAGGAAGGAAAGAATGTTAGGGGTGATAAAATTAAAGACTTCTGAATGGAAACTCTTTGAAGGGCACACTATATATGAAAGTCTTCATTTCAGAAAGGGAATTTATAAATTCAGTTTAGTTCTGTTTTCCATGTTTTCTGTACCAAGACAGTGAGACTACTTGCTAAAGGCCAGTTCCTTGACTGGTTCAGTCCTTAATTAGGGAACTATCCAGTGGTGGTGACAGAGATTGTATTGGCAAAATTGCAGGAAAGAAAAGAACATCAGAATGCTTCAATTTCAACATTATTTAACACTTTATTGGGAGGTAGGGAGCTCACCATCTGCCTGGACCCAGGGTATTCTGTGGCCTTTTCTGTTCCTCAGCAGACACTCCAGTTTTGAATGGTGACCCAAGACCAAGACAAACTGGGAAACTTGTCAGCAGTGGAAAATCCATCTATCATCCTCGTCCCCCAAAATAAATGTTCTGGGAAGTCTATGAATCAGAGGAGAAGGGAACAAACCTCTTTGCCCAAAAGGAGATCTGTAAGACTACAGCCTGGTCCTTTGGTGTTTTCACTCTTAAAATATGCAAGTCTGTCTTTCCTTGGTTAGCACACAAAATTAAGTGTTGGGGTGCGTAACAAAATGTGGCAAATACAGGCAAGTCAATCTCACCTTGGTGCCTGGATCATAAAGCAGATTCTCCTGGAAGCTGTGCTAAGACACACGGGACATGAGGTGACAGGTGACAGCCAACACGGCTTCACTAACGGCAAATCGTGACTGGCAAATCTGGTGACCTTCTCTGAGGAGGTGGTTGCAGGGAAGGATGGGTGACATGACCTGCCTGGAGTGTTTGGGACTCTCTCACGTGATATCCTTATCTCAGAACTGGAAGCATGGGTTTGACTGGGTGGACCACTCAGTGGATAAGGAATCTGCTGGATGGTTACATTCAAAGAGAGTTGTGATCAATGTCTTGATGCCAAAATGGAAAGCAATGATGTTTTTGTTCCTCAGGCATCGGTACTGGGACTGGCACTATTCAACATCTTTGTTGGAGACATGGACAGTGGGATTAACCATTGTGTGAACTGCACAGGCTACCTGGAGATGTGCTGGAATCTGCATCCTTGGAGATAATTGAAATCTGACTGGATGTGGTTTCAGTGCTGCTGTAGCTGCCCCTGCCTGGGCAGTCTTCAAAGGTGCCTTCCAACCTCAAAGACTCTGTGATCCATTCTGTGCTGTAAAGCAGATGTTCAGTCTCATTTCTTTTCATTTTTTTTTCCTGTTTTCTTTGATGATTTCCACTGTTAAACTTCCATTTAAACACATGCAGACTATGCTCAAATGTAACATATCCAGTAAAACTAGGATGGTACTTATCTTCCCAAATTTCAAAAGTCCGTAGCAGAGTATGTACTGCAGAGTTTGTTGCCATAGATGTTCCTTAAAGTATGTGAGAGATTTTTTGGATTATGTTCACCAGGAGTATTTTTGTTGTTTAAGAGAAGATGAATGACCCTTTGAAATCTGTTTCTCTCCATCAGCCAGAAAGGCAGCCAAAGGTGACTATTTCAGACAACTCAAATTAGTGGAACATTTTGCATTGATTAACTGAGGGTTTTTTTCCTAGAATCTTTTCCCAAAGTTTCGACTATGATTTCTCCTTGCCATCAGTAGCCAAGCTTCATGTGCTGAATGAGCCAGGTGAGTGTAATATACCATTTTATTATTTCAAAGATGTACAAGCACTGTGTTACTTTTTAGTAATAACTCATCTTCTGAGGCTTTGACACCTAGAATCTTTCTGAAATCTCTGGGTTTTATGGGCACTTTTTTTAATGGAAAAAGTAGATATTCATTAAGCATTTGCTTACATATTTTGAAATATAACAACCTCCCCTAAGAGCACTGGAATGCATTGCATATATTTATTATATGGTTGCAGCATTAGATTCAGTCTAAGTTTCACAGAACATTGCCACTGTGAATTCTGAACTCAATTTGCTTCATTTTTATCCAATTCATATAAATAAAGAATGCTGCAGGTGAGGTCTATAAAAATTATCTACAGTAAGTGTTATGTTATTTTGGTTTTGTGATTTCACTGAAATTATCAAATCAATGTTTTGATGAAATAGTTGATGAAAAGGCAATTCAAAGCAACTGTGATATGACCAAGCATACAGCTTAGCTCAGGAACTTACCACTGTCTGGTTAGAGTGTCCAACCTGTCCTCTCTAGGCAGAATACAGATGGTGAAAGATTATTTCTTGCACATTTTCTGCAACTGCTGTGCAGCCTGGCATCCACACAGGTCCAGTTGGTTTGCTTGTTGGCAGCTGCCTTTCCTGTCAAACAGAAGTGTCAGCAGCTGAAATCAGTCATCAGAGACCAGGAAAGGTCATGTCTGTAACCATGCAATATGTATTTGAATAATCTCTGTGGGCACAGAGGAAGGCTGTGCTCCTGCTTTACTGTTGTCCAGACAGTTCTGGTCAGTTCAAGATCTGCTTTTCATTGTGGCTGTGGATGGAAAGAATAATGTCTTGGGAAGCCTCCTGCAGTCCATGAGGAAAACTTATGGGGGGAAAGCATGGTGATGAAACAATGCCTTGAGAGCTCCCTGAAAAGTTTCTTGAGATCTGAGTAGCTTTCAGCTTTTTTCTAGAAATCTCTAAGAGGAAATTTAATTCTCTATTAAGATGATTCAGCTTTTCTCAGGGATTTGCTCTTGGTTTGGCTTTGCATGCTAGATTCAACAGGCCTTCAGAAAAGGACATGGTCTCAGCAGCTTTTCCAGGCATAATCCCTAAATTGCTAACTTTGAAAAGAAGAAAGCTCTACAAGAATTAGAAGGTGGTCAAATGCAGCAGCATTCCACTGAGGAAAAGGTGACAGAGAAATGTCTGTCAGCATTTAAACCTAGGCAGTCTTCTGTTGACCTCCTCACCCTGCTCATTACAGCTGAGAGGACTAATGCTGCCACATCCCTCCCAACAATTCCTGGGCTCCTTTCATTCAGCTGCAGAGGAGAGGGCAGGAGTGCCTTGGGGTTGTTATACAACCCTGCAGGAAGTTCCAAAGGATTCTTACTGCTTTTCTTTTGGGGAGGGCTGATGTATATTTTGGAAAACATCAATGTCTAACTTCAGTGTGCTTACACTGTCTTTTTATTTGGCGGAGGGAAGGAAATAAAAGGCTTTTTTTATGTACATCTGGATTTGCCTCTTAAGTAGAAACATTTCCAAATAATGGTAAGCCAATTAAACACGCACTGGAAAAAAATATTTTACTGCTATTCCTAATGGATATTTTAATTGATTTATTTACTTGAGTTCTAGTCATATCACTTGCATGGATGAGATTTCACAATTGCTATTGATTTCTATAAAGAAATTTTTTGTTATAAAACTGTGTGATGTAACACTTTGAACATTTTTGCCATATCAGTGAATATCAGTCCAAGGGTGTTGATTCCTCTAGTTTGTAAGTAATCTCTAAAGACAAGCATAACATTTCCAGTGAAGTGTAATATTGCTTAGAATTTTAATTTTTCCAAGTTTCCCTTAGTTTGCATCACTGTCTCAATGGTGATAGCAACAAGTCATTTCTTGTTGCTTGTCATTTCTTCATACGTGCTATTAATTTCACTCATTTCAAATTCCCTGTTTTCTTCTGAAGAGTTCATAGTTATATAAATGCTTCAAGAATACAGAGAAAAATGATGCAGTCCAGGAGCTGTCAAGCAGAAAGAAGATATAACTACTGTGTATGACCTCATTCCTTCACAATGGACATTATATACTTCAATTTAGTGTACCTGAGGAAGTATATTGAATATTAACCTCAGCCAGATTTCCCCTTTTTTTTTTTTCCCTGTTTGCTACTTTGGCTTTGCCTTGAACAATTGGTTTTTTCTCTGTTTCCACATTATGTTTATACAGCTGCCATTACAGCTTCTATTACTACAGCCATAGTGGTAAAAATGTAGAAATCTTCCTCAACTCCTACTCCATTTACCCAGGATATTACAGCTGACTTCCAAAGAACAAAGGAAACTGATTTTGAAGAGTGGCCCTAGACATCTCACAAATTACAAACTAGCTTCTAAGTATATAAGCAGTATTTTCCTTCCCTTACTTAGCCACAGGCAAGTACCTGGGCTTCAGGCTGGACAAAGAAATCAAGCACACACCACTTTCTTACAGGTAAGAAGGTTATTGGTTTTGTGGGAGGAGGAAAGTGGGAGAAGAAGAACATAATGAACTGGGTATGATTCACAACTAGACAAAATATTTCACCTTTACAGGGTGAAAATCATGTTAATTTTGCAGTGTTTGCATTCTGCATTCTGAGTGCAAACATACTGAAAAAGGCAGTTACCTGTTCCCAAATTCTGCTTTCAGGACAGAACAGCACAGTGTTTGATGGGAGCTGGGCTCCTCTGTGTGGGAGCAGAATGTCTCTATTGATCTAAAGCTGGACTCAAGAGCTTGAGTGAAGAGATTCCATTGACAGAAAGTCAATAGGAATTGAAAGATGCAATCCCTGCCTACTGAATGTGACTTTGAGGTGTTGGCCTGGAGCAGAAGAACATACTTTTAATAATCTAGAGGTGGCTTGTTTGAAAAAGGCTTGTTTCCTTGGAAAAAATTACGGATTAACAGCAGAGCTGATTTTGCAAGATCTTCATTGCTTTCTGGATAACAAAAGGTCAAAGCTCACCAAGGCTGAATTTCTTTGTCTCAGCTGATGATGGACTGGACAAGAAAAAAACTTTGACTACTGCATAGAAAAGCATGCACTTTATGGTTCAAAGCACATTCAAGTAAGAGCGTGGGCTTGTGATGCCTTTAGTGAATGAAAACTGCTTAATTCATGCTGATTAATCAGTTTAATAGTTTCACTTGGTGTGAATTAAAAAAGACAGCAAAAGTGTAGTTGTCAGCTATATAAACTTGTGAGGGAACATTCCAAACGCCTTCATGGATAACTGTATGTATCAGTGTGAGAATAGATGAAGAGTAGGCATTTGGGAGAAAGACTGAAACACAGACAGTTCAAACAGTAACATTCTTCATGTGGTATTTCTAGCATGTTGTTTCATTGTTCCTTCAATTTTTGGCTTCTGTAGATTTCTTAATTGTCAGACAGCAACTGGAAGATTAACCACAGATGCTAACGGCAATCAGATGTTTTCACATATTAATCTACTACAGACAGACTTTGAAAGGGAAACAGAGCAGGATTGCAATGTCTGTTTCAGTTTGGAATACTAAGAATATATACAAACAATGTATAGTAGAAAATATCTTTACAATTTTTTTAAGTAGCAAGGGAAGACCTTACTATGTGAATGTACCTTTTGTGTCAGTCAGTTCACAAAAGGAGACTGCTCATGAACAATTATTCAAGTGATAATGCAAGCTTACCACAAATGGGTGGGATGGAGGCTCCATTAAGAGCCCTGTACTCTGGAAGGCAGCAGCTGGACTCCACTCTTACCAGCCTCATGAGACAGGGTGTTGCAGGTGCCCCAGAACCACAGGGAAAGGGTCACTCGTAATCTGCACTTCATCAACATCTGGGAATTCACATAGGAGTGAAAGGAAAAAAATAAATAAAATTTGACACACATCCATTAGAGACGAATTTTCAGGGAACTAGTTGTTTTAATTGCCTGGATGGTTCCTTTAAACTAGCACATCTAAGAGTTAAACAGTTGGTCAGTGATTTTGGTCTCATAGAAAACAGATGTTTCAGCACAGCGCGAGAGCAGCAGAAGGCAGGCTGGGAGTCTGAAAGCAGCACATTCTGCGTGGCTTGGAGAGAACCCAAGGCCACATCCTGCAGCCTGCACCCATCTGATAAGCCTTCCTCTTGGGAGCAGTTCCCCACACAGCATGCGCCAGTCTCGGCAGTCAGTGGTTGCCCTCAGGAGCAGCAGAATCTCAGCATTGCATAATTCTTCCACATTGGTAACACATTTCTTCCTGCCAGCTGGATAAAAGGGAATTCCTTACTATTTGCAGATTTGGTTTGCAGCAGAAATCAATTTCATTTGCAGTACGAAATATAGTTTTTATCTGCTTTTCAATAGAAAGTTCAGATGAGGAATAATGTTAATCATTACGAGCATGTAACACATCCAAAGAACTCTTTTTTCTTTATGGTCATAGGTTACAAATTACATATTGGAAGAGCAATAAAGATGGGAAGTTGGGCATAGTGAATCACCCCAGATTACACATTAAATGCATCATACAGGTGTGTATGAATAGGCCTGTAGTTGAGTGGTCAGGATTGTATCCAAATGCTGTAATCACTGTGCTGGATCTTGGTGCTGGATTGTAGAAGGATGACTGGGGGTGTTCACGGCATGTGATGTAACAGGAACCCGCTGTGCAAATATTTTACATCAGCAAAGGGTCAGGGCAACAAGGTGATCCATGAATGGATGACCTCAAGCTGTGGATGAGTTAGGAGATGGTGGCTGTGATTTAGCAGATCACTTTAATCACAGTACGCTTACTTATCTCTTCTTGCACGATGACAGCTCCGTGCAGATTTGTAAACAGAGACAGAGTTTCTAACCCAGCCCTCTGTGAGTGCAGGAATGCAGTAAGTGGAGGTAGCAGAGTATTATTCTAGTTGCCATAAAAGTCGTCACTTTTGGCCTGTTGTTTTTGAGGTAAATTCAATATCATGGGGATTTTGAATTTAATAACGTGTAGATACACCTCATCTTTTTAAAAAGAGTCACCCTGGGTTTCTTCTGTCTCTGCATATTACCATATCCACAAGAGATAATTGCTTTCAAAATGCTGAGTAAGAATTAGTGTAGTGTCTTACCTTAATTAAACCCAAAAAAAGGAAGGTTTGATTTCATTGACAATTTCTTATGAAACCCTCCTTTATATCTCTCTCTTGCTATTTTAGCTGAAATGTCTTAAAAAGAAGTGGCATCCCAATGTTTTTTATATTTCAGCTTCACATCAAGGTTACTGTTTTTGTTACCTTTGGTCTGATTTGTCAGCAGGTGTTTTATCACTTCTTCTGACAGATTTGCTAATTTGATGGTGGACATGATATATCAAAGGGAAGCATTTTGCAATCCGTTTGCCATAGGCACTCTTCGGTGAACAATTTAATGTAAAATTTAGTTCCAGGATTTGAGTGATTTTAAAAATAATTTTTTTAAACATTTAAAAGCACTGAACATGATCCCATAAATTTTAGAAATTATAGTAAGATGATTTTCCTACCTCTTTGCAGCCAAAATATTTAGTTTGCAGTTAACTTATGATAATTCAGAATTGAAGATAAGAACACAAATAGAAGCCAAACCAGATAAGGCTGGTATACTGTCGTTGCTCAAGGTGAGAGAAAAGCAAAACTAAGCAATACCATGCCAAACAAATAGGTCAAGTCCTTTCAGTTTTCACAATCAACAGTTCATCTGATAGAGAAGCTGGAAGATATTTCTTTATCCCAAAGTACCTTTCTAATAATAAATAATTTGGGAGGATGCAGTACTCTGCTGTTGGGTTATATTTTCCTTGGAGATCTAGTTGCTGTAACATTCTCCAGTGACTCTGGAGAATGGTATCAGCCAAAAGGATGGAGCCAAGTCTGCAGTTTGGCTTCAGGTGCACATGGTGTGGCATTCAGTCAGTTTGTAGGGTAAGCATGAAAGGAGCACATCAGACCTGGTGTCTACAGGTGTTCACCAATGAGGGATTTAGTGCTATTTAGGAATCAGACCTTGATGTAGGAGTTAAGTGCAGATGGAGATAAGTAGTTTTTGAAGGGTCATGGAGTTTATGTATTTCTAGCCTTAAAAGAATGTGAGCTGGGGAAAAAATTTAGTGAGGTATACCCTTCATTTTTATTAATGATGAACTCTAATCATAAAAAAAATGGATGGAATGGGAAAAAAAGGGGTCTGACAGGTAAGAGATGACATTTTTGAGAATTTCAGTACTTAAGAACTACACCCCTCTCCCTGCTGTCAGAGGTGATCACCAAGAAAAATGATTCCTTGCACACAGCAAGTGAAGGGAATGTAGAAAATGTGGTCAGTATAATATGGTGGGATTCCTATCCACGGATTTACTGCAGATATATTCCTGATACCACATGTATTCCAAAAGGGAACTGGGCTATTTATTGGCTTGTTAAGTAGTTAGTGAATGTGTGTGCATTACTTACATATGAATGTTTCTCACTGTGATACTAACTGAAAACCTGACACTCCAAAAGTCCTTTTAGCACGAAGTTATAATTTGATTGCAATATTAACTCACCTGCATTGGAGAGCAAAGTATAGAAAAAAAAGTGCAAAGACTTGGCTTAAGAATTTGATTCATATTTGAAAAGAAGCTACTTTTAAAGTGTTCTGATACTAGAAAAAATACTCCAGTTGTGAAGTATTGGAATTTAAGTGATGTGTATGTAATATTTGGAATAGCATCTCCAGTAAGACTACTGTTCATCTCAGTTAGTAAACCATGTCTTCTACTGAGTTTAATAATTTCTTACATCAGAAGTGCAGCATTGTTGAATACAAAACAAAAGCTTTTGCCTTAATTTAAGGTGTCTCTGTTGCAGCCTGCATACCTTGAAAAAAGTGCTAATAATAATGGAGCTGAGCTTTCAAAGGTGAAAACAATGTTACACCAAAACAAAGAGATTGAATAAAATGGGGAGTAAACTGATTTAAAGGAAAATCTTTTGCTACAGGTGAATGTCAGGATAGCAGCTAAGGCATAAAGAGTTATTAACTATTAGTCTGAAGTTATTCAAAAATAGAATATTTGAAAGCCAATCGGACCTGCAGAAAATTTTGGAAGACCTCATTTCACCCTGAGGAAAGAAGGACACAAATATTTCAATTTGCATGAAGCAGCAACCCCAGATGGGATATGTTGGGAATTCTGCAAGTGGTAAGTTATTAGCTTGTGGCATATTAACTTAAAATGTTTCTAGGAAACTGACATTTTCCAGGCAGTGTATGAGAGGCAGAAGAGAAATGCATCTGGAAACTGTGATTTTATTACATGGCTGAAGGACAGGCGAAGGAGTTGCTTGTGTCTATGAAGACTGAACCCCCCTGCACCTGAGCCAGTCACCCTGGAGTCACTACAGGGTCAGTGGAGGCAAACAGGCTCACCAGAACACCATCCTCATTTCAAAGCACAGGCATGTACTTGGTCTGATAAAGCCATATGCTTGTTTGTAAAAATCCAGAGTCAGAGGAAATGAATCCAGTGATAGGTCCCTTGAGTAGTGAGTGATTTGGCTCAGTGCAAGCAGTTTCAGAGGCTAAGTTAGGCTTCAGATTTTCAATGCACAGGCTCCCACAGCCAAAGATGGAAAGAGTGTGTTGATATTTACTCTGGTGCTTGTTCAGAGCACATTTGTGCAGGGTTATTTATGCACAAAACCAAGAAGTAGCATGGAGCTGCAGCTGTCCTCTAGGGCTGACACACATGCACAAATGTACACTTCGCCTTTAAAAGAGCTGCTAAACTCTCCCATGGAAGTCAATCATTGTCCAGAATCACCTTGCTGACTGCAAGTGAGCCGTAAGGCAACATTAAGGATACTTCCAGTCTGTTACACTGCCTTGTTTGTGTCTGTGAGGTTGGACACAAGGAGAAAAGACACTTTTCTAAATCTGTTCTTGCTGTCTGTTCCTCAGATGGCAACAGTACCTAAGGCTTACAGACTTTAACTACAGATCCAAAACTGTGCACAAACAGCTCACTGACCAAGTCTGTGAAACCCCTCAGTTCAGTTCAGTGCTGTCCTGTCTGTTTCCTAAAACTCTGTATATTAAACTGGGGGTTTGTGTCTCACTGTACTCCAGTGTTGATAACCTTTATTCACACCATGCCTGGCACTGTGTATGGTTGGTTGGTAAATCTGTATTCAACTCTCCCTGAAGCTTCTGTCCAGCTCCCCAAAAGCAGCACTCTGGCACATGCCAGGATGACAAGATTTGTGGCAAACGGCAGGATGACAAGATTTGCAAGTATGTGAGATGCTGCACTTTATGAAAACAACTGAAGTCTGTGGCTGAGCAGAACACTGTGCTGGTGTTTTGACAGCTTAATGCTTTCATTTCCTCTTCAGTGTCTGAGCACTGTTGACACCACCAAGCTTTAAAGAAAAATGCCCACAGAAGAGGTTTGTATTATGAGATTCTTATTTACATGCTCAGTGTTATCCATCAGATCTGTTTGTCCACCTGCTGGAACTGATTTAGGACCCAGTGCCCTCCACCCTTTAATCTCCGTAGGGCTGCATGCCTGCACATTGTTGGGGAAGGCAGGGGCCACCCACGGAGAGCAACCCAGGGGGAAAACGTGCCCCTGACAGTGCCCAGTCCAGCAGAGGGACCTGGGTGTTGTATTGAAGCATCTGGCTGCTCAGCCCTGCTGCGCTCTCTTCGTAAAGGGATGAATGGGATGCTCAGAGCACAGGGACAGCTCTTCCATGTTCATATCTGCAGTTCCTATTCCCTTGCTAAGAGATTCAGGGCAATCTGTAAGTCTGCTCAATACTTCCAGCCAAAATATGAAGCAGTAATCAGAATTTCAGTGTGTGTGTTACAGTTTAATTGGTCTGGTCTGTGTGCCTCAAGATGGTGGGAATTATTGCTTAATCCTCAGTACTAGAAGAGGGGAAGTGGAGTCAATGGGGATTAAATGTGGTAGCCAATAAAAGTCATACCCTATGAAAATATTACAATTAGAAATGAAAGATAGCCTTTCCAGATAGCTTTCCTTGATCTCTTACAAATGTTTAGACAGCCTAATCTAACCACATATTTAGAACAGCTATTTTCAGAGAGACCCTTGTGAACTGTGCTGTTAGTTAGCATTCTTGGCCCAGGTTAGCAATGGAAAATATTTCTTATCTGATTTGGCTGTATTTATAAGTGAAAGACATGTAAGATATATTTTGTCTTTTGAAACATTTTTGATTTACAAAAAATAACAGTGATCATAATGTATCAAAAAATCGCCTGTGAACATTTATGTAAATGTCTTTGATGCTACTCTGCAAATCTTCTGTAAGCAATTCATGTATAAATAGTAACATATTTTACATATGTAATCTATCTTTATATAGCTATCTTTGCCCCTTTTTATAAACTGACTTCAGTGTTTGGGTCTATAGACAAAGCTCTGTCAATTAACCATGAAGACAGCAATTGACAGTCCTGCAACAGGCCATAGAAACTACATTTATGTGTAATCTGAAAAGATCTTTCCTATCACAACATTGCTGTTTCCAGCCATCCCTTTGAAAAGGGAGGAAAGGAAAAATGATCTCATACAAAGTCAGAAGTTCAATATTTTGGCAAAGTTGTACTAATTATGTGCAACTTAGAATTCTCAGAAAGGACAGGAGAAAATAAAATCTCCAAGGGTATATAAAGTGCCCTTTATGAAAAGGATACATGTATACTCCAAGAAGTATATATGCCCTCTTGATATATTCAAATTTCAGATTACTACATCAAAAATCCTATATGTGGCTTTGAAAAATGGTATTTAATGCCTTAATAGGACTCAGTGACAGTGAAGATGGATAGTCCATGCAACAACAAAAGATTTTGGGCTATCCTTTACATCCAGTGTTTGAGAAAAGGCTGGTTGCACATATCTGTCTTAAAGTAGATAAAAATAGCCTTCTTACAGTCAACACTAAGAAAGAGTAAATCTGACTGTATTCAAGGAAAAAAACCTTTTTGTAAGGATTTTAAATGGATTGCAAGAGTAACATAAATATTTCTGAGTAAAAACAAAATTCAGAAGTTTTTAGAAAGAACATACAGGCTGGTTCTTGTATGATTTTTTTATTTAAATATCTGTTTTATTCACAGATCCTGATGATGCTAAACAAAAACTTGAGCTTCATCATTGTGTATTGACTGACAATGACTGCTCAGTTTGAGGACAAGGTATTTCTGCCTTAATGATTGCAGTCTGAGGGACATTTATGCATAAGATTTAAGATGAGAGTTGCTGACATTGTTGCTTTAAGCCATAACTGTTGGTTCATCATCTTCCTAACAACTCCTTGTAGCCTTTGACGTGTAAATTTACAAACCTACTCTCAGTATTTCAGATCAGAAAGCTCCTAAATATTTCATAATTGTTGTGTCTTTCATTAATTGGTCAAATTCTTCTTAATTTTTTATCATACACATCAATCCTTCAGCCTCTCTATTAATTTTGAAGCTGGAATTGTAAAGGGGACCTTTTCTTTGACATCATCAGGATTAGTTTCACCTGGACTGATCATTTTTTAAAAATTTCTTTTGCCATTATAAAAATTTAACTATCCCAGAACAAAGTCTCCTTTCCCAAAAACTGGACAGAAGAACAACAATAATAGGTCTGTAGTTACACTTGGCATGCTAACTGTTCTCCAGATGAGCTTCTTTTGTGTCTGGCCTACTGTTTGAGCCTTGGGGATCTTCTGTAAGACTGTAACAGGGAAATAGTGTCTCTTTGGGAAGCAAAGTAGACAGCCACAATCAGTCATTATGACTCTTCATGGATCTACATCATGATGGGATCTTCTCACCCCGTGTCTCATCTGATCTTTTGGTGTGTTCTGCTTCCTTTTATGCTGAGTGTTCTTTATTGTAGGCAGAAAAATGGTGGGTGGGGTGTTATGCATGTCAGAGGAATATTCTGACTGTGAAGTCCAGCTTGGCAGAAAGATTCCTAAACAATTATCTGTTGAAATGTGTCTACTGTATTTGCTTTTGTCCCTCAGTGGCAGAACATAATTAAAATAAGGGACGTATCATCAAGTAACATTGCTTGCGTCAAAGGCCAGTGAAGATCTGTATATGCCCAGAACATTCCTAATAGCACATATTTTACAAGCCTCAGGTAGTCTCTTGGGCTATTTGTAGGATTTTGGATTAAAGAAGGACAGGCTCTCTCCCTGAGGACAAGACCTTTGTGTCCAGAGTGCTTCAGGCCGCCCCATCAGACTGAGAGCAGCTTGTCTGAATCCGGGCTATGGAGCACTTGGCCAGACATCTCCTCTAAGCTCCATGTGACGTTCCTGTAGCTTTAAGTAATAATTATCCCTTTTTAAAGACTTTTAAACATTATTATCCTTAATGACTTAATTATTAGATCATAATTATGCATATACCATGCCTTGGGGCATGGCAGGAAGACCTTTGTGCACGTTTGAAGAAGCAAAGCCTGCTTGTAAAGCTTAGTGTGAGGGGAATCAGGGAATCCCCTTGCTTCAGCCTTGGAAATAGATCTCTGGAGTGATCTATTGCCAGAACCATGGGTGTTGCCTTGGACTGAGCTAACTCGAGTGGTCCAAAACAGGAGCAAGGTAACCATGACTTATGGCAGAGGAGCAGAGATCCAATACTCAAAACTCACTGCCTTTTTTATGTTTAAGAGTCTAGAGATATTCTTAGTTCCCACTCAATACTGAAAAAAACCTGCTTATTGGATTAAAATCTGCTTTTTACTGTTTCTTACGGAGTCTGAAAAGATTTTGCAACCTCTTCAGCTCTTTAAAATCTTTTCTGGTTGAAGACTGTTACTGAAGATTTTCTGTGAAACTGAAGGGATCAGAACAGCTAGAACTGAAGATGTAGGTACATTTAGGTAGAGCACATTTTGGAACTTTTTTCCAGTGTTTTAAAACTTGTTGAAAATTTGATATTAGATTAACTATTACTGGTTTTGACATGTTACAGCAGGAATCTATTCCCAGAGAGCTTTTGAGTAATTAAGGTTTAATATCCTTTGGATTCATGTCTGCCTGCTTTCTGTGCCATTTATTTATTTATTTATTTATTTATTTATTTATTTATTTATTTATTATTTAAATAAGTAAGTCCTGTTTCAGTATCTAAATAGTGTTCACTTTTTTTTTTTTTTTTTTTAATTGGATATTTTTCTCTAAAATTTCTCCCCTGTGTTTAAAGAATAATACAGTCCTTGATATGGACTTAAGAATAAATATCTCATTATTTCACTTGGTTCTTGTCTTTCCCCTTCTCTTTTAAGCAGCATAGCTTTGCTTTCTGTTCCCTGGCTGCTCTCCTGAACTTGGAGGATTTTGTTATGAATACCCTGGCCAAAAGGCAGTGCTGGAGGCCTAAGTTCATGGTATATTCATCAAATACCAACAAGAGGGTAATTCCCAGGTGGTTAAGGAGGTCTCTCAGAGCTCTTGTGACATTATAAAACACCCTGGTTAAAACCTTACAGTTTATATGGCCAAGTTAACTCTTTGTTGTAGCTGGTGGGGGACCCATCAAGCTTTCTGTGTTACCTGAACAGAAGTGCAGACTCCTACTCTTGCTTGCAGGTGTGGGGGCAGCAGTCTCATCCACAGAAAAATAAGTTTGCATCGGGTGTGAGTCCAGCAGGCGCCAAGATGAGTGAATGTCAGGGCACTCTCTGAGCTGCTTCAGGACACCTCCTGCCCTCTGGGAAGCCTTGATGGCACCTGGTCCTCTGAACCCTGATGTCTGCAGAGGATGGGCATTGGAGATAAGAAGTTTGTTTCACATGGGTGACTGGCCAGATGATGTTGGATCTGAAATGTTCATTGGATCTTGTATGCAGGCAGAGCAGGAGCAGCCCAAACACCAACAGGGGGATGAAAGCTCTGAAGAAGAGTCAGTTAGCCAGGCCATCTTTTATTTTGACTTCAATGGGAAATATATAGGGTGAGACTGACAAACTGTGTTTATGCTTACACATTATTGATAGCAATAGGATGTAATAAAAATAGTAAATGGTGGGCTTCTTGTAAAAAACCAAAACTCTTTTTGTGTTTTAAGTCATCCTGTTAGAGCTAGAGATGAATGTTGCAATATCCACACTTTGAAGCATTTTCTTATCTAAACATTCAACAGAGATCTTATCTGCTCTCTTCTGCTGATGCCAGGGAGCTGATTTGTCCTTTTATTGGCCTAGTATCTGTGAGTGTCAAAGCAGCAAAACAAAAGGTAATTAATATCAATTTCATCCTCAAACTCTTAAGTTGCACCAGAAGGGTTTTATTTTCATATTACTGAGCTGTTGTTATTCTAAAGTGTCCTCAGATAGGTATAAGTCCTGAAATTAACTTTCTGTGCTTTGCTGTGTGCACACTTTTGGGGTGTTCCCTGCAAGGAGAATTATGCTCAACCCTGTACTGGTTCTTTGACCATCTGCTATGTATGTACATATTGCTCCAAGGATGTCACTTCAGGGTGCTACTAGTCAGGAAATCACCTGTAGAAATTATAGATAAAAATCCCTTTATTATCACCTTCTTGCTGTTCTACTTCCCACAATGTCATTTCAGTTGTCCTTGGACTTGTAACAAAATTTTCTGCCTCTGAACATTTTAACTTCTACTTCTCTGCCTGATTTCTCTGATCACTTAGTAGCCTTTACTTGTGAAAATATCTATATGAGGAGCAGAAGTCTCTGTTTAGGAGAAATTCTGAGTGAAGGTAGTTGTTCCTAAGACTTTTTAATGCTGAAAGATCCTACAACAAGCTGCTTTGTGTTCAGTGAAGAAGAAAGAGGCAGGGAGGGTGACTCCAGGTATCTTTAAGCTGCCTTGTGTGGGGCTTAGTCTTGGAGTTCCTTGGTGGCCTTGAGGGGCAGGATGTTTTCACAGTATCCTCTGGCTATACCCACTGGGTGAAGAGTCTGGGGCTCTGGCACAGAAACTGTTCCCAGGGGGTTGTTTCTTCTTGTTTCAAGACCACATCTCCTTGACAGGACATCAGACCCAGGAAGCAAGAAACATCTGAGCCCTGGAACTTGGCCAGGCACTTGAACTTGAGATATTCTGTATTGCATTTAACCAAGAACTTATTTTAAGCAGAATGGATATGATTATAAAGTCCAGAAAAAGGCCAAAAGCTAATTGTAAGTAGATGTGACTGAGAGTATTTATATTGTTCTGTTCTGATGGACAAAGTTATGCCTACAGTTCCACCAGCTCCTTATGGGACCCTGTGGCAAATTCTAGCCTGGTGTCTGAAGTGCAGAGATGAAACTAATCTTACATTTTGCACTCCTGCCACAAAGTCTGCCTTACCTCAAAGAAGTGTTGTGATGAGATGGACAAAGCTCTCCAGAAGCCCTTGAGGTGATCGTGTGGTAATGACTGCTGCAGAAAAATGCTCTTGCACAAATTTGCTTTTACTCTCCAGTCCACTAATGTATAGTTGCTTCTTAACCTCTGAGAATGCAACAGTCATTAGAATAAATGAGGATTTTCTCATGTAAAAGTGTTTCCTTGATGTCTTGTAGCTGCTCTTCTGCCACCATCCACTCTACAGTCACTTAAACTATATTGTGAGGCTCTATTAGATGAGAAGGAAGTAGATGTTTGAAGTGCAAGCTGTAGTGTTGCTCTGCCATGAGGACTTGCTCAAGACATTACCAGAGACTGCAAGGTTAAGATGTTGATATCACCTGCAGTCACATATTTCTTTTGAGAAATTCTGGGCTTGATGTGCACAGTGCAACAAATGTCTGTTCAGTTACACAAGTTGGTGCAAGCTGTGCATACCTTAATTCCCAGGGTAATTTAGCAACAGTGCCACGTGTGCTGGAGCAAATGAGAATGTAGTATTATTTTCTTCCTTATGAGAACCCGTGAGTTCACCTGCTTTGCTTGCAACACCTTCAGGATTCAGGAGTCTGGAATTTCACTGTGCTTTGCAGTTACACTTCCCTTTCTTACTGTACAGTAGCTAAGGATGAAGCCTCAGACCGAATATAGCCATTGAACTCTGGGTGTTGAATCCATCCTCTTAGTAGCTGCTTCCTGCCTTGGCTCTGTGAACAGTTTCAGACCCCACTTGAACAGGCAGGGACCCTCAGATGTACCTGATCACCAGGCTGTGGTTCCCTGTCAGTCTGGAGACAAGGGCCTGGCCACAGTCAGTGCTAGGTGTGAAGGATATCCTCTGGTCAGAGTTCCTCCTCTCCTTCCTCCTCTCTCTTCTGTTTCACCCATCCCTGACCTCCCCACCTTTTCCTTTCCCTTTCTTCTCCTTAACTGCAAGACCTGTTTTATCTTTATGTTCAGCTTCTGCCACTTCTCTATAGAAAGAGATGAGAACTTATAAAATAACAAGTGAAGTAAAGGCTTATGAAAGCTGCTACACACCTTTGTAATTAAAGTTTGATTATTGTTTCTGTTGTGCCCTCATTAACAGGTATGTAAACACAGATGGATGTCAAGACAAGCAGACACAGAGCTCCCATTATTGGACATAAATATGCACAACAGGAAGCCAGAGAGATCTCTTGCTTTCTGGATCAGGTATCTCTGTATAGGTCAGACTTCTTGAAGCTGGAGTTACACAGACACGAAGAAAGCACTGAAACAGAACAAGAACAATTTTTTCCATACTTGATAAAAAGCTATTTCTCAGCACAGCAGCCATCCCCCAGAGAGCTCTTCTGTCTTTCCATGCATTAGGCATTACAAATGTGAACTAGTAAAGGGTAACAAGGCAGCTGTGCTCTTCCTAAGGTTGAGGCAGAGCCTATTCAAAAGCAGAGCAGCTACACGGTGTTTACATCTCTCAAAAGCTCCACAAACAGTGTTTGTTTGTGATTTGTATCTGCCTTTTGCTGACAGTGCTCCTCCTTGAACAAGGGCGTCCCTGCCTGGAGCAGGGGAGGACTGAGCCCGGGATGCTGTGGGGAGCTGGGGGTGTGCCTGCCCTTCAGCCAAGGTGTGTTTGTGGCTGTGCAGACATTCCCTGGTGAACTCCAGCTGGATGGAGGGATGGAGCTATGGATGGCAGCGCAGCCACTGCAGCCTGCAGGCTCCCGCTGGGATTTCCCCTCTTCCCGGCCGGTTTTCCTGCTGTGAGCTCCAGGTCTGCTGCAGCAAGCAGAATGTGAAATGATCGAATTAAGTGCAACTAGAGAATAACCTGAGAGATGAGGCAGTGATGTGGCTGGGGAGAGGGATGGCTCTGCCTGTGTAGTCCTGTCCCCATCACTCTGCTAGCCCAGCTTTGGCAGAGACTCCTCATGCTCTGAATCTGAATCTGACATTTTGTGCATGGGATTTTCCATTTTTTTCCCCCCTAAATTCTATCAATCCAGCTTAGCATTACTGTGATGTTTCAAGCATTCTGCTATTTCACAGAAATTTCTGATGCCAGTAGCAATTTTAATTAACATTGCTCTATTTAAAGAAATGTTTTTAATTTAATAATTACTTGATAATTAGTTTAATAATGTGTGCTAAGTGACCAGATTTGCATATAACTGCTATATCATGAGTGCTTTATTAAATCTAAGTTAGATATTTTCTTTGCAATATTTTATAAACTCTCTTAATTTTTCTTTTTCTATGTAGTTTTCAAGAAAGCAAGTTCCTCTGTGTATGGATTAGTTAGAGGGAATGTACTGATCTGGTTACAGAATCACCTTGAAAATATTTAATGGTCTTCATTGGGAATTACGTTATTCTGAACACTGTGCCATACTGAAACTTCTAATTGTGTGGAGTTTTCAAGTCTGAAGTAGCTGGTGAAACAATATTTTATTTGAAACAAAGGCTATGGAATTGACTTTATTTATCTCCAATTTCAACTTTACAAACTGATCAATTTAATTGGACTTCATTTAGGGCATATCCTCCCAAACCTTCCCTGATCTGAGCAGTCTTATTGATTTATGGTGTACTCTTCTGTTAAAAGCCTGAAATATCACCCTGTGGTGTTTTATTACATTTTTCCAAATGATGATTTTTTTGTTTGTTTGAGGTGTTTCCTGTTAGTTTTTTATGGCTAATATGACACTAGTATGGGCCTATCTGCAGGTCCAAGTTCTTTCCAGATTACTGAAGGAATTTCCTGTCTCACCTGAAAGGATTTCACCTTGAAGAACATGAGTTGTTCAGCATTGTCTGGAAATTCTTCTGATCCTTGTGTATGCATGCATGCAAGAAATGCATGAGTTAAATATGGTGCTGTATTTTAGTTTTAGTCATCTGTCACGGCCTTTTTCTTCTCTTTATGTGCTGTGAAGTCCAAACACAGAACCCAAATAAATAGGAGTTCTAATAAATAAACTGTACTTGGTCTGCATATCCTACCGTAAAAGTACCAAGAAATTATGATTAATCCATTCATTTACCAATTTCTGGGTCATTTATATGTTCTTTTTCATCACAAAAAACAGAGAATAGGAATCACTGATTCAGGGTTTCTGTGAGATGTATGTGAGACTATTGCTTTGGAAGAAAGATTCATAGTTCAAATATTACTGAAAAAATCATACATAATGCTTGTAGATAAATAGATTTAACATTTTAATCTGTATTGTTGATCCATTTCAGACATCAGTGTTGATCAATATTAGAAACAGATTTAACTAAACAAAATTTTAAGCCCTTCTTGCAAAGAGTTGACTCATTGCCACAATACTAATGTATTAGCTGCTTACCCAAAGGTAAATTTCAGTTCATTATGCAGTATTTAGCATTGCTGAGGTATGTGGAGCTGATTATTCAGTTACAAAAGTAATTTAAACAGTCATATAAAATTTTAAGCTACTTTTTAGACAGTGTTAAATTTTAAAAGTACAAACCTCAAACCTTGCAAAGAACTGAAGAGGTGGTTCTGCTACAGCTAACTGAGATAAAAGAAGAAACTAGAGTGTGTGTATTGTTCATTTATGTTCATAAATAAAGAAAACAGAGGTGTCTGGCCAGACAGCAAGCCTGCTCACTGCTGTTGCAGGCAGTCTGCAATATTAGCTCACCATACTTCTGAGATTTGAGCTTCAACACAAAAGTATTTAAATTGTTCTCAAACACTAGGCAGGAAAAATCACAAGAAAGCTGTTTAAGGAGCAGAGCTGAGGTGGTGCTGAAGGGAGAACTGATTCCTATTTGGAACTGAGGAGAGAGACAAGAACTACAGGGAATGGGATGAGCACACTGATACACATGGTGAAAAGAGTTTCCCAGGAATTCATGATCTGAGTTGCTCTGTTGTCCTATCAGCTGGTTTCTCTTGCTTTGCCTTTGCTTTCACTAACAGGTTAGAGCCAGCTTTACAGTCTTCTGCAGTTACCAAGAGGTTTTTTCTTTATTTGCTAGTCTTTGTGTCTGAGTCCTGAGGGAGAGACTAGGTACTTTTTGTCTTCTGCCTGCAGCATCTAACTTGCTCTTGTATAAATGAGCTTGATTCAGTGCCTGAGGGTCAGTGCAGCCTTCCTGCCAAAAAGCCCCCTGAAGCCAGAGGTGGGTGACCTTTTCTGATGAATGGTTTGCTTTGAGGAAGACACAGGCCTGATCTTTCCAAATGTGTTTGTAATTCAGAGCTGAATTTGGTAAGTAACAGCAACGAACCACAACACAAAGAAAATACTACTGAGGTGTTTCCCTCCAACATTTCCAAACCAAACAGCCTCAATTATCTAATGCTAGACTGCTTAGAGTCCCTTAAGGGCAGTTTGTGGGGATTTGGCAGCAGTCCTAGCAGGGAACAGAGCAGCTCATCCCTGAGCTGTGGTGGGGACAGGCTGTGCAAGGACCCCACTCACCAGGCTCTAAGGCAGGAAGGCACACGTTGCTCCTTGATTCTCCCGTGGTTCTGCGCCTGTGCTCCAAAGGATCCCATAAATGAGAGGTGACTGTGGCCAGGCACTGCCTCCAGTAACTACAGCTCAATAGAAAGTTATTTTCATGCAGTCCTGAGCCTGCAGAGGTTATTTTTGGTTTGATCCCTTGCTCGGAAGCTGTGCATCCGAGGCTGAGGCATATCCATTTCTTTTAGCAGGCTTTCATCTCCAGCAAGAAGATGGATATTAGTGTCAGAAGCAAACCAGAGACATCAAATGAGGTCAAGGTGACTGTACATAGTTGTTAGATAACACAATAATTTAAAATGGTGAATGAAATAGTTTAAAGAATTTGAATAACCTGCAGTACAGACACAGGATGGCCCTCATAGCATGGGGTGTGCAAAGCTGTGTGAATATCTCTGGCACCTGGTGGCAGGAGAGGTATGAGGGGGAGCAGCAGGGACACTGACAAAACAGCTTTTTCACTCTCATTTCAAAGAGGTGAAATTCCTGCTGTCCTTGTACTAACCAGTGTGGGGTGGGTGGGGAAGAAGCAAAAAAAGAGAAATAGATTGCTTTCACAAAACGAGTGGGAAAAAACAAAGCTAAAAAGTAATAGTTACATGTTATATGTGAGTTATATAGAGAGAGTTAAATATTTTTTTAAACCTAATGGCAGTTAACAGACAACAACTGGAAAGACTAGATTAAAATAATTTTCTTGCTAAGGTCCATTAGTGGTGAATGCTGGAGAACAAATTATTTAACGTAATGGTAGGTAAAGAAGTGTAACTTGTATTTAAGACAGCACTTGTTTGGCCATCAGAGGTAGGAAATCAGAACTCTGAAGTATTATGTACTTGACTGTTTTATGTTAGCAGCTGTGGAGTCTGATTCTGCAAACACTAAAACATGTGAGAGTGCAACTACTCTCCTGAACACAATATATATGAGTACAGCAATATAGATTTGACATGCATAATTACTGGAGTCTTTGTCCTTGCTGTAATTTTAAATTATTGATCTCTGTTTTTAAATCTCTGTTTGAAACTGCAGAAAAATACAGAGAAAACACATATTTATCTTGGAGCAGAAATACTGTTGTGTTTTGTTGCAATAAAAAGAGATTTTTTTCCTTTTATATCTGTAGCTTCATAAGCTTTCTTTTAAAAAAATCAAAATCTTGTTTGTTGTTAAAGATAGTTCTTAACTTTGCTTTTTAAAATTTATTCAGAAATCCTTATGACAAATAAGATAGAACACATGAAAGAAAGTCAGTCTTTTCTTTTCTTTTCCCTTCCTCTTTTTTTTTTTTTTTTTTTTTTTTTTTTTTCCCCAGAGAAGTAACATAAAATATGTGTGTGGTGTAAGAACGTGTGCTGAAGTTTCATGTTTCAGGTAATCTTCTTTAAAATAATGGGAGTCTAGATTGCATCAGTTAGTTTAAAAACTGCTATGCTATTGGTAGGAAGAAAATGGGATTTGAGCCAAAATTTGCCTGTGTTGCTGCCAAAGTCTGTATCAGATTTAAGACACATGCTTCTGCAGGCTTCCATGAAGGTTGTGAAAAAAGTTTTCATACAGAGTTGGATTACAGCTCTCGGCTCAAAACACTGGCCATTACACTACCCTCTTAAAAGCCTGCTGTAACAGGGAGCACAGAACCGAGCAGATTTCTTACATTTCCTGGACCACAGATGGATTTTGTATGCTTCTTTGTGTCTTGATGGAAGATATATTAACTTCATTAACTGGAATCCATACCTGATCGCTTGTGAGTGTGTATGTGTATACATACAGATATATATCTATTTAAAACCTTATCATGATTTTATTTCAAGTGTATCTAAGATCTGCTTTAAGAAATTACATTCTCTAGAGGAACTTACAATTGTTTTGAGTAGCAAAGAGACAGATATTTATTCTCAGATGTCGGAATCCTTTGTGAGTTTATGAGAGAAATTCTGGAAGCTTTTCTGTGCTGGTGGTAGAGAAATGCCTTTTGCAACAGACACTTCCAGCTGTACAGCAACGACTGCGTAGTAACCTGTGGATTTAGGCACCAGAATGTACAAACCGTGGGCAACTGTGAATATTTTCATAGTTTCTTTTCTACATCTGCTGCAAGGATCTGACTACGAGAATGGATCTGTGAAGGTAAGTGAACTTTATCTATTATTTTTAGTAATACGAATTTCCAGAATTAGCTACATTTACTGTGCAAGGTAGTGGGTTTCTACCTTGCTGTTTTGGTAATGGGTTATTGTATTTTTCTTTGGTGATGGCTTAGTTACACAGATGTTTAGCAGCCATAGAAGAAAATGAATCTACAAGGAATTTAAATCCACAGTCTCTGTTTAATATTTTAATACTTTTTTTACTGGTTATTAAGTACTTTGTTGTATACTTTGTTCTTGAGTTAAAATTTTAGTTTCATTCATGCAAAATAAAATAAAAATCTGAAAAATAAGCACGAGTAAGAGTATTTAGAATATTTGGTATGTAAACTTTTTTATTTCAGGTATTTATAATTGCAGGAATTAGTATGCTGGCATTGAAATTTTCGCTGTAAAAACACGTGTTCATCAGTTGTTCACTTGTTTGCCAGATATCAGAGAAACATTTTTCTTTTCCTTCATTATAAAAGTTATATAGGATTTTAAAATAAACAGCAACTAGTAATAGTAGCACTGCCTGGAAATTAACTTTTCTTCTGAATATAGTATACAAAATTTACTATATTCAAAATTTAAGCTGAACCCTCACCATGAGAGTAGGATTATTCAGATCTGACTTTGAGACAATGTGAGAACATCCAAGACAATCATTTAGAAAAATCAGAACAAAAACTGGGACAAGTTTCTACACATGCAGTCTGTCCAAAAATTATTAATTCCGTGTGTGGTCCAGAACAAATTATTTGTTTTTCACTGGCAGAGCAAAACAAGCTAATATTTTTGTTTTCACTTCAGAAAGCCTCCTGCTTGCAAGTGATGACCACACACCAGTCTGTGAGCCTGCTGACCTGTGCTTTAGAAAATAAATGCTAAGTTGTGTGCCTAATTGCAGACTGCTGCTGCCAGCCCAGTGTGTCAGCCGTGGTGAGCAATGTGTGCCTCAGGATGACTGATGCCTGCTGACTGCTCACAGGCTTTTACAGCCTCAGCAATCCATTCTTTGAAGGCATTAGGAGCAGAGTAATAAGCCTTGTTTAATACACTAACTTTGTGCACTGCATGACAAATCACCGGTTTTGTACTTGCAGGAATCACTTTATTTAAACCAGAATGTGCTTTCCAATACAGAATAGTAACAGGATTTTATAATTGGCAGGGGTGATAATTCTAGCCTCATGTGGGATGCAAGTTTATCCAGCACAATTGTAAAACCACTAGAAAGACCTTCAATTATAAACTTTGAATCCATACCCACTTTGCCTAGAGTAAAAGCAAGAGCTCTTCTTGCTAGCTTATTCTGGCATGCAGTTCATTCACTGTGATGGGATTGTCCATCCAACATAGGTACAACGGTGATTATTTTCACTGAAATTTGGTCACTGCTGTCAAGCAGCCAGCTTAGCCACAGGCTACTGTTCTTGAAACAACTCAGTGAAGAGTTTCCAAGACTATCCTAAACGAACCTTACAGGTTACACTAACAAAGGTGTCACACTCAAAAAGGTATCACACTCAAGTGCTGTATTTCACTTGCATTGGCTGCTCATTGCCAAAAGGAAAAGACTGGCTTTCTGCTTGTTCTGGCCCTTTTGGTACAGACAGAGGTTTTTGGCTAAACCTTTTATTTATCCTTTGATGTTTTACATAGAGTGTTAGCTTTCTGGGTTGTTTTCTCCTGTATGACCTGTGGGCTTCTGTGTGTGTACATATCTGGAAACACACCACAAAATGCCCTTCATCTTATAGCTGGCACACAGGGTTATGACTATTTTTTACCATTTGCACCTCAAATTGAATTTGCAGTCCACCAAAATGGTGTATTGCATTCACCTACTCCATCTTATTTTTAAAAAATTCTTTAGGATCACCAGCAGCATTGCCTGGATAAAACCCACAAGGTCAGGATGCAGTTAATACACAACCAATGAGACCTAGGAAGGGTTAAGCACCAGCAACCTGCTCTGCCCTCTGTCATATGAATCCAAGTTGGGTGAGCTCTGCCCAGGACACCTGAAATTTTAAAACTGTGCTTTAAACCATCAGGTGGCTTCAGTGTGGTATCATGCAATAGAGTTTCAGGGGGCTAAAGGCTTAAATACTCTCTTTTTCCCTTCAAATATCCTGATAAAAGGCATGAATGTTAAAAAGCTCATGTACAAGCTGCCATGATCCAACATCTCTATGGCAGCTGGATTTTCCTGACCCATCAAAAACTCCATCCTCTTCTGAGCACATGAATCCTTTTTCCCCACCATGTACATGTATTTCTTGCCTGTCAGAGCTCTTCCTTCCTCTCTACATTCCCAACCTGCTCTACTCCCAGCACTTGACCTGTGTTCCCTCACCTCCAGGACTCAGGGACTCAGGTTTCCAATTGGTCTCTTGTTTGTGCTATCTGAGTGTCACTCTCCTTCCCACTTGCTTCCTCCTAGATGGGGACATCCTTCTTCTCTCACAGATCCTCAGGAGTTTTGTCCAAGTTCCTCAGGGACAGCCCTAATGGACATTTTTGTTTTCCAGTCATATCTGACCATGGTTCCTCCATTCCCTTCTCCATCCACAGCTTCCTTCTTTGTCCCTGGGTTTTAACTGCCCCAACTTTCCTTTTCCTGACCTATTTCTTGTTCTGATCTCCAGAGACGATCTCAGCCTTCTTGGCCAGGTCTTGCCCTCCTCCATGAGTATTTATCTCCCTCCCCTCCCACAGGCAAATCCAGCAGCTTCCTGTCCCTGGATGCCAGACCTGGGGCCTGAGGGGGAAGAAGGGCAGGTCCTGTGCTCTCAGCCCCATAGGCTGGACCTGCACCCATGGGTGGCCTGCATCCATGTCCTGCTCTGCTCCTGAATGGACTGGAACCAGTACAGGACCTGACTGCTGCAAAGCCCTGGGAGGGCTATGCTGCTGTTCTGCTCTTTCACATCTGGGTGCATTTGTTTCAAAGATAGCAATCTGAGCCAAAAAAAAGGTTCCTCAGGTGTCAAAAATTCTTATCTGTGATCCACAGTAGGGAAACAGAAAAATTTTTGCATGGATAAAGGAGCTTCATCCTCCACTGCAGCCAAAGAATCTTGACTGAGAAAGCAAAAAAAAATTATTAAAATAATTTTGAGGCAGACATCTGGTATGGAAAGTTTCAGCCTGAACATCCAATGTCTGGCAGTCAGAAACCCAACAGGAGCACAGGCTCATGGTGGGAAGCAGTGGGCAGCCTCAGACAGGGGCAGCACAGCCTCACAGGTGTCCAACAGGGCTTGGCTCCAGAGCTGAACTCATGTCAAGGCTGGCCTTGCCCTCCAGTGGCTTGGTTCGGGATGCCAACCTAACATATGAAGTCTTCATGGAAGAATTAGATTTCCACGTGGGCTTTTTGAAGACTGAGAATTATTTTTTAAGGGTTTTTTTTTTTTTTTTTTCATCAGGAAATGCTTTAAAAATTCCTTATTGAAGTTCTTGTCCCAACAGCCTCTTACGTTTTGGAACCTCTCATCTAGAGAACCGCAAATTTCACTGTCTCTCTTTCTGTCTCTCCCCCTCAAATTTTTCCTCTCCTAGAGCAGGAACAGACATAAACTACTTTTTCCAGAATTTTAAAATTAGATGTGAAGAGCTATGTCCTATATTCATCAGAGCTGAGACAATTTTTTTGCCAAGAAAAGCCAACGATCCATCAGAGCTGCTTCTGCCTTCCAACACTAAAACCTCCTCTCTAATGAGGCTGCAAGTTTTGATCTCGGAGAATGAAAATCTCATTGCTTTCTTCCTCAATTCGGCTGCTTCACATTATAAATAAAGTGTTGGGGGACAGGCAAGAGAAAGGAACAAGTGGTCACTTCCAAGTTAAACAGAGTCAGAGCCTTTTCCTTTTGCAGAGGTGTTCTCTGCATGCTGAACCCTCCTTTGGTTTTGTTAGAGAGAAACCCACAGTGGATAGGCCTGAGGAGTGTCCCTGAGCTACAGAGCTGATTTCTGATCAAAAGACCAAGGGGTTAGGTGAGCTTAGCTGGGAGGTAAAACATAGCTGCTCTCTGTTACATGCACTCCTTTTCCACAGCTGAATCTTTTTTACTTCTGCACTAAACACTGTTAAAGCCTGGAGTGGTCATTCTTGCTCAAACAGATCTTCCCAATCTCCTCTGTCACTGCACAGAGAGGGAAGCCACGTTCCAAACACAGCTGGTACATAGCCCTTGCCCACTGGTGAGAGTGAGGCAGCATTCCCCATCCTCCTGAGACCCTGGACCACCTAAGTGGAGAATGCCTTGACCTTGGGAAGGCACGGAAATACTGGAGAGCCATCGCACCATGGGCGGAAGGAATCAGGAAGCTCTTTACATCTCCTTTCCGAGAGCCAGCTGCAGTCTGTCTGTCTGTACAACTGAAACAGAGCTCTGTGAGGAAACCTGAGCTGGCTGTAAGCCTTTATAATTATAACTGACACTGTTTTTCATATAGATCTACACAGATCTAAAATTTCTAAAATTTGCTTGCCAGTGTTGCTCAGTTTCTAGAAAATTCAGATTCTAACAAATCTTCCGTGTCATGGGATCTCTTCCTCAAAGGCAGCTCCTGAAATTCTAGCAGAGTGCTCGACTGCTAAAGAAGCAACTTGAAATTTTATTGGGAACAATTTCTCTGTTTAAACTAGGCTTTCCATCCTCAAATCCAGCTTTCTTTCAAAGTTAGGAAACACTTCTAAACAAATATTATGAGATTGTGGTTTTCAGAAGCATTTCATTCTCCCAGTTTTCTCTGCTGCTTTTGATTCTCTGTGATTACCATCTCTGATAGGCACGATGAGCCAAAAATGTGTGAAAATATACTCACAGCATTCCTGCAGAAATGATTGTGTTTTCCCTTCAGACATGAGAAGCTATCAGAGAAGTTGTGAGGAAAGCCAATTTGTTCTGACTTATCTGCTACTGTCTTGACAAGGTGCACTGAAGGCAAACGGAACAATCCTGTATTGTTATCATGCCACACAGCATCTGTCCTTGGCTCTTATCAGTTTGGAAAGGCAACTACTAACACGCTGCTACTTTATCAAGAACAGTTCTCGCTCATGACAAATAGCAAAAAAATCCCTCCCAGCTGCTGATCCCATCCAGTTCATCTCAGCTAGGGTTTTAATGTCTGAGGATAGAGCAGAGCTTGGAAAAGTACACTATGTTTGGTGTACTACCCAATCAGTGTAGATTAATCAGATGCAGCATTAGAGAAATCCAATTATGAGCTGTTTGAAATGAAGCACTAATTAAACTTTGCCATCAGTTGTAGCTTACATCTAAAAGCCTGTGAAACCAAGGAGAGGCAAGAGGGCAGGTTCAGAGGGCAGTGGGCCTTCCTTTTGTTAATTAGTGGTCTGAAAGCAACCAAAACAAGGCATCAGCTCAGGCTCAGCAGGTGCTGCTTGTTTCTGTTTTCTGCAGCCTACTGGTGCTTTCTCCCCACAGGCATTTGTGTTGTTTATAACCAATGACATAGTGGTACCAATGTAGGCCCCCACAGGAGGCAAGCAGAGAAAAGATCTGCCTGAAGACAGGAAAAATGGTGCAAATTCTGGCTTACGAGACCTCTGCCATGGTGTCTGCAGTTTTTGTTTTCTTATCAACACTGCTGCTATTCCAGACAAGGTTTACTTGTGTCTTATCTCCTGGGGACACCATACTGGCATTTGGGAAAAATAAATAAGGTTGTTGTAGGTGAAAACTCATTTATTCTTATTCCCACTAAAAAACCCCTTGTACAGTACTTTTTAAAGGTATCACACAGTGGGATCTGTAATTCTTTTAGGCCTTTCTCTCAGGGCAGTAAGTCTGGTTACCAAACTGGCCTGTGCCCTTTCTTGGACTTGGCTTTGAGACCAATATTGCTGAGGGGGAAAAATGACCTGAGTTATGCTGCTGCAGGGAAGAAAATCTGATATGGTAACTTTGCTACAGAAACACTTATTCCTGAGAAATTTCTTATTCTTCTCACTATGTGCTATTCCCTTATCTACTTCTCCACCTGCTTCCTACCTCCCCAGCATGCTTTGCAGATCGTCATACATCTTGCTGGGATTTGAGGAATGGAAACAAAATGCTGAGTGCCCCCACTACAGCTGCACAGACCCCCTCTGCCCATGGGAAAACCAAACAGATTTTTTTTTAACATCCTGGCAAAAGAGTGAAAAATGGGCTTCTGTGCCAAGGAACATCCGAACAATTGCACAGGCTTTTTTAGCTTTCTTGCAATAAGAAAAATTCAGGTTCCGTCCTTTGTGAAGGACAGCTGCGTATTTTTTTTATATTTTTTGCCCAAATGTGATTTAATGTGTGTGACCACTCAGCTGGTGGTAGGACGCCATCTAGGGTCCTTCTGCTTCCACAAAGTCGTGCTGAGCACAAACAATGTGGAGTTGGACCCGTGGGATTTGGCAATCCAACGCGGGCACCACAGGAATGGGTTGGGAAAGGGGTGAGTGCCCTCCTCACTCTCGGGAAGTCAGGATGGGTTTGCCTGAGCCATGCTGTCATGGGAAGCAGGCTGTGTTGGGTTTGACAATTTACGGTCACTGACTGCAGTGTGGCCACTGTCTGAGTGCAGCTGGGGAGGGAATTCTATTTGAGTCATGTTGAATTGCAAAAAAAGTTGCATCATGTTACGATATCGTGTGTCACACTGCACAGAGAATGTGCCACAAAGACAGGCAAAACTTTTCACTTTAATTAGCAGTGTGACTCAGAAACCATGTCAGGATACTTTTCTGAATTGCTAGGGAAATATTACTCAAGAAAAACTACAATTCCAGGAAAATGTGTGCTTGTGATAGGGGTAACATAAGTTCATTCAGCGTTGGCAATGGCTTTGCTTTGTGACTGACATTTTGAAACCCAGCTGTCCAATTGGTTACTCATACTGCCAAAACATTTATTAAAGTGTTTTGGGGAAAACCCAATGAAGGCACTAAGTTGTGGACCCTTCATCACATTAAACAATATTTTCAAATAATTAAAGAATACATAGTTATCTGATTTCATTCAGGTCTCCTTCTTACTGAGCCATTCCAAACTCTCTCTCCAAACCCCAGTGACTTCCAAAGAATGGACAAATAACAAGAGAGTGACTACAGCCTGCACATACTCTTTGTAAACACATTTAATACGCTATTTTGGATTTGTGCACTCTGTCATAGTGTTGGGCCAGCACCTAACCTGGTGTACAGTGAAGTGATAATGTTCTAGCTGAGCTCTGTATTGAGCAGCACTTCTGCCTCAACAGATTGCAGCAATGCAAGGCCATATGAACAAGCATATAAGCAGAAACGCAGAAAATGTACTATAAGATTCCCAAAGTTGTCAGTAGAATTTAGGATATATCAGTGAGTTACCACACTGGACATTTATGACAAATCACCTGTGTTTTTTCACTTACCAGATGAATGTACTTGGTGTGATCACTGTAGGAGGGACCTAAAGGTAAACTCTCAAGGTAGTTGACTGGGGTTGAACAGGAAGAAAATCCATACCTTAGTGGACCAACACTTTTCATTCATCTACCACTCCAGCTTTTCCATTACTGCCAGCAAACTGTTGCACAGTGGTTGTTGTTACCTTCAAAATCACAACTGGAGGATGTTTCCCATGAGAGCCAAAAGACCTGGCTGTTTAGTGAGAGTTGTAGCTGATACACACAATGTTTGCTGGCTGAAAAAAAGGGCCTCATTTTGGTGTAAAGACCTAACTGGGTAAAAGTATATAGTTCTGAGAGGTAATTTGATAAAATATTACCAGTCTCTGCTTTGGACGTGAAAAATCATATGAAATATCCTGAGATTCATGCTACCATAAAACCATGTCCAATTCCGATCTTTTCAGTTATTTGCTTTCAATATTTTGGTTTATTCAAGAGAAAATACAGCAACCAAAATGTCTCATCTCCAAGGATTTTTATAATGTAAGCATGCTACTAAAGTGCAAGAAGTCTGATTTGTTTGCTGTAGCACCACAAAAGATCTTTTCTAGTTCAAAAGGCCATTCAAAATATAAAACATCTGTTCTCTTGAAGCCACAGACAAGTTGATATGATTTACTTGTGAAAACGTTCATCTTCATTTCTACATGTGAAAATATCATCTTCAGCTAAAGTAGAAGCTGTTTTATCACCACCTTGACCACCAAGTTTAAAAAACAGGTAATTAGGTCTTCTTCTTCAGTGGAAGTTAAACTCAAGACCAAGAAGACAGACTCTAAAGAAGGAGTGTCTGGAGGAAGCTTTTAAAGACATTGAACATGATGTGGAGTAGTCCAGAGTTTCCTCCTCCTCTGGTTTGGTGTCTCAGTCAATGTGCTGACAAGGCTTTAGCAAAAGAGGCCCTCAAGTGTCACAAATGTATCAGTGAGAAATGTGACAGTCTGAGGCCGATGTCTCCCTGACAGCACTCTGCCCCCTCACACAACACCTGGCCAGACTATTAGTTAGACCATTTTCTGTTCCTCCCAAACCCACAAGTGACATATCTGTCAGTCCTTCTTTCTGTGCTCTGGCAGCTCTACACTGCTCTTCTCAAAGGCCAGGGCTCTGCAGTTTCTCTTCCAGCAGCCATGGCACACAGGATTTCAGGATGGGGTGCTGTGTTCACACAATCACCCACTCCTGAGAAGATGCACAGCCAAGGCCAACACTTTCTGACTCTCAAGGCAAACTGCAGAGAGGTTTTGCACAGATTGTGGGTGAGGGAAGCAAAATTTTCCTGTGCCTGTTCTTCAGTCCTTGAGCTTTTTCAGAGAAGAAGTTCTGTCCCTTTGCATATTTTTAGCTATATACTTGGACAATACAGATGTATGCTTTCAACAGAGCTCTCACTGGAGAAAACATCCTTTTTAAATGTGATAGCTGGAAATTTGTCTCGCAGGGCCTAAATTTGTCCCCACTATAAACAGAAGGTCCCTTCAGGTTATTAATGCTGTAACTGATGATCAAATGAAAGTTCAGTCTGGACAAGGCAGTGCACTGAGAGAGATGAAACATTTTTAGAAGAGATTTGAGTATTTGTTTATAACATTTTGAAGGTGAAGTACTGCATGCTCCTGAAATTTCATCCATGTTTCTGAGATGACAAAGACTGTAATAGCCACTTAAAAATCCCATGACAAGCCCATCATGTTTCAGAGAACAATTTTAATAGAAAGTCAAAATACCTAATTGTTTTGTCTCTCTGTGATCATGTTCGCTGTAATTAAAAATAGCTTATTTGTGCACTAAGAATGTACAATGATGCTTCCAGAGGGAATATAGTCAGGGATGCAACTTCATATATCAGAAGTTCATAGCTGACAGAGAATCAAAAATATGATTTTACTGGAGCTGTTGAAAAGCAAGTGCTCTTTCTCTCCTCGGAAATGAAATACAGTGTGATGATAAAATTACTGCATGCTAATATGTGTCAGACACGTGGCAGAGTTAGATGCCTCATGATAGATGTTTATGGGGTGATGCAGTCGCTTGTTGATAGTACAGTAAGTCACTCCTCTAAGCCTCGTGTTTTCAAGCTGCAGAAGATTCTCTCACTGTTTTATTACTTGTTATGCAACACCCCAAGGATACAAGATGCTGTGTTATAGACAATATTTGTTACAATATAATTTGGCAATGGTTGAGCCCCTGCTACCTAAAAATCATGGCCCATCACTCTGAGCAAAATCTTCTGTGTTTTCTTGGTACTCCCTTTGGATGAACGCCTTCCTCTCTTTTCTCATATCTTTTGCTTTGGCTGTTGATACCTACCAGGTTAGGTATCATCTTTTCATTCATTTTTACCTGACTCCAGACTGATAGGAAACACAATAACACTAAAAATACTACTAATGGTGAAAACCCCCAAAAGAGTTCTCACTGCAAAAACTAAAAACTCCACACAAGCTTGTTATTTTTACCAGGAAAATGTAGTTCTTTGTGTTGGAGTCATAATGGCAGGAGCTGCTTCATCTTCCTGCCAAGAGAGAACCAAACTTTTCCACGGGAACTCCCTAGCAGTTCCTTGGCCACATCATCCCTCAGCCTGTGCTGTGAGCCTCGGCATGGCTGGGTAACCACACCGTGGCTGTGAGGCAGGAATGGAGCGCTTTCCTCTGCCAGCACTGGCCTCCAGCCAGGCCCAGGTCCTTCTGACCCTGGTGCAGTTGCACTTCCTGGGTGGTTATATTTGTGTACTGCATAAATTGCTTGTGCTTTAGATTAGGAGAGGTTATTTAATCTCATTTGACTACTCTCAGCTGAGTGGGATTCAGGTCCCCTCACCACAGCTAAGCTGGTGATCTGCCCAAGTCATCCTTCAGAAACAGTGGAGAGGAAGAGGCATTTTGGAGGCAGGGTTAATTCAACAGGCTTTAGAATGGGATGAATGTTCATCCAGTGGCACTATTTTTCTCCATTATCTATGAGAGGAGTCTCTAATAAATAGTTCTTGCTCATTCAGGTGAATAGAATCACGGAATCTGATTATTTTTTATTTTTGATAATTGTGGGGTGACAGGGAGCTGTAGGCACTCAATCTCCACAAGATGAGCCTACAACGATAATCAGTTTATACACTGTGGTAAAATCACCTTGGGGAAAGTATCATGGAAGAGAAAAGGAGGTTGTGTTCAGGTGTAGCATACATAGAAGCAAAATTCCTTGGTATTTTCTTGTGGTGATGAATCATCTACCTAGTATTTAAACTGGTTTGAGTCTAGTTCTGAGATTAGCCTTCAGGCAGCACTGGAACAGGGGGAATTCATATTCTGGTTGCATCAGGTCTTTGTCTCCTACATAACTTCTCTTGAACTGAATGCAGTTTCTACAGCTGTACAAAGCACACAACGCTGACATAAAGGTTCAAAACACCCTCACATGCTGCCAGTACACTTTGGCTTCAGGAGCCCTCATTTTGAGACAAAACTTCCACCCCACAGATTGGTTAATTTTGAAAGCTTTAGTCTGACCTTATCTTAAGCCTGTTTGGCCAAGTTTGTGATACAATGGCATTAAGAGAATCATCACTGTGCTATGCAGCCACAATCTGCTTTTGCTGGCAAGATAAATCTTTTGCCTTCTTTCTATTGCTGAGCTGCTGAGAGGATGGATCATAAAACAGTGCAAGGTTATCGAGAGGTTCCTTAATCTTTTGTCCTGGCCCCAGACACAGTGGTAATATTGAAAATTTCCATTGCTATTTATGCAGCACTTGCCATGATAGTGTCTGTGACCCTAACTCAGAAAAACATTCCTTATCAGAAGAATTCTTGCACTTATTTAGCTTTAAGCAGAGGCTTGTGTCCTACTGTAGAGAAATACTGTGAGGCTGGGGCTTAAGTAAAGTAATCACATGTGTAAAGCTTTCAGGATGTATTTCCTGGGTCTATGAGTGTACTTGAGTACAGAGTGAAATGCAGGCAGATTGAGGAAAATATAGATTTAAATCAAGTTTTATTTTTATCTTCTCATGCACACAAAATATTACTCATCTGCATCAATGCAGTTCATTCATGCAGCTGTTTTCTCAAATACAACCTCCCATGTTTTTATGCTATAGGTCCTCAAATAAATTTGGGCCTTTTTTTTTTTAGTGTTGTACTCCACATCTTTCCTCTGTTGTTCAAAATACTTCCAGGAGGTCTTGAAACACAACATTTATGCTGCTGAAAAGAGCAGCACATGCCAAGAAAAAAAAAAAAAGGAGTTCTGCAAAGGTGTATTCTGCTGACTTTCTTAGACATAATTTTGATTTGTTTCTCCTAAGCAGGAAATCTAGGAGCTTGTAAAGGATAGAGAAAGGGTGCAAACTGCAGAGCTGCAGCCCCTGATAGGGTATGGTCAGTACTCCAGAGCCCAGTTTGAACAGTTCAGGCTGTCTGTGGGATTGTGCATCTGTATGACAGGATGCATAAGTTAAACATTGGACTAGCATAAATCGGTGGGGAATGAACTCAGTGTCTAAGTTCAGTCAGTGTGCAAGGCAGAAAAGGCCACTGAATCTATCACTGCTTTTTCCCCTGTTCCTTTCCAATGCTGACTACTTTTAGGGGTTTTCTGGCATCTAAGATTGCTAGGAAGATGATAGCCCATTATGGTTTCTTTTGGAAGGACAAGAGTTGTAATTATCCAAAAATCACAATGCTAGCTCGTGTTATCATTTCCTGATGATTGTTCATAGCCAAAATAGAGGAAAACAGATATTCCTCTTTGAATTGAAGAATAATTTTGAAACATGTGAGAGGTCAGTGTTTTGAAAAAACAAGCAACTTCAGTTGAATCTGGTTTTTATCTTGGGGTGTGGGATCCATTTTTAGATAAGGTACTTAGAAAAATGACGTTAGGAGCAGCAGCAAGCTGAGGAGATAAGAATGAACTACTTAAACTTGCTACTTTGACATTTGTTATTAATAAATTCTACTCAAACATTCCTCACAGGGAATAGCATTATCTCTTTGGTGGACTATGGGGTGTACATTGATGGGTACTGAAAGTTTAGGACTTTTGGAACTTTCCAGTGATATAGCACTACAGGTAATTTTTTCATTTCAGGAGCATGGAAATTACATTGTCATAGTCATCCCCCAATGAGTCCTTGTCTAATTTGTTTTTCTCTCAAGTCTTAATGCATATTTTAAGCTTTCTGGGGCCAGAGTTGATGATTTTGCTCCCTATGTGTGCCATGCCGAGTGCAGTGAAGTTCTGCTCTGCGTCTTGGTTGCAACCATTACAACCAACAACTTCCACAATGGTGACAGCTCACCTCAGCTGACTACTAAAATCTGTATCAATGTAAAGGGAAGTTGGATAAGGGCATGAAGGGAAAAATATTGCTGTTCCTCTGGACCAGGAGGCTGAGCAGCTCAGCCTGAGATAGGTTTCATTAGACCCCTACCTAGCAGACTATGGGGAAAGAAGTGAAAATAAACAACATAAAAGCACAGTGAGATCCAAGCAGCTCAAGATGTTGAGAGCAGAGTGGAGAATGGGAGAGGAACCTGGAAGCAAGCAACGTGAGAATCAGAAAAGAATTGAAAAAGGGAGGTAGGGATATCTGAAAAGTGGGAAACAGCATGTGCAGGTGTCTACAGCCAGGAGAAGCAGACAGTCAATGATTTGGTTTCTCATTTGCTTTATATGAGGAGCTGGGTCTCCTAGGAATGTCAGTGAAATGTTAGTCTGACATCCATGTATTTTTCCTCTGCTCTGTGGCTGAGTGAAGAGCTCCCCTCCTGTTCAAATGCTAGTTTTAACTGCTTTCCATTTGCTATCAAGGTGAGAGGACATAAAGTCCTAAATCACATGACAGGTAAGTTTGAGTCTCTGTTGAATCTAACACCCTCCTCCAGGGTGTTTCACATTTTGAAAGATTTATTCACATTCTTGTCCAAAGCTGCACTATTCTCAGTAGGTCTTTTCAGTCAGCCAGATATGTCTATATCTAAACACAGCTTGAATTTAAACAGGAATACATGAAAGAAGTCTCTGGACCTACGTGGTGCCCTGTGGCACTTCATCCATGGTATTGTCTGAGACTGTGAGAGGTTCTGTGTTTTTATTTGGTGTTGTCTTTTTCAAAGTAGCATGACCAGAAATGAATGCTTTGGAAGTATTTCATGACAATGCTCTCTTTGGTGCAGCTGTGCAGTAGGAAGAGGATGGCCAGCAGAAGCAGTTCAGGCTGTTGGGCTTTGTCCTGCTGATGGAGCTGATGCACCTTCTACACTTTTCATTTTTTAAGCTTTTACTTTTGAATGATTTTTTGTTGTTGACAGCCATCTCTGTGGTCAAAGCGTATTATGATGAGGATGTTTTTCTGGTTGCTTAACTGCCTCCTGTGTGCTCTAGAAAGCATTTAGAACAATGTTTTAGATAAGAGCATTGTAGTAGTCTCAAACAAATCAAAAGAAACACATAAGGGGCTTTTCACTGTTCCTATTTTGACACTTAGCAAGATTGGAACAAAATTTGGTGCTTCTCTTCAGATGTTTTATACCCAAGATAGCTGTGATATATTTGACCGAAGATCTACCATACTGATATCTCATGATCTGGTGAGCCTGGCCTTGCTGGTCACCCAGCAAAAAGACTTTCAGTGTGATTTCAAATGAATCGTGCTCTAAACGTGTCTATATTTCTCTGTCTTTGCTACAGAAGGAGCTCAGGGCAACCAGCTCACAAACAAAATTGATGTCCCCACTGTAAAACCCTATAACTACTTGAGATTCAGATCTCACTTAGGTGCCAGCAGTGCCTTCAGCTCACCATCTGACCTAGTGTCAGCAATGCCCTGAGGCAAGGATCATACTTTATCTCAGTGCTGTTGTTACGGGAAAGGACACCAGAAAATTCTGTACTAGATAGGGAATCCTGTGAAGAAGTCAACAAGTCAGCTGTGAAATCTGTTCCCTCTAGGAAGAAGTCAAATATAAGAAGCAGGAATTAAATTATTCTAGTGTTATCATGGTAGGCAACAGGCAATCCCACCAAGCTGCAGAGCTCAGATAGCTGTTAGGAAACATGATGAGAGAAGGGGCAACAGATTCACTTCAGGGTTGAATAGCTTAGGCAATGTTGGGCAGAGTTGGACCCAACAGAGAAGTGCTAACTCTGTGTGAATTTTGGATGATCATGGTTACGTTAATCAGGACACATTTCTGATGACAATTCTACAATGAGCACTGCTCCTTCCAATTCCTTTGACTTTACCCTCCAATTTCTGAAATACGAAAAGTGGTAAGAGAAGACACAACCTGAACAGGTTTTGGAAGTAGAACTATTATGCATCAGTATCAGAGGTTTTGGGTTTTTTTTAATTGCCAGAATTCAAATCCTATTGGAGATGCATTTTTGGTATAGAAATGACCTCTACTAATGACCCTTCTACACAATAGTACTTGGATGGCACAAAGTTTGTTAATTTCAGTGTATTGTGTCCACATTATGGAATTTGCATAGCTTTCAAAATTAAAAAGTCCTTAAAACAGTAAAAATTCTTGCTTTAGATAAAATCAGCCATCTTTGCTTACCATGAGGAGGCATTGCTGCTTTTTCTGTACTCTTTCATCTTAGCTTTGAACCTTATTTTGCTTATATAATAATCAGGGCTTGGTTAAGTGGTGAACACAGTGGTGGTGTTGGGTTGATGGTTGGACTTGATGATCTCAGAGGTATTTTCCAACCTTAACAATTCTATGATTCTATGCCTAATAAAACCTCTTGATACAGGAGTAAGAGAAACTGAGAAGCTAGTCATCCCAAACTGCTGACTCTCACAAGAAGTGCAGGGATGTATCTTCCAAGTTCCAGAATGCTTTCATCTCATTTTACAGGTTCTCTCTAAACTCTGTCTAGTTTAGAAGTCTTGGATGCTGATTCAGCTAGAACGTATTTTGTACCGCAAAGAGAGAAGAAAAAAGTTAATGTTTAACAGAGTTCAGTTTTGATATCTTTGGTCCCATTACCACACCAGTGCTGGTCCTACACTCACATGTTTTGCAAGACCAAAGAGACACTTTGTGAATGGGAGTGAACACAAGCTGTGGTTCTTAGAACAAATAAGTCTTGACGCATTGACCTCAACTGAATTTCAGCTTTCCTGGATCAGCAAAATTCTGGGTATCTTGTTTGTAAAACTGTCTAGAAATTCAGTTACTGGTGCTAAGTGTTCACATTCCTTCTGAGCTATTTGCTCGTAAGTATTGAGATGGGGTTTCCAGTTTTTACCACATATGAAATGCATGAGAAATCATTCACCAATGAAGCAGACATCCCTATAATGAAATATGGCAACTTGCTAGAGCACAATATAATGTTCTGTGTGGGCATAAAAGGAGAGCAAACAACTTTTTCTGATTTAACTACTCAAGGAATTTTAGGTCAGTGGAAGGTAATTACCCAAAAATTAACTTGGCCCACGTGTACAGGCTAACATCTGTATTGTTGCAAAATAAATGCCACAGATGTCTTTATAACAAGTAACAGATGCACTCAGTGCTTGGATTTCAGAACTCATCTAAAAATCTTCCTGTTATAGGTGGCCCTTTCCCTCACCCTTTCCCCAGCCCTCTATAGAGCACTCACTTGCTACTGGTTCAGACTGCTGACTGCTACACACCTCGTGGACAGCCTCTTGCACTACAGCTTTGCTTTGAAGAGATAGAATTTTATTTATGACAGCTGGCACTGCAGCCCTTTGTTTGCAAGTCAAAAAATACACTTCACTGTATGACCAAAGAGTACAGCTGAAAGAGCATCAGCCCAGTGCAACACAGACATTCACAAAGATAACCTCTTACTTGTGCTGGAGACAATGTGTTTTCAGCAGATCTGGTGAGTCAGTGGAAATAAATACTCAGTGCCTTGATAAAGGCACAAACACAGATGTCAGAAAGCAGCAGCCAAAGAAAGCAGTATTGTTACAGGATGCTGTGCAATATTAAGTGTTAAACAGCTATTTTTAAGTGAATATTAACTTCAAACTGATGATACAGGTCTTTGTAGGGAGCTTTCTCCAATGGAAGCAGAGTGGTCATGAACATCACCCAGGTGGAAAATGCAGTGACTGTGCTGACGTTGCTGCACAGCCACAGCTCTGAGGCTGGACACGGGCATGACCCAAGAGCAGTCACAATGGGAGATGGCAGATGCATCCTGCAATTTGCAGCCTGTTGAAGGATGTGCTTGTCTGCCATATGGATGGGCCCTCACACTTAGAGCAGCTTCCAGCTGTATCACCTGAGCCTGCAGTGGTGTCTCTTGGCTGTAACCAGAGTTTTGGCACCCAGGGTGGCTTGTTGCAGAGGCACTTGGGCTGGACTCATCAGCTGAACTCATTCAGGTTACCTGTAGGGTGACCTGGGATTCACTCTGGCACCACTGGGCAGCTCAGGCACAGCCTGATGTGATCAGTGTCTCCCAGGTTCCCTGGAGACCAGGGGCACGGTAAAGTCTGGATTTGTCAAATAGTTCTGAGGGCTGTGATGAGGAGGGTGAATAAGTGGGTGTGTCCCCTTCCCAATCTATGTGGGCACAAATCCTGCAGATAAGTCTGGTGCTGGGCTCTCTCAAAGCCTGGGACATCTCTGTGTGCCCCTCTTTTCCCAGGTACACCCAGGTGTCCTCAGTAATGTGCTGCCTTTTGGTGCAAGTGCTCCCTGTGCTGCACTGGGGACAGGCTGTACTGTGCTGCCTTTCTGACCTCCCCCTTCCCTTCCAGAGGACATCTCTGTCAGCATTGGAGCGGTCAGAACAGCAGATTAGGAGAGCATCCAGCCTGGAAGAGCTGCTTCACATCACTCACTCCGAGGACTGGAAGCTGTGGAAATGCAGGCTAAAACTCAAGAGCCTGGCCAACTTAGACTCCCGCTCTGCTTCCCATCGCTCCACCAGATTTGCTGCTGCTTTCTATGACATTGACACACTGAAAGGTAGGTGCAGGCTTGTGGCCAAGTCTGAGCTCAGCCTCAAGACCCTTCCCTGATCCTTTTGCAGTAAACTGAGAAGTAGAGTAAGGGGTTTCCTAGAATATATTCATACTGGAAACAACAGGACATTACTGGAAAATGACTTTGTATGAAAAAGTGTCAGACAATAGCCTGAGTACAGCTCCCTGTTTTGTGGCCAAATCGGGCTCATTTTCTCTGCATGCTCTCCAACATGTACTGTTCAGGGATTCGTCAGTGCACAAAGAAAGAGAAGTCAATGTACAAAACCCAGGTCAGAATGACTGGCTGAGGGGCTGGACAGCAGCATTGTGCTACATCTCAGAACTAGCTTGCAGGCAGAAATGAATCAACTTTACTGCAGGTGTAGAAACGCCTTTTTTATTAGTTGTGCTCTGATATAAGGCACTGCACCAGCAGCAGTGTCTGTGTGGGAATTGAGAGAAAGAAGGTGTTGTCCTAACCTTGATCTGTTAGAGGAAGTTTCTCCAGAGAAAAGTAGACTTCGAGACAACCAACCAGCAACTATAATTGGAGAATCACAACCTACTCCCTCCATCTGGAGCAAATATGGATATTGTTTCTTGTAGCTGGGATGCTCAAGAGGCATTACATATTCATGGATGTAAAACAAAGGATCAGTTACTATATTTTGGTCCAGCAAATGGACATCCTACAGCAAAGCTAAACTGCAGCTTAATGAAGGAGAGGCTGAGATAATCTCTTTGTTGTCTTTATCCTGACATGATACTCTCGTATCACTTTCCTTTTGGGAAATCAGATACTGCTGATCCTGTTCCAATACCACTTTTACAACAACCCCAGCCACATTCACACACCATTACTCAGCTAAATGGTGTCTGAGCAAAGGCCTTAAATTGCTTCTCTCAGCCACAACACAGAAACGTGTGTACAAGTGCCTGTCTGAAAAGGGTTTTCATATCACAGGCATGACTTTACACTTTTCACGGAAATTTTTTACATAAAATTCAACTTTTACAGAAAAAAGCTAAATACACACACAAAGAACAATTAAGAGAGCTTTTAATAGTGATAAACATTTTGCTTACATACCTTTATAATTTTAATCAGAAACATTAAAAGTCCAGAGAGTAATTAGGAGTACCCAGAGTGAAGTGTTGCCTGTATTCACTGCTGCTCATTTAGTGCACACCAACATTTTTGCAAAACTAAAGCATCCCTTTTGTCAAAACAGCATGACAACAGGGAATGTTATTAAATATTACTGAGGCAGGGAACGTTGAAATGGGCATTTTTCAATGGCAGAATAATGTAACTCGATATTTATAATGAAAATAATGTTCACATAACAAGGTCACTGTGCCATTTAGTGTGCTGTGACTAATTTGAGGTGGTCACAGGGCTGGAGCACCCCTCCTGTGAAGTCAGGCTAAGAGAGTTGGGGCTGTTCAGCCTGGAGAAGAGAAGGCTCCATGGAAATTTAATTGCAGCTTTCCAGTACCTAAGAGGGAGCTGCAAGAGAGCTGGAGAGGGACTTTTCCCAAGGGCATGTAGTGAAGCTATAAGAGGGTAAGTTTAGATTAGATATTGGGAAGACACTGGAACAGGTTGCCCAGAGAAGCTGTGGATGACCCAATCCTGGAAGTTTTCAAGGCATGGCTGGATTGAATACTAAGCATCCTGGTCTAGAGGAAGGTGTTCCTGCCCACAGCAGTGGGGTTGGAATTAGATGATCTTTAAGGTCCCTACCAAACTAAACTGTTCTGTGGTTCTATTTTACTATGGTCATGTAGATACAGTTTTCTGCTTGGAACAGGTATTAGGATGCTTCCTATTTTCCCTTTGAAAGTCTAACTTTAGATACAGAGATGTCAGCGTTCTCATTAAAAGTCAAGTTTCTGACATTCAAGTTAAAAAAAGTCCATTGGGCCATCTTCTCCATCCTTCCATTCAAAGTGGAATTATCCCGGGACAGGAAGTACTTTTGTTCTAATATATTAATATATTCAAGGTACTACAGCTCCTTTTAAAAATACACAAGCCCATAAACATGCATTTCTTTCCCACACCCTTTCCAGTCATTAAACAGTGATCTTTCTGCCAAGGGCATCTGTTTTGTTTTAATAAAATGTTTTGATGAGAAGGCTGGGTCAAGACTTATCATTGTTTCACTAGAGTATCTTCCACAGGACTCCAAACTCCATCAGGGAAAATTCAGGACTTTGTTCCTCCTTTCTAAAGCTTTAACAGTGAAAGTTTGTATCACTTCATCTAACCACAGTCTCCCCTGAGTTGCTCAGTCACTCAGGACTGCAGCACTTTCAAGCTGGAGAATATTAAGACAAATTTCTCAGAAACTGCTCTGTACTTGGTGACCAGGGTGATCACTGGGCTTCTGAACAAGATGTGACACCCACTTGCTTGGCAGCCAGTTCCTGTAAGAACCCTCCTCCTAAAGAAGTGGTCAATAAAGTGAGGATGTGTGTAGCTGGAAAGGTCATCACTGCTTATGCTCATTAAAGTGACATCTGAAGTGATTACATGCACATACCTTAATGAGTTTGGCAAACACTTTATTTTGTATTTTAATTTAGGATTCGATTGCTGTTTTGATAGAACTAACATTACTCTAGAAAACTCTATTAATTTTAATGATTATTCTTCTCCTAATTTATGCCTCCTCTTCTCAATTCAGACATCAAACTCTTATTTCCTGTACTCTGTCCATGACTGAAAAATGGACAAAATCAGCTCTGTCAAAGGACTTTGTTTGACTAAACAGAGGGCGAGGTATAGCATAAAAGTTAAAAGTATTCCAGAATTTCTTCTTTCTCAGAGCTGCACTGTAAATGTAGGAACTGCTTTTGCAATAGTAGGGAGGTGGACTGCACTGGAAGAGAGATCTTCTTTTTAATACTATAAAAGTTGTTTTTTATCTTTCACAACCTGATGTAGGGTGTAAAGCAAAAAAATGTTTTTCATCATTTTAAAAAGAACTTAAAGCATAAACATTGATGACTCATAAGCAATTCCATAACTTGAATCAAGTAAGCAAAAGGCAAAAAAAGGAGAGCCACCTTTTGACAGAACTCAGGACAGTATTATGTATATTACGAGAATTCACTGTTTTCTCTGGTTCAGGCAGTTAATGTGTTATTCCTTCTCACAGCCAGAATTTGACAAACCAGTCAAGCCTAGTCTACTGGTGTACAGCAATTCAGAATTTGAAAGATGCCACGCTGTTTTGGATAGATGACTCACACTTGAATTCATACTCCTGTTATTCAGCCGTGAACCCCTGATGGTACTGAGGTGTGAGAGTGTTTGTCTTGGATTTCACTGGGCATTTTGGAAATGGTGCTCTCTGGCTGACATCCACCAGGAGTACTCACACCCTCTGACCAGAATCTGGTAATCATTAATGTGCTTTGCACTAAGGCCAGGCTCTGCTGAGTCCATGGTGGGTACACTCACAGAGGATAAAATGACAATAAGGAAGGCTCCCCTGGAGCAAAGGGGAGCAGGGTGTGGGGCAGCTTTGTCAGATAGACACTGTAGAACTGGGGACCCTCAGCTAAGGGAAATCAGTGCAGCTCTACCTCATCTGCTGGAATTAACAGAGATTTTGGTCATTTGCATTGAAACCTAAAGGCAGATGAATGCAACAACCTCTCTGACAGTGCAGCTGGTGTAAATTACTGGGATAATTTTGCACTCAGACTCCCTCTGGTCCTTAGATTAATCCAAATAAGTGCAAATTGATCCAAGTAAGTGCAAATGGCCTGCCAGGACTCCATTTTTATTTATATAATGCTTCTGCTTCCCTAATCAAGAAGTTTCACTTTGCCATGATTGCTAATAAAAATGGTGTTTTCCACAGTCATAGATGAAGAATGGCAAAAGACTCAGTGTGTGCCAAGGGAAACCTGCGTGGAAGTTGCCAAAGAGCTGGGCACAACAACCAACAAATTTTTCAAGCCTCCCTGTGTGAACGTGTTCAGATGTGGAGGCTGCTGCAACGAGGAGAGTCTCAGCTGCATGAATACAAGTACAACTTACGTGTCAAAAACGGTAAATGAGGCTATTCATCTGTTTCCTTTTTACCCTGCCTCACCAAAAAGGGAGGGGAAGGAGGATGTTTGGTTTCTGAGATCCTGTTATGAAAGATCTGTCTGCACTATCATAACAAACAGAAGAATTAATTTTTTATCCATGTGGAGCGAATGCAGGAGTGTGCAATAGCATTTCACATTCATGTTCCGTTATTAAAAATTGTTTATAAAGGTGTAGAGATGGAAAATCAGGCCCTCACAAAGTGGCTGCAGGCTCATGATGGTCAGAAGTTTGATCCTTTAATATATTGTAACTTGGACTGGGGACCCCTTGAGAGCATTGTCTCCTAGGAATCCTCTGTATCCAAGGTTTAACCCCAGGAAATTTTGGTGTATTGGGCTGCTGACTTTCAACATTATCATCTGTGCCAAGAAGGTTGGCTAATAATTTTGGATGTGCAATTTTGCAAGCCAAAAAAGGAGACATATTCATCAGGGGAGACCAGATGCTCTTAATTAGCATGCCTCAGGATCTGAATGTCCCAAATCACACACCTCTTAGGGAAAGAAAGGCATAAACCAGCAGTCAATTACTAAATAGGCGTAACAGGCGATACCCAAGTTTTAATGACCAGTCCCAAAAACTGAGCATGGAGTAGCCAAGCAGCTTCTTTCTGTAGACTCCCACTGGAGGCTATGTACAGAGGTACCTTGCTCCAGTGGGTGACTGAGCAGAGCTCCAAGTTTAGTACTTTCAATCCACTCTGTGGTTGAAACCATCCATTGTTCATCAGCAATCTGATCTAGTGGGGGGGATCCCTACCCATGGGAGGGGGAAGGGGTTGGAATTGATCTTTAAGGTCCCTTCCTACCAAGCCTTTCTATGATTTTATGATTCATATCCACAGATGAAGTGCAAGATACTGGTCCTCTTTGATGAACCTTCACCTTGTGCATTCCTATTTCACTTGGCGTAATAAATTAAATTCTACTTCTGGAAAAGACTTTTCTTTAAATCATAATAAAGATCCAGGGCAGTTGTTTCAAAAAGAAAATTGAAGCCCTTATGGGGAGCAGGTTCAATTCACTTCTGTATTTATTTTGTGTTTGTTGGAATGTAATTCCACTGTGTCTGGTTGTACTGGAATACAGCTGGAGTAAAATAAATCAGGGCCTGTCCTTCTTGCGTCAGTGCTCCTTAATTGCTTTCATTCCACACCAGAAGGAGAAAGCTGTTATGAGCTGTTGGCCACACACAAGAGACATCTGATCAGCTCAGGGAGCTAGGTCAGCCTAAGAAGTATTTATTTATTTATGTGTTTTTTGAGCAGCAGTTCACAAGCCTGTTGAAAAACTGCAATTTTGCAGAGTGTAACATTCCTTTAGCATCCTTCAAAATAAGCATTCCCTCAAAAGTCCCCAGCTAAGTTCCATTTCTGGATATGCCACCATCAGTCAAGATTTATTCATCTAATGGAATTATTCCCATATCCCCATATTTGTGAGAGGATTTTTTCCCTTGCTATAATACATCAACTGGAGGATACTGATGCCACCCAAAGTCTGCTTAGGAACACTCAGTCCCTGCAGGTGGATGCAGCCTCAAGCCAAGACACGATGGCACACCAAGACCTGCCCAATGCTTTGGTTTCCTTGGGAAGGAAGCTGGTTTGAGGGGAAGAGGGAGTGTGGATCACTTCAACAGCTCTTACACACAGCTGCCCAAGGAACCAGAGCCTCCAAGGCCTACTCAAAGATCACTCAACAACTGGGATGCACAGAAAGCAGGCTCCTTTGTTCCTTAAGCTCCTGCTGTAGTCAATAGAGAGACATTTCCAGGATGATTCCCTGCAAAAACCCAGCTGAGGCAAAATTAATTTTCCTCTATTTGCTCCTGTTTCTTTGCTTTCTGAGGAGGCTGTGGGGGCTAAGTTAGGTCCCTAAAGATGCATACTGTGATTATATCCAAGGACAGTTGAGTAGCTGTGTCTGTAAGTGGTAGAGACTCAACTGATGGTACAACCAAGAACAAAGTTCTCAGCACCTACCTCTTTCCCATTTGTCCCTAGCATCCAAAAGAGGTTTTTGTGTTTGCTTACAAATAGTTTTGAGTAGGCTTGGGTGTTTAATAGCTTTAATACAGCACTAGAATGCCCATTTTGGCAAGTTCCTACCGTGGTGGGCATTGCTTTCTTTTCAAAAGTGCTCTCAGTACACTTTTGCTCATTTATAATTGTGGTAACTATGTCTAGATAAGAGCAAGGGTGGGAAAATGGTGGAAAAAATATGACATTTTAATTTAAAATTTTAATTATTAATTACTGTTTAATTAATAACTATTAATAATTAATTATTAATTAATTCTACTCTGTAGCATGGAAACGGAAAAATAAATGTTATTTGTCCCATCTAGCTCTTCGAGATCTCTGTTCCCTTGACCAGCGTTCCTGAGCCTGTGCCCATCAAAATTGCCAATCACACGGCCTGTAAGTGCACATCAAATACCCAGCGTCAGCAGTACACCATCATAAGAAGATCTGTCCAGTACCCAGAAGAAGATGGGTAAGTTCCCTCATTTGAGAACTTCTACACATGTTGAATTAGTTTTGTCCTGATTTGCAGTTACAGTGCTCCATTCTCTTTCTGTTATCACAGCTGCTTTTCCGAGTAACTTGGTTATCACTCAGGCTTACAAAGGTCACCCAAACCACATGAATTTTAAGTGAATGGTCATCAGAATCCAACAAACTGTAGACCAGTTCAACAGCATCTGGAGCATCTAAGATATTTATGTTCTTGAGCAGGGACTCAACTGCTCATACTGGCACTAGGCTCCACTGGAGCTATTGGGGAAGGTGTGCATAGAAGTTTTCAGCCTGACACAGCAACTCTGCCCGTACATTATTTAGCAGGGCACACTAAATTCTGTGCTCAAGCTAAAGCCCTCTGTCACACTTTATGGCACGCTGGGTGAGAATCAATGTGAATCTTGGCTTTTCACTTTTTGATCCAGCCTTGGTTTGCATCTGTCAGGCTCATGGATGGGAGAAAAGTGATTTCACTCCAAAACATGGCATAAAATACGAATACTCCTGGTGAGAAAAGGCTACATTAAACAGACTCTAGAAGCTCAAATAGCTTGCATGACTCACTGGAAGTCAGCTCAAAAGTCTCCATCAAGCCCTGCATTTGGCTTGTCCCCATCACTGCCCTTCAGCTGGACATTAGGGTGGGGAGAGGTGTCATTTCAGCAAAGCCACTCCAGCCCTCCCAAAGCCTGCTGGCCACTCCAAATCCCCTTTCTTGACAAACACAGAAGAACCTCAGTCTTTTTTCAGTTTGTGAGTATCCCTTGAAGAGCAAAGGGCCTAAAAGTCAATCTGTCCTCTGACACTGAAATAGTGTCCCTGTGCATCCATGAGCATGGGCAAATTAAACTGGAACTGAACCTTCTGGCAGCAAGGCAAAACTGAGTAAAGTTACACAACATGAACACTGCAGGGCAAAGGCTGCCCTGCCTGGGGTAAAGCTTCTTATAGAAAAGTGGAACTGCAAAACTGCAGCTTTTTCCTAAAGCTGTGACCTGAAATAGGTGCTGAATATGCTTGCTGTGTCTCTGGGAGACAGAGAGCTCTGCCCTATCAGCAGAACCACCCAGACCTCTGTTTGCAGCAGTAATGCGCACAGGTGCCAAGCCCTCATGTGGTACAGGTGGCAGACCCAGCACACCAGCAGCTCATTTTGCCAAATGGCAACTCTGATGCCCCTAATTATTTTTTTAATTCCTGTCTCAATTTCTTTTTCTTCTAGATGTCCCTTTACCAACAAATTTTGCCATAATGGATGGATCTGGGATAGTGACAAATGTGAATGTGTTATCGACACACAGCACTCCAACAGACGAGAAGGTAAAGATGGAATGACAAAGAGATACTTTTGCATAGTATCTCCAAGCCCTTTGTCTCTCATTCTGGTCCTCTTCTCACCTTTTTTTTTTTTTTTTTTCACTGAGCGAGTCAATTTTTTTATTCCACATCCCTAGACAGACTTGGATTATGGTGTGGAAACTCACCTGAAAATTAACACTGATATGTGCTTCCCCCAGCTCATGTGTTTTTGGTTTTTTTTTTTGCTTGGAGGTTTTACTCTCTCTATATTAGCAGCCTGAATAGAACCTAGGAAAGTATTTAAAAGATTTTGTGAAGTAGGCACATTGTACAAATTTTTATTTCACATGTGCCTTAAATTATATGATGGGTATTAGAGAAACTTGTTAACTGTAGAAAAAAATGCCCTAGAATACATTGCATGGGGCAGGTGATTATTTTATTTTATTTTATTTTATTATTTTATTTTATTTTATTTTATTTTATTTTATTTATGTTATTTTATTTTATTTTATGTTATTTTATGTTATTTTATTTTATTTTCAGTTCTTCAGAAAAGAATTAATAATGAATAAGTTAGACAAAACCAGTCTTGCGTGTTAGCTGCACTCAGTGCAAAAAAATATATATTATCTCAAAATATTTGAGTACTTTTAATGATAGTCTTAAGAAGAATGTATATATACTTCTTCAGGTCTGTGGAAGGAAATGGAAGAGGATAAAATTTGTAGGATAATAACTGCCTTTCTTCCTCTGCTTCTGAAAAATTTTAATTTGTCAAAGAAAATTGTTGGAAATATTCTGGGTGGTAATTGTGTAAGTCTAAAAATACTTACTAGCAATAAATATTAAAAGAAATTAATTTTTTTCCGAGTCCTGTGTAAGGCTGCTAAAATTGTTTTCCTCAGGAAATTGAATTGGTCAAAATAACACGATTATAGCACTAGAGGAAACAGAGAAGGAAACTTTGCCTTTGTGCTTTAAGCTACATTCAGCAAGAGGAAGAATAAACCATTCAAGGCAACAATAAATCAATCTGGCAAGCAAGTTCCCAGACTAGCAAACTAAAATAAAGCTAAATAACCTCATGAATTGGTCTACTGATTATAACCACCTAATGTTAATAAGCAAGAAATTGCATAGTGACTTCTGTTGGATCTCTTCTCACCCTGGATAAAATCCTCTGACCATCAGGTTAGACAGTCAAACACAAGTTAGACTTTTAGTCCAGAAAGGATTAGAACTCTGTATTTCAGACTGAGTCTGAAGGACTGAGAATAGCCAGAGCCCTCTTAACTCAGAGTCTTTTGTAAAGTTAGCTTGGAGCATTAAAATCTCTGGCTTGTTGAATTATGGCCTTTGTTGACATAGACTCAATACTTCCTCCGAAAAATATATTCTCTGAAGTACATTGTGTTTGGCAAGTGGCTGGGACAAAATAACTTAAAATCTGTCTTTGAGGTTGAAACAAAGTGAGATAGAAACACTCTACACCACTTCACACATGCCAAGCTTTATCACCCCAAGGAAAGGGTTTGTCTTCCAAGAATTTTGGGCAGACTCCCTCTTCCTTTTCAATAGGCCTTTGGTTTTATTCTGTCAAGATACTGATTTTTCAGCATTGAGTAAATAATGAAAATTTCTTTCAAGTAATGTGCAAGCCTTTTCTGGCCACTGAGATCAGGGATCAGATGGCAGGTGGTGCAGAGGTGCAGGTTACATTTCACATTCCATAGGTTATAGCAGAGAGCTAATAGTAAAGCTACAGGAAATTACCTTCCCAATGACACCTTATATGCCATGACCTTTAACCAGGGATGTGCTGCTTGCATTTTAATAAAGCTTTCACAAAATGTGTTCCCTTTTTGCCAAGATGAGCCTCATATTGTACTCCAGATGTGCATTTTCAGGAAAGATATTAGACAGCAAGTTCCCTTGGCTGTTTTGGCTTTTTTCCTGAAATGAAGTATTTTCTTTCATCTTTGACAAATACGAATGTGCTCCTTGTTGAAGTGCTAGGCAGCTCTCCCCCTAGTAGATAAAGCATTACTCCTTAAAAATTTCAGCAGTGACTGGGTAGTGAAGTACACATGTGGTGGGTGTGGTAGTTTGCATGGATGTACCTTTTTGTCATGGGTATAGACTAAATCCTTTTTGAGATTATATTTTTAAAACTTGCTGTCCAGTAAATATTTGTGCTTTCCAAAACACAACACTAGGCTCTTGCAGTATACATGTCCCAATTTTTTTTTTTTGTGCTAAGTTCAACCCACAAGAAATAGTAGTATTAGAATAAAGTGAAATAATCAGCCCAATCCTCTCAAGTCCTTTTCTGCATGGGAAGTTGCAACAGAAATTGTGAAATTTAGAATCTATCAGAAAGTATATGTGTGAGTCCTAATAAATAGAGAACATAAAGAGCATCTTCAAAAGCAGGATTTAGTAAAGTAAAGCTTACTGCTAAAAGGTGTGTGTGTTATTGCAGGACTCCCTCCTCTTGCTGAGCTGGCTATGTGTGGACAACATATGGATTTTGATGAAGAAAATTGTGAATGCATCTGTAGAGATAAGTGTCCCATAGATTTCTTCCAAAGTAAAGAGAACTGCAGCTGCTATTTGTGTAAGGAGAGCCATGAGAGCTGTGCTCTAAAACACAAGATATTTCATGCTGAAACCTGCAGGTAAGTGATCCTTGCTATTCAGTGTCAGCACTGCAAGAGCTGAATTAGAGGTGCAAGTGCTTAATTGGCTGGGAGGTCCACTTGGGATAAAATACCTTAGTGACATTTGGGAGATATTATTATTATTAATAATAATAATAGTCATATAATAATAATAACAACAATGGAGATTGTATTTACAATACTTACCATATAAAAGGAATCTAAGGTCTATTTGTATTTTTAAGAAATCTGGACAATCCCAGATTTTCAACTGTCAATACTTTTTTTTTCTTTTTTTTCTTACAAATCTTTAGGGAATGATGATTAAAACTGTACAATAACTGATATTGGTTTTTGCAGTGAGATACTGAGTCACGTAGGTAGGCACAGCTGTTCTCTGTGCCAGCTGAAGGCAATCTCATGGATGGTTAGGGACAAGGGCTCCCTAAATTTGCACACAGAGCACACAGCACATTCCTTATCCAGTTTGTCCTCAGAGCAAGTAATTTTCTAAACCTAATGCAATTTTGTACACATATAAATCTACTCAACCAGCTCTGACTCCACTGAGAAGCAGGAAAATTGTTCTGGGGCTACTATACTCCATGAATTTTCCTAATCTGTTTGTATTATTAGTTTTGAGATTTCTGTGTCAAATCAGGTAGAAAATGCTCTCTTAAAACACCTGCTCTAATGGCTTAGTTAATTTTTAAAATTTTACAGAAAGTTTTGGTCTCGTGTAGAGCCCCAGGAGCATGTAGTAGCTTAGTCTCAAATGTTGTATAAGGATAGTCAGCCCCCAGTTTCACCTGTATCTCACTGAGTGGTCACCCACAGGGTCCACTCTCAGTGGCTTCATAGGTGCATTCACAGGGAAGAATTAATGTTTGCATCTTCAGGTTCAGCTCTGAAAACAAGGACAAGCTCAAAATAGTTGGCAAGTATAAAAATAGCTAAAACAATCAGTGGAGCCAAAAAGAAGAATGAAAGAATTGGTTTATTGATATGTTTCAGAGAGGTCTGAGGGGAGCAATGTAATAATTTGTTTACATGAATTTGGCTTCTAGAAATTCCTATAATCTGGACACAGGACCTTAATGCCATGTGAAGTACTTCTGGAGCAGCAAAGCTGCACCATGAAGTGAGATAAGCTGTTTTGCAGAGTCCAAGGGCAGCACTACCCAGTGCTGACCCTCAGGACTTCACTGGTCTCAAAGAAGGAAAGCATCACTAAAGTTGTGAATATGGATAAATGGACCACTGCAAGACTTGTTGCTGTAGACAAAAAATTGTGAGGCAGAAAATTCTTCTCTTGCAGTGTTGTAGGCCATCAACACTTTCCCAAACAGGGAGGGAGAATTGCAGTGTTCAATGATGAAAAAGTTGAGGAATATGACAGTGAAGGATTTTCATATTAAAATTCTTTTCTCTTTTGCATTCTTTCCCCTTTATCAAATAGTTGTGAAGACAGATGTCCATCCCAACCCAGAACATGCCCAACTGCCAAACCAGTGTGTTCCAGGCACTGTCGTTGTCCAAAGGAGAAGAGAGGTTCTCATGGGTCCCAAAGCAGAGAAACTCCTTGACTGAGCTTTCCCTATTCTTCGAAAATCCACTGCTTCGCAAAGTAGCTGTCACTGACTTTCAAACAATAGTAAACATGAACATCCTCCATATTAAGAGCAGAAGAATTAATCCAGTCTGCATTTATTTATTAGAGCAATCACTAATTGCAAGTGAATCCTCTGGGACACTGGTAATTGTTCTCTAAGAGGTAACAACAGCTGATGAATTTCTGGCTGCATGGAAGAAAGATTGGAAAGTACCAGTTCAATGTTACCTTATGGAAGATGAAGCTGTGTATTGGAAATAGAGTCACAGTCTCCAGCCAGTCATTCAGAAATTGGGACTTGATAATCTTAGCCTCTGAATCCTTAGCTAATGCAGCTCCTGGGTAAAATTTTCTTCAGAAATTCAGTGTACAGGATTTGGCTTCTAATAGGTTCAGCACTGAGTTATTTGATCTACTGTCCAGCTTTGATTATAATTTTGTGTTTATTGTTCAACTACTGTCAGATGTGCCATATTTAAGTGTATATAAGAAAATAAATACATCAGTTATTCGAGTGGATTTGATTTTTCTCTGTTATTTTAAAACTCTGCCCAACAAAAAGAAAATGAGAAAAACCCCAAAGCCATTTCAAATACAATTTTCTTACATTTGTTCCACAGGGACTGGCTTCTGCCCAAACCCAGGTCGAAACAAGGTCACTTGACCCGATAGTTTCAGTAAAGAAGAAGCATTTTTTTCCATGTCTGCCTGACAGCATGTGTGATTTATTTGTTCCTGGTGCAGTGTGTTCATCTTCCTAAGGGGGTAACAGCACACTAGTACTAACTCTTCAGTAGTTTTTTGGAAAAGCACTGCTCACTAGAAGATGGTTTTCCTTTTAGCCTACCACGCAATGGAAATATCTCCTTTGCACTGAAATTCCTCTCCCCAGCGTGAGGCCTGAGTAACAGTGCTTTAACCAGATCAGGTAAAAGGACAGTATTATTTTCTGAGCCACTGAAGTCTGGTGTCAGCTAGTCCAGAGAAAATATTATGACCAATAATCCTGAACTGGAAGTGATATTCTTGACATCTGTATGATTTTTTTTTTCCGTTTGCTGAATTCTCCAATTCTACACTGCATTGTGAACAAAGGGAATAGAGTATATGGAACAAATGCTACAGAGATGGGACGTTTGACACAACATAGGGAACAGGAAATGGATTTCTGATGTGCAACTAAGATTTTTTATTATTATTCGTATAGGATAAATAGATTCCTTTATAATAAAATTAGAGATGAATCCTGTAAGATTGGTTGAATGGCTGGACAAAGTACCAAACAATTGAACATGCCTTTAGTCTCAGAAAGGCATTTAGGATTTGATCCTGAGTGCTGTTTCCTAAGCCAGCTGGGACCTGGCTCTGTGCAAGCATACCTGCAGGCTGTTTGTGGTACCTGTTCTGTGAGCTGGCCTGGGATCCTCTGCCTGAGCAGCACAGTCTGACTGTGAGCATCCTGAGTGGAGCCCCTGCAGCAGGGCTACCTCCTGGGCTCCTGCTTGTGGGTGGGTGTTCCTGCAGAGGGAAGAAAACGTGCCACCAGCATCAACTCTGCATGGACAAGAAGGGGATCTCAGTGCAATACCTGGTGAAACAGCCTGGCAACATGAGCACACACTTACCTCTCTCCTGCTCCTCCAAGAGGCTCTAAATCCAAACACCTCTGTGGTGGTGAGGTCCCTGAGCTGCACAGGGGTCCATAAAACGAGGGAACTTCCCCATCACTTCTCCTCTATCTCATCTGGGGGCACCTTGACCAAATGGCTGGGCTGCCAATAAGCAGCACAACACTGCTCAGAAAGCCAGGGAGCTGCAGAGGCAAGCCTGACACTTAATATATGGAGTAAAAATACACCTTTATGCAAAACCACACAGAAGTATTTGTAAAGCTAAATTCTGCATAAAGAAATCAAGCTTTTACATTTCCTAGCTTATCTTGGAGTTTAGCAACTGGAATCCTGTACTAATTACATCTGTGTCTTGTTAGTGTTGATCTGTGGAGGCTTCCTTGGTTTTCTGTCCTGACCAGTGAACCTATTAACATCAGTTTTCAAAACTGAATGCTCTTGCTAGAGAGACAAGTAAGTCTGCTTCAGCCCTAGAAGGCTCTTAGATAAAGCAGTCACTGAGGGGCTGAAAACCATGTTCTAAAGCTTTTCTCACAGAGACAGAGAGAGATTTGAACATGAACCACCTAACCTCCAGGAGATGACAATGGCCATTAGAATGCCTAGGCTGGAAAGGCACCATCACTGACCACCACTGTGAACCCTGCTCTGAGCTTTTCACATTTCCCCATTTCCTGTGAAAAAGAGACCTGTGCCTGGATGTCCAGTGCAGGACTGAAGATCCCAGTGGGATGGAGTGAGATGAGATCCTGCCACATCCATAGGCTTCTTTCAGTCTAAGCCTCTGGGTGAATTTAACCTTTAACCTCAAAATTTTGCTCTTAAATCTTGTGGATCACTTTGTTAAACACTTAGGCAAATAGTTTCGATAGCGTTGGGGTTTAACCCCAGCTGGTAACTAAGTACCCCACAATTCACTTGCCCTCCCACCACCTTAGTGGGGAGATTTGGAAAGAAAAAGTAAACTTCATGAGCTGAGGCAAGAAGAATTTGATAATTGAAACAAAATTAAATATAACAGCTGCAACAACAATAAGAATAATAAGGCTACTAGTAGTAGTAGTTGTAATGGAAAGGAGAGAGAAGAATAAAACCCCAGAAACACAAATGATGTACAACACAATTGCTCACCATGCACTGACCAATGCCCAGTCCGTCCCAGTAGTGATGGGACTCCTCTCCCTAACTCCCCCAGTTTATACACTGGGCATGATTTTCTATGGAGTGGGATATCACTTTGGCCCATTGAGGTCAGCCATCCTGGCTATGCTTCCTCACAGCTTCTTGTACATCTGCTCTCTGTCAGACCATGGGAATTGAAAAACCCTTGATTTAGAGTAAGCACCACTTAGCAACAGCCAAAACATCAGTGTGTTATCAATATTATTCTCATACTTAAAACAAAACACTGTATCAGCTACTCAGAAGAAAGTTAACTCTATCTCAGCCCAAACCAGGACAGATACCAGCAGGCTCAAGCAACAGAGAATGTGTGATCATCAAAACCACACCTGGAGGTCAATGTAAAATTCAGTGTTATTTTTACTGAATTTAACCCGCTACAGGTTCTTCTACCTGTGAGGGATTTCTGTTTTGCAGGAGCAATGTGCCTGAAAGTTTGTGGATTAAGAATGGTTCTTAGGCTTACTGTGAAGATGGAAAAGGAAACTGCTTGTGGTGGCATTCACTAACAAGCATGACCTAAGCATCCAACACACAGGTTTTGATCTGTTTATAACTTATTACTGTATAGGGGTTCCCAGCCCTAGTTTCCAGAGGCCTTATGAATGTAGTTCTGCATGCTTCAAAAAGGATTGTCAGCTCTGGTGCAACCTACAGGCATCTTACAGAGTATTTCTTTAACACTAAATTCCTACCCCAGTGGATCAGCTGCTCCTAAGGCCCTGTGCCAGTCGCTGTTGTAGGGTGCTCCTCTTTGCTGTGCTGCTCTCCCAGTCATTAGAAAATTCCAGAGCTAGAGCATGTAGTGCATATCTGTAACATTCACTGTGTGGAAAAGCTCAAGAATTTAAGTGCAGTGCTGGGAATGACAGTGCTGTGTGATGGTCTGCACTGCCACAGACACAAGAATATCTGGATGTCACTAATTCTGTGGCATAGCCATAAATCCTCCACATGGAAGACCAGGACTAAAAGGAGGGTTTGGGTAAAGATGCAAACACATGCAGATAATTAGATCTTGGTGAGAATCTATAAAAGTTCAATGCTATTTTGTTGGTGAAATTCTGGATTTTTCATTTAAAAATATTCAACAAACTTTAAAATAGAAATGCATTCTGTTATCTTTCATATCAATGCATCATATTGACTTTTAATTAGGATATTTAATACAAAAATTCAGAATAATCAAATGAGGTATGTGAAATTCAGAGCAGATCTGTTTTTTGACTGATGTCATTAACTCTTAACCTATGACTAAATGACCTTCAGAGAGAGAAGGTTATTGAGCAGTGGAATGTTCTCTTTGAAGTTTGAAAGGCCTTTTATTACTGTGTTCAGCATGACTTGCTTTTTAGGCATATGGACATGATTTACAGATTTCATAGGCAGAATAATAGTGCTAAACATTCCTGTTGCAATGTGTCTTAATTTTTATCTGTGGAGAGATGTCTTTAATGTGATACTTGTGTTATGTAATACATATGTATTCCTATGTAATAGGAATGATAGTACTTAAATAATTATTTTTAATTCAATATAAACACACATGAAGTCTCTGAAACCATCAGTTTTTGAGTAGCTAAAAAACTGATGGTTAGCTACTATGAGTAGCTTTTATGAGTTCTACTTATATGTGCATTCTTGAAGAAAGGGGATTAGGAAGAATATGAATTAGAATAATAGCTAAATATTCACAGTGCATTGAAAGAGTGAGGAAATTTTTATCTACTTGCAAAAACCATACTTGACTTCCAGAAGGACAAAGGTATGTGTGATCTTACCAAATGTTGGTGACATGGAAGAAATTCAAGCACGTCTTGAAAGTACTGCTCTCATTTACTTCAAAAGCTATCACAGGTCATATACTGTGACATTGCCTATAGCAAGAATTATTCATGGCAGGGTTGACAGAGCACCTATCAATCCTGTCATACTCATACACACTGTTAACATATAAATCTGGATATGTATCCTTTGGGCATCAACTCCAGCTGACTTGTAAGGTCCCTTCCTGTATTCCAGGGAAAACAAATGTGAATCTACTTAGGTTTATTTTTTATTTTCTTGTACCATTGCAAGTCAGGATTTATGTGATTAAAGTTATTTTGCTTTACAGTAGTGTAAAAAAAAAAGGAAAGGAAAATCTTGAGAATGAATCTGAGGAAGCTCCTTCAGCTGCATGTTTCCTTCATATTTTCTAAATAACTGGTAAATGCATTTCAACTTTAAAATATCAAAGAGGTTGTCATCTTCTAATTCTGGACTTGTGGAGTGAATCGTTCTTTCTGGAACTACAAGGTGGATACCAGGCAAAATCTATGTTGTCATTTATTAAAGTCTATATTAAAAAATCCAAACAAGCAGGGGTTACAAGTGATGTACTGTCATTCATTTTATTTATCAAACTCCTACATCAGCAGATACTTGAAAATTTCTCTAAAAACTTTTAACTTGGGGTAAAAAAATCCCTTTTAAATTAAAATAAAAGGAAAGTATTCCTTAGGCCAATAAAACAAAATGAGTACACAAAATGATGTGTCAAGGTTTGGTCTGCATTTTGGTTTCATTAACACTCTTCTTTGTTTCTACTTTTATCATACTTTACAATACTACTCAATGTGAAAGGTCATTCCAGGTTGAGAGCAGCAGGGGATCCATTATTTAGTGTGAACTGTTTCCTTTCTTAAATATCTAAAGGTACCTTTAAAATGTTTATTGTTGAATAATCAATTATTTAATTCCAGTCTGCATTGGTATATGCTTTACATTTAAAAACACAACAGGAGTTATACACAAAATATCTAGTTAAGGAGTGTGACTACAAATTAAGTGCCAAAAAATAAGGTAACCAAGTAGGAAGCATTTCACTTAGCCTTTTGCCCCACTTTCTTATGCAAAGTGGTATTTTTAATAGGTGAAGACTGTCTCTGATGTGTGGCTTAGGATCACAGGTCCAGCTGAAAAGGTAATGCAAGACACCCAGACTAACCCATCAGTTTCTGTTAGGTGACTCACTGGTGAGGCATTTATCAAAAACTTCCCCTTGGCCCCAGATCCCACTGTCTATGCACATGCATGTGCCTCCTCTGATCTTTTTTTTGAAAAAGTGTGTCTTGATTCTTATTAATGGAACTTTTCAGAATAGTGTTTAATCATTCCAATACAGTTGCACAGTGGTTATTTTGATTCAGTCCTCAGAATAAAATCACCAATACATGTGATGAAACACAAGGAAGAGCTTAACACATCCACATGCAATGCTTCTTATCAATATTGTCTTTGCAATAAACATCAATATTTTCCTGTAGCTGAGTTATGAGAGCATATCATGAAAATCCCTTGAAAGTCATCTGGTTTCTCTGTTCCTCCATTTCCCTGTGCATCCCATTTAAATCTACCCACAGCTCATTCCTGAAAGTTTTCAGAGTCAAGAATGCCTACACTTCTCTACCTGTCCCCTGGAGTACAGTTACCTTTCACCTTACCCTGCTCCACATCAATTAAATTAACCTCAGAGCAGCACTTTCAAGCCTGCACAAAGCTTGAAATCTGTGGCTTCCGTTTCACACCTCAAGAATGGTTTGCTGCCTCTCTCAGCCTTCTCAATCCTATCAAATAAAAATTACTTCTTCCTCCATAGACCTTACCTTGTTTTTGTCTCTAGATATTCAAGACTACAGGAAGAATATTAATTTGAAGAATTAATTTGTCTCATTTAATGGATTTGGAAGTATAATTAAAATTAATTATTCTTGCTCAACTGTTTAAATCTGGATTCAAACTATCAATATATAGTTAATTATAGTATCAATCAATATATAGAACTATAGGTAGTTCACGCTTGTTTTTTACAAGAAACTCAGATTTCTTTAAATTCAAGCTGTAGAATGCAGGCAGGTATTACTCTATTTGGTACAATGTCTACAGAGAACAGTGCTAAAATTGTTCTGGAGCATTTGTGTGGTAGCAGCACTAGTAGTAGGAAATAAAACATACCAGGTAAAGGTTCTTCATCTTTGCACAGAGATATTTTGCAGCACCACAAGAACACATTTTAAATTTACAATAGCTCCATCTACTGTTGTCACTGCACCTTTTTTTCTCTTCCACCAGTAAGTCCTCATGCATACTCAGCTTTTTAAGTTGAACCCATTTTGTTAGCATTTTAAAGCTGAAACCCACCCGAGAGTTTTTGCCAGCTCATAGAATCACACAAAGTAGAACACCATGACATAAACTGCCAGGAGCTTTTGAGAGTTTGTCAAGTACAATTTTAAAGATACAAACACAAGACCTCTAGGATAGGCCTCTTCTAACACAGCTGATAACATCAGTGTTAAAGTAGTACTCTGATGTGGCCTGAAGGCTGCAAAAGCAGAAACAGATCTGCAGCTAAATAGACAGTGAAATTTAATAAAGCTAAAGGAAAAAAAAAAAAAAGAAAAAAAAAAAAAAAAAGAAAGAAAGAAATAGAAACAAGTCTACTGTGGTCAACATGCTGTGGCTTCATAATTGACACTAGACCTCTGTGTTACTGTAATCATTTGATCCAAATCTGACACAGGCAGAACTGTATTTCTGTCAAATTAGTCTGATGCTTGTTAGAGTTGATAGTAGTGGTAGCTGGCTGCAGGACACATATTCCCCAGGTCTGCCAGTACAAAAGCACCCAGTGCTTCTGACAGACTCAAAATGTCAGGATAAGCACAGACATTGCTTTGCACTGCGTGCTCAGGAATCTTTTTCTGCACTATTTGATGAGTCCTTATGCTAGATCACTGCCTTGGCTAGGAGGTAGAAAACAGGCACCATCCATGCTTTGTTTGCCATGACTGTTTCTGCTAGGGACCAGCAGGGACCAGAGAGCAAGTGTGCAGGTGCTGGAATGGATCCTGCGTGGCAGTGCTGAATGACTCACTCTCAGGAGGTGTAAAAGAGGATTCTTCTCAGTAACAGCCAGTGCAGCTATCCTGTCCTGTGTCCTGCTGAGAGATGTAACCTGTTTGTAAGCCCAGAGGATGGAAGCTACTCCTGGTATATATCCTTTGCCTTCTCCCAAGCCCTCATGCTCTTCTTCACCTTCACTGGTCTGATTTGACAGGGAAGGGAATGCTCTGGGCTCTGGGGTGGAAGAGCACTGTAGTATGCAGAGGATGACCAAGTGATCGAAACCTCAGGGCATGCATGAGAGACACAGATTACACACATGTGAGAGCTAACACACACAGCCTTCAGCCTTGCCAATCAACTTCTCCTTTCTGTTAGCAAAATTCATGTCCAACAGATGAATTCCAAACTGCTTGGAAGGGAGAAGTGTCTGTAAAATGGAAAACCAACTTATTTTCTGGCATCTAAGATAGAAATTTGGCTTCAAGAAAAGAAGCCTTTTCTCCAGTTTGCGTTTAATGGTAATTTCCTTCACAGACAGCACTGTGGTTTGTTAAGCCTTCAACTTGAAACCTCTATTTTAGAAGTACATTAATATGTCATTTCAGCCAGCTGGTGTGGGACTCCATGAATAGGAAAACCCAGGTGCTTGAATGAGAAAACCATGATTTTTCCCGGCTGTTTTATGGGAGGTATTCCAGCCAGGTAATGAGATTGGCTGTATGCAGTAGAAACCAGGCAAAACCAACCTTTCTAAGGTATTATAGAAACCTATTGGATCCTGTTGCTATTTCCTAGTAGCAAAAAATAACTGCTGAGGTAGACACTTGGACACTCATTCCCTCCATGCAGGAATCTTAGAAGTGACTAAGGCTCTCCAGCCTTACCCTGAAAAAGTAAACTAAAAGAAGGACAATTAGTCCTCTTTCTTCAGAGGAACAATTCCAAATCTTGCTTTCCTCTTTGTTTTGGAGCCTATTTAATTCCAGCAGGACCACTGTCATTTTTCAAACAACGTGTTGGGCTGTCTCTGGCTGTCCTGCCTGGTTTCACTAATCAGGCTCAGTTTATGATACACCTATAGGCCACAATTCTCTATTCAGCAGCCTGTTTTTCACTGATATACTTAGTTTGTGGCTTCCAACTGTTTCTGCTTTCCTGAATCTTGAAAGGAAAATGTCCTTCACTTCAAGCCAGTTGTGCAGTCTCACACCACTATTCCACAGGATTCCTTTTCCAGGAGCACTCTGGCTCCCTTGTCATGGCATCAGGCTCTGGAGCAGTACAGCTTCACAGCCCTTTTGTGAAGTACTCTGTGAATAACTGATAGCTTGTTTTCGTCAATTATTATTGGTTTTACTAATAAATGTGCATGCTTTAGGCTTATTGAATGTAAATAAACAAATTAATTTAATAGACCAGCTTATAACACAGCAAAGCCACTTCACCAAATAGTGATAGTCTTTGCTCCATACAGACGTGGAATAAGAGCAATGTCATTCAGCAGGCTGGGGGACAGAGCAGCAAATTCAGCCTGAGAGGAGGCTGAGTGGGAGTTGAAAGCTCAGAGTATTTGGCAAAAAGTTTTCCTATATTTTCAAGAACACTGAAGAGATCACCTTGAGGCACGATGGCATCTGCTACCTGAACAAAGACACAGGAGTCTCTTTGAGTGTTCTCCATCTTCTCTCTCCATTAACTCAATTTATGAGATGTTTTAGAGAGCTTTCAAGGACCGGGCTTGGAAGTGGCAATTACTCTGCTGTCACAGGTTTTACATCTTTACTCTCTACTCTATTTATCCTACAGCCTCACTCTGACCTTGTACGTGCTCTAAGTGAGGGAATGATATACTGAGTGCAGGATTTAGAAAGTAAGAAAATTTGATTCTTTCTTCAGCTGTTGGACCCTTCAATATCAGCTTCACCTCAGATCAGGGCAGGATAGACTCTGGATATGACCAGGAGCTGTGACAATTTTATGAATACACAACACAACACCACAGCCAGTGAAAAGTGAACGTTATCCCATCCTTGTGAACCAGCTGTGGAGACACAATTTACCAGCACCTTTTTCAGCTTGGCAGGGGCAAAGATTCCTTTTCTTTCCATTAAGGTTTTTCCTAGGCTTCTTGGTAGACAAATTTTTTGAGTTCCCTTGAACATGACCACAGGAGAAGGCTGCTAATACAGAGGGATTTACTAGACCAGTGACAGAAATGACATTAAGCTCAACTCAACACATTTAATGAAGAACACAGATATCAGACCACCAAAGCCAACATGCCAGGCCAAAGGCATGAAGGTTGGCCACCATCCCTGATCTCCTTCAGAAAGACATCCAGAGCCTAAGACCAACTGCTGGGAAAATAAAGGAAGGGGTTGTTATGTTATATACCAGTTACGATTCCTCTTCAGATTTTTAAGTTTGTATAACAAGAATTACAACTTCTCCAGAGACCACACATGAAGAACTCATCTAAAAAAACAAAAACAAAAACAAAAAACCCAACAACAACAACAACAACAAAAAAGAAACCACAAAAAACTACAAATAGTTAAAACCATAAGCATTGTTTTCATGACAGCTAAAATGGGAGTGACTTGACAGTTTGGTTCTTCAGGGCAGTGTGACAGCAAGGGAGGTCACCACCACCATTTACCAGAGCTCACATGGGGTGCTGCAGTGGAGAACCCTCAAGTGCATTCCTTCTTCTCCTGGCACTACTTTGGTGGCTTTTTCCTAGATGCAGATAAAGGCCACAGCTTTACACTCAAGCTACAGTTTATTCGGAGAAGTAAGACCCCTAGAAATTCCTATTCTCTAACTCTTTTTTCACACCCTGCTGTTGCTGGTGAGAAGCTCCTCCTCTTCTGGCCCCACACTCAGCTTCTCATCCTGAAATTCAGGTTCTTGACATGCCAGAGAAGCTACTTGATAATGAAATCAGATTTGCCAGTGCTGGTCCCACCTTTGTGAACACAAGAGAAAAATTCAATCAATGAGCAATGCTTTCCTTACTAAACACAGTAGTTTTTCATGTCTTTTTAGTCCCCAGAATGATGTGCCTTATTTCCTCCTTAGTCCTTCCTGGGATCAGTGCCTCCCAAATCACATCTGTCCAAGCTTCAGTCTAACAGGAATCCAGCAGCACTGAAGCCTCGGTCAGCTTGTACTGCCAGCTTCACTCACAATAAGCACAGCTGTGTAGAAGTCATGACAGACTCAAATATCACAAAATTCATATCTGAAATCTTGGCAAGAAGAAGGAGCTGCCAAACATAATTTTGGGAACATATAGGAAAGGCATGAACACCCTTCTAGGCAGCCAGCAGCAGTCAGGACAGTGTTGGAGCTGCAAAAAAGGCTGATGGTAAGGCTCCATTAGAAGATCAGGAATACATAGCCAAGTGATGCCAACTCAGCTCCTTTCCCAGTGTGAAAACTCCTGGACCGTCTATAAAAACCATGTTTTTAAAAAAAATTATTTTCATTTAGAGACTGCAAGCTTTCAGCACTTCTAGCAGAAGAGTCTAGAACATTTCGGGAGATCCAAGCTCCAGCTGTAACTGAGGCAAACACACCAGAAGATCTTCTCCACTGGGGGCAGAGCAAAGCACCCCCCCACCAAAAAAAAGAAAAAAAAAATTGAGGCAATCCCACCCCTATACGGCATTTTAGGTCACTTTTTTCAGTAGCTCCGTGCTACACTTTTTTGACAACAACCGTCCGGGACGAACTTCCCACTACAGCAAGGACATCGCTGCTGCATTAGCGCGGTGCCCTCGGGGCCGGGAGCGGGGCAGGACACCGGGATGCGGGGACGGGGAACGGGGCGGGAGAGAGCCAGGGTCCGGGGATGAGGGAGGGCGCGGGCCCGGGAGCGGGGCGGGATCCCGGGATGGGGAGCTGGGGCGGGGCAGAGTCCCGGGATGAGGAGACGGGGCGGGATCCCGGGATAGAAGCCGGGAGCGGGGCGGGATCCCGGGATGGGGAGCCGGGGCGGGGCGGGATCCCGGGATGGGGAAGCGGGGCGGGATCCCGGGATGGGGAGGCGGGGCGGGATCCCGGGATAGAAGCCGGGAGCAGGGCGGGATCCCGGGATGGGGAGGGGGGGCGGGATCCCGGGATGGAGAGGCGGGGCGGGATCCCGCGATGGGGAGGCGGGGCCGGGATACCTGGATGCGGAGCTGGGGCGGGGCCGGGAGCGGGGCGGGATCCCGGGATAGAAGCCGGGAGCAGGGCGGGATCCCGGGATGGGGAGGCGGGGCGGGGCGGGATCCCGGGATGGGGAGGCGGGGCGGGGCGGGATCCCGGGATGGGGAGGCGGGGCGGGATCCCGGGATGGGGAGGCGGGGCGGGGCGGGATCCCGGGATGGGGAGGCGGGGCGGGGCCGGGGGCGGGGCGGGGTCCCGGGGCCGAGGCAGGGGCGGGGCCGCCGCGTGACCGGGAAATGGGGCTATGGCGCCGGGTAGCGCGCAGGGAGCGCCGGCCGCCGGCAGGTACGTGCACGGTCCCCCGCCCTCACCGCCCTGCTCCCCGGGGCGGCCGCTGCGGTGACTGGACTCTTCAGGGGGCCGCGGCGCCGCCCCTCCCTGCCCGCGGCCTGCGCGGGACGCACGGTGGGCCCGGCGGCGCCGCCGACACTGAGGGGGCCGGGGGGCGTCGCGGGCGGCCGCCGGCGAGTGATGGCGCCTTGTGGTTCCTTCCCCCGGCAGGAACGGGCCCGGGATGGAGGGCGGAGGCCCCGCGGCCCACAGCGTGTGCATGGTGTCGGACTTCTTCTACCCCAACATGGGCGGCGTGGAGAGCCACGTGTACCAGCTGTCACAGTGCCTCATCGAGCGCGGCCACAAGGTCCTGGTGGTCACGCACGCCTACGGGCACCGCAAGGGCGTCCGCTACCTCACCAGCGGGCTGAAAGTCTACTACCTGCCCCTCAAGGTGATGTACAACCAGTCCACGGCCACGACGCTCTTCCACAGCCTGCCCCTGCTCAGGTACATCTTCGTGCGGGAGCGGGTGACCATCGTGCACGCCCACAGCTCCTTCTCGGCCATGGCCCACGACGCGCTGTTCCACGCCAAGAGCATGGGGCTGCGCACCGTGTTCACTGACCACTCGCTCTTCGGCTTCGCCGATGTCAGCTCCGTGCTCACCAACAAGCTGCTGACGGTGTCCCTGTGCGACACCAACCACATCATCTGCGTGTCCTACACGAGCAAGGAGAACACGGTGCTGAGAGCAGCCTTGGACCCTCGGATAGTCTCAGTCATCCCCAACGCCGTGGATCCCACCGACTTCACCCCGGACCCCTCGAGGAGGGATGACAGGACGATAACTATTGTTGTTGTCAGCAGACTTGTTTACAGAAAAGGTAATGGGGGATCAAATGTAAGCTTGTTTTGGTGGTTTTCTTTCTTTGGAAAGGTCTTGGTCAGGTATCACTTAGGCTGTATCTGTGCTATGGATGGAATTTTCAATGGGACTGATGAGGTGGCTGTTCCAAGCTTTTGTTTGTGAGCTCAAGAAGAATAAATGTACATTTTTTTTTGTACATGTTGGGTTCAGACGTGTGTTTCCATTGTAATACTGAAGAGACTGAAAACTACAGTTTGTAAAATGGAAGGTTTGGCTCATACTGGACATAAGATTTAGGGCCTAATCTATATGTTCTGTTAGAAGTGTTTTAATTGTTTTTTATTTAATCAAGTGACAGCAATTCAAGTGACTTTTTTTCAATTTTTGTCCCATAAGAAGTCACAAGTTGCGTTCTTTTTCATATTTTTGTGTAAAGCAGTTTAACTGTCTCCAAGAGGCTTTACTTTCACTTTTCTGCTCTTGAATATAGTTGTAGATGTGGGCTACACCGTGAGAAGTTCTGAAATCATGTACAATAATGGCTTGCCTTAAATTTTCTATTCTTAGGTATTGATTTGCTTAGTGGTATAATTCCTGAGCTCTGTCAGAAGTATCCAGAGTTACATTTCTTAGTTGGAGGAGAAGGACCAAAACGAATCGTACTGGAGGAGGTCCGGGAGAGATACCAGCTGCATGACAGGTTTGTTCTGTGGATGTCTATAACCCCTCAAGGTACTTCGGAGGGGGGGGACCTGTCTGCCTCCCTCCCCCAGATAAATCCCAAAACTTGAGGCTGCAGGCCTAAAGACAAGGCAGATAAAGCAGGCACTGAAGACTTTGGGAGCTGGACTGTGATCTGGGAAGTTAATTCATATTTCTATGAATAGGGCCTGAATGAGCCTTCACTCAAGTCAAGAAAGCTGACTTTGATGTAAATTTATCATACACCTCTCTCTGTGACCGTGGTGCTTGGATCTCAGATGGCATCAGGTGTTAACAGCTCGTTTGTGCCATTGCATGTGATGATGACTGCTGGTAATTTATTATTTCAGGATGAAATTCTTAAGCTTAGAGCTTGTCTCAAATGTGTTCTTGGGGTACTACAAACGTGTTCCCCTGGTGCTACCATGTTACCAGAATGTTGCCATGATACATATGCAGTTATGTATTTCTCTGGGGTTTTCTTGATCAAGAACAATTCCATGTTCTCAATTGTTCACTTTCTTTTCAAGGTTTTTTTGTTCCCTGCTTTGTACTTTAGTTAGTGATTCCTCCAATTAAAATTGTCAGTATCATCCTCATTTTACCCTTTATTGTTTTCCAATATATCTTCAAAATGATAGGTCCTGATCATTGTATCTTAAAAACTTTTTCCCTTGTCAGACTCAGATTGGTCAGACCTCACATTGAAAATTCAGATAATGCATTTGACAAATCTTAATTATTAACTGAATTAAGCCATTTTTTCTTGCAGAACTAGAAGTCTCAGTTCTGGAGGCAAATGTAATTAAAACAGCAACTTCTCTCACCAACTTTGTTTTTAAAAGTTTCTTTCAGTGTGACAATAAAAAAGCAGAATCTTCTATTTCTCCATTACTGGAAAAATTTAGAGAAAACTAAACACAGGTGCCCATCTTTGTTCTCTCAGTGTATAAGTGTAAACCATTGGTACCTTTTTCAGAATGTGTTTAACACTATACAGCATTATTATGGTCCAAATCTAGTGCTTATCTCTGTTTTTTTTCCTCTTGTGTACAGGGTACGTCTTCTGGGAGGCTTGGAACACCAGGATGTTAGAAATGTCCTGGTCCAGGGGCACATTTTTCTCAACACTTCCCTCACTGAGGCCTTTTGCATGGCTATTGTGGAGGCAGCAAGCTGTGGTTTACAGGTAAAAAAAAAAATCTCAATATCTAGAAAGCATGTATCCATTTTACACAAATTTCACAATGAAATAATAAGTGCTTATAATATTTGATTTCATCTGAGGCTCTGTTGTGACAGAGGTAAGCAAAAAGTATCCCCATTTACAGATCACCTGGAAGCTGAGGCAGAAGGGATAACTGAAACTCCTTAAGCTTCGAGAAGGCTTTTGTGCAGGATTGGGAGTAACATGCAGATCTGCTCTCAGGTCTCTGAACTAGCCAGACTGCCTCTCCAAAATTCTCTTTTGTACTTACTCCTTTACAGAGTTTATGGGTGGTTGATGTTCACAACAGTTTACTTTGACAGTACTTTAAAAGGAGAAAAATTGCATTACTATGGAGGGATTCAAGATAAGTTGGAGAGAAAACAGTGAAAGCCCTTTCTAACTAATTTACAACTCAGATTGACAACTCAGAAAGAAGTTGTGCCAATAGCCATAAAGAATTGAGTTTCACATTAAAATCTAATGAAACCATATTAAAAAGACAGACTGATAGGAGTAATTAATTTTCAGTAAATATAGAAAATGTGAGTGGCTTCAGCTTTTTTTTCAGTATCCTTTGACAGCAGTTACTATTTTGTTGTAGTTATTTTCTTGCCTTCTCTTTTCTTTTCTAAACATGAGGAAGTTCTGTGCTTTCTTTATGCACATTATTGCCCAATGTTTAGAGATGATTGCACAATGTGAGTCTTAGTAATTTCTGATTTCCCTTTAAAAATAATAATTCAGATGAATATAGATAAAGTTTTTCAAGTGTTCAGTAACCTAGGAAACTGAAATTTCCAGTATGTGGTAAAATTATCCTCTGCAAATAGAAGTAACAGTTTTTTTGAGATACTGTGAAGGAGATGTCCAGAATCTGGTTACACAGGTTGAGTTGTGTACTGTGTCAAACACCTTCAGGAAAGGTGTCTCATAACCATTCATTAGACCAAGTCTTCTGTTTTATCATGGCACCAAAGAATCATTCTGGACAATGTTAAAGGTCATCTGCTATGCTCTGTCTTCTCTGGGGTTTATACATTTACTTTACATAGAGGTCAAGTTCCCAAACCGTGATATTTTTCTATTCTTTTAAATAGCTGTATCTAAACAATGTATAGCATTGTCATCACACGATTTCATTTATATTGCATATGTGCTGTCTCTTTTGTTTGTTTCAAAGGTGGTGAGTACAAGAGTTGGTGGGATTCCAGAGGTCCTTCCAGAAAATCTCATCATTTTGTGTGAGCCCTCTGTGAAGTCTTTGTGTGATGGGCTGGAAAAAGCGATTGCCAGGCTCAGATCAGGAACTCTGCCATCTCCAGAAACTGTTCATAATGAAGTAAAGACATTTTATACCTGGAGGAATGTGGCAGAGAGAACTGAGAAAGTATGTATAGTCACTTCTTTTAAACTCTCTGGAAGTACATTTCTGAAACAATTCTTGCTTTGAAATATTACTAGGCACATTCACTGTGTAATATTCCAGTGTAGTTTTTCAGCATGTCTCCTGTCAAACATACATGGTTTTAAAAGATTTAGAAAATGCTTTTTTCCCCCCAAATACATTCCTGGATAGGTGATTTTTTTTTCCTATTTGTATTTTCTAACATGTCATAATTGCTGATAAATATTGTGAAGAAAAGCCTAGATCTTTAGTTGGATTTCTACTCATTTATTTATTCAAGTCTTCACATGAAGTAACTTTTCTGGCATAACTAGAAAACGTGCTGCATAAGGTGTATGACAAGATAAGGACAGTTCGTGACAAAGCTTTGCCATGTGCTAACAAGGAGTTTAAAATCATGAGAGGTGGTTCGGTGATGGAGGGCTGAACACAGCTGAGTTTACATAAGGTCTGGTTGTAGTGAAAGTTTATTTTCATAGTTTTGGAATCATATTTCAGAACTAGAGCTGCACTTCTTTATAAAAACCCTGCTGTTAGTGAAGAATGTTGGCTGCAGTGATGTTAGAAACGCCTGTGGAGATGTCACTTCTGACTTCACCTCCTGTGTTTTCAGGAAGGAGAGAGCAGCTGAACCCCGTGCCTCTTATTTAGATTGTACTGCACGCAACTGTATCTCTCTCACAAGCCTCCTTGAAGTGCCATGTACAACCAGTTTATTATTTTCAAGTGTCATCAGTATAATTCATTTTCTGATTTTGTAGCTGCAAGCAACATTTGAATTGCAAAGTTTTTACAGACGTTAGCCCAGATTTGAGTTTTCTTTATATAGCCTGTTCTTGAAAATACCCACCAGTACTTCATGAAGGAAAATAGCCATGGAATTGGAAGAAGTATGCATAGATCTTAAATTGTATAGAAGACAGTTTTTGGTTAGCAAATTGTTAAGTTACCTGTAGAATCGAGTCTGTAACATTCTTAAGGAAAAAACTATGTCCTTCAAGCCTTTTTGGAGTGGTTTGTAGTGGGTTTCTAGTTGGCTGTGGTTGACATGTATGAGTCACTAGTAGCATTGTAGTTGGCTCTGGTTGACATGTATAATGAGTCACTAGTAGCGTGTATTTGCTTTGTGCAGTAATTGAACTGGTGTTTCTTTAAACAAAAATCAGGAATGATTTGCTATTATGATTTGCTTCATTGTTCAAATACAGAGATTTGGAGTAGTGCCAAACTCACCTGTGAGTTCATCCAACTTTGTGTTTGCAATCTAGTAATGGCATGTTCAAGCTCTTCCTAGGACTGATGTGAATATGAGATTAGAACCCATTCAATCAATTAAAACCCCCAACCCTTTCTGTCGAGATTTTGGCACATCTTCACTGAATACTAGAAGCTGGGTAGTTGTAAAAGCAGAGTCCTTTATTGCATGGCTGAATCAGTCCCATGAAGGCAAAGTTGTTAGAGTCTGCAGCAGTATGCAGAAGCCTTCTAACATAAAGTTTCCAAGTCCCAAGCAGAAGCAGCTCCAGCAGCACTCTTAACCTGTGTTCTGTGAGTGTTTTATCAGCAGCAGTCACAGCAGTAGCAACAACAGAGGCATGGGTGTATTTCATGAGCCTGTGTGTTAGCATTCTCAGAACAGTGCATTTCAGTCCATTTTTGGCCAGTCAGGTACAAATTTCCTACAACAGTGTTGGACCTATCCTAAGCTAAAATTGGTGTGCGACAATTTTCCTAAATTCTCACACAAATTCTATGCATATAGCTCTGTCTCTTCTATCTAGGAATTTTCAGCAAGGCTACATTATTTTTGTTATGACTAGAATTTAACTAACTTTGCAAAAGGCAATGTAACTGACCTTTAAACTAGATATTAGGTCTTTTTCTTACTTACTGACACAGGCTCTTATTTGTTTAACACACTTAAAAATGTATTTATTTAAAACTAAACTTGCATTTGTACCTCATGTCTGTGGATTTATGTATTTTAGTTTTTCTGAAGGTTCTAATTCAAGCCTCTCATTTCTAGGCACTCCTGGGCCTGTGTGGGTTTGGCCCAGGGGGATTCATATTCCCAACACCTTTCTGTATAATATTATATGAGAGACAAATTATGCAGCCTTCCTAGTTAATTAAATACTTTTGAATTGTGCAAAAGAAGAGAATGTTTCATATTTCTCCTTAAATAAATGAATGAAATATCTAGAATAAGACTCATAAATCAGAACTGAGGATCTGCAAAGCTTTTTGGGGGTAATATTTGTCCTATTTGGTAACTAAGAATAGATCATTTATGCTGCGCAGTGACAGCAAAGTGCTGCCTGATTTTTGAGGTAGAAGCAATGTGTTTTTAAGATGTTACTTTCTGTCTCCTCTCCATTTAGGTGTATGACAGAGTTGCAGATGAAGTGGTTTTACCAATGAAAGAGCGACTTGACAGACTAATGACTCACTGTGGCCCAGTGACTGGGTGTATTTTTGCTTTTTTAGCTGTTCTGAACTTCCTTCTCCTGGCGTTTCTGAGGTGGATGACTCCAGATTCCATTATTGATGTTGCAATAGATGCTACAGGACCTAAGGGTGCATGGACTAAACAGTATTTTTTTGGGAAGAAAAGAAGAGTTAAAGAAGAACTTCCAAACTCCTAAATTGCTCAAGTGGAGAGGGAGGAATGCATCAGTCACTAAAGGTTTTAATGCTTGCTGACAGACATTACTCTTAAAACTCTTAAGTTTCTGAAGTTCTTGGAAAGGAACTTTAGTTCAATGTGCTACCTCAATTTAGGATGATGTTCTTAGTTCAGTTTTGGATTCATGCAAATTTATAGGCATCTCTTTTGCACTGAAAGCTGGGAGGAGAACATGAGTTTTTATATGTGTCAGAAGCCTTGGAAACAAAAAATATAAGATTTTTCTTGATAACTTGAACATTGCAGAAAGGGACTTAAGGTGTTTGGGAAAGCAAAACACAAAAATTATTACCTTACTACAGTTCCTGCTAATCCCTGTTATTTACTGTGATTTTTATTTTAAGACTTCTTTCAAAATAATTAAAAACTTAGGAAAATTTTTTTTTTCTAAGATGAAAATGGCACTTAAAACTAGTCATGAAGTCCATTACCATGTAAATTTCAGAGACTTAGTCCTAGAAGTTGTGTTCCCAGTGAGTGTTTTGTCTGTGTATTTATTATTTTGAAGTTCTTCCGTAGTCAGAGTTGCTTATCCTGTTGCCTAATCAAAATTCCATAATGATTTTTTGATATTTTCAGAGGTGCTAAATTTGTCCTTTTCTTTTACATGTGTGAAAGTGATACAAAGCTCATAATGGTTTTGGGTTTTGTTTTTCGGTACATAGGCAAAGAAGTAGTATTATTTAGAGATAATACAGCCTTCAGAAACATCTCAGGCCTGAAAACTTCCAGCAGACTGTGCCAAAGTGCAAACACTTTGTGAGAGAGCAAAAGCTGTGAAGGGCTGAACAAGCACACTCATGCTTACTTGCTCTCTCCCACTTCCCACCCAGCCATCTCCACTTCTCTTTCTCCTTCCCCTTACTTGTGACCAAAGTGGCATTTCAGTCCATCTCGGGGAGGGACAGCACTCAGGGTGAAGGATTTCACAGACACTGGCTGGCAGGTTCTGCACATGAAACCTTGGGAAGGCGTCCCTTCAGTGGAAATAACCCATGGCTGTGCTTTTCATAGAGAGACAGAGAGAGAAGGAGCATCTGTGAGGGGTCCTGAGTGATGTGTTTGTGGGGCAAGAGGCAGCACAGCTTTGTGCCAATGTGTGTGAGAAGAGGCATTTATTGCATTTGTCAACCACCTCTAAAATTGCCCCTTGTCTAGTGCACTGGGTGAATTTCTTTTTCAAGCATCACTAATGATGGTAAGCTTAGTGTGTGCTGTTGGACACTGTATTAATATTAAAACTGTGCAATATGAGAATACTGTTTCCAAACCCTTGAAGGGTAGTATTTAACACACTACTTCTGCCAAATTCACGTTGTTTGGGTAGAGGTGTAATTACACAAGCATTTTATAATTCCATTGAACATATTTTCATGAAACACACAGATAATGTTAATAATTGCCATATATAAAGTCTATTTTCTTTTACTAGAATTTTTAGCCTTTGGTACGTAACATACAGCATGTAATATTACAATTTGAGTTTTTCTCTGCATTATAAGTGGAAGTAATCTAAAATGGTGCCACAAGGTTTAAGGATAAATGGGTAGAATTAAGCTAATATTTTACTTTTCTAAGTTTGGGGGTTTTAATATTATTTAAGCATTCAAATTTCTAACAACCTTTTGAAAATACTGATTGTCACTCCAGGGATATGTTACATATATGTGTGTGTATTTTTAGTAATATTTTGTTTGTTCTCTTTTATTTCTATTTGGTTTTCTGCAACATCTACAAACACAAATCAAAAGGATTGTGTGTATCTTCTCAAAATACTTTTTTTCTTTTTTGGAACATTGTGTACTTATGAATAACGTAATAAAACCTTGTTACAGTCTTGTTTACAAGACCAGTGTGAAGTTTATCTAGAGCTTTATTTACCTTTCCACAAAGAATGGATACATTTCATTAATATGTGGGAACATATAATGAGAAAATACAGAACTACAAAGCATAATGCTGCTTTCCATCACTGGTTGAGTTCTTCTGAGAATGTTTTTTAATAAGCATCTTTGTACAAGCTGCCATACAAACTTAACCCATAGCTAGTTTCTCAAATAACAGCACTTGTATGATGCAGAACTCTGTGGAAATGATTTGCTCAATGGCCTTGTGCAGTGGAGTAAAGGGTGATGCCACAGAAAGATTTACAGGTTCACAAAGCATCTGTGGGTAACATGAAAATGGTTAAATAAAATAAGCAAAATCCAAAAAAAAAAAATTACTGAGATAATGAGAGTGGTTAGAAACTAATAAAATAACTTGTTAAAAACTTTAAAATGTTTCAACTGTGCTTGTAGGTAACATTTGATTGTTGTGCAATACCAGGGAAATGTTAGCAAAGAGAGGGTGACACTAATTAAGCAATGTCTTGCACAGAGCAGAGCCTCTGGTGTGTAGGAGGAGCAGGAAGACCTGTATAGAAGGTCCCCTCCCAAACTGCAGTGAAGTTCCATCCCCAGGCACAAGGAGAAATGTTGTTTCCAATATATTTTGTGCAGACACTGTGAATTAAGGTGTTGATAATTGAAAATTGTAGGATAAAACATAAAATACACCATACAAGCATCAAGTAAAGTGTGTATATAAGATTAGTCATTCAGACTGTATTTTAGTGGTTGTGGATAGATCTGTGAGAAGGTAAATACTGTAATTTACTTTTTTGTGATCAAGTTCTTCTGCATCTGTTTATATTTTTCCCTTTTGGGTATTTATTTCTCTTCACAGTCCCTTTTTTTTCATGTATGCTTAGGCTTTTAAAAATTAACTGTAAAAGTCTTTCCAGTGCTTTCTGCATCAGTAAAATATAGACTTTATGTAAATAGATAAATGAATAATCAACCTCAAAATGGTTTAATTTTTTTTAATTAAAAGAATTTCAATATTTTTAGTGTTTAATTGCTATCACTAAACTACTCTTATGATGTTTGTGCATCATGACACTTGGTAGTATGTTGACTTCTACAGTTTTCCCTAATGACTTGAGCATAGATAAAAGGTGGATTTTTTTTGAGGGAACAAAACTAAAGGCAGGATGTGGTTGTGCATCTGAATTCATTATTTTACTAAAATTACACATTTTTTCTTGTAAACCTAGCAGGTAAATTAGGTTGCTTTCAGGTCCTGAGGTGCTTCAACACTGTCATAACTCTAGAAATGCTACTGCAGGATGCATTGAACTTTAACTGTGCATGGCTGTTCTCTTGTACATGCTGGTTCTTCATGCTGCTTGTTTAAGCAGGAGGGACTGGTGCACTCCCTGGGAACAAGGGCACTGGCTGCTGCTGGGATTTGCTGTCTTCCTGCCCAGGCAGCAGCAGGAGTTCCAATAACCAGCCCCTACCCAGTGTGATGGGTGGCAGATAGGTGAGATGAATCCCACAATGGCTTGAGTCCAACCAGTGAGTCACTCTCCACAGCTCTTTTTAAAAGCAGGAGTGTTGTAAGTGTGCTGACCTAAGGATGCAAATAAGGCAAGGCTTGATGGGAAACAGTGTCATTAATTAGATCAAAATGATTGAAATGAAGTAGCCAGACTCTGCATGGACGTCATTGTTCTCATCTCTTCTGAGTGTTTCTGACTCCTTTTTTTACCCAGTTGCCTTCCTTTGATTGAATATATTTGATATTTTAATCCCAACTATACACATTAGAAATACACTGCTGTAATTCAAAGTGTGTGTTGCATAAGAATAGCCAAATACCTCTTTGAAGTTCTTTGAGATGAGATCCCTTGAATTTTTATTTCCTTGCCAAATTCTTCAGGTCACACCTGATACTTTTCCCTAAAAGTTGGATAAAGTTAAGGTGCCCCTTACTGAAAATCGGGTGTTTTCTAAGATGGATTGCTTTTTTCCCCCTGCTTATTCCTTGTACGTTTGTAAACTAAGCTTATATAAACATTACCTTTCCAGTTTTTTGGAGGATCTAGCTAAACTACTTCTATTTATCATTTCATGACATTTTTTTTAAGGATTAATATATTTTTTGGGTATTTTGATTTAACAATTTAGTAATTATCCTAGATTTAAGGAAGAGTGGTTGATGGAGTAGTTTGAGCTTCTTGCAGAAGTGCTCAGCGAGGTTTTTTTTTCTGCAGGGGGCTGACTTGTTCACAGACTTGTTCTGTGACATATAATAGAGTCTATCAATGGAGTTGCATGATTCACCTCGTTCAGCCCACAGCAATGATGCTCAAAAGAGCAAGGGAGGAACGATGACAGTCCTGTGTCTGCAGTGTCATTGCTCTTGTGTTCTGCCTGTTCTCACGCCTACACTATGTTGCTCATCTCTCTAGTTTCAAAAACACCAGAGATTTCCGAGTGATCACACCCGATCTTGCTGTGGTTTGCCTGCCTACCACCTTCAGCAGTGTTCATACTTTCCACCACGCTGCTCAGCCGTCTTCCCAATGAGGAGTTTCTTTTACATCCACTACAGTAATTTTCCTAGTGCTCTTGTACACTAAGAGCAGATTAAGAGATTACACAAGTTTTTCTCAAATGACTCACTGAATAATTTAACTGAAAATCTTTATTTGCCTTGTTCTGAAGCCAGGAGGGTGATTTTGCTGCTACACAAATAGAGTTAGTCCTTCTGGGAAAGTCATGTTCAGTGACTGCTTCCAAGGGTCAAACCTTCTCATGGTTTTCTAGAGCGCTTGGAGAGCTCTTTGGTATTATTCCATTAGAGATAAGAGAATTTCAGTGAAAATCACCTGATTTTCAGTTGCTTGTATTTTTCTGAGTTTTATGGACATGTACAAGTCTACATACCATCTAATAGGCTGATTGTGAAAGAAATCAGTGAATCTCCTTTGCAACCAAAAGCTGTTTTTCTAGTTTTTTCTCCTGAAAAGTGCTCTTCCTTCTTGCTTGTCTCCTGTTGAGAGCCAGTGTTGTAAATCCTACATGAGAAAGATTTCTCTGTCATTTAGGCTGACTTTACTTTGTGATGGTCTTAATCTTTTTTGTGTGTTCTTTTTCTCTGCATCCTACATTTTGTTCTTTACAGCTTTTACTATTCTTCTAGCTTCAGGAGGAATGTTTTCATTATCTCAGATTTTTTGGGCCGACCATTCAGTGTTTTGGTCCACTTTTGCTTGCTAATTTCTCCTCTGTTTCTCAGCTGAGCAGAATTAACTGCCAATAAACCAACATGTTTTTCTGTGATTCCTTAACTGAACTTCTCTTATCCTGTAATCTGTATCTTCAGCTGTGTTGTCCTGTGGCAAACTGCATTAAAATGATTAAAAAGAAAAATTTTCCTCTTTTGGATTCATAATTATTATAGTTTCTACAGATGTATATTACTGTGTAAGGAAAGGTAGATGTAATACTTTTGTAAGGAGTTAGGTAAGAATGTAATAACTTGGTTTAATTCAGACTTTTAGAAAAATTGGTCCACTTGAGAAAATTGTTTGAGGTGTTTTATCTCTGCATGTATTTTATATAGCATTTTAGTGCACCTGGGAGGACTGACCACTTATGACAGGAAGGTACTAAGCCACCTGTATTGTTATGAACCAAAAGAAATTACATGTTAAATGCCCAGAGAAATAATTTGCTGTATAATTTCCATGTGCATATCCACCACCATTTCTTCGGGATCTCTAAGAGAGGAATTATCCTGCTCTTTTCCTTGACAGATGTCAGAATTCAAGGCTAAGAGAACCCAGGCAACCAGGGGAATCAAGCAAGAAATAAATCTTCCTCCTGTGGTACATATAGAAAAATAGGAATAAATAAAAGTTTAAAATAAAAAGAAATGGGGTGTTCTACATAGATTCAAATAAATACATGCAGGAAAAAAACTTTGTTCTCTCTGGAAGTCATGCGACTTCAGAAAGTAAAAAGGGCAGTTAAAGAAAGGCTGCATCTTGTTCAATTTCAAATATTACACCTTTGAATCAATGGAGGATAATATAAAAATATTTCCAAAACAGAGAATGCTGTTTGCAAGAGATATCAATAGACACCATTCTTTATCCCTGAGTAATGGGCAAAATTGACATGTAATCATGTGTTTCTTTTTGTGCAATTTCAATGTATTTTTCTCCTCCTAGAATAACTTTGACTTCTTAGCCCAGGCTTTGTCCATGTGGGTTTATTTTAAATTCTTTCATGATAATGCTTTTCTTTGACATGTTTGCCTTTGTTCTGTATCTGAGTACCAGCAAGGCCTGTTCTCAAGATGGAAAAGACAGAAAAGTATTCTTTTTGCAGCACCTCTGAACAATTTCTGCAACTTTATCTATGAAGTCTTTGTAAATGGAACTGCTGCCTCGAAGAATAAATCCAGTGTGCATGTATAGGCATTCAAGTGGTATGGAGAGCATCTGTCCGAAAAATTATTCTCATTTATGTAGATTTGGAAAGGAATTTCTCATTTTTTTCCTATATGCAGAGATGTTCAAAATATCTTATCCTTGATATTGTTATTTAGTATCAAATACCTCATACCAAATAAAACCCGGATGTATTTTTGGTCACTGAGGAACAGCAGGTCCTGAAGGGTTTAAAATAGATGACATATGATACTAAGAATAGCCCAGTGCAACTTCGCCAACCTGAGAAACTATTCAAAGAGCAAATCAAAATGGAGGGCAGTTCTATACTCCATTCTTTCACTAACATTTATTTTGCCATTTTTGCTTTGTTTTGCTTCAAGCTTTTAATTAAGATTTCCTTGGCTTTGCTGACCCATTTCTATATTGTTAAAGGCAACAGAAAAGAAGCTGCCAGGATAGCAGAAGAGATCTATGGAATAGTCCCAGGTAAAGTAAAAATATGGACTCTTAACATTTAAATATTTATTTATTTGCCGCATTTTTGTAACTTGAGGATTTAAATCAGTGAGTTGCCATGAAATGAGGGATTTTTTGCTAAATGCATGGGTAAATGCTTTAACCTGAAGTGCCTCCCATTTCTGGGGTCTTTCCAGTGTCAGTATTTGTTGGCATGATTTAGGTGTGCAAAATATGAGACTCCATAATTATCCAGCTAGAAAGAGGACAACATTTGCTCAAGGCACTATGGTAAATAAAAATATTGTTCTCAGATGCAAGCTGTTCTTTATCAGTGGGTACAGATGATTTTACTAAATGTCCAGTTCTACTGCCAGAGAATATTTAGGAAAAAGTTTTAGCACAGTGATTTTCTGAAAGGAGATGCTAGGAGGATATAACTAATGACTTTATGAATCCGAGTCAAGAATCCTTGTTTTGTTAAACCAGATAATAAAAATGAATGCCGCTAAAATTGTTCTGAAAAATATACAACACCAGAATATATTGTATTTCATAGGTTATTTAGTAGGTGATGGTTTGGGGTTTTTTTTCCAAGAGATTTTAGTCCTTCACATCACTGCCATAATAATGAATAAGCATGTGTTTGCATTCCTGTTAATTCCACTAATGTAAATTGACTCAGTGTTTTCAATTTGCTGCTAATGAGGGCTTATTTTCCTAGCTGAAGATTCTTATCAGCGTTGTGACATCACACATTTCTATGTGACTCAGTCGTTGGGCACTTGCTGTGTGATTGTGCCATTGTGAACAGGCACAGGAACAGCATCAGAACACTGGTGCTGTGGGATGGCCACCCAAGGCAGGGAGATTAGGGGCTAACCAAGAGAAATACTGCAGCCAAGCATTTTTGACAAAACCTTTATGAAGCCTGTATATATACAGGCATGTCTTGGTTATGAATTTATTTTTATTCTCTAGAATATAATTCCAAACATTTATTACTGTCATTTTTTTCCAAGCACCTTTATGGAATCATAGTCTGTCACGTGGTGAGCAGCAGTTTTTCCTTCAAGCAGGTTCTTATTGAGGTGCCTTGAAATTCAGCAGGCCGTAACATCTCTTTATCTGCCAGTTGCCATTTGCAGAAAGCCATTAAGGATAATCTTACAAAATGTAAAGTCATGTGATGTTGTTGCTGGGGCACTGTATCACATTACAGCCAGAGCTTCAAGGCCTTGTCTCTCTGCAGTGAAGCAGCGCAGCAGCTGCAGGGCTGCACAGTCCATCTGTAGGCATTCAAAAAGAGCCCTTTCTTTCAGTCATGCCGCTCCCAGCTGAGAAAGGGAGGTGTGCCCTGTATGGGAACTATATTTGCCACACCTTTCAGGGAGGTAGGTTGTGGTGGCTGGCGTGGAGGTGAGCAGCAGTGGGTGTTGTCCTGGGGCTGTGTGTGCATACACATGTGCTGGAAGTGCCCTGGCAATGTGTGTGGGAACACGCGCTCGCACGCGTTGTAATCTGAGGGAAAGGTAAATGAGGCCCTGTAGCTCTGTTTGAGTAACTCCTGAATCTTCCTGCTGCATGAGGGCTCTGGGCTTTGTCACTTGCAATGTCTTACGACTTTCTGAACTGAGCTTGCCTGTTTCAGTCACCAGCATGATGAGAGGTGTGGGGTATTTGGGATGTTTTCAGGAAGATGCTTCTTGGTCCCTATTTGGTTCCTGTTTCCATTGCTTTGACTCGTGTCATTCAGAGCCTTGACATATATTGTGCCAGCTGGCACATGGAAAGACATGGTCCTTCCATGCCGGTTTCCTGCCTTAGGCGCCCAGGAAATGCTCCATAAATAAAAGGAAACAAAATGAATAACTATAGTTAAAACTGTATAGCTAAAGTGCATCCTGGTCCTTAGGTAACAAAAGGAGATTCTTTTGGCCAAGGGTAAAATCTCTGCTGTGTCCTTGGCCTCGAGTCCCCATGGATGTGTCTGTGCCTCTCATTGATTTCTCCCTGCCTTGGGTAGCATTTGGAATGGAGATAAATCACCCTTTTCATCCTCTCTAGTGTGCGGCATAGCTGAAAAAATTAAACAGGACAAGGGTTTCAAATACAGTGCCCATGGGCTTGCTGTACAACAGAGTATGAATGCAAACACTGGTATTGCTTCTGTCCTGTGGCACTGGAAATGCAGCTGGCCTTTGGAGAAATACTTACTACACACCATGTCACAGTATGGTTATAAATTTTAATATAGGACAAGTACATTTGCTCTCTACTTGAGTGGCAGGGATTTAACCTCAGCTGAAAGTTTATGCCTGCAGGTGGTAGCTAGGCTAAAGAATTATTTTTCTTGGCACATAAATAGATGAAGATAAGAAAAAGGGCAAGCAAGCCTACGTGAAGGAGTCTAAACAGTTCAGCATCTCAAAATTATTAAAGAAGAAAAGTAAAGCCTTCAGGTAGAATTTGTTTTTCCATGTATTTTCTAAAATATTTCAGTGAAGAGGATGATTAAACCTGTTACATGGTAGTGTGAGAGGGAGGATGTTATTTATGAAATTGTCAGTTCAGGAAATAAAACTGCCAAGGACATGCCAGACTTCATTTGATGGACAAGTCAACCCTGCTATGAGGCTCTTAACAAAATGTCAGGGAAGCTGGGATGCAATTTGTGACAAGAGCTCTTGAGGAAGGTGGAGGCTGATATGGTTTTGAGTAGGAGAATTGCAGGGTTCTGAGGTCTCCATGTGAAACCCAGCAGCACTAAACTCGTGATCTTTTCTGAAATATGTTTTTAGCTGTTCTTTTAAAAGTTCTGCCATGAAGCTTTTGTTTAGGTCTCTAAATCTTGAGAGCAGCCAGCGCTCTCAAGATTGCTGACCCCTCAGCTGCTCTGCTGAAATCAATTCATCAAACAGTCTCACTGCTGAGCCCACACTGATTTCATTTACGTGCATTTACGTGTGGCAGTGCTTCCCCTGTCCTCCCAGGATCTGCTTTTGCTGCATAGCTGAATTAGTTTCCATGCATCTGCTGTTTCAGGCAGCTGGGCAGACCGGTCCCCTCTTCATGATGCTGCCTTCCAGGGACGCCTCCTCTCTCTGAAAACCTTGATTGCACAGGTAAAAGCCCACAGGTAAAGAAAAGGCTGGGAAGCAGGGCGGTTTTACATGAATTGCTTTTGTGGGCTGGTGAACTGGTAATAGACTGCAACAGGGCATAAGAAATATGGAATAATATATCAGCACAAATGCCTCTGGGCATGGATTAGTTTGCTCAGTTAAGAAGCTGAGGACAAGCCTGGGACAAAGACTATCACAGCTTGCATTTTTCTATACAATAAACAATGATCCTTCTGCTCTTTCTTAATGATGAACCAGGCAACTAGGCTTGAATAGGGTCTGAGAATAGGGACAATAAATATATATATGTAGATTATTTAAAAAATCCCCAAACCAGTAAAAAGCTGTAAAAGTGCATTTTGCTGTTTTAAAGTCAATCTGAAACCCTCTGCTCCAAAAGGAACTGAGAGTTCAGGCAAAAGGAAGAGAGGAGGAGAGAATACATGAGAAGGAGAAGAAGCTGGATATGAAAAGAGATAGGTTATGGTTGTTTGTGCTCTGACAATCATCTTCTTTATCACCTTTGTTAAACTCAGTGTCCTCATTTATCAGGAATAGGTAGCTGTCCCCCTCTCCCTCTTGCCCCCACAGCACTGCAGGGAAATTAATACCCTGAGTGTAAAGCTTTCTATGTGGCTATCAGACTTTTTACAGTAAAGTCAAGGTAGTTTTTACCAGAGGACACAGCTCTAATGGACAGCATCCTCAAGGAGTGGAGCTGCCAGTGTGAAAGCCTCCTCTCCAGACATCTCTTGAGAAATAGCTGCAGCTAAAAAAAGATGCTGTTTACAGACGTTATTTGCCCTCCCATTTTCTGATCCCTCTTTCCTTCACCTGCTGACATAAAGTGATTTTTATGGAAAAGGAAGTGATGGAGGTTAGAGATGAAAAGAAAGAGGGTTTATTCATTTAGGGAGTTAATGGTTTTCTGACCGCTGTATCTCCATTTATGCTGACCTTACACCACTTGCTTTGTGGAGCACCTATTGTTGTGGTTATAACATTTAGTTAATCCACCCTTTCTCCTTTTCCTGAAGACATTTAATTTTGGGAGTAAAAGATGAAGGTCTTTGCTGATGAAAAGAGATCAAGGCAGCAATGTCTGTAGTGCCTGAATTGGAGCTGAGTCACCACAGATTGATAAATGTAGGGATGAAGTTGTGCATGGAGCAGCATAATCATTGCTCATTGCTTCAATATAGTTACGTCACTAGCCTGAAATGAAGTATGGGACTGTACTTGAGTATCTGTGGGACACTCAGAAGTCTCTACTGCAGCACCACAGCTTTCAAGAGAGCCACTGAGCCTCTGGGTGCACAGGGAATGCCTGCACATAGGGAGGCCATGTAGTGCTGGAGATTTAAAATGGCTCAAGAACGCCCCAACGCCTGTTTCATTGCCTGAAAAAAACAGTTTGATTTTTCATGTACATTGAAAACAAGGTTTATCATGAGAGACATTTGGCAGACAGCCATTATAAGATCTACAACTTATTTTCCATTTTGTTATGGAAGGAATTGCTGTTTTTCCCAAGATACAGTGCTTATTGTCTCACTTGATATGACTGAGGTTTTCTAGTTGAATATATATGTACATGTATATATGAATAATGATTGAGAATCGGTCTCCTTATTAGGAGTCTTTAGAAGCAATTAATCTTGAAGGAATATGCTGATCAAAAAGTATGAAATAACCATACAATTAAAAAATGGAATAATCTCTATTTTTTCAAATATACCACCACTGTAATGCATGAGAAATTTAACCAGAATTACTTTTACATTAGTAATATTTCCACTTGGTTGAAAAAGATTGTTTTCCAATCATATAATGCTTAGCCTGAAGTGTTTACAATGCTTTTAATACTCACGGCCTCAGGACTGCTCACATTTTGCTTCATGAGGTTGTTCCCAGGTACTCCTTTCTGCCCATTGCATTGGGTACTGTGTACCAAAAAGTGCATTGCTGCCATCTCGTGAGCTGCCCTGGCTATAGCACGTCAGGCAGACACCTACTGTGCTTCAAAATATGAGATCAGGTGGAAAATGGAGCTGCTTCCAGGCCTGTTCTCACACAGGGCTGTAAAATTCTAATTACCAGGAGATTTAGCTGCATCCAGAGGGAAACACGTGTGAAAACTGCTTTACGCTCTGTGAATATGTCTGGTTTGTCTTTGTGCAGGAATAGATATTGCAACTGTCAGTTAGGGAAATGCCTGAAATAAGGCATCTGTAAATCACTGTTCTTTCTTCCAGTGTAAAACATTACCTGGATAGTCAGATAAGAGGAACTGATTTGTGGGTGGGGTTGGACTCGTCTCTCTTAGAGGTTTACCAGGTACTTATTACCTCAGTGTGGTGAAACACACTTGGGTACCCCAAGTAGTGAATGAAAGAACATTCACAAATACAATTTGTCTGCCCTACTGGAAACAGCTGCTTTAGCATGGGATGCATCACGTCCTAGGGAATCCTGTTTCTCCCCACTGAAGGAGCTGCCAGCTCCAGCTGAGCTGCAGATACCTGTGCCAGAAGCATCCTCATTCAGGGAGATGAATCCCTCCAGTTGCAGCTCCTGCTGCAGGAGGTAATAGGGAAGGGAATGCCACCCCTGTAAGTTACAGAAATGTGATGTCTTTCCTGCAATTGACAGCACATTGTAAAGAGCTAGAAATACAAGGCACAGCTTGTAATTGCTCCCTCTTTAACCCCATCCCCAGCTGTGGTTTGTGGGGACAAGAACTGAATCACTGAGCAGCACCAACCCGAGCCGAGCCCTTTCCCTGGGCACACAGCACAGACATGGCTCTCCCTGCCCACAGCAGCCCTGCAGAGCCGTGGTTCAGGCAGGGCATCCCCCTCACACCCCTGGCCCCGCATTGCAGGGTTTCAACGTGAACCTGGTGACCACAGACCGTGTGTCAGCTCTCCATGAAGCTTGCCTGGGGGGCCACGTCGCCTGCGCCAAGGTGCTGCTGGAAAACGGAGCCCAGGTGAGTCCTGGGGGTGCCCCTGGAGACACGGGCACCTGGGGATGGATGCTCAGCATTGATGGGGATGGTGGACGTGCTGTCCATGTGGCAGGGCCAAGATGCAGGTGGACATCTCAGGCAGAAGTGTAGAAAAACATAACAGCGTTCTGTTTCCCTGGGTGCTGGATTTGTCTCCCCCCTGTATCATACCATTATTCTCTTTTGTTTTCCTTTTTGTGTGTGAAGCATAGTCACGTTTGATGGAAAATGAATTAAAGATTCTAAGTGAAATAACCTTGAAGAAAGTAACTCACACCTTCACCCTCCCCCTCTCCCTCAGCAATGATCCTTGGAATTACATCTGGTTTTCTATGGGAAGGGTTGGGAGTCTCATGTAAGTAAAAATGGATGTGCTTGAAGCAATGAAACATTTTATCTGCTAATAAAATAACAATTCCCACAGCTGGACCTAAGGCAGAGTACATGTTCACAACAGAGATTAAGGAATGGATGAAATATGTAAGAATATTTTTATGTCAGCTGAGTTTTCAAGTAAAATTTATATGGCAAGAAACCAAGCAGCACCAAAACAGTCAAGAGACCTCCAGTGCTGCCAGCAGCTCCTGCCACACCTGCCTGATGACACTGGGAGGAGGTGAGGGCAGTGGAAATCTTAGAAATTGGCATGTGCTTGCATAATCCATTGCTCTTCTATAACGTGCCACAGAGTTAAAGACATGCAGATTTGCTTCACAAATTGGCCCCGAGGGCTACGTAGTTAAACATAGCATAAACAGGGATACAGTGTGATTCTTAGGGTGTCCTGAGCAAGGCCAGGAGTTGGACTCGCTGATCCCAATGGGTCCCTTCCAACTCAGCATGTTCTGTGACTGTGATCTACAGCTCTGCTGTCCCAATGGAGAAGGGCAATAGTGGTTCTTGCCAGGTCTTTGCATCAGAAGTCGGGGAAGAAAATTTCTGTCTTGCATAGACACACATGTAGATGAACTCCTTCAAGCTCCTTTCTGTTTGGGATTGTGTTTCTATGATTTTTTTTAATTTTTTTTTCCAGAAATGTGTTTTTAAGTGAAAGTATTAAACAGAAAGTAAATGTTCTCATTTAAAAAGCAAAGCCATTTTCATTGAGGGTGCTCTACCTTGAGGCTAGTGCAAGCTAAACAATCTTGAAGATACTCAACTTCTTCCCATTAAAAAAATGGAATAAAAAAATTGCATTTTTTAGCAGCTCTCACAGGAGCATCTATAGCAGACAGAGTTTCTGCCTTATGGCACTATCTGGGAAAGAGGGCAGATATCAAAGGAGAATGTTATATATGTTATGTCACAACATATAAGTCAGAAATAAATAATAAAAATAATAATAAAAAATAATTAAACAAAGTAAAGTAAATAAAATAATTCCTACAATTACACACGGCAGGAGTCTCACTCTGGTGGCCCTCTGGTGTGCACAGGAGGTGTGTTGCAAGGGCACTCCTCCTAAACTGGGTCTTCCTGGGTGTGCCCTGCCTCTGCAGGTCAATGCAGCCACCATCGACGGCATCACCCCCCTGTTCAACGCCTGCTGCAGCGGCAGCGCAGCCTGTGTCAGCGTGCTGCTGGAGTTCGGGGCCAAGGCGCAGCTCGGGAGCCACCTGCCCTCACCCATCCACGAAGCAGTCAAGAGAGGTAATGTTCTGGGTGTGAGGGGTGCAAGGGAGGCCAAAAATAATGACGTGACAAATGTGTCTTTTGTTGGTGACTAAGAATTTAAAAAAATAAATGATTCCGTATCAGTGCAGATAAACAGGCTTGGCTTTGTCACAGCTCTCGTGCCTCACAGTGGTATCTGGGTGTGTTCTGCTCTGCAGCAATTCAGGGACAGCTCTTCCCTCCGCAGGTCACAGGGAGTGCATGGAGACCCTTCTGGCACATGAGGTTGACATTGACCAAGAAGACCCTCAGCATGGGACCCCTCTCTACATGGCCTGCACCTACCAGAGAACAGAATGTGTCAAGAAGCTTTTGGAGCTAGGTACACCTGGAGAAGGGGCCAGGGGAGAGCTATGGTGCTGTCAGCCAATGCCACTGGTCTCTCTGAGCTGCCTCTCTACTTGATACATCATGGGTCACTTCCACAAGAGTTGTTCGGGAGCCTGACTCTGTCAGACTTATTTGAGGCTATTAAAAATTTCCCCTGTGTTGATAAAGAAATGATGGTTTCCTAAGTGAAAAGCCTTCTTAATTACAGACATGTAATGAGGCTGTCTGAATGTGAAAAGGGAATTCTTTTAGTATTCTAGAATGATAACAGGAAGCACAGAAAATGCTGGCCAGTATTACTGACCAAAATCAACTCTTGCTTAACAGAGCAGTTTATCAGAACCATTAAGTTCACCTCCTCCTCAGTGGATGATGAGGGCAGCAGTAAAGCTGCTTGAAAGAATAATCACTGCAGGTCCAGGCACAGGCTATGAACTAGCACAAATTTTTGCTGTCAGTGTGTATTAGCTGACTTACACCTGCTCACAGTGTGGCCCTGCTGTGCCCAGCCAGCCTGGGGCAAGCATTTTGCTTGCTGTGCTTCCAGAATTATTACAATGAGGTACCTAAAGGTTTCGGGCTTTTTTCCCCCTGGCAATTAAATTAACATAATCCATGTTAGATTTTATGCCATTGACAACTTTAAAAGAGCATTTAGGAGGCTTTGAACATGTACCTGGGAAGGTCAAGCTGCCCAATTCTGGGCATTGTAGATGAGGTTTGGTGGCCCAGAGCACTCTTACAGAGCAGGGGTTTGACCTGATGAGCTTTTGCACAGCTGCTGTTGAGAGCTGGGGGAGGTCCTGTGTGCCCTCCATCCCCTCCATTCACTGAGGCTATCAGTGGGAACCAGCCTGTGGGATGCAGGTTCAGACAGTCCCTGCTGCCTACCAGACCTAACCACGGGCTCTCGTTCACCCAAGGAGCCAATGTGAACATGGGGAAGCGATTGGACACCCCCCTGCATGCAGCAGCGAGGAAACCCAGCGTGGAGATTGTTGTCCTGCTGACAGACTATGGTGCTAACCCAAAATGCAGAAATGCTGACCTCAAATGTGCCCTGGATCTTGCTACACCCCACAGCAAAGTGGAGCAGGCGCTTCTGCTTCGGGAAGGTAATCATTTCCTTTCTTCTCCTTTTCTAAGTAAAGCAGCATTTATATCCTTTACCTGAGTAGATTTTCTTAACTGCTTTTATAAGTAATGCTCTATATAAATTCTCTTGCTTTCTCTGCTGCCTTCAAACCTCCAACACATGAAACAGAAATCTGTTTTGTTGCTAGATCTGCCACCTGGTGCTACGGTTTTAGGAGATAAATTAGTCAGTTATTCTGTGCTTTGTTTTCCTGTCAAATCAGGAAAATCATACATATTTACCTAGTGGGAATCCTAGGGTTAAAAACTACCATGCAAGTTTATTGATAGATAATATTTTAGCACCACCATCCAGTGTTCAGCTTTGCACCATGGCTCAATGAGTGTCCTCGGTTGCCAGGAGAAAGCAGAGCTCTTTGCCAGGTGACTCTTCAGCTTCACAGCTCCTCCATGTGGTTTATGGGGCTGCAATCCCAGCACAGACCAGCACTTTGCTGTTTACCTCCAGGCTTCCTGCAAGTAATTATCTTTCCAGTTTACTGGAAGAAACCTCTGAGCAGAAATGAATCAGTGCAGTGTTCTCTTGTGCAGTTTTCACCTGCACAACATTTGGCCAGAACTTGATGCATCCTAGAGCAATATCTCTGTGCTATGGGCTTGCTGACTGAGTTCCCCCCTCCTCTGATCTCCATATTTCCCAGCTCACTGGTACCCTGTTAGTTTGTCTGTGTCCCTCTGAGGCTCTTCTGGCTCAGAGGGTGAATGGTGCTCGGTCCATGCCAGGCAGCCTCCCACCTTCCTGAGCCTGCTCACAACCCACCACAGGCCAGAGCATGATGTGCACAAAAAGCCCAGTTCCAAACAGCTCTTGCACGGTGAATTAATAAATGTAGGTAAATTAATCAATGTCAGTGTTGCACACAGGCTTTGTGCTGAGCCTCTGAACACAGGTGGGCTTTATGGAGGAAATGAAATATTGGCTTAATATCCTTTTGTCCTGCTCCCTTTCTCTCTGACTTCATGCAGAGCTTTAATTTGTCATGTCTAAAACCTTCTGAGAGGAATTTTGTTTGAGTGCTTCTCACCTTGTGTGACTTCTGTCCCCATACCTGAGTTGCCCAGGGCTCAGTGGCAGACTGTGGGAGCAAAAGCAGAGCTGCCAAGTTCTGCTACCATTGCCCATGAATCGGAGTTCGTGTAGACAAAGAAATATCCTAATATTAATAATTTGCTCTTCCCAAACTTTCCTTTTCACTCTCAGCTTGTCACCCTCTTCTCCCTTACAGTCAGAAAGGCTCTAAAGGCAAATCAATTCCTGCTGACTATTTGTTTTTCAAGCATGACGTTTCCTCAGTTTCCTCACCTTTGCTCCCACTTTGAGATATTTTGCTATGCTTAACATGCAACTACTCTTTTCCCCTACATCAGTGTTTTCTGAGGTCCTTCTGTTTGAAATAAGTACCTCAGGCTAGAGTTTCTCTATCCCTAACTTCTCCACGGAGGTTATTTAGGTGGGTTCCTTTAATTGCTCCTCCCATTAGCTATAAAGTGATGTGAAATATAAAATGTGTCTGTTTTCCTAAGGACTTTAGGAGATGGTAGTTTCTTCCTTCCCTTCCAGAGACAGTAGTGCAAATGTACTTTTTTATATATCCCATATTTTTCTATTAATTTCTTCTCAGAAGGGATATTATCAGCCTGTTTAAGCTCCTAAAATTTCCTGTACAGATTATGAAGTTTACCTGTAAGACACAAAGACAGGCCTTTAAGCCCACATCTCTACCTATTAATTGTCAAACTCTGCTGTGATTGCTACTGCTTGGACAGAAACTGGAGTGGGAGGGCAAGAGAGGGTTCAAAAACTGAGCACCTCTGGGGAGCTGTAAAGGTTGCACCTGGAGCAGCTGTAGCAAGAGAAAAGTGAAGGGGAGGCAGTGATACATTCACTAGCAGGGTGCATTTGCATTTGTAGACTTGTAGTCAGAGAAGCAATGGAGCCTCATGTCCAGTGGGTTTGTGCCTGGCATGCCCCTCACCTGATCTGTGGTGGGGACAGCTCCTGGTAACCGTGGGGAAAACACCAGGGCAGCACCCCTGTGGGCAGCACCCCTGTGGGCAGCACCCCTGTGGGCAGCTCCCCTGTGGGCAGCTCCCCTGTGGGCAGCACCCCTGTGGGCAGCCACTGCCCAGGATGAGTCCTCTGACAGCTTTCCAACCACTCGACCCTCTGATGCTTAACAAGGGTTCTCACATACAGCAAGGGAATGGCAAGAAGGCTTCTCATCTTCTCCTCTTGGTTTTTTGTTGTTCTTTCTTTTTTTTTTTTTTTTTTAATCCTCAATGCCTTTTTGAAAAAAATTGAATACTTTGTGTCTTTGAGACCTTTCATCAAAAGTTTTCCCTTCAGTCAGACTTAGCTAAAATTAGATGACACAGTAAGAAATGTTATGAGGAGCATTGGTAGGCAGACTGACAAACATAAATATTCTGAGACTGTGGTCATGTAAAAATGCTAAGTTGCGGTTACTACTTGTGCAGGTACCTGCTGAGACACCAGTAGCTGGAAAAAGCATGTTCTATATATATGAACAATTAACTGTACTTATCCCTTATCTTTATCTTCACAAAACTGCTGGGGGCTGTCTTATATCCTGAGCAAGGGCTGTGCATTCCAGAACTCTCCCTCCAGTGCAGACAGTTTTTGGTATTTTACGTGTTTGCTCAAGAAAAGATGCCAAACAACCTAGCTGTGGATACAAAAAAAGGTGTTTAGTGTTCCCAGTTTTCAAATTGCTGAACCAACTCTGACAACACAACTGAAGCATGAACAATAATGTATCTAACTCTCCCTGACTTCAGCAAGTCATTTCGAGATAACACAGCCAGAAAGAGAGCTGCAGAAGCCCAAGAACTAGATACAGTAGTTTTATATGCTAGTAAAGCATATGTATTTTATTTAAATATTTGCATAATTGTTAATCCTAAAAAACATGTGTAAATATGTCTATTTAAATGTGCTTTTATAATTAAAAGAGGTAAGTGTAGGAAAAGGGAATACAGGTGATCTTGTCTCTGATAAGTACCAGCTGTGTTTATTACCCAGTACAGCCTCTCCTCTTATGAGTCACAGCGATAGCCAATAAAGAAAAGTGTAATAAAAAGGAGTAGGTTGGGTGGTCAAGGGATCATCATGGAGGATCATGAAGAAGGATCCTGGGAAGACAGAATCACTGCAGTGAGGTCAGTCTGGGTCTGCAGTTAGAGCCTGTTGTTGGAACCTGCAGTCACAGTCTAGCTGGGTAAAAGCCTGCAGTCAGAGTCTTCAAACTGATACATGCAGAGTTTAGCAGGAAATAACCAGCAGTCAGAGGCTGCAAGGTAAACCTGCAGTAGGAGCTTGCTACAGCCAGAGTCAGCAAATAGATGGAGTCAGGATGGCTGAGCTGTAAAGAGGAATAAACCAGGACCCTTTTCACGCTGTGATAAATAAGAAGTCTGTCTCTTGGCTCATTTCTACCTTCTAACAAGAGGGCTGCTGCAACAATTACATAGTGCTTGGTTGAGTTGCAAATCTCGCTGGTGTCTGTTGCTTTGAGTCATGCTGGTGGTGTATTTGAGGGTGCTTATTCTGGCCTTTTATCTCTCCCCTCCAGGTCCTGCCAGCCTTGCCCAGCTGTGCAGGTTGTGTATCAGAAGGCAGCTGGGTCGGTCATGCCTGTACACAGCCCACAAGCTGCACCTGCCTGAGCCACTTGAGAACTTCCTCCTGTATCGATAACTCTGTGACTGCCTTTAGACTGGAAAAGAAAGAGGAGCAAATGGTTGTTTACTCCCAGACTATTTTATCAAAGAAAAAAAATCAATGGCATCATTTACCGTCTTCTGTGGCTACCAAACGTTACCTGCTGTGTGACAGTGAAAATTGAAAACATCTTTTCACAGGCAGTGAATGGTATTATGGATACAGTTCCCTTACAATCTATTGCCACATCGACTTGCACCAGCCTGACAAGTTCTAGTACATAAACATCTCACTTGACACATTTATAGACGCATAGGCACAAGTCCACTCACCCACACACACACACAGATGTCCCCTGCATTTAGGGCTATATGTATTTGTACAGTATCTGTGCATCTTCTTCCCTTTGCCCATCCAATCTCAATGTCAAAATCAAGGCAGTGGATGTTTTTCGTCCATTAGTGTGGGAAAATGAAAGCTTTCAGTGATGAACATCAGACATATACAATATACTGCACATCTTTTATCAGATTTGATTTTGCACCCTTTCATCTCCTTCCTATTGTCTACTGGAGCCCTACCAATTTCCAGTGGTCTCTGGCTGTCCAGCCACTGTGCTCATCCCTGTGCACAGCTATCCCCAATGCTAACACATCTCGTCCTTGGAGGTACAAGCAATGTTATGAAAGCAGGTGCAGGGATTTTGAGTAAACCCACAAAAATGTGTGAAAGCCTTAAAAAACCCTTCCATCTCTTCTAGAAAAAAATCCCTCCAAAGTTATATCACCTGAGATCTGGCTGTATTCATTACATGAGCATTTTTTCATAGCTTAATTCCATGACAGAACTGCAAATGTTTTTATAGGCATAGTAGGTAATATTTTAATGTCCATCCTTTGCAAGGTTTAAAAAAGCAAAGGAAGGAGTTCTTTTTTTTTGGCTTTGCATGGCTGACATTTCTCAAAGTAAGTCCTTGGACTCTGGAGCTGGACAAAAGCAGGACAACTAAAGATAACTGTGCATCATCCAAACGTTGTCCATTTGGGATTGGAGTGTTAATGGATAAGTGTTGGATTTTCCTCACTAGGCATGGTTTGCAGGCTTGTCTGCTCCCTCATCCCCTATTCTTGAGGCTTTAATTACTCCCTAGAGGAAAGGATTTTTAGAATGCTATAATTGTAATGCATTGTGATACTAGTTTAAAAATGTGAGGATTAGTAGTACCTCTGAGTTGAGAAATGCGGTATACAGTGACATTTACAGTGCCTGTTTGGCTTTGTAAAGGTTTGTTTAATTTTCCTGGGGAGGTTCTTCTGGGGGGTGAAACATTTCTTCAGAGCAAAGTTTTGGTAAACTTCTACCGTGAGACAGGCAATGGTGTTTCACTAGTTGTAGTAAAATGGGAAGCAGAATTAAATTAGTCTGTCTCCATTTTGCTCAGCTTCATAGGTCCCAGAGGCTGCTGACACATTTTCAGGCTGTCAAATGTAGTGGTTTCTTTATGAGTTAGGCATCCTGGTACCAACTTTCACTGCCCACACATCTTAAGTCAGAGGGAATTGGCTTCCTGGAGCCTGATACAGGACTGGCTTCCAGCATCATTCAAGCTCCTGTCCCTGCCCCAGCAGCAGCAGTCTCTCGTTCAATGTTAATCCCTTAATGTCACCGTGACAGTTTGTCCGAGACAAAGGTCTAATGTTTCCCATACTTCTTGATGATTAATTCAGCACAAGCAAGATAAATTGAGCTCTCAGCAGCTCATGAGACTGGACCTTCAGCATTACAGCCAAAATTGGAAGCAGTTTTAGGCCTGTGTTTGCACGTATTGAATGTTATCTGATGGCAAGAGCTATTGTCCATTCAGTTGTCAGTGACATCAATGACCTTGTACCGTATAACACATCATGAATCTCAGAGATTTGAACACTAAATTCTCAAGAGCCTTTGAAAATCAAATACTATCAAGACAGAAATGTCTATATTAATCTGATGTCAGCAGATCTCTCTCAGTTCTATCTTCACTGCAAACTCACCTGCTCTGCTGATAAGGTGGCAGTGAAAATACCATCTGCTCTCTAAATAGAGACAGAGCCTCAGCTGTGTGAGCTGTCAGATTTGCACTGCAGTCAAGGGACTAAGGCAGTTCATGGGATTTATTTCAGAATGTGTAACACTGAATTGATTTCCTGCTGCGATCATCAATGAAAGCAGTATTTCACTTGCATAGGATTTTGAATTGAAAAAATGTATCTCCATTAAGAAAATGCAAAGTCTATTCAGCCTGTCAGAAAGTTTTATCTCAAGAAACAGGAGAAGGTGCCCTATATTTATTCCTGATATTAGCTTCCCATCAAAAAATCACCTTACCTTTCCTTGTTTCTGCAGACATCATTGTCTCTGAAATTCTCTATATCAGAAAGTCTGACAGCCTTAATAAATCAGAAGTTCAGGAGTCCTGAGACTAAGAAATTTCATTAGAAACTTGACCTAGACTTTCTTGCTCTTACCTCAAAATATGAATTACCCCTTTAATTCTCACTGACTGTGCTTTGTGTCATAACAATGCATGGAAATAGCTGTGACAGGTATTTATTTATTTATTTTTATTTCAAAAATGCTATCTCATGTGAAGATAAGGAAAGACAGGGACAATTTCCATGAGGCTATTGAGCCTTGGTGATCTTTCAAAATGAGTTTGGAAAACATCTGTCAGCTGCTTTTCTGAAGGTAGTAGAAATGAAACTAACTTTACAAGGTCTCCTTTCTTTAAAACAAGTGGTGTCTTCTCTGTCATTCTATGATCATTGACCGAAATCAGTTGTTTGGGTAAGGTATGGTTTTCCTGGGGATACAGGAAAATCATGTGCTGCAATCCCATTGCTATGCAGTGCTCCCTCAGTCCCTTGCCCAAAACGTGGCTCCACAGGTTTCCCTGCAACTTGAGAATAGTTTTGCTCAGAGTTTTCTCTGCAAGCATTCTGGCCAATGGGCCACGTCCTCTGGGACACACAACAGTGAGTATAAACAGGCTGACACATTTGGGAGGGCTTAACAAACAATGTTTCCTAAGGTAGCCAGGAAAGGAAGTTTATTCTGATTTGGCCCCAAAAAGATCTGTTTTGATCTCCTGACCAGCCTGCTGGGTTCAAGGTGAGCTCTGCTCCTATGCTGCAACTCTGCTATTGGCATTTAACAATCCTCCATCCTCTCTAGGACTCAACATTTTTTACCAGTCCCTAAATTTCTGTCTGTCCAGTTGAATCTGTCATTCAGAGAGTGAAATTAAAAAGTGTAGGGAAATGCTAGACTACTGAAACTTGTTGTTATACTGTAGGAGCTGCAATTCCCCTCATCTGCCTTGAGGTGCCAATACCCACCTTCCCAGGCAGATGCAGGCTGTGAGGGAGGCTGTCTGTCTGTCCACCTGTCTCCTTTTGTGATGGGACATGCCTGTGCCACTTTGGGCAGTGGGGTGGGAGGATCATCTCCTTTTGACTCTGTCTTCCCCATGGAACCTGAGCCTGGCCAACATCCTCCTCAAGGCATTTAGATTTCTTCTCTCTACACATGCTAGAAATAAATGTTGTGTTTATGCAAACCCCTGCCAAGGGGGTCAGTGTCCCCTCAGTGCCACTCCCTGCCCTCCACTTGCTGCCTACTCTGCAGGACAGGAGGCACAGGAGCTGCCCAGCACCCTTCTGTCCCAAGCCTGACTTTCTCCTGAAGCACAGCTCTGCTTTAACACCCTTCAGTCTTTATTGGATTGAAACAACTGGTGATGTGTCCCAGCATGGCATTAGGGCAAGTCTGATAACAAAAATTAAATACATTCACTGACTCTCAGCTGAAAAATCTGTCCGACCTGTATCCTGGGGTGATGGTTCCTGATGCCTTTGGGTAATTTTTCTTTTTCAGAAATTAGCATTTCCCACATGCCAATTGCTCCTCACTGATTTTTTTTGTTTGTTTTGCTGTTTTGTTTGTTTGTTTTTTAATGTTCTGCGTGAGATGTATATTATATTATTGTCAAATACAGATTATTCCACACAGAACTTCTACCTAATTTGATTTTTATTTCTTAAGAATGCCTTTATTCTTAAATTTTATACTATTTGTAGAAACTCACAATGCACATCACAACCAAATGAAAAATTGTGTCAGGTTTAAAATTGAAAAATCTTCAATAAAGGGTATGAGGAGTTGCAGAATAAAGCATAATCTGCAAATTCAGTCAAGAACAACATCTGGAAGAGGGGAGACAGACGAATCAGCACAGCATGTTATACCTGCAGGGCTATGATCTCATTGTCATCATGGAGATGTGGTGGGATGCTGGAATGGAAGGATACAAGGTTTTTGGAATGGGCAGGCAGAGGAGACACAGAGGAGGTGCCTCCCTCTCTGTCAATGACCAGCTGGAATGCATGGATCTCTGCCTGGGTGGATGAGGATCTGACTGAGATCTTTGGGGTCAGTATTAAAGGGAGGATAGGGATGCTACAGTGGGGTCTGCAACAGGCCACCTAACCAGGAAGACTGAATGGAAGAGGCCCTTACAGACAGCCCTGGTCCTCGTGGGGAATTTGTACTACCCCAGAATTTGCTGGATGGATGAGACAGTGGGGCACAGGCAAAGCAGGAAGTTCCTGGAATGCATTAATTATAACTTCCTTCTCCAAGTGACAGAGGTGCCAATGAGGAGAGGGGCTGTGCTGAACTTTGTTCTGCCCAACAAGGAGATGCTGGTGGGGAACGTGAAGCTCAAGGGAAGCCTTGGCTGCAGTAACCAAGGAATGGTGGAGTTCCTTAGGGCACCTGGAAATGTTGAAGGCCAGACTGGATGGAGCTTTGAGCAACCTGGTCTAATGGAAGATTTCCCTGGCTATGGCAAGAAGTCTGGAACTAGATGATCTTTAGGGTGTCTTGCAACCCAAACAGTTCCGTGAGTTTTCAGCATCTTGCCATATTTTTTAGCTGTTTGTTACCAGGGACTTGCTAGCAGTATACTTTTGTGGTGAATGGTTCATTTTTTGCCAGGTCTACCTGCTGGCTATAGACATTAACATGCCCTAACAGAGTAGAAATTAGGCAGATTAGGATGGGAAGGAGATTTAGAGATTTCCAGAGAAAACTTGTTCTAACTTCTATTTTTTGTCCTAGGAAGGTAAGTGAAATGTGGGAGTTTTTGTCTGAGGGAGAGAAGAATTAAAGACTCCACAGACTTATTCATTTTATGTTGCCCATATAATTCTCCAGCAGCTTCACAAACATGATTCCAAATTATCTCTTTTTTTTGGGAGGGGGGAAGGTGGAGAGGGAAGGGGTATTATTCTCTGCACTTTTCTTGCACTAGATGCTGACTAAATATCTATTTTACTCTGGTCACAATGAATAAATTGTTATGGGCAGTGAAGTAGCCCTGAATTTCTTGGAAGGCTGGTTTACCAATCCCCACGAGGGTGATAGGGTTTACTAAGAGTCGAAACAAGGCATAAAGAGTGTACTCATCAAACTGTGTAGAAACTAGTGTTCCCTTTTCATTCTGTGTCTATCAAAGTGTAAGCAAGCTGAAATGATCTTAAGGACATTGGCCCAGAAGGTCATCCTTTGCATATTACTTTTATCTCATTATCCTACAGGGAGATGTTTGCTCTTAACTGTTTCAGAGGGTGAGTTCCTGCTGCCTGGAGCCTGATGTGTATAAAAATACTTTGGCTTTGTCCCAGCAGCTTTGTGCCTTTCATTACTGAGTACCTGTTGAAGACCACTTATCCTCAAATATCCCAGAGTAGTTCCTAATTAATGAATGTGGTAATTTTCTTTGCTATTTGTACATTCAGGGTCACTACAGATTTACAGCAAGACATATATATTAAACATGGCATCCTAAATAATTACAGTGACTGAGGAACACCATTTTTGGGTTGGGAATTTCCAAGACTTCAGTGAAAACTTTCCTCTAAATCAATGCCAACAACTAAAAGTAATCCCAGCTTGTTTCCACAGACAGGTTCCTACAGGCTGTTGGTGTAGAGAGGGCAAGATATTTCTCCCTGAGCTGACACTGCTTTTTTTCTCAAAGTTTTCCAGTTTTACCCCCAAAATGCTCCCTTCCCCCTCACTGTGGGCAGCCACTGTTGCAGGGCACCACAGCTGCTCTGCTGGGTGTCTGGCAGGATGGCACCTCATTTGATATTTATGAAAATCTTTGAGCTGAAATTATTTACTCTGCAGAAAATGTCCCTGTCTGCTATTTATCCATTGTAAATGGCTGAGAAATACCTGGGCTTTTCAAGCTTGCAGCAGCTTGGGAAAAAAGACGATTTTGCCACTGACCATTAAGTTACTCATTAGGGTTTTGTTGGGTTACTTTGGTTTGGTTTGGCTTTTTTGTTTGTTTGGTTTGGGTTTTTTTGCTTGTTTTGTTTTGTTTTTGTTTTGTTTTGTGTTAATGTCTCAAGCACGTGAACAAAAAGGCTCATCCTGGGTATTTGAACAGACAATTCTCTTTGCTGGTACAACTCTCTAACAAACTTTGTCATCAGACAAAATGGTAAGTTGAGTGAGGGCCTTGTTCCAGATCTTCAGATGCCTGCCCCAATGCTGTCACAAGAACAGGTGATGAGAAAACAATACCCACCTTTTCAAGCTGCAGGATGAGTTAGAGAGCTTTTGGTTTTGTGGTCTGCATGTGCAGACAGCTCCCAGGTTGCTCTGAAGAGGGCAGGTGTGTGGAGAGCTGCCCCCCAAGCAGTCTGAGGAATGTGTGGGCTCTGAGGCTGCAGGAGCAGAAGGATCTGGCCCTCACTGCCTCCCTGCAAGCCCAGCCAGGGCAAGGGCTGGCTGCAGCCCCTTCCCTGCCCACTGATCCATTCTAGGGGAGGCCAGAATGCCATAGCCCCCTCAGGTGCATCACCTCCTGAGAGCTGCCCACAGCCTCTCAGAAATGGCTCATAAAAATAGCAAGACACCATGACTGGAGGTGTTTGGAAAGCAAAAGGTTTTAATAAAGATGAAAATAACAAACTACACAAAACAAAAGTGAAATAAGCTGTGCAAGGTGCAGGGAGGATCCTTGCACTTGCTGTCACCCCCTGAAAATGCACAGAGTCTCTGTGCTCTCCTTTAAGTATGCAATGATCTGGGAGGGGTTTTTGGCATGCTGCCCAAAAGAAACAGCTGCAGGTCTTGAGGTACAGCTCAAGGATCCAACAGGTGCTTTTGTCCTGGCACAAGGCCAGTTATGGTGAGAAGAGCATCAACGTTTCTGGTTGTTTGCCTTATAAGTGAAACAAAGAATGAACCCCAAATCTTGTCCTAATATGGGAACACCTGCTAAGGCAGAGGTGCATTGCTACAGCCAGCACCCATCAAAGGGCTGTTGGGGTCCTAGGGAGGCTCTGTCACTCCTGGTTTGGGACACGGAGGATGATGCTGGGAGCTGATGTGGAAGGGCCCACAGCAGGAGAGGGGCAGCCTTGGGGGAGGTTGTCTGCAGCCTGCTGTGCACCAGGGATGTGCCACAGCTCAAGGGGAGGGTCAGGCAGCCTGCACACATTACCATCTTTGTGCCTCAGGTAAGCCCTGTACATCAGTTTCCAGAGGAGGTTTTCCTTCTGCAGCAACAACAGGTATTCAGATGAATGGCCAAGCTGGATAGAGTACTAAGACAAAACTTGTATACTTGTCACTGTGCTCAGCTTATAATGCTTTAGGGAGGGAAAGTCTTATTTTTACAACATCAGCATTGTGAATCAGCATCCGTTGGCTGTTTCAGAGGATTTCCAGCCTCATGCAAAACAAAAGCCAAGCTGTGCTCAGGGACAGCAAAGGAAACTTCTACCAAGGCACACTACTGCTGTAGTTGGCTGCTTACTGCAGTCCCAACTTTGCATTTTCAACACAGAAAATGCAGATAGCTCCTGGTCCAAGCAGCTAATCTGTCCAACACCAGGAGAGTGGATTTCTTAGAACTGAAAATAATGTTTGGAACAGTTCACATCCTATGGGCTTGACTATTCTACACACCCTCTTCTCCAGTGCACCAAATGACATCTTCCAGGAGCAGGGCAGGGGGACAAGTATATTGTTCAGGGGAGCTGAGTAATTTCACCAGCTTAGTAATATGCTAAAAGTGCTTACCAAAAGAAAGTGGGAGCACCTGCTGTGCCTGGGATGCTGGGAGGAACAGACCCAGAGGCAGGGTCTGGGGACATTTTCTCTGGCTGCCATTACTGCTCAAGCAGTTGAGCAGGCAGTGTTGCTTTCTGCAGTCCATTTTTAGGAGCCACTGGAAGTTCCAGTTCTGGACAAGGGTTTAGGAGATCATGGGGTAACTTTTGTGTAATCCACCAATTGCATTTTGTAGAAGTGATAAGGTGTTGGCAGCTCTCCCTAAGGGGAGCTCCTGGGAGGCTGTGTTGTGAGAACAGCTGGAATGTGCTGGCTGTTCCCATCACGTGCAGAAGGGTGAAAGATGTGCCACACGAAGGAAATTTCTGGAGGTGAGCTCCAAGGTCTGGAAAGCAGCCTGTGAGTGTGGGTGGAAGAACTCATTGAAATGTAATGTGCCATAAGCAGTGAACATCCAGCCCCAGGGAAACTGGGGAAGAGAAGCACGAGGGCAGAAGAGACTCTTCATTAGATACCTCCATCCCATGACCCTTTTTTCACCGTTCCATCTGCCTTTCCAATACTCCTCAGCTGTTACTGCCATTGGCTCCTGGTACTGATAAGCAGTGGGAAGAGACAGAAACTAGGGAAAGGCATGGAAAGTTGCTTTGTTTGGGAAGACCCACCATGCAGGGAACACACTCTGTGTGGGACGTGCCATGGTAGTGCTGCTTAGCAGGGCCAACCCAGATGGCCTCTGTGGCTCTGAGATTGTTTCTGCTACATTTTGGATTTCTCCACACTGGTTTAACCATTGGGATTAGTGGATAACGCTATTTTGTTTTTTTTTATGAAAAGTTTCTGAAAAATTAACATCTTTGAGGAAGTAATTTTGCTTTCTTCAGAAATGGCTATTTTACACTGGAAAGTTTGGGAATCAAAATGATTTGCCAGCAAACCAAAGAATTCCCACTGTTTTTCAAAACTAATAATGAAAAGTTAGTAAAGGGGAAAAAAGAAATTGAAATCTGCTCTATGTCTGGATTTGGGTTTCACTTAAAAGTTGGTATTGGACAAAACTACCTTACAGTTTGCCAGATGCTGACAGACTGTGCTGAAAAACCACCACAGCTCTCAAGGACTGGGTTGACACTTCTGCTGTTGTTACATCTACTGTCTGCTTGCTAGTGTGCACTTGTCACATGAGATATTTCACCACACTATTCACCTGGAAGTGTGGGCAAATGGTGATTGCAGCCCACAAGAGAGGACAAAAGCATCCCAGGAATGATGGAAATCACAATGATTTGGAAAACAACAACAACAAAAAACCAAACCACCAAAATCCAACCCAAATTTAAACCCACCAACTTTCAGATTTAAATTCTTTTTTCCTGAGCAGGAGTACATTCATATGTTTTAAATCCAGTTCAGAAAGCAATGTCAAGATATATTTTGTAACATATGAAGATGCTTACACAGGTGTTCACTGAGAGACCACTGGCATCAGGTGGTGAAAAATGCTTTGTTGTTGCTTTTCTCTCTGTGGGAGAATACCCCTAATCCCCTTCTTGCCACAATGAAAATACAATAACCTTGTTTGCAAGCTCTCATGCAAAGTTTGTCCTGCTCCCTGGGAAATCTTGGTGCTTCTGCACATCTGCAATGAATTAAAGCACAGATCCAGGTGCTACTGATGTAGCCAAGATGCAATCACGATACGTTTGATGCTTTCTTCAGGTTTGTTTGTTTGTATGTATGTATGTATGTATGTATGTATGTATGTATGTATGTATGTATGTATGTATGTAATTAGAGTCTCTTGCTAAGTAAATTGGCCATCCTGCAGAAGGGAACAGTTACTTGCAGAAGTCTGTCTTGTCCCCAGTCAGGCTGATGGGATATTTGCAAAGGGAAGTTTCTGTGAGGGTGAGAGGAAGAAAAATGAAAGCATTTTATGTCAGAAAAACTGCTGATGAAGGAAAGCCTCTGGGGGAGAGACTTGGTTTGAGGAAAGGAAATTAGGGATACAAGAACCAGACAGTATTATTAATTTATCCAAGGGAGAACTTCTCCACTTTAAGTCAGCTCAAAGATTTCACAGCAGCTTTCCAAAGAAAACCCAGGTACCTCTGGAAATGACTGGAAATGACGCCAGTGCTTTAGTACTCCTGTGGGCGAGCTCTGGCAGATGTAAGTGCTGTGATTTCAAACGTGGTTGTCCCAGATATTTGCCTTGCTTGCTGACTGGAAGTTACTGTCTTAGAGGAGTATGAGGCATGTGCTAGGGTCTCAGGGCTGGAGGCTGGAGAAGAAAACTGCTTTTGCACGTTTTTGAGCTGACATCATGGACCATGTACTGAGACAGTTGTGGCATCAGTTTGTGGCCACTGCTGCTGTCCCTTGTATTGGGCAATCTCTGCTGAGAGTAGGGAGCCAGGCAGGGAGCAACAGCTTGGATCAGTGCAGATAAACCTGTCTGAACTGTCTGTCAAAACCCTGCTCTCTGAGATACAGACACTCCAAAGCTGAGGCTGTGTTCAGGCAGCAGGCAATGCTGGGCTCTGTGTGGACTGAAGATGTGTCACCCAGAGGCTGTGCAGGACAAGGCAATGACAGCGCTCAGGGATGTCAGAGCTGGGACCCTTGGCTGTCAATTCAGCCATTTTCAAAGTGGGTTTCAGCTGTTTACACACACACCCCTGATTCTCTGCTTATGATTTAGGGATCCCTTTTACAGTCAGTGAAGAGTGACTCTAAAATCCCAATATGTGTTCCCACAGAGCAGACATCTAAAGTAGGTGAGACAGATCATGGTTGGAAAACGCCTGTATTTCTTCCTTAGTACTAAGGAAAAACTAGGACTTCTCACCCTGATTCTGAAGTTAAATTGAACAAATCTTACATTTTGTGTCCAATTTTCTGAACATTTTCTGTAATTCTGTGGTTGGCATCCTTGGAAACCAATGCTGAATTTTCATACCAAGACAGATTTACCAGCAGTGCATTTTCACTTTTGTAGCAGTATTTGTGCTAATAATAATAAAATTGTTATAAAATTTATCTGCACAACTTAAAAAACTGATTAGCAAGTGGAAGAAAAAGAAAGAAGCAAGATAGTACAACAGTCCATTGAACAACAAAAAATTTAGATTTTTGAAGGAGGAAAAAAATTCCTTCTGTAAGTCATGCTGCAAACAGAAAAAAAATAATATAAAGTGTAGTAGATTCCACTTTACTGTGCACTTCTATCCACCAAGGATGGCTGCACTTGAATAAGGATGAAGTAATTTAGGTAGCTGTTTATGCAGAACTTGGGGGTGTATTTGCTATTTAAATGGAAAATAGTATTGTAATGCTTAAAAGCTCTGGTGTGTCTCTGTGTTGAGTAAGCTGTTTCTAATCTGTATTTGAAGTTCTGTGCTGTTTATCTTGAGATCCAGGTTGATGTTAAAACATGTCTCCTTTTTACTGGAGAATTTTCTGCTTGCTTCCAAAAAAGATCAGCAACAAAGGGGATTAAATGAATCAAAGCCTTCTTGCATATTCCAGCTCTTAGCAGGGCTGAGAACACCCTATAGGAGTCCCCTGTTTTTGAGACGTGTTATTTGGGGAGTTTAATTTAGCTTGATGATGCCATTCACATCAAAATGATGCTTAAGAAGTAAGTGGCTCTAGACGGTAAAATAATATTATGATGAACACCAGATCAAAGCCACAGGCTGCCTTTGCAGGTATGTCTGAATTTCTAGCTGAAGCAAGAGCTCAAGAGATAATTTATGCCCATCAAATTCAAGATCTGTGTGTTTTCTAGCTACTTTCTGCTGTAATCTGGCTGCATATCAGCATAAGGGCATCTTAAATGTAACTCAGAGGAGCACAGTTGTCATGACAGACTAGGTTGGGTTGGAAGGGACCTTAAAGTTCATCTAGTCCCAAGCCCTGCCAAGGGCAGGGATGCCACTTCCTAGATCAGATTGTTCAGAGTGCCATCTAATCTGGCCTTGAACACTTCCAGGGATGGGACATTCACAGACTCCCAGGGCAACATTTCCAGCACCTCACCAGTCTCTAAGTAAAGAATTTCTTCCTAATATCTGATCTAAACCTGCCCTCTTTCAATTTAAAATCATTGCCCCTTGTCCTGTCACTATCTGCCCATACAAAAAATCCCTCTCCTTCTCGTTTATAAGTCCCTTAAGGTACTGGAAGGCCACAGAAAGGCCTCCCCAAAGCCTCATCTTCTCCAGGCTGGCCAACTCCAGCTCTCTCTTCATGGGAGAGCTGCTTCAGTTCTCCGGCCATCTTTGTGGTTTTCCTTTGGACCTACTCTAACAAGTCCATGTTCTTCTGGTGCTGAGGACCCCAGAGCTGGATGCAGCACTCCTGGTGGGGTCTCATGAGGGCAAAGCAGAGCAGGAGAATCCTCTCCCTCGACCTGCTGGCTACCCTGCTTTTGCTGCAGCCCAGGGTGCCACGGCCTTTCTGGGCTGCAAGTGCACACTGCTGGCTCCACATCCAGCTCCTCATCCACAGGAACCCCCGAGTCCTTCCCTGCAGGGCTGCTCTCAGTGACTTCTTCTCCCAGTCTGTGCTCGTGTCTGGGATTGCCCTGACTCAGGTGCAGCACCTGCACTTGGACTTGAACTTCATGAGGTTCCTGCAGACCCACTCCTCAAGCTTGTCCAGGTCCCCAGTGATTGCATCCTGTCCTTAAGGAATGTCAACTGCACCACTCGAATTCATGCCATCTGCAAACGTCCTCAGGCACTCGATCTCGCTGGGCATCACTGCATTTATCTTCTTGGTCCTCAGGGAATATGACAACACAGCTCTGAGCTTGCACATTTGTATGCATACACGGATTCCTTTTGCGGGTGGAATTGTTGACAATTGTGGTTGTTAATACTAGATCTGCTAGAGATAAGATCATACACAAGATGTGGCAACCTAACCTCTAAACTCAAGCAACACCAAGGGATAAAAATTGTTTTTCCATTCCTTTTACATGTCAATCCTCAAAACCGATACCTACTACACTTTCTCTGTTTACACATCTTTCCCCGCAACAGTTTAATGTGGAAATGGCTAAGACACAAATGTAATTTTCAAGCAGATAAAAGTGTCAGCTTGCATCCAGCATGGGAGACCATGCTGCATCCAGCAGGGAGAGCCATGGAAAGGGCTGGCCCTGTCCTCACCTGTGCCTAGGCTGCTGTCACAGATTCCCTGCTGTTCAAGGTTTGTGGATGATGTTCAGCTGCTATTTGCTTCTTTTAATACAAATATTTAATTTTAAAGATATGGGCAAAGAAACCCTAAATATTTTTCCAGATCTCTTGCATACATTACAGAGAGAAATAAAATTTAAATCAAGTTTCTTAGGTTCAGCTGAGTTAGGATCAGAATCATACTAGTATTAACTACTAGTATTAACAACTTTGAATACCAAAATACACAAACACAAATTTTGCTCTACTAGCCATATAGGAAAAAAAAAAAATTACATGATTTAGAATCTACATGGAAGTTCTGTCTCCTCACACTTGTACACAAATGGGCAAATATTCAGCAACAGAAAAAGGATTTTGTGCTCATAAATTATACTAAATTGGGAAGGAAAACAGTGAAAATAAAGATGATCTGTGAGAACAGAACTTTTTCAAAACAGACCCAGAGAAATGAGGCAGAGGTCCTCCTGAAACAATAATGAAAAATAGTGATTTTTTAAAATGCTGTTTGGTTTGTGATGGTTTGTTTAGGCTGAGAAATTGCTTACAAATAAAAGGACGCTGTTCTGGTACAAAACTCCTGGTGCGATTGTGACTCAGTGAACTCAGCTGAACGAGGCAAAGGGACAGGAGCCCCGCTGCAGTTTCCCCTCCACGCTCGGCAGAGGTGCAGCTCGGTGTGTGCGGAGGGCTCGGTGTGTGCGGGGAGCAGAGCTCGGTGCGTGCACAGGGCAGCGCTCGGTGTGTACGGGGAGCAGCGCTCGGTGTGAGCACGGGGCAGAGCTCGGTGTGTGCCCAGGACAGCGCTCGGTGTGTGCACAGGGCAGCGCTCGGTGTGTGCGGAGAACAGAGCTCGGTGTGTGCACAGGGCAGCGCTCGGTGTGTGCACAGGACAGCGCTCGGTGCGTGCACAGGGCAGAGCTCGGTGTGAGCACAGGGCAGCGCTCGGTGTGTGCGGGGCAGCGCTCGGTGTGTGCGGGGCACATCTCGGTGTGTGCGGAGAGCAGCGCTCGGTGTGTGCGGGGGGCAGCGCTCGGTGCCCGGCAGCAGCACCGCCCGCACGGTGCCACAGAACGCCGCTGCGGGGTGGGGCACAGCTCTGCCTGCTCTGGCTCTGCCGGCTCTCTCCGCGCTTCCCCTGCAGGCACAGTTCGCTCAACTAGTTGAACTGGCTCTTTCTCTCTTCTTTTTTTTTTTTTTTTTTTTTTTTTTTTGGCAAACTAAGAATTTCCTTCCTGATAAAAAATGAGCGGCGGGCGCCCCGATTGGGCGTCGCGTTGGAGAGGATGTGACATCAGGCACATCTCTCGCTCGGCTGGATCGCCGGCTGCCGAGAGGGCAGCCCCGCAGCTCTTTGGTTAAATCCCAGCCCAGGTACTCGAGTTTCTGCACGGAGCGCTGCCGGCACCACGTCCCGGGCTGCTGCGGGCTCTGCTCGGCTCATGCGTGCACAGTCTGCTCCAGAGAGCGCTCCGGCCGCTGGGGGCTCGCCGGGGACCATGGAATTTGAACTCTGGAGACCAGCCACAAAGTGAAAAAAACAGCGGGCAGACAGGGCTGAGATGGATGATGAGAGAACTACTCAAAATGCCAGCAAGCCTCAAGGAGCTGGAGGCCAGGCATCTGCAGGCTCTCCACCCAACCCGCAGATGAGGGGTAAGTGACACTCCCGCCTGCCGCAAGCCTCACAGGGGCATGGACAGGCTGCTGCTCCCCGTGTTCTGCTTCGGGACAGGTCCTCAGCCGGTCCCACAGAACACCCCCATGCCTTTGTACTTCTGGGGGGTTTTAAAAAGGCTAGTTCTGTTTGATGCTAAAATTTTGGTTGTTTTTCATTTGTGTCATAGAAAAGAGTGGTTGATTTTGTAATACATTTTGTGCAAGCAGAAACAAACGTAGCACTTGGACTGAAGCACACTGAAAAATAAGTTGAAATGTGGCATGTTTGACTTAAATTAGTGCCAGCAGGAAGTTCAGCACTGGCTCAATGCCTTTTCTTTTTCTTTCTTTTTCTTTTTCTTTTTCTTTTTCTTTTTCTTTTTCTTTTTCTTTTTCTTTTTCTTTTTCTTTTTCTTTTTCTTTTTCTTTTTCTTTTTCTTTTTCTTTTTCTTTTTCTTTTTTTTCTTTTTCTTTTTCTTTTTCTTTTTTTCTCCTTCTCCTTCTCCTTTTTCTTTTCATTCTCTTCCTCCTTACTTTCCTTCTTTCTTATCTCCTTTCTTTTGACTGTTTTAATTTTCGCTTTTCACTTTTGTCTTCTCTTTCTTCTTCTTTTTCTTTTTCCTTTTTTCCTTTGTCTTTTATCCTTTCCCCTTGTCTTTAGTATGAACAGACTTGAGTGTTGTTCAGGCTGAGCCTACTGGGTTCTTCTGCAATGGCATTGTTGTGACCAATGCTGTTGTGGACACATAACAGTGAGCAGTTACTTGGACAAATGGCCTCACTCTGGTCACTGCTCTGTGTCTGGCCCAGAGCCATTGAAAATATGACATGGTAAAAAAAGACAAGCATATCCTTAGCTGGATGTGTTCCATGTAGCTCTGTTTCTGTGAAGTTACTCCTTCATCTAATGGTGAGTGCAGAGGCAATGAGGTAAATCTAGAAAATGTGACTTAAGCCATCTGTGCTCCTTTGCTGGGCTGCTCAGGATGTTTCCATTAATACCAAATTGAAAATTAAGACCATAAAACCAAAATGCGAGGCTGGCCAGTCTGTCTGCAGTGTAGCCTGCCTGTCCTCATGTGTGTCATGTATGTACAGCCTGAGGCTGGGGTGAGAGGGAAGGCACAGCAGAATTATTAACAGTGTGAGTAGAACTAGTCCACACTGGAGATGAGCTCCAGCAAAATGGAAGGTGGAAGGAGGGAGTCCCACATGGCACAGTGCTGGACACAGATGATTTGGTCCTTTGAAAATCAAAGTTTAGTCCATTCCTTTTGTGTTTGCCTGTTCCTTAGCAGAGTCAATAAGCTCTGCTGATAATTTCTAGCAGGAATGTGAATTTCTAGCAGGAATTTGACTCAGGCTATGTGGATTACAAACTTTAAGGGACAGCCTTTGAGTATGAAAAATACCATTTGTAATACTGTTCTATATAATGCCTTAGGATTTTGTATCTGCAAATATGAATGCAAGAGCATTCCTTCAGTGGAAGGACTTCAGAGCCCCTTTCAAGCTGCAATGTGCTTGGAAGGAAACCAGCCTGGGGACAGGCATGGGTGCATTGCCCTCACATGGCCAGAGGTTGGAAAAAGTTGCTTCAGCCATCACCACAAAAAACCAATGCTCTAGGAAGGTCCTGTGAGAGCTGTGTTGTGCACAGGGAGCAGTCAGAATTTGCTTGTGTGCATGGTGATTGCTGTGAGGCTCCCTCTGTGTACACCACCCTGCCAGTGTCACGTGCCTGAGAGATGGCAATGCAATCAAATATGACCAGAAGTTTAACGTAACCTTGGGCTGGCCAGAGTTCTCTGCAGTGGAAGGGGAGCTAGGTGACCCAAAGCCACTGAAAGCCAGTGGGATTTGGATGTCTAGATGCTGAACTGGTGGGGTCTGACTCAGCCTCCCTGTGGACTAAGGCATGGGTAAATTTCAAATTTGGACAGATTATCTTGTTTCTTTGCGAAAGACCAGTTGTACTTAATTTTGGCAATCAAGAATCCTTGTTGCAGTGGTGGTAAATGCAGTTAACACAGCTGTGTGGCCCCACATACACCGGCCTTGCTGCTTCATGTGCAGCCATGGTGAGCAAAGTGTTTTGAACACACTCACGAAAGTCACTAGTTCAGGATTTTGAAAGCCCTTGGTCAGCCAGAACTGACATTTGCTTAGGCCTTAATCAAATACAATGCAGATCTTTTACATTCTGACAGTGTGCCTCCTGTGAAGTGTATAAGAGTGCAGTGAGACATGGAAATCCATTGCAGCCTTTCTCCTCTTCCAGGCAGGAAACATGAGTTCTAGTCTGGAGCAGGCAGAAAATAGAAATATTATTTGCCAGAAGGTGATGCCCTGGGTCAAGAAACTGGGGAAATTTGCCACCCCTTCCAGTGGCCTTGCCTCCCTGGCATTGCTTCAGGTTAGAGGTGTTTGCTGCAGATGGAGGTAGGGCAGGAGAGAGGTCAGCCTGGGGCTGTGCAGTTCATGGCAGCAGATCTGGAATTATGCCATGGCAATTAATCATCAGTCAGGGATTCAATACTGCTCCTCCCAAGGATCCAAGGGTGGTGTGATGGACTCCAAGGGCTCCATAGGGCTCCACTTCTGCCTAGGATAAAACTCTCAGTTTCTCTCAGTTACAGAACTCACAGACAGATTACATGTTAGCACATCTCTTTTATTTTTCACTGACACTTATTTTTGATGGTTATGTGGTCAATCTTTTAATTCATTGTTAAGGCTTGAAAAATTGCAAGCTAATGGCCAGTCCACAGATGACTGGTCTGGCTGTTTTTAGAGTTTCAGTAGAAACATGTCTTTTCTCAAGCAAGGACAGAATGGATAAAATCTGCACATGGATATGTCCCTCTTAGGACCCAGAATTCTGACATGATGATATAACAAGCTGGTACAGCACACAGGTTGGTACAGGCACGTGGCCAAAAAAAGTTCAAGTTGTAGCTCAAAAGCTTGTACTTCAATCTAGATTTTTAGAGTTTCTGTAAGCATATTTCCCTTACAACTCACACAATTTAGGCAATGGTATTAGTTTGTAAATGGGGAAAAGCTTTTTACATACCCTGGAAACACAACTGACTGTAACACAAGCAGGATCAACAAGAACAACAGCACGGTCAGATAAGCATCAATTTGACACACATCACTTAGAGCAAAGCTGTTTTAGTCAGTTAATAATTCTGTGCTTTAATAATTGTAGCCTGGTTTTGCTATCCTTGTGAACCAGAACCACAGCTTCCATAATTGGCTGTCTGTTTGCTAAAGCCAAAGGATGTTTGGGAACCTGATGAAACTGTGTAACTGTTGTGGGATGCAGCCCATGGAACACAAGGACGAATGCAGAGCTCAAATAATGCTAATAACAAAGAATACAAATTTCTTTCAAAGCTAATGTATAGACTCATAGCCAAGTTTAGATTGAAAGGGACCTTTAAAGGTTCTCTCATCCAACACCCCTGCAATGAGCAGGAACACCTTCCACTAGACCAGCTTGCTTGGAGCCCCATGTGACCTTGAATCAACTTGACCTTGAATCTTTCCATGAATGGGACATCTACCACCTCTCTAGGCAACATGTTCCATTATTTCACCACCTCATTTTTTAGGTCTGGTCTAAATGTACCTTCTTTTCATTTAAAACCTTTACGATCATCCCGTTATGTGTAAACATTATTTTAAAGAATTCTAGTGGCTTATTAGGGTTTTTTGCTGAAGGCAGACTTCCCACTGTTAGGGAATCCATTCCATGCATGTGCTCTGTTATAGTTCCTGAGAACCTCAGCAGCTCAGCCAGCAGCTTGGTCACTGAGTTTTCTCTGTAGTTAGTGGAAAGAGAGTGGGACATCTCCAGAGAGCAGCAGAATGTCTTTCCATGGGAAGTTGTGTGAAGTGCCCTCTGTAAAGGCTTCCCTTCCCTCCCACAGGGAACCTGGGGCATTGACATAGAGCAGACACAGGGTTTTGAATGCTTGGACATAAATATCTCCCAGAGGGATTATTGCTGTCAGTTGGCTCTGAGCCATAAAATCTGTAGTACTGAAGATCTCCCTCTATTACTATTTGCACAGTATATACGTGCTGTACCTCACTTTGTGGTTTCAACAGTGCAGAGAGCACAGCCATTACTTAAAATGCACCACTCACACCAAACACTGAAAGCTGAAAGATGTAGCCAACAGGTAGCACAGTTTGCCTCCTTGTACTTTGGTCTCTTCTCTTGGCAAGTGTTATTGACTCTAGTCCAGCTCTGAGCAGGGGTAAAGAACTAATCAGCCAAACCCTCTTCAAAATATATTCCTTTTGAGATAATTGGTAAAATGTAATAAGTTTGGGGGGGGGGGGGGGTGGGGGGAAGGCCCTGGAAGTAATTCAGAGAGAGGGACAAGCTCAGCCAGAGCCAGGTGATGTTCTGCAAATCCCTCTCCTGCCTTCTGAAGGGGAGCAGAGCTGTGCAGTGCAAACATGGGATGAGTTAAAAATGCACCCAGAGAGAAAACATCTTCTTGTCTGCCTCCCTCACAGCATCTGCTCCAAAGAAATCTCGGCAGCTCAAATAAAGCAGAAGGAAAGTCACACAGTTGAAGCAAAGTATGCTAGTGAAATAGAATTTTAGCCTTTTTCCTGTCTTTGTTTTTATACAGACTTTGTTTCAGACTGGTCTCCTTTACATGAGGCCTCTATCCATGGGCGTCTGCTTTCTCTGAAGAAGCTCATTGAACAGGTACCTCTCTGCTGGGTTCGTGTGGTCTGCAGGGTTTGTTCAGTGGGTGAATGCAGTCTGTGCTTGGCTGTGAAACTTCCATGGTGAGAAATTAGTGTTAACCAGGCCACAGTGAAATCTCCATGCAACAGGCTTTTTTTTTCTACAGTCAGTTCCTTGCCCAGCACAAGCTTTGTGCACTAATTTGATGATGAACTGAACTATCCTTGGTGATGCCTTACCTCTGGCAGAGGTGATGGGACCTGATCACTGGGATCTCTGGGTGGCTGAGGGCAGCTCCTCTGCAGCTCCTGTGTGTGCCTGTGAGCAGTTTTTGGTGCCCCAGCTGAGGGCCAGCTCTGGACCCAGTCATGGGTCTGGTTGAGGCTTCAATTCAGTCACCCAGACATTTATTTCTGGAGTGCTTGAGCATATCCCAAGGGCACTGGTCCCACTCCAGAAAGTCAAGGATAGGTAGAAGTGATTTCTGAAACTCACTGCTTCATTTCTTCAAAATCCCTGTGTTTAACCTGTGAAGGAGTTGATGGAAAGGGCGGAGGCATTGGAGACTCTTCCAGCTTAGTCTTCTGGAGCACCAAGACTGCTAAAACTAAAGATCTTGTAGAATCCAACCAATGTTTCTAATGCATTTCTTTCCTTCAGTGGTTGCCTTGAGGCAAAGAGCAGAAAATAATCCAAGAGCATTCCAGGGTTTGACCCAGTCAAACAACCACGGACTCAGTGGGTAGAAGGTCAGGAGGCTTGAGCAGTGATAGAAAAAGGTAGCAGTCGGGACCCTGCCAAGAACTCTAGTAGCAATTTTTCATCCTTTTATTTCAGATTTTGCTATCCACAGTGTAGTAGAAACCAAATGAAACACTGAGTTCCTAACAGGATGTGTTGCCCCACTGGACAGTCCACTAAGCCTTCTGTGCTGGTTTCCAGTGTGTAAAAGGCATGACCTCTGTGCCAGTACCCACTCCAGCCAAAGCATCACAGCCTCTTCATCCCCTTCATCTGCTTACTTTTTGAGATGAATAGCTTCAGGCAGTTGAGGAAGGTCTAGTTAAGGAAGGTCTAAAGCTTTTAAAGAAGGGGTGTTTAGTTGGTTGGTTGGTTTTTTGTTTTGTGGGTTTTTTTGGGGGGTTGTTTGTTTTGTTTTTGGGGTTTTTTGTGTGTGTGTTGGGGGGGGTTGGTTGGTTTTGTTGTTGTTGTTATTTTTCTATGGGGGATTTAGTAGTTTGTTTTAATGATATTTTCCATTATCTTATCAGGGGAATGATGTCAATCTTGTTACAGCAGACCAGGTGTCTCCTCTCCATGAAGCCTGCCTTGGGGGTCATGCTGCCTGTGCCAGTGTCCTGTTAAAACATGGTGCTCAGGTGAGTGTGTGATGGACACACCACTGTCTCTAGTGTATGTTGTATTACCACACTTCAGTGCTACGTGATGTCATGGCAGTGTGATTTACACTCTGTTCTTAGCTCTGCTTAAGGTACTTATGAAATGCACTTCCTAACAAAGCAACCCAAAAAGCACAGATATAAGCAGCAGTTATTATCATTCTTTAGATGAGGATTAAATGTTCTCATCTTTCACAAGAACAAGGGGAAGTTCATCTTGCAAATTGTTTATACTCCTGCAGCAGTTAAGGGTGTGTTTTATTTTATGCATACATTAAACTAGTTGGTATCAATATGTAGAGTCTTAAGTAGAGGCAAAGGATTGTTAGGATCAACTGGCAATAAAATGGGAAGAAAATGGAGGCAAGATGCAAGTAAAATGGTGAAATGGTGTCTCATGACCACTACTTTTCAAGCTAATGTCAAAAATATAATGAATAAGAAAATTAATTCATACATACATTATCTTACTAGATATTACCTTTCAGTTTAAGGTTAAGAAAAAAAATAAGGAAGAGCTGCACACTTTCAGCCAAAAGTGGACTGTTTCAGGAGAGGGCAGGTGTGTTTCAGCTAAGATAACTGAGAAATGGGCATACATTTATCTTGGTAACTCCTAAGAGACCCTGGAGTGGCCCTGATGATTTTTATTTTTCAGTAGGAGAGACTTGGGGGCAGTTAAAAAAATACTTTTTTAATGATAATTTTGATGAAAAGATGTAGTCTTCAGAAGCACTGGGGAGTTTCGGCGTGGAATGAAATAAGAAATATCGAAAACCCTATTTTCTACTGAGAAACTGGTTAGTTTTCATCAGTTCTGAAATGCCCAGAAGAGAGAAAAACTTGCTGGATTGTGTTATTTTCCCCCAGGTGAATGGAGTGACTGTTGACTGGCACACACCACTGTTCAACACTTGTGTCAGTGGCAGTGTGGCTTGCTTGAATTTACTGCTGGAGCATGGAGCCAGCCTACAAGCACCCTGTGACCTGGCATCCCCCATCCACGAAGCTGCTAAGAGAGGTAACCCCACAGGCTTCAGCCCTCCTTCCCATGTTGCTAGCAGCATGTGGAAGTGGGAGATAAAGAGGATAATTTTCTTGGTTTGGGTCATGTAAAATGCCTTGCTAATTGGTCTCATCATGAGGGATACAGTTCTTCCCACCCCTGTTGCTGATCAAGGGCAGGTCAGCTCAGTCAGATCCTCTGAGTTCACGTCGTGACATCTGGAAGGGAAAGCTTTGTTCAAGTCAGCTGCCTACAATGTGGACATTTGAGGGAGATATCTGGCTATCTTCAAAAGGAGTGGAGAGGAACATGGAGTGATTCATCTCATCTTCAGTAGACATCTGAAATGAGTCAGATAAAATGTGAGAGCTTCAGCATGTGAGGCTTTAGCCTGTTTTGCTGAACATGGCTTTTCAGCTTCTGTTTTGCTGGCTGGATCCATCGGAGTGGATGAAAGTATTACTCTACCACCTCTTGACAAAACATTGAATCCTGGCCAAGCTACACTGCTGCAACAGAGAATTTGCTGGAAAAAAAAAAAGAAAAAAGCCTGATCTCTGTGAGTTGACTCTTCCTTTATCCCTTTTAAGGTCATGTGCAATGTGTCGAGCTCCTGACATCCCGTGGGGTAAATATAGATCACAACATCAAGCACCTGGGTACTCCACTTTATGTAGCATGTGAGAACCAGCAACTGAACTGTGCTAAGAAGCTGCTTGAGTCAGGTAAAAACAAAAAAAAAGAGAATGGTCTACTTTCATTTCCTGCATCTATCTTTGTATTGTCTTTACATCAAAGATTTAGAGGAGCTCCTGCTTTGAAACCAGGAGATGTTTCACTCCCAATAGCAGCCCTGGTTTAATGTGGTAGCAGGGTGATCAGGGTCTTCTTGAGCCAGGAATTCAGCTTGATAGCTCCCAAAAAAAAAGATGGGTGATCCTGGATTTTACATGGCTGATTGTGCCTGGAACAAGCTATCCTTTCCAGTCTCTATGCGTATGATGCTGCAGTTATTTGAAGTGGACAGAAAGAAATTTCCTTTTTTATTTTTTTACCTCCTCTTTACCCAAAAGAATTTACTCAGCCACTTCTGCATGGTATTTCTGCAAACATGTTTTAATTTCCAATGAGTTCCCAAAAAGTTTGAGACCTTTCCAACACAGAAGAAGGTTCAGTACTAAATCCTTTGCATCACACAAATCTAGTTTGGATAATTACACAGAACCATTTCCTGTTATCTGCAGTAGTACAGGTCTTCTAGCCAAAGGGGCCGTATAACCTAAAGCAGCCACATAGCTGGTACAAAAATGTCAGACCAACAAAGCTACTCTAGAAAAAACAAAGCAAAAATCATATATATCATCTTTTAGGTCAGTCACTGTTTAGTACAATGACCTTTTTCGGGAAGAAGCCAAATACAAATTCATCTAAATATTAAATGTTTGGCAACTATTTTCTTTTTCTGCTAATTTTTTTTCTGCTGCCTCTTGTATATGGGAATGTGTACTATAAAAACATTATAGTTTTGAATTAGTTCTGCGGCTCACCTTTCTTAGGATGTTTTAGGAGCCATTAATCCAGGGTAGTGAATGGGGGAACTCTCATTAGGGGTGCTTATGCCCTCTTCTACCAAGGATGTCTAGAGTTTTTCCATCCTTGCATTTTTTCCCTAACAGATACTTTGGCATTTAGAAATCCCACCAGCTTAAGCCTCCAGTACAAAGCATGTTGAAATCCTGCCTTTATTTTAAGGGGTGGGAAGCAGAGGTGGGCCATAGGTGGAACTGCACCTTTGTGTTGTTTCAAGATATCCATGGGCTGGGCTGTGGGTGAAGGCCTTCCATATGCACCATTCCTCCAGGATCATTTTCTTGGTCCCAGCCCCACTCCTCAGCCAGTGAGGGTTGTGCTTGTGCAAATTGTAGCATCGAGCACCAGCGTAAAGGAGTCCAGCTCTACAGTGTTTGTGTGCAGGCTACAGCATTGGTGTGTTGTTCAGAGAAACAGCAGCTAGTGCAGTGAATGAAAATAGTTCAGTTTAGTCCTTGTTCGTTGTCATTATTCTTTGCCCTCTCTTGTTCTTCAGGAGCAGATGTGAACAGCGGCAAGGGCCTGGACTCCCCTCTGCACACAGCTGCCAGGAATTGCAGTGTGGAGCTGGTGAAGCTGCTGATGGACTTTGGAGCAGATGTTTGGGTGAAGAATGCCGAAAACAAGAGGCCAGTGGAGCTGGTCCCACCTGGCTGCCCTGTGGGCCAAGTGTTCCTGCAGAGAGAAGGTGCCCCTTAGAACTTGTTTTAGGGAAAACCCACACAGTCTTGCACAAGGCTATGCCATTCCAGGCTGCTGGCATTAGAACAGTGGGAACAACTGAGCTTGCCTGCATTTGCTGACATAGGGACATTACTCAGGTGCCAGAGTATAGTGGTGCACTGACAGAGATAATGGTAAGAAAACTAACCCTTCCTAAACATCCAGATTTTGAAACTTCTGCATCAGGAGACAATCATATGGAGCTTGCCATGTAATACAGAATAAAGTTTAGAGTGAATAAGCCTAAGCTAATAAGCAAAAGACTCCTTAAAAATTAATGGTAGCTTTTTTCATTACCTAAAACTTTGAATTTAGTGAGAATCACTCAGTTCCCTTGTGTCAGACAGCAGTAGACCCAGGAGTGTTCTACAGAGTGTGCTGACAAATGCAGACAGCCAATCACCTCTGATGGGAATTGAGGCTGGATAGTGAGGATGAGATTTGGGATCTCTAGTTATACAGTAGATTATCAGGTTTATGCATCTCAGTACAAATGCATAAATGGAGATATGCAACCCCCAAAATTTTAATGCACATAATACTAAAAAAAGTATATTGAAGAACTTGTTTTCTAATTCTTTGCCCTTTACTTTTATTCTTGGTCCAAGCTTTACATAGATGCAAAAGTATCTTTAAGATGAAAGACTGTGATTTTTTTATTTTGGACATTAGAGAAAATTGTACAGGAATGATATAGGAATTATATATTTATATTCATTTATACTCTAGACTTTCTCTAAAGATGAACTTTATGCACTGAATAATAACAGCAGTATGAAACCATAAACTTAAATTTTAGGAAGAGTCCATTTTGTATTTGTAAATTAAATAGTTACAGGTAAATTTATATTTTTTATTGAAATCTTTAATGAAGTATGGAGAGAAATGTTACTTAGTATTATTGCAGGAAATTAGAATAAGATCTCTAGTGTCTACTCACTTTTGAACTTTTTCCTTAGATTTTCTCATTCAGCCAGCAAGCTATAAACATTACTAAATAATCTGGATTTTCATTGTTTTAAACAAATTGGTGATGGTGGGGTCCATGCCAGTGTGATGTTGATGGGATTGTTGCCGTATAAATATTTACACTCAGGTAAAATTGGAATGATGAAATGATGAATCAGACCCTGCTTAAAATAAAAACATGAAAACAGCATGGAAGCACTTGTGCTGTGCATGTCATGCATGAGCAACAGATGTTTGGTTTCCCAGCTTAATCTATGGCACACAGAGCAATGATCTTGTTGAGTCCCAGTCCCTGCTGCATTTGATTCCTGACTCCCATGGCACTGCATGTGTCCTGTTTATTTGAGATAGAAAAACATTTCAGGCACGCCCTGTGGAGCTGGCCTGCAAACACTGCTCAGCTGAGCTGAGAGCATGGGCAGTGAGGAGCCTTTCTAAGTGAAATTCAGCAATCAAAATCACAAACAATAAATGCCTGAAGGGCATTTCCCTGTGGAATAGTGGTTTTTCTGATGTTCTCCAGTGTGCCCTCCTCTTCGTGGGGTCATGCCTGTGAACAGTGGATGCTGGTTCTTTGGCTGGCTGAACAACTGCAGCCTGGGAGAGTGGTGCAAAACCTGCTCTCCTGCCCTGCTCCTGAGCAAGGCTCCTCTCCCCCAGGCCTCAGCTGCTGGAGCCCTGCAGCCCGTGGCTAGGCAGGCTGCAGGGAGGGTGTCTGCCCACCAGGGATGAGTTGGTGACCCAGTCACCCTCCCAGGACTGGCCCAGAGCAGGTGCAGTACATGTGATGGTTCCCTTCCTAGCAGCTCACCATTCTGCTGGACCATCCCATACCCTATATCTCAGGGGCAGTCCTGGGTGTGGGTGGGAGAGTTAGTGAATGCTCCAAAAATGTACTGTGTTTTTGGAGAGTGTGCTTGTGTTTGCAAAATATTTTTCAGTGTAGTGTCACTGCTTGTGTTTTGATAAGTCTGCATGTTTTGGGTTTGGTTGCTTTTTCTTCTAATGGAAGCTTTTGTTTTTTTAATGAGATGTTTGCAGGCAGAGTCTTTGTGGGATCAGAGTCAAGCACAAGTGCAGTGTGATACTGCCGTAGTTTAACCAGCTTGCCTTGTTTTGTACCCCAGAACAGGGTAATAACTCCATATCCTGGCTCCTAGCAGAAGGGGGCAGCCCTTGTGATAGCACAGAAGCCTTCAGCCTTGCAGGGCTGCTGGAAATGTGTCCTGCATGAGGGAAGTCTCAAAAGCTGATGAAAGCTGCCACCTCACTGCATTTTTGTTGCAGCCTCCCTTCCTTCCCTCTGCTCTGCAGGAGGGAGGGCACCTAAACTGTCCCTTCCCAGCTCACTCACCTCCCTCTGGCTTTCTGCAGTGCCCCTTCCCTGTCCTCCCCACTCCCTGCATCCCACCCCCCGTTGGTGCCCATCTTCTCACCTGCCCCTGCCACCCTACACTCTTCACCCCATGCAAACGATGCTCTGGAGGGTTGAACACAGACAAGTGCCACAGGTAAAACTTCACATAGGATCCTCCTCTTCCTGGAAAGGAGTAGTGACCCAAACAAGTGTATAATGCTAATATCCTTAGATTTTTTTATAAAGTGACAAAGATTCTTCAGCAGGGCTCCCATGTATCAATATGGGACTGGTTAACCTGGAAGTTTAAATAAAAAACTATATAGTGTTTCTTTTGCTTTGTGGTCGTCACTGTAATGAAATATGCCTTAAGAAAGCAGTGGACTGAAAACTTTGATTTCACTGGGGGAGTGAGAGAAGGAAGGGCTTTTAAAGTAGCATCAATCATCTCTTCTCAGATAGTACAGACATTTGTACATCTTAAAAGGGAAAGGCTGGTGCTGCAGATGCCAGCTGAGTAATGACAGAGCGACTAGGCATGGACTGGATTGCAGGTGGGCAGGTGTCCTTTGGAGGATGCAGGTTTGACTTTTCACTGCTGAGTGTGAAAACCTGGTGAGAGGTGGGTTGCAGGAGGTGGATTGCACAGCTGCTGGTTCAGGTTTATAGTCCTGGCATTATAAAGCCATGTGTGTAACCTCTTCCCTGGATCTTTCTCCAGGGCCCCTGTCCTTGATGCAGCTGTGCCGCCTGTGCATCAGGAGGTGCTTTGGATACAAGCAGCATCAAAAAATAACTGGACTTCTCCTCCCAGATGAGCTGAAACATTTTCTTCTCCACATGTGAGCCTTTTCATGTTCAAAACAGTGCCTTTAATAACACAGCAAGGTTTGTTGACTTTTTTCATCACTAGTGTTGCCAGTGTTTGCATTGATAATTTATGGCAAATTTTGGTGTCCGGTAAAGCCCAGGTCTAAGAAGCACAGGACTGACCAACTCGCCCAGTCCTCACTGCCATCACCCCACCAAATCCTTTCAGAAAGAAACAATCCTGCATGGTTTCATGGTGAAGCTTGGAAGCGTGATGTGAGGGCCCCGTTGAAAGCACAGAAAATTAGCGTAGGATTTTAAAATAGATCTCTTGATTCTCTGGCACAGTTTCAGAAGCCTTGTGGTTGGCAACCCCTTACAAAGAAAACACATATCCCAGCCCAGCTGAAACAGCATTTCATGTAAACATTAGGCACTCCAGGAGAGCTACAGAGAGCTTTCTGTCAGCAGTGCTCATGTGCCTGTCACTAGTGAGGGCTGTGCCCACACCACGAGTCAGGGGAGGGAACCAGCTGAACCCATGTGCCAAACAAGGAAGGCCCTCTGGCAGAAGTTAATTATTTTCTAAGGGTATCACACTGCAGACAGATAAGCACCGACCAACAATCATCTGCATTTAGGCCAGCATCTGAAAGCACTTCTGCCATGACAGCAAATAAGTCACTGCTGATGGCAGCTCCCTACAGTGCAATAATAGCAGGGCAAAAGTTTTTAATTATCCGTTAAAGGCAATTATTCCTGATATTTTGAGACATAGAAGAGCTACACTTCAGAACTATCCATTTTCTCCTTGTAGCATGTTATTTTTCAAGGACACAGGCTAACAGGCTATCAGTAGTAGGCATTGAGTGCTCCTCTTTTCTGCCCTGAAAATTAATTCATATTTCCTAATCATTTTTCAGCATGCACCAGAAAAACAACAGCTTCTACACCCCTTCTCCACCCAAGAAAATACTAAGAGTGAGATAGTATTTTTTTTCTGGGAGAGTTGCTACCTCATTCATAGCATTTTCCATGGGAGTGGTAATAATAATGCCTCTAATATGTGGTCATAAAACAAACAATGAAATCAAAGTCCATTCCAAATTTAAAAAACAGTGGAAATTACTGCCCCCTGCTCAGTTGCTGAGCAGTTGACTCAGTGTAGTATGACGTGTGTAGTTCTTATTCCACTGAGGTCATAAGAACAAACATTTCCAGCTAAACAGTAACACCGGGCATTTTTCTTTCCCTTTCAGAAATGGGTCCTGCTGCCACAAAGAGAAGTGCAGTTGTGACCCCTCTCTGCTCACTTGGTGCTCCCCTGGGGATATCAGCTGCCTGATACATGTGGGAGCAAGGATGCTGAGACTCCTGCTCTTCTTCCCGTGGCACCTTTCCTTTTGAGTTCTAACCCAAAGTGATCTGCATCACCTGGGAGCAGCAGCACCTGAGGGGCTGGCGTGTCACTCACCCCTGAGCTGGAGGGGCAGCCACACACTTTGGTGCTTCTGGAGATCCTTTTTCACTTCACTTCACTGTGGAGACTCCGTAGGAGTGTGCTGGGAGTGCAAAAACGGATGACATCACCAACACCAGCAATGAGAGATACAGAGTCCTCATCTCGGAATGGGAGAGACTGGCAGCCTCCAAATATATGAGAGCTGATTTTGGTGTTCACCAGTGTGCCAGCGTGCCAGCCTGCCTTGTGCGAGTGTAAGGTTAGAAAGATCAAATGCTACCTGGATGCTGGTATTTGATGTAAATCACAATTCAAATCCTTGTCTGCACATGACTGCTGGCTGTAGCTATCCAGTGTGGTGGTTTGATTCCTTTGTGCTGGCCAAACACAGCACAGTTCTGTTGGGTTTGTGGGACACTAAATTGTACCCTAATGGGATAAAAGGACAAGCACAGTTTGGTCTCTAACTCCTCTGGCAATAGAGACACTTGGGAATGTGTCACTTACCTGACACAATTCATCACACTTGTCTGAGCCATGTAAAAATTAGCTGGCAGGTTTAAGATGGCCTTCTATGTGGTTTCCCTCATGACCAGGATGAAAGATAGACATCTATTTTCACAGAGGTTGAATAAAAGCAGGTATCAGGGATGGAAAAAGTGTATTTTTGTAAAATCAGTGTCTTGGTTAAGCTGAATCTGCATTGAACAGGCAAGGAATGGACAATGAACCTTGGGCTTAACTTTTGGATATTAAAGTGGGAAGAATCCCTGCTTTGGTGACACAGTGGAAAGCTGGAGATCCATCTCATTATATTCTAGATGATGAAGAAACCATTCTGTATGTACTGATTTTACTTCTGCCTTTAGGCATCTTATTTTGTAACTTCAGCCAGTGGGTTTATAGGAGTAATGATAATACCAGGAGGAAATTGCTCTGAGAACCAGGTGGGGGTGCAGTTTCTAGTTTGCTTTTCTTATGAAAATTTCATGGTATGACTCTGTTTACTTGAATTTCTCTGCCCAAGTGTAATTAGGATGAATTCTGTAAGCTCAGCTTGTATCATCTCTGTGTGTTTACTTATTTATTTTCATAAAAATTGTGGTCAACACTGGTGAATTACAGCTTTATGCATCAACAACTTACCAGTTATAAACTGTAAAAGTACAAGATGCAAATTGAATAAGCTCATTATAGGTGAAGTTTTTGAAATAAACCCTATATTTGCAACCATTCAAAATGTAATGCAGGACTTAAATGATTGTCAGGAGTGTATTTTATCAGATTCTTTTCTATTTTTATGCTAACAGTTTAATGAAAGTTAAACCACAATTTTGTAGGATATTTTCACAGAAATAAATAGTTCATACTCTTTTGCTTGTTAGTTTTTTCTTTTTTCATTCAATTTTAAATGATAGCCCTGATTTTGTGGATTGACTGATACAAGGGAGTTTTGAAGTCTAATTTCTTGCAATCCCACCTGCAGGCAGGTAGTGAACAGAATATTTCCTTCAAATAAAACTGTAGTAAAGATGAGTTGAAAATACAAATACTGTGCAAATCTTGCCTTTTGTTGGTGTTTTAATGTAGAGCTGGACTCCTGAAATTCCTTCTTTGCTCACCTGAAGGTTGGTGAAAAGGAGATAGAGATTCCACAAAGCAGGAAAAGATGTAAATTTAGATGGTCACTGTCTTCAGCTTGGTGGGGTGTTTGTTTGTTTGTTTGTTTTAAGCTGATTTGCATACATTTATTTCTCCTGCCAATTAAGCAAAAGGCACATGCAATGTTCTGGTGCTGTTGTGTGCTTGTGCACAGCAGGAACCCTTTACTGGCAGTGAACCCTTTACTGTTAGGTGCATCTCTGGGGGTCCCTGCCCACAAAGACCAGCTCAAAGAGTGAGGGCAGCACCAGAAAATTGCTTTTCAAGGTGTTTTTTCAAGGTGTTAAATCCTTGCAGTTGCTAGGTGGGATCAGCCACATCCCAGGACACAGCTCTTCCTTCTGCAGTTGTGTGAAAAGGTCCACAGCTCTCCAGTCTATTTCTTGTTGTTTTATATTTTCTCTTAGCTGGAAACCACAGACATGCAAATCCAGTAAATGTAACATACAGCTTTGGAGCGTACTCAGAGAATGTCCTCTTGCCTGTCCACTGACATGAATTCTTTTCAAGATGACTAAAATGGAAATAAATTTTACTTTACTAGCTTAACCAAATAGGACAGACTGGCTGAAAAATAGTAGGCTAGTGGTGAAAAAGAGAGTGCTTTTGTGCCTAATATGGGATATGCTCAATTCCCATCAGACTCATGTTCTTGAGAATCATGGGTCTGAGACTTGATCCTCAAGTATCCAGTTTTTCTTGCTTAACACATGCACTGTATTTGTTAAAATGGAGACTGCCTTACTCTGCAGTTCCAGCCTGAATCCTGCTAAAGGCTTTGGACAAAAATTCCTAGGAGTTATTTCCATGCATATTGAGCAATTATTTGTCATTCCTTGACACATTGCTCAGCTCACTGCTCCGAGGGATACTCACTTTCATGCACCAGGCAACACTTGATGCAAAACTGCTCTCTAGGATACATAGGGGAGTCCACTTTGCTTTAAAATGACAGCAGTGAACTATTTCTGGGAAGGGAAATGTTTCAAATTCTTGTATCATTCAACACAGTAACCCTTACTCCAGCCCAGCCTCAGTGCTGAAGAATACCTGGCTCACATCACCCTGCAACAAGGTCTTGTCTCTTCTGTGCCAGGTGAAACCTTTCCTTTCTGAACTACTTCCCTTTGCACTTTTAAAGGTCTTGAAACTCATTAATCATCACGGATTCAAGTGACACAGCACTAGATTCATGGCTTTAGTGACTGTGAGGTAAAATTGAGTTTGTAATCTGTCAGCTGTCTCACTTCACAAATTAAACTGTGGAGTCTCTGCCGAGTCTACGGCTTTTGAAATCCCTGGAGCTTTTCTTTCTGTGTTTTGTGAAATGCAGCAGTAGCAGCTCTTTGTCTCATGAAAGCACTGACTGAATCACAGAGGTTCATGCAGACCTGGGAAAGATGTTATGAATAGGACAAGTATAGGGTTGTCTCATTGTCATTGAGACTGCACTTTTTATTACCTTATTTTGAGGAAAGGGAGTTGCATTTTTTTCGTGATTAAATAATTTTTGTACCAAAACAGGAAGAGTTGGTGTTGGGAATTTCTGCATGGGCCAAAGCTCCTGGCAGCTGCTTTGCTCTCCCCAGGCCTCTCTGAAGGAACATCACCCTGTGCTAGACTCAGCTTTTTCACCCTCTGTCGGAGCATGGGAACTGAGACTGACGAACGCTTTGTTCCTTCCAACCCTTTATATAAAATCTCTCCTACAAGTTGGTGGACAGAACCTTCACCTTCCCTAGTCTCTTCAGTGAGGGCTATGGACATCCCTTTCTGAAATAACTCCATTGACACCCATCAGTTCAGAATAGGTGATCAGTGCATTTTTGCTCCTCAGATAATCATAATGGTGAGCACAAGGTGTGAGCACATCCTGATTTCAGTGGGATTATTTCTGTTCACTTATCCCATAGGAAAGATGGAGCACTGCTCTGGTTCTGGAAGTCTAAGCTCAATCTCTTTGCTCACTGACCACACTGAAGGGAGTGGTTTTGTCCACCGCTCCCAGTCCTTTTTTCAGTCAGCCAAATAACCTTAAACAAAACCTTTCCCTCACAGAGCAAAAGTTAAGAAGTAGCTTTTTCTCTTTTTCAAGCTCTAATTACTTCTATTATTTCCCAGACTAGAAAACAAACAAACAGTTCAATACAAGTCAGGGAAATTGCTCATTTTTCTTGCAGGAACAGAAGGAAACACAAGAAAAATATTATCTACCATTTGGGCTATTGGGAAATATTCATTATAGGTGATGGAAGCAAGTTCAGATTCCCTCCTAGAATGAAATAAATTCTCTATATTTGCTATCCCTGTTGCTTTGGAGCTGTATCCTCCTTGGTTTTGGTGAATCTAAGCTTTCCTCTCACCCAATTTACCCAGCAAGACGGTATGTCTTCAGTTCAGTGATATTTTCTCACTGATTGTGCCTCAGTACATGAGAGGCCAGATGTTTGGGTTAGGGCATCCCTGGGCAGGGCCTGGAGCCATGGGTGGCTGAAATGGGGTCCTGGGACTGGGGAGCCCCAGGGGCTGCCATGGGGCAGTGAGTGCTGGTGGTGCCCCCAGGGCCTGGACATCTGGGTAGCCATGCAAACTCCCTGCATCCATGACATCCATGAGCATGGCAAGAGATCTGCTATTCCACCACGTATCTTTGGTATGCCAAATGCCCTTCCTCTGTTCTACACGAGTTTCCAGTTAATTTTACCTAAGAAAATGAGGAATTGTTTCTTAATCTCTCCTCATTACCCCCTTGATAGTCCTTTCTGTCATCCCTCTCTCTTAGCTTCTCTTTCTCCCAGACCAGACTCCCAGTCTCTTTAGCCACTCCATGGACAAAGACACAGGTGACCAAAATACTGTGATTCTGTTTGTAACACACACATCCCCCTCAAAAAAAACCCCAACAAAACAAAAAACCAACAAAAAACAACAACAAAAACCAAACAAACAACCAACAAAAAAATCCCAACCAAAAAACCCCAAAACCCCCCAAACAAACAAACAAGAACAACAACAACAAACCACCAAAGAAAGAGAAGCCAGAGCCCAAATCTACCTAATGCTCTAATGCCTCTGGCTTTCTGGCTTCTTTCCCTGAATGTCCTTTACTGTTTTTGAGATACTTGTCTGTTCTTGGCTCACATAGTCAGACATGTTAGTCCAAAAGAAATACCTACTGAAAACACCCTGGGCTCAGCTCCTGAAGGCGTTTTGCATATGCTCTCTACTTTCAGTTTTCTCATTTCACAAAAATATCCTGGTTGTTTTAAATGCCTATTCTGTATTAAAGGGGGACTGCTATGTACAATGCCCCAACAAAGGACACAGCACACTCTTTTTTTCCTGAGATGAAAAAAGCGCTTTGCCTGATCCCTGTACACAGTCTGGACTTTTTGTCTGTTATTCCGTGTGCCTGGACAGCTGAGAAGGGGACAGGCAAGACATTTCTTTTAAGCATGACAAAAATCCCCAAACTCCTATGAAGCAGGACTGAAAGAACATTGAGAGACATATGGAATAGCAGTGACTGGACAGGTTTCAGGCTCGGATGGCTGAGCTGGGGATCTGCTGTGTCCCTGCCCCAGCAGTGACCCTCCCGGGGAGGAAGGCAGGGCAGGGCAGTGCCCGGTTCAGCCAGCAGATGGAACCGCCGGCACACAGCTCCGCAGAAAAGAGGAATCACCGGTGGGAAAACAGCTGGAAAAGACGTGATGCTGGGAGTGAATGCAACCTCAGGATCGCACAGACCAGGGAATTTCCCATCCTTGCCATTTCCATCTAAAGCGGTGCAGCTTTTCTATTTTACTCTCCTACTTACTGCCAACATTTCTACATCGATTATCTGAAAGTGGCAGGATGCATACAATGCTCAGTTTGTCTTAACAGATAGGCTAACTGTACTTAGTTTTTCTTCCTTCTTTTTTTTTCTTTTTATTTTTTTTTTAATTTGTGTGTGTGTGTGTGTGTAATCTGATGTTCTTACCTCTTATACATCCTGTGAAGAAAAGTGGAAAAGTCTGAAAAACACGAACATGTGTGCTCTCAGACACTGGCTGTCAGTGACCTGTAATTAGAGATACCCTGCAACACTCCCAGTCTTTGAAGGGTCTGCTTAGTTTTTTGCATAGCAACTTGCTTAATATATTTTTCTTCTAACCTCCATTAGCACTTGACAGAAAAAAGATCAGTTCCACAAAATAGAACATTCGTACCTACTGCAATTACATATAATTAACCAATTAGAAACAGAAATCTGTCTTGTTTTCCAGAATGAGTGCTTACTGGTGTATAATGCCTTTCAAAACCCCTTCTCTCTTCTAGGGAAATAATTACTGTTGCTGGCTTCCTAATTTCACAGGCTGGCTGTCATCACTTTCTAGGCAGCAGCTCCAAGCAAGAGTACTTTCCATAATTTTTTGGGGGGTAGGAGTGATCCTAGGAGTCTTCTCCTAAAAATCATGTAGCACAGAACTTTACAAAGCCATTTGGTGTCACAGCCAGGACTTGTCATATCTGTGTCTCCTGCTGTGCAGTGACTCTGATTTCAGGGAAATGTCTTATTTCCATGTCCTCTCTCAAATATTTTGTTTATCCCACTTCCCACAGTCTACAGCCCAGGAGATGTATGCATTGCATATGACAATCTAATTTAGCTCCATGTCATGGAAATAAATGCCTTCACATACTGCCTGCACACTCTTAAGTGTAATACATGCTGAGAGTTGTCATGGCAGACTTTCACACATCCTTGCAGATAAGGTAATTTGGTAAGACATCCAAGAGTCTGCCCAGAGATGTGCATTTGCCTTTGCACAAATGGACGCAGCTACTTTGACACTGCTCCCATTTCTTTGAATCTTCTACAGGAGCTGCCTAGAAAATTGCAACTATCAGTGAGTAAAACATTAGGGGGTAGGAATGGCACCACAGACTTGATGTGTTTGTCCTACTTCTGTTCAGTATATTGCAGCTAGGGGGTGTAAATATATAGGGTGCAACAACTCCACTCCTCTCTTCTGGCTCCATAAAAAGCCACAAAGAAAGGAGACCTGTGCTCAGCTTTGCTCTCTACCACCTGCCTGCCTCTGGAATGCCTCTGGGAGAGGGGAATGATGCAAGCACTGGAGAGCTACTGGTTCATTTAATATGGGTCCCATCTCAAATTGCTGCATATTTTGATGCAAAACTCCAGCTGTGATCATCCTGAGACTGCTGTTTTTTCAGCAGAGCTGTAGTTTGTGTGCTGGTTGGTAAAACAGGGCATGAGGTGTGGAAACCTCGCTTCCTATCACGCATCAGACTTTAAGGATATTTTGGCTGACAGTAAAAACATAGTTGCTTAACTGCCATTTTGGCCTTTCCAGACTTCTGTTAAAGTGCAGCTATTGAAATATAACCAGAGGGAAAAAAGAAGATTTCTTGGTGGAGTTTTGTACAAATTGCTGCTCTTCTCATTTCTGATAATTTTAAGCAATTTTCTCTCCAAGATCCCATTGTTACTTTCACTAACACACTTATTGACTCATATCTATGGAAGCACCTTGCCTCCTGGCTTCTTTGCTGGCTCATTGCTTGTACTTATTGCTGCATTTCTCTGAAGCAATTTCATTAAATTCTGCTTTATGGCTATCACAGAAATCTGCTGTTAGGATATAGTGCCCTTTCATGTTCATAGGAAGTGCAAGTTCATTCTGTCCCCTGAATTTTATTAATCTCTTTCAATCATCTAAAAATGAAAAAAAAAAATCCAAAACAGTTAAGTTACTGCAGGATTTTGCCTCTTTCCATTACCAGCAAAATAAAGCTAATTTCCTGCAGCTTTCTGCTTTGAGCTATAAAGCTTTGGTGTGGATTACTTTTTTGAGAGCTATTATAATTGTCCACAGGCAGAACGAGTTCAGTAAAATATCAGCTTCTGAATCTCCAAAGAAACATTCATTAGGGAAAAACTTGGAGCTCTTTGTTTGCAGAATTTTGTAGTTACTTAAGAAGCATTTATGTAACCTTCATCTCATTAAGGGTGACTGCTAGCATTAGTATTTTTAAAGTGCCACACAATTATGAGGCATGAATGTGAACATTGTTGAGGGAATTTGAAAACGCTTTTGAAAGCAAAAGGCAGATTAAAAAAAATATCCAACCTAAAAAAAAAAGGAAAAAACCTTCACAAAGCTGAGAATCATACATTGGCTCAAAGGTACTTTACATCTGCATCCGGGACAAAAAAATACCCAAAATAGACACCTGTAATTTTTGATAGCTGTTCTTGATGTTCCAAATGACACTCTCACAAAACTTCCCCAGACAACCAGATCCTCAAAGCTATTCAGATGCCACAGTACAGTATTTGGGCCAGAGTGTGAGGGAGAGGCTCTATGGTCTCACGTGTGGCCATCCCTTTGTGTAGTGGCATGTACACTACCTTATGAAATCCTGCTGCATTTTTAACCCATCTCTTTAATTAGTTTCAAAGAAATCCCCACATTCCTGTTACTCCACAGTGCAAAGTGTAGAAGTGTACCCTCCATGTCCCTGGTGGTTCCTGGATGCCCCACAGCCAGCTGCCATGGCTACAGGGGACCTTCTTCCTCCAACGTGTGGGTGACCTGAGGGTTTGGAGTCACACAGCTGCCCTTGCATGCCAGCATCTCTTCCAGAGGCAAAGGCAGTGCACGATGAAACTGGAATTAAGGATTCCCTCCACGTGTTTCATAATTGCTAGAAAGAAGCCCATGGTTGATTTGGCATCACTAATGCTGAACAATGTCTGGGTGCCACAGCACAATCGAGTTTCTGTTCCACACATTGCCAGCATCACGGACCAGACTAGAAAATACTTTTTTTTCCTTCGGATCACTGTGACTGGGTGTTTTTTTCATAAGGAGGAAGGGGTTTACAAAGTGGAGGTAGTATTTACCCACCAAAGAGACAGAATGATGATTTGTGTACACCTGGAACAGCAGGATGGTCAGATGGTCAGACTGCAGATGTTATTCCAGCAACACCGGAATCATAAGATATTTTTCACAGCCCTTACCTATCTAAAGGGTTCAAGGGTTTTGTAAGCTTATTTATCCAACAGGTGGGTAAGCAAAAAAAGGGTGTCAGAATGCTTTGGCATTCATTAAGGAATCAGAACAATTTGGCAGTTTTGTTTCATGAATTATCAGATACCATTCTTCCCCCAGAGAAAAGAAGTGAAAATATGTAGGCTGTCCTAGAGAAGGATGTCTTGCATTGCCTTTACCAAGTGCTCTGTGCATTCTGCCAGGCAAGATACATAAACATGGCATTTCAGAAGAGGCAATCATACTAGATGTATTTTCTCTTCATCCAGTTTGATTATCAATAACCTTCTCACAGTTATAACTGAAATGAAAACCAGCTGCATATTAAGTACCTACAGGGTTACGTAACTTCAAACAGTTACGAGAGAAAATTATACCATAAACCTCAAATGGGCATCCAAAATTAGGAACCTTGCTGTGACTCTGCTCCTTGATTGTACAGCAGAGACTCCTTGCTGAGGAGCTGCAACAAAGCATTGACTAATGTTTTTGTCACAGCAGTGATCAGCCCTAAAGAAAAGTGCTGGATGAAATGAATAACCTTGTCACCAGGGCTTGAATAGCCCACGAGGAATGAGGCAGGGTGCCAACACACTGAGAAACGAGAGGGAACCACATTGCTCCACACATGTCTGCAGTGACAATGCAAGATCTAGAGGAAAAAATGCTGTCTTGCAGATAAAAACCACAGCTGGATTCATAGGTCTAAGGAGAGTGAACTGAAGCTAAAGGGACAGCATTATTCCTAGCACTGCCCAGATTTATAGGGATCCATCATGAAGTTTTAGTTGTTCTGACTGTAATTAATTGGTTTAGTACAAAATGCAGTAAAAAGGAGATAAAAGGAAGAAATTATTTCAAATTATTTGTCTTGCCTCATGTGTGTTTTATTTAAAAAATTGACTTAAAGGAAAGGATAGGAGTCATGAAATATTGGTGCTAACTTTCACAGCAGTGTTCAGGTGAAGTCCAGTAAACCTCCCATCACTAACATCCAAAGTCTCATCATAGTTATGCCTCCTAGAACCTCCTAGAACTGCAATGACTAACTCATTTTCTAAATCTTTAAAAGCATTACTTGGGTTTTTGAATTCTGTCACTTTTTTGAGCTGTCAGGAAAGACTATAAATCCAGTAAGTCTGTTGTACATTACAATTTCCCATGCAGGTGGCCTTTGAAAAAGTTTAGTGCAAAAGCCTGCAAACCTTTTTGTAGCTTTCCTTTTATTGTTCTCCTTGAATGACATGAAAAAAATTTGGGCTAAGGTGATTTCAATACTCAGAGACATTAATGTCCTCATGTCAGGGGGGCAGATAACCTCTACCTTAATAGACTGGAACACTCACCATCAGAAGTTCCAAGACTTCTATCAAGGATGGACAGAAGGCATTCAACTGGAGAACTGCTGACACTGCACCTATCTTCAAAAAGCAGAAAAGTGCAATCTGGACAACAAAAGACTTGACATGTCCTCCTTCTTCCAAACAACCATCCTCAGTATTACCTGAAATTGCTCAGGGAGATGCTTTAGTGGTTGAGGAGGTAGAACTTAAAAACGTATTGATTGTCTCGGCAGCCCTGTGTCCACGTTTTCCTTCTACCATTGCTTCTTGTCCCTGGCAACAAAGTGACATCATTATTGTCGGGAAGTTTGGGCTCCCTGAGCAGTTTGAGATCTGAGTCATCCTGTGGGATGAAGAGCTTGCTGAGTAACATCTTACTGAAGGGCATTCTTTGTAGGAAAAGGACTGTGATTGTGTAAGAGCTCCAGTCATGAAAGAGGCTCTTGAAGATGGCATCCCCAAAGGCAATGTGTGAGTCACTCTGGTTCCTCTGCTGATACCAGCATCATAACCATATCACTTTGGAAATTGAACTGTTGTTTAGGTGAGTGTGATGCATGGGGTTGTTCAAAAAGGCAGGATGACTTTTTTCTTTCTCTTCCTGTGACAATGCCATTAGACAATGGCATTAGATAATTAGATACATTAGATAATGCCAACTAAAACAAAGGCAGAAGGGAATTTCCAAAATTTGCACTTCTTAATAGCAGTCCTCAAAGGTTTCCTTTGCAATTTATCAGGAAACATGAAATACTTGTGGTATAGAACACCTTGCAGTGCTTGCACCCACTACTGTTGTTGAATTCTCTGCTTTCGGGAAAATAAACAATTATGTGCTGTCCATCACTCTGCAACAATGGCAATAAGGAGGCATAATACTAAAGAAAACCCAAGAACTGTACATTGAGACTTCAAGGTCAAGTTTCTTATTGCAAGCTAGGAAAAAAGAAAGGTTATAGGTTAAACCAATACCTCCAGTCAGAATTGTTACTTCACAGTGCATTTGTCTTGGTGCTCATTTTCTCTGCTACCTCAGGATGCCCCCTGGCCAAGAGAGGTTTAGTACCAATGGCAAGAACTTCTCTTGTAAATAATTCTCAGTTCCCTCAGTTCTCCCTGGTTTCCTCCAGGACAGTCACCTCAGCATTTTCTCTTTGTTTTATTATTCAGATTTGGAATACAAATGCAAATGTATTTGGTGGCTCTCCTGAGAGGCTTGGAGTTTTGGTTCTTCACTCAAAGATTTTAGTTCATTCCCAAAAGAGCACTGTTTATATGGACTGTGAACATAATGTGAAGTGGGATGTGATGCTAAAAAACTCACACCAAACGTTATACAAGCTGCTGGCTGTAAATGTCTTCAAATAATCTTCCAGTTTCTCTTATGTTTTTAGGTTTCTACACAGAATGCAACCAGGTATTAATGACAGGTTATTGGTGACTCTGACTGAGCCCCACTACAGGAGGTCAAGCACCCTCCTCTTTCCACAACTATTTCATGGGATCCCGTGTCTTGCCAACATATGTGCTTTAATATTGAGCCTCCACAATCCAGTCTCTCATCTGAGAATAAGACGAAGGGCCCAAAATCCAGAGTATCTGAGGCTAAGAAATCATGGGAAAACAGGGCTATCCTGGAATATGGTGCAGAGGTGCCCATTCAAGCAATGCTTGCTCTTTTTGATTCCCTGGTCTGTCTTTTCAGTCCCAGGCTCTTCATATGCATGGCCAGGCTAATATTCTTGAAAGAGGCACCTGTCTCACTGTTTTGGAGATAATTGTCCTCAAAATTCTGAAACCAAGGAGGACTAAATTTTCTGTACCTTCCACTCACTTTTGTGAGGAATCCTGCCTTCAGAAGGCTCACATTTTGCCTTTGATAAGAAAAAACTCTCAGTAAACTCTACTCCTAAATAGTTTAAAGGTATCCTTTATCACGGTTTTTATCCTTATGTTTGAAGAGTATTCTGTGAGTCAATAAACCTCAGTATTCAGAAAACTTCTTTGTGTCAGGCCTGTTTTCTTTTCCTGCATTTCACCTCATTAGCCCAGGATGTATTTTTCTGCTGTCTCACCCTCCACATGAATAGTCACCTTTGAAAATAGGGGAAAATATAATCTGCATCAAAGGGGACTCCAGCAAAGCTCCGACACCATGTCAGTTCCCAAAAAGAAAAGAAAAAGGGGTTTACTATGTGGCAAAACCAACTTCTAGAAAACAAAAAATGTCTGAAGCATGCCAATGTTTTGAATGGAAAGTCTAATAGTGACTACAACTGTTGGATGACAAATATTTGCCTGGAAGGGAATACTCTGAGAGGCCAAAAGAGGAGCTGAAAATCAGCACTGAATATTGGTGGTGCAGAAGGCTGTAATTCTTAAAAACAACTGCATGCCCAGAATTTGAGTGTCTCAGTGGCAATAAAGCTGACAAGGTAGGATGAATTTTACAAGGAAAAACAGAGCTATATAATCATGACTTATTAACCAATATCCTAATAAGAGATTGGAACAACCACAAAAAGAATTTTCAAATCTCCATGAAGGTTTGGGGTTTTTTTTCCAGTATAAACACAAGAAGCTACACAGCTGAGCTGTACACTAGTGGTTATGGTCTGACAAAACACTAAAGCATTTTTATGGCAAATGTGTTGGCAAACGTGAGGCAACTCTGCAAGGACTATCAATGTGGCTTCTTTTCTGTCTCATCAAAGCTAGCCTTTAGGATGGGTTTTAAGCTATATTGAAGAGAAACATGACTGATAAGGGACAGTTAACAGGCCATTAAGCAAACAGTTTTACAGTCAGCTGTCTATTACAGCAAGTGGCATGTGCAGTGAGGGTGTTGGGCAGCCACATATTTTTAGGAATGTACACAATTGTTCCTACATTGAACTACAAGTAATTGGCTGGGATGAGTGGTCTTCACTGCTGAACATAGGTAGCACTCTGTATCTGCTGAGGTTCAGATTTTTTTAAACCTCTGCACTATATGCAGAATTCCAAGAGAAGTGCCCAATAAGAGCGAGCATAAAAGTTGTTGCTCTACAGGGGACACCTACTGGGCATACTCTCCTCTAAACAATCCTTTTGCTGTGAGGAAGGTTTTTTCATATAGGATATGGTAAAGCAGGGATAAAGGATCTTTATGTCTCAAAATATCATCCGAGTGTTGTCATTCAGATCTATCTGGACAGGACAGCAACATGCATTTGAAAGAACAGGATCCCAGAGATTCCAGATAGGTCTCGAAGATGTTCACCATTATTTTGGTCACTGTTTGGAAGGGAGAACATGAATTGTGGCAGACAAATGCAAGGGATCTGACTTTGTAAGATACACATTAATATTTTGAATTATGGAGCATATGCAATACCCTGCTAAGCATTTTCATGAAAGGACAATAAATTTTTACTTTAGGGACATGCACCAATGCAGCTGTCAAGGGAAAGAACAATTAATGGAGAAACTAAAGAGCTGGCCTCCCTGCCACACCAAAGAGGCCAATGTCTTCTGAAGCAGCAGCAAAAAATACTACATTCACAGACAGCCCCACTGTGTTGAAAGGTTTTATTCAAAGAGCTGCAAGTTAATTAGAGGAAAGTTCAAGGGCTGTCAGATAATGCGGAGCTTCATTAAATATCGGCTTCCTGGCAAAAAAACCTGAGAGAGAGACAGGATACATTTGTTTTAATTGCTTTTTGCTTTTACCACATTTTGGCCACCTTAAATATCAACTTCCTCCACGATGTAACTGATCAGGCAAAAGGGAGAGGACAGCAAGGGTGCATCACTGTCTTGACAGGCATTACACTAAGCCAAAAAAAGAAGTAATTAGTGAATGTATTTTTGTTTATGTCAGTCTGGCAGACAATGTAACATCAAAGTACCTTCAGTACACACTGGAGCTTTTAAAGAGCTAGGAAATGAGACACATGAATATGACAAGCAAAGTTAAACAGAATGAATTTTTCCTCCAATTTGAATAAAATCACTTAATTTTGCTTTCTATAGGCTTATTGGGATATTTTTGCTCTCTTTACAAGATGTTCTCTGTTACATGAATAAAACTTTAGGACTTCAGAGAATCCAACAGGATTTGGATTAAATTTGTAGTATATATAAGGCAAATACAGATGTCTGCTGAAGACTTAAAAGAGTAGCAGAACAGAAAGAGGACACAAACAGTCATGAGATCAGAAAAAAAGTCATTCAGTGCAGTGGTTTTGAGGACCCTCAGATCCATAACTCCATTCACATGGCTATTTCTACAGCATACATTTACAGTAATTAGAAGAGCAAACCATTCCTAAGCAAGCTGCAGTACACGGCAGAGAGGCTTACAGGAAAATATGTGGGGGTCTGCAGGTGAGAAAGGGTTACAGACCACATGTTTAGTCCAGGCTAACAAGCAAAGCAAGAGTTCATGAGTGTCTGGGGTCCTTTACACATTCGTGGCTGTAATTCTGGACTGCCTGACTGTACACATGCATTGTTCTCAGCCCTGATGCTCCTGTGATTTGTGGAGTAAATCTTTTTGAGATTTCATATGTTGCTCTTAGAAAAATAACAATTTCTAAGTCTACAAAATCTATGGTCATTTGACAGGAGAAATGATATTGAGTGTTGGTTCAACACTCAACAACTCCTGCATGAAAAATCTTGACTTAAATTCACTAACTTGTCTCTTCCAGAGAGATTTGAAACACAGAGAGAAAAATTTCAAATTAGACACATCACTGTCTGAGTTGTTGCAATGCCTCACTGATGATTAATTACACTTCAATTTCAAGTTGAATTTGCCTAGCCTCTGCTTTCAGAATAATGTGTTTTTCCAAGGCCTTTTTCTCCCATACTTTCCAGACACCATCTATTGCTTTTTTTAATGCAAAAGACTTCTTGAAAATGATGGGATTTGGAGGGGATGAGAAGCAATCAATACTGTGTGCTTTGGGAAGAAAATGCTCTCCAGGAATGGTGCAGTAAATTGCAGCCTCAGGTATGAAACCTTCCCAGAAAAACGATACAATAGCAAAGTTACAAATTGCAGCTTTGACTTCTTTTTCCCGTTTACAGCTCTGCACAGCCTTGTTCTTATAAATGATCATTAAGGACTGTGTTCAAATCCCACAATTCAGTCAGACTGAGAGAACCTTTTTTGAGACATATTTAGATACAGAACAAAGAAAACACCTCCTTCCCCCCCTGCTGATGTTTTCTGTGGAGTTTGTCTAAAGCATATAACATTTGCAAACAAGCCTCTGGTCATTGCCAGGTTTTCCTGCCAGGTATGGCTCTGTTACTTTTTCTGGTGCCACATACAGAACACAAAGCCTAATGTAGTGAATCAGGTGTCTCAGAGGGACTTCATCCCTGATAAGAGCACCTGAAGGAACCTCCTGCATCCCTGTCCCTGCAGGGACATGGAGAGGCCCCACACAGCCCCTAGTACCCTACGTGGGGCTTGCTGTGCCCAGCAGGGTGACCCAGCATTGCTGGGCCAGCCTGAGGCACTCCTGGTCTCCCCAGGCTGTGTGGGTGTCCTGCAGATGGGTCCCTTCTGGAGCAGGGCTAAAAATGCAGACAAAGCCCCTGAGTTTTATAAATAAAACAGTCTCTGCCGGCCAAAACCACCGCCTGCATTACCTTAGGGTTACAGGGATACTCAGACAGCTCCCTCTCTCGCAGGAAAACAGTGAGAGGAAAGGGAGAACATGGTCCAAGAGGACATTTGGCTCATTCTTCCTTCAGGCTAAACAGCAGGAAAGCAGGAAGCTTCCAGGAAGAGATTATCCCAAGGAAGGTGGGATCATATTGCATATGCACAATGTGAGATTGACAAAATTACACCAATGCTTTTCATCTGAATGATACATTTTTTAATTCACTGCTAATTCAATGGTTAGTGTCCATTCATAGGAGTGTTTTGTCAGGATTACATTACCCTGTGGAAGTGGCAGTCAGGTGAAAATGAGAATTTATTTGCAGAGGAAAACCAAAGATGTCTTGCTATCCCTGGTCAAAGCCTTGCATGCAGAGTAGCAGGGCCATGGCAGCACACACATTTCTGTGCATGCAGGGACATGCACTCTTGCCTCTCCCAGTTTGTGCAGTAACTGGAGAGGCTCTGCCCATGGGCATCTTCCCCACAGGTCATGGGATGGGTGTTCAGTGACTGATGGTGGTGTGGAAACACCGTGCACAGGGAAAGCTTGAGGCTGGTCTCACAGCTGAAAGCTTTTTGTGCCAGCATTAAAACACAGAAGTGTGTTCTGGTGTCTTGGGTTGAAAAATGTAACCAAAATTGTGTATTCTATTTTCATCTATTGAAGTCAGTTGGGAGATATTGTTCTTTACCTCTTGTAAGTCTAGGGGAGAAAGAGGGCAGATGCCTTCTGTTAATGGGACATCTGATAACACCAGATAAGGCAGAGCCTCCTTATCTCTTCCTCCACCCATCCTCCTCTGAGGGACATCACCTGTGAATGGGCCATTTAAGGCCTCTCACATGACTGATAACATCACCTCATTCCATTGTGAGATGCTCCACCCAGTGGAGGAGCCAGAGCCTTTCCACTGGGATAAAACCAGCAATCCCAAACACCAGGGGAGCCTGTTTCCCCTGGATTCCCAGAGGACAACTGGACCCTTTCTTGAGGATCATCTCTACCTCAACAGAACCACATCTGTCACTCTGTGAGGACTTTGGGCTGCTTCCAACACCCTGACCAACAGGGTGTCAGGTTTGCATTCTGACTCTGTCAGGGGTCCTTTGTACTATTGCATTTGTCTTATTTTATTTTATTTTTATCTTTCTTGTTGTTTGTTCTCTTTTTATTAAATTGTATTTCTGACTTGGAGTCTCACTGGTTTTGCTTTCAAACCAGCACATCTGGAGGACAGGTGTAATCAGCTCTGTCTTTTCAGTTACACCAAGGGCTGGTCTGCAGTCCAGCTAGAAATGTTATCCCTACACAGAGATCTGTGCATTTTTCACCCTGACTCACGGAGCATCTCACTTGCCTTGCTACATTGGTGTCATTATCAACCCCAACCTGACTTCTATAATCCCCAGTGAAAGTGCACTATTCCTTTATCTGCTTTTCTTATTAAGAGGATGAATATATGAGTGAATTAATCCAGCTGCATATTTCTTTGAGGGTTTTTTGACCTGTTTTGTGATGCCCTTCTCTTCCCGTCTTCTGTCTTTAATCCTTTTTTTCCTGGGTATTACATTATTTATTCAGTCTATGGTTTTCCCCCAGGATTATTATCTGGTGAAGATCTTGAAGATAAGTTTTCTTGAAGACCTCTGTGAATGCACAGGGAAGAGATTTATTTAAGGATATTATATTGCAAAAAAGGACAGTGTAAATTATTTGTTATCACGATGAGTCTAACAAGCCAAGAATATTCTAGTTATATAGTGAAAAACAAGGGAAAATTTACAATATCTTGTAAAGGACCTTGTAACTGTCTCTTGCATCTCCCTTTGCTTGCTTAACCTGAGTTGTCTGCTTCTGCCAGGCAGAGGATAGCTACTGAAATCTCCACTAGGGTTGCTCTGCAGGCACATACACATCTTGTTTTTGCTGTTGATGTCCTGTTTCAGCATGTTCTGGTGTCCAGCTTGGATGGAAATTCAGCTCAGAAGATGTTGCTAAGGGTTTTCTCCAGGATAAGGGCTGCCTTGTGTTCAATATGAGAAACTAGTTGTGGAATTTTTTAAAAGGATAATTGTTCAATTCAGAAAATACCTTTTCTGTCTTTTCTTCACCTATTTAAACAATCACAGCAGACAAATGCTTTGTGAGCCTGTGTTCATCAGAGAAGATGTTTTTTATTAGATAACCTTAAGTTGCATCCAAGGTCATGGGTGAATGCAGCTCATTTCTACCCCTCAATTTCCATATTGTGAAAACACCAGCTGTGAAACAAAGGGAAAATGTGAGTGTCTCAGGGCTGTGTGCTCTTCTACCTGATTTTTGCATGCCTGCCTGACCACCAGAATGGGGTGTACTACTCCATAAAGCAGAAGAGAGAAAAAATGAGAGGTCTCAAAGCCAGGAGTTAGTATGTTGAGCAATGAGACATTTAATAAACTACCATGGGATATGGGTACCTTCCCCTTGGCCACAAATCCCCACCTGGCAGTTCTGCACTGAACCCACCCCTCTGCTCTTCCCTTCTCCCCAAGTAAGTGCTTAACCAAGATTTTCCATAAGGACTCAGATGAATCATTAAAATCAAAGTTTAATCTTTTTCTCCAAGGCAATAAAACTAAGGCTATTCAGGTTGTTAGCTAAAGGGTATTCAAAGTTATTTAGGGTATTGGGGTTGCTTGGTTTTTGGTTTGTTGTTTGTTTGGTTTGTTTGTTTTTAATCTGTTGGATCCTCCAACCAGTGTTCTAATCATAAAGCTAAAGCTAAATGTAATATGAAAAGTGCATTGGACATGAGGGAACATATGCCTGTTGAAACTCCTCCCTGTTGAGGAAGCCTTAGCAGATGTGAGATCGAGTTGCTGGACAGCTGGTTTGAGGATGACTCGGAGAACACAGCTGGACTGTCACTGTGCTGGGACAGGCTTGGGCTGACGTGGTGTAAACACACCTGACAGATTGGGCTCCACCACGGACACAGAGAGAGGCATCTGCCTTGTGAGTGCCAGGAGGATGCAAGCATGGGCCAGAAGAGGGGCACAGAGGATTTCAAGGCTTGGAAACATAATTTATACTTAGAATATTTAAATCTAGCTAGAGTTCATATGAGTGCTGCGCTAGATATCCATATGCACTTCCAGGCTTTCAGCACTGGATGAGACAGGTTTCAAAAGATCACAACCTCAGATTTAGGAAAGATTTGAGTACAAAAAAGCCTTTTGTGACTCCAAGTCATTTGGAGTAATTAGCTGCCTATTTTCCAGGGAAAAAGAGGAGCCAAAGAGGATGAGTATAGAAAATCAGCAGTTTCCCTTTAATCACTCTCAGTAAGGATTGTACATGTAAGAAAAGCTAAGCATCATCCTGTCTTCATTTCTCTGAATGCTAATTTCAGCTGCAGACTGACTTGGTCTCTACTGCACTTCTCAGGTTTTGCTGGGAACACATCCCAGAGGAAGTCTTCTGCATTAAGTGTAGATGTCTTCTTGCCATGTGCTTCCAGCACACTGATTGTCCACAAGAGACATTTGGGACATGTCTAACATAGTCCTGTGGAGCTTCATACATGAACCACCTGGAAAAGAACACCAGTACTAGAAAAAAAAAAATGCATGCAGCCACAGGAGAAGTTTGTTTCCCTCTAAAAGGGCCTGTACACAGAACAAAATGTCTTCGGTGCAGGTGGATTGGCTTCAGCTGTGTTGCTCAATTCACACTTATGCCAAAGGAAAACCGGAAGAGGTTTATTCAAATTAATCTGTTGTTTTTTTCTATTGGAAATATACATTTAGTCTGAACCACCCCCCACCCCCCAAAAAAAACCAGTCCAGACCTTATGAGAATTTTTAATTGTTTATTTCTAAAGTTTGTATTTCTTGGCCTTTCTCAGCCAGCATATCCTGAGGCCTTCAATTTAATCCAAAGATGCTTTACTGTTGCAGAAATGAATCAGACAAGGTATTTCCAGGTTGAGTTTTAACCAGTGATAAGCCAAATTGTCCTTTCATCATTATTTTCATTAAGGTACTCTGGACTGAATATTAATATAAATACACTTGTGCAAGTATGATCATTATTTCAGAAGAGTCACAAGTAAATCTAATGGAATGCCTTTTCAACTCTCTCAGGTGTTCAATAAGTAAACTCTTCTACCCTAGAAATTTTTGTGAGTGAGGAATGGAGAAGGAAAAAAATAGAAATAAATTTCCTAAATAAAACATAAGTAGGAAGTATGCAATATTTCAGGTTATTTTAGAAGACTGCTCTATATTAAAGCACTGAAAAGCATAATAAGCAGATAAATCATCCAGCCTGAGCTGATTAGAAAGTGTTTTGATGCAGTAAAAATTCATTACATACTAAAGAACATACAGTTTTTATAGGTTTCTAGATTAAGATGGAAGAAAATGCCAGTTATTGAGCCTATTATTTAAATGATTTTAATATAATACTAGTCTCATCCTAATTTTCAGTGTGATATTCATTCAGATATGATAATAACTTGCAGATGCTTTAACACCATTAGTTTTAGATGACTGCATCAAACTGCCATTAATTACAAGATGCTACTTTTGTTACAAGGACTGCTTAGAAAGTCTTGATACAGCTAAAACATGTCAGGAATTACTAAGAGCTCTCTTGGAAACAGCTGAATTCACATCTGGAAGAAAGGCTTTAAATGAGCCTGTTTTTACCTCTATGACCAACACCAGTGCTGGAGTGGAGCACATTTGCTCTGTCTGTCACTGCTGATGTCCACGGCACTGAGGAGTGCCATGGAATGGCAGCTGGAGTTGTTCCTCATGAGAGATCACAAGATCTACCTATGAGATCCACCAAAGCCTTGGATTCAGTTCTCACTCAAATAATCCAAACTGTCTGCCATTTCCCTCTGGAAAATTGAATGTGGCAGAACTCTGCTGCTGTCATTCCTTGATACTGCCAGAGAAGGCTCTGTTCAAACCAAAACTGGAATAATAACTTTTAAAAAAATGTTAGTCCAATCAGCAAAATTGTATTTCCATTAGATAAACAAATACTTTGTGGTAGTGTCAAATTAGTTTAAGTTAAAAGTTAAAATGTTTTGCTATAATTTATCTTTAGCAGCTTTGAAAGGAAAAAAAAATGTTTAAAACCATTTAAGATGCTTATTTTGGTAGCTTCAATTTTCCTTTTCATTGTTTTGCTATGAAACTAAACTTTGTCCGAAAGTGATTCTTTCCTAAGAAACTTTAGTTTCCACAAGTCACAGTGGAAGATTCAAGCAAGTTTTTCTTGAGTCCTTAGCCTTCCCCACAGATTGTGTTTCAATGCATGTGTCCAGATGTGCTACCAGAATTTTAAATACCAGAATTATAAACTGTCTCTTCAAAATCCGCTTCCAGTGAAGAGCAGAGGGAAATTTGTCTCCCCTGATCTGAAACCAGATGTCCCTTGTACTTGAACTAATCACTGCAGTTTGATGTGGGAAAGGACAAAACGAAAACTCCCTCTAAATAAATTTTAAACCTTATTCTTTATCTCAATAGGACTTTTATTATTAAGGTTTTTATTCCAGCAAAGTAAGTAGGTACGCACTTGTTTATGATTATGTGCTGATTGCTCCATAATAGTTGTGAAACAAAACTGAAGGATTTATGCAACTTTGCTTTTTCTGTTACTTGAGAATCTCTCATTTGTCACATTCAGTGGTCTGGAGGAAGGTACATGCCCTTGCTGAAAATCAGTTTCATCAGACCCCTTTGACTTTTATGCTTTTTGAGGAATGAATATATTCAGACAATGATACTACCAGGGGTTGCAGTCCATGCTGTGCTGATAATTTTCGAAGGTCACTGAGTCAGTGGTGGGTCTTTGTGACTGCAAAGGGTTTGCACTACATGGATTTGTTTTCTGTAAGAAGCTGCCAGGAGCCTCCCCCATTTCTGATGGAGCCAGTGCCAGCAGGCTCCAAGCTGGACCCACCGCTGGCCAAGGCTGAGCTCCTCAGCAAAGGTGGTAGCTCCTGTGGAATAGTCTATTTCAGAAGGGGAAAGAGTTACAGAAATAACAGTATGTGACAGAAAAAAACCTCTGCAGACCCCAAAGCCAGTGTAAAAGGAGGGACAGAAGGTGCTCCAGGTGCTGGAGCAGATTCCCCTGCAGGCTGTGGTGCAGACCATGGTGAGGCAGCCCTGCCCCTCAGTCCGTGGAGGGCCATGGTGGAGCAGAGATGCACCTGCAGCCCCTGGAGAGGACTGTGGTGGAGCAGAGATGCACCTGCAGCCCATGGAGGACTGTGGTGGAGCAGAGATGCACCTGCAGCCCCTGGAGAGGACTGTGGTGGAGCAGAGATGCACCTGCAGCCCATGGGGGGCCGTGGTGGAGCAGAGATCCACCTGCAGCCCATGGAGGATGTGGTGGAGCAGAGATGCACCTGCAGCCCATGGAGGATGTGGTAGAGCAGAGATCCACCTGCAGCCCATGGAGGACCGTGGTGGAGCAGAGATCCACCTGCAGCCCATGGAGGGCCGTGGTGGAGCAGAGATCCACCTGCAGCCCATGGGGGGCCGTGGTGGAGCAGAGATCCACCTGCAGCCCATGGAGGGCCGTGGTGGAGCAGAGATCCACCTGCAGCCCCTGGAGGATGTGGTGGAGCAGAGATCCACCTGCAGCCCATGGAGGACCGTGGTGGAGCAGAGATGCACCTGCAGCCCCTGGAGGATGTGGTGGAGCAGAGATGCACCTGCAGCCCCTGGAGGATGTGGTGGAGCAGAGATCCACCTGCAGCCCATGGAGGACTGTGGTGGAGCAGAGATCCACCTGCAGCCCATGGAGGACTGTGGTGGAGCAGAGATCCACCTGCAGCCCATGGAGGACTGTGGTGGAGCAGAGATCCACCTGCATCCCATGGAGAATTGTAGTGGAGCAGAGATCCACCTGCAGCCCATGGAGGGCCGTGGTGGAGCAGAGATCCACCTGCAGCCCATGGAGGACTGTGGTGGAGCAGAGATGCACCTGCAGCCCATGGAGGACTGTGGTGGAGCAGAGATGCACCTGCAGCCCCTGGAGAGGACTGTGGTGGAGCAGAGATCCACCTGCAGCCCATGGAGCTCCCAAAGCCAGAGCAGGTGGATGCCCAAAGGAGGCTGTGGACCCATGGAAGCCCAGACTGGGGCAGGCTGCTGTCAGGCCCTCTGGACCTGTGAAGAAAGGAGCCTGCACTAGAGCAATTTGTGAAGTGCATCCTCTGAGAAGGTGTCACGTTGAGGAGGTTCATGGAGGACAGTTTCCTGTGAGAGGAGTCTCATGCAGGAACAGGGAAGAGCATGAGGGTCCTTCCTGTGAAGGAGTAGCAGCAGCAGGGACAACATGTGATGATCTGACCACAGCCCCAATCCCTGTTGCCCTGCATGGCTGCAGGGAAGGAGGGAGGGAACTGGGGAGTGAGGTTGAGCCTGGGGGGAAGGGAGGCATGGGAGGAAGGTTTTTTAAGGTTTGGGTTTATTTCTCATTATCCTGCTCTGATTGGATTAGTAATAAATACAATTAATTTCCCCAAGTCAGACCTGTTTTGCTCATGACAGGCAGTGTGAGGGAGCTCTCCCTGTTCTTCTCTGAGCTCTCCCTGTTCTTCTCTCGAGCCATGGGACTTTCACTGTGTGTTCTCTCTCCTGTCCTGCCGAGGAGGTGAGTGACAAGAGTGGCTTTTGTGGGCACCTGTCATCCAGCCAGGGCCAAACAACCACAGTGACCCAGGTCTTGATGGTTTGTCTGTCATGTATTTTCACTCTTTGGACAGATGAAAATGATTCTTTCATTGTCGTTATATTGTATCCCATCAACAATTCAGTACAGACAATGAGAGGAATCAAGTTCTGCCTTCTTGGTACTTATGTCCAGTATATTGTGTGCTGAAAATCAGGACACTGAACTGATGTGGTGGGCAGAGAAGACTGTCAGCACACGACCTACTCTCTCCAGAGTTCTTCACTTATAATTAAAAGCCATGGTTGTTATTAATACCTGCCAAAGTGATTAGTGTGTACCTGTGCATGTGTGCATCAGTCACATTTGCTTCTCATCTTACCCAAAGCTTGTTTTGTCTCTGTCATGGATGTTGATTTAAAGCCACATCAGAAGAAAATGAGAAAGATTTGAGCTATTTTCTAGTGAAGGGCTGTGATAATTTCTTGATTGGGTAACGTGAAACATCATATTCTTAATAAGAAAATTTATTGAAAAATAGACATGTTTATATTTTATAATTGCTGCACTGTTGGAGAATAAATGAGTTTCCTACCCCTCAAGCAGCCTCTCTGACATCTACTGTATAATGTCTTGCTCTCAACATACTCAATTTCTCTTATCACTGTCAACTAACATGAGGCCCCTCTGGCTTTTCCTGGGCTGTTTTCCTAATAGAGTTTTAAGAATTAGTTTATAGGTTTCTGTTCTAATTTTTCTTTGCTTCTCTGGTTTTACTTGTTTTAAATCAGATCTGAGCACTTTTAGGGCTTATGAGTTAAAATAGAAAGCATAACCTTAGATAGGAATTTTTTAAATCACTTGGTTGTATTCCCATGTAAGAGACAAACTAAAATATAAATTCGAGTAATGACATGAAGTAATTGTTCCAAATAGGGGTTAAGGATCATTGGAAGATGTAAAAAGAGGTCAGTAAATATATTCAATACCAGATAAACTCTGTCAGCTCCCCTTGAAGAATGCAGGACTACCATTTTGTTTTTCAGATAAATGGTACCTTTTTTAGGCTTCTAAGACTTTTATGTGGAGGAAAAAAATTGGACATTAAATGATAATTGCTAAAGGAAATTATTTTGTCAGCCAATACACTTCAAGGTCTTTTTTGCATATTTGTTCAGTGCTGACTTCCAAATACTAGTGGGGAATAGGTTTATCCCACAGAGGTTTCTTCACCCTGCAAGGATTTTCTCTCCAGAGAAAAAATAATTTTGCATGTCTGGTTTGACAAATTCTGGTTCTGCAACAACCAGAAATGCAGAAAATGTTCAAAAATAATGATGTACATAATGAATGAAAATGAAAACAATCCTAAAAGGAGAAAAGTAGATACATAAATCAGGGATACCTAATCAAGAAATTAAAAAGAATAAAAAATGTATGTAGGCAGAAATCTGATGCCTTTTAACTTCAAAAATTAATATGGGTGATGATATCTGCAGATTAAAACCTCTGAATGAAAACAGGTTCAAGGACAGAGGAATGAAAATGGGTTCTGGTCCTCTCATTATCTCAATCAGCATTTTCATAAGGTAATTGGATGTGATCAAGCAATTTTATCTTAGTATAAAAAGGTAAAATATTGGCTACTTGGTATTCAGGACATTTCTTTTAATCTATTGCCCATAAACAACCACAGCTCATCATTTTCTCACTCCTCTATAATATATTCATCCTGTAATCACCCTTTAATGTAAGTATAGATAGGTTGATGGATGCTTCTTCTAGAAGGTAAAGAAAAACTTTTAAACCACTCATGCTCTTATTTATTGACTAATGGTTCTCACAGCAATTTTCTGCATAATCTCATGTTAAATATTACCTCTTGTTTGACTGAAGGAGAAAGGCTACTTTTGTTTTCCCTGAGCAGCAGGAGAATGAATCAACAGTTTGAAATTAGGAGATTCACAATGAGGACTTCAGTCAAAGTCCCTGCATCTCAGTAATGCCTTCAGGGGGCTGTGGGCTCTGGCCAAAGGAGCAGAGAGATACAAAGATAGATAGTGAAACCTATCTACAGGTATAGGTGAAACCCATGGACAGACATCTCATATATATATATATATATGTATGTATGTATGTATTTGAGATTGTTTATAAGGGGAGAGAGAGTCTGGTAAGGCAGTGAGAGGGCAGGGAAGGGAATAATCATTGTTAGTCTCTTGGTGTCCCCATGGTGCTCCCATTCTGAAGGTTTATTTTTGTTGGGTGCGCTTTTTTTGACCAGTAGAAGTTGGCAAATTTTGCCTGTGTCTGAGGATTCAGTGATTTTTCTAGAGCCAGATTCAGAAATCAGCAACAAATTCATACACTTGGACAGCAGAGACCAGTTTGCCAAAGGACATATTCATTACCCAATGAACCTTCCAGCTTCCATGTCCCTGCTGCAGCCCTATCAGTGTCTCCTCTGCTGTAGGAATCATGAGGAGTGCTCCCAGGCTCCTGATCTAATACTTGGTTTGTCCAGTCAGTGGTAATGCCAAGGCTGGCAACATGTGGTTATGGCCAGAGCACACTGTCAAAGCAAACCAAACATGCTTTTATTGGGGTGTGAAAATGTTGGCTGACAGTGGGAGAGAGGCTTATGGAGTGCAGCACAACACAATACACACAGGCAGAGCTTTTCTTGAGTGAAGGAGCTCATTTATGTTATGACCCTTGGCAGAATGATTCAGAAGATAGAATTTAATGATGAGTGAATCAGACAGGTTTATACAGGAAGGGATTGCCATGCCCCGCAAATAACTCTTGATAGTGCCATTTAATACAGTTACAGATGATGGTGAGGTTTTAGAAGGAAAAAGGAAAGGAATTGGTGATAGCCTGGAACTAGCCAAAGACTATCCTTGCTGCAGTAAAAAAGATGAGAAAATCCTGAGTGAAGATTTGAGAAAAAGGGATAAAAACCTTGAATCTACATGCAATAGGTGTCTCCTCTTCAATTAATAAGATCCAAGATAGGGGAAAAAGCTTTAATTATCTTGCAAGCTTTGTTAGGGAATTGCAGATAAAAAACTTTTGCTTGTGATTCAAAAGGCATGTGGACTTCTGTACTTTCAAAAAAGTTCAGAAGTTCAGATAAGGCAAAATAAACAGATTACTTCTTCACCAGAAAGAAGTAGAGGTACGGGCTTTTGCACACAGTTTCCACATATCAGCAGGTAGGTCTTCTCTCTGGTCGTGAAACTACTGAGTGAGACTTTTCCTTTCTCCTGTAAACTTGATACAAATGAGTTTCTCAATGAAAAATTACTTTCCTTTCCTAGTTTTTTTTTTTTTTTCTATTTATGAAAAGTTAACGTATTTGCCAAACCAAAATATTTTCTGATAAGAAACCATTCCAGCAAAATGCTTCACCAAGTTTGAATACCACACATTTTTAGTTTTAAGCATAACCTTTTCTGGAGGCACACACTTGAACAAAAGCAATCCAGCTTCTTTCTGTTAGCCTGTATCAAACACCTTACTGGAAAAGATTGGGTTGTACATATTTCCATCTCCTAACTTCACCTTTCAGTATATTAAGCTTTCAGTCCCCCTCCCTCATTCAATGTCCAAACCAATTATGTCACCTGACTGTGCATTTAACACATTTGTTACATTTTACATCACTGATCCATACCTCATTGGTTTTTGTTCTGGATTTCTTCTCAGGTCCTTCTCAGACCATGGGCACAATTTGGGCCAAAGTTATACATGCACTTAGACAAACTCTCTCTAGACATCCACCAGTGTATCCTAAAGACAGGCTGTGAGAGAAGGAGGAAGATGTGATGCAAAAGAGAAGATCCTGTTTGCAGCAAATTTGCAAACTGCATTATAAACATTCATGAAGAACTCCATCTAGTTGGAAGGGTTTTAACACCACAGTTCCAAACAATTTGTCCCACTGAGTGCATTAAAAGAGTGAAAAGGATCATAACTGGCTTCAGGTCAGGTGTTACTGCAGCACAGCATTTCTGTTCTGTGCTCCTTGCACGGTAAGTGCTAGTTTGTGGTGGCTGGAGGGATAATGTTCTCTCCACAGGTCAGTACTCATCCACACCAGCCTTCCACCCCAGCTTGTAGAAGGGCAGCAAATGGCCTCCAGCTCCTTCCAAGAGAACATTTTTGTTTTTATTCTCTGCCCACTGGAAGACAATACATTCACCTTCATTAGTTTCACAGTGATTCCCCTTGCCTCCTCTCTCACTCTGCTCTGAACAACACAGGAATGCTTAATGGTAAAGAAAAAAGTCAATGTTTATTTACCAAATCTGAAGGGCAACTATTTTTGGGGAAAAATAAAATCTGCATATGAAGCTGCTTTTGTGCAAGCCTAAAGTCTTGCCTCATTTACTATCTCTTACCTGTAGTTTGTTTAGTACTTGCTAAATGAAAAATTTGTAAGTGAAGGTTTCTAAAATGTCTCTCCTCAATCTTTGCACACCTCTGAGGCCTCTCCATTTGGTTTAAATCTCTAAAGTTCAGAGCCTAGGATCATTGCTAAATGGAGGAGGATAGGAAGGAACACCTCCTGCAATCTGAAGAGATCAGAAGTTGTTTTCTTGGACATGCCTATAAATCCCTGCCTTCTTCCTTCCCCACCCATCAACACTTTCCAAGTCCTTTGTCTCAAAGGAAACAGAAAGCAATATAAAGAGAGTATAAGCGGAACAGCTGAAGGTATGTTTTTGTCAAGATGTGAACTGCAAAATCTGAAAATCCTGAACATTTCACCAGACATTTCTTTTCCCATCTTCTCTACAGTTTGATAGAGACAATACATTTTAAATAAATTCCAATGTATTTTTCCATTTTTACCCTCTGCAAAGAAAAGGATAATTTGTCTTGTTTGCTGGTTTTTTATTTTTAGGTTTTTTTGTTGTGGTTGGTTGGTTTTGGTGCTGCCTTTTCATTTTATAATTATTTACTTTTTTGTCAAGCACAGATTGGCTAAGAAAGTTTTTCTTTCAAAAGTTCATGTAAATTTAGTTCGATTTCAGTAAATCTCTATGCAAATATTCTTCCTTCAGGATAGAAGCCATCCCAATGGACATAGTTAAGTCACTTTCAAAATGTATTCTACTAAACTAAATTAATTCTACTCTAGGCCTGTCAGTACCATAGGCAATACAGCAATACATCAGGGTATGCAAGCATACTTGGGTGCTGGAATATGTGTGGTGATATCAGCATGGAGCTCTGTCCCAGGTGATTATCTTCCCTGAGAACCAGCATCCATTAGCACGAGGGACTGCTGTAGGAGTGCAGCAATATTGCTGCTGACTGGTGACCCTGGCTGAGGAACCCTGTGTGCTGACACTTTGGGTAGAGGGAGATGTACCCCCTTAGCTCTGGAAAAGAGTCTCAACTGGTGTTTAATGAAGTTTAGCTCTGCAGTCCTCAAACTCTGAAGATTTGCTTCTTTGCAGTAATTGCTTCATCTCCATAGTGGGGAATGAGGGCATCACCCCAGTATGAGAATGTCTGATTATACTCAGCGAGCTTAAATTCCAATTTAATTTTACACTCACTACTAATTTGTATCAGCTTTCCCAAGTGTTCCTCAAGTCCACTATGAAAGAAATGAGGTTTATGTTCAAAGGGAGCAACTCTGCTTTAGACAAAGTAGTTAATATCTTCATCATATTGATCTTCATACAGAGTGTGAATGAATCCCAGGAAGGAATGAATAGAACAGCTCTGTGTGGACAGAGCACAAGACTGCCCTATCGTCTACCTACCTGATGAAAAATTGGTGAGAACTAACTCTGTGTTCCTACTTGAATAGGTTTGAAGCATGGCAAAGCCTTTCAGTCAGGCACTACAAGCATGTGGATATGGTTAGCCTGCCAAAGCAACCCACCTCTCTCCAGAGCTGGTTAAAAGGCAGGTTGTCCCTTTGTTCTGAACTGGAAAAAACATTAATTTGTTTCAAGAAATATTCTGTTGGAAAGACACAGAAGTTAAGTCTGAGAACAAGATTTCTTTTGAAATGGACTTGATCCCAGAATAGCAAAACACACAGGTGACCAGATACAGGGCAAGGAACCTGGAAGGCTGATACCACTGGGAACCCCAGTGCTCCCAAACCATGTGTTGGCCCTGGGCCCATCCTACCTCCTACCAGCTATCTCCCCTGGTGGCTGATTAATAGTACAGAGCCTGGCTGAGCCAGGATTAACCACACAGCAGCCCAGACACTTCAGAAACCCTGCAGGGAGCTGGCAGGAAGGCAGGACACAGCTCTCTCACTGTCTCATGGGTGTTTTCAGAGCTGGTGTATCTTCACACTATGAACTTCTGAAAAGTCCCAGCGTGACTCATCCAGAGTGGGAGGGTGCTGATTCCATGTGCCATAGGGCCCCTCCTGAGCTTCCTGGGAGCACCCATGGGAGTAAAAACTGCTCTTTGATGCCTGTGCTTGCTTTGCTTTCTGCCTGTCCCTGTGCAGTGAAATGAAGCAGAATGGAATTGATCCTGTGTTGAGGGGAAGTCTTCTTGTCAGTGCCTATTTACCTGTAGCTTGAAATTAGCTGAGTGAGGGCTGAGGGTCCTCCTCCTTACTCTCGCTATTTGCCTTGTTTAGAGGGAGGATTAATCTTGCTTTGGGTCACTGCATCGACTGAGGGAAAAACAAAAATTTGTAAACCCATATCCCCTCGACATCAAGATTCTCCTCCTCCCCCACTGAATTGTCATATAACTGCGAGAGTAAATCAGTCAGACTTTTTATTTTTCTCCTACTTTTCTTCCTTCAAAAATTATCATCTCAGCCTTATAGTTCAACAGTAATAAATGCATAAACCCTCAAATATCCTCCAAGGAGTCTGTGACCTACACAGGGTGAGATGTTATTTTTTATTTTCCTTTTCCTAGTCTCCTGTGAAATGCACAGATTTCATAAATAGGACACAAACTGCACATTTTATTATTAGCTAATTAACACATGAATTATATGCTACTTATGTTTTCACTCCCTACTCTTTCTCCTCATCAGTTACTCTTTGTATCCAAGATTATGCTAGCTTATTTTTCTCTTTCCTTTAATAATTTTTGTATTTGTAATCTTCTTCATGTCATATCTTTGTTTGTAACCTCAGATTCCCCACCTCCTTCACTTTTCTATGCCCTTTTTTTTGTGTCCTCTATCACATATGGACAACTGCCTCTCTTCCCTTTTCCTCTACATTTCTTAGTGCTCATGCCAACATCACCTCTAGAGTGGTTGTATGATCTTTGAGGTTTTATCCCTGGATCTTCCACCTTGACATCCCCTGGGGACACAACACTCCCTGCTCTCCCACTGTGAACTGACTCCAAATGGTGCTGTGGAAAGCTCTGTACCCATCTGAGTCCGTACAGGCATTCCTTCCCAAGCTATCAGCAATCAAAAAGAGAAAAAATACAATTTGTGCAGGTGCTCTGATCAGTACCTGCAGTCAAAAACTTGGTAACCAATAACATCAGCATGAAATTGGTAGAACTGGGGGAAAAACTTCAGTGTGAGATGGTACAGAAGAGAAGGTGATGTTTGTTTACAAACTCCTTAATATGGTTGATTTTATGAATCTGCACTCTTCACTCTCGGACCTCATTTGCTTCTGCTGCCACAGCCCTGTCAAGCAAGCAGCAAGGTGTGTGTGTGCCAGGGGCCTGCACTCTATGGGAAGGACTGAGGCTGTCAGCTCCTCTGGACTCTGTCTCTGGGCTTTCTTTTACCTGGTGACAGCAAATGACGGTCTGGACAGACCTCTTAGACCCCTTCAGAACTGGGAGCTCTTATGGAGCAGTGTCTACCCCCAGAATGGGTCTGACTGTGCATCTTAGATGGGGGTGCTGCCCACTCTGTGCTTTTCTTTGCTTGGAAAATATCTGTTTTCCTGCTAGGCTGACAGTAAAAGGCATAATGTGATCTGATGCCGTGTTGGTGTCACCCTCCTGTTGCTGAGATGCAGTTTGCTGGAGAGGCAGCAGGGCTGAGGTCTTCTCATAATGCACATTTTCTGTGCTTGGTGTAACAGTGTGTCCCCATTTTGCTGCTGGAAACAGGGTCCTAGGCATGGTATGTTAAGCACAGTGCCCTTTGGTGTCATTGCAGGCCTTCTTAAAAATCCTCATTCAGCTGCTTCTTTCCCTGCTTACACACAAAACTTTTCACTCCTCTGCCTACACATCAATCTCAATATTTTTGTTACAAAAGTCTAGAAAATCACCAATAAAACTAATTGATCAACAGGGCAATATATTCTAGAGATAAATTACAAGAGAGATGGCACTGTATGAAACACCATAGGACAAGTCTTTGTAGGTATTTACAAACCTGACTCCAATGTAATTCACTGGTATTAATTAGTGTGCTTTCTGTAGTATTTCACTCTGTCGAGGCAATAGTGTGATTCTCAGAAAAATAAAAAGATGAAAGTACATGGGAGTAACATAGTACTGCAAAACTGGACACAGTTTGACAGGTTTTAGACTGAGAAGCCCAAGCAGTATTTCTAGGAGCTGAACACTGACTATAAAGATTGGACTGAAGAGTAAATGCAATTCACTTCTCAGTGTAGTTCAGGAATGAATTGAAATTTCCTCCTGTTCAAATTGAGGATCCTGCCAGCTGGTTTGTCAGGAAGAGGATGTACTTCTAACTATGCAGATTTTTGGAAGCTGCCTTCAATATTGAAAATGCAAAGATATTTTACATCTGTCCTGGCAAATTTCAGAGTGTTCCAGAAATATATATGCAATATATACTGATGAATAGTTGTATGCTTATTTTTTTATTATTAACCATTGCCACGTATCAGAAAAGATTGTAATTTAGGACTGTTTTATCTGCACTGTTTTATATCTTGTAAGAATAAAATACTCCATGATTGTTTTGCCATGATTTGGCATTTCTGGGACCTGCAGAATAGAGCAACAGCTGTGAGAGTGCAGGATGTAAAGAATCCTTGGAAAGATTTTCATTATGTCCTTAATGCTAAGTGCAGTGACAAATGGACTGTGATTGAATTTCTTGATGAAGAGACAGAATAATTCTAGAAATAGAATAGTCTTCCCTGACTACTATCAAACCCATTGCACATGCAGGTCTATTGTGTTTTTTTTCTACTTCACACATCTTAAAAGCTTAGGAAAAATCTGACAAAAAACGAGGCAAATGGCAGTAGGAAAAAAGGACCCCAAAATTTTAAGATCTTTCATCATTTGTAAAGGAAAAGTCTTGGAAATTCAAAGACACAGTGAAGACAGCAAAACTGCAATCCCTATCAATACTTTCTTTGATGCAAAGTTGGATAAAAAATAAAGTGAAAGCTGGCTTTAGTCCAATATATTGATTTTGGCTGGGATAGAGTTAATCTTCTTAATAGTATCTGATATGGGATTATGTTGTGGATTTGTGACCAAATTACTGTTGATAGTGCAGGGATATTTTAGTTATTGATAAGCAGCTCTTGCACAGAGTCAAGACCTTTCCTGCCCCTCACCCCAACCCAGCAGTGAGAGGGCTGGGGGTGCCCAAGGAGCTGGGAGGGGACACAGCCAGGACAGCTGACCCCAGCTGACCACAGGAATATCCCACACCACACAGCATCACGTTCAGCCTAGAGAGCTGGGGGAGAGAAGGAAGGAGAGAATGTTCAGAGATAGAGCATTTGTCTTCCCAAGGCACCCTTACATGTGATGGAGCTTTCCTGGATGTGGCTGAACACCTGCCTGCCTGTGGGAAGCAGTGAATGAATTCCTTGTTCTGCTTTGCTGTGTGCAGCTTTTGCTCTATGTATTAAACTGTCTATATCTCAACCCACAAGTTCTCTCAGTTTTACCCTCTAACTTCCTTCCTCACCCTCCTGGGTGAGAGTGAGGGAGCAGCTCTGTGTGCTTGAGATTCCCACCAGGGTTAAGCCATGACATCCAAGAAAATGTAACAAACAACTTGTAACAAACAAACAGGTAACAGATGGTTTAGATAGAATGGGAAAGGATTTTGAAGCATTAAACATAGGTTATGGTGTTTACTGGACACCAGATACTTTTTATGCAAGTGACTATAATTTCAAATAATGACACTACTAATTCCAGTCAAAGGAAATCCTCCATCATATAAGAGCAATGGGGACAGAAAACTGCTTGCCCTCTCAAGCTGAAGGGGGCAAACTGCAGGCAAGACAAAGCATAGCTTAAATACTCTGGAAAATTAGACACTCCCTGACAGTAACTGGGTCTCATTAAATAATATTTCCCTTTGGGTTTTTTTTTCCCTTTTCTAAAAACTCGGGTTAAAATATCATCTCCTTTTGCACTAGTACAGCAGCATGAGCTAGGACACAAGGCAGAAGATCTCAGCTGTTCTTTGCAAATCACAAACCTTCAGATTTCCTCAGGACTCCTCTCCAGCCTGGCTCTGCCAGCTGAGGAACTTTAAAAGGAGGGTAAGCAGATTTGTGTGTTTTTTCACTTACTGAGAAAGGGCATTTGAGCCATATTAAGAGGGAGGAGATCACCAACTAATGCAAATGAAGAGAGCAAAACATACCAAAAAAGCATCCAAAAGACATCCCCAAGCCCAAAAGCCCCAAAGAAAGCTGCCAGGGGTCTGTCTTCCCCGCAGCTTGATTGGTGTTGGTGCTGCAGGTCCTTCAGAATGCTGGTGGGCTGATAGCTCTGTGGAAATGAGCCCTTCCCCTGCCGTTCAACCCACCTCCCAACACGGCAGATGCATGAGCAGCATAATTGCTGCAGTTCCTCAGGCTTAGGCAGTATTAACACAGTGGGAGGGGTTTTTTTCAATTTCTATTTTTTTTTCTAAATTAGACAGTCTCAGAGCCTACCTGCCCAGTGAACACATTACTAAATGATGACAATAACAAATCGCCCTCCTTCCCCCGCTAGAATCAGCGTTATCCACTAATTGCACAGTGGCTTTGCACGGCTGTCTCCGATGTGCCCGTGCAGGGATGGGCAAATGCAGATTTCCCAGCCCGAGGCCCAGGAGATGGCACTGTTTCACAGCTCCTGTGCACACCTGGGCTGAGCTGCAGCTGCTCATACAGCAGTTGGAGTAAATAACTTCCCTTCAGAAGTGATAATTTTCTGGTAAAATGATCAGCAAATGGAATTCTCCAAGTTCAGAAGTCTTAGTGGAAAAATACCAGATGAGTCTGAAGCTTTACCCTCTGATGCCAGCGTACAAAAACTGTTCCCTGACTGACTGAATCAATTCCTTTGCTAACTAGTGGTGTAGGAATAGCTTTTTTATTTATTGGCAAATAATTCCCTCAGCTGCTGGTTTCAGTCCAATGCCCAAGGTTGGCTGCTACAAAAATATTCTTGCAGATAAAAGTAAAATGTAGAACTTGATCTGCCACATAAGACACACAGAGAGTGATACACAAAAGTAAAAGTATGTTGTCTGATTCCTGTGTGCATCATTACCTGGAGTTTACTGGATTTAATCAGCCAATCCCCCTGTTGGTTTTGTTATGGTGCCATTACAGGGACAGTGTTCAGGTAAGTTTTTGCAAAGGCAGAAGACAAGGCAGTCTCTGAAGGTGAGGGACAGAGCACAGGAGCTGAGCTTCTGCCCACAGGTAAGGGTGGGACTGGGGTCGAGTACCTCTACCTTCCTCATGGTGGCCTGGGGTCCGGGAGATGCTGGGCAGAGAATCCTGCTCTGGGCTCATGTAGGGTAAGAGAAAAAGACATTTGTTTCCTTTGTTTATTCCCCTCAGTAGGGGTAGGTGCTCGGTTTGCCAGCCCAGAGCATCCCTGTCAGCCCAAAGCATTCCTGCCAGCCACAGCAGCACAGCTGCCTCTGCAGGCATACCCCCTCCCATTTTGTGGCCAAGCACTGCAGACCTGGATTGAAAATTTAGGTCTCAGCACGCAAGAAGCCTGATCTGCTGGCCAGGGCAGGCCAGTGTCACAGCTCAGGAAGGGAGGGCTGCTTACCACCACCACACCTCCATCTCTCTGAAGAGGATAGATCCCATACATGTGCCACAAGCATTGACCTTTGTGATTTCCAAAGCTTTTACCCACCTAAAGCCATCACCATCTTGTGCCAAAGCACAGAAAACTGCCAGAAGCTTGTGAGAGACCCCACATCATCATCCAGGACCTGCATCCTGCCCCCATGGCCAGCCCTCAAGGCAGCTCTCAGCCTGTCTGACAGAGCCTTCCCATCAGACAGCTGAGAGAGGCAACCCCCACAATGCACAGCACCACAGCAAAAAGAATAACAAACTGCCCCCTCTCCAAATGCTTGTGCCAATTTAGAAATTAACATAATTTCTCTTCTGCTAAAAGCAAATACTGGGCACAGTCTGAATTAAACCATCTGCATCTGTTACTTAATTAGCCCACAGTTTTGCAGTTGGGGAAAGAATTATGCACTGGGATACAAGTCTTTCCTCTAGAGCTGTTTCCTGTATTTCCATCTCGTATCCTGTTGAGTATTATAAAAGAGCTAGTTGCCATACTCCCTCTAACCTCTGAACCAACTAAAATCATCCATTAAAGATGAATATTTGCCTTATTCTTTGCCTGACTACTCTTAACATAGGCAACAGCTGTTGCTTTTACCCTGCCTCCTTAAAGAGAAGGTGCATACAGGAAAATTAATAATGTGGGGCAACCCTAACTTCAGTTGAGTAATACAAGAATAATGATTTCACTGTCTTTTTTTTTTCTTTTAATAAACATCTGTTTTAATATGAATTTCTGAAGAAAGCAAAAAATAAGATTTTTGAGGACAGACACAGTAGTCCTGGCTTACAGGCATTGATTTTTTCTGATTCAGCATCAGAGGAGACATAAGCTACCAAGAATATGTTTGCAATACAATCGAATCTCATTGCTGCACACATCACATTCAATACTGCTTTACAAAAGTGCTTCCCCAGACCTTGACAACTTTTCCAAGGCCATAGGAACTGAAGCAGTTTCATTGCTCCTCAACTCATGAGCCCAGAAAATACTACTGCATTTTTCTGTTTTGTTTTGTATTTTTTTCCCTGAAGATATTTTAGTGAGCTGATGTGGTTGGCAGTCCAGTGACTGCACATTTAAGAATCAGATGTTCAAACACCAGCAGAGATGGCCAGTGGCCAAATAAGATGAGCAAGTACCTTTGAGCATGTGATTAGGATATCGTGTAAGGTGGGACCCCCAAGAAGGCCTGTCCTAGATCTTGGAGGCTCAAGATCTCACCTAGATCAAGGTGGCTGGGACCTCTCTTGTTTGTAACCAAGTGTTCTCCTTGGTAAGTGCATTTAAAATCCATCTCTTTGATTTCTGTCATGGCTTGGGCATGGCATTTTTTCTTAAGATTGAGCAGACCCACCCTTTCCATCTTCTCCTTCTGTGTCTCCATAAACCACACATACCTGTTATAAAATTTGGTTACCAATGCTCTGCCTCTGCACCTATTTGCTTTCTCATCTCCTTTTCTGACTCCCTCCCCAGTATTTCTTACAGACCCCTGTGCCCTGCTAATCACAGGCTGCAAAATGAATGCACTTTAAAGAGTGGTCACTGCAATTTGGGCACAAAGGAAGGCACCCTGGGAATAGCAATAGGATGGCAGCAGTAGTGCAGTCAGGGAATCCAAACCTGTGTAGACAAACTCTTAAAACTCTAGTGGCAGACACTGCAGTTTTGGTGTTATTTCTGCTGCTAAAGCTTCTAATTAAAAAACTATTAAACGTCAATCAATTAATAATCTGAGTCCTCTAGATTGTTTCTGATAAAACTAACATTTCAGTTGCATGAAGGATCATTTAATGAACCACCACTAACAAGAATATCTCTCTAATTAACTCAATGTCTTTAAAACAACAAGGCAGTTTTTGGAGTAGTTTGCTCTTATCCTTGCATCAATTATGCTTGAAACTGAGATTTTGTAAGATTTGTCATGCCTGTTAGAAAATTTAAAAAATTGTCAGAGACTAAAGAAAACTGTATTAAAGCTCATTTATCTTTGTTGTTGAGTCTGAAATAATATGCAGTATTTGTGGGGAACAAAAGTTTTAGATAAAAATTAAAGGGATTCTAACCAAATTAGAAATTTACACTTTGGCAGAACATCCTTGTAGGAAGGGTTCAAGAGGCTGGAGATTGCTCAGACAAGAATCAAAGGTTTTGGTCAGCAAAAAGGCAAGAGGAAGTGAAAGGTGTGCTCATTTCCCTGAAGGACACCTGACAATCTACATTTCCCTTTGCAGTCTTTCCTCGGGACCCAGGCTGAGCATCACAGCAAAGATGTCCCAGAATCAAAGGGGTTTCTTTCAATACACAGACCTTGAGCCAGAGCAGCACTGTTATACAACCACAGTGCCTCAAAGCATTTACTCCTTCCTCAGGCCAGCAGAGTGGCTGCATTGCCCTCAAGAGGCTTTGGGAGTCTCTTCTGTTTCTCACTCTCTCCCTCCACAGCAGGGGTGGACAGGTAATCCTCTCACTGGTGGTGTGAGTGCTTGTGGGCAGCCCATCCTCGGGTGCTTGACAGCTTCTGAGCTGGCAGAATGAGTTGGAGTGTTGAGGAATCTGCAAGGCTTGGTGCAGCCCCCAGTGCTCGATGAAAGGGAAATGTATCCACAGATTGGTCTCCAACCTGAGAGCCCTCCTGGAAATCCATCAGTGTAGGACTGAGATTTCAGCTGTGATCCATTCCCTTTCTGGAGCAGAGCTCACACTCGGATTATGTCCAGATGCCCTGCTAGACTAACACTAATCCACCAGCTGATGATTATTAGGTTTTAAACCTTAGAGGTTTTGGAGAACTAGGCAATGTTCACACAGATGAAGAAAAGCAAGATGGCATGGAGAGTTGTTTTCCCACCACGACTTACTTTAAATTGAGGGGTAAGAAACAACAATCCTCAACCTCTTGTTCAGTTCTCCAGAACAAGATCACCATTTTCAACTTAACAACTTGATGCTTTGATCTTGAAATTATGTAATTTATGGGGCTTGTATCATCAAAGACATTTAGTCATCTAAACAGAACTTTATGTACACATCATTTACCACTCAAAATCTATTAATTATAACTAATACTCCCTTGAAATGACATGTACTTCCTTTGATAAGCCCTCTATAACAGACAGGGTTGTGTCATGCTGTGGCATGCCACATGCATGTGGCAGCCATGGGTCCCTTGGTTCCAAAAGCTGGGAAGTTTAACACACCCTTTCCCCACTGGCTCACACAGCTGGATCCCTTCACAGCAGAAAGAAACCAGAAATAAAGGCAGTGTAATAAAAATTCCTACTTGCACTGCTTGAATATTGCATGCATTACAGCTAGATGAATTCTATATCCATACAAGCACCTAGTTATTTTCAAACTTCTTTTCAAAATCACTACAACCAATTCCTAAGTAATTCAAGGTCTGCCTTTACGCAGACTACTGAAAATGGCTCATACATTATCCAAACATTTTTAAAGGCCTGTATTTGAAAAAATCCCCCAAATTCTCAGCTTCACTTATCTCAGAGTTATTATCATTGCTTGGAGAATAAGATTTTAAGGGCGAGAGTTTTACATTTGAAGGACACTTTGTGAAAGCCTATCAAATGTACATGGGAAAGGTGCCTCTTTTATAATTTCCTTTTGCAAGCCTCAGTGGGGCTTGCACCTTATACATGGAATAGATCACATTTTTCACAGTTAAAATCTACTTGTAAACAGATGCATCAAAATATTGTACCAGCTGACTTATGTTTAATAGAAATAGAAGGAAAGAGAATTGAATTGAAATTAAAAAAAACCCCAAGCAATATAAGGACTATGTCTGAAAGCAAAAAAAAAAACAACCAAGTAATCTATTCCAAATTCCCACATTTTGTACTCCAGCATCTCCATTCCCTACCTTCTCTTTCCCACCCAGCCTGATAACTTCTGTTTTTTCACAGGAAAACAAATCAAAACAAAACAAAACAAATCAACAACGACAAAAGTAGCATGAGGAAGAAGGTAAATAAAAGACATCCTTGGATGCTGTGGGAAATCTTCCAATTTTTGCCAGTTTGCATATAATTATGAGCCCTGCCAATGGTTTCTTCTGCTGTGGTGCTGTGCTCAAAAAAACCAAATATCTCTGAGACCTGAGAGTGTGCCACCTCCTCAAAGCCTGGCTGCCTGGTCTTAGGCTCCTGAGAGCTGGACACTCCAAGTGGCCATGGATGTTCCAGGTTTATGGCTTTCTTACAAAATAAACACTGAAAATTGATGTGTTTTACCCATCTCACTGAAAAGTCTACAAGCACACTTGGTTAGATGGGCTGTCTAGACCAAAGTGTTGTGATTAAGATTCAGGAGAGCTCTTGTTCACTTTTAATACCATTATTTACCTGAGGCTGTATTTAATTACCTGAGTCTTTAGCCCCTGCTGCATTCAGCATTGCTGCTTCCCCATGATTTGGTGTGTATTTCCCTTCAGCTGTTGTGACAGAGAGGTTTTTGGCATTGCCATCAGCAGTTCTCTGATTGTCATGTAAGCATCTAAATATTGTTATCACATCTCTATAAGCTTACACTGGGGAAGCAACAGCAGGGAACAGAGTGGAAAGAAGTGGTTTAGCACAGGCTGGGAGGAAACAGAGGCAGGCAGAAAGAGGCAGAGCCTTTCCTTTGCCTCAGACTGTGAGATATATAAGGATACATGTAGGTTTATACTGATTTGTGTTTTGGGTTTTTTGCTGAATGTATTTCTATGAGGGCAGTGATAATCTACATATGTCCTTTCACTCTCATTTGTGACAAACCTGACCTTTTTCCTTAATGCAGTATGTGAAGAATCAGTTTTAATTTTACATCAAACACCATCTCTAAGTCAAAAGTTTCTCTGTGAACAGGGTACTGTACCTTGCACTGAGCAGAAGACAAAAGGAACATGGTGCAAGCACTAATGAATGAATAAATCAGTTGAGGGCACACACTACTAAGGGAGACAGCAGCATCTGCTGATTAAAATGGGATGGGAACAACTGATAGTAGGCTCCTTTTCTGTCCCCTGCATACACTTTCAGTGAAGCCTTTCACAGATTGTGTTACTAGCACAATCTGATGGATGTGCTCAGTATTCTCTCTGTCTGGGCTCTGCTGTGCTTCACCCCTTGCTCTGATGCTGCAGGCTGCACGGGCTGCCAGAGGCAACTGTGCTCCTGCGTGTGGATATACAGAGGCTTCAGCTGGAAGAGATCAGCTCCTTATTTTAGAATAAACAAGATCAAGGATAGGCCCTTTCAGAAGGTGCTTTAGATTCTCAGTTCGTGTGACTGGAAATTTGAAAAATATTTCTGTGTTATTTATGTGTTTCAGTTTTATAAACACATATCTTGCTCTACAAATACTGTGAAATCAAAGTGAGTGCAATAAAATGCATGAAATTTCTGGATAATACGTGAAGAACAATTGAAGTAGCGTTATTTAGGTTTTTTATAAACCCCTCAAATTTGAAAGGCTTTGCAATGCAGTATATAAATGCTGCAAGCAAACTGACATCTTTATTTTTCAGCTATTTTTCCTTTTTCCCTTTTACTGTAAATGAGACAGGACTGTATAAGACTTAATAAAGATAGCCAGATGCAAAACTGAGAGCCAGGGGAATACTTCATTGATTTAACAGTGGAAAGGAGAAATGAAGTGAATACAAGTTCTCTTCACATGAATTTAATCTAAACAGAAACTTCAGGGTTTGCTGTAAAACGAAGACCTCCTTCAGCACCAGAAAGATCCTTCATGTGCTGATGACAGCTGCAAGATAGGTTTGCTAAATCTATTCAGTTTGGAAGAATTCTTCAGGAAATGCTGGAAGCCACAGTCCAGCTGGCTTGCTATGCCTGTCCTACTTTTGGGAAGAGGCACAAGGATGGGAGCTTACCCCTTTGCCACTGGGAGGAGTGAGGGCACTCAGTCAGAGAGGATGACAATCTCCAAGTGTCTGCAGCCTGTGCATTTCATAAATTTGGCATTGTTTAGGTTTGAGGCACCAGGTAGAGAGAAAGGTCTGGAAGTTCCCACTGTGCCAGTGGATCCCAGTGGTGGGGAGCCCTCTGTGTCCTGGGGAGATGGACCAGCTCAGCAGCACAGCAGAATGAAGCATGGCCAGAATTCTAGAAATGCCCACTGACACATCACAGATCACACTGCAGCTGTGCCCAGGATTTCAACCAACACCTTTTCTGACTTAGACATTGTCTAGCTTAAGTCTGACTTAAACATTGATTTTGAACCCTAATTATGGCAGGAGGGGCTGTCATTTAAATCCACACTTTTTTTGTGTGTGCAAAACTGTAAGAAGTCACTTTGTTCTGACCTGGCATTTCTTCTTAGACACCCAAACAAGCATGTACTTTGTGATTGATGTAGTTGGGTGCTTACACTGCTCAATGGGAGACTGTCTCTTGCTGTGACAGCACAAAGGCTGAAAAAATAGCAAGTGAACTGCATTCTTCAGACACACAGTGCTGACACTTCCTTTGTTCAAAAACCACAGGCTCAGCTGGGTTATTTTGATGGTTTTCAGCCATGGGCTTTCTCTTGAGTACTATTTTGAAACTTTTCCCCTGAGTCACATGGGAGAAAATCTTACCCTTTCAAACAGAAGTGCCTCATTTAAAAAATGGACTTTAGGAACAAATCAGATGTCATAATTTTGTAAGACCTGTGACTTTGTAGCTGGAGCTACAGCACAGCTTGCAACAGAGAAAATTGCAGGAGCAGGCAAGTGCTGCTGGGTGCTGGTTCTTCCTGCTGGGAGGGGTGAACACCTCTAAGTCTTAAAGCCCCCCCAGAAATCCCTCAACCAGCCTTGCATGGACTAGTTTGGCTACAAGGAGCAGGACAGCAATGGGGCAGTCACACTCTTTGTGGTCCAAAACCCAGGAAGTTAACCAGCAAGAACACCACATGAGGAGGGCTTCTTCCAAGATCCAGACTGCTTACAGTCTGGCTGGGTATTGGCATTGGGTCTGTAGGGCCTTGAGCTTTCTCCTGGAGACCAGAAAACACACATTTAATGAGAACAGCAGCAATTCACTGTCCAGTCATCTCCTTTGGTGAGAGAGGATGGAGAAAATCCTACAGTGGGATACACTTTGGTTCCTGATCCTGCCTACTTGAAGGCCTGGCTGTGACTCTTTGAAATGATAACACAACAGCAGTCAATCATAGAATCACAGAATAATTTGTATTGGAAGGGACCTTAAAACATCACCTAGTCCAAGAAGCCTGCAGTAAAGCAGAGACATCTTCAAGTAAATCAGGTTGCTCAGAACATCACCCAGCCTGACCTTGAGAGTTTCCAGTGATGGGGCATCCACCACCCCTCTGAGCAACCTGTTTCGGTGTTTCATCATCCTCATTGTAAAATCTTTTTCCTCATATGTAGTGTAAATCTACTGTCTTTTATTTTAAAACCATTACCCCTCTTTCTGTCACCCCTAACCATACCTCTCTGCTAGGAGGGACCTTCCACCTCCCTCTCCACCTTTCCTGTCAGCCCCCTTTAAGTACTGGAAGGTTACTGTAAGGTCTCCCCAAAGCCTTCTCTTCTCAGGGCTGAACAGCCCTTTGAGGTGCTCTCAAAGCCCAGCCTTAGGTAGGAATGGCATGTGAAAACTGAGGTAACATGCCTCAGAGAGAGGGATGGGGATCAGGAGCTCTGGAAACCATTCCAGCTCCTGGCCTGGTACTGCTGGCAACTCTAACTGCATAGCACCTTGCCAGGTGGAAAATCTGCACCGGTGAAATTCTTTATTAATCCAACATGAATTGAAAAAAAGCCAGGTCACAGGAATAGGTAAGTGTTTCAAAGATGACATAATTCTGTTAAAAGTTCTTCAAGGATCCCTTTTTCACCTTGTGGAGAATGAGGCAATTTAAGTTTGAAGCTGCTAAGAAAAAAAGAGACAGGAACTTTTTAGCCATTATCATCAAGTAATTACCAAAGGTTCATTCCTTACCAGAGCTGTGCTTCCTGTAAAACTTGAGCAAGCTGTGAATACTTTGAGCAGACTGGATGATCCTGTATTACCTGTGGCTGAGAGGAAAAAGAGGAAAGAACCCAAATTTGGCTTTCTAGCCTATTTACCTAGCTGGAAGGCATTTTCCTTATGGTGATCAGAGACAGGGGTGATAAAATTCCCTCAAAGTCCTTTTAAAACACAGAAACAACTACCAGGACTTCAGCTATAGCTTAGGAATATACTGTAAATTAAAGGCTGGATATTTTTATCAATCTAAAACTACAAATTCTTCCAAAATCCTTCAAAAGTACTTTCTTTTGTAGAATTCTGTCATACGTATGTTATATAGGACATAAATTACTTGGAACTCTTCTTAAAATATAGCATGGGATTAAAGCAGTAGAAGGTCATGAAATGCTTTTATTTGGGTGATCTTACAGATGTTTATTATCTTGTTTATTATCTCCTCTGTATGGTGCTCCTTCCAGGCATAAGACGGTAACATATGCTCTTCATCTTTAAAACAAAAGCTTTTTGAGTTTTATGAAATTATGCAGACTGAGGCTGTCCAAAATATCTCAATAATTTCTCTCTATAAACTCAGCCTTTTTCCCATGAAAAACAAAATGCCCTTAGTTAAGAATCACATATACCCAAGTACTCTCTTTTGGCATTTTTTTAAAGAATAATTTCCATTTTCCACATAAAATTATTTGAGTTTCAGTTTTAGTAAATTTTAATAAAGACAAGTCCTGCAGATAAAGCAATTCAAAAGAAGTGAAAATATATATAGAATGAATATTGCTCAACACAAAGTACTGTGTAAGTACTGTGCTTTTAACCCTTATTTTCCAGTATCAATAATGAAAAAAATTTTTTGAGTAAAAGCTTGAATTGTTTTCCATGGATTCTGAGGCAACAGTAAATAAAAATATAATAAAATAATAAAAACCCCACAGCAAACAGACAAATCCCAGTTGCTTGTATAGTTTTATTAAAAATGGCAGATAATTTCAAGAAAGATGTGAAGTTTTCAAATGTGTTTAGATGAGGGCAACAAAGCTGTTGAAAAGTCTGGAAGGAACGTCCTGTGAGGAGTGGCTGAGGGCTTTGGGCTTGTCTGGTTTGGAGAGAAGGATGCTGAGAGATGACCTTGTTGCTCTCTACAGCTTCCCAAGAGGGAGAGGCAGAGAGGGGGGCACTGATCTCTTCTTCCTGGGATCCAGTGACAGGATGCATGGGAATGGCTCAAAGCTGTGCCAGGGGAGCTTTAGACTGGACATTAGGAAGCATTTATTTACTGAAAGGGTGGTCAAACACTGGGACAGGGTTCCTAGAGAAGGGGTGGATGCCCCAAGACTCAGTGTTTAGGAAGCTTTTGGACAAGGTCACTAACAACATGCTTTAACTTTTGGTCAGCCCTAAAGTGATCAGGCAGTTGGACTGGATGAGGCTTGTATATCCCTTCCAACTGAAAAAAGCTATTCTATTCTATTCTATTCTATTCTATTCTATTCTATTCTATTCTATTCTATTCTATTCTATTCTATTCTATTCTATTCTATTCTACTCTACTCTATTCTATTCTATTCTATCCTATCCTATCCTATCCTATCCTATCCTATCCTATCCTATCCTATCCTATCCTATCCTATCCTATCCTATCCTATCCTATCCTATCCTATCCTATTCCATTCCACTCCACTCCATTCCATTCCATTCCATTCCATTCCATTCCATTCCATTCCATTCCATTCCATTCCATTCCATTCCAGTTTGGTAGGTGAATTGTCTTTATCCATGGGAAGAACAGAAGTTAAAAGAGGTGATCCCTTCCAAATTGAAAATATTATAAAAATAGAGCTTTTTTTTCACAAAAAAAATTGTATTAGACTCTTCTCTCCTGTCTTTTACTGACTTTGGCATGATTGTCATCTATGTAGTCTATTTTGAAATCAAAACATTACTCTAACAGAAGTTAGTATTTTTAGCCCAAGCAATAGCTTGCTTTTCCACTTTGACAATGCAGATGTTAGCCCCTTCAAGTGCCCTCCTCTAGATCCTTCAGGAGGTACATCAGAAACATGCTCTTCTTCCCAAGCTGAAGGCTTTTATGAGGGGTCCAGAGCTGGCCCAGAGCCTGCCAGCAGCTGCCTTTGGCTCCAAGACTGCTATAAGCCTGTTTATTTGCTCTATATCAAGAGCTATAAATGTGCCAGAATAAACTATGAAGGCTTCCTCCAGCATGAAAGAAATATTACAAACTAAATCTAGAAGTTGTTTGGAAACAGACAAGGATTTCATTCTTTCAACGTCCCATATGAGGCCGTGCCACAGCTACAGAAGAGTGCGCACATGATATCCCTGGAAAAGTGAAAGAGAAGCAAATCCATTCTGTTTCACAAGGTTAAGTGGAAACGTCAGTCTGATTGACTGATGCTTTTAAAAGAGAGACTCAGTATCTGGTAGAAGAATCCAAATTGGCTTTTAACACTTCATTTGTTCCCATCCTTTGGACAGCAGCGTGTCTGGGAGGGCAAAGAGTTTCCCTCCCCTCCTGGGTGCAGCTGTGAGGACTGTCTCTGAAAGACACCTTGCCATTAATGCTCGAGGGGAAAATTATCCCCAGTGTTAAGCTCCCTGGCTTCATGAACTTACAGGTAGGACGAATTTGACTAACAGTTCCCATGTGTAAGATTACCAGAAGACCTGCTGTCCTTGTGTATTTTATAGACACACCTTTTATACAGACAGTGAACTAAGCTTGGGTCTCAGCTGTGACCAAAGCAACCAACAGGTTTCCTTGGATTAAATGCTGTATAAAAGCCTTCCCTGTGAAATAGTCTCACTTTTTCCTTATATACACAAAGTTTGTGAGTGGAGAATATAAACTTAATTGAGAAATGGCTGATGTACTTTTTAATTTATTGCCTTACCATCACTGCAAATGTATTCAATAATCCATTATTAAAGGAAACCTCTTGTTTTTTCTGCAGTGACAGTGTGTAATGCACATCTATTCTCAGTTTAAATGGAGATACCAAGAGAATTGTTGTCCAATTTCTTAGATGGCTTTGGCTGTTCTTTTTGCATGGTGTAGTCAATTTTAAACCTGCTAAAACAAATTAATCTGTTCACAACTGTGTCACATACCCCGAGCAATGACTTTCAGTGGTGTGTACGCATGTCTTGTGTGAGACAACTTGAGTGTAAGAAAAAATATGGGTGCAAGAGATGAGAATTTTCTGATAAAAGTATATCTCACATTGCTTTCAGATTTTGAGACTTATTTCATCTTTCCTATAGATGTAAAATGTCCCTCTTTCAAGAGAGTTTTTCAATAGAGATTGCTGGTTTAAGGCTGGCAGGTAGACATAGAGTTTAATGACATGACACTGTCATCTACTAGGTAAGATGTGAAACAGAGATATTTCTATCTCTGATATAACAGAAAAAAAGAAAAGAAAAAATCTTCATACTTGACCTCTAAGATAATTTTTGTGGTTCATGCCAAGCTTTCAGCTTTTTTATCTAACTGCTGAGCTTAGCAGAACATCGCTGATTGCACGAAGAGGTCAAAGTAAAGCTGCTGCATTTACTTCAGTTTAAAGCATTGATATTTCCTTTGCACAAAAATATATTTTATGTTGTGTCCCCCTAATCCATACTGCCTCTGTAAATCCATATACACAAGCACATTTTTCCTTTATCATGGAATTGGATTGAAAATAAATACATTCTAGTGTGGTAAGATGTGTAAGCTAGAGTTATTTGTTATTTAATGCATTCTGCTTGCATCCCGATATTTACTGTTTGGAGCTAGATGTGGTAGCTGAATTTTTTAAATTTAATAGAAGGGGCTGAGGGGAATAAAGGTTCTTCCCGGAAAGTGAGGCTTCACCTTTACATATCCTCAGGGAAGAGCCAGAAAATGGGTACAGCATCATTACTGCCTCATGACAAATGCTCTGCACGTCCATGATGCTTCTGATGAGACCATTTCTGAAGCCACCACTCTGCAGGAGGAAGTGTCCATTATGTGACACACCAAATTAATGCTCTCCATTTATAGGCTGACCCCATGAATTGAAGAGCTTTGTATAATGCATGATGCTGCATAATTGAAGCAGGAAACCTGGAGCACAAAGTATGGACAAGAGAAAAATCTCTGGCAAAGTAAAAGAGCTCTTCCAATTTTTGCTTATATTTCTGTCCTTAGAAATGTGACCTCAATTAATATTTCAAAAACTCTGTAGAACTGGCCAGTCCATTATAGTGAGGTGGGAGTGATTATGCACTGCTCTGTGCAAAGTTATCACCTTGTCATCAAGCTGCATGGACCTGTCACGGTTGCCAAGTGACTTTTAGAATTTAAATGCGTCTAGTTACCAATTTTCTTTGTAGGGACTTGAGGTACAAGTTTGCAATAGTGGCATAGCCACGCTGTTTCTAATTTAAGTCTTTTTTTGAACAATGAATTGAGGAGCCACAGAGCAGGCCCTGCAGAGCTATAATCAGAAGGCTTGTATAATTTTTCTTATAGTGATGTAGGTATGTATGTTTTTAAACTGGTCAGGCTGACTTGACCATATCTTCCTTTCTAGCTAAAAAAGAAAGAAAGACAAAAGAATAGCTTTCTTCTGCTCAGTACCTGGCTTTCTAGGCAACTACAGTCTGATAAACTGGTAATTCAGGACTAATGTGCTAGTCCCTAGGAGATAATATTTCATCAGAAATTATTTTGTAGGTAATTTCTGTGGCATGGATATGAAAGCCAACTTATGAATTCAGGTATTTGTTTATACAGTACAAATTTATCAGTATAGATATAATTTAGGACAAAAATAGATAACATTGGGCAAAAAGCAGTCATGTGGCCTGATGTGTTCTTTGGAACCTTTAAAATCTAAGTTTTACCAAAAAATTTTGTCACTCTGCTAAACCAAGAATATATCAAAATACCATTGAGCATCTTAGCGAGTTTTTGGCCAGAAGCTCAGTTGGGTTCCACGGGACCATGAGTTTCCTTCTTCCCACATCTTTCTGTGGTTCTGAGTCCCCAAGATACTCTGATCATCAAAGAGTGAAAGCAACTCCCAGTGAAAGGGAGGTGAGCACTGAAGTCCAAGTAGTTTTGACCACTGCTCTTTGGTTTTTTCTTTTCTTCATAACAGACGTCACAGAAAATTACAAAAACAGGTCTAAAAGTGAATGCCAGTCTTAACATAGGTATATGTAGCATCATCTCTGTAACTTCAGATGAGGAAAACCCCCCACCTTTCCAGGAACTCTGTTCCAGATCATTCTCCTTTCTTTAAATTGGCTTTTACCATAAAAAAAACCAAACCCAAAAACAAAAAACACAAAACAAAACAAAACAAAACAAAACAAAAAAAACCCAAACAAACAAAAAACAAAAAACAAACAAACAAAAAAACCCTCATACCCTGTATGTTAGATTCATGACTCTTTGTTTCATTCATGTCAGACAGGGAAACCAGTTCAATTAATTTCTCTCTTCAGCAGCTTTTTCATACAGAAAGACTGACTTGGTGTCTCCCTTCAGTCTATTTCCTACTTGCAACCTCTATTTCTTCTAGCTGCCCTGAGACTTGTAGAACTGAACTTTTATTTGTTGTTTTTCTCTCATTCATGTATTTTCTGAAGCCTGAGTCCCCGAAGTGTTTTGGATGGTGTGTAACTTGTGTTAACCAGAGTCACGGGAACACTTTATGTGTGCTTTACACACTTATGCTCAGATATGTTCTCCATGGAAAGCTGACCTGTTTCAGGATGTTTGTAGCACTGTAGCCTCATTTTCAGCTTATGATTTCCTAGGAGCAGTAGCTCCTTTCTGCAGTGTGCCTTTCTCCCACCCTCTCATTGCAGCTGCATAAATCAGAGAGGAATTTCACCCAATATTTTAGGACTGTAACTCCAACTGATCATCATTATTTTAAATTCTAATCCTGTTCTTCAACATAGGGTCAATTTAGAGTACTCTTAAAGGAGAAAGTTTTCTATTTCATCATTTGTGTTTCCTATCTTCTACACAGTGAAAATAATGAATAGCTGAGAAGCCCTGTCCAATACTTCTGTTTGGTGCTGTGGTGACCTGTTGCTGTCTATTCCCTACATATATTTAAACAGTTTTGAACCCCTTTGTATCAGTTTCATGTAGACTGTGTTTTTTACTTAGCTTGGAAGAAAGTCAGGCAAAAGAGTCTGAATAGGCTTCCTGGAGTCTAGTAATGTCACATTACTGATTCTTCCCTTTTCTTTAGAATTGTTGCACTATCAGGAAGGAAATCAATAGTCTGATATGACTTGTTATTTAGAATTTCATCTTGGTTCTTTTCTTAAATGCTTGCTATTTTCCCAGCATCTGCAGTTGTTTGTTGAGTAACTCATTCCAAGAGTTTTCCTGGCTCTGAAGTTGAGCACAGCATCTTCCAGCTCCCCAGCGGTTCCTGTGTCTCCTGTTGGAAGATGGTGCTGTAATTATTCATCTTCCACTTCCTCCTGAGGTGTCACCTGTCCTCAGCAGACATTCTCAAAGACAACCTCTGATTGTTGTGAGATTAGTTCAGCTCATTCTTTACATCTTACATTAATTTTCATCAGGCCCAGCTGGCCTAAAAAAAACCACAGCTACGCTGTCCTTCCTAAACTCTCCCTTTTATATTATAACCTAACTTCTTGCTTTTTGATGCTGATGTTAATCCAGTTAGAAATCCTCTAACAGCCACATTTTATGGTGAAGAGCAGGGGAAAAAGAGACACTAAACCATTTCTGCTCTTTTCCTGCTACCCGTCCATAGCTTTATCTTTGCTGTTTAGAGCCCTCCCCAGCAGGGAAGCCAAAGAGAAAAGGACAAGGGTCCATACTGGATACCTTCCAACATCTTTCTTTTTCTAACTCCGTTAGACTGGTACAAAATAAGGTGATATTCATTCACACAGAAGCCAGATAAAGACCCTAACAAGCACAAATGAAAATTATAGGGATTCTGTAGAAACCTCGCATTCAAGGGTAGAAATGTGAGTGCACATATATAATCACCTCTTTTCTATTTCATTTTAAAAAGTGGATTTAAAAAAGGTACCTTTTTTCCTTTTATCGTATTTGGAAAGTTGCCAGAAAGGAACTAGAAGGTTTGATTTCCATGATGTTATACTTTCTATGAGAAAAGAAAAGGAGGAGAGGAGATGAGCATCATCTTCCAGTGGTGTGATCAAAGCATACAGCTCTCCTGCAGTTTGAAAGAGAAAGGAACTAAGTGTAAGTCAGTGCACTCAAATGGCATATTCCAACTCATTTCAGCCCCCTAGACCACAGAAGGTGAGTAATGATAGAAAATTAGCTGATGCTAGTGACAGAACTTCCCAGAAATGAGCAATGAAATGTGATACCTGGAATATAATTTTTTTCAAACAGGCTGCTTAATTGTCATCAAAACGTCCTTCCAACTGAGAAGTAGTTTTACTATGTCAGTTCTTAATGTGTATGTAATTACCAAAATATGCCAGCATTCCCAAATTCATTTTCACTCCTATATCTATTATATAATCCATTGGAAATCCATCTCACTCATTATATCTTGGGCTGGTTGAGAAGGTGATAATAAGCCCTCAGTTAATAACAACTGAATTGAAACAAAATTAAACTATAATTATTTACTGGTTCTTAAAGGTTAATAATAGAGGTCTGTGCATCCTCAGGGCTCAAAACTGTTGCCAAAATGTATGCAGAGAAAATTTAGACTGAAAATATTTGCCTGGTATCAGCAAAAGAATTACAAGCATGAAGTGCATGTAATAACAAGTTGTTACACAGAAGCAATTACACTTACACTGTGGTTTTCCATTAGAAAAGCAAAGGCATAATTATCTACTAAATTAAAACTTCTGCTTTCTCACTAATAATCAAAAGCAACATTATTATTTGTGTAATAATGACACAAACATGACAATAAAATAACTAGGATGAATATAGGTTTGATGTAATCATAAATAAACGTCAGCAGCAGCCAGTAAGAATTAGAGAGCCTATTGAATTTTCCAAGTGAAGGAAGATTAGTAGAGAACATAAAATGTGAGCTGAAGGCATGTTTAAGGAGAGGATTATTCCAAAGCACTGGCCCAGGACCCTATTGCAGGATAGTAATTACTATTGCAGGATAGTAATTACTACTTGTCTTGCTCCTCGGTTGTAATTTGAGTTTGTATGAGGAAAAATTGAGATGTGTGGGGAACTTTCCCCATGACAGTTTCTGCTGGGCTAAATCTGTGCGATGGACTTTTCAGGAGCAAATCTGGCAAAACCAGTGGGTGCTTACTCACTTCCCTTTGCTCTGAGGCGTCAGGGTGTGTGCAGGTGACAGAAAACCCCTCTGCTCCCCAGGGGAAGAACCCCAGGCTCTGCTTGAGGAGCCTGCGCTGCCCCCGCTGCTCACCGGGCACCTACACCTGTCCCAGCTGAAGGAGGCTGCTCTTCCCATCGGGGGTTTAGACTGCAATCCTCCTTTTCCAGAGGCAGCCCACCACCCACAGGAGCCTCCGTGGCCCAGTTCAAAGCTGTCTTAATGGGAACTGGAGTGCATGTTTAGAGAAGGTACCTATTTGTGGAACCAAGATTTTAAATAAGGGTGGCAATTAGTGCAAAGCTGGAGTTTGTGTATGCTGGATGTGTTCCCACTGGGAAATGAACTGAGTGAGAAATTATTAATTAGATATGGCCCACCTGATGCTCAACACCGAGTTTCTTTTTTCTGTCAGTTGTGCAAAATTTATACATTTTAATGCAGTATGCTCTTCAAGAAATCTGCAAAGAATATTCCTTCCAAGCTGTACATTACACATACTGTCACATCCAATAAAGGACTCTGAAACTTTACATCTTAATATTCAAAAGGTATGAGGCTAGAAGACATTGCTGTTTATGAGATACAATGAGAAAAAAAATATTCTTATGCAAGGTGCCTAGATGGAACAGGCAGGCAGATCAATGTGTTATCCAGCAGTTGAATGGAGAGGTATATTTGTTTCCTACAGCACTGCAATTGCAAAACTGAGTCAGAGAATCAGGCTATCCATAATTTTATGAATATTTATTATGTTGCCATATGGATCTCGCTTCTATTTATAATATCTTTTAAATATTCAGTACTCTCTAAAGGTGCCCATAGAAATGTAGAGGCAAGCTCTTTTTATATAACTCATTTTATTATAAGAAATATTTTTTCATAATAAAATAGAAAGAAAATTAGAGTTATATTTTAATTGGGAGTGGTATAAAGAAACAGAAATTAATGACGAATAAACTGGTACCTTAAAACCAGTCCTTTTCTATACCTAATTATCTCTAGAAACTTCTGCAAACCAGATATTTAAATGAAAACGGATTGCACTTTTATAGGCTGTGCTTTTGACAGTTTTTTGTAAAAACCTAGGAAGAAAGATTTGATAAAAAACATGTTCTCAGTTTGAAAGTTCACTTACTCTTTGATTGAAAACAAGATCTTTTGGTTACTTGTGTGTCCTAGTTTCCTTATGAAACACCTCTAAGTACTACAGATGATGTTAAGAGCCCAAGCTACAATGGAGCTGACTCACCTCACTGAAATACTGGTAAGAAAAATATTGAGCCCTGGGTGAATCCAGACCCATAGGTCAGCTGTGTTGTTGGAATCATTTTTCTCATCACTGAGTTTCTTGAGATTTTTGGTCACTTCAACTTTTACAGTGTTTCAGAGCAGAGGGCAGTTACTGGTCTATGTCCTGGTCTAATTGTAGTTTGGGTAATTCATGATCTGTTCCCCCCTAGACCTTCCCTGATCGTTTACATGCACTTCATGAATCTGTGGATGAGGCTTTCAGTTGCTGCGCTGGGTTCCACACATAAATTTTATCTCAGCAGTAGGTAATGGACACCTTTATTCAAAGCAGATATAAGTAATTTCTTCTATGAAAAAAATACCTCTGTGAAGCGTGATGTTAATTGATGTCATCCTAATGAATTGATAAGCATAAACTGTGAATGTCTCAGAGGAGTCAGATTATTTAAAAGCCACTCCACAACAGTATTTTTAGATAAGATACTGCAGGTTAGATCTGGAGGTGATGATATTCAGAGGCTTTATGCTGATTAGTATCAGCTTAGGGATCTTGTCCTTTTGAAGAATTCCATTGTACATCAGAGGAAAGTACTAATTTTCCCAGGAGTTTGCCCAGCTGAAAGCTATAGATCAAACTATGCATGCTTTTAAAAGCAGTCCTTTTGCTTCTGGTTTCAATTCAAAAGGTAACAGGAAGAATTTTTTTTTTCTGTGTTCACTTGTCCCTTAGTTTAAACCTCAGTAATTCACCGTAATTGCAGAACACTTTAAATTTAAGGCTGAATCAAATCTCCTAGGTACAACACTCTAAATTACCACAGGTCTTTAAAGAGATCACTACCTCTTGCTTTTCCAGCTACATCTGTAAGTCCCAGTTAAAGAACATAAAAGAGTACACACTGCAGATCCCTTTTTTTTTTTTTTTCTCTCACTACACTATTTTATAACAGCTTAACTTCAGTTTTTCCTGGAGCTGCTTATCATTTATACTGGTGGGAGGATAAGGATTATCTCAGTCCATCTGCAGATATATCAGGAAGGGAACAGATGAAGAAAATGTACAGCTTGGGTTGCATTCAGAGCTGGACTAAAAGGATTTTTTTTGCCAAAATACAAACCTCTATCAAACAACCTCCCATCTCAATTGCATTGTTTTATACAATGTTCTGCCTGCCTGTTTTGATTTAACCCCTGTAGTAGCTGCTGTGACCTGAATTCAAGAACAGATGAACTGCACTGTTCCTAGGAGGAAAGAGCCCAGAAGTACCTTATGGGTACCCCACCAGCAGTGGGATACAGCAGATTACTTCCAGTTGGATTAACTCTGGCACCTGAATTTCAGTACCCATATGGGAGTCTGGTGTTTCAGCTCCTCCTACAGGCAGTGAAGTCAGCTGAAGCCTGCCAAACTCCTCAGCTCAGACCCAGACTCAGTTCTGCCCAGATGTAGGCACCTAACATTGTGCAGGGGGCCCTGGGCATCCTGTCTGGCTTAGCTGCTGGAGCAAATCTGTGGGGTCATTCTCTTGGCCCTGGGCTATGCCTGAGAGTCAGCTGGGGCATTTCAGACACTCTAGGGCACCTCAAACAGCACTGAACACCACTGTGTGGTCAACTGAATCACCCCTCTGCCTGATAACCAGCTGAATAACCCTCCTGACTGCTGTGGGTCCCTTACCTATGGCTCAGCTGGCTGCCCACTCACAGGAGTGCAGGGCACTTGTGATACCCTGGAATGTCCCCAGGGGCTGGCAAGCAGGACAAGGATATGCCCTTCTGAAATGAAAACAGTAGGGGAGGGCAACTCTGTGGCCCTTGATTGGGGGTGCTGAGGGCATCTGCCTCATCTCCTGCATCTCCGCAGAGGCACCAGGGACTCCCCAGTGTCCAAACCTGAAGATGAATCTCTCCCTGCCCATCAGCTGAGAAACCAACTCTGCATGCCAGGGAGTCATTTTAACTGCATCCTGGGCCAGGGCTGGAAGAGTTGAGAACGTGGGTATGGGCAGCTACTGGGTGTGTCCTCATGTGTCAAGTGGCATTTTAGGGCAGTGTTTTCAGTCATCCTGTGAACTTCAGCTCTGTCTATAGTCTCTCTAAAGTCTCTATAGGCCATGCTCACACAAAAACATTGGACTAGTTATTAAACAGCTTCATATCCCTAAATTTGTCATTTCAAAGTCATAGAGGAGACAGGAAATTGCTTAATGCTAAGCTAGGACTCCAGTTTGGTAGATATGACTTTAAAACAAGCACTGGCAAAGAAGGAAGGAAAAGTAGCTCATATCAGCTTAGTCCTGGGATATACATTCTCATATTTTAAACAAATAAAAGATTGTATTAGGACTAAAATAAAATAAAGTACTAATATTAAAAAGAAACCTCACAGAGTAATTGGAGTCGGGTAATATCGGGGTATCTCCCGATAACTCCGAGGGTCCAGCCAGCGGAGAAATGGCTTAATAAAATAGCGAGACGGCTTCCCAGGATATGCTTTGTAAAATAAAGTTTTAATAGCAGGAAAAATAATAAACGTTACAAAATGAAAAGAGATAAGCCGAGCACCGTGTACCAAGCAAAGCTACACAGGCTAAGGCACTCCCAAAAAGCCTCGTGTACCCTTATGCAGGCCCTTTAGTACTCGATGGTCTAGGTGGGCTTTTTTGGCTCTTGGCCCAATGAGATGGACACTAGACTTTGAGGTGCAGTTCTAAAGTCCTATCACTGTGTCTGTGTTGGGACTGAGCCAATTACAGCGAGCAGGCTATAGAAAATTCTAGCTTCACTTCCTTATATGGAAACACCTGCTCGGGTACAGAAATGCACGACTACATCTCACCCTGTAAAATCATATTAAAAAAAGAAAAAAAAAGAGAAATAGTTACTTTGAAAAAATTCTCACTTTTGTTCATAATTGTGATTGTGTCAATAACTTATTGTTATTTAACAATTTGGTTTATAGTTAAGCTGTAGTTTTATGGATTACAAAATTTTAAATTTGGTACTTTCTTTTTATTAGCCAATCTTTTAAATTTTTATATTTAGTCTCAAATTACATATGAATCTTATTTTACTTTTTGTTTGGGGAGATTTTTTCAAGTGAACTATATTTTCTTTTTCTTTTGCATAAAGATTTGATAACAACTTTTAACATACAACAACGAACAATTTTGACATGACAATAATAACTTCAAAAATTTTAACAGTGCAACTTTTATAAAACTTAAGTCTCTGCTTCAAACGTATTTCAGTGTCTATAGTGCTGGGCTGTGTCAGAATGCAGAAGTCTTTTTGAAGACCATCTGGGGTCATCTAGTGTCTTTGGTGTGTTCTTCTTCAGGTGTGCTCTGCTGCTCTTTTCTTCTTTTGTAGTTGTGACTCAACTTCTTTTGCAGGAACTTTCTTAGAGTCTGTACCTGTGGAGACAAACAAAACCTCTCTCCCTGCCATAAAGGACAGGCTCTAAAATTTGTCTTGTTTTCAGAATTTTTATGAATATGAGAGATTAAAAAACATATATATAACTTTGTTCAACTTTTCTATAATAGAAAGCACTACACCCTTTCCCATTTTTATCTTTTAAAGAGCATTTTTAGCTATTTGTGTGCTTTTTAACAATAGATTGGCTTTTGAATGAATTAGTTATAATATGTGGTAGACTTGATATGTTGAAAAACTTCTGTAATTTTAAGAACTGTACATTTAGGAATGAGAAATGTTCACAAGAGATGTTTTAATTGTCTTTTTTGGTCTTTTTCTCCTTTATGTGTTGAGGTAGAACATGCTTTAAAAAGTGTGTGGTTAGACAAGTGAATTTGTTTGAATTGTTTAAATGGTTGATATTGCATGATACTTGTTTTTAATTTTGAGGGTTAACTTTTGCTGCTATTGATGGTGTAGTTAGTGTTTGGTAGTTTGGGCATGGTTGCACAATTGTCTTAATTTGACTTTGAGATATATGCGACACTTTTTACAAGAGCTGATGTATTTTGATGTATGGTTAAAAGTTTGCTGTTACCTTGCTATTTGCTATAAAACTTAGGAGTTTAGTGTTTGCTTTAACATGTGACACAATACAGTTGCTGTTGAGAAAAAAGGAAAAAGATTAGTATTTTAATGTGAATTTTACAATTGATTAGAACTTTTTCTTGAGAGGTCTCTGCTCTCTCTACCAAACTTGCAACATAAAAATTTGTAAACATAAAATATGAACTTTGAAAAACATGTAGACAGTTGTTCCTTTTTGGTTTTGAGATATAGTTTTTAGACTTTCTTAAAATCTTATTTTTATTTTTTGGTGTTAGGATTTTACTACATGGTTATGAGATTTTAGATTTTCTTGACTTATTTATAAAACGAATTGTTTTTAGAGGAGTATGAATTTTGAAAGGTTTTCAATTTAATTATAGAGATGAATTTAATAATTTTTTTTGTAATATTTATACGGGCTATTTTTAAAAACTTTTGAATTTTGAATTAACTATTTCAATTAAAGATATGAGCAAGCAAAATATTTTTGCAGAATCTTTTCCTGTAAAGGAAAAATTATTTAGGAATTCGCTTTTATAATTAGTTTGGAATATAAATTTTTTGGGCAAGTTATTACAATCTTCTTGCTTAATTGACAAAACAGAAAAGAAAAACCTTTTGTTTTGGAATTACTTGGTAGTCTTTGTGAGATCTTAATGAAAAAATTAACTTATAAAGTTCTGGGTTTCTTGTTAAAACTGCAAAATAAAAGAATAGGTCAGGGTTTTAAGGTATTTTGAGCCTGCTGCTTTGGTGGATTCTTGTGGTGGTTTTCATGACAGTCTTCTTTTGGACGAAGTCTACTTTGTATCTTGGCTGCTGGAATTGAACTGTTAGCTGTCTCTGTTCTGTTTTCTTGGAGGGTTTTAGACGATGATAAACTTTCACTGCTTCAGTCTTGCTCTGTCCTTGTTTTTGTTTTGTTTTGGTCTCTTGTCGCCAGAGCCGGGCTGGCTCTGGGGTGCTGGTTTCTTTCCTTATGTTGTGCCAGGGATCTATGCTGGCTGATGAATCCTCTGAATCATCAGAGAAACTGCAGGACGTGTGGGAAACCTTCTGATTTTTCATCGGAGTTTGTTTACATTTCTCCGGCATGGGCGCCGCCATCTTGGGGAGGGCAAGTTCCGGGATGTCACATCCGGTTCCCACGCTCGTCACAGCCAGGGCGTGTCTGTCCAGGCTGTGGGTGGCAACCCGGGGCGGTGCCCGAGGCTTGGGACCGCCCATGGAGGGGGAGCCTCCCGTGCTGGAGTGGGAGGAGCTGAGCGACACATCAGATGGGGCGTGCCGCAGCGTCGGGCTGTACTGAGCCCGCCCACGTGGGGCTGCAGCCTCTGCCTCAGAGATGGGGAGGATTCCACGTTTTTCTTTGTTCTGTGAGCCCGCGCTTTCAGGGCTTTGTTCAAAACTCGCGCGCTCAAAATTAACGGACTGGGATCGCCCGAATCTCGTACTGGGTGACTGAGGGGGTGGGGAGGGCGGTTGGAATGGAACCCTAGCCAGCTTGGCCACGGCTGGCACAGGTCCCACTCCGGGAGTCTGAGGACGGCTCGGGGGAGGGCTTTGAGCCCTTCCCTGCCTGCTTCTCGGGAGTAAATCAAACCGGTTTTTTCTGGGACTTGGGGCATCAGAACTTGGATTTTTATCTTCATGTCTAAGGTGAGCAGGAGCCTTTTTGCATTTTACTTTCTGGGCTCCTTTTTTATGGTTGCTTTTAGAGGCTTTTCCCAAGGTTTCTCTTTCTGCAGTTTCAAGTGTTTTTTCACTGCTGAGCCTTTCGCCTTCTTCTGTTACAAAGTCTAACACAGTTTTAAAGATGGGTCTTAATTTTAACACAGATTTTTTCTTTGAATTATACAACTTCAATCCAATTTTGTCCCAAAATTCCACTGTTACTGTTTCAGCTGTATTAGTGTCCGGATACTTTTTATAGACCCATTTCACAAGTTTTTTAAGTTCTTTCCTCTCAAACTTATAGTCTTGAATAGTCAGTTTATAATTAAAATAACAAAAGGTGTCTCGCTGTTCTACGGATTGCCGGGTCCCCATTGTCACTCACCAGAATGGCTCTTGTGATCTCCCGGCAGCTCTTGGTTGTCTCTGACTCTCTCAGGTCACTCGGTGATTAGCTGTTCTCTGTCTCCAGCTCTGCTAGACTGCAGCTTCTCTCTTCTAAAGAGTAATCCACCTTGTACCAGAATCGGTGTCCGGCAAAGACCCCCTCTCACCGGTATAGGGGTTCAGTCAAAAGGCTCCCTCTCAGCCTTTTTGACCCAAAAATGTGGTTTTATTTTCACGACCAAAAAAACCACCACGAGCTCGCTTTTAAAAAAACGAAACCAAGAGCAAAATGGCCTAGCTGAACGTGAGGGCTCTCTGTCAGCAAACTTCGATTCAGTTACCCTAATGTAGAGTCCCTGTTCGAAGGTGCCATTTATCGGGGTATCTCCCGATAACTCCGAGGGTCCAGCCAGCGGAGAAATGGCTTAATAAAATAGCGAGACGGCTTCCCAGGATATGCTTTGTAAAATAAAGTTTTAATAGCAGGAAAAATAATAAACGTTACAAAATGAAAAGAGATAAGCCGAGCACCGTGTACCAAGCAAAGCTACACAGGCTAAGGCACTCCCAAAAAGCCTCGTGTACCCTTATGCAGGCCCTTTAGTACTCGATGGTCTAGGTGGGCTTTTTTGGCTCTTGGCCCAATGAGATGGACACTAGGCTTTGAGGTGCAGTTCTAAAGTCCTATCACTGTGTCTGTGCTGGTACTGAGCCAATTACAGCGAGCAGGCTATAGAAAATTCTAGCTTCACTTCCTTATATGGAAACACCTGCTCGGGTACAGAAATGCACGACTACAGGGTAACCTCCCAAGAACCTGAACATTTTAATATCTCTCATTACAGAGTCTCTGAAGGATGCATGACAAATTCATTCTTACCAACCCCTCCTTTAATGGAAGAAGAAATGTTTAAGAGTCAAGAGCATTTAAGACCTCATAACAGCTTTCTGACAAGACTGCTTTAATGTCAGAAATTTTATCATGACCGAGAGCTATATAAAAATGATTACAGAATCCACAGTTTCTTTTTTTTTCACATGGTTGTTTAAAATACCAGCCTCATTCAAACAGCTGCAGACATCTTGTAAGATCCATACTGAAACACCTTCCAGGACAATTTCTCATTTGAATCCCCCAAACTGACACTTCTCCAGAGAGACTACAAAGTCTGCATGATATTTGTTCGTTTTTAATTTTTATGTTGGCATCATCACTTGAAAAGAAAATGCAAAACGGACAACACAGGGGCATGTGTTGTTAATTGCAGTGTGTCAAATCTATGTTTTCATAAGATGAAAGAAAGGTGGCGTAAGTATCCTTATGTACCTTCACAGAATCACAGAGTCATAGGATGGCTTGAGTTGGAAGGGACCTTAAAGATCATGCAGTTCTAACCCTTCTGCCATGGGCAGAGAACCTTTCATTAGACCAGATTGCTCATAGCCTTGTCCAACATTTCCAAGGATGGGACATCCACAATTCCCATGGATAACCTGTTTCAGTGCCTCACCACCCTCACAGTAAAGAATTTCTTCCAATATCTAACATAAACATGCTCTCTTTCAGTTTGGAGCCATTCCCCCTTGTCCTGCCACTATATGCCTTGTACAAAGTCTCTCTTCATCTTTCTCATAGGCTCCCCTCAGGTACTGGAAAGCCACAATTAGATCACCCTGCCAAAGCCTTCTCTTTTCTAGGGTGAAGAATCCCAGTTCTCTCAGGATTTCCTCACAGGAAAAGTGCGCCATCCCACTAATCATCTGGGTGTCCCACTCTTCAGAAGTGAGTGCCCAAGACTGGCAGGTGCTCATGGTTGAAAAGAAATAATGAGGGTCAAAGGGTCCATAAAAGAAACTTATAGAGTTTTATTGTAAATTTTGCATTTGGTATGGAAACTGGTATATTAGGGTCTTATCTTCTAGCACAGGGGAGTGGGCTTTGAATAAGGGGTAGGGTGAAAGAAGAAAGAGGGGGAAATTAGAGAGAGAGAGAGAGAGAGAGAGGAAAAAGGGGAGAAAGAGAGATCACCAGTCCTGGCTTCAGCATCAATCCAGCTAATAGAGTGCCCAGTATCCTGGGATGTAGATGCTCAGGCTTTGTGGGGTACCTTTTTACAGATAAGTTTCCCCCAACTAGAAACAGGTTTCTTATTTTCTATGCAAATTAGTTATCATGTGTGGTTCATTCCTCTAGACCTTTCTGGAAGTGGGTCAGACGTCTGTGGGTGGGTCTTTGGTGGTTTTGATGCCCCTCTACTGGGTTGACCTTAGGTCAACTCTCCATGTCTGCTTCTCGACTTCATTCCTGCTGGCCACTCAGGAGAACTAGAAGGATGTCATAGGATTACACAGGGAAATACAGACTCAGGCTGTACCAGAGAAGGTTTAGATTGGATATTAACAAAAATTTATTCACTTAAACGATTATCAGGCATTGAACAGGCCGCCCAGGAAAGTGTTTGAGTCCCCAGAGATATTTAAAGGAATTGTAGATGTGGCACCTGGAATCATGGTTCAGGTGGTGGACTTGGCACAGCTGGGTTGACAGCTGGACTCAATGATCTCAGAGGTCTTTTCCAGATGAACTGATCTATGTCTCTAAGTATTTTCCCTAAAATAACACTTTGAGTGACTAACTGTTTGCAAAACTTCAAGGTCAAAATTTCTGCACAGTGACTGAGAAGCAAATATTCCTTACTAGGAAATAATAATTAAGTCTGAAACACTTATTCCCTTCTGCCTGAAGTGTCAGTTTGACAAAGTATCATTTGGCATAGCAGAAAACTATCCCATTCTCTTGAACAATAATTTTGAATGATATATTTTCTTCTAAATGTGATACTTTTTGATGCAGTTCATGACAGTGTTACTAAGTAAAAATTAAATAAAGATCATTTATCCATTAAACTAATGCACATGCTGCCAGCAAGCCAGTTCACTGTTGCTAGTGGCTGTGAGTTGGTGCTCACCCCATTACTCTTCCAGTTACCCAACTCTTGTCCACTTCATGCTAATTCTCCCTTTTTCTGTGGCTGCTAAATGCTGTATTTTGATTTGTGTACATTTAAATTATATAGGGGTTAAAGAAAAAACAGCAACTTTATCTCAATACAGTTATTAGATGGGGTTTTTAGTTTCAAGAAGCTGCAATGATATTTTACCATTTGTTAGCATGATATTACCTCCACTGAGGAGCTGACAGCTTCAAAATATGATGTGCGATTTACTCTGGAAATATTTTTAAAATGCCAGTCACATTTCAGTATGGAAAAATATTGAAATTTAATTTTTTCTGGTCAAGTATAATAATATTATTATTATTATTATGTTATATAATATAGTTTTCCACTCTCATATGTTGTCATGACCCGTAAATCTCCAGTTTTGATATTAAAAAAATAGTATTGATAGACATTAGGAGTTCAGGTTGTGCAAAAAGTAATGGCATGCAATGCCTTTTCCCTCAAACATAATTATTTGAAATCCTGGGTCCAATTCTACAGTGAGAACTGTCAAATGTCTTTGGAAGGTGATAACAATGCCTGTCTTTAAATTATTATGGTAGGTTTAGCCCAGGCACAGAATTCACATCTCAGGTATCTGGTACTAGCAGAAAAAAAATATAGAATGGCATTTTTTAAAAGACAAATAAGTAATTTTGAATGTCCAGAGCTAATTTAATGAGGACTGCTTTCACATGGTGCCAGTGGGTAAGGGAAGAAGACAGTTCAGATGAGACTGCTCCTGCAACAATGCTCTTAGACACTTGCTCAGATCTCATGTTGCTTCCCTTTCCCATTACATTGAAAAAAGTTTCTTAACATGATAGATACAGGACATTCCAAGTGTAAAATACAGAAAAAGTTTAGCCAGATCTTTATGTCCACTTCAAGACTCTTTGCATGATTATGGTTGTGAAAATGAATTCTGAAATAACTCCCATATTCTTGAAGTGATTCCTCAAACTTTTTTTCTCATTTGGGGTTAGAACTAGATGATCTTTAGGGTCTGTTCCAACCTAAGACTATATGATTCTAGATTTTATATGATCATATTCTATGTTTCTATGATAGTGAGAACTGCAAACAAATTAATAATGTGTCTGAGAGCACTTGCAGAGGCTCTTGCTCCCCAAAGTTGCTCCTTAGGGGGAAATAAATCTGCTTAGATTCCCTCTCAGCAGCAGACTGCCCATCAGCCACGAGGCAGCTTTGACATGGGAGATGCTTGTAACAGGAAAAGCAGTCTGGGATGGAACGTTTCAGATCCCTGAAATAGTAGCCCTGATCAGTAGACTTTATCCTAACCTTAACACCAACCCTAGCCATGCCCTCCTTTGCAGAGCTGAAGGAGGAGTCATGCTTTCTGCTGCTGCAAAGAAAGAAAGAAAGAAAAAGCACGGTGTCACAATCAGCTGGGTTTGCATTCCCATTGAATGTATATAAATTCCCAAACCTTTCAACAGAAGCAGAGAGGGGCTGTGACACCACCAAGCCACAAGGAAGGCAGAAGGAGAAGCACCATACAGGTGGGAGCCCCTGGCTGCTGGGTGGGTGTCTGAGGAGCAGTGTGGCACAGCAAGGGCAGCTTCCATGTGAATTTGTTTTTATGGCAACTTGTTCCTGGCATGCAAGATAACAGCGCCACAGGCTGCTGAGTGCAGTGTTTAACTTTGGCCACATTGACTCTAATCACTTCACTGCTTTTATATCAGATGAAGCTCAAGGATGAAGAAGTACATAGGTGCTTTTTTGAGAGTAGACAGAATATATCCTGAGAGATGCCTTTGGATTTGATAATAGCAGCAGGCTTTTCTTGAGGTAATTTATAGCAATATTATAAGAAAAAGGAAGATTTAGTATTATGAAGGTCAAGTTTCTGCTGCTGTTTTTCTGTGCTAGCATACTGAAGATCCTTTCATCCAGTGTGCTATTCAGTCCAAGTACTGATTTAATTGTCAGAATTGGAAGTATTGATTAGAGTTGATGAAAAAGAGTTCCCTGGTATCAGAATTCTTTGAAAAACAGCATAATATGAATTCCAGTCATGTGTGAGCCCTTTCACAAGTCACTATAGGCTTGATGATAGCAGTATCCCCTAAATGTGCATTAGCATTGATCACCTGTTACACAGGCACATGTGATACCTTTAACTGAGATATAAGACAACTTTTTCCAATTCTTTTCCTCTCCTATGCTAATTAGGAATAATGCTGTTGAGTGTTCACAGATCAACCAGATGTGAAAGATGCAAAAGAGAAAGGACTGATATTTTTCTTTGGAATTATTTTAGGTGATGATCAACAGTGCATATTACTATCCTTCTCTGATGCATTTCTCCCTCCTCTTCATTTCCCAGATCAGACATTCAGATGATTTCTGCATGCAGTATTAACTTAAATTCACATCTGTGACTCATCAGTGATAAGCAGCTTTTTACTGCACCCCCTCATGTTTCCAGCTCTGTTTAACACAAGCATATGCAGCCAGGATCTTGGTGCTTCCTGATGCAAACATCACTAAACATTTAACTCTCTATCCATACAAAGCAGCTGCAAGGCTGAATTATTTCTATCATGTGAATGGAGACTCATATTCTCATGCTAGACTATACTTTAAGAAGTACAGTGAAATGAAGGTAACACCATTTCATTTTACTCCTGTTAAGGTATAGGTTCTCTATCACCTTTTGTATTCAGCAACACTTTGTGTGAAAGATAAGCTGGAGGCCATCTCAGAAAACTTCAAGCTGGTACAGACAGTAATTTACATCTGGACTAGTCATTATCAGGCTCCTTTTTGGTCATCAGAGAGAAGCAGACAGTTTTGAGGATGATCCATGTGACAGACATCTGCTTTAGGATGTGAAGAACCAGTGTCTTGAGGTTGTGACCACAGTATCTGTAGGTATCCACACTGAAAACATCAGCAGTTGTGTGGCAAACTTCATCATCATATTTTTATTTGGTTGTAGGCATGCAGACTCCTTGTGCTGCAAGAGGCTTGATGAAGCAAACGTGTGAAGAAAACCATTCCCCAGAGACCCTGAAGATAGTAATGTGAGAGGACTACAGATGGCTTAATAAGTTACTCATGTTAAGTGTCAGATGTAGGCACAGAAATAAATCAAACTGCAAGCTGCCCCACTGGAAGACAGGGCATTTCTGCAGAGGAGAGATGTTTTTAGGTAGAGAATTCAATGTCATAAAAAACCAAACAAACAAACAAACAAAACAAACAAAAAAACCAACCACCTTAAACTTGCTATATGTATTTATACTGGTAAGGAACTGGGGGTAGCACTTCTTTCATACTCATCACCTGAGGCAGAGAGGAGCTGAATGAAAACTCATCAGATGGGCTCCCAGGAGAAAGTTAGGCACTGTCTGGATGATGCTTCTCCTAGAAACACTGAGATTTAGCAGTAATATAGCTGACCGTTACTGCAATTAACTTGACAGTGAAATATAGGAGTGATTGTTTCTTTCAGTGATCCATATAATGAAAGGCCTAAAGCATCAATCCTTAACTTGCTTAAGGAGGAAAAAAGACATTTCTTCTATAACTCAATGCCTGCCAACTTGGTCTTTACATGTGAAAAAACTTTATGCATTCAATACTCTTGATGAGCACCTTTGATTTAAAAGCAGTGCCCTTTTCAGTCAGTCACAAACCTAAATTTATGGCTGCTACTGCAGAGGATGAATCTATCCAGAGAAACAGGATGAGAATTAATGCATTAGCCTTACATTGTTCATCTGCTTTCCTATATTTATTCTCAGATCACTCCCTCACCTTCTTGACATTCCTTTCAATTCAGCTTGGAAAATGTCTTCACTTCTTTTGCCAAAGTAGACTTCAAGTAGATTTTCAGACATACTTTGTAGTTTACTGTTTTTCTTTTGGAGTCCTTTTATTTTGGCTTGTGTTCCTTAAGTTAACACAATTAATCTGATACACTGTGAAGTCAGAATATTTCATTATCTTGTTTATTTATAGTTCTCTTATGCTAATAAAGCACTCTGCCTTTGTAAGGATGTCTAGGCTACTTCAAAAATACATCCATTTTTTGCAACTGAATGACACCATTCCACTACTAACTTAAATACAGTCTAAAAATAGAGATATGGATTTATGAATCTCCAGTTAGATTACATTGCCAAATGAAATGCCTTCCAGTGTACGGCATGTCAAATAGGAGCAGCTGAAAATGGCAGTGGAGGAAGCCAGGACTCTCCCCTTTTTTTCCCAGGGAAAAGCAATAGGTAACTCTAAGAAAATTATTGTTTTTTTCTGTCAGACATGTACCCATGAAGTTTTACTCAGTAACAAACCAAAGCAGACTGTGCTGCGGCTATTCCAGACAGACATGCAACAAGCTCATTGATTTGTATGCAAACACACTCAAACAAGTCCTCCAGGAAAACTTACAAACACACTGCACAGAAAGATAATAAGCTAAAGGATAGGTTTATAAATGAAAGTGAATTATCTTAAAAACACTGGGTATCAGAGCTGTTACCTTGGTTCCTACAACAGTACAATTTCAAAAAAAAACCACCTTGTCAACTGTTCTGTGTCCTTTCTGACCTTAGTTAATAGGCTGAGGCTCAGTGGGGAGTTCTGCCCACAAGAAAGAAAGGGATTTATGCATTGCTGATGTGATCAAAGGTATTTAGTTGAGAAAAAAAAAAAAAAAAGAAAAAGAAAGAAAAAAAGTTGGGACCCATTTTGTCTGGCTGCAGCAGCAATCAGAGGACAAGTTTCCTGCTCCCAGACTCTTACAAAAATTATCCTTTATCTCTTTTTCAGACCAGACTGCTAATGATGCTGTTAATGCATCCAGTGCTTTTTTGCCACCATTTTCCTCATAGTCAGGAACCCTTTCCTCTTTCTGTCACAGATGGTAAGCAATCACAGTTTCAGCAATCAGTTCTTACGTACCTGCATTTGTCTTGCCCTTCTTCACTACCAAATGATTCATCTTGCTCCTAGCCTTTGCAACATGCAAGCCAGTGATTGTGACAGCTTTCCTATTATTTCTGCTGCCTGGTTGCACAGAGCACTTGAATGTCCCCTTTTACATTTGCCTTGAGTAAAAGGCAGCTCTTACACTGAGCAACTTCAACAACATTTAGCTCAGCTCAAGAACTTCTTATTTCACAGTTAAAGATGACTGAGGCAGGCCCTAATTCCTCTCCCACTTAAATGAGCTAGATCCCTTTGCCTTTGATGGGGACAGAATTATATTTGAATATATGAAAGTTCTCCTCCGAGATGAGATGAGCTATTCTAAAGCAATTTTTAAATCTCCCAGCTTAATCAGGGAATATGACTCAATTTTGCTGTTCTCATTCTCCACTGTCAGATTCTGAACCCATTGCATAAATTGGCTCTCAGATTGCTTTCTCAAATACTGAAACTCTAAAAACACTGAATGGATGCTTAAACTGAGCTTGAAGGGGATAATTTTTATTTTAATTATTGTTATATTGTTATATTGTTATCAAATACTAAGCATTACTGTAGTAGTAAATATGTATTTGCTGAGGTCTTTTACTAAAAATCAAATCTGTGTCAGCACCTTCCCTTGCAGTTACAGAGGGATATCTATGATAGTAAAATGATTAATAATTTTCTAAAACACGATTTTTTTTTTTTAGTTTTTTTATTACCCTATGCTGACTATTCTGCTTTAGTCACACTAGGATTAACAGGCTCATTTAAATTGTCAGTGACAAAGGAACCTGTTTATTTTCATCTACACTATATAGTTCTGGTTTTCTAAAGAGACTAATTCTAAATTAAATCTTGCCTGCAGCTGAGGGTTCCCATTAAGAAGGATGTTAAAGAGAAGAAAGTTAGTAAAGTCTATATTCTGCATGCAGTCCTGGTGTGCAAGGTTCATGAAAAAAGAAATTAATAATTAAAACCTTTGTTGCATTTCCAAAACAATTTTCCATGGAGGAAACTGACAGCATAGGAATTAACTTTTAATACATGGAAAGGCTGAGTCTTCTATTCACAAGTAGTTTCATAATTAGATGTGCTTATAACCTTACAAAAAGCTAATTACTGCTTTGATTTTCATTATCAAAATAGTGCCGCTTGTGACGCTCATACCAATTTTAAAGAACATCTTGTTAGGCACAAACACAGTAGGTCTTCAGCAATTAAATGAAGACTTGTTTATATCTAAAAAACCTAGGTTCAATAAAATTCTTGAAAGACTTCTATTTTTCCACCCATCAAATCTTGCTGAATGTCCTGTGTTATTGAGCTTTAAGTGTACAGCTCTACAATCACGGTTTTTGAAGCATCCAGCAGACCAAAGTCCCAAACCTGAGTTATTAGTTTGATATTTGATATAAAATCAGTTACACTTTTATAGTTTTCCTGTTTCCATGTATTCATGTTACTAACTGTCTAAGGAAAGATGGTTTGAATGGTTCCTTAAAACTTGTTCTCTTTTTTTGAAACCAGCCTTCACAAGTGCAGCAGGTGCATGTAGCCAAATGTAACCAGCCCACTGGTACACAGTCAGGAAGGAAAACACCTGCTAAACCTGTATAACAGATAGAGCAAAAAATGCCTTCTGATTTCTGCAACTCCCTGTGCCTGAAGAGCTGGAAAGCAGTGCACCCCCAGTGCTGTGGTCCCAGCTGATCACCCGCCCCCCCTTCTGCTCCCAGCACGGAGGGAGACCCTGAGGGACACCCCTGGTCCCCAGCCTGCACCTGGACATGGATCCACTGCCCACAGCTGCTGGCTGCACCCACCTGGCCCCTGGCTCGTGCCCTGAATAGCCCACCCTCCAAAACCCTGCACTCTGGGGCTCGGGTCCCGTGTGGGGCCGTGTCCAGAGACTCTCAGGGCTCTGGGCACACCAGGGGCTACAGTGCCCAAGGCTGGGGGCTGCTCCATGCCACTTCCAGAGGGTTCAGCTGTTGAGGGGGGGGCAGGGGTGGCCCTTTGTGACACAGGAGCATTCTGTGTCAGGGCCCTGGGTGATGTAGGACACTGCGATGCCCAGAGGCCCTTGTGACATGGCAGAGCCCCACCCTGCCAGAGCGGTGTCTAAGGGACACAGAACCCTGGGGTGCCCAGTCCCAGGAGAGCAGCTCTCTCAGGACAGAGCAGCTCCCAGGATCCCTCTGTGACAGAGGATGTGTGAGATGGAGGAGGACAAGGCCAACCCCATCTCCCAGTCACCCAGCCCCTTGCCCAGCTGGCCAGAAGACCAACAACTTTCTGACTGGGAGGAGTACAGCGAAGTAGAGCTGTATTCCCTTGGAGATGTTGAAGGCTATGAAGATTCATCTGTCTGGGAAGAATCTGTTGGCCAAGAGCTTTCTGAAGAGGAAGACGCTGTTGGCCAGGAGTTCTCCAAAGGGAACGGTAACAGACCGTCCGTCCAGTCCGGCTGGGAAGATGATAGTGACAATGAGATCGCTCGGGACAATTGGGAACACGTGAGTGACCAGAGCCTTGGGGTTAAGCCCTTGCTGCGGGAGGAGGATGACTGGGATGAACTGAGTGTCCTTGAGCTGTCTGCACAGGAACACAGGGAGCAAAGACTGGGACACTTTGCAGGGGATGGGCTCCAAGTTCCTGTCCCTCGGGAGGCCTGGACTGAGCACCAGGCATTTGCGCCGTGCCCCAAGGGCTGTTCTGTGTCTGGCCTCCCCACAACCCAGTCCCTGGCCTGCACAGCTGCTGCAGCCCCTCAGCTCCGAGCCAAGGGTCCCTGCAGGAAGCGTCCATCCCACATCAAGTGGGTGCTGTGGGTGGTGTGCAGCCTCTTCTGCTGCCCTTGGCCCTGCCTGGTGCTGCTGCCCGAGGATTAGTGCCTGCTGCCAGCACCGGCTCCGCAGAGGGGGGTGGCACAGAGACTGCCCAGCATCCTGAGGGAGCCACACGGGCTGCCTGTGCCTGGAGACAAAAAATAGAAGAAACAGAAGAACAGGAACAGGAACAGGAACAGATATAGGAATAGGAATAGGAACAGGAACAGGAACAGGAACAGGAACAGGAACAGGAACAGGAACAGGAACAGGAACAGGAATAGGAATAGGAATAGGAATAGGAATAGGAATAGGAATAGGAATAGGAATAGGAATAGGAATAGGAATAGGAATAGGAATAGGAATAGGAATAGGAATAGGAATAGGAATAGGAAGAAATACTACAGTAAATATTAATAAAAAGAAAAAAAGAATAACAAGATAAATAAGAAGTAAGAATTATAAAAACAAAAAAAAAGTAAGAAATAAATGAAGTAGAAGCAGCAGTAAGAGAAAGAGGAGGATGAGGAGGATGAGGACGAGGAGGAGGATGAGGAGGACCAGGAGGAGGAGGATGACAACGAGGACAACGAGGACGACAACGACGAGGATGACGTGGAGGACGACAAGGACGATGGGGACAAAGAGGACAAGAAGGACCAGGAGGACCAGGAGTGGGGGGAGGAGGAGGAGGTGGGGGATGATGGGGACGACAGGGATGACGGAGACAAGGACAGGGACGAGGAGGACCAGGAGTAGGAGGACAACGACGAAAACGTCAAGGACGAGGAGGACGATGAAGACAATGACGACAAGGACGACAAGGACGAGGACGGGGACGACGTGGAGGATGACAAGGACAACGTGAACAAAATGGAGGACGATGGGGACGACGAGGACTACGACGAGGACTACGACGAGGATGACGAGGATGACGAGGATGATGAGGACAATGACGAGGAAGACGAAGAGGATGAGGAAAATGTGGAGGACGACAATAACGACGTGGGCAACATGGAGGATGATGGGGACAACGAGGACTACGACGAGGACTACGACGAGGATGACGAGGATGACGAGGATGATGAGGACAATGACGAGGAAGACGAAGAGGATGAGGAAAATGTGGAGGACGACAATAACGACGTGGGCAACATGGAGGATGATGGGGACAACGAGGACGAGGACGACAAGGATGACCAGGAGGGGCAGGAGGGGGAGGCGGAAGAGGAGGCGGAGGAGTAGGAGGAGGAGATAGGGGACAACGGGGACGACACGGATGATGGGGACAACGGGGACAACAGGAACCACGAGGACGATGAGGACGATGACGAGGACGACGTGGAGGACGAGGACCAGGAGGACCAGAAGGAATAGGAGGAGGAGGATGAGGACAAGAACGAGGACGACGAGGACAACGTGGAGGACAACGGGGACGACGAGGACGACTGGGAACACGGGGACGACGGGGACAACGATGACCAGGACAAGTAGGACCAGGATGACCAGGCAGAGGAGGAGGAGGAGGAGGAGGAGGACGAGGAGGAAGACGACGAGGAGCAAGAGGAGAGGGGGCATCGGGGATGACAGGGAGGACCAGGAGGATGACAAGGATGACGAAGATGACGAGGATGACGTGGACGACGTGGAGGACGACAGGGACGACGAGGATGATCAGGACCAGGACCAGGTGGACCAGGAGGACCAGGAGGAGGAGGACGACGACGACGAGGATGAGGACGACGAGGACGACGAGGACAATAAGGACAACGACAAGGACGATGACGAGGATGAGGATGAGGATGCGGACAAGGACAAGGACGACGAGGATGATGAGGACAACGTGGAGGACAACGGGGACGACAAGGACGATGGGGACAACGGGGACGATGGGGACCACGATGACCAGGACCAGGAGAACCAGGATGACCAGGCAGAGGAGGAGGAGAAGAATGAGGAGGAGGAAGAGAAGGAGGAGGAGGGGGAGGAGGAGGAGTGGGAGGAGGAGGAGGGGGAGGAGGAGGAGGGGGATCTCAGGGATGACGAGGATGACAAAGACCTGGAATATGACAAGGATGACATGGACAACGTGGAGGACGACAGGGACGACGAGGACGACCATGACCAGGTGGACCAGGAGGACCAGGAGGAGAAGGAAGAGGTGGAGGGGGACTACGAGGACGACGGGGACGAGGACGACGAGGATGATGAGGACAACAACAAGGAGGACGACGAGTACGATGGCGAGCACGACGTGGAGGACGACAAGGATGACGTAGATAATATGGAGGACGACGAGGAGGACGAGGAGGATGACGAGGATGACAAGGAGAACGACATGGACGACGTGGAGGACAATGGATATGACGACAACGACAACGACGAGGACGAGGACCAGGAGGACCAGGAGGACCAGGAGGACCAGGAGGACAAGGAAGGGGAGGAGGAGGTGGAGGGGGACGATGGGGACGATGCGGATGACAGGGATGATGAGGAGGACGAGGACGAGGATGAGGATGACGTGGAGGAAGACGTGGAGGACGACGAGGATCATGACGAAGATGACATGGAGGACGAAGAGGACAACGTGGACGAAATGGAGGATGAAGGGCATGACAAGGACAAGGACGAGGATGAGGACAAGAACGAGGACGATGAGGATGATGAGGACGACAAGGACGACGACGAGGACGAAGACGAGGATGACGAAGACGATGAAGATGACAAGGACAACGAAGATGACAAGGACAACTTGGAGGACAACGGGGACGATGATGATGATGAGGGCGAAAAGGACGACGAGGACGACCAGGACGACCAGGAGGGGGAGGATGGGGAGGTAGAGGAGGAGGATGAGGAGGAGGAGGAGATGGGGGACGACAGGGACGAAAAGGACAATGGGGACAACGGGGACGACAGGGACCACGAGGACGACGGTGAGGACGACCGGGACGAGGATGACGAGGACAACAAGGACGACGAGGACCATGATGACCAGAACGACCAGGACGGGGAGGAGAGGGAGGTGGAGGAGGAGAAGGAGGAGGACAAGGAGGAAGAGATGGGGGACGACGGGGAGGACACGGACGATGGGAACAACTGGGACAACAGGGACCACGAGGACGTTGAGGACGACGAGGACGACGTGGAGGACGATAGGGAGGACGACGTGGAGGATGACAAGGACGATGTGGACAACATGGAGGACAATGGGGACAACGAGGACAAGGACGAGGACGAGGATGAGGTCAAGGACAAGGACCAGGACCAGGACCAGGATCAGGACCAGGACCAGGACCAGGAGGACCAGAAGGACCAGGAGGAGAAGAACAAGGATAAGGATGAGGACGACAAGGACGACGAGGACGACGTGGAGGACAACGGGGACGACGAGGACGACTGGGAACACGGGGATGACGGGGACCACGATGACCAGGACCAGGAGGACCAGGATGACCAGGTGGAGAAGGAGGAAGAGAAGGAGGAGGAGGAGGAGGAGGAGGAGGAGGAGGGGGGGAGGAGGAGGAGGGGGATGTCGGGGACGACGGGGAGGATCAGGAGGAAGAGGAGGATGACGAGAACGATGACGAGGACGACGAGGATGACGAGGACCTGGATGACGACAAGGATGACATGGACGACGTGGAGGATGACAGAGACGACGTGGACAACCAGGACCAGGACCAGGTGGACCAGGAGGACCAGGAGGAGGAGGACGATGACGAGGACGAGAACGACAAGGACGACAAGGACGATGAGGATGACGTGGAGGACGATGGGGACGACGGGGACGATGAGGACAATGGGGATGATGGGGACCACAATGACCAGGACCAGGAGGACCAGGGTGACCAGGCGGAGGAGGAGGAGGAGGAGGAGGGGGATGTTGGGGATGACGGGGATGACGAGGAGGACAAGGAGAATGACGAGGATGATGATGAGGACGATGAGGTTGACCAGGACCTGGAATATGACAAGGATGACATGGACGACGTGGAGAACGACGAGGGGGATGAGGACGAGGAGGATGACGAGGACGACAAGGAGAACGACATGGACGACGTGGAGGACAATGGGTACGACAACGACAACGACAAAGACGACGAGGATGACCAGGACCAGGACCAGGTGGACCAGGACCAGGTGGACCAGGAGGACCAGGAGGAGAAGGAAGAGGTGGAGGGGGACTACGAGGACGACAGGGACGAGGACGAGGATGACGAGGATGATGAGGACAATGACAAGGAGGACGACGAGGACGATGGCGAGGACAACGTGGATGATGACAAAGATGACGTGGACAACATGGAGGATGACGAGGAGGACGAGGACGACGAGGATGAAGAGGACGACAAGGAGAACGACATGGACAACGTGGAGGACAATGGATATGACGACAACGACAACGACGAGGATGAGGACCAGGAGGACCAGGAGGACTAGGAGGGGGAGGAGGGGGTGGAGGGGGACAACGGGGACGATGTGGATGACGGGGATGACGAGGAGGATGAGGACGAGGATGACATGGAGGACGACGAGGGCAACGTGGACGACATGGAGGATGAAGGGCATGACGAGGACAAGAACAAGGACAAGGACAAGGACAAGGACAAGGACGACGAGGACGACGAAGACGACGAAGATGACAAGGACAAGGAAGATGATGGGGATGACTTGGAGGATTACGGGGATGATGATGACGATGAGGACGACAAGAACGACGAGGACGACCAGGACGACCAGGAGGGGGAGGATGGGGAGGTGGAGGAGAAGGAGGAGGAGGAGGAGGAGGAGATGGGGGACGACGGGGACGACAAGGACAATGGGGACAACAGGGACGACGGGGACCACGAGGACGACGAAGAGGACAGGGACGAGGACGACAAAGACGATGAGGACCAAGACGACCAGAACGACCAGGAGGGGGAGGAGGGGGAGGTGGAGGCGGGGGAGGAGGAGATGGGGGACGACGGGGACGACACGGACGATGGGGACAACTGGGACGACGGGGACCACAAGGATGATGAGGATGACGATGAGGACGACGTGGAGGACGATGGGGACAATGACATGGAGGACGACAATGACGATGTGGACAACATGGAGGATGATGTGGACGACGACGACAAGGACAAGGATGAGGACGAGGTCGAGGACCAGGACCAGGACCAGGACCAGGAGGACCAGAAGGACCAGGAGGAGGAGGCTGAGGACGAGGACAAGTACGACGAGGACGACGAGGACGACGAGGACAACGTGGAGGACAACGGGGACGATGAGGACGACTGGGAACACGGGGATGATGGGGACCACGATGACCAGGACCAGGAGGACCAGGATGACCAGGTGGAGGAGGAGGAGGATGAAGGGGGAGGAGGAGGATGAGGGGGAGGAGGAGGAGGAGGGGGATGTCGGGGACGATGGGGAGGACCAGGAGGAGGAGGAAGATGACGAGAACGATGACGAGGACGACGATGATGACGAGGACCTGGATGACGACAAGGATGACATGGACGACGTGAAGGAAGACAGAGACGACGTGGACAACCAGGACCAGGACCAGGTGGACCAGGAGGACCAGGAGGACCAGGAGGAGGAGGACGATGACGAGGACGAGGATGACGAGGACGACGAGGATGACAAGGAGGACGAGGACGATGAGGACGACGTGGAGGACGATGGGGACGACGAGGACGATGAGGACGACGTGGAGGACGATGGGGACCACAATGACCAGGACCAGGAGGACCAGGATGACCAGGCGGAGGAGAAGGAGGAGAAGAAGGAGGAGGAGGAGGAGGAAAAGGGGGAAGAGGAGGAGGGGGATGATGGGGATGACGGGGATGATGAGGAGGACAAGGAGGATGGCGACAACGATGACGAAGGCGACGAGGATGACGAGGACCTGGAATATGACAAGGATGACATGGACGACATGGAGGACGACGAGGGGGACGAGGACGACGAGGATGACGAGGACGACAAGGAGAACGACATGGATGACATGGAGGACAATGGGTACGACAACGACGACGACAAAGACGACGAGGACCAGGACCAGAAGGACCAGGAGGACCAGGAAGGGGAGGAGGAGGTGGAGGGGGACAACGGGGACGATGCGGATGACAGGGATGACGAGGAGGACGAGGACGAGGACGAGGATGACATGGAGGACGACGTGGAGGACGAGGAGGATGACGACGAAGATGACGTGGAGGACGACGAAGACAACGTGGACGACATGGAGGATGAAGGGCACGACAAGGACAAGGACAAGGACGAGGACAAGGACGATGAGGACGACGAAGACAACGAAGATGATGAGCACAACGAAGATGACGGGGATGACTTGGAGGATTACGGGGATGATGATGACAACGAGGACGACAAGAACGACCAGGACGACCAGGAGGGGGAGGATGAGGAGGTGGAGGAGGAGGAGGAGGAGAAGGAGGAAGAGATGGGGGACGACAAGGATGACAAGGACAATGGGGACAACAGGGACGATGGGGACCATGAGGACGACGACGAGGACGACAGGGATGAGGACGAAGAGGACAACAAGGACGACGAGGACCAGGATGACCAGAACGACCAGGAGGGGGAGGAGGGGGAGGGGGAGGAGGAGGAGGAGGAGGACGAGGAGGAGGAGATGGGGGACGACGGAGACGACACGGACAATGGGGACAACTGGAACGACAGGGACCACAAGGACAATGCGGACGACAATGAGGACGACGTGGATGACGATGGGGAGGATTACATGGAGGACGACAAGGACAATGTGGACAACATGGAGGATGATGGGGATGACGACAACAAGGACGAGGACGAGGTCAAGGACGAGGATGAGGTCGAAGACCAGGACCAGGACCAGGACTAGGACCAGGACCAGGAGGACCAGAAGGACGAGGAGGAGGAGGACGAGGATGACAAGGACAACGAGGACAACGTGGAGGACAATGGGTACAACGAGGACAACTGGGAACACGGGGATGACGGGGACCACGATGACCAGGACCAGGAGGACCAGGATGACCAGGCGGAGGAGGAGGAGGAGGAGGATGAAGGGGGAGGAGGAGGATGAGGGGGAGGAGGAGGAGGAGGAGGAGGGGGATGTCGGGGACGACGGGGAGGACCAGGAGGACGAGGAGGATGATGAGGACGATGATGAGGACGACGAGGATGACGAGGACCTGGATGACGACAAGGATGACGTGGACGACGTGGAGGAAAACAGAGAAGACGTGGACGACCAGAACCAGGACCAGGTGGACCAAGAGGACCAGGAGGAGGAGGACGATGACGAGGACGAGGACGACGAGGACGACAAGGATGATGAGGACAACGACGAGGGGGACAACGACGACGAGGATGAGGATGACGTGGAGGATGACAAGGACGATGTGGGCAACATGGAGGACAAAGGCGGCGACAAGGACAAGGAAGAAGATGAGGACGGGCACGAGTACGACGAGGACGATGAGGATGAATTGGAGGACGACGGGGACGACGAGGACAATGAGGACAACGGGGACGATGGGGACCACATAGACCAGGACCAGGAGGACCAGGATGACCAGGCGGAGGAGGAGGAGGAGGAGAACGAGGAGGAGGAGGAGGAGGAGCAGGAGGAGGAGGGAGAGGAAGAGGAGGATGAGGATGTTGGGGATAACGGGGATGACGAGGAGGACAAGGGGGATGATGAGGACGATGACGAGGATGACGAGGATGGCGAGGACCTGGAATATGACAAGGATGTCATGGACAACGTGGAGGACGACGAGGGGGACGAGGACGACGAGGATGACGAGGATGACAAGGAGAACGACATGGACGACGTGGAGGACAATGGGTACGACAACGACAACGACAAAGACGATGAGGACCAGGACCAGAAGGACCAGGAGGACCAGGAAGGGGAGGAGGAGCTGGAGGGGGACAACAGGGACGATATGGATGATGGGGATGACGAGGAGGATGAGGACGAGGATGAGGATGACGTGGAGGACGTCGTGGAGGACGATGAGGATGACGACGAGGATGACGTGGAAGATGACGAGGACAACATGGACGACATGGAGGATGAAGGGCACGACGAGGATAAGGACGAGGATGAGAACAAGGACGAGGACGATGAGGATAACGAAGACGACGAAGATGATGAGGACAACGAAGACGACGGGGACGACTTGGAGGATTACTGGGATAATGATGACGACGAGGATGACAAGAACGACGAGGATGACCAGGACGACCAGGACGACCAGGAGGGGGAGGATGGGGAGGTGGAGGAGGAGGATGAGGAGGAGGAGGAGATAGGGGACGATGGGGACGACAAGGACAATGGGGACAACAGGGGCGACGGGGACCATGAGGACGACGACGTGGACAACAAGGACGAGGACGACGAGGACGACAAGGACGACGAGGACCAAGACGACCAGAACGACCAGGAGGGGGAGGAGGAGGAGGTGGAGGAGGAGGAGGAGGAGGAGGAGGAGATGGGGGACGACGGCGACGACACAGACGATGGGGACAACTGGGACGACGGGGACCACGAGACGATGAGGATGACGACAAGGACGACGTGGAGGACGATGGGGAGGACGACGGGGAGGACGAGGGGGAGGACGAGGGGGAGGATGAAGACAACGACGAGGATGACGTATATGACCAGGACGATAACGAGGAAGACAAGGAGGATGACGAGGATGAGGTTGACGAGGACGGCGAGGACAAGGAGGATGACTAGGACGACGAGGACAACTAGGACGATATGGAGGACGATGTGGAGGAAAACAAGGACAACGTGGAGGGCGACAAGGACGACGGGGACGACGAGGACGTTGAAGACGACGAGGACCAGGAGGACTAGGATGACCAGGAGGTGGAGGAGGTGAAGGTGGAGGTGGAGGAGGAGGAGGAGGAAGTGGAGGATTGGGACGACGAGGACAACCGGGACGACGGAGCAACATTGATGATTGGGACGACGAGAACAACGATGAGGACGATGATGATGGTGATGACGAGGATGAGGACGATGAGGATGAGGACGATGACGAGGATGACCAGGACCACCAGGACCAGGACGAGGAGGACCAGTTAAGGAGGAGGAGGAAGAGGATGAGGTGGACGACGATGACGATGGGGACGATGAGGACGACGATGAGGACAACGAAGATGATGAGGACGATGAGGACGATGAGGACGATTGGGACAACAGGGAGGATAGGGACGACGGGGACTACAACAAGGACAATGAGGACGACGAGGACGAGGACCAGGAGGACCAGGAGGACCAGGAGGACCAGGAGGACCAGGAGGAGGAGGAGGAGGAGGAGGAGGTGGAGGGGGACGACAAGGATGACGGGGAGGACGAGGACGACGGGGACGACGAGAATGACGTGGAGAACGACGAGGACAATGACGAGGATGACGAGCATGACGAGGATGATGAGGAGGATGACTACAAGGATGAGGAGGATGACGAGGACGACAAGGAGAACGACATGGACAACATGGAAGACGATGTATACGACGAAGATGAGGAGAAAGACATGGGTACGACGAGGACGACGAAAAAGACGACGAGGACCAGGACCAGGAGGACCAGGAGGACCAGAAGGGGGAGGAGGAGGTGGAGGGAGACGACAGGGAAAATGCGGATGATGGGGATGACAAGGAGGATGACGTGGAGGACGACGAGGACAACGTAGACGACATGGAGGACGATGGGCACGACGAGGACAGGGATGACAACGAGGACAAGGAATGGGAGTACCAGGACGACGAGGACGACCAGGACAACCAGGAGGGGGAGGAGGGGGAGGTGGAGGAGGAGGCGGAGGAGGATGAGGAGGAGGAGGAGATGGGGGATGACGGGGAACGACACGGACGATGGGGACAATGAGGATGACGAGGACCACGAGAACAACGAGGACGATGACGAGGACGACGGGGATGATGATGGCGAGGATGACAAGGATGACGAGGACCAGGACGACCAGAACGACTAGGAGGGGGAGGTGGAGGAGGAGGCAGAGGAGGATGAGGAGGAGGAGGAGATGGGGGACGACGGGGACGACGGGGACCACGAGGACAATAAGGACAACGACGAGGACGACGTGGAGGATGATGGGGAGGACGACAGGGAGGACGATGGGGAGGAAGAGGACGATGACGAGGATGATGTGGATGACCAGGATGATGATGAGGATGACGAGGAGGATGGCGACGAGGACGATGAGAAGGACAATGACAAGGAAAACGAGGAGAATGACGAGGATGAGGTTGACGAGGACGGCGAGGACAAGAGCGATGACAAGGACGACGAGGACAACGAGGATGATGTGGAGGACGATGTGGAGGACAACAAGGACAACGTGGAGGACGACGAGGACGACGAGGATGACGAGGACAATGATGAGGACGACGGGGAGAACGGGGACGACGGGGATGACAACAAGGACTACGAGGACGACGATGAGGACGACGAGGACCAGGACCAAGAGGACCAGGAGGACCAGGAGGAGGAGGAGGAAGAGGAGGTGGAGGGGGACGACGAGGACGACGGCGAGGACAAGGACAATGGGGACGACGAGGATGATGTGGAGAATGATGAGGACAATGACGAGGATGACGAGCATGACGAGGATGACGAGGATGATGAGGAGGACGACTATGAGGAGGATGATGACGAGGACAACGTGGAGGACAACATGGACGACGACGGGGACGATGATGAGACAACGAGGATGAGGAGGATGACGAGGACGACAAGGAGAATGACATGTACAACACGGAAGACGGTGGATACGACGAAGACGAGGAGAAAGACATGGATGACGTGGGAAAAGATGGGTACGACGTGGACGATGAAAAAGATGACGAGGACCAGGACCAGGAGGACCAGGAGGAGGTGGAGGGGGACGACGGGGACAATGCGAATGATGGGGATGACGAGGAGGACGAGGACGAGGACAAGGAGGAGGATGACGTGGAGGATGATGTGGAGGATGACGTGGAGGACGACGACGACAACGTGGACGACATGGAGGATGACAGGAACAATGAGGACAGGGACAATGACAAGGACAAGGACGAGGACGACGTGGAGGATGATGGGGAGAACGACAGGGAGGACGATGGTGAGGAAGAGGATGACGACAAGGGTGACGTGGATGACCAGGACGATGACGAGGATGACGAGGAGGATGACGATGACGACGACAAGGACAACGAGAAGGACAATGACGAGGATGATGAAGAGAATGACAAGGATGAGGTTGACAAGGACGGCGAGGACAAGGAGGATGATGTGGAAGACGATGTGGAGGACAACAAGGACAACGTGGAGGACGATGAGGATGATGGGGACGACCAGGACGACGAAGACGACGAGGACCAGGAGGACCAGGATGACCAGGATGGGGAGGAGGTGAAGGTGGAGGAGTAGGAGGAGGAGGAGGAGGAAGTGGAGGATGGGGACGACGAGGACGACTGGGACGATGGAGACGGCAGGGATGACTGGGACGACGACGAGGACGACGATGACGGTGACGACGAGGATGAGGACGAAGGATGAGGACGACGACAAGGATGACCAGGAGGACCAGGACCAGGAACAGGAGGACTAGCAGGAGGAGGAGGAGGAGGAGGCGGAGGAAGAGGAAGATGAGCAGGAGCAGAAGGAGGAGGAGGAAGATGAGCAGGAGCAGGAGGAGGAGGAGGAGATGGACGGGGACGACGATGACGACGGGGATGAAGAGGACGATGACGAGGATGAGGAGGATGATGAAGACGTCGAGGGTGACGTGGACAACGACGAGGACGACGGGGATGACGGGGACGACGACAAGGACGACAAGGACGACGATGAGGACGACGACGACCAGGACCAGGAGGACCAAGAGGAGGAGGACGAGGAAGAGAAGGGGGATGACGAGGACGATGGGGATGATGAGGATGACATGGAGAACGACGAGGACAATTACCAGGATGACAAGCATGACGAGGACGATGAGGAGGACAATGAGGAGGATGATGACGAGAATGAGGACGACATGGAGGACGACATGGCGGATGATGGGGACGACGAGGACGAGGACGAGGACAAGGACGAGATGGATGACGAGGACGACAAGGAGAATGACATGGACAACGTGGAGGGCGATGGATACGATGACGACAAGGAGAACAACATGGATGACGTGGAGGACGACGAGTATGACAACGACCAAGATGACGAGGACCAGGACCAGGAGGACCAGGAAGGGGAGGAGGAGGTGGAGGGGGATGACGGGGTCGATGCGGATGACGGGGATGACGAGGACGAGGACGAGGACGAGGATGAGGATGATGTGGAGGACGACGTGGAGAACGACGAGGACAACGTGGACAACATGGAGGACAATGGGCCCGACGAGGACAAGGACGAGGATGACGAGGACGACAAGGACGACGAGGATGACGAAGACAACAAGGACAATGAGGACCAGGACGACGAGGATGACCAGGACGACCAGGAGGGGGAGGAGGAGGAGGTGGAGGAGTAGACGGAGGAGGATGAGGAGGAAGAGGAGATGAGGGATGACGGGGACGACAGGGATGATGAGGACGATGACGAGGACGACGTGGAGGATGATGGGGAGGACGACGGGGAGGACGACAGGGAGGACGATGGGGAGGATGAGGACGATGACAAGGATGACCGAGATGACCAGGACAATGATGAGGACGATGACGAGGACGACGAGGAGGACGACGAGGACGACGAGGAGCACGATGACGAGGACGACGAAGAGGATGACAAGGATGAGGTTTACAAGGACAGCAAGGACAAGGAGGATGACAAGGACGATGAGGATAACGAGGATGATGTGGAGGAAAACAAGGACAACGTGGAGAACAACGAGGACGACGGGGATGATGAGGACGACCAAGACGACAAGGACCAGGAGGACCAGGACGACCAGGAGGGAGAGGAGGTGAAGGTGGAGGAGGAGGAGGAGGAGGAGGAGGAAGTGGAGCATGGGGACGACGAGGACGACTGGGACGATGGAGACGGCAGGGACGATTGGGACGACGACGAGGATGACGATGACGACGAGGATGAGGACGATGAGGATGAGGATGACGACAATGGTGACCAGGAGGACCAGGACCAGGAACAGGAACACCAGTAGGAGGAGGAGGCAGAGGAGGAGGAGGAGGAGCAGGAGGAGGAGGAGGTGGACGGGGACGATGATGATGACGGGGACGACGGGGATGATGGGGACGACGACAAGGACGATGACAAGGATGACGAGGACGACGATGGGGACGATGAGGACGAGGACAAGGACAAGGACAAGGACATGGACAAGGACAAGGACAAAGACGAGGACAAGGACGAGGACAAGGACGAGGACAAGGACGAGGTGGATGACGGGGACGACAAGGAGAACGACATGGATGATGTGGAGGACGATGGGTATGACGACAACGACGACGACGACGACCAGGACCAGGAGGACCAGGAAGGGGAGGAGGAGGTGGAGGGGGATGACGGGGACGATGCGGATGACGGGCACGACGAGGACAAGGACGAGGACCAGGACAAAGACGAGGATGACGAGGATGACGAGGACGACGAGGACGACGAGGACTACAAGACGACGAGGACCAGGACGACGAGGATGACCAGGACGACCAGGAGGGGGAGGAGGGGGAGGTGGAGGAGGACGCCGAAGAGGATGAGGAGGAAGAGTAGATGGGGGACGACAGGGATGACAGGGACAATGGGGACAATGGGGATGACAGGAACCACGAGGACGATGAGGACGATGATGAGGACGACGTGGAGGACGATGGGGAGGATGAGGATGACAACGAGGATGACCTAGATGACCAGGACGATGACGAGGACAACGAGGAGGATGATGAGGAGGACGACGAGGACGACGAGGAGGAAGATGATGAGGACGATGATAAGGGTGACAAGGATGAGGTTGACAAGGATGGCGAGGACAACGAGGATGATGTGGAGGACGATGTGGAGGACAACAAGGACAACATGGAGGACGATGAGGACGACGGGGACAACGAGGACGACCAAGACGATGAGGACCAAGAGGACCAGGACGACCAGGATGGGGAGGAGGTGAAGGTGGAGGAGGAGGAGGAGGAGGAGGAGGAGGAGGAGGAGGAGGAGGAGGAGGAGGAGGTGGAGGAGGACGACAATGACGATGGGCATGACGAGGACGACGACGAGGACGACGAGGATGACAATGATGACGGGGATGACGAGGACAACGACGAGGACGACGAGGATGACGAGGACAACGAGGACAACGACGGGGACGACGGGGATGACAAGGACGACGAGAACGACAATGAGGACGATGAGGACCAGGACCAGGAGGACCAGGAGGAGGAGGACAAGGAGTACGACGACGAGGTCGACGTGGACGAGGAGGAGGACGAGGAGGCGGACGAGGAGGCGGACAAGGAGGAGGACGAGGAGGAGGACGAGGACTAGGAGGATTAAGAAATTGATGAAAAGGATGACGAGGAGGACCAGCAGGAGGACCAGCAGGAGGACAAGAAGGATGAGGAGGACGGGAGTATGGGGAGGAGGAAATAACAGACAATTTAAGGCACCTCATGACCATTTCTAAAAGTTTTTGCCAATATACCTTCTGCTCTTTGCTCCTGGGCAGGGATGGCTGATAAAGCCACCATTCCCACAGCTAACTTTTCAAGGCCAGTCTCTTTCTCTTCAAGTCTGTCTCCAGTATAACAGACAATGGATACTTGCAGCCTTTCTCAGGGTAAGATGCATTTACAAATACCTCATAGTTTTTCCTTTAAAGCACTACCGCTGATATCCCACATTTTTGCCAGTACACTTCCCACATGCTTCAGCCACAGGTGCTAGAGTTGGAGCTGTGTACATTAATTCTGCAATGACACTTGCCTTCCACTTGCCTTAAGAATGGAACATCATTCTTTGTCTTGTCAGCTTCTGTCACTTCTTGATCCCCTTCCATAAGGTCAATAATAAAAATTCATGAAATCTGACATTTTATTCTTTTCAATGATGGAGGCATTTTCTGAGGAAGGTCAGAGTTTGAATTTCCTGTTTTAGACTTATCTGAGGGTTTGGTCAGGGAAAGGTTCATTTTTCACTTCCACAAATCACTGCAAAGACAGTGGCCCCTTTTTGATCTTGGTGAGCTCCTCTCACTTTACATATTTAACCACACCAGAAACAAACAAGGAGCTTTCACATTAAAATAAATGTCTTTGACACGTAGCAGTGCCATCAATAGATGCCCTAAAGATGGAAGATTCACCCTGAGTCTAACAGTTGTCATTTCTCTGAGGGTCATTCTGTTTGAAGCGTGAATAACTTTGTTGCATTCATGTCACTTTAGGCACAGGAGTAACACAGTGACTTTGTCTATCACTGCTGTAACCATCACAACATATAGTCATTGTTTCTGCAACCTTGCAACCAAATTGATCAGTTATACTCAGCAGAATAGATTTTTCAGAAGTTGAAAATTGAATGAACTGGTTTTTGAATATGTTTTGGTGCCTTATTACCCCACAATGAAGCATGATAAGCAGAATAAGGCCATATATGATTAGTCAAAAGACAGAGTGAGTATGCAGAATAAAATCTATAGGATTTGGATTTCAATTTTTAAAACAGGTTTTCAGCCTCTTATTTAAAGACTTATTTTCCAATAGACTTAAAACATTTTATGAAAAATTGTCAGAAAACAACAAAATGAGATTAGTCTGCTATGGATAAGCTTGTGTGGGTAAGGAATACAAACTAAACTCCCTTCAATATGCTGTGCAGATGCCATGGGATCACTTTTCATCTCTGATTTAATGACATAACTGCCCAGAACGATTACAAATAATAGGTAATACCATAACATCGAGTTTCTATCTACTGATGGCCCAGGGTTTTAACTTAGGATCAGGTTCTAGTACCTGGCCAAGAATTAGGAGTGGGATAGCTATCACTGCCCTTTGTACTAGCAAACACTCTTAGGTCAGACTGCACACTGCTCAGGGTGATGATCCCAGTGAGGCAGACAGAGGCTTTTACTTCTTTACATGACAGAGGGATGGGCCAGAACCAGCTTTGTAAAAAACAGTTTTCTTTTCCCCTTACAGGAGCTGTGTAAAATCTGAACTTCTATTTTCTTCATAACAGAAGTTCACAAGAAATTATTCATTCTATGTACATTAATCTCCCATGCCTCATGTAGAGGTGAGACAAATCAGCTTTTATAGGTCATTATATTTCTATAAGGATTACTGCATTTTCCTGACTGACTACTTGGCACTTTTATTGCTTGCTATTTGCCTAATTTGATTAACTCTCCAACTCTTTAAAACTCTTTTTAACATTTGTAGCTCACTTAATGATACAGGGTTCTGTTTTATTTTTCACAAAGCAGAGAAACTGAATGCCTCTCTTTATCTGAGACTCATGCTAAACCTGCTCAGCATACTGAGCAAAATACCTCTGAATTCTTTCATCCTGTGCCATGCATGAAAATCTTATCCTGCACTTTAATTTTCAGATCTCTGTTAAATTTTAAATATGAAATACATCACATGAAAAAGACAAACGAGAATTATAGTCCTGGCACAGCAAAGTTTTTATATGTGCATAATATTACTAGTTTATTTGTGTCCTTGCTTAAATACTAGCAGGTTATAGGTCTATATTTCAATCAAGAATACACCACAATAACTCTTCAGAACTCTTCTTTTGCACAGAAAAACACCACTGGAAATGTCTTATTATGCAGTAGACATGTAAATTTATAGAAGAAAATCTAACTAATAGTAAGAAATACCATGAAGAAAAGTGAGCACAGAGATAGGGAACATGTCATGCCATGCCACGTGCACTGAGAGATAAGAGATCTCAGTCTCACACGGGCCTGTCATCTCACCAATCTGCTTAGTTTGCTCATTTCTTTGTCCATGAGAGAGGGTATAAAGGTTATACTCTGTAGAAAGAAGCCTTGTTAATTCTAGCCTCAGTAGTACAGGAGTCTGACACACAAGAAGTTGATTTACTAGGCACAGGGTTTACATCCAGAGGTCCCATTACAATGCAGCTGAGAACAGCTTCCCTTAGCTTGTCCTGTACTATAAACTATGAATCTGAAATTCATGGCGGGTGAATTCTGGTAAGAATTATCTGCTGCACTCAATTATTCATTCTTTATTGATGGGAAGTAGAGTGGACACTGGTTCATCAAAAGGAAAAGGAAGCCATTGTCAAGTTTTTCCAGGATCTGTTGGCAACTCCTAGTTATGTTTCTTCTGTCTTTACATCCTTAATATTTAAAGCCATCATTTCTTATAAGCTTGCTAAGTAGCAGCTTCTCAGTGACAATTGCATTCTAATGATTCAGTTCAGACTTAAATATTTAAACAATGCTTTAAACACAGTTGTTCTTGGGGCTTGATCCCATAAAACTCAAGCAGACAGTATTGCCTATCCAGTAGAAAAGCCAAGAAAAGTTAATAAGCAGGAGGACTCAAACCCACACTAATAAAGCCATTGCTGTCTACCCCACCAAAGGCCAGAAGCATATATAAAAGAGTTCTTGGTTTACCTGCCTCATTAGGTGACTGAGCAAATTTAGGAGACTATTTATAAAGACGGTAGCCAGAAGGGCTTGATTCCTTGTTTCTGCAATAGCCACCAGGTGATTATACCTGAGAACATAATACATTTAACTGTAGTTACTTTCAATACCCTTTTAGCTCAAGACTCATTCTTTCCACAAAGGTTACAGAGACAGCTCAGGAAATTACTTCTGCAATACATCTTTCAAATTTTTAAGCAGCATCCTTACCTAAGGCAGTACTTCCATCTCATTTCATGTGTTTGTGAAGGAAGGAGAAGGCAGGATACGGCCTTGAAACCTGTGGCAATGGGGAATAAAGATACATATAACTCACCATACAGCTGAAGAAGATAGTTTTATTGTAGCAAACCAGGTCTTTTTATACTTTAAACTCAACAGAACTTAACTGAGCCTTAACAGAACTCAACTGAAGCCTTATTGAGAAAGGCACTCATTGGCTGCTGCAGCTGCAGTGTCATTGCTCACTCACCCCTGCATCCAGCCAGTTTCATGTTCATATGGTCCTGGCATCTCCCCAACCAATCACTGCCTCACTACCAAACAGCACACAACTGACATTCACCTGGCTCTAACCAGCTCTCTACCGAGACTGCAACCTATCCCGAGTGCCTTTCTGTGAACAGAGTTTAACAATTTTATTATATTTAACAAAGGTAAAAAATAGTCTTATCTCCCACAGAAACCCATGGCTTTTCACACTTCCTGTGAAATTTTCAAATTTGCCTTCCATAATTTGCATGTTTTCTAACAAATTTTGTTGGCAGAAATGAGAAATAAAAATTCCTGACAGTTACAGCCCTGCTGTGTGTCATGGACATTACAAAGCACAGTGAAGCACTGCAGAAAAAACACAGTCATTTGTCTCTCAAAACAAGCATTTGGGATGACTGGGAAATGAAGGTGCAAATATGGATTTGTTACATTCTCTTGAAGATTCGTTCCTTTGCATATGTGCACGTGGCACACACAAGGCACAAACAAACATGAGCAAGCAAGCTTTGCCCACAGCCCAAGAGAAGTGCTCTGCCAAGGTACATTTTAGGGCTGGGTCTATGACAGTGTCTTATGCTTATCAGCCCTTACAGACCTGGGCTTAGCACCATGCTAATCAAAGCAATATGGCTCATATAAATATTGTTAACAAGTGAGACTGCAGTTTGGTAGTAAAAAGTGATTGAATGTTAGTCATATGTTTCTAGGTTAGCCGTGCCAGTTCAGGAGCTTCCAGCTCAGCAGCTTTAGATAAATTATCAGTATTGCCATTTGTTGATTTCTTTATCTTCTGCATCCTCACCAGTGCCAGTTTCTGTCAGGAAACATTGATTTTCACATCCTCACAATGTTTAACTTTGGGGTTGTTGAGTCGTGCTGGTCTCAACACCACAAGCAAAGTGGCTCCTCTCTTCACCCATCACTGATATCTTTGAGCTGAACCATTTAGGCACAGCATTCTGCTACACTGATTCGTTAGTGTTTGGCTGATTAGTGAATAGAAAACTTGTGAAGTTCATAATCAATGTGCACCTCATACTTCAGAAGCAGGAACCTAAAAATAATTCATTTCAATCTGGCTGTGCAGACACAAGGAATATAGCCTAGCAATATTCATCCACACTATGTATAGGTTTTGAGCACACTATAATTTCAGTAGAAACACCTAGACAGAAATATGAAAAATTAGAAAACATGAAGTGACACATCCAATTATTTTAGAATCTGATTATATGTAGCATAAAAATACATCAGATTTAGTGATCTTTGGCACAAGTCCTCCCCTCTTTCCATAAGCTATCATAAATACCTGTAATTTTATCAGAAGTTCACATGGCCTTAGATTCCTGGTGTTTACAAGTGTAAAAAATCTTTTATGTAATTTTAGTAGCTAAAAGCTACTTACCTGAAATTGAGCATGACTAGGCTATCATCAGGTAACTTAAACAGTATTAGGTTCTTGTTTTTAAGCACCTGAGCTGAGCCCTACCTGTCAAAGGTGCCATACACATATTTCACATCTTCCTCCCCACTTACCAGAAGCTTAATTTCATATTTAGGATTATCCATCTCTCTTACATTGCGTACAGATTAGGACAGGTTTCTCAGATAATAGTATGAACTACTTACTTTTATTTCCCACACAAGTGAAGAATTAGTATTTTTGGTACCTCATATTGATTTCATAAGTAGTTTGCAAATTTTCTTTATGAATTTTTCTGCAAGATATTTTCTTCTGATTCTAATAAATGCTAATAGAAACGAATGTGTGTAATGCTAATGCTACATAAGAATCAAGTCTCGTGTCTTTTGAATTTATCATTTAAAATGGCAAGTACTTCACACTACTGTTCAGGTCTCTTTCAGCATTGTGCGTGAATAAGAAGGGCAGGAAACCTAATCTAATCACTCATGATGAGTATGAGAACAAGTATTTAAGTCTCTCCCAATAGCTGGCATCATTTTCTTTATAAATCTATTTACATTATGACAGACATGACAGTGGATTTTCACTTTTCATCATTGTTAAGGGATGGTGGCAGCAGTGTTGAAGAGAGGTGAATAATGTAATAGTTAGTCCACAAATAATGCAGCCTGACAAATGCTGGTGACAAATCTCAGAGTCTGGAAATGTGCTTCACATTGGCATGCAGGAGAGTCACTGTTTCGCTGAAGGTTATCCAAGCACTTCTGAAGCTCTGCTCTGGAAATCATGAATACTGGTTTAAAGGACAGATGCCTCCCAAGGAAGGTGGGAACCTCCCTTGGAATGGGAAATGTGAACCCCTTCCCTCCAAATTATTATAACTTTGAAATTACAGGGCTTTCAGGCAAAGTTATGGGAAAAGGAATAACAGTTATTTACTAGTATGTACGTATATAACAACGCCAACAAACAGCAGCAGTGGCAGCAATCACAAACAAAACCAGAACCCCCATAACAGCCCTCTCTGGCTGCAGGCACGTTCCCTTGGGTGCAGTTCCGCTCACAGCCGGCAGGGGCGCTGCTGGCTCCCGGCTGGGCAGAGTGGGTGCGATGAGTCCCCCGCGGCTGCAGGGGGCGCTGTGGCGCGGGCTCAGCCACCTCTCTCCACAAGGAAAGGGTGGGCAGGCAGGAGAGAGACAGGGAGAAGGGGCTTTCCTTTGCAAACCCACAGGGACAGCTGGTCTCACAGCCACTCGGGAAACTGCATGGACTGCAGCAGGAACCTTAGAGCAATGGGCTGGAACAGCAGAGGCGAGCACACCCAGGGTGACAATCAAAATGTAGCAGAACCTCACAGCCTAGCAGGAGCCGTGAGCGTGGGGCAGACAAGGGATGTTGAGTTAAAGTCTAGCAGAAAACCTAAAGCAGCAGCAGAAAAACCAGCCGGGTTGGGTGGGGCGTCACTCCCCTGGATAGCTCACTTGGCCCTGGCTGGTCCAGAGGTCGGGCTGTGCAGAGGGGTGGCACAGTGGGGCATGGCAGGTTCTGGGTGCCCCTCACATCCCAGCTCTGGTGGGATCCCAGGCTGGGTCTCACACATCCCAATACTCCCAGAGCCAGGCAGGGCTGGGGCAGAGGGCAATGACCATTCCAGACACAAGAAAGAAAACCAACTACCAAAATGGATATCGGATAAAAACCGTCCCCAAGACATCATGAAAACCAAGCTTCTTTCCAGACAGCTAGTGCTTCTCAAATTTATCTGCACAGAAAAGGCAGAAATAGTTCTTTCTTAAAACTGGCACTCATAGATGAAATACTAATTATAATTTTAATTTTTATTTAGTAAATGTCAGATACAATTTATATGGCTTGTAAAATAACTGCAGGTGGGACCCAGCACTGGACTATGCTTTACACAACAGGGCTGCTCCACAAAACGAGACCAAGAACACACTGTCAAGGTCAGTTTATTGTGTGCAAACCCATTCCTAACTAGGCTGTCAAGAGATAAATGCAGAAGAAGATGTGGTAACACTTCAGTGGTTTTTAACTTCTTTTCCCCATGCATCTGTAAAATGTCAAGGAGATTGTAGAAACCTATCCAGTAAATTCTCCTTCTGCTAAGCTGCTCTTGTTTCCATAGCAGTTCCAATTCCCTGCTGTGTGGCAGGAGGCTGCTTATATTCTCTGCTCTCTTACTCCTGCCTTGAGAGCAGTTACAAAGATGTTGACGTGAAGAACGTGTAGAAGAGAATCAAGTTATGCCATCTCTGAATGGGGTCTGGCTGTCATGCCAGCTACTGCTCACCAAGGCAATTAAATGAGGTGCAACTTCTTTCCTCAAAATTAGGTGACATATTTGAGGCTTGAATGATAGCCAGACACAGTCTCTCCATTGCTTTCAGACAGAGATAGTGATATCAGCCAAACCCCTGACACAGCTCTGAATATTTACTGCCTCTTTAATAAACTGATGGGAAGTTCTGCATGCATTACAGAGTGCTCAGGGCTTGGGTTTAATGGAATTTGATTGAAAAAGTGGGGGTTTAACTTTCTTCCGTTGAAACATTGAATAATAGTATGTATGCTGATAAAAAGAATTGTAGAAATGCCTCTGAAGCAGAAGAATACTTTTCTATAATATGTAACTACTTGACAATCCAAATAACCTCTACTTGCCCTAATTTATAAGAAAAAGAAAGAATCCAGGAAAGTTATTGAGAAGATCAGTCATGCCAATCAATAGTCACATATATTGTTGGCATCAACTCCAGTTTAAACATCTCACTCACTTCTAAAATTAATTCATGTACTAACACTGGAGTGTAACACTGAGCTGCATATTCAAAGTTTCTCAAATCTTTGTTATTTACATTAAAATATAACTGAGTCTTTCTAAGGCAGTCAGGTGCCACAACTGGAGAAGAACTCCAGAACTGATGAATTGCTTGGTGTCCAGATAGCTCACTAAGCAGATGAGCATAGGGAATTTTTCCCTTCTTCCTTATCCCTCAGAAAGTTTAGCACTAGAATGTGTGTCAAGACAGACATTTTTCTCCCTGCTGCGTGAATGTACCAGTCCACTATTTTGCAGCTCTTCAAAACTGAGGTGTTAGCACTGATGCTTCCTTAAAGAAAAATGAAACCCAAAGTTATGTCTTTTTCACAAGGGGTGGAGGGGGGACACCGCTCCTGGTTCAGCCAGGTTGAGCATGGCACAATGGACAGCCCAGAGATATCCCTGGAATGCATCAGACCGTGGGCAGCATCCAAAGATGAGGGGGTGTGGTTAACATGGCATTTTATGAGTTTTACCTGGGGTAGGTGTCCAATCGTGGTTACAGGGCAGGGGCTTGACCTTATAAGTCTAAGGTCTTGAACCAATGGGGCTTACTCTATCAGCATCTTCCTGACATCCTACCTCCCAGGGTCTCAGATTTATCCCTCCATGTGGGGTATCTAGGCTAAGCTTTGATCTGTCACAAGTAATTTGGCTTCCACATTTCTTCACTGAAGAAAAGGAGAGAATCAGAAATTTAATGAGTGCAGGTACAGGAAAGAACCCACAATAATCACCAAGCCTGGGATTTATGCTTTCAAAATATTCTTAATTTGTAATGCAATTAAGAAATTAATATTTAGCATTCACTGTTCTTCTTGTTTACAAGTGACTTTATTAGCTTGCTCTCAAAACCAGAATTTTTGTTATTTTGCAGCGGAAAATGGTTACAAACACAGGTCACAGTGTGCTTTAGTGATTAAAAGCTGGGCAGACGGCTGCACAGAGAAGTAACCACAACTTACAGGCAAGAATTGACAATTAGCTGAGTGCTGATAGAGTTTCTGACCCTTATGGTCTGCTGTTTAACCATTCTGAGCTGATCATTTCAGAATAAAAAGCAGCTATAAAAAGGGAATTACATCAGACTACAAAGCCAGCCAGTCAGCCTTCATCATTCTATTCTTGTTTGCACCAGCTGAAGATCCAGCTGTTGATTTTAGCTCCTTTTCAAGTTTTCAAAGACTTCACTACTTGTTTTATTTTGGCCACAAGCCCAGATCTAGCTTTAGGGAAATGAGGTTATTTTCCAGTCTCTACCAGCACAAAAGTTTCAAAGCTTGGGTGTTGTATTGAATAAATTTTGCTATACTTCTGGAGCAATGAGAGCAGTGCTAAGAACATATGTGAAGTCATTAAGGCTCTACTTCACCATCCCAAAGTCTACTTCCACAGATGTCCTGACAAAGGCATTGCAGTAGCCATTATAGAATATTTCAATAAAAAGAATGAACTTTCTTTCCTCAAAACTGTTCCACTGCAAACTAAGACAGGATTAGACAATCACAAAAGTCTTTGGACCCTACAAAACAATGCCAGAGTCAGTGCATGAGTAGCAGGTAAAGATGAGGTTCTCCATTAAGCTTGGAGTCACCCGCTGTGGGTCTGGAATTACCAGACTTGCTCAAGTCTATGTCAGGTTTGGCTGACTTGAAAATTTGGTACTGACTCAACACTAGGAAGATTTCAGCAACTGAAGATTTAAATGTTTATTGGCAAACTTGGATATTTTGGCTATGTAAAGCAAATCAATTGCTTTATCTGTAAGGAGCTACAAGAAGACTCTCAAGAATTTGTCACTTGACCTTTCTTTTTCATAGCAGAAACTCATCATATATCACTTTTATAATTACTGAATAGCACATACACAATCTGCATAACTATGGAGTTCCTTTTCCTGATTTCTTTCTTCAGTAAACCTCCTAATGTATTGTAAACATTTTTTAATGAGAAAGGAGAAATTATTTTCTCTTTATCTTTTGGAGTACAAAATAAAGAATAATTCTGTAACAGAGCAACACAAGTGAATTTTTCAAAAATCATCTGAGAACTGTAAGAGAGAACTTCTGAGAACTTCAAAATGAGAAGTGATGAAAAAAATCACATGGCATGATTTTTTTCATTAGAAGGGACCATTTTGCTGGAAGAAAGACTTTTCAGGAAAACACATCAAGTTTTGTGAAAAGCTTAATGCATACATTGATTTTCTCATTTCATTTCAACAATGACATTTTGTTGCAACCAAGTAAAAATATTTATTTAACATGGTTATTTTGTCAGCTCCATTAAAGTGCTTATTTTTGCATATATAATTTAACATTCTTTTTAATATTTGCAGAAGTTTCATTAACTCTGTCAAATAGTATCTTTAGTGGCTTTATTGGAAAGTGTTCCACGGTCTCCCAAATGACATTCCACGGCTCAAACTGTACCATAGATAGGGCTCATACCCAAATGTGCACTGCTCTCCAATCTATCTGCATATAGTTTGACACCCTGACTTGATTTTCTCTTTGGACAATTTAGGGAGGGCAAAGAAGTGGCCACTTGTTTTCTAATTAGAATAATTATCCTTAGTATATTAATATGACCTATTTAGTTTCCTTAAGATGATTTGGGCCATAGGACCTGAAGAAATCATGGCTAGTTTGGGTTATAAACACAATCAAATAAAATCTTAAAAGATTTTATTTTTAAAAGATTTTAAAATTAAAAATCTTAAAACTGTGGGGTGCACAATCAAATGCATTATATATGATTTATTGCATTGTCAAAAAAATTCAATATTTCCAACACAGAAGAAATTTTAAAGTACCCAAAAAGACCAGCATACAACCAAACTGAAAAGTTATGCTGAAGCCCAAAATTTACTTGACCCCCTAGAAAAAACAAACGCCAAAGTGAGTGCCTTCATACATTTAAGGTCCTGGGCTTTGTCCAGGAACTCATTCAGGTGTTGGATTTTATAATTATGCTGGTTTAGATTTGGCAGCACTTCTATCTGTGAATTACGTGTGACATGAACAGAGGCTTGGGAGAACTAAAGTGAGAGTTTTATACCATACCGTGAATGAAACACGCTTATTCTGCTTTCACATTATGCTCAAGTAACACAGAAACCCAGCCAATTCCTGATTTGGGTTCATAGCAGTGTTTCCTTGCTTTTCTATTCAGTTTCAGTGGTGCAGCTTCCACTCCTGATCTGCACTGGGTAAAAGTGCAGAAACAGTACCTGTAGATTGGCTGAAGCTATCTGCAGAGAACTCTTTGCTTTGGGAGGACAATGCTGACTGATGGGTGTGTGGAGAGACTCCTGGAGGCACTGGTGGTGTTGGATCTGGCACCATGAGGCAATTGCCCTCTAAGTCAGGATTCCACACAGGGCTGGGCAGGGCATGACCTGCAATACATTTGGGGCCTTGACCAATTTGCTAGATTAATCCATACTGGGAAAAAAATCCTGTAGTTATCAGGGAAGGGTTAAGGAAACAATATATACTCAGCTTCTAGAAAAATCAAAATTTCTTGATGAATTAGCTTTTTTTAACCCTGATGAACATTAGCCTTATGAAATTGCTGTCTCTAGTTTTATATGCATTCAAATCAGTTCCCATTGTTAATGAAGCAGAAATGCAAAGAACAATACATAAATTTGGAGACTTTGTATGTTTGTGCCCCAGCAATAATAAACAAAATGTATAAAAAGGGTTTCCATTATACTTTACTTGATATAGACATGAAAGCACACTCCTTTATATCTTGGCTGAAGTAAACATTTTGTATAAAGGGAAAGGAGAGATTGCTTGCACAGAGCCAGAGTGAAAGCATATTTTCCTTCCTTATCTGAATTCCTGAGGAAAAAAGCTGTCAGAGAGGGCAGCAGTCTTACAGAGGAAAGACCAATAGTCCCACAGGCACTGGATCCTCCTTTGGGCTTCAAAGTCAGCAGGAAGTCTTCAACCACTGTGTGTCATCCTGTTTATGCACTTCGGAGCATTGTCCTCCAGCATAACCTGGTGCTTTTCTTCTAAGATACCACTTGAAAGCACAAAGAGAACATGTAGACTATTCAAGAGCTCACTTCAGCTCTGTATTCGAGATCTCAAATGATTGGGTTCTTTTCTCATTCACTTCTCTGTCAGTTTTTCAGAGGAGATGTGAAGTAGCTTCCTGTAGGAGAAGGAAGATTACAGTCAGTCTGCAGAGTGGGATGCCTCAAAGTGCTCCTGCACACTCATCATCTGCTGCACCACATCTTAATGTCGAGTAATGACACCCAGAGCACACAGAACAAATAGTCCTCTCTCATTTCTGAGAAGAAAGTTGTACTTCTGGTACCTATCACCTAGCCTTTACATAAATAAGCACGTTGCCTTTTTGGACAAACCTCAATTAGCAGCATCAAATTGTAGAGGAAGAAACAAGGGGGGAAAGAAGTTTGTCACCAAACTAAATTCTCTCAGAATCAGTTTCTAAAAGAGAGAACAGAAACTCTTTGCACAAACGTCAGTCTCACAAACTTGCTGTTTGGTGACTCTGAAAACAAACAACAGACCAGAGGCACAGTTTTAAGCATTTGATTATAGTCCGTAACACCAGATAGTACTAGCAACCATGGTTTTACAAATTTCCTAGTCAAATTTCTAGTGAGAAATAGAAAGATGTGCTAGACAGCGTTGGAACCTTAGGTTTTAGATTTTTTTAAAACGAATTACCTAAATATAGACTGTGGCTGTTCTAGGATAATGAGGATGCAGAGAGTTTGATCTGTGTCCTGTGGTCATTTTTGAGTCAGAGCTGGGTTCGGGAAGCATCTCTTGAATATCCTTTATTCCAGGACTGACATATGCAAGCAATAGAATAAAACTGCACTTGGAATATACTAGAATATAATCCTGATTTTTCTTCCTGCAGGCCATCAGCTTAGCTGGCCTGAATGTCTGCAACTGAATACTAAAAGCTAACAGTAGTGGGAAAACAAAACACACTTGTGAAGAGGAGGTGACCCATCCATACAGCAAAATAAAATATTTATCCCCTTACTCAAAATTAATTTAAGAACTTTCATTAACTGAATCCAATCTGTTTCCAGAAACTCCTTTATAAAACACTGTAAAAAATCATGCACTCCTAGGTATGCCTGCCAGGTGCAGAGAAGGCTTCTATTTCTAATTAAATGGGACCAAATTCCATGGCAATAGGTCCACAGACATTTGTTCAACAGGAAACAAATGGAGTTCTCTTTCAGATGATATTTTATGAATTTGAAACAGCTAGAAGATAATGTATGAAAATAACCATGCTTCAAGACCGTATCTTTCTGGACATTGTTCTTTTTTACTGAGGAACCTATAGGCCAATATAGCTCACACAGGTTATGAGATACTCTTACCAGACAAGGGAAGTTATTAACAATTCGTAAGAGGTATATGAGGCAAATGGAGCAGGAGATTGCAAGTACTGATGTATCTGAATCTTCTTATTTTAAACTCCAGGTTTTACAGATGAATTTGCAATTTTTTTTCATTTTCACTGGAACAAATGTGTTTTTGCATTATGTTTCTGATATTTTTGAACAGCCTATCCTGAGGCCATAATTTGCTGGAATTGACTTCATGTTTTATGCTGAGAAATTACTGCAGAGTAATATTTTGCCTTTAGCCCTTAAAATTACAAGTCAGTTGTTCCCAGTCAGGGGTTGTGCTGGTGCTTGGCACTAGCAGTGATTTTCCATGGTGCTATCTTACATGTCACAGTGGCAGGTATTTTGTACAATTGACTTTTGTTGTAGGTTGACTGTGATTCTTACAGCACTAGAAGAAATTCAAAATGTTTTTAGGGCATTGCTGTGATATGACAAGTTTGGGTGGATGACACTAACAATCTTCACAACGAAGAAAATTGGCTCCCACTGATATTTCTCTTGGCAGAGAGCGAGAAGTTTATTATTCACTGTTTCTCCATGCTTAATGAAGAATAAAGTAAGAAAAGTCCTTTAAATTTAGAGGCTTTTGTTGCATTGTATCTCAGGAACAGCCCTGAGATACAATGCTGAGAACAAAGGGAGTTCTACATCTGCTGCAGGGTGCACTGAGGGCTCAGCTTACCCCAAGCTCACCCTGTGTAGCTGTTCACAGTGGGCAAGGCACCACTGGGAGAGCTGCCAGTCTCAGGACAGGAGTACATGAACATGTGACACATGGCATGACCATGTTCATTGAGGCAGGACATTACTTTTAAGTGAAGAAAGGCCTGATATGTATCTCTAGCCAAGGGATAGTTAGTGAGTAAGAGAGTTTGCTTCACACACTGAGAATTGTGAAAATCTTCTAATGGATGAAGGTGAGAGACTTTTCATAGAGTTCTTGAATGACAGAATGGTTTGGGTTGGAAGGGACATTAAAAATATCTAGTTTCAACATCCCTGCTGTGGGCAGGGAACCTTCTGCTAGACCAGATTACTTGGAGCCCCATTCAACCTGTCTTGAAGAGCTCCTGGGGGAGGACTCCACAATCTCTCTGGGCAACCTGTTCCTGCCTCACCACCTTCATAGTGAAGAATTTCTTGCTAATATCTAATTTAAACTATCCACCTTCAGCTTACAGCCAATCCTCCCTGTCGTAGCACTACAGACCCTATGAAAAGTCCCTCTCCAGCCTCCTTGTAAGCCTGTTTAAGTACTGAAAAGTGCTATAAGATATCCCCAAAGCCTTCTCCAGTCTGAACAGCCCCAACTCTCTGTGTTCATAGGAGAGGTGTTTCAGGCCTCTGATCAGCTTTGTGACTCTGGCCTTGTTCCAACAAGTTTTCTTTTACCTTGCTGTTGCCTCAAATGGTGTCTCTGAATTGCTCCCAGATGTAGTTTGCTGCTCCAGCTGGTGTTCCCCACTGCCACCAGCTCTTCACATCTTTCACTCTGGCCAGAAGCACTGGCCAAACCCACCAGAGTGACTCCACTACTGGGCTCCTCCAGGACTGCTGCAGCTGGCACAAACACATCCACAGACACAGGCAGATGAGCTCCAAGTGATATCCATAACTGATTAAGTTTTGATCACATAACAACCATGTATTTCCTGCTGTTTCCTTGCTTGAGGTTAATGCTTCAGAAAAACAGAGCTGCTATACTCAGTGTGGAGCTTGTTGGGAGAGTTCACACCTGGCATGTATTTCCATGGTATAGATAAATATTCTCACATATTCCATAGCCTCACACCTGAGGAACCATTTTGTCTTTTCCCTACTGGGCTCTTGCTAGAGGAGGTTTGTATTAGAATCTCCAGTCATCAGCTTTTGAGTTTACATAATTTTCTTTGAGGCCCTGGAGGCATTTAAGGAAGGGGTTTTCTATTTGTTGTCTTCCTCCAGAAGTGAGTAATTACCCTATATAGTGCAGATTTGCTGATATCCCACTCAGCTTTGGCAGGTTTGCCTCTGCAGCTGTTTTCCATTAAGGCAGAAAACACTCCTCAACTGAGCTCCCAACGTGTAACTGACCTCCTAAGGCTCATCTGATGAGAAGCAGCAGTGCCATTTATCAGAAAGTGTCAGAGCATTTTAAAGTTTTTGTTCATAAGTTTACAAGAAATTCCAGCCAATACTGTCAAAGGAAAGATGGTAGAATTCAGGTTCTTTTTGAAGCACTCCTTGGTGTAAGCCCATAGATTTCCATGAAATCCCACATCAAATTCCAGCCTTGTTCCAAATTATGCTTCTGTCAGTGGTTTTCTATGCCAATGGGGTTCTTATTAAAATGAGGGAGAGAAGATGGTTGGGAGGGGAAAGAGATAATAAGGCAAGTAAGAGCAGATTTTAGTATGGCTGGCTCTACTTTCAAACATGTACACATAATTTGTCCTGTTAATTGCATGTTGCAGTGTTGGCACACTGGAATGTCTTTTTCCCTGTGAATCCCACTGCACAAGCAATACCTGCAATTCCAACTGCACATGAAATCCCATGCCCATAGCTTTTGATATTTGTCATCCAACAGCTACATAAAATAAGGAAAATCTCTAATTATAGCCAATTAGTTTGAAGAAAGTTTTATATCTCTCCCAGGCAGTCCTCGGGCAGCAGAGTGTGACCATTTTATCAATTGTGGGGGGTAAAAGCAAACCAGAATGATTTCCAGAATGAGAAATTCCCTTTTTTATTTCCTTCCCATGGTGACAAGGTGGGGCAAAGGGTCCACATTTGCCCTTATTACAACACAATACGAACAGAAAGCAATCACAGGATCTTTTCAGTGCCCTGCTGACTTGTGATTTTCTGCCTTCTGTCATCTGAAGCAGCATGGAGCTGAAGGAGTGATCACAGCATCCTGGCACAGCATGGTCCCCTGCCCTGTATTCTCCCAACAGCAACTCTGAAAACAGATAGCAGGAGAGGAACCCTTTTAATTACATTTCAACACCGCAGGGTGGCCATAAGCTTCTGTTTTGTCTGACTGTAGCTACCTGGATCCGTCCACATTTGGAATCTGTCTGATACATGATTTCCCCAGCAGGGTATTAGGAAAGTATCAAGGGTTGTGGTGGTTGATCAACAAAGGGAAACAACTCAAAGCAATGCACAAAAGGCAAAGGACTTCTTAAGAAATTGCTGCCTGAGTAAAAAGCTATCCAGTGGCTCCTCAGACAGTGTTCAGCATTTTATGTCCTATTAGAGGCCTTGCCAGGCCAGTCAGAAAGATGGGAAAAAGTCAGCTAATTTCTTTTTTTGTAAAGACCACACATCTGACATGTGTATCCCTAATCTGGAGCTTTTCAAACCCTGAAAAGTTTGCTGCTACTTTCCTGAAGTGGGCAAATGTTTTACTTCTTTGCAGTGTTCCCAGTCAGTATATCTGAAATACGCATCTTCATTTGTGTACATTTCTAAGAGGGATACTGGAGATTTTTTGAAAAGATCTAAACTTATAAATATTTCCTTTCAGTGTTTATGACAGGCAAATAAGTCAACATGACAATATAAATGATCTCAAAGCTATTCCATCCTGACAGATATAATATTCTTAGATGCCATGGGATCCTCTAAGCTGTGACTGGCACTTGTACCTGCAGGGTTCACACAAAGTTCAGGATTCACTAAATCTGTGTAAACTAGAGGAAACTAAAACTCTGCTTAGAACAGAGGTGGCTCTGCTCCTGATTTGGTGCTTCAGGTGTCATCCTTATGAGTTTTCATGAAAGATTCTCCTTTAATGGGCCTCATAGCCAGAGGAGCCCAGAAAGGTTTTGATTCCTAGCACACTTACTCCAGTTCTGTGTTTCATGTAATTATTTAAGCTAATGCTTTCCAGCCAGAAATGTTCATAGGAAGCATCCATAAAAAGTGGAACTCATTCTGATACAAGATACAATACCTATTTGGTCAGAGAAACACACAGCTTAGCTCCCTTCACAGTCTGTGCAGAGCAAGAGATGCCTATTTTCTCTCTGCTGATTGTTAAAGGAAACTAACATGCAGGCATCTCTGCTTGCTATGATCAAAAGCTGCATTGGTCAACTCATATGAAATATGTTGCAGCAGTCCCAAGCTCCCAGTTACTGCCTGCAAACCAACAGCAAGGAAATATGAAACAGCAAAATGTTCAAACTGACACCACAGCGAAGTCACAGCCAGTGACAGGTGAGGGTCAGCAGTGGCTAGGTGTTTTAAAAGTTCCTAGACTGCTACTCAAAAGGATTCTAGGATAGGAATCATCAGTGTTATATTGCAATATTGCACAGGGTAGCAGGAAACAGTGAAACAGAAAAGGGCTTTATGGGATAATTGACTGGTATTAATTTCTGAGCTTGTGTTTTTGCCTATATGACACAGGAACTGAGAGCACTGCATTCTACTACAACAGGCCATGCACCACAGAATAATAGAGCTCTTTTTGATGGAAACCCAGTGTCAACAAACTCTGTAATAAGAAATGGCCTTAATACACTCTGGCTGTTTAAGTTCCATTGCCTGCCAGTGAATATTATAGAAAGCTATTCCTCTATTTCAAGCTCAGCTACTTGGCAGTGAAGACAAAGCTGGATGTCGCACTGCACCACTGGATAATTACAAAATAAAAGAAAAAACTAGTGAACAACTAGTTAACTTCATTGTCCATGCTTTATGGAGGTATGGAGGTTTGGAGGTATTTAATATTATTTTCTTGGTGGTGTACAGTGATATTCAGCTATTTCCCATTTTGCCTCTGACCCAGGTGTTGCCCAGCCCTTTAAATGGTATCCAATGTATATGCTGTTTATCCTGATGTCGGCTGGGATGTCAGGAGGGTTGGAACGAGATGATCTTTAAGTTCTCTTCCAAGCCAAGCTATTTTATGAATCTGTGCCCAAGAGAATTTGTGAGACCCAGCCAGATTGGTGGCTACTAATATGAGTCCACCATAAATCTGAATTGTAACTAACTTATGTGCTTATAAACACACCATTTCACTTTGTCAAAGCACTCTACTATCCACAAAAGCAGGACATCAAAGTTGCTCAGTTAAACGCAGCATAAGCTCACTCCTAGTTTCCTTCTCTGTCACTGGCTAATGCTGATTCCCGTCTGTGCTTCTTTTCTTGGGGGGATCATCTCATAGCCATCAATAAAACATTGGTTAAAGTAGCTATGACAGTGAGGAAGGTATATTGCCCACAGCCTTAAAGTGACACAGCTGAGACATCAGGTTTGCAGGCACTAGGAATAAGCTCATCCCTTGAGATGAAGAAAGCACCTGATTTTCCAGGCTTTTATTTCTGTAACCTACTACAGCTATTGTTTTATTCACATTTCATTGTGAAGTATCACCTAATAGTTAGAGTAGACTCATCAGGAACCTAAAGGAATGGTAGGTTCCTTCATCAGTGACAAGCACTGGGGTATCTGCTTTATTACAGAAGGGAGAGGGTTGTGGGCAGCTCTTCTCTCAATTGCCATTCCTGAACCCATGTATGGTCTGCAAAGCTGCTTTGGCTCCGAAGTGCAAACTGCTGGCAGAATCAAGTTTTCCCTGTTTAGAAGTAATGTGCCATTTACACAGAAAGTTCTGTGAGTAGGAACAAATTGTGTGAGATGGTTATTTGTGTTTTCTGTTGCTGAGAGGGTGAGAATTGCAGACATGTTCATCAGTAAGACAAAGGCCCTTAGTCATGCATCTGCTACTGAAAATGCAACTCTGCTCTGCAGTTGTCATGACAACGCTGGTTATATAAAGAGCCATATCAGAAGAAAGATCATTTGCTGTGTGCCATGTATTTCAGTGTAGCGATACATCCTTTCTACAATAGGTTTGGTTTGTTATAGACAAAAACTGATATTTCTGTCAAGATAAGGAATGCTTTAGAAAGTTGCCTGATGACACAAAAGTTTATGGTGCAAAATGGCTTACAAACCAATCAAACACCTCACATGAAGGCTATTTCCATAATTTGAAGATCAGTGGGAGCAAGTTCCACCGAATGTGGAGGTGAATCAAAATGTTCAAATAAATTTCAATTGCAAAGATATTATTTTTGTGACTAAAGATTATCACTGACTTAGTAGCATCATAGGATTTAATGAAGTGAAGGGAAAGTGTTAGTCTCAAAATGCCTATGAAACTGCATCACCTTAAAATTTTCAGCATAACCATGAAGTTGGGAAGCACAGACCATATCTACTGCTCAGCTGAAGACAGAAAGAAAATCATCCTATGACTCTGCAAACTCCTCACCTTGCTAACAGCTAAATCTGGCAGGACAGCCTCATGGCAGTGTCTGGTCTTGTGGTATTCTGTTGAATGGCACTTTCAAAGCAAAGAAGGCTGGGGAAAAAACAGTAAGCGACCCCACCTGATTCAGAAATCACTCTTCTTCCTGCAATTGTATTAATCATTATTGCAGAAGTGTTTGCAGTCCTCAGAAAGGCCAAAGGTGATGTGATATGATGTGAGGGACTGTAAATCTGTAAGTCCCATGTGAACCAAAAGAATGGCAAGTTAATTTTGAGAACTAAAGGTCCATGCAAAAATGCACTCGTAACTTTGAAAAGTCTTTTCAGGCAGTTAATCTAGCCAAGCTGTGAAGCAAAAAACATTTCACTGTATTTTCATCAGCAACAATGCCCCTAACAGTTGAATCTGCACAACTTCTGTGTCTCACTTGTGACTCCAAAAGAAGGTATCTGGGACTTCAGGGTGTTGTGAATAAAACCCATATACCCAGATCCAACTAAATCCAGCTACTATTAGTAAGAGTCATTTCACCCATTAGCAGAAATAGATTATTCCTTCAAAGTCAATTATTTATTTAACAGAGTTTTACCCAAGATCTCTGGCCATATGAAGGATTTAGGCATCCTATTCCAGTCCTGAATTTCCATCTTTTGCCCCATGTTGCTATTTTGCCATGTGTACTGTTCCAGAAATCTCACATCTGTGCCCTTTCCAAACCACAAACACAGTGCCCAATGAATTTCTCTGTGTGGTTCTCTCCATGGTGACCACCTGGTATGCCTTTTTCTCCACTATTTATTCCTGAAAGGCTGGCAGAACAGAAGGCAGAAGGCAGAACAGGATGATTCCCTGTAAAATGATGAAATAGGACTGCAGTGCACTGCCTTGATAGAAAGAAAATGGAGGAGTAATAAATGGGTTTGGAACAGAAGTAAATACATTATTCCCTTTAACTTGACTGAATCAATTTAACTCTTAAAATGAGAAACCCCCAGCAGGTTTCATAAGGCAAATTATTAGAGACTCAGTAGAATAAATTGTGGGTTTGAAGAGTGAACTTCATGAACTTGCCTCTCTGCCACATGTACTGTGCTCAGCAAACAAAGGGAGATTTTACTGCTAAAGCTTTAATGTACACAGCAATAAGATCTCTAGGACATATTTAGAAGCTGATGGACTGAAGTGACTCCGGGGTTTTTTCTCTGCCTATATGTAATAATTCTCCTTGTCGTATCAAACCACTTCATGGAAATGCAAACCACGAACTGCACAACATTCCTGTGGAAGCTGGCAGGATTGGCTGCTCCCAATCTAGTATGTGTGAAGAATTAAGCACAAAGAGTAAATGCCCCTTCCAAAGGCTCCTTTGAAATTCAGGTGCTCATAAAGAATAAGAAATTAGGAAACAAAATATGACCTGGGCCTGAGAGTCTCTTCCAGTGTTATAAAATAAGCTTTTAGGAGGTCCAGAAACCAATTTGAGGAATCTTAAGAACTGTCTGTGTTCTTAACCAAAATCTTTCCTTTTTAAAAGAAACCTATACCTCTGAGGATTTCTCAGTAATTGCCTTTCTCCTTTTCTAGTTTCTAAGTCATATCATACATTTCTCTGACAGTATTTCCCACTTTCTATCCTGCAGGAATAGAAATAGAGATAAAATAGCTTATGTTTCTGCTGTGATGAGGGAGAAGACTGTTGAAAGATTTCCTGCCTATCACCTGTGTGAGGAGTCCTCTCCGCTTTGAAAACCACAGGCTAAGATTTTAAAAAGTCACGAAATCTTTAACTGCAAGGTGAGGCTTGCCAGAAGCGTTTCACACAGCTCTCACCCCAAGGATTTTAACAGCTCACCAGAGAGAAACACGAGACAAGTCTGTGGAGCAGTGTCAGTAACTAACTTCTCCTCCCATTCACCTTCAGTATGACCCTCTGTATTATCATAAATGGTGCCCTAAGCTTCATATTATAAAGTATGCAAGAAAAGTATGTCTTAATCTTGCAAGAAATGTGGAGCTTAACGGCTTCATTCACCTATATTTATCAATCTGACATAGCTCTTCATTTAGAATTATTTAAAAGGGGAATGGAAGAATGGGAAATAACAACCTTTTCATGCTGAAGTTAATGTATTTTGTCTCTTTTGAGTAAAAATAAGACTTGACTAGAATACACTTGAGAAATATTAGAGCCATAAATGTAAACCTAATTTTCAAGACAGGCAGAGTAAGATAGTAGTAAAAAAAAAAAAAGGCAAGGATAAAGCAACTCTTATCAGAATTTCCTGAAGATATGGAAAAAACCCTCAGACTTTCTGGGAAAAAATTATATCCTGGATTTAAATATGCTTTGTTCTCATTACCTGGAACCTTTCATCTTCCATTAGTCTTCTGCAAAGTGAAAGAAGAGTTTGAATGAACCTTTTAAATCAAAGAGGTAACCTTTTACATACACTTGGAATAGCTGTGAACACCTGCTAAATTACTGCAGACACTGCTTTATTATTGCCACTAAGAAAATCAGAGCAGTTCACTGCATACGCAAATCAATTCAGCAATTATATTAGGAAATGAAATCCTGTTGTTTCCATAAATTTCTGTGCATATTAGAGCATCAAATTCATTGCTTTCTAGACATTTTCAGGAAACATAAAAATAAGAGAGAGCTCATGCAGGCAGCCCTTTTTCCATTGTTCTTGAAGTGAATCACAGTACAACTTAGCGAGTTAAACAATAAAGGAAATAAAAGATGTACTGGTGTGCTGTGGAAGTCCTTGCAGGTCATGTCTGAGCCAGCAGCCTTTGTATGCACATCACAGTTTGTGATTTACTTCCACACTGTACATTGCTAAATCTCTTTTAAATGACCAAGTTTTTCTGAAGTGCACATGCTGTCTCTGTGCCCATTGCCTCACAAATCCCCATGGCTTACCATGGTACAAGGGACTGTAGCAGTCATGACCATGTCAGCATCCAGCAGCTCCACTGACCACTGCCACTGTTATTGCTGGTGACAGGCTGACATCTGCCTCAGGGTCTCCACACACACGATGACAGCACTGTGTGGTGCAGGACTGCTTGTACGGGCACTCCTGAGATAAAGAACAAGACTGGTGTCTGTCCTGCTCTTCCCAAGATGTCCTATCCCTCACAAATTGTTGCCATTGGTAGATTCAGTAAGCATATTATCCTTCATCTTTCAGGTCATTATTCAAAATATTAAAAAGTACTAGGTCCAAAATAAGATACCACTGAGGATTAGTCTGTAAATAGAATTTTATAGCTATGCCACAGAGGTTTCTTCAAGCCATGGCTCTCTAGACTCCTTCTGAGAAGGATCTCCATCTGAGATACTTGCCTTCAGTCTACAGGAGCTGTATATTCAAAATCACAGGACACAGGATTTACTTGCTGTATACTGCCGTAGCAATACATGTGTCCTAGCCATGTCATATCCTTCAATGTAGTTTACAAGCCCTGCCAAAGTGCAAGCCTGACCTTCTTTCCTCTTCCATGGATTGGTATTTCCTGAAATCCTGGAGTAGATGTTTTTGTATTACTGAGTTTTTCACTATTTAATGCCTATTCAGTACAGGCCTTGGAAACTCATTTGTAGTGGTTTTAGTTCACCTAGTTTTGTTTCCCAGACAATGCAACAATTAGTAAAGATGTCCGAGTGCCTACTAGAATTATTTACTCTTTTTGTGCTGTGAGATAGGATTAGGAGAAAATCAAAGCAGGCTCAAAACTTAAAGAGTATAAAGAAAGTTTATTACCAAAACTACAAGAGAGAAAAAATTATTAAGAATTAGAATAAAACTTTTAAACTACTTCTCCTCTTTTCCATAAGCTCCTTTTCTTTCTTACTAACAATGTGGAGAGGCAAAACTTAAAACTCAAGGTCAGTTTACTACCTCTAAAAATAGTCTTTCATAATTTCTTTTAGAGAGAGAAATCTCTTTTGACATATCATGGTAACTTCCCCACAAGACGAGCAGTTCTCTTATGGATTCAATTCTCACAAATGGCAGCTGCCTGGGAATCTGCATGTGTGAAGTCCCTCCCATTTCATGCAGCCTTCCCACAGCCACATTTGGGCCATGTAAACTTATGGGGTACTATTTTAAAGATGAATGGTTCAAAAGCAAAGGTTCTCTTCATCTCTCTCCAAGGTCATCTTTATCTCTACGAAAAGAGGTCTTCTTCTCTTTCTGGGGGCAGATCTTCATCTTCATCTTCATCTTCATCTTCATCTTCATCTTCATCTTCATCTTCATCTTCATCTCATCTCTCTCTCTCTCTCTCAGGCTTCCCATAAGATCACAGCTAGTTCAACATTTATTTAACACAAATACTCTTGCTCATATCTGCAATTTGAACACTCTCATCTCCCCAGTACAGTATTTTACAAATTAAAGGGACATTCCAGTAGATCACAGTTCATCACCATGGCTTTACAAAAGACTTTCAGCCTAAAACCAAGGCATCGTCTCATTCTCTTCCCATCTTGGATGTAACTCTTCCTTCACTGACCCTAATGTCTTCATATTGTCTCTCTGCATGTTTTCACTGTGTCCTTTTCTCTCACTCAGACAGTGTTAGTGCTTTGCAAGTTTCATCTGTGCAAGGAAGGAGTTGATATTCTCAGCCAAGGCCTGCAGAGGTCATGATGGTTCCTGCTGGGCCGTTCAGAGCTGCCCCTGGTCTCCAGCTGCATCATCTCTGGTGCAGCAGGGGCCACTCCCTCGGCAAGGGGTCTTGGTAGTGGTGGCTGGAGCTGTTTATAGGACAAGACTTTTCAAAAGCTGTGTTGTGGGGGAGGCAGCTAGGATCTCAACAGCTGCATGCCTCTGCCTGGGGCTTTCCCCCCTTCCTCTGCCTGGCAGGCTCTGGGGGCCGGCCCAGCCCTGTTAGGCCCCATGGGCCGCGATGTGGGGGTCGCTTAGCAGCAGCATGTTAACAGCCCCCGGGGACCTGAGCTGGCTGGGACAGGGCCTTGTCCCCTCCCCTTGCCCGGCAACCCGGGACAGGGCCCAGCAACCCGGGACAGGGCCCTGCAACCCGGGACAGGGCCCTGCAGGCTTCCCAGGAAGGGCCTGGACCCCTCCTCCCCGGGCCCCCCTCCCAAGGAGGGAGCCAGGCCCGCTTGTTACCTCTTCCCAGACTGGAAAGAAGGAGAGCTTCCCAGGATTTTCCCCAATTTTTAACCTGTGTAGTCAGAGAGCCATATCTAACTCTTTAATTGGTTTCATAGCTTGTCAATATTCAAAGCTAGTCGCTGATTGGTTTAGCCACAGCTTTTCTTCCACCAGTGCAAAACAAGCACATCATGCTTTTCTAACTCCATATGCAGTGGAGGTCTGTGTTTCTGAACAGGTGTGTGTACATTAAGATTAATCCATGATGCAAAGACATGTCCAGGGGTTATCCAGATCCCATCTTTGTTCTGCAACCCTCTCCTCCTTGCACCTATATTTCTAGGACAAAGTAGCCCTTGCAAGCAGGACAGGAGAATGTTAAAATGAACTACCAGTTCCTTGACCTGGAAAATCAGAGGTCTAGGATCCTATAGGACTTTCTAGAAGATGAGTCTGGATGCAATCTCTGGGTATATACCATGGATTAAACCCTACTGTGACAATTCTGCACATACAATAAAAATACAATCTCTTCCACAATTTTAGATAAAGTCTTTCATTACTGTACTTTGTAACACACTAGTAAGAGAAAAGTATTTATGTCTATAGCCTGCTTCTCTTGCTCTTTTTTTGTGCTATTGGATTTTTTTTCAGTTCAGAGCTTGTAACTTGAGTCCTAGTGCCAAATATTTTTTTCTTTCTAAAAGCACATCGTCTGTAAGGCAACAGACATCCCTCAGGATGAAAACTACCACAAGTGGTCTGATCTCTTCTAAACCTTTTCCTGCAAGTAATTTATTTGAGATAATTCATTTTTCATCTTTTATAAAGCAGAGGCAGTCTGCTTTTAAGGATTACCCAAAATAATGTTGAATTGGGGTTTTCAGCATTTATTGATGTAGCAGACAAATGACTCCACTAGTCTCTGCTGGAAGTGAATGCCCTTGAAATACTTATGCAGATGCACATAAGGATCCTAAAAACAAGTGAACAGTGATGCTGCAAGGACATCCTGGGCCAGCCATTGAAAGGAGGGCATTGAATACATACAAGCAGCTACGGAAAGGATGATGCTGAATAGATAAAAACAATTATGAAAAGGCAATTAAACCTCAGCTTGAGCAATGAGAATTTCTTCAGTAATCAGAACAAATACTGAGCTAGCTGATGGAGATCCATCTGATTTGAGTTCTGTTGTTGTTGCTGTTGCTTGTTTCTTTGAGGTTTTTTTCCTGAAATATTTGTGAATTGAAACTTCTTTGCTGTACAGAAGGAGATTCTTTATCTTCTATAAGGTATAGGTATATCTTCTACAAGGAAGGTCCCAGAGTCTGGGATTTTTTCCCCACTGAGATGAACAAGGCTGGACACAGAGACCACAGTGAGGGATCTCCAAGGTAGCACCGAATGATCCAGCTCTGCAGCTGGAAGCCATAGGAACCCATTCCATAGATGGCACAGAAGTGCTCTTGCTGTGCTGCACCTGGGAGCTGAGGCAGCACATGTGGGGTGTGCATGTACATCCATGTAAACCGTCCTGGTTGTAGCCCTTTACTGCACAACCAGGACTTGTCCTCAAGCTGAGACAGGCAGGTCATAGAGAAGTTAGAGAGCTCATACTCAAGGATTCTTAATTTATCTCTCAGTTCTTTTACCACATCTGCTCATAGTTTCAAAGACAGTTTAGTGCACTCAGACCCCAGATTGACCACAGCCTGAAATTTATGATAGTTGTAAGAGATCTGGGACTCTCTCTAAAACCGTGTCCCACTTTCTGACACCATTATAGTACTATTTCTGAAAACATTATGATACTCTATTCATATTTGTCACTTTTAAAAAGCATATTTGTTTTGTTCTAAGAAAACAGATGACATATTGAGAGGCAATTAGTGGATCTGTGCTTTCCAGAAAACTTGCTTTCATTTTAGATATTTGGAGAAAAAGACAATCAAAAATGAAAACAAAAGTTTCACCCTTGTCTGACCTATGATGCCATACCGAGAGTAGCCCCTCAAGCCATCTGCCTCATGGAGGAATGGCACAAAACTGCCTGCAGATCTAAGCTGCTAACAGATGTGAATGTTGTACATTCCATTAAACTCTCCAGCCACCAAGAAAACATCCAGCAAAGTCCAAAACCTGAGTTATTAGTTTGATGTTTGATATAAAATTAGTTACATTTTTATAGTTTTCCTGTTTCCATGTATTCATCTTACTAACTGAAAGATGGTTCGAATGGTTCCCTAAAACTTGTCCTGTTTTTCTGAAACCCACCTTGACAAGCGCAGCAGGTGCATGTAGCCAAATGTAACCAGCCCACTGGTACACAGTCAGGAAGGAAAACACCTGCTAAACCTGTATGATAGATAAAACAAAAAAAGCCTTCTGTTTTTTGCAATTCCCTGTACCTGAAGAGCTGGAGATGTACAAATTAATAGGCTTTGGATTGGTAAAACTTGCTAATGCATCAGGCAGACTCAATCTAAAAAATACTTTTTATATTGATCACTAAAAATAAATGTGAGCTTGTTGACTTTCCTCCAGCAGAGGACCACTGCAGTAAGTCAGAAACAAGTTACCATAGTGACCTATTACACACAGGGAAAATAAATTTCTCTGCAATTATTTTTGGAGCTTTCTGTAAGGCTATGTTGTTAACAAAACACCAGTCTTGAGACCAGTGCATGCTTCTCACTTCTTCATGGTGCAATGGAGAAAGACAAGCGTGTGTAGGATGGAACACACCAAGGCATCTCAGTGAGACAACTGCATTTTGGTGTTTAACTCACTGGGCCATTGGTACCAGGCAAGCTGCAGCTCACTCTCATGGCTTAAGCATCACAAATTATGCACCTAAATGCTTGTTCTTGTGTCTCCTTCCTTTGCCTCACAATCACTGCATCTCACATTTTACCAACACTGCTTTTATTTCTTTATGTAGCTTTCAGTGTTAGTTAAGACGACTGAAATCTTCCATCTCTCTTTCCTGGCCTCCATAGTTCAGTCCATAGTGAGTTCCAGCCTCCATGTAGCTTTCCCACTCTACCAAAAAAAACAAAAATAGGAATAGGAAAATAAGAAGAATAAGCATAAGCATAAGTATAAGCATAAGCATAAGCATAAGCATAAGCATAAGCATAAGCATAAGCATAAGCATAAGAAGTAGATAGTAGATAGTAGATAGTAGATAGTAGATAGTAGATAGTAGATAGTAGATGTAAATAACAAGAAGAAAATAATAACAAGTTATAATAATAAAAAACAAGAATATGAATAAGAAGATAAAGGCGTAGAAGAAATAGTAGTAGTAAAGAAGAAGAAGGTGATGAAGAGGAAGAAACAATACTAGTATAAAATAATAAGAAGAAAAGGAATAATTAGTTGAAAAATAATTAGAAGAAGAATTAGAAGAAGAAGAGGAGAAAGAAGTAGAAGAAGAAGCAGAAATAATTGCAGTAGTAATTAGTAATAAGAATTAGAATAAGAAAAACAGAATAATAATAAGAATAAAATTATCAAGATGAAGAAAAAGAAACAGTAGCAGTAATAAACAATAATGAGAATAATAAGAAGATGAAATTGTAGTAGTAGTAATAGTAACTACTGAAATTAACTGAAATTAAAATACACATCCACACATCTTCTAGAATCACATGATGAAGGTAAGGGCCTTAAAGACCATTTAATTCCTATTGATTCTCTCTCACTTTCCCTCTGAGACCTCTTTCCCATTTCTTTCTCTCCCTCTACTTCCCCTTTCTTGTTAAATAAAATGCATGTTAAATGAAATCGCTATGCTGTCCTCATGTGGTCTCATTTACACCTTCATTTGGCCAGAGGCATGTCTCTCTATATGGGATAGTAACACCTGGGCAGGGTCCCTTCCAGCCACAAGCATTCTGTGACTCTTTCCTCTCCTCACTTCCCTTTTCTTCTTCCCTCTACTGTGAGCTGGGAATGTGTCAGAAAGTGTCCAGCAAAGAGGCCTTTGCTGTCTGCTCCGAGACCCCACACAGCTTCAGGACCTTGTCACTTGTACCTGCATGGCTCCCTTGGGAGGCATGGCAGAGCCAGCACCCCGGGAGCCTCAGTAATTCCGCTGTGGGATCCATGGCACACAGAGCAATGGTCTGGAATTCTGCCCTTTAAGGCAAAGCTCTGATGGGGCTGAAAACCAAGTGGAGTAAGCTCTTACAATGACATTTCATGACCAGCCTCCATAACTTATGCTCCATAACTTAATCAAGGGTTGTTTTAGGACCTGGATTGGGAAAAAAAATCAGGGGAGAGTCTTTGTCTGGGAGCTGCCACAGGTAGAGATAGACACTTTGAAAGAAACCAAGCAGGCAAAGACAGGAAGAAAAGAGAAGAGGACACAAATAGGATCAAGCTGGTGGCACTCTGAAACCCAAAGTGGAACTTCCTGAAAAGGAAAGGGACAGAAATAAAGAACTCTGAAAAAACTGTTTTACTATCCAAATAGAATTTCATTCCTTGATTGCAAACCTCCTACTGATAAGAACAGACATCCAGCATGCTTTTCAGAAAGTGCTTAGTTCTGAATTGATGTTGTAGGCTGCAGACACAAAAGAACATGGAATGGGCTTTCTCCTCCTTCTGGTTCCTTTGATATCCTCAGTAGAAGAGGCACAAGAAAGAAAAGGGCAGCTTGTGTTCACCCTTCCAAAAGGGCAAAAAGGTCTCATAATCTCTGTAGCTGTTCCCACAGGGATGTGAAGGTTGATGCCAGACACATTAAGGGGTGCCCTCATGCAATGCTTGCTTGGTATTGAGGGGCAGTGTGGCAATTCTATTCACTAGGCTTTGCAATGCAGCCAGAAGCCAGGTGAGTATGCCGTGGCCTCCTGGACACAAAGATGCTCTGATCTTTCTTTTTTGGGGAAGAAAGACAGGCCCTTTGGTAGCCAAAGCCCAGTGCCCATGAAATGATGGGTGGGGCCGTTCATGTAACTCTTGGCTCTTCTTGCTTAGTGTGCAAACAACATCCCTCAGTAACACCAAGGGAAAGGGAAACATTTTGTTGTATGAAAACCAACAAAACCTCTGAGTCTGCGTCTGTTTGTACTGAGTCAAAATCAAACAATATATTTATCCCTCATCCTTGAAGCAGCAACATTCTGCTTTCCTGACGACAAAGCTTGAATCAGTCCCATTTTAGTCATCTTAGTCCATGTTGCTCCTCCCCTAGAGGAACTGCCAAACTCAAGTTGCTCTTATATCCTCCCCCCATCTGGTTACCACTCAGAATTGCAGTTTAATTCCCCTCACATGGGAATATAAAATATCAGGAGTAGTAACCTACTGCCCAGGCCTCCCTCCAGCCACTTCTCAAAAGGCTAACTTGCCTTGCAAGAACTGGGGATGGTACTGAGAATACAGCTCAAGCACTAATTGACTGAGGAGAACATATTTCCTTTAATGCTATGGAATTTCAGAAATATTTAAATCTGCTACCATATACATGTAAAATGTACTCTAAAATGACTTACACATTTCACACAGTAGAAGCGAAAAGACAGTTATGACATATTTCATATATACACAAAAATGTGGAGATTAAAGTAACCCTAGGGCAGCAATTATGCTCTTTGAAGCGTATCTAACTGATCAGCTGAAATTCTTATCTGTAACAAACACTGGTGCCAATCTGGATGTCTTGTTACAATTATATATAAAACTAATGGTGTCATAGTAATGAAGGGCAGTTAAGTTAGACACACCAGCCGAGTTGCTGGAGTGTATGACTCATTATGTTGTGACTAAACCCTGGGAACATCTTGTATTAATTTTAGTAATTTAGAATTTTTCCACATTAAAAAAAAAAAGAGAAAGAATTTTTGAGCCCTGATATAGTCTAATGACCCTTTCAGTAATTTCTGGATTTGCTTAAAAGGCTTATTCAGCTCCTCTGTGTTTCAAAGTCTACATGTGTTCAATTGAATGTGAACCCAAGAACAAGACCTTCAGAAAAAATTGTGACTTTGATGTGTAAGTGAAACAAAATTCAACCCAGTGAAATTATTTCTCATTCACACCCCCTTTAATGTACTCAGAATTAGGTCCTCTGTCCTTAAAATTTAATGTAAGAAAGTGAAAGAAGTCAGCCTCTGAAAAAAATATTTTTTATTGAAAGAAATAAGGCTGTATTTTAAATTTAACCTTCTCATCAGTAACAGCTTTCTGACTCTGCATTTCTGCATGCTTGTCTGGGCATGGGAAGTATGTATAACCAGGCATGATTTGCCCTTAAATGAATGGAACAGCTTAAAATTCACAGTCCTCAATGAGGGTATGTCTCACCTTCTACTCCTAGAGAATGGTTTTAAGATGAGTTTTAGCTTGCTTTTATTTACACATCAAAAGACTGTGCAGCACTGATGATTCTGGGTTTGTACCCTCTTGCCCCATGAAACTCCCAGTTCTGATGAAATTTACCAAAACTGGTGCCAAGGTTTGGGGCACGACTGGTTCCTTCCTCATGCCAATGAAGAACATATGTCCTTAAAACTGACGTACTGTCCTATACTATAACTGCAACAATCTAATCTCAAAAGATAAGAAGATACTCTTCAATTGTTTCAGCACCATTTTATATGTCTGTTGATATTTGTGACATCCACATGGGAACAAATTTGATAAATATACTCTGGGAGATGTGCACATTTCTGGAATACCACCTGGGAAAAATGTAGAATAACCCTGGGTACTTGATATAGCACCAGAATCTTATTTGGAGGTAACTGAATCTTATACACAGAATAATAGGGTTTCATTGTCTCTAGCATTTGTTTCACAATGCAGTAGAAATCTTATACACCATTTCTGAGTAACATGGGTAGAATTCCTCTTCTGCTAGATGGATTTTAAACTAATTCCCCACATGCCTTAAACACTGGGATACAACAAGGTCTTAGCATAATGTATGCCTGAATTCCCCAGCCAAAGTTACTGCATTTTATTTTATTGGCCAGGGATTGGTTGTTGGCATGTGCTACTGTACATCCAGTGCAATATCCCTCAGTAGCAATACCTCATTACAGTCAAGTCTTCCATGTCTCCTTGGAGTCTGGCCATCTGCTAGAGCAAGTTCTCTGTCACCTGCACCAGCTTCAAAAAACCTACATTGGCTGGAGTGCAGGATTAGTGTAAAGGACACCTGAAGAATAAAAGAAATGGAAAGGCAATTTATAGTCTCTGATCTAACAGCAATTTCATATAAAATTCTTGAAATCTCCTGGAACATGAGAATGGAGCAATGATGAATAAAATGGGCTGATAAAAACCTCGCTGCTGGCTTAGCAAAGTGAGATGGGCAGGTGACATAGTGCATGTTCGAACCCCTGAAGGAGAAATTCATCAGGAACTCTCTTAAATTCCAATGTGAGAGTGAACATCTTAATTTCTGGGCTGAAGAACACCTTTTTTTGTAGTCTCGTCATTTTTGTTTTGCCCCAAGTCTGACTAGGAGGGAGCACAGATGTGTAAAACTCTCAGTGAGAAGTGATTTAGGAAGCTACTGCCTTATAGGCAATATGGCAACAGCAGGAGTGATGTAAACCTGTGCTATTATAGCATATGTGATAAACTACCAGGCACCCCATTGTTGTAGTGTTCCATTGTTAATGAACTATTCTGTATCCCCGTTTCCTTGAATTAATGGTTTGTTCCAAAGGTTGTTTCCACCCCCTGAGCTGTGAGTTGCAGCTACCCCAACCCCTCTTTCCTGAATGTTCTAAGTCAATCCTTCCCTTGGGCCAACCCCTGTCTAAACCCCTCCCTGGAATTCCCCTAATCCATGATGTCCCATTGGCCCATGTGACCTGTTCTCCCACTGTTTTCCCACTGGTTCCTGAAGTGTGAAACTCCTCCTTGTTCTCCTCCCATGTCCTCTCCCTATTGAGCAGAATTTGATACCCACCCCTGTTTATAAGCTGTTGCAGACTGTGTTCTGGGTCTTTTCTGTCACTGACCACTTGGAAGAGCAAAGTTTTCTGGATCACAAACAGAGGACCTCCCTCTCATTCCTTTCCCCCATCCTGTGCTGATCTAAAGACCTCCATGCCATAGAGCAAAGCGCTCTGAGCCGCGTCTCTCGTTGCCTGCTCAGGAGCTGTGTCCCACTCTCACTGCAGTGCTGCAGTGGCTGAGCTAGATGAAAGACTCCGGCATTGCCTTCACCCCATGAATACATTGAATGGTGTATCTCACCTAACATATCTTTCCACACTTATGGATTTGGGGTGATTTCAGTTTTCCAGGTCACAGCTGAACACAAGGCTTAGATTCTCAGGTATGAGTTTAACACTAAAAACAAGTGAAGTACATCTCTGCTCCCTTGGTAGTTTTACCTTTTGACCTGTGCAGAGATATCTTTGTGGTCTGCCCCCTTTTTCTGTGTTGTCTGATGTCACTGAACTGAAAAAAAAAAACAAGCTGAAATTACCCTTAACCTTAACCTAGCCCTAGGCTAATCAAACTATAGGGAGATTCAAAGTCTATGACTTCTTCTGTTTTGCTCCCTTTTGTGGATGGCTAATGTGAATGCATAAATTTGAAATTTTCTTTTGTTGATTCTTAATGAAATCCATCACTTTCACACTGGGGATAGGCAGCCATTTAGTGAATTTGGTCGATGGTATATGGCCATACAGAAAAATGGTCCCAGATTTACAGGTGTTGTCTTCCATTCCAAAGTCCAAAGGAATCTTCTCTTACATATGGAGGAAACATGATCCTTTTGGTGCTTGGGCAAAATAAAATGTGACAGAGTAAAGAATTCAGTTGTCAGTGGAGTCCTTTAGTGGGATATGTTCTTGGCCTTGGATTTCAATTCAATGAGGGCTTTTTGTTTGTAGATAAAGAGTCTTCATCAGTCAAAACCTGAATCTTTATAGATACAGAGCTATAGAGTTCTGAGGCAGTAACATAACATAAATAGTATGAATTATAAAATAGCCTTTGGAAAGCTAAGTCTGAAAAAATCCTTCAAAGAGCAATATGTATTTGAACATATAAAAAGTGTCCTAGAAATGCTTTGTTGGTCCAGGATCAAGAAACTTGACCCCCAAATCCATTGGAGTGGGTAGGACTCTTTCCAACAACCTCATTAAAGAATTTTAACTCTAACTTTGTAAGGAAATAATGGTCTTGAGTGAAGAAACCAATGATTTACAGGACTAGGAAAAAATTAGTTGCAGATCTCCCTTGTTTAAGCACTTACTGGCAGGCAGTCTTGGACAGGGCCATTGCCATGTGATTTTGCAATTAATTACTTGTAGTCAGGGTTCATGTCACTGTGGTTTCAGCTCCATTAGAAGACTTTTTTGTAGACATCCAATTAGTTGTTGTACTTTATCTTTGAAAAAGCAGCTGCAATTGCAGAGTTTCTGAAGAGACCTTTACAAAATGTACCTGATAAATGTGAAAATAAATCCAAATCATCAGCTCATCTTTAAGCAGAACTCCTTGTGCAGATCAGTATACTAAAGACACGTTTGAGCTTCCAATATAAGCCACCTGTTTTAAAATCTCATATTGAAAAGGAAGGTTACATTGTTTATGTGTATACATCACATCACATCCCACATGAATTGTAAATCTATTCAAAGTTGTGTGATTTAGACATATGTGAGGAGTAAAATATGCTCTTGGGTGTGGAAAGAAGAGGATGTAATGAGAGGTCAGGATGATCATCTCACACTTCAGTTGTGTAAAACATTCTGAAATTGTCACAGATGAATCTTGCTTCTCCGATACTGTGCCATAAATACCCCAGAAGAGATCTAAAAACCTAAATGTGGTATGTTTATGTCAGCTCTTATGTGTATTCCTGTCATCTGTGCTAACACAGCACACTCACAAACCTCTCTCTACTCTCTTGCACAGGACTTAAATGAGTTGTTAGGCACTGCTCAAATACACAACAGACTGGCTTCTTTCCCAAACCATCTGTCTAATGTGTGGCCTATGTTCATCTCATTTAACTTAGGCTTCTCTATCTATATGGAAAGACTGACACATTAGAAGACAAAGAATGGTAGTCACATACAAAGACCCAAATTCCAGCCACTCTCCAGGAAGTCAACATCTCTCTTATTATGGGAATGAGCATGAAATGGTGCCAAGCTTTTCCTGAGAAGGTGGGTATGCTGCAACAGGGCTCTTGCCTGGCTAATCTGCCACTTCCGTGGTTTGTTTCAGCTGTACATATTTTATTCATTCAAATGTGGAATGAAATAAACAAGATATTTTCCTTTTTCTTTTTCTTTTTCTTTTTCTTTTTCTTTTTCTTTTTCTTTTTCTTTTTCTTTTTCTTTTTCTTTTTCTTTTTCTTTTTCTTTTTTTCTTTTTCTTTTTCTTTTTCTTTTTCTTTTTCTTTTTCTTTTTCTTTTTCTTTTTCTTTTTCTTTTTCTTTTTCTTTTTCTTTTTCTTTTTCTTTTTCTTTTTCTTTTTCTTTTTCTTTTTCTTTTTCTTTTTCTTTTTCTTTTTCTTTTTCTTTTTCTTTTTCTTTTTCTTTTTCTTCATTTTCTTTTCCTTTTCCTTTCTCTTTCTTTTTTTTTTTCATTAAATTAAGCTGTTCATTTTTGTCCAGGTCTAGAGGAAGGCAGGAGAAGGCTGATTTGAAAATCTAGTGCCCTTGAGAAAGGAGATGAATAGGCATGCTACTGGTTTGGACAGATAGGGAAAGGACGGATTTCAGGGGGTGGAAAGGAGGCGAGCGATGACAAATGACAGGGGAGTAAAAAACCATTGCAGCATTTTTTTTATGCCAACAAAGAACAAAAGTAGTCAGTGGGGTTTTGCACAGCACAAATCTGTGAGATAAGGTCAGCAATAACACTGAGTGGCTTAAATCTCAATATATTTTCTTCTTAGTTCTACCATAACTTGAGCACAGTCTCCAGAGAAAAATCCTTTCATTTGACTTGTGAATAAGGTTTTTGTCCTGAGGATTTTAGTACAGCTTAAATGAAGGGTTTGAAACAATGGAAACCATGATCTGAATTGCAAAAAAAGACGAAACAAACAAAATCTTACTCTTATGCCAAAGAGCAAGACCTGTGTCTGCCACTGATTTCCCAAGCAGTGCTGTGAATGCACATTTCTGTCCTGTGAGGAGTCTTACGGGTATCAGTAACTCTTGCACAGGCAGGAATACTGCACAGCAAATGTAAAGCCCTGAAGTATATTCTGTAAACCAAGTTTCTGATAAAAAGAATCTGTAACAGCATCCAGAATAAATTATAGCTGTAGTGCTGAACCTGGTGTCCACCTTCCACTTTGAAATGTCAACGCAAAATGAATCCAAATTCAAATCAAGATTTTGTTTAAAAGATCAAAGAGTAAGAGAAAGTGTTTAATGACATTTTGCATTTGGTGATGCAAAGCACAGAGCAAGTTTCCACAGATGGCAATTTCCTAAATTAAAATATTGTCATTATAGCATTTTGACCCAATATGGGGTCTTTTTCTTTAAAATGTAGCTTTAGATACTATGTAAGGAGACTGAAAGGTATCTGGTGCTTTCATTTCCTTACGTTATGACAAGAGAACCTGAAAATGAAAAGGACAGCTAGAAAACCATATATTTCAGATGAAGCAGAGACGGCTAGAGGGGAAGAAGTAAGACATGAAGTCACTGATTTTTATAGTCATAGCTTGGACATTGAAATGTTACTTTTTGGGATTTTTTGCCAACTCCACAAAACAGCACCTCACTGACCTTTATCTTCTCCAAATATGTGCAACTGACAAAAAAACCAGAAACAAGTAAATCTCTGACATTCTGAGGAGAGTGGCTTGGTTGAACTACAGTGTGGCAGAGGAGGCTGCAGAGGAGCACTCTGCCTGTCAGAGCAAAGTTCTGCATCTGTGTGCCCCCGAAATCGCCTTTTATGGGGGGCACCTCTTACATAATTATTTTTAAAATTCCTTTCTTTCCATACTAAGTCCCTGTTGCTGTTTGAGTGGCTGGGAGCAGTGGTACTCATTACCCATGTGCTCAGTCATGAGGCACTTGTGAGTGAACAGCAGGCTTTTCTGCAGTTACAAAGTGCTGTTTTATCCAGCAATTCATAGCAATTTTACACCATAAACACACAACTTTGCTCTGCCCTCTGTTCCCTCTTATCTCTCCCAAAAGGTCCCCAGCCAGCTGGTGGAGAACAGAAAAAGCTACCAGTTAGTAAGTGACAGAAGAGCCAAAGCAAAGATTTTTCAGATGCCCTGGAAGGTGACACATGCTCAGGCAAATATTACCTGTAGAGATACCACTAGCTGAAGACGTATTACAGTAGAGAAAAAAGAAAGGTAAAGTTCATTTTGCAATCAGGCATATGATAGCCAATAGCACTCTCTGTCTCTGAAAAAAATACTGGGAGTAGGACCCAGTTGTCCACATACATATTTGAGAAACCCTAGAGAACCCCAGGTGAGCTACACCTGCCCTTCTAGGGAGCAGTGAGTGTTCCCAGGTCCTGTGCAAACCTGCCAGCCTATGCAGGTGTCTCAGACATCTCACATGTCACCAGGTCTTGTTTGCCTCTTGGCTCCTCTCATGGTCCACATCCAGAAAGCAACACAGCTGCCTGAACTAAATATGCAAAGCCACCAGAGATGTTCCAGGGTATCCCAGGAAGGTGGGTATTAGAGTAATGGAGACTCACATGAAAAGGATTGATCATCTATAGACCCCTCTGTTCAGACTGACCTTTTGCCTTGCTCTACCAAAGTACTGAGTCTGTGCCTTGTGGGTGTAATTGGCCACAAGAACCACTGATTTAGCCCATGATATCTTGTGTTTTGTTCCTAAGCTCAAAAAGTTTTTTACAGAAAGGGTAATAAGATATTGGAATGGTCTGCCTGGGGAGGTAGTGGATTCACCATCTCAGGATGTGTTTAAGAAAAGACTAGATGTGGCATTTGGTGCCATGGTTTAGTTGAGGTTAGGGTTGGGTTGGACTTGATGATCCTGGAGGTCTCGTCCAACCTAATGATTCTGTGATTCTGTGATCAATTCAGAGACAAACAAGGGACAAAGGCAGATAAAGTATCCTGGTGGCAGCTCATAGCTGCTTCCAGTCTTCCTCCTGGCTTGCCCTTCCTCCATCCACCGCTGTATTTGACTAACACAGTTGTCTTGCATAATCTGCAGAAAGGAGGCCATTCACAGCTCTGCCTCCATGGCTGTGCTCCCTCACTGTGAGCATTTCTTTAGCTAAGGTCTGCCTTGGTGTAGATGTGAATTTGTAGCTTTTGACACCCATCTGTATAAGCAGGACTCAGAGCTACCTGTTGAGGTTGCTGGGAGAGCGTCCTTCTAAATTTGTTACACTTCTGTAAGTGTGCACCAAGGATCAGATTTTTTTTTTTCTGAAAAGGAAGCTTATTCCTAATTTGCCATGGAAAAGTTAGTGGAGGAGAAGGAGCAGAAATTTGGGAACTGGAAAAATTTAAGACATGGTCTATATATGTCTTAAAGTGTCTCATATAAAAAGGGGTGTTTTGGAAGCCACTTAGGATTTTCCCTTATTCACAAAAGAACAGATTTTCTAAATTATTCCAAAGAAGAAATATTAGCAGTGAAGGAAGAAAAACCCATGGCAAAACTGCATTTGTTGTTGTGCATTTGTTTCTGTTTTTAGAAAGCTGTGACTTTTATTAGACAGTAATACAGTGTTCATACAACAGTCTTACTAGAGAACATTCAAGCAAATGATGAACCATGAGCTTAAGAAGTATTTCAAGTTTGGCATTGTGGACTACCTCTCTTCTGGCATATTAAGTAGAGTCCAGGAAGATTTCTGGGTTGTGTAACTCTCTACAGTAAAATTATTGCATGTGTACATTGCTGGCCCATGGTCAACCTGACCTCCACCAGGACCCCAGAGCCATTTTCTGGAAAGCTGCACTGCAGCTGATCAGGCCCCAGCATGTTCTGGTGCCCGGGGTATTTTTTGTTACTTGCCTTTGTTGAACTTCAGGACATTCCTCACTGGCCAGCATTCCAGCCTGTCAAGGCTGAATCTGCTGCAGTGGTCACTCCTCCCAGTTTTGCATCATCTGCAAACTTTGTGAGATGCACTCTGTACCTTCATCCAGCTCATTAATGAAGTTATTAAACAGTATTTTTCCCAACGCTGACCCCTGAGGGGCACCAGTAGTGACTGGTCACTACTTGGACTTTGTGCTGCTGATCTGAAACCTCTAGGCTCAGCAGCTCAGCCAGTTTTCAGTTCACCTCACTTACCTGTGTATCTAATCTCTACTTATTAATTTCCACCATAAGAATGGTATGGGAAACATAAAACATAAAAAAGCCTTCTAAAATCAAGATAAACATCCACTGCGCTCCTCTTGTCTATCAAGCTAGTCAGGTTGTCAGAGAAGCCTACCGGGTTGGTCAGGAGTGACTTTGTGTTCACAAAGGCTAACTAGCTACTGCCTTCTGGACCTTCCTACTTCTGGAAATAGTTTCAGAGTTTACCCAGCATTGCAATTGTTGCAGAATAAAGTGGTTCTGTATTTGGCAATGCTGCCTGAAAGAAGGGGATCAGTGAAATAAGGGTCAGAAACCCATTTTAGTCAATAGCATCACAACTACTATGGAGTTTTGAGGGTTCAAGAAGAGGTCATTGATTGAGTCCTTGATTCAGCAAAGCCAATCCTCAGCACTTCTGACAGCATTATATGTTTTCTGCTGTAAAACAGTCAAGTGGAGCCTGAAAACTAGCTCTAAAACCCCACAGGAGTGGGTGCTTCTGAGTTTCTTTGTGCATGGTGGGATACATGAGCAGTCAGAGTGTCTTTAATGTGACAGCTTGTGGAAGCCAAGCCAAGAAGTGAGGTAGTGGTTAGTGCTCCCACAGCAAGGCAACACAAGGAGCAAACACAAGGAATGCAGCAGTGCTTGCTAGGCAGGCTTCTTGCTATGCACAGGAAGGGTGGACTTGCTCCAGAGTGCTCTTGTGTCTTCTCCATCTGACTCTGAACAACTTTTAATTATATGGATACTCAGTTTCCTGATATAAAGTATGATGCAGACTGCAAAAAGGCAGACATGCCTCCAGCTGAGGAGGGTGTGATTTTCAGTGTTTAAATGGGCATGAGTAAACAGTGTGAGCTGGGCCTTGTGTGGGTAACATACGAACAAAGATACACAGGGTTTCTGCTGTTGAGTTTATTTTTGATCTGAGGAACAGCAGTGATGATTTAATCCATCATGTCAAAAGTCTTCAGAGTCAATGCAGAAAGAATAGTAATTTAAATCTGTCACTGACAACTGCCCATTTTCAGCTTTAGCCAACAGTGCAGCTTAGAAAAGAAAAGGAAGCTGTACTGACATGAAAGGAGATGTCTTCTGTAAACTGGTAACCACCTGCCTCTCAGTAGAAAGGACCAATACTTGTTTTCAGATGTGTGTTCACCAATCCAGTGACTAATGTAGATTTAATTTCATCATTTTCTTTAATAGCAAGTGGCTGTATTTTCCTTGCCATGATAATGTAATTAGAGTTTATTCAGTAATAGAAAGACAAAATGGACCAGCTTGGAAGAGTTTCTAGGTCTAATGGGCTTGAATTTGCTGACAGAGCAGTCTGTAGCAACCTACCACTTCTTTCACTGGGTGAAAGCTGAACTGTTGACTAAGATCTGTCTGTTCAGTAATCAGCTCTGTGACTACAAGGATTGCAGCCAGAGCTAAGAATTAGCTGCATACTGTCAGCAAAAGCCATCAGTGCTGCTGTATAGACACCAGCATGGTCTAACTGCCCAAGTGTGTGCTCAGGGTGTGCTCAGTGTTCCCCACATCCCTGCAGTTTCCTGGCTACCCTCACTCCAGGATGCTGGATTAACTCAGATGTGATCATCTGCAGTTGCAGCAGGGGTGAGAGCACAACCTGACACAGCCATTTGCTCAGCAAGGGTTTAACACTAGCCCTCCACAAAACATTTGAATACAGTGGTAAGTGTTTGTGAAAACAGTAAAGATATTTGGCTCAAAACTTTCTTAACACAGACACCAATTAAGAATTATTGCCAGGCAGTGCTGGGAGCCACAGAACCTACCTTCTGGTCTGGGTGCTTTGATGGTCTCTCCAAGACCTCTGTTTCCACATGTGTGAAGGAGGAATGGAATTTACTGACACAAAGCAGCAACTTAATTCCCTTGAGAGCTGTGAGCTCTAGATGTGCCTTGTGAAATCACTGCAGAAATACAGTTTTGCTTCTGTAGAGTATCTGAATGACACTCTCAAGCAGGGAGATATTACCTGTTTCTAGTCTGAAAGGGAAGAAACAAAGGGTGTTACCCAACAGCAAATACTGATTTAGCAGCAGGCAACACTGTCAAAACTTTGGCAGATGAGTGTAACGAAACCAGTAGTATGTTACCCAAATTTATAGAGAACTAGATCGTGGTAGAAAATAAGCCCTTTACTGGCTATTTCATTCTTTAGAAGCACATCTTTTGTATTCTTCTTGTTATATAACCCAATTTTTTTTCCTGCAGAGAAGATTTGTAAGGAGCAGTGCTTACTTTCTTGCCTTTTCTACTTTTCATAATAGTGATTTATAACACAGTTTAAGCAAATTTTTTTTCATACAGTTTTCTCTGCCCCAATCAACAAAGGCAAGCATGCAGAACATGTTCAGGACTATTCTGGGTGCCAAAGTAAAGTGGTTCAACATTTACAAAGTATATATTTCTATTTGGCAAAATATTTTAGACAACTTACATTAAGCATCCTTGTTACCTTACTATCCTTCAAAGCAAATAAGAGCTTTTACAGAGTAAGGTATAAACCCTAGATGCAAGCTCAGGAATATGTTATCTCTCTTGCCTTTTGTGGATGACTCATGGATGGTCCTGACAAGTCAAAATCTTGATTGTGGAATCTTCTTGAGGGGAAGAACACAAACTGAGCACATATTAACCAGACAGATGTCATGTTACAGAAATAGAAACAAAGATGTTTCTCAGTATGAATGTGTGTGAGTTCTCATCCCATTCTGCATTCTCAGTCTTGTCCACATTAGGCTTTTCTATTTTCAGAATGATTTTTTCTGAAAACAGAGGTTTTAAAGGGCTTTAAGGTATGTCCTCAGTCTGCAGATGGCATCCTTAATACAGCTCTGAAGGTACTGACTATAAGCTGGACTAGACAAGTCTGAAAGTACTGAAAACAGAAGAAGGAGCACAGTTTTATGTCATGATCTAGAAACATCTTCCAACCTTCATGGGCACCCAGTTCTGTACTCATGGAGTAAATTGTTCCAGCTGTACTGAAATCTAGGACAGGTTTCATACAGTGGTTCACAAATTGTTTATGGATCAAACTTACATTATGATGAAAACAGACTGACCAAAATAGTTTCAGTTTTCATTGTAAGAATGAAACAGAACTCTGCAGAGATGCACATACTACCCTGTGAAAATATCCCTAATATAGTCTGGAGATGGAGTGAAACATGCACGTATCAATACTCTGTGCACATAAAGATTATTTGCTATAAGAAGTATTTTAGTTCCTTTATGACTGACATGTCTAAAATATATATATATATATGCAGGATGTCATATACTACTTCAGCAGGATGTACACTAGAACTTGCAAACCTCACTGGGTCCTTGCAGGTCATACAAGAAGAAACGTGAGCACACATAACACAAGGTGGTGCTGCTGGGCTGACTCAGTGAACGTCCTGCTACTCCACTCACAGACCATTTTATGAGAGAAATCCCACCCCGGGAAATCTTTCTTTGATTTTCTGCTTTCTGACTACTCCACCCTTCACATGTCACATGGCCAGGAAATAGTGGTCTTGTTTCACAGAGGTGGTGCAAATCTGGCTTTTGTCCACAGTTTCTTAGTATTTTTGACATTATTTTCAGTCGTGTCCTAGACATCTGTTTCAGTGGACTACAAATGCCACACAGATCTTTCACCAATACCTGGGTCAGAACGACACAAGGTAAAATTTCAGAGTGCCTGTGTGAATGTCACAGAGTGCAGGATGCATACCAAGGGTCCAAATAACTTTTTCTTAAATAACGGGTGTAAATTCCTAAGCCAAAGATACCTTTGCAAATGTTACGAAGTCTCTAACTTCACAGAATCAAAACAGAAGACACCTCAAACCACTTTATCTCTTGAGGGTGGAATTCACACCTGTGTTTTTAATAAGCAGTTACATAATGCACACTGAGATTTAAATACAATAAAAGACTGAACAAGCAAACTTATTTGATACAAAGTATTAATACAAGCAAATATGGTAATGTAGGGTCTCACAATGCAAACATTTGTGGAAATCTCATATGTGTGGGTATGCTGATTTCTTTAATTAGTATCATTTCTTGCGAACTGAATTACTTGCCATAAATTTTCAGATGTTAAGCGTTGAGTTGTGTAGGTTTATATTGGTGTGAGCTGAAAGAATTCTGGAGTTTCTTAAGGCTTACAGCAGTAATACAAATAAGATAGCCAAATTGTTTTGTTAGCCATTAAAAATTAAATGAAAGCATGAATTAGAATAGCAATGAACATGTGTAGAATGGCTCTTTACCTGAAGGAGAAATCTCAGCAAAATTTGAAGTACAGAGCAAACCTTGAAATACAAATTATGTCCTCTAAAGTGTAGGTTTTCCCACAAGATTTCTTCTGGACTGACTGCACTGGCTCTATTGCTGAGTAGTCAGTCTGTCCAGAGCAACCTTCAGGTCTCTTAAGGATAGTTAGTGTTTTGATAATCACAAAGTAATTAAGGTTTGCTAACTATCAAACGGATGCAGGTTACTTATTGTTCTTTGAAGACGCAAAAGTTTCTGTACTTACCAGGGTAAAACTAAGTAGGCATTGCTTTGCTGGAGAAAAAGCTCTGTGTTGCCTGTCATCAGCTCAACACAACTTGTTTGAACATTTTATCACAAGAGCTCTTTTCCTTAATTATCACAGTGTGGCAGGGCAGGACACTTGCTGTGATTGTGAAGAGAGCCTCTCTTCTTTCTAAAGATTTTAACATGAGTGGTCACTTTGTGATCACTGTAGTGGTGGCATAAAAATCTGCAATAATTCTTCAGTGTCACCAGGATTTGTAAAGTAAACCAGTGTTCTTATTCCTAATTCACATTCCTGATGATGAGATCAAAACCTGGATCCTAGCAACTGCACCTTGAATTTCAGTCGACTGATTACTTAAAATATATTTCCCTCCTTTACTGTTTCTTCCCAAAACCAAACTCTCCTTGTGACAATTGTCTCTCTATTGTATAATGAGAAAGACAAAAATTCCTGCTGCTTTATTTAAGCAGCAGTCTCTCTTGCTTTTTGAACTACACTTATATTTTACAGAGATATTCTCTAGTAACATACTTGCTTTTCTGAACAGTGTCTGCCTTTTAATTTGTTGCCCTTCAAGACCGTGTGGGTTTTTTTAATATTGTGTTGAATGCTAAATTCCCTATTGATTCTCACTTTGAAATATTGGTACCTCCTTTTTTGTTTTGAAGTGAAGAAATAGCAGCAATTAAAATTTTCTCTTTATTTCCCCCAGCCTTTGCCTTTTTCCACTGTTGTTGGGCTTTTTACTATAATTCCTACTGTAGATTTCTGTTGTAAATCCAAACATCTACTGTAGATGGAGCTTTAAGGTTTTTCCAAGAAGAAATCCATTGACTAAGCCACAGAGATACCCCAGTGATAGAAGGAGGGGAAGACAAAAGATGAGTCAGGGAGTCTGGTGATGCCAGGTATGTTTTTAATTTGGATTTGTACTCTTCTAATTTGCCTCTAACAGGGTAGCACAGAAAACACTCAGAAAAATCTTGTCTTTGTCCTCTCTGTAATCCTCGGAAAATAATGAAAGATTGATTGGAGGTCCCCTTAGAGCAGGGAACCCAAGTGTGTCCCACAGAAAGGAGAGACAGCTTTTCAGCTGGTGTGCTGAAAGGAACAACACGGCTATCACAAAGCAGAATTATAATGTAATAAGTGAAAAAGATTCCTTCAAGCCACAATCCGTGTGAAAGTGAAAGGTCAATGACAAATTCTAATTAACACAACATTTTAAATGGGATTAGTCCTAGCTATATGTTTCAGCAGCAGATGCAGTCCTGCAAAAAGGAAACCTGAAATGGGCAAGAGGTTAATTAGTAGGTAGAAATCACTAAAAGAACCACTTTTAGCAATATACAGAAAAAAACCACTGTGAAAGAGTAGAACTGTCCTATTAATTTAAAAGTATATTCTTCCAGTTTCTCCCTGTTCAGTTGGAAAATCCAGAGAATCAGGAGCTGCTGTCTTCTGGGAGAGTGACAGTGACCCAGGCTACCATAGCCTGTTTCCTTCCCTCTCTACCCCATACACACACCCCTTGCCCCCCTTTCCCTACAGCTAACAGTCCTACCCTGTGACATGTAGGAAAGAGGTACACCTAGAAACCACAAAAACTGGGTTTAATCCAGGGAGGTGATTTCATGCTGAGCAGCACTACTGCTGAACAGGTACTGTGGGCACTCTAGGAAGGAGAGCAGAGCAGTCCAGTGGTAAGGGAGGGCTGCACCTTGCTCATCTTTAAGGTGTGGCTGAAAATACTTTGAAAGCCCAGTCTTGTCTAGTGTGGAGGCACAGAGATGAGGACATTGAGTCCTGAACTGAAATGTCTCCCAAAGCAAATGAAAATAAGTCAGACTTTGCTCTTCTTGCCTTTTACAAGTGTCTTTGCATACACTAGAGGAACTGGATTCAGGCTCATGCTCACCCTCGCGCCCTCTTATCCTCAAAGGAGCAGACAGTCAGAGGCTGTTTGGGGGTGAGTGCATCCACTCTCTCTCCTGTTGTACCCCACTGCAGCTCACCTGGGTCAGAGAAAGGGAGAATGGGTCTGTACTGTAGGGATGCAGGGACTGACTGAAGTCCCTGCAGCCATGGCTCCATGAACTGCCCATTAATTTTTATTAGCTGTAATACTGCACCAGCCCAGAGACCAGAAACCAGTGCTCCAGCAGAGCCTTGTGACAGATGAGAGCACAGGAAGTTGTTTGTGTCCATGGGCTCTTGCAGCCCATTTCTCCAGCAGACCCTTGTGCTTGCCCTCTGCTTTTACAGCAGCAGCCCTGGCACCCCTGTCAGGTGACCTGACTTTTGTTCCCAGCTCACACCGAAGTGATCCAAGCCTCTGTAGGGAATGCTGCAGTCAGCTGGAGTGTATAAATTTAGCTTCCATCTATCTACATTATTAATAGACATTTTAATAAGTTTCTGTAGCCAACTGGAGCAAGACCATCAGGTGAACAGGCTGTCTAAAACAATATCTCATCCCTACCTGCTGCCTTCTGTTGGGGTGATTGTGTCTATCTATTTATGTCTGTAACATGCTGGTAACACTAATTAACCCTCCATAAACTATTTATATGTGTTCCTTTTATACAGGAGTGTCATCTGAGACGCAAACACGGGTTTATCACCCTCCACAACACTCCTGGTGTGCAACAGCCCATGCCTCAAAGTTTAGATTGACAGGTGTTCTCTTTTTAAGCATACCAGGCCATGAACTCCCCCTTGTCTCAAGATTATTCAAGTCTCTCAGAGGGAAGTTTCCAAACCAACTCCATGGGGCTGAGAAAGTGGTAGTTTCTGTGTGCAATAGGTACATTCATAAATGTGTCAGTGCATAATGAAATTACAATGTCAGTGAGAGCACTGCATTAGGAAAAGGATTTGTATAAGTCAGCCAGTGCATTCTTCTAAAGGCACTTTTATCTGGAAAAACCATATTCTTCTCAGATTTTGTAATATCATTAATAGTACCTACTGCAGCTTATTTGCAGTTAACACAATTTTTTAAGCTGCTACTATTCAGAAGCAGAAAAGAATCTGATAAATTAGGTGTCTCACTTTCTTACTGTGAAATGTGGTCTCTATTTTATTGTTACCTGTAGAATCTACAATGAAAACATATATTTTCCTCAGCATCCAAATGAGATGCAAGATCAACTTATTTCTACCTATTAGATGTAAACACTGTGTAGTATCTTACCAATGATCCACTTTAAATCACCCTCATCTTCTGAAATCCTCTTTATTCAGATTACTGCACAAGCATGACAGAAAATACAATAAAGTAATTCTGAAATCCTTCTTTGATCTACTTTCAAAGCCAGTTTGCAGTGTTAGCTCCAAATTGATTTCAGAAGTTAATCATCAAATAGGCAAACAACATCAGTCAATACCATGTATTAGAAAAACTTCCCCATCTAATGGTTAAAAAGATTAAGAGTTCAGAGACACTCTCATTTCTTTAATATCTGACATTATGAATCATAAATCATAATTAAAAATAAACTATAAATCCTACTTTTCCACTATAAATAGGAAACTTTATAATAAGAAATTCAAGACAGGTTTGCACAGTGTTGAGCACACACCGTAAGACTGCCAATTCCCTTTAAAAATGCTGCTTTTGGTTCTGATTTTTGTTTCTCTTCTGCCATGCTAATTAGACAAAGTCAACTTTTTGTCTTGATGACATACACAGCCAGACAGCTTTTTAGCATTACCTGGTTAGTTGTCCAAAATGCAGCTATGATCAGATCATTTTGTACCAACTTTGAGAGGGCTTTATAGGCATTTAGATTATGTTTGTTTCTGTGAGTGGGTTTTGTGACCCTGTGGTTTTTTAAAAATACCAGTAGCATCTGCAGCTGCAGAATTATTTGAAAAAATAAATGCAACTTAAATAATGAAAGATTATTTTAAAAACCACAGATTGTGCAATGCAATATAATGTAAAGAAAATGAGATGTCAGAGACTCCATCCAGCCACCATTGTACCAGTGAACTCAGAGCTTTGAGTACCAGTCAAGATTTTGGCACTTACCTATGAGACTATTGCTTAATTTTAAATAAGGGTTTCTCCTTCTGCTTGTGCCCTGTGTTTTCTTATCTGCTCTTTTTAAAGTCCCCAGAGTTCCTCCCTCCAAGGCGATGGTCTAACAAAATTACATTTGCACTATCATGATATCATGTGGAATGAAACCAATCAGATTATGCAATAAGAGGAGAAATAGAAAGAAATTGTAAGTTAGTATCACACCCCAAATGCAGACTGGACTTTATGGTATTTCATGTACATCTGGTTCTTCATAAGAAAACCAGGAAGTAGCTCCATCATGGCTAGATATATTTCAAATTTTTTATGTCAATACAGTGTGTTCACTGCAAGTTCTTACACTTGATCCACACATGGCAGAGCCCAGCACTGCACTGCCTATTTCAGCACCCCAGAGAGTCCTCAGCCCTGCACTGGGTGTCCAAAGTTCAAAAAATCAAACACCCCAACTCATGGGTATATCTGGAATCCTACACGAAGGATTTATCTTAGACAGTAGCAAATGGAATAAATGAGAAAAGTGGTTGAAACAAGAAAAGCAGCAAGGAGAAATGGCCCTACCATAGGGACTTGTGACTTTGCAACCCAAGACAAGTCTGTACATTATGCAGTCCTGGTCACAAAACACAGCTGGAAGAGAGAAAAAAATATACAACATTAAACAAAGATGTGGGGGATGCAGCTGGACCTATGCAAGATAACATGTAGGATCAGAACCTCACTCTTATGTATAAACAAGACCAGGGTTTCATGGCTGCAACTTTACTGATGAATAAAATTATCTAAAACTTGGCATAGCACAGCTCCAGTGTTCACACACTCTCCAGCCTTTCGAAAGACAGGGTTGCTCCCTGCAAAATGGGCATTGATAAAGTCCTTGGAAAACCAGCTCCCTGTCCCTGTCTAGTTTGTCAGCATAGCTCTTGTCCAAGTGAGCAGGCATTCAGGAAAATCTAGTCCAAAGTTTACCCTGCTAATGCTAACTTGCTGCTGTGGAAAAGGTTACCTCTGGTCTGAGTCAAAGAAAAGGACTGTGCAGATCCCAGAGCCTGGCTGCTAGAACACTACATGGAAGATGAGGTTTATAGCCTCTCACTCCCTTAGAGATTAAATTATTAAGATATGAATATTAAATGTGACTATTGCATACTATTTATTTATCTCTGCTGGGGCTGAGCCTTAGATCTCACCTTTCCTACTTGGACACTCTGATTGGGCTCACTTAATGTCTTGTTAATAATAGAGAAGAGAAAGGACATGGACAATTCCATGCAAGCTCTAAATAGGGCTGCTGAATATAAACACATTATTTTTGAGGCACCTGAAAATGAAAATTTAAGTCATCTGAATAAGAGAGTGGGCTTTAGTAGAATTTACTATTACAATTTGTGTAATGCATTGGTTAAGAACCACTCTTGGGCCACTATGAAGTCATGAATTTTTTGGCATGATCTCTAAAATACAACTTCAACATTTCAAGCAATTAATGCCCTCTAATTATGAGTTCTTTACATTTCTTTACATTCCTTTCACATCCTTGTCATTGCTAACATGTTAGGTAAATACGCTCAGTTTCCAGTAAGAATGTTCCTTCTTGTCAATATATTTTTGCAGGCTCAAAAAAGCACTCATTTATAACCAAATAACTTATTCCAGATGAAGGAAAAGCCATAAAACATCAAAAGCTAGAGTCAGATCTCCAAGAGAGAAACTGTTTATTTTCTCTACATGCTAATGATTTAGCACAGCCAAGCAATGCTCAAATGGTTTCAGACCCAGAAAATATAAAGGCAGAACAGAGAAAAACAAATGTTTCTTAGTTTCTTAGCACACACACATATGGCACATTTGCCAATCTCTAAATTTTATTGCAGTGATTTACAGAACAAGAAGTAACTGTATGTCTTCTTTATAGTTTCCTATCTTTAATATAGATCTCTACTAGAGCAGCTTTTCCCAAAAGTAGCTGTCCAGTGGGATGTACAGAGCTTGGATAATAATTTACCTGCTTTTTCCTATGTATGCAGCTTGGTGTCAGAGCTTACAATGGGATTTGATTTGCAAGGTAATGCCTCACTGATGAGCAGTAACATCTCACTTGCAGCACAGGGAAGTCACAGGGCTGTGGGCAACTGCACAGCTGAGAAAGGATTTCCAAATAAAACCTGCCACCCCACTGCTCAGTGGGAAGGAGAGTCCCTGCTTCTTTTTATTTTTTTGGAAAGAAAGGAAGTGTCTTGTCCCGCATTTTTCTGGTGAAAGGGGGAGATTCTCTCTACTTCCCCCTGTAACAGGAGGTCAGGCTGTGCTGCCTTGGCTTTGATTTGGAGCAGGCTGATGACAATTTCTTTGTCCTTGTGTGTCTTGCTGTGGTCTGGGTTTCCTGAAGAAATAAAAAAAATGGTTATGCAATGTGCTCATACCTTCTATGTGGGATTCCACACGTCTGTGAAATGGTGTTTCAGGACCCAAAAATGGGAAAAAGCTTCAAAATCTACTTTTTCAGTGTACTTTATAGAACGAACATTCCTTGACTGGCCAGAACGAACAGGACTGGTTTTATTCTCCATGTTATAAATGTTCATTGCCTTCACTGTTTGGAGAACTGCAGATCAAGAGTCCAGTTACAACCTCATGGAAAACAAGCAAATTTTTGCCTCTCACTCCAGTGTGTTCTGTGGGTCCCAAACTTTTGAGCTCTATTTCACAATCTTTGTGCTCTTGCATTGCAGGCAGTGTTTCTCAGTAAATATTTGGCTGATTTTTCTGAACCTATGAGTATTCAGTAACCACTTTTGTGGAATCTTTTGTTCTATCTTTAAACACAGAGTGAGAACCCCAGTTTTTAAGAGTAATTCATTGAAAGAACATAAATGACAGCAGCATTACTGCCAACACAAAGTGTTTCCAACACACCATTCCTGCCATGGCTTCTATCTGATGTCCACTGTCTGGCTGATAATATTAATCATTCTCATGTCAATAACATAATGCCCCCTAACCCTGGCACATTCTTGTGTCCTTGTTCCTACTACAATTTAGGATACTCTTCTTTTTCATTTGACTTTTAAAAGCAGAGTGGTTGGGAAGTCCTCCAAGTAAATATGTGTCATTACAGCCATCAGTTTAGGGACACGATAATATCTGTTAAATTACATTGTTATTATTGTTGTTGTTATTGCTATTTTCATCATCATCATCATCTCAAAATTGCAGATTCCTTATTGCCAGTTTAAATGCTCTCCTAATCTGCATTTACCTTAAATACAAATCAGTAGCAACCTTTACCACTTCTTAACCAGTGATATGGACTTAATTAAAGCAGCTACTCCTACCTGTGGGAGTGTTATATTTCATGGCAGGCATCTAACCTTCCTTTTTCAACAGGAAAATCCATGCTATGCAGAAATCTGTGAGATTTATATTCTATGCTCAATTTATTCAGCCAAGTGGATGCTGTAGTACATTTCAAGTAGGAGCTGTAGGATATAATGGGAAAATAATATGCTGGTTTGCAGTTAGTAGACATCTTGTAAGGTCCCTAATAGCTTCTGGTTTAGCTTCTTTGGAAAATTGCGGATAGTACCATTCTTTATGAGCTTTCTGCTGTAACTAAATATGAAGAAAAGGGATAGGCTTTCTAATAGAGCCCAGTAAATTTAATTTTAGGTACATTGTTACCAAGGGAATTAACTAGAAGAAATGAATACATTTGTCTTTTCAAATGTGCTTTCGAACACACATTCAGTATATCTGAGAAGATACAGACAAGATCCACAGGATATATATATATATATATATATATATATGTGCTGTAATCTATATTATTTAACCAAGAACTGGAAAATTAAATAGGAATCTACTGCTTTTGTGTCTTTCTGGACTTGACTTACAGACCTGGGTATTTTCATAGAATCATAGAATGATTTGGGTTGGAAGGGATCACCTTTTTCCAACCCCCTGTCATGGGTAGGAGCACTTCCCTCTATCCCAGGCTGCTCAGTGTCCCAACCTGGCCTTTTACACTGCCAGGGATGGGGCATCCACAACTTTCCTGACAACATTCTGTGAGAAGTGGGTAGAGGCAAAGGGAAAATGTGTGTCCTGTGGTGCCCAATTAGACATGTAAGAAGCCATTCATGTGTCTTCTTCCTTTCAGATTTCTCCAGTAATAAAGGTCAAAGCCTTCCTCGTTCTCAGTCACCTCCCGCAAGCCCATTTTTACATCTGCCCTTATTTGCTACCCTGGAAAGGGCTGTGCTGATTATTTAGGCATTAGGAGGAGTCCCTTGACAGGAAATGTGAGGACTGGCCCTTACCTTGATAGCTGTGACCTTGAGGGCTGTCAGTGACCTGTCGATCATAACAACACTGAGGGATTGGAGGTTGTTGTTAGAAACAGCTCTTTGGGTAGACTTGACCTTGCAAAACAACATTATAGACCTTCCCTGATTAGCTGATGCCATGCAAAAGACAATTTACTCTGGCATAGTTGATATTGGGACATTGACACAATGATTAAGTGCAAAGTCTAAGCATGACAAAGATTTCAGATGTAATTATTGAGTGGCATTCATCTACTGTGATTTCCATGAGCAGTCACTTAGGTTCATCCAGCACTCTTCTGTAATTCTCTGTGAATCAGTGTGCTTAGTCAGCCTGAATAATTAGAAACATCAAGCTTTGTCCAGTCTTTGCCAGGTGCACTCAAAACAGCACTTAAAAGCACATTTCCTTAATTAAAATATTGCCTAGTTAAACACTAAATATTTGCAGGTCTTATCAGACTCCAATATAAATATTAATGAGGTATAAATTTTGAACACACAAAATTTCAGAAAGCAGTTGTGACTTTCAAATTACCCAGTGCACTGTCTGGTACACAATACTGATGTATTCATTTGCAGACACTCCTCCTGGGTTTGCAAAGTTATTTCTGCATCTAATAAACCTAGAGGCTTACACCATACGAGCTCATGTTATATACATCCTTCATCTTCCTACTCAGCCTCACCTTAAGCCCATTACTGCAGTGCCAGGTTAGTGTGCTGTCTCAAGATTACTTTACCTGATCTGTTCAAAATAAAGTGTAAAATCCTGAATCTAAAAATTTCCTAAGAGAATTGACTTAAACTTAAAAACACTCAAACACATAAAGTTGTGGAGTTCTCTGAATTCCTTAACTCTCCAAGTTCCTAAATCATATCTGTCACCTGTTCTCCTACTGTTTCAAGGATGTCTGGAGTATAAAATCTATAACATGGAATGCACATTATAGAAGAAACTGCTTTGGTTGTTGAAAAAAGCCCTTCTGCCTGAATTCTCTGTTTTGTTTTGTTGTGTTTCTTTTTTTCCAAGACTAGTGAAGAGAAGAGAGCAGACTGCAGTCACAATCTGGTAGATGTTGTCACCTCATCTGAAATGTTTTCTACTCACTGAAGAAAATAAAAATGGTTAAAACATGCAAACCTGATTTTGTATAATAGTGATCCTGTTTGCAGAAGTGGTTTATTGCAGGGTGCTGTAGGATTCACACTGGTGCTTTGTGGTGTGGTGTAGCTCACAGGGTCGGTCATGAGGCAATTGTTCCCATGAACTTCCACATTACCACGTGGACCATATTCAGATGTTGAGTATCATGTGCCACTGAAATTGTGCTTTGCAGTTTTCTCAGGTGCTGGGCAAGTCCAACAGAGATATACAGGTTTAACAATGCCCACCATGCACAAATGGAGCTGCAGGGTGACATTTGGCACCCCATGGCAGACACCCTGCTCTCCCTTCCAAATCCACCATTTCAGATGTGCCCCCTCTCTGCTCTGCCTTCTGGGATCACCTCCACATATTGCTTCCCTAACCTTGCACCTCCTGGAGGGGAAGTTCCACTAAGCCTCCCTGCCCTCCTACAGAAATGATTAAATAAATATTTCAAATGGTCAGTTTGTTTTTATCTTCAGCCTGGAGAAATTAAAAAATCATAATTTTTAGTTAAACTGGCCTAGCAGTCCATTGACTGGAGATTTCTTTGAGAAGTCAGAGTCACCTACAATTATGTTTGGGCATTTTGTCAAAAAACAAGAGCATACAAATGGGGAGAAACAAATGGAAATTGTTGAGATGAACATTAGAATTAAGTATGAAATTGTCCAGAACTCTGCTTAATTTCACTTTTTTTTTGGTGCTGTTCCAATAAAAGATTTATACCTGTTTTCAAGAATAAGATGAATCCAGTTATTCTTTTTATCATATTCTGGCCCCAGTCAACTGTTCAGCTTTGTGAGAGCAAGAATGACTTTTCAAACTACTTGACCTGCCACATCTACAACCATTGTCCTAATCTGTAGAAACTTGACAGTGTTATGTATATTATTTTTTAAAATTAAACCACCTAAAAAGTCTAGCTTAAAAGTCTGTGGCTGTAAAATTCTTACCAAGTTGTAAAATATAAAGTATAATATAATGTTTTTTAAAATTAACTTTCTGCTGGATCTGGGCACAGACACTGAGCATCCCTGAACAGGATGATGTAAGAAGTTATGAATGTTGTTTCCAGATTCACAAACCACATGCATGTCACACATAAATTTGAGGTGCAGTAATCCTTGTGCACTTTCCATGCCCAAATCAACCTTGTTTTAGTTTACCTTCCAGTGAAAGGTTTAGCCTCCAATTACTGTATGTTTTCCCTGAGATGGGAGGCATGGGATGGTTCAAGGCATGGTTAGTAACTTCAGACCTGGAAGCTGGGAAAAACAGAGTATCTTTTCTGGGCAGTGATGCATCCCCAGGTAAATGTCTCCTGGCTCCCAGCAGCACCTGATAGCAAAAGGCTTTTGCAAGTCAGAGGTGATTGTGACAAATACACAAATGTCACTGAGAGGGCATCTTGAGAAACTACCTGCCATGTAAAAAAGCATTTGCCTGTATAAAAGTTCTCACAATGCTATCTTGGATGCTCACCCACGTGTATCTATGCCTTTGCAGCTTTATTGGAATGGATCTTCTTATCTTTTGCATCTCGAATTCTAAGGAGAGATTCACAGGATCATTCGTGCTGGGAGGGGCTTTGAAGGCTGGGTAGTCCAACCCTCTGCTCATAATGGTAAAACCTAGATCAGGTTTCTGAGAGGCTTGTCCTCTCATGTTTTGACAGTCTCTGTGGGGAAGATCCATGCAAACTGTCTGGGTAGTGCCTGGCAACCCTTGTGGTGCAAAATGCTTCTTCCTGCCCTATCAGAATTTCTCTTGCTGCAACTTGTGCTCACTGCCTCTCATCCCACCACCAAGCAGAGCCTGGCTCAGTCTTTCCTGTAATTTCCCATTAGAGGGTTACAGGCAGCAGCAAGACCTTCCCACACCCCTTACCCTTCTCTTAGGCAGAAACAACAAACCCAGCTCTCCCAGGTGCTCTAATAACCATAGATTTCTACTGTCCTAAAAGCAGAAACCTGTACTAAATACCTTGGCTACCGGCAGCAGCTGGGCACAGCAACACACTGTGTCACCACAGCAGCTGTAATTTCTGCTCAGCACCATCTTCCTTTAAGCAAGATGTTACAGCAGTCAATGGATGTTTCTCCGGAGGATAAAAAGTGGAAATAATTCAGCTGTGCTAAAACCAAGCAACAAACAAGACAAAAAGCAGGTATAAACAAAAAAGAAATATCCAGCTGTCATTGGGCATAGCCCAGCTCCAGCTGAGGTCTCTGTCAGGTCAATGCTTCAGGCTCAGGTCTGCTCAAGTGTTTACACCTTAGATGTGTATTTGCTGTAGCAAAGCAGAGGTGTAATTGAAGCAGGCTTAGATTTGCCAGAGTGGGAGGAAGCCTCCCATTCCAGGTGCATCCATAGCCCAGCTGTGGATGCTTTATTGGTGTTATTTGCTGCTGCAGAGGGAAAAGTGATAAATTAGAACCTTGACAACCCCAGGGGTACCTTTAGCTTTGCTGTTCAAACACACACTCTCTCACACTCATCAGACTCTCTGCCCCAGACTTTCTTCTGCAGACTCAAGGGCAAGGAGACAAGGCAGTTCAGAATCCAGTAATGACTTCTTGGTGCTTAGGCCAGGTTTATGTTTGTATCTGTGGACACAAATGATGGCTGTTCTGTACCTTAGCTCTGCTTAGAATCTGAGGCTGCTCGAAAAGGAAAAGAGGGGTTGATATGGCTGCCAGTTAAAACAGTGCCTGCTCACCTCAGAAAGGCCAGGCAGTCATGTTCCTTTTCTTTTTATCACTAGGAGTTGCTGCCTTTAATGAGGACAAAGCTGTGTCCATCAGAGTATCTTTACCATTCTCCATGGGCTGGCAAAGCAGGGCTTTGCCTTCTGACATGTCTGGAAGTAGGAGCCTGCAACATGTATTTGACATTCAGTGTTGAAAAGAGCTATTTTAACAGAGATAGCAGTAAGAACCTCTTAATACTAAAAATCAGACAAGTTACCTCAGTGCTCAGAGCTCTTGAGTGTCTTGACTCTTGATTTTAGCAAGATTTTCACCTTTTTTTTTTCTCTTGAAGATTTTTCTACAGGGCCCTAATCTGAAACAAGAGGCATTGAGTTTAGGTGTGGTTTTTTTGTTGTTGTTATGGTTTTTTGTTTGTTTTGTTGTTGTTGTTGTTTGGTTTGGGATTTTTTGTGGGTTTTAGTTTTTTTATTTTTGTTTCATTTATTTTTGTTTGAGGGGTTTTTTTTTTGTTTGTTTGTTTTGGGTTTTTTTTTTCCAGTTTCTAGCTAGCCTTTATGCAGGACTGAATTTCTGTCAATTAATGAATAATACTGAGACAATGTGGTTTGCTTTCATTTTTATGAGTGAATTCCATCCAGCCAGCAACAAAGTATCTGAAGGTTAATGCGTCCTTAAAATCTTCAAATCTGATTTTCCGCTAATAATCTGTATCACCTCCTTAATCAAACATGTAACATTTTAGTGTCTTGTTTTACACTATAGTATAAAATGAGCAGAAAGCACCTAGACAGGTATTGCCATACATGGGAGAGTATGAAACTACCTTTGATAGCAAGTATCTCTCCTTTCTGCATTCCTGGGTTGTAATGTGCATCTACATTTTATGCAGTTCTGGTCAGTGCTGGTGCTGGACTCATTTTTTGGAAGTTCTTGGATATATCTTTTGGTGATCAGTGACACTTCTCTCTAAATGGCTGGGCAAAATAATCCTGGTAGTGATCCTCTGTATTGGTTTCTTCCCTCTCTTTCAGGCTATAAAGCAATTTAGTGAGAGCTTTTCTAAAGTGTTGTAATAGTGATTTTCAATAAGAGCTGTCTACAAAAGAGCCAAGTTTTATGTAGAGTTGAAAAATTTTCAAGAGTGCCTGTGCTTCAAACTTTTCAAGATTCCCATGTAAATTAGGCATCCAAGGCCCTTAGCACTTGCAAAGTGAGATTTTGGTTTCAGTCAACTTTGCAAAACTTTAAAAGCTATTCATTTAAAAGTATTTCCCTCCATTATCCCAACTCCAATTCTAATCTCCAAATGACACCTGGGCACTCCTTGACACAAGAGATTTGTAAGTTGTTTTTTTTTTTTTTCTAAAGAGTTTCCCAAAGGGCAGCTGATATAATTTTTTTTTAGTCACACCATTCACCAATTCATCCATTCCCTTCTGCAGTGTTTCATGACTGCTGGTTTGAATTTCACTCTGTGAAGTCTTGCCTTTGCTGTACTCAAAGATAATTTTTTTGACTTGGAGATATCAAGATTTCAGTCAATGTATCTATTTGACACTTGACCCAATCTCAGCTGGGCTTCCGAGGTGCTATCAATATTTTCAGCTACTGCTCCATGATCATCAGATTGGAAGAGAAGTAGGACTAAGAAGAGTATAAATCTCCACTGTCAGGTTGCTTTGAAGAATCACGAGCATAAAACCCACACCTGAGCATTGCCTTTCTGAAATGGGAAAGTTCACATGCAGAGCTGGATCACTGGGAATGACTCGCCTGTATTTCACACCTGGCTTTCATTTAAAGGGGTGCTTTGCTAACATTTGCAATAAAGCATTATTATATATATAGCCCAAGTGTTTAAAAACACTGCTCACGGAGGAGGACTCTACTGTGATAAATGCTGTACAAACAAAGATAGGAAAGAGCTTAGATCTAGCCCAAGGACATTGTAACATGGGAGAAGTGATAATATAGAAATGTAGACAGTTTGGAGAATACTAAGATAAAATAAGTCAATATTGGTCAGCATATCAGACAATAATCCTAGCACACTGGTGGTCTAAAATACATTAAGCATTTCCGAGTAGTTCCAGACACAATAAAGAATTAAGCAGGGATTTCTAGGAGAATGCTATGTGGCTTGGCACAAAGAGAGCATCCCAACTGGAAAGTTGTGGAGGTAAAAGAAAAATTATTGCTTAAAATTGTAATAATAACAACAACTGAGTTAGAGAAGCTCAGGTATGGAAACCAGTTTCCTAATCCACAGTGAAAAATGATAGAGAAGTAAGGCAGGCTAGAAGGAACCTTTAATTTTGTGCAAAAATGCTGTTCTCCATGTCTGAGGAAAAGCTGCAGGAAATGGGCATGGCCCCCTCTACAGAAGATGTGATTTGGTTGTGGGTCTTGCCCAGGTCCTGCCTAAGCCTGGCAACCTTGACCACCTGCCTTATCTGGTGTCCTGTTCATTCCCAGCCCTCTGCACCTTGGCAGGTTGGGCAACAAGGTCAAAATACGGGGTAAAGCTATTTTTGCAACTGCATTTCTGTGTGCGTGGACAGAGCAAGGATGGGATGTAAGAGCCAGGGGAGCATCCTGCAGAGGTGGGAAAGGAGAGCAGCTTTAGCCACGTGGGTGGGCACCAGCAGCCAAATTCAGGTGCTTTGCACTAAGGCTGAAATAAAACTGGGATTAAGAACCTCGGGTGAGATTTGGCTTACAGAAGTTAGCAGGTAACAGGAATATCTGCTGTAACATAATAACTGAGAAATAAATTTTGGAGGAGGATTTAGAAGGAAGGGGACTGAGACTGGATTTAACCACGTTGAGGAAGAGCTAATAATTGAACATCCAAAGGATCAGAGGGACAAACACCGGACATGTTTTTCAGGCATGTGAAGGCAAGTTTAAAGCTGACGTTTGGTGATCAGACTATCAGTAAGCTACAAAACATGATTTATATCCAGGAAATGTTCTTGAAAAATTAATTATATCTCTTCACTAGAAATCAAATAATTCCATTAATCCCTGGAAGTAAATTATCTTGCTGGAATTACTTTCTGTGTTGATTGTTCTTTCTTCTGAGAATAGAAATACATGTATTTAAGCAGTTTTTATTTCAATGAAAATGTATTACCTACATCAAAGTGAGATTCGATCCTCATATCCTGCTGTTACTAATTTCTGTCTCAACAGTTGTTCATCTGATCCTCATCTTTTTATTTTCCTAAATTCAGCAAGCAGAGGATCAAACGTGTTTGATTGATAGAATTTTGCTCACTTGAAGAAAGTCACATTATGCCTTATTTATTAGACTTTGTTTCAAATAAAAAAAATGTATTTTATTGTCCTTAGCCTCAGTAGCCACACTGCTGTGGCTTACTTTCTTCAGACTTAGTAGAGTTATAAAATCATAGAACAGGTCAGAAGGAATCTTGGATGTCATCTGATCCAGCCTTTCAAGGGAAGGAATCCTAGATGGCATTATCTATTGCCCTGTCCAAATGCATCTTGAAAACCTCCAGTGACAGGGTCTCTGTCACACACCTGGGGTGGTTGCTCCAGTCAATGATTCTTCTCACAGTAAAAAAATTCTTTCTCATACTGAAACCTTCCCCTGGGCAACTTTTACTGTTGCCCCTTCTCTTTTCCATGTGGTGCCTTGTGTATAGAGATCCTCCATCCCCTTTGTGGTCACCTAAGTACCAGAATTCTTAAAGTAGCTGCACTTTATAGTACAGAAAAAAAGCATGGAAAGCAAAGAAAATTAAGCTCTTCTTCTTATATTAATCCAGTTTGCAAAGGAGCAAGTTGTTGCTTTCCTTGTTAGGAATTGTACTATGTTTCACCTAGGTATTTTATACTTTACAAATTTTCTGGGAAAGAAAAAGTTTGGAAAATCACTGTATGACTCCTGAAAATAATTTGCTGTACATTCTCAAGTGGGTGAATTATGGTTGGTTCCTACTGAGGAAACATTTTACCTGGATTCATGCAGTTGCTTCAGAAGTAGGCACAGGCATTTTCTTTGAAACATTACCTTCATATTTTTTAACAATATCTTACTCCAGACTTTTAATTGTTAGTATCTGCCGGCAGACAGATATTCACAGACATTTAAGTATAATCTGAATTTCTTACCACCCCAAGGGAGTGTAAAGTGAATTCAATCATTATTATGGGCCAGTTGTCATGACACAGAAGGATTTCTGGTCCAGGCATTTATTTAGGATTTAGGAGTAGTTTTCTGAGGAGGGGAAGAAGGGGAAAATATTAACTGCTGATACGAGATATTCAGATAAAATGAAATCCTTGACATTTCATTATTAGCATACAAAGGATGTGTGAAATTATCATCCTATCCTGCTCCCTCTACCTCTCAAAGCACAAAGTAAACAGATATTTTGCAAGTAACTATTCAGAAGGGAGATGCCAAAATCTATCATCTTAGCTAACAAGCAGGGCCAGAGGATAAGTCTTGTGTAAGCATTTCACCATTTAAGCATTGCAGTGGCCAGTAGGCCTCAGCAATCACGTTTCCATCCAGTCAGCCCCGGCACAAATGGTCAAGTCTGTTCCAGCAGCACGTCCATGCATCACGCTTGTGCCTGCTGAGCACAGAGCAGAGGGGTGGTGAGCACCAGGGAAGGCATCTGCTGCCTCTGCTCAGCTGGGCTGGTTGTTATGGAGCACTGCTGGGTGCTGCTGGTGCCAGCAGGCTAGGACAAACAAGAAACTCATAGCTGAGACAAATCAAGCCTGCTCTGCTACAGCTGTATATATTTTTGCCAGTTATCAGAAAGATCAGAGATCATTTTCAGACGGGTACAGGTCTGGGAATGGCAAACACATGATGAAGATATGGGCATTTGTACAGGTGAGTGGGTGTTTAAGGCATCGCTATGCATTAAATCATCAAACACTTAGTAAAATCATTTAGAATACACATAACCATTGCACTGAGGGTATGTGTGGGTGTGCATAAATAAATCATAAAATTGCAGGAAGATTAATTTTGGAAGAGACCTCCTGGGGTGAACAAGTCCATCTGCCTGCTTAAAGCAGGGCCAGCTTCAAAGTTATGTCATGCTGCTTAGAGCCTTCTCCAAATGAGGTATGCAAATCTTCAGGGATGGAGATGACACAACTCCACTGCATAAGCTGCTTCAGCTTTAAGCTGTTGTAAACACTTTTCTCCTTATACCCAGATGGAATTTTCTCTTTTTGGAACCTGTGAGTTCTATGTCTTCACCATCCACCATCATCTGTGCTGTTCAAGACATAGAAAACTACAACCTCTTCCTCAACCTGCTCTTTTTCCTGAGCTACACAAACCCATTTCCCTCAGCCTCTTCTCACACCTCATGTGCTCCTGTTCCCAGCCAGTCTGCCGTGGGACTCTGTTTGCTGTGATGGCACACAGATATCGCCTAGGAGGGCACTGTGGTGAGGACACCTGGAGCAGCTGCTGCTGAGATTGAAGCCCCTCTTGTTGTTTGTGGCCAACAGTGTGATTGTGCTAACACCTTTTTTTTTTTGCCCAGCGAGGAGTATAAAGGGAGCCTGGGCAGGAGCTGAGGTGCTGTGCTGAGGTGTGAGGCAGTGTCCTGGCAGGTGGCACCTGTGGTGGTCACGTTCACTCTGCAGCCACAGGACACTGTGAAAAGCACGTCCCATCTCTGAAGGGTGCCCTGATCAGAGCGTGTGCTGAGCACAGCATCCAGCCTACTGTGAATTGCAGTCTGTTGTTTGCTCAGCACTACAGGTGGCTGATTTGAGACAGCCTAAATTCTATCTGATGGGAGACAGAACATCCTATTTCAGCCAAAGCTAAATCTGAGGATGTTAATACCAAACATATTAATTCAGCTTAATTATATTCTGAATTTCTTATCTCCTCAAGGGAGAGTAAAGTGAATCCAATTATGTTTCCTGCATGGGCCAGTTGTCGTGACACAGGGTGACTTCTGGTTCAGGCATTTATTTAGGATTTGTAGTTCTCTGAGGAGGGGAATTAAGGGGAAAATATAAACTGCTGATAGAAGAACATATCAAGAGCTGTAATATTATGAACATATTTCAGGTCTTTTTACAAACCAGAGAGAGACTTTTTTGTCCTCTGAATTTAAGAAATAAAACAGAGTGATGACAATATTCATCCATCTGTCAGACCTATTATCAAAATAAACTCCCTCCACACAAAGTTAACACAGGAATTAACCTGCAGCAAGATCCATGTCTGACCTTTGGTATATAACAAATATAGAAAAGCTTAAAAATTTCCTGCCAAGTCAGCTTTGGCTATTTTTTAAGGCTTGCTGTACTTGTCTGCAATTCCTGGTGTATGTGCCCCTTTAAGTATTCTGAATTGAAGTGGACAGTGACTGCTCTTCATGTGGAGAAGGTGATCTGTTATGGGTCACTCCAGTCTCTGTACATGGCTCACAGATGCCACCCGTCCATGCCATCTTCAGATTGGATAAAGCATGTCTGTCACTGCAGGGCACAGAGGAAAAATGCCAGAGTGGCTGCACAGGTAGAGGGGAATGGCTCATCCATCTAAGGCCAGACATCTGATCCAGGCAGCTCTAGGGTGTCTGAGACGTCTCTGCTGAGGCAGCAGATATGGCACAGGACATTTGCAGCACATTTGATAGTCTGGAGCAGCAGGCAGAGACCTCTCTGGACATGTGGGCTCTGGTGTCATGAGGTCTCATCCAGCATCTCAGGTGGCATTGGAACGTTGGTGTAGGCAGCTGAATCTCATTCTGTGTCACACAAACCTCACAGACCACAGCATTTGCACAGGTGTCAGGTGCTGCTGTACTGCTTGCATGTCAAGCAGTGTTGGTCTGCTGGAGGGCAGGAAAGATTTGCACAGGGATCTGGACAGGCTTGATCGACAGGCTGAGGCCAGTTGTATGAGATTTAATAAAGCCAAATGCCAGGTCCTGCCCTTCAGTCACAACAACCCCATGCAATGCTATGGGCTGGGTCAGAGTGGCTGGAAACTGCCAGGTGGAAAAGGACCTGGGGGTGCTGGTCAGCAGCCACTGAGCCAGTGTGTGCCAGGTGGCCAAGAAGCCAAATGACATCATTGTGTGACCAGCAGGGTCAGGGCAGTGATTTTCCCCATGTACGTGGCAGTGATGAGGCCACACCTCAAATCTTGTGTGCAGTTCTGGGTGTTTCAGTACAAGGGAGACACTGAGGTGCTGGAGCATGAGCTTGTCCAGAGAAGGGCGACGGAGCTGGTGAAGGGTCTGGAGCACAAGTCTTCCATGGAGCAGCTGAGAGAGCTGGGGATGTTTAGCCTGGAGGTAGGGCTAAACAGGGAGGGCCTTATCAATCTCTACAATGACAGGAAGAAGGCTCGAGCAAGGTGGAAGGGCCAGTCTCTTCCCCCAAGTTACAAGTGATATGATGAGAAAAAGTGGCCAGAGGTTGTGCTAGGGGAGGTTTTGAGTGCACATTAGGAAAAAATTCCTCACCAAAAGGGTAAAAAGTGTTAAACATTGTAGTGGACTGTTCAGGGAAATGGTTGAGTCACTGTCCCTGGAGGTGTTCAGAAGACATGTAGATGTGGCACTTAGGGACAAGGTGGACTCGGCAGTGCTGGGTTAATTTGGGTTCATTGGATGCAGTCACTGTCTGTATCTCTGTGCCAGTGGACATTTGTCAGAGATGCCAAGCAAGCTCTGACTTGTGCAGAGCAAATATCAATTGAAAACCAAAGAGAAGAAGAACCGTCATTGCCGCTGGTGTGGATTTTCTGTGACTCCTGATCCTCATAGATAGCTTCAGAACCTGATGCTGCCTGAACACGTCTGCTCCATTGCCAATGTTGAATTGACAGTTCCTGACCTTCTTTAATCCTTTAGGTTTAACTTTATTTACAGTTCATTTAAATTTAATGGCTTGAGGCAACCATGGGCAGTCATGCCTTGCTCTCTTTGGAGTTTTTGTTACGTGTAAGGACTCTCTGTCTCCCACTGTTACGAGCCTTCCAATCCCAAAGGCTCCTCAGAAGGATCACGAGTTCTGGCTTGAGTCAGAGCCACTCATTGTAGCCACGGTCTGGAAAAACACAAAGTAGCTCCAACCAATTTAGCTTGCACAGGTCTGTGTTTGTGTTTTTAATGGACTTTCAAGCTTGACTACTCATCCTTGTCATTGACTATACATGAATAATACATGTTGCTTGAACTAGGTGAGAGGAATTCCCAGCTGCAGTCAGTCATCATCTACCTGCTTCATGCCTTGGAATATAAAACATGCCCATCTATTTTCTACTATTCAAGACCAAGAACAATACAATTATATATGTAGAGACTGGTGATTCATTTGCCCTGATTGCCTGTATTAATGGAGATGGGGATTGTCACCACTAAATAAAGTAGTGTTGGCTGAGAGGGAAGTCAATGCCAAAGCCATCTTGTATCAACAGAACTTGAAATATTGCATTAAGCCTTCAATCCTAGGACTGATTCCTAAGCTTTTTATATATTTTTCATATATTTGTAGCTTTGTAGATTGTTAATGCATGGCTATAGCTCCAGTACTTTTCCTACCCTTTTCCTCCAGAATTTTGAACAGTAAGCTAACCTTGTAATACATTCCTGAAATACTGGTTGGTCTTATTGTCAGGAAGAGGACCTACAAGAACATTTTGTTTTCCAAACAGAATCTGAGAAGTCATAACAAGAAGGGGAGCAAAGAAGCCCTTGGACCAAGTCCAAGGGGTTGACTCAGGGGTGGGTTACTGGGGCAACTGAATCTTGGATGTACCTGTTAGATATCCTAATTAGTTAACCTTACAAATTGTAGAAATCCAGTGCTAGCTGTGTCCATCACCACTGGGGCCCCTGGAAGCTTCCAATAAAGGTCTGCTTTTTACTTTATTATTCTAACACTGTTGCAAGGGTTTTTTCTCTTTCAATTTTAGGCAACAGGGCACATACGAGCCTGTATAATAAGCCTACAACCTGAACCTTTCTGGGATGGCTCATCAGCATCAGGGTCCATCTCCTCAGAGATAACCCCTTGTGCCACTGCCCAGGGGTATCTGATTTGGGGTATTCTGAGTGTTGTATACACCAGCAAATACACCATGTGGTGTGTGTGAATGTATGTGCTACTTTGGGCTACATGGGGCTACAGTGATGTATTCAGTCTGTGTGTGTAGATCCATTTATTTCCATGACAGAGAGAGGTTACTGAAGGGAGTGCAAGAGTAATACTAGAAATCAATTCCCTGTGACAAAGAGAAAAGGGTGATGCAGTGCTTCTGTCCTTTCAGAAATATAATAGGAGGTGTGATAGAAATCCAGGAATCAGCTATCCTTTTGGTTCCTCTGTGGGTTTCAGTTTGTCTTTCTTTGTTAGAGATCAATAAGGGTGTTTTCAGAACAAGAAGGTCCTTTCCTTTGTAAGTTTTCTGCATGTTTCTGTTACTTTTCTGAGTTGGTAGTGGTAAGTTCATAGCATATTTCATTTGCTGGTAGATTGGTTAGAGATAGTAAAAGTATTTTGAAGTCCTCCAATTTGTTACAGAGGAAGCTCTTACAAGCAGCAACTTCAAAAAATATCAGTGAAGCTGCTGTCACAGGACCTCCTCTCAAACCCTGGCATAAGCTGGGATTGCAGAGTTTGGTTTGTTAGAGAAAAGGTGCAACAGCTCCCAACACCCAGGGAGTCAAAATAACACCAAAAGAAACGCTATAGTCCTCACAGGGTAGGAGTCAAATCTGGTTACAAATGCTCTCTTTTTGCCTGTATTCATGATATGCAAGTTCCATGCTGGGCATCTCAGAGGAAAATAAATCATCATAAATTGAGAATTGCAAATTGAGGGACAAATGAACAAGAGGAATTGATGAATTCTTGAGCAAAATGTGAGAGATATTGGGGTATGATGAAAGGCAGCACTGGGGACAAAACCCTGCACAGCACGCAGCTCTCCCTGGTCTGGAGAGGACTTTCTACTCAAATTACAGCAAAGGCGAGAAAACCCCTGATTGTTTCCTTAAAAGCAGGAAGATATTTCATTGTAAATAGTTTCCAGTTCTCAGCAGTGCTCTGAGCAGCAGGGGCAGCTCTGAGGGAGCACACACGCTGGGCTGCAGTGCCCTGGGAGTGCAGGGGGCACAGGTGTGATGGCAGAGGCAAGGTCAGCTCTGGTGGAGGCGGATAAAGGTGGGAATGATCCCTTGGTGGTGAGGTACCAGAGTGTCTTGGCTTCTGGGGCAGTGGGGACACGTGTGGTGTATCTCAGCCACAGTTGGAGCCCATGAACATCTCCACTGGATAGGTCTGAGCTAGTAACACCCCATTTTCCAGCCAGCATTCCTGCCTCACTGACAGGATCCCATCAGCAAAGTGTAGTAACTGGGAAGGCAGTGGTGGCATGCAAGGAGGGAAGGCACTCCAAGCAGAACAGCAGAGACATTTTCCAGATGACTGTGCTGCTAGCAAACCTGCAAGGTGAGGGCCTGGCTGCCTTAGCATCACTGCAAAGCAAACTTCCAGGCTGTCAGTAAGCGAGGAGGTGGAACCTGCACGAATATTGACCCAATTCCCCTGTGGGCAGTGACTGCCCCACCCTTGCCTGTGTCCCATTGACTCTGGAGTCACTGCCAAGTCAGACAGTGAACAGCTGGGGGGAGGGGGGTCCTTTCTACTCATCCTTTGCATCAGCCTATGGCCTTCATTTCAAAAGATGCTTCATGTGGGAAATCGTTAGAGGCAATTTTGTCAACTGTATGGATGATATCCTTATTCAACCACTCCAAGCTTGGAGTCCCTTTTCGGTAGCTCAGTGCAAGTGCTCATTATTTTCACAGGCTCTGCCAGTTATCTAACAGCAGGGACCCCTTTCATCTTCAAGGATCTCAATTTGTTGTGAGATCAAAGGTATTTCCACTTCAAATTAAGAACATTCGTTACTAACACTAAGTAATATAGGTTCAGGAAAACTTTTCCAGTGAAATTAAATTGACTGGTTTATGTATTGAGTTGCCACACAAGAGGTTTCAACCAGTGCTAACAGACACCTAAAAACTCCGAATCTATTGATCTGATCTATCTGGACCCAGCTGACAAATAGAATAATGTTTTTGTTTGCTGTTATGCTTGCAGGCCATTTTCTTGGCAATACTGGTGTTATTATATGCTTAGTTCTGGAGGATTCTGCCTCTACAACAGAATGAATTTCAGCATAAATTAATATGATTTCTGTAATAACAACGAATAAGATCTGACAAAGCAAAACCAAAATGCACAGATGACAGGACGAAGTGTGTCTGAAATAAACTTCAGTGTGACATAGTCACACTCTCTTAGACTTTCAGTGGAGTAAATTTGTGCAGAATTGTTTATTCTGTAGCTAAAATGCTGTACTGGGCATAGCTGCCACAAAGTGAGCTGTCTGTACACTGTACTGCTTTGTGCAAGAGGGATGCATTCAAAGGAAAAGCTTCCCTTAGATAAAATTAAACTGAATTTATGCAGGGGGCAGCTGAAAAAAAGTATTTATAGAAGAAATAATTTTAAAACATGTTAGAGCATGTCAAAAAGAGATAAATGGTAGAAAGCCTATTTTTCTGAGTCTGTGGAAGACCATGTATGCAATCTATAGAAATTAGTCATTTGAGTTGAAAGGGGAAGTGTTTGACACTTCCCCCATTTGGGTGTGGAATTAACCAACATGCAACACACAGGCTTTGGGGAGGTGATCCCAGGTCTCTCACCTGGCCTCAAAAATCACCCCAGAGTATCACATTTGTCTTAAGCCATTACCCAAAGATTGCTGACATTTCCTGACATGTTATTCACACAAAATGCTCCACGTTTGATGTTAATGCATTGTGATGCTGACTCCACGATGTTAACAGGTTGGTTAACTCCATCCTTTGGAGCTCAGTGAGTTTGTAAGCTCTTCCTAGAGTTGTTCTCCACCAAAGGCAGGATTTTGCTCTGGAGAATAAAGCATGAACCATGGGGTTTAAAAACACTCATCATTAAATTAACCTTAATATAATCATCTAGGTGAGGCTTTGAGGAGGAAAACAAAAATTTCAGAGAAGAGAAATAACATCCCAGTGCTGTCCAGTAGTTTTCTGGGAACTCAGCAACAGAAGATATCTTAGTCTAGTGCAATCAATACACCAGCCAATGTCTATACCCTTAAGTACGTGCAAATACAATAGTAAATATTACCACAAAAATGTGCCCATGGACCATGTGTGATTTCTATCGTTTTTTGAGAGAAGACATCACAAGTTATTAAATGCACTTTTGATTACTGCCAGCACTTACTAGACCTATAGGGAGAAAAAATGAAGAGAGAAGTCTTTTAGCATTTTCTTTAAAATTGCAAATGTTGCTCTAACTTCCTCAGTTTTTCTTTCATGGTAGCAATGTATGAGTACCTTGCACTGACTGTCACAATACTAAAGAGTCATTTTCATTTTAAAATAGCAGATAATTATTTTGGCAATGGGCTACCTGGTTACAGTGCAGGCAAAATGATTTATAAAGCTGTACAATGGCAAACCACTGGTGTCTGTTTGGTGCTTCTTTGGTCTCCTGTCTGGATGAGTCCTATGAGGTAAATGGAGTATTTGCCCTAGTGAATAGGGACAGGAGTTCATGTCACCCGAGTCCTGGTCCAGGCTCTGGCACAGGATCACTCCTTACCTTGTTCTGACCTTTGACTTTTACACTCTCTCTTCCAGTGGGAAGTTCCTCTGGGTGGGAACCAACTCTAACACATCAGCTGCATGTTCAGGAAAATAAACCTTTCAGTCCCAGAGACACAGAGCTGTTTTTCTTGTTGCAAAAGCACAGCATAACATCTCAGTGCTGAGGCAAATCTCTCTGGCTGCAGCCACCCAACCTGACTGCCTCAGGACCAGGGACCTGCAGAGGAATGCCCAGCTAATGACAGACACACACCTGGGCTGGTGGATCTGTTTCTTTTTCTCTGTCTGTCCAAGAACCAGTAAGCCTCTGTACCCAGGAACACATCACCACAGCAGATTTTTATCTGCTCATCAGTGCTGGAGGATTCAGGTGCTCCTGTTCCCATACAGCTTAGTGCTCTCTGATTTGGACACAGCAGAAATGCAGATGTGCCTTCCACCATCTCAAAAAACACCATGTGCACACAGAAACCTTTCTACCAGAAGGCATCCTTTGTCCCAGGCATGCCAGGAGCTCAGGACTAGACTCAGTTAAGCAGTCTTCAAAATCATCTGTCAGTGACAGGAATCCAGAGCAGCTGGATGCTCTATTTAATTGAAGTTATCCAGGGAATCAGTACTCCTTTATGGGTGCATTTTTCTCCTTAAAAGTCAAGGAACCAAATATTGTTTGTGGATACATCAGCATTTTTTACAACCATTCTTTGAAAATAGTCAGCCTAATTTATGACATTTCCACATCTGCCTTATGAGGAGGCTATGAATCCATACCTGCATTCATCCTGGAGTAAAGATGCCTTTATCTCCATCCCTCACTAGCCTCAGGAGTAATGCCACTGGAGTCAATTGAATTTCAGCTGTGTACAGGCAGCATAAGCCAAGCCAAGCACAGAATGCAAAGCAGCCTGACTCAGTGGCTGGGGGAGCAGACAGATGTGCCAGGAGTAAAAACTAGTAAGGAATCAAGGGCCATGAACAGATTCCCAAACCGGTTTGGGTGGTGGGAGCAGCCTGCTCTGGAGCAGAGAAAATGGACCAGGAAGGGGCTTCTGGTGCCCAGTGACCTTGCTGGGAGCAGGATGGGGTGGGGGTCCCTGCATCGCTCTGCCATGGACATGCCACAGCAGGGAAGTGTGAGGGGAAGTGAAGCAAGCCTCTCTCCACACTGGGATTCAGCACTTGACTATCTTTTTTCAGTTTTATCTATGTATCCAGAATGAATGATAAGACAAAGCACATTCCAGTCTTCAGGGCATCTTTTTTTAAGTATCTGCCAGAGTTTCTTCTGACCTAGAAAGTGAAAAAGAACAAAATAGAGCTAACAATCCCCACTGCACAAGACCATCATTTAGTTGAAAGTATCTCTGTTCTCAGGCATTCAGCTGAGAATAATAATATATGAAGTAAGAGAAATAGGGAGAGAACACAGCTTCTCACATCTTTCACTATATGAAACTCTGACATTTTGCACTACATTTTTAATTAGCTGGTTTTCAAATATTTATGTTTAATACCAGATCTGGATTTTGGAACAGCTCATTTTAAAATGAGCCTCAAATTACCTCATAAAATAAATAGTGATGTAATATAAATTCTGCATCTCCCTGAAAGTTCTTTGTAATTTCAGGGAAAAAGAACTCAAACATGTTCTCTTGAAAAATGTAAAATTTGTTTTCTTTTGGAAGGCAGAAACCCTCTCTGCTTATTAAGGGACGTTAAAGAAACACCTAGACAGTGCACATGCTCCATGATGGATTATGCCACTGCACCTGAGCATTATCAGCTCCATGGCATCCTGAGAATGAATTAGTACTGTAAGACACTGGCACTTAAGTGCAGATTTTCCTTTACAAAAATGAAGGTGTGATGTATTGCTCCAAACTATGGAACCAGGAAGGATATACTAGTTACAATTGAAAGTGTGTGAGGAAGAAAGGCCCTTCACGCTGTGCTAATATTTTCTGATATATCTTTAACTTCCTATTCCAGGAAGCCTCTGTAAGCTGCCAGTTTCCCTGAAGATATAATAAGTATATGATAGAGCCAAGTCAGGGAAGAAAATATGTTATTGCTCTTGGCTGGCATGGTTCATATATTTTACAGCAGAGAAAGGAGTTTGAAAAAATATTACCATTTCATGCCTGCATATGAAAAAAATCCATTGATTTACATGTGATCATTTCACAATCTGTACTGGGTGTTTAACAGAAAACACTGTCTCTGTGGTTGCTGCACTGAATGGCTGCCTTTCATGGATGAGATGGCTGCCTGTAACTTGTCTGGAATGCTGGGGTGAGGTGGATTCAGCAGCATCACCTTATCCTGCCACCACCTTCTTGCTAGAGACTTTTAGTTTCAGAGCCTTTTACCTCTAGACAGGCTTCAGCAGCTCAGGTTTTTTCTGGGTTAATTTGCATTAAAAGCTACAACCTATCAGCCTTTATAGTAAAAAGAGTTGTGGGGCAGTGCAAGTAACTTTGTTGAGCTGTGTGCTTCATAGCAGCTTCCCCCTGAGGAGTTAGCACAGTAAAACTATTGGGGAGATCAGCTGCCCAAAGTGTTGTTTTAATGGCTAAGACAAGATGAATAACTGCGAAAGTGCTAGCCTGTAATAACCTGTTTTGGGCTACATGCTGACTTCATGCTGCTGAGGAATAACCTGAGGAATAGCAGGGGAACCAAATTCAGATCTGTTTTCTCAAAAAGATACAAGTGCAACACTGTAAAATTCAGGTCTGGCCCTCTCCCTTCAAGCTTGAGATTATTCTGAAGGCACACCTTTCCTGAGGAAACATGAAAGGTCTTTTAGGAGGAGCTAACAAAGGTGCTGGCACTCTTGTGTGTGTGCAGCAGCAGCCTGGCCAGTGCTTGGCATGTAGATTTTTTACCAGAGGAAGGAGAAGGGAATAATTTCATCACTAGTCCCGTTTAGCACTGTAGGGAGAATATGAAGGGGATGGGATTCAAATTCCAGTTTAATCAACACTTGTGGTTTCAGGCACATTCCAAACTTGAAGCCAGATGAGGTTTCTGTGTTATTAGATAAAAGATGTGACACAGTGCATCTAGACAGATGGCAGGAGTGTAGGCAAAGAAATGAGCTCTACCATGGATGGCAACGAGGAGGGAAACCAGCACTGTGATACTGAAAGCTTTAGTAGCAGACAGCTAATGTGCCATGACTCCTGGGCTACAGCTGGCATTAGATGTAACCTGATGGAAGAGCTTTCCTTCTGTCTGAACCAAGAAGAAATGAGGTACTGTTTTCCTTCTGGAGTCTGGACTGGAGAGCAGTGCTGCAGCCACAAGGGGCTGAGCACAAAGTATCTTGGGGAGAAGGACAGAAACCTCTTCAAGGCCCAGCTGTGGAACTGCATGGAGGAAATTGTGCAGGGAAGCAGAGTGGTCACCAAGAGAGGATGGGCAAGGAACTTGGAGAGGACCCAAAGGGCATGGCCCAGCAGAGATATTCCAGGCTGCAGAGGCTGACCCAGACTTGAGGAGCAAGGAAACTGTCCTGGCCTGCTTCAGTCATGCTCAGGGGAAAGGAAGGGATTTTGTAAAATAAGATACATCCTCAAGAAATCCCTGACAGCTGTTAATTTCCCAAGAGAATCAGATGGGATACACAACAAGAAGCTACAGCATCATAGCACCTGCTAAATCCTGTACATTTTAGCAACATTTACAGTTTCAGCTTTTGTGTTTTCTAGAGACATCTTTGATGCCACTGCTTCTGAAACTACTAAAGCACTGGCTGCCATCATAACAGACTTAGACTGTTATGCAGCTTGACAATGAATTTAGGTATCAGATTTTAGGTTGTACTAATTGACAGTGTTCTATGAAAATCAGTGGAGCTGCACAGCTTTGGACAACTTGAAAGTGTTCCCCTTTATTTTCAGTTTTTACTAAGAAGGAACAGTGCTCTGGTGTGAAAAAATGTCGTACATGGGCTTTTTACTTATTGCTTTCTTGTATTTTAGAGGTATATGTTAAGGGGAAAAGAAAAGGATTTCTAGAATAACCAAGATTATTTATGGACCCTAGCATTAAAAATTTGACACGACCAGGAAATGTTTTTTATTTTCTGTAGTAATCAAAATACGTGTCTTAAGGGAGAAAAACAACCATGAATTATGACATGCAAGTCCAGTTTTGCAATGAAGTCCCTCTGTTTGCCATAATAAAAATATAGAAGTCTTAAACTTATCTGTGTGCACAGATCCCTTTTAACAGTGCAAGAAGCCAATCAGGGAAACCATAGAGACCCTTTCTCTTTCTCAGTGAGTTTCTTACTGAAAGTTTTATTTCTAGAACCAAGTTTTTTTCAAACACTGTTGGTATCTTCCTGTGGATACTGATGCCTTGCCAAGAGAATTTGCTTTGATGTTGCACCAAGGAGAAATATGGTCCACAAGGAGGAAAACTATTTCATAGTGTGCAGCTCAAGAATACCATACTTGCACATGCCTTACTTACTCTATAAAAATCCTGCTTTACAAAAACTTGCTGTGTTCCTCACACTTTTTTCCTATGCCAAGAATCAAGGTGTTCTGAAACAGTTCTCTGATAAGGCAAAAAAAGGTATGCAAACCCTGAGTACTACTAATGGACCTAAAGGAAAAGATTGTGAAATTCTGAAAAAGATGCATGTATCTTATATTTCATGGACTTGTGTGAGGCAAATTTAGCTGACAAAGAAGTAAGCTAAAACATAGACACAAGGAAATTTAGTTCCTAAATTTCCCAAAGCATAAAAATATATTTGATATGGGAGCATATATGTCATAGGGATTTCTACCCTGCTAATTCAGTATTTCCCTATATGCATTTTAGGATAGTGTATTAAAAAGTTGACATCTGCCTACCAAGTTTCTACTCTATTTCAAAATAATTTGTCATGATACCACGGAAGAATACCCCATCATACCTATATTTCACACAGGATAACCTGGCAGGGTGGCATAAATTAGAACCCAGACCTCTTTGAAATGCCAGTGAGCTGTTCTTTTTATCCAGATCAGTGGAAGAGTCTAATTAATTTGGCAGAATTCTTGTGTCCTCGATTACAACATCTGCTTTGCTGTGGAATGATCCAACACAACCATCTGTCTTTCACCATGCAAAGCAAGTGGCTGAGGGAAGATTTAATATTTTTTGACAGCAAAGGTTAGAAACTAACACAATATCAAATTTGGAGCCGTGTTCCTCAGACAGTCAGGGTTAACTCCTGGAGTTATGCATAGACCAGCATATTGGACTGGGGAGAGGTGGTTTGTGCCAGCACGTCATTAGAGAAGGACAAGCAGCAAAGGAGCTCTATCGGAGCTCACAGGGTTCATTACTATTTTTGTCTCGACTAGCTAATCAGCATCAATCCCAATATTATGCCTGAGGCATCCTTTTTGAGGCTCTCTCAAGCAGAGTATAATCTTGCAATCCTAAATGTGGTCTTCACTTTGAAATTAGCCAACAGCTCAGTATCAACGAAAACAGCAGGGGGAAAAAACTTCCTTCTCCCCATCATGACAGCCATGCCAGCAAAACCCACAGTGTATATCAAATTATGCAGGCAGGCAAGTAGTTCTGTCAGCTTAAATACCCTTGTTGTGAGAGACAGCTTTACCTTTACCAGTTTAGGGGGAGTCTCCTGCAGCTAATGCTGCATTACCCAGCAGAGCTGCATGTCCATGGAGAGCACACGCCTGAGAGATGAGCCCGTGCCCTTCCCAGCTGTGTCCTCCACCAGGCTGTGCTTTGGCTCCCTCACAGCCAGGTGTGCAGTTTAACAGCCCCTGGCAGAATGAACATTGTGCTTAGTTCTGCTTTTAGAGGCACAAACCCTGGTTTTTGGATGCTATCAAGGATTTCCAGTGGGAAAGTGTTGCTTGCACACTGTCTGGAACGTTTTAATTGTAAAATTACTGGTGCAAAATACTCTCTGACTGATGTGAAAAGTTCTGCAGTGTGTAGAGCTAAGGTGGGGAGGATCCATTCATTTCACTGGTAGGCAATGCTGACTGCTCACAGCATCACAGACAGGTGTTCTGCAATCATTCTGTGCCTTGCAGCTCCAGTTTGGCACTGGTTATGTAAAATGCATTAGCCATATGAAACTGCATTTTGTTCTGCCTGTCCACTAAGGGTAAACAGAGGCTTTAGGAATAGAGCCTACCATTAATAACAGTGTCTTCTTATCACATCAGACTGATGACAGCCAGCTGTGAAGACACTGCTCTGGTGCCAAAAGAGGTAAATTTGGGTTTAAGATAAAACAATCCAGCATTGTTCACTGGTGTATCCATAGCTACCATAAAGTACTGATATGGAAGGGCAGCCTGTGGCCTGTTTTGTCCATAGATTCAGTATTGCAACCTGTTCTGCAGGAATATAGATCCAGTAGCCTTCTCTGATTTTTTTTCTTGTCACACTCAATTTGCAGCAGTGCAAAGTTTTAGCCATGCAGTTCACTGGATTTTTTCCATGCATCTCATTTTCTTCTCGTTTCACAGTTGTTCCTATCTGTATTTTACCCTCTTATGCTGTGAGAGTTGCTTGGTTTGGCTAGGGTTGTTGGAGTTTTGTTTATTTATTTATTTAGCTTCTAAGGAGTGCCAGTGGCTTTCCTCAGTGGCTGCATTGGAAGCAATATGAGGAGATGAAGGCAGCAGCTTGCCGTGGAGTGATCACAGAGAGCCACTGGGTTTATTTACTATTCACTCCCCCACTTTCATAAATGTTGGCTCCAAAACAGCAGTTCTATCTGCCAATTGCTGCTGTCCAGACTAAAGAGGGAGATATCTGGCATTTACAGTACCTTCCTAACCACATCATAGATGTCACCCAAAGCCCACTGACTTCACTGGTCTTCAGGTAACACGGCAAGGTCTTCACACCCAACAGCAGATGTTGTACAGGTACCCCCTACATAATCAGCCTCACTTTTGTCCTCCTCTTCCCAGAATGAGGAGACTGTGCAGACCTTGCTGCTTGTTAAAGCTCTGAGTTAACATTTGTGTGGTAATTTGTTTGGCCTGAAAGGTAGCTACAGTAAATGTGTTAATGGGAACAAGCTCCTTTTATTCCTTCCCTCCCCAATGCCTCTGTAAAGCTGTGGTTTGCACAGACTTTAATTAGAGAAGAGGAATTTTGCATGCTCTCCAGCTGAGCTTTCTTGGATTTAATTGTCATTTTAGCTTTTATTTTTATTGAATTTGTAGCAAAACAAATTGGTGTAATCCTGCAATCCAAAATAGATATAATCCTCCAAACCAAAAGGGAATGTAGTAATGGAAAGAGAGCTATGATAAAAATAACCCACTTCACTCTGGCAAATATCTCCATCATTCAACAGAAGCTACCTGCTGTCACGAAGATCAAAATTCCTTATTTCCACAGCACTATTTTGCTCTCCTGAGTTTCTCAGTTTACTGAAACTGTTTGAATGACAGATTTTATCTGGGTTTTTTTGAATGTAATAACGCTGGTTTCAGTCCAGAGTTCAAGGTCATTGCTGACAGCCACAGACTTCAGCAAGAATAGGGCTTAGCTGTTCTCTTCATTCTGAGGTAATGAAAATCCCCCTTCTCCTGGATGATCATTCGACTTGAGCATCAAGCTGCTTCTGTGCCAGGGTCTGATGTCTGCATCAGGGACCCATGTGGCAAGAATGGAGGGCTTTGTTAGGGAACATCCTCTGACAGGTGACGTGGCAGAGCCATGACACAGAGATTACTGTGGCCACTGTCAGTCCCTGACACTGCCAGTTCAGATACGTGTCCTGCTGGGGATGTGGGTGACACACATTGACAGCTGGCATATGGCAACAAAGCTGCATCTCCAAGGAAGGAAAGGTGAAAATGTTTGTGTCAGCTACGGTGGACATAATCAAAGTTGTTGTGACAGAGTGAATTAACTTGTTTTTGTGGATGACAGACATAGGTTTAGGCACAGAGGTTAAGGTCTTGCTTAACAAATTTTCCCCTGCAGTGGGGTTTAGGAAAAATGTAGTCATCTAGGCCATGGGCAGCTTTCCAACCCCCCCTAAATGACCCCCTTTATCCACTGTGTGCTGTGGTGCACACACACACACACAGAGTCATCCATCTATCTGCTCGCAGCCCTGGGTGCTTGATATCCCAAGTTCACGTGAAGAATGTCCTCTGTCCCAACAGCCCAAAGCCTGTAGACTGAATTTGTGAGTGTGGTTCTGAGCCTGTTTTGGTTAAGGGTCACCTTAGTCATAGTATCACATGCCCCACAAATCCTGCAGTATCCCCACCAGGGTATTATGTGAGAGATCATTCCTAATGCAGATTTGTTCTTAGATAATCTCTTATTCCCCTTTTACCTGCTCTGGATCCTGAGAACCTGGTGGCCACAGATGGTGACCTGGGCACATGTACACACTTAGATTAGGTATGAAGGGCTTTGGTGTCCCTAGGGACACGTCAGCTCTCCTAACTGATGGTAGGTGTCTGCGTCACCTACAGTGAGGTGCACCCCCTACAGTGAGGTACATCCCAAATCCTAGGTGTTGTACCACCTGCTGCTGCTGCTGCTGCTGCCAAGTTAGGAGCCAGCGAGAACTGAATTTGCATTTAGAACAGCCAGTGGTTCTTTTTACAATCCCACAGAAGTAGTAAGAACAAAAGGCCTGAGCTATCAGTGCTAGCACTGGCTGGGGCTCGGACAGGTGGAGGAGTCCAGCTCATTGTCTGCAGCTGTGAGCAGTCCAGGGACTCTGCTCCATTGTTGTGCCCAAAGTGAAGACTGGGGATAGCATGAGGATGATGGCAAGAAAAAGGTGGAAAGGTAACATTAGTGCTGGACCCTGAATGGTCTGCAGGACTACTACAAGACTGCTGCCAGCAGTGTAAATAATGTAAATTAAATAACCTTGAGAAGGGGCTGGAGATAAGGCAGTGACACAGTGACATGTCAAAATTAGAGTGTAAGCTAGCATGAAATGATGACATAATTTTGTTGACCAACCATCAACAGTTTACTATGTTTGGAAGGGATTATTTCCAGAAACAAATTACTTTCATTTAGACATCTAGTGAAGTCATACCCAATTTTCAGGTTTGAGCAACAGTTTAGATTAGTTTAGCCTTACGGGCAACAGGGCCAGAGAACTTTTTGGTAGATTTTGAAAGGCCTGCAGGGACAAGGTGATGTTGGACAATGACAAATACGAATAACTTTTGGTTGTTTCCAATATGGGCTATGGCTAAGACTGGAGCTGGGGCTACATCACTATCCCCAACCTGCTGTAAAGGTCTGAAGGAGGCTTGATGGCAAGCCATGCCAATGTGATGGAGTCACTTAGGTTTTTGAGGATGTCTGCCACTTGTAGATTTTATTTGGGACTAGAGAAAACAAAAAGCTAGGTTTGCAGCTGGATTAGCATGGAAAATGGAAAGTTGGTAAAACTAGGATGAGGTGTGGTGTGGGTGAGTTAAATGGTGTTAACAAGAGTCACTGGAGTGTTAAAGAACAGGTCAGAGAAGGCATTTAAGACCCCATGTAGTGATAAAAGGGCTGAGCCACCAGATTTGTCACTGGGTTTTCCAGTGACAGATGAAAAGAGTTTTGTGTTAGGTTGGTTTAATGAAAGGTCAGCCTTATATCTTTACATCTAAAGTTATGACTAAAGGGAGATTTTTTAATGGCAATGACAGAAGTAATGTTATATTTGGGCTCTACATAATCCATTAATGTTTCTAAGTTTAATAATTTTTTTTTTTTTTTTTTTTTTTGGCGAGGATTGCCAGACTCTGATGTTAGAGGAAAGGTTAGATTTAGCTTTAAAAGCAAAGGTTTAAGCCAGCAGAATTGAAGAATACAGCTTACAGCTTGCTCCCAAGAGAAGTGATCAGCGGCAGTGAGATTCTTTCTGGGTGAATGACTGCACAGCCATGTCAGGATGTTGTTAGGTTTTGAGAGGGCAAAGGGAAAGGAGCAAGATTTGCTACTGTTACCTGGCAAGGCAGATATTGACAGGCAAAAATAGCATTGTCTTAGCACTGAAGATGGTCACTGGAATTCAAAGGATAGGGCTGGTTTAGGGTGAAGACTTGCCAGAAAGGTTGCTATCAGCAAGGGAATTGTGAAAGGCCAAGCTGGGTGCTAAATGTGGATCATGGTAAGATGAACAAACATCCAGAATCTGCTAGAGGCCACTGGGTTAGAATGAGAACCAGTTGCAGTAGGATCAACTGGTGCAGAAATACTTCAGAAGCTGTTGAATTCATGATAGATAAATTTTTAAATCTTTAATATTTGAAAAATGTTAGGATTCCATTTTATTGGTGTTAGAGGTTCCTAGAGCATTTACTGGGATATATTATATGTAGGCTTATTGCAAATGAGGTTAGAAACCAAGGTGGTTTTGTGTCTGCTGAGTCCCTCACACTACACAAAGGCTATAACCCCAAATAAAGCCTACCCAGGACCAACCATGGGACCCTGTTAACTAACCTACTCAACCTCTTCCAGCTCTATCCTGACTGGAGGCTCATGAGATCTTTATACAGGCTGTCCAGAGACCTATTGTAAGCTTTACAGTGTCAAGGATTTTGAAAAGATCTCAGAGTAACAAGTCTGCAAAACTGTGTTGTTTTCTTTTTTCTTGTGGAATTCTGAAAGGTTGGTTGACCAATCATATCAGTTTTTCTCCTTTTTTTTTTAATAGTGTTTCAAAGATACTGAGCCTGGAGCCTTCAGTGATTTATAGCTATGTTTCTCATTTCAGTCCATGGAGGTTTTAGCACTGCTTTTTTTTTCTGAGAACATTTGAAACTGGTACTGCTATTACCAGGCATGGGAAAAATGTCTTGACTTTTGTGGGATTTAGGTCAGTATTCAGGATAAAAGGACTTGAAGAACAATTTCCTTCATAACTCCTCAAACTCTGGCAGCATAACAAATTGAATGGTGTTGGGCTTGAGGCTGCCAACCAAACCGTAAAATTGCAGGATTTCAAAATGGAGAAACAGGGTTCAGTACAAAGGTGCTGAGCCAGATTAGGGTCTGTACCTGAAGGCTGTGATTAAGGGCAATCTTTAAAAAAGCAGTTCTGATTGTCCAGCATTGTTTAGTCCATTAGGGCAGGCCAGGAGGTTAGTTTCCTGCAGCTCATAATAGAAACTCTATTTTAGGGTGAGACAGGTTTCAGATTCATGTTTAGAATTGGTTTTGTTTAAACAGAACACATCAAATTTTTTTGTGACAAGGATGAACAATGTTTTGGTAACTTGAGATATGGTACTAACCCTTGATGGCATCATGTCACATACTGCCCTGGTGATCTTGGAGGACAAGCTCCCAAACACTACCCCTAACCCTGAGTCCAGTGGAACTCTAGGCCTGGGCTGATACAGCAATACAATTCACTCTTCAGTTTTCTCTTGCCCTTATAGCTTATTCCCTCACCTCCTGCAAAGTCTAAAATTAAGGCTAGGCTTATACCTCAGCCTGATTTTCCTGATTTTAGTCCTAATCCCAAAGATGACTCAGTCACAAGATCCACTTCTGCTGCAGAGCTGCCCATCAGCCATTCATCCCCTCCAGCACCAAGCTTCACTCTGGCTTTACAGGACTTCCTAAACCAAACAGCTCTATGGTATTGCTGACATCAATATTAAACCTAATCCTAAATATAAATACAAACATGACCCATGTCACATGTATGATAGATTAATGTCTGCTGCACTGGGCACATCAGGATTTCTTATCAAGTCTGGATTTTGACATGAACTCATTACTGCCCCTTATTCTTCTTTCCCATCAGTGGTTGTGTGGGATAGACAGTCTGAACCAGATTGTGGCCAAAGCCTGAATATAGATGAACAGGGATCCAGTAGGCCAGATCTGTAACAAAAAACCCATAAAATTAAAAAGTCAGAAATATCCATACAGCGTTCCATCTTCCTTACCAATTAAATTCCTGAAAAGTCGTGGTCCTTCTTTAAGCTCCAGTGATTTTTTGGTGCCTGATTGTCTTGGAAACAGTATTTCTTTCTGCCTGATAAAGGAAGATTGGATACTGGACAGACACAGAGTCCAGCCTGTGAGGAACCCCTCAGTAGCCACCTGGATGCAAATGTGAGACACAGTGTAGGAGTCCCTGCACCCCATGCTAACTTCAGGTAACACTGAAGGACAGGAGGGGATGGAGAAACAGAAACCTTCCAAGTCCCACTGGTTCAACAACCCTAGGATGTTTGAGCTCAGTTCAGTGTTTTGATCATATCCAAAAATGTAAGGTGAAGCTACTGGGCATTTCCATGGTGCAGTGCTTGAGCAAGGCTGGTCACATTATTTTGAGAATATTATTCTTTCTCCCAGGATGGAAAGTGGAGAAGCTTTAAAAGAGAAGCTACATAAACCTTGCTGGACATCTTGCTCAGATGCATTATTCCAGGCAGTGTTAGATGGCTGCAAATTGATAACACAGCCTTTTCTGTACATTAATAATATATGTTTTTGGACATGCAGAGGAGGTAAAGAGAAAAAAACACATTAACTCATGTAAAGAAAAAAAACCACGTTAACTCATATCAAAGATGAGAGGATTTAGGGTGAGAATTAGTGGGAAACGTAAGTTAGGTTTCCAAAAAAAGACAGCCTTGCTGAAAAGAATACATGAAAACTTTCTGTCCATCCTGTTTGGGTAGTAGTTGAGTCTTGAATGTCTGTTGGCTTCTTTGTGTTACATCATCCTTAAAATCCTTACTCCCTTATGCATGTATAACCAACACCAAAACTTCCATTTCTCCCAATATATAATTTGCATTGTAAAAATCTATCTGTAACTAATCTCTTTAGACCAAAGCAGGAATGGATTTGTGGATCCTGTTAGATAATGCTTAAGAAAGCCCTTTGCCTTTCCACAGAATGGGAACCCATTCCAGGATGTAAATGAAGGATGTGCTGCTGCTCTTATCTAGCCTGAATAAGAGGTTGAATCATTGTTCACATTGCCTGATGGCAGCTGGGAAACAGGCCTAGGGCCTGTATAGTTTAGCAAATAGTTCAATTTTCATCTTTTCACCCAATTTTTGGGACAAATGACTGCTGCACAGCTAATGTGGAGAATATTCAAGAAAAAGCTATTTAAGTACTCTTCCTGATATGCAATTTTTGTAAGCCCAGAGGGAGTCCCTGTGAATTGGAGACCAGGCTGGAGTGCATGGCAGCCTTGGGGTATTGAAAGAATATGTGTGATACCAAGAGGGACTGCTTCTCTGTGCCTTTCAAATGAAACTCTCACTGCACACTGCAAATGTAATACACGACAGAGACCTCTTCTTAATCCACTTCATATGCAGAAGGATGCCAGGTGGATATTTTCTTTCCCTTGAGATGCTTTGCCTTTTCTCCTTGCTTGTTAACTTTATGACTTTGAAACAAAGGCTGCATTTTGTTCTGCACATCTCAGACAGGAAACGATACTGCATGTGAGGAGTCAGAGAAAATCTCTCTGGAGGACAAAACATCCTCCTCTCCCTGTGTGGGCTTTGTAGGAGACTGTGCTGAGGGATGGTGAGGGGTGCTGCTGGTCTGGCTGCTGCTGCAGTGATAAACTGTACCTGCACACAATCACCTGATTCATGGAAGTGTGTGTCTTCCTCAGGGATACTGGGAGGCACCAGCAGTACACCCTGCACACACCAGCACCTCTCTGCTACCTCAGACAAAAACACTTTATGGACAAACCACAGTGCCTTTTTCTGCTGCTGGTTTTAAGTTGTTGCACACCACCTCAGCTCCTGCATGGTGGAAAGCCAAATAATTCATTATACAATTAATGTGAGTCTGACACTCACGGGAGAAATGCTGTAATTAATTGGGAGCAATGTAACTGTTATGCTACAGAGGAGAAATTAGTAATGTTTTGTCACTTAGTGTAAAGAATTATCTGAGGGCAGCTTATTACCATACTAACTGCTGTCCTTCAGTTAGGAAGTCACAAACTGTGTGCAACACGATTTAGACATTTTCTGCTGTAATGCACCAACCCCACTGTCCAGATGCCAAACACCGGTTTGGAGTTTTTTAGACTAAATTCTTCAAAAGTCGTCAGATGATGTTATCATTGAGACTCTGTCAAACATAGTTTTCTAAGATGACAAATTATTTTAATGACATATTCTCTGACTAGGAGAACTGATCAGAGTTCAATTTGGTAAAAGGGATGCATTCAGATATTGGGACATTTACTGTGCACAAGCAGGTGCTACTCACAGTCCACCTTTTCTGGATTTACTGTTCCATGGGTAGTTAGGTGAAGACATGGATATTTCATCACATCCACAGAACTTTTCACTCCCATGTATTACTTTAGCTAGCTTTGAAATGAAGTTTATTGGTATGTACACTAATGTTGGCATGGCTGAAGTTGGTCATAGCTGATGAGAAACAGTCAATCTCTGTAATAAGTGATGAGTCAACGGGAAGTCAACTCACCAGCTCTGCAAAATAGATAAGGAGAAAAATGAAGAGGAAGAAAAACAAGTGTCCAGCACATGCCACTAGGCACAACTGATGGTGAGAGAATTCCTGTGTGTCACCCTGCTCTCTCCTGGGACATCCCAGACTGCTTCAGCCACTGGAAAAGTTTCTATTGGTGGGTAAGATTTATTTGTTGTTCTCCTGGTTATGCTGTTTCTCTCAGTGAAGACACTAACACTATTCAAACATCTTTTGATATAGGAAGTATTAGAGAAGGCAGAAGCCTGTAAATGAATAAAGCCTTGCAGACAAGAGCAGTGGCACTCAGTCCTAATGTTTCCACTTGATCACCATGGTATCCTATTGAGTTATTACAGTGTATCAATAGAGATCTGCCAGGGAGAACTCTGGCTGCTGCAAGCATGAGCATGCTACTACACTTTTGAAAGACCTTTGTTGCATATGTTTTCTTTGTATTTTGAAAGACCTTGTTTCCTCCCTCCTCACAAACTCCTATGCAGGTAGAGACCCAGGAGGTCAGCTGGCCTGTAAAAAGATGTAGTTTCTCATGTCTGTCTTCAGCTTCTTGTGCAAATTCACTACTCTGATTATCAGTGCTTGAAGTTGATCTCCAGGTACACAAGACATGATTTAGTTGCCAAAACATGGCCCTCAGGGGGTTCCTGCCTGACCCTTAATGCTTCCCTCACGAGGACATGGGTGTCTCACATGCCTTGTGTCAGGTGACCCCACTTTATGCCACAAAATCCTGGGTACCTTGGCTCATCTCCAAGGGCAGCAATCACCTCCATGTAGGCAATGGACTCTTACCAATGGTTTGGTGTCCCTGGGCTGGTGATACAACAGCTACAAGCAGCAGATGCTGCTGGGATGACAGCCCAGCCTTGCTGGGCAGTTTTTCCACTCGTGGAGTGGCCAAAGTCCCAGTCTCCTTGGATGGCCTGTGCTTGCCTGGCTCCACAGCTTTGCTTCTCACTGCCTGCCAAATGCTGCTTCCATGGCAGGCAGCTGTGCCACAGCCCCAGCTTCCCAGGGCCAGCTGTGCCACAGCCCCAGGGCCAGCTGTGCCACAGCCCCAGGGCCAGCTGTGCCACAGCCCTAGGGCCAGCTGTGCCACAGCCCTACCTTCCCACATCCAGCTGTGCCACAGCCCCAGATCCAACTGTGCCACGGCCCCAGGGCCAGCTGTGCTTCCCCCCCGAGGGCACTGGGACCAGGGTCTGGGTATGACAGGACATCTTGCAATGCTGCTCCATGGCCTGGGCACTTTGTCATCTCTGCCCCAATTACACCAGAGCACTTCAAACAGACTTCCTGCAAGTGTCTGTGTTGTACCTTATAGCACAATCAAAACCAAAGCATCATCACAATGAAATATTTTAACAAAAAAACCCAAGCAAAAGCAATTATCGACAGTGTAATTAAGAGCTGTGATGGTCTAAGGGTAAAGGTAAATATTTTTAGACCAATTCCATTACAAGCAATGACAATGCAGATACATAGATACTAAAAAAATATTCTATTACTTTATTTTTCAGAGTCTTAAATATGTCTTTACCCGTGAAATTCCCTTTGTAAAAGTTACCTGTCATTCTTCTCAAGCCCAGTGGTTCATTTTGGCATGCATTTTCTATTGTCCTTTCCATGACTTGACGCCTGCACAGGGAGGAAAATATCCAATTAACAAAATTTTTATGCCCCTGGTGGTGTTTATCAGATACCACCTCTGCTAGTCATGGAATATGTGTCTATCATTGCATGCTACCCATGATCTGTCTGATCCAACAGGATCAAAGGACTCACAATACTTTTTTAAGTTACTGCAACATTTGATGGACTTCTCATGAATATTAAGGAGTCAGGAATGAGAGAGACATTTCTCTCTCCATCCTCAAATTAAGCTCATGCAATGACTATCTGGATTTTTTAAAAGAGATCAGTATATAAAAATATTTATGCTTGGCATTTAGATGCACAGACATGTGATAAATGGTGCACGAGGTTTCCAATATTTGACATTAGAGAAGACATTAAGTTTTTTATTATTACATGTGAGTAATTGGCAAGTTAATTAATCTAGCCCAAAGTGTCACAAAGGTTGTTCCTTGCTCTTTCTCTGTCTTCTTATCTTTATGCTTAGCACTCAACAAAGTTACCTGAAGGTGTTTTCACTGAAGTCATTAAGGCTTTCCACAAGCATAGTTTTGTGACTAGAAGGACCTGTAGTCAAGAAATGCCAACATTACAGTGAGCAGTCGTTGTTTATTATCTTTGCTGCAGACCTGGTGAAAGCAGCTCCTAAAAACAATTGCAGAGTTGCTAGAGAAAACAGTGACATATCCCACAGGGAACAGCCTAGGAAAACTCTCCCTTTGATCCTGTTCATATAAATCAACCCGACAATCAATGTCAAGGATGACTGTCAGCCACAAACTAGCATATAAGGGGAAAAAAGGCTTCTTAGGAAAAAAAATTGAGATGGACAATTCAGCTAATGTTGATATTATATCTAAGGACAGTTATTTACAAGTCTAAGGTCAGGCATTTGAGTAGAAAATATTTTAAAAATCAGCTTTTGTTGTTAGTGTCAAATCCTGCTTTTTTCTCTAGGGAATAAACAGTTTTTCACACATAGAGTTAAAACTGCGTGTCAGCTAAAATGTAGGAAGTAGAAAAGTCTTTGTTTATATTACCTTGGGTTATTTGGTGTTCTTATTGCTAGTTATATAATAAAATAATGAAGTGATATTGCTTTGTTTATGTTCAGTTGTCAAGAAGAAAGAACAATACTCTCTGAGCTATCCAACATGCCTCCAAGCCTTTTTGATTAAAAAAGACAATTGCTCAAGATTTGTGAAAGCACCTCACCACCTGTATTAGGAAATATATCTCTCTAAAAAAATCCTTTATGAAACAATTCCCATTAAGAAACGCATTCTCTCTCTTTCCCAAAGAGGCAGTGTGGCTGTAATGGGCACAGGTTGCCACCTTGTTCTGCACCTTGTGCACTGGCTCTGCTCCCAAAGGTTTTGACTTCCAGTTGTGATGCTGATTATGGCTCATGAGCCAGGGAACTCCATAGCAGCACAGATTAGCCTGTTCCCTTGTTATCTCTCAATACAATAAAAATTAATATCCTTGGATGATAAATTGTTCCTGGAGTTGCAATACTGTCAATGATTTATTGTGACTCTCAGTAGGGATTCATCCATGTGTGGGATAGGAGATATCCCCAAACAGCATATCACAAAAGGCAAAAAATACAAAGAAGAAATTATGGCATTTTTTCACAATATAGCTATAAGCAGAGGGTAAAGTTTTGAGCTCTGAAACTTGCATTTCTATGACATTATCAGAAATGTAATGGCCGATGCTTTTATATGCCTGCTTTTCCAGATTATGGGTCTGCCTTTTGGGCTGTCACTGCAGAAGACATTGAATCAATTACTTAGCTGTGTAAACCATGAAAGGCAAAGGCAGCCTGGTGTTCAGAACAAAGTGGTGAGCAGAACTCCAGTCTAGGGACAACCTGCAAGTCTGCATCTCCTCAGGACTGTTTCTGCCTCTCCCTTTGATCTGGGACAAGGGGTGTCACTTCTTTATTGCTGAGAGGGCAGAGCACATCCTGGGGCCTTTGAGCACATCATAAACAGCCAGTTAAAAGATGTGATTATCCCATCTGGTCAGAGCTGGTGAAGCCTCACCTGTGTGCTCTGTGGAGTTCTGGGCCCTGCAGTTTAAGAAGGATGTGAAGGAATTCAAATGGGTTCATAGGAGGGCAGCAAAGATGTTTAAGAGGTTGGAAGGAATGTCCTGTGTGTTGTGGCTGAAGATTTTGGGCTCATGTGGTTTGGAGAGAAGGATGCTGAGGGACAAACTGTGTGCTCTCTACAGCTTCCCAGGAAGGGGAAACAGAGAGGGAGGTGCTGATCTCTTCTTCCTGGGCTCCTGTGACAAGATGCATGGGAAGGGTTCAAAACTTCATCAGGAGAGGCTCAGACTGAGAATTAGGAAGCATTTTATTACTGACAGCATGGTCATACACTGGGACAGGCTTCCTATAAAGATGGTCAATGCTCCAAACCTGTCAGTGCTTAAGAGGCATTTAGACAATGCCCTTAAAAACATGCTTGCTGCTTTTAGTCCACCCTGAAGAGGTCTTGCAGTTGGACTAGATCATCCTTGTAGGTCCCTCCCAACTGAGTCATTCTATTCTATTCTATTCTATTCTATTCTATTCTATTCTATTCTATTCTATTCTATTCTATTCTATTCTATTCTATTCTATTCTATTCTATTCTATTCTATTCTATTCTATTCTATTCTATTCTATTCTATTCTATTCCCCAAATTATCAGAGTTAGGTATATGAGCAAGCAGTTGGCAGCATCTTTCACAACACAGTTTTCCTGGTATTTAAAGGAGGAGAGCAGTGCTGATGTTAGAAGTGTTTAGTATGGGTTTTTTGTGGTGCCATCAAGTTAGTAAGCCTAAATTTTACTCAGTGCTTGAAACTGTATTATTGTACACAATACATAAGTACAAAATTTTGTATGTGATACACAGAACATAATTTTACAGCATTCCTACATTTTAAAATTTTGGATTTATTTGCATCTTACACATTTTAGTAAATCATAAAAATACTTTGCACAACTGACATTCTCACTTGTTTGAGGGTTAGAAAGACTTAATGTTCTTTATCACCTACCAGAGTCATCCGTGCCTCCTCCCTGCCAGCAGAACGCTGAGTGGAGAAGACTGGCATCCTCATGAGAGGTTGGGAGAGTCACCTCAATTAGTCACTGAAAATGGAATTGAGTTTTAAATTACTTCAGGCTTGTGAATCTAAAAATTGCCAATGGCTCTTATATGCCTAAGCAGTTTGTAGAGCAGAACCCAAAGCCCAGTCCTTTTCCCAGGAAAATTAGTGGAGTCGCAACAGTGCTTTTACCTTCAAGCTGCTGGCAAAGACTTGGGAAGTGTTTCTGCTCTTGTTTTGTAAAACACAGTTGGATACAGTTTCTCTTGGTATGACCAGGGAACTTTGTTTGGCATCCCAGGAGTTTGGGGGCCCTCCTTTGTAGATCTTGGTAACTTGAAATAAAGCTTCTGACCATAATGACTAATTAGACTTCACCATCTCTCCCAATATATGTCCTAAAAGAGAGGAGTTCTTACCAAGTTTCAACCAGTTAAAGTTCTGCACTTTGCAAAATGTTTCAACACAATCTCCTGACAAAGGTGATATCCGGGAAAAGTGGAAGTCACAACAGGGAGAGGAAATAAGCACAGTGAGGTCTCACAAGAAGTCACAGCGATAGATGCAGAGGTTTCTGATGTGCAGCCCTGGTCTGATCTCTTGATGACACTGCCTTCATCTTCCTTGACCCAATGTCATTTTCAAAGTATCTTGTGAGTTCCTTGTCTTCCAGAATTGAAACCTATCGTATCCTACACAAATCAATAAAATTAGGACAGGAACACAAGACAGAGCCTTACTGATATCTGATCTCTTTTTTCACAAGGATGCTGTTATCTTATGCCCAATGAGTTTTCCCTCAGTTTTCCTGTTTTTTTTTAATTGGTGTGTAAAACTATCTTAACTATTTGTCTCAATAGTGCTGCCCCAGCCTATAATCCTGTCTGTGCTGATAATGGTGATTGCATGGCCTTTTTGGCAGTCCAGATGTTATACTAAGAGCAAAGGAAAACCCTGAATTTCTTTCCTCATCTAATTATACACATAATTACGGATGCATAAAATACCCAGTTATTTTCAATATTTTCACACATGTTTTTTGTATGGTACCCAGATTACAATTCCCCCACATTTTGTGACCAGATGGATTTATACACTCCCATGTGATAACAAATTCTTTTTCTACTGTTCCCTTGCCTTTGCTGGCATCCCTATTTCTCATCTTATCCCTCTCTGATTTTGTATCTGTTATCTGGTGATATGCATAAAACTCAGCACTTTTAAAAGACTGTGAGATGTCTGAAGTAGGAGTTATATGCATCAGGGTATAGAATTTTTCACAGTTTTATAAAAAAGAAAGAAAAAAGAAAAAAGTGTGTTATATGATTTATATCACTTTGTTCCTATTTTAGCCATATTTTAGCCATATTTGCTCTCTCCTTTTAGCTCTGTAATAGATTTTGTTATCTCTGATTTCTCTCTGAACTAAGTTTGGACACTGAAGAAAGGCAATACACAGTTAGATTTAGTTGTGTAATTACAAGTTACAGTTAACCAGCCAATCCAAATACTGAAGGATCATTAAAACAATCATTAAGAGTATAATTTCAAACAAGCTCAAGTAAGCAGCACAATCATGCCTTTATATTAAAATTCACATTTTGAATGCTCTTCTTATCCAAGAGAGACTTACTATGTCTTTTTTATGAATTTGATTCATCTGACAGTGACAAATATTTCTCAACATTAAATCAAAACCACTTTGCTTTCATTCGTAACATCAAATTCTGCCACATTCTGAGTATCAGCAAGGGAATGGCTGTCCTTGTCCCTACTACATTTGACACAGTTGTCATCTTGCATCTCTGCTTCCCCTCCACATACACACACATTTATACTTTTATACTTCTTTTCTTCTTTTCCCATCAGCTCTGAGCCCAGTGTCTGCTTTTAGGACTGCTTTTAATGAGTCCTTTGAAGTCTGACACTTCTATTCTAAGAATCAAATTGGAAGACATTTAACATCCCTCTGTTTCATTTTCACTATAAAAAATAGGCTATTAAATACAGGGAAGAACCAGAGAAAGTCATCCTCAGATCCACATGGGACTGATTTTATTGAGGGTGGCTCTGTGAGGTGCCTGTGAGTTTAGTGCTCCATCTCCCTGCCGATCTGGCTGGGAGAACGGGGGGCAGCTCTGGCCTTACCCTTTGCCTTCCTGGGGCTGACCCAGCTGCTCTGCTGTGTTTTGTTCACATTAATATTAAACATGCATTCCAGTTAGACTTGTTCCATCCCAGGAGTCCAAGCAGATCGCTGTGACTCCTGCCCTGTCTCCCAGCCTGCAGTGGAACATCCTCCTTGGAGCGGTCGGGCTCCACACCTGGCTCATCCCTGGAGTCCAGCCTGTGGAGAGGTGGCTGCACTGCTGCACCCTGTGGAGAACAGCTCCTCAGCTGACACATCTGCTGTGCTCAGCTCAAATATTTGACACTCAGAGTTTCCCAGTGAATCCTCGCCTTAGGGGTGAAATGAACAACTGCAGTGATAATCCTGCAACTGCCTTATCCAGAGAACACCAATGGGATTGTAAATGGAAACACAAGAGCAATGCAAGAAATATATTGAATGGGCACCAGTTTCACAAAAAATGCTGTAAGACACAGCTTCTATTATTACAGCAAACAAGAGGAAACCCTTATTGAAGATTTTTAAAACACCAGTAAGTCGCTTTGAAGCCAACCTCAGAAGCAAATCTGTCTAGGAAATATTAAAGGTTGCCAGGAAGCAGAAAATATCTGGCAAGGATGGCAGAGGCCATTCCCAAGGACAACAAACTTTATGGTCCTGAACTTCTAAGTCATAAAGAATCCACTAGAACAGTAATGTGAAATAACTTTCAAGTATCAGTGCAAAGGTCTCTGCTGTAATTTTCCTGACACTTGCCAGGCTTAGATAGAATCATTATGCTGTTATAAACACCCTTAAGAAACAGCTTTGAACACAACCTTTAAGGGAAATTGCACAAGGAGGCAGAGGAAATCACAACCTGTATTTGGTTTGTTTTTAGCTTGATACGCTCTTCTAAAAATGCCCGTCTTACCAACCAAGGGTGAAATATTGCAGGACAATCAAGAGAGAAGGGTCGTGTCCCTGTTTAAGCGACAGAAGCAAGATAGACCTGAGCTATAAGTTATAGGAAACCCAGGTTGGTTTTCTTTGCTTAGTTGATTTTTTTTAATATGTGTTTTCAGTTACTACTTGGCTCCCCCTGTGTCTGATTAAAATTGTGAAGTAACCAGAGCATCCAAATATTTTTAGCTAATAGGATGTGCATGACTTTGCAAATAATGATGTCAAGTTGCCAGAGGAGAGATCATAACCCCTGGAACTGTACTATTGCCCTTTCTCAACATTTTGATTTTTATTTTCCCTCCACACTGTACATTAAATTCATATGAACTTGAATAATATTTCAATTTGGTGAAAACTTAAATTATAAATGAGTCCATGCAGCTGGAAGGAAATTATCCCATATAAGTGTCATGTTTGAGGTATTGAAATAAGGGAATTTGAACCCACTCTCAAATGAGACAAAATTGTCAAGATTTGTTCAGTAGTGTTTGCAGCACACACTGATGGGAAGCAACTCTGTGTGGCTCAGGCCTTTCCTCATACGGTTGGAATCTCCATCCTGGGATGCCGTGTAAATGGTTTTGGGTCATCCTCTGGAAGGAAAACCCCATGCTTGTGCTCACCCCTACATACCAGACTGATTCGTTGACTTAAACTCACTTTCTAAACTCCAGGTATCTCCTTCAATTTCTTGCCATCTCAGGAATTGTCAGTTCCAGCGTGGATCCCTGTGTCCAAAAGGGCCTGTCCCTGGCTCCTGCTGTGATTTCCTCTCCCCACTCTGCCCTCCATTTCACCCTTTGAAGAGAAAGTATTTTCATTTCCATTTAACACCATCACCACCGCACCCCAATGCCTTTGCTGGAGCTGTCCTGCTAAGGGTGTTCTCTCCCCAGCAATCAGATTGTCCTTGATGCCTCTTGAAACAGCAGAACATGAAATAAAGGGCTTCAGCTGAAGCCAGAATCACGTAAGGAGTGAGAATTGTGTCTCCAGGGGCCCTGGCATTGTTTGATTGCCTGTCATCACTGCAACCCTGTTAGACCTAGAATGCTGAAGGGGCCTGTTCCCACCAGCCTCGCCTGGGCTCCCGGGGGAAACAGCACAGACACAGCACAAACCCGCTCAGGCTGGTGGCACACATTTCTACATTTCTGAGCTGGGCTACAAAGCTCTCCAGCTGCTTGGGGGCAGGCTGGTTGGCATTTAACAACAGCAAGAAAAGGTCATGTTTTGTGTCTGGTGCACTCTGCATATTTCTGCACCTCCTAAACAGCAGCAAGACACCGTGAGTCTCAGTTATGAGTCTCTTGAAAAGGGATTTGAATGCTTTTCTCATATAATACCAGCAGAACTAGAGTGCTGTCATGACAAAAGCATTTTCAGAGACAGCTCTTTCCCAATTTTTTTTTCTGCTGATAGACAATGCCAGAAATCACTGATATTCATGCTGCAGAGTCTCTTGAAATGAGTAAAGATATTTATGCTTATAGAAGTGCATAGATAGAGACAGACATACAGACGTATGCATATGTAACTGTACAATCATGAACAGAATGTATGCAATGGCCCCAGTGGTACTCTTGATTTCTGCAAAACTCTGAGTTGATATGAGAAGAGCAAGGCTTGTTCAGGGTCTGGGGAAGAGGAGACTCCTCAGGGGTCGATGCAGGGAAGGATAAGCAGGATTACTCAAGGTGCTGAGCACCCCCAGATCCAGTGGCAATAAACTCGCTGAGATGTATCAGCCTCCATCCTGGGCCTCAGGACCTTCGTGTGCTGCTCTGTCCTGGCACAAGCACCAGCAGTGCTGGTCACAGGTCATGCTGTCCAAAGCGAAAATGGGAGCTCCCTCTTGCCTCCTGTCTCCACTGGAGGCACAGGAGACATCTAACATGGGAAGAGGAGTGGATCTCCTGCGAGTTTGGGCTGAGAATTTCCACTCTTTTCCCCTGCTCTCACTGTTCCTGTTTCACAGCCCCACTCCTGCCCTGCAGAACTTCAGCTCCTGCCAGCTGTGGAGGCAGCAGGACATGCAGTGAGCACTGAACTCTCTGTGGCATGGCAGCAAAGCCTGCAGCAGTGTGAAGAAACTCCCTCACTTTTTGTGTATATACTGGGAGTCTCCCCTCCAAGCAGATGCACAGTGTCTGGGGGAACTGCAGTCCCTCTGGAATGGAGCATGGACTTTAATCTGGTCTCCACAGACTGAAGACCAGTGCCTTTGCTGCACAGGCCAGCTTTCCATGCAGTAAAAGCTGCAGATGCTCACTCCTGATGCTGTAGCCCAATTTTCCCGGCCATGCCAGGTCAGATAGGTGGTCCATCCATCCCAGCACTCTGTATTTGTGAGCATGTCTGAGGTAGTGATCAGAAACTGTTCTTTTCTGCCTCAGAATTCTCAGGCCTGGACCTGAATGAATTTAAGAAGTTTCATTTCCTAAAGTCTGTAGGGGAAAAAAAGTGGTTTAAATTGTTATGTGGAAGTCTACATATTTTCATGAGAGAAGAAAGTACCTTATGCAGCACTGCAAAAGGCAATCTTTCCCCTGGAGATTCATATTGAGCTCTCAAAGAGAAAAAACAAATATCTGTGAGGAAAGCCAGCTTGCTTATCCATTCTTCATCTTCAAGTAGCCTGCAGTCTTCAGCACATTCGGTCTCCATCAGAAAATTTATCACTGGTTTTCTTAGTTGCTAGACTTTCCAAGAGCTTTCCTCTTTGACAACCAACAAGGATTGCAAAGGAGCACTCATTTCCCCAGCTTGTCATTTTTGCAAATCTCTCTGAAATGAAGTGCCTTCACACAGACTTTGTTGATACAACAGAGAGCAGTATTTAAAACATTCGTGAAACTCACTTGGCACAAAGAGTCTCCTGGTGGATGTGGCAAGGGTACTGCCCAGCTTTGGGTTTAAACATTTCCAGTACAGCAACTGAGTCATTTTTGCCAGTGATGCTGGGTATTCCATCTGTGCAAATCCCATCTGTCTAATTTAGATCAATCCACTTGAAGAACATTACTGGCTGTCATGCCTTTGAGAGATTTTCTCCGTTCCTCACACATGTCAGAGCCTGCGGTCAGAGTGCTGAGCACTGGGAGCCCCAACAGTTCTTCATCATAGCAGAATTCTCAGGCTCACACTGGAGAGTAAACAGGTCTGCATTCAGCAGCATTGTGATTGTTATAAATTATGAATAGTGCTTATCCACAGCCAAGAAATCTCTGATTTGTGCTGACAGACCACTCGACAGCAGTATATCACTAGTGTACGTGCAAGTGTAATCCCAGTTTTCTACCAGGCTTGTGGGAAAGGGAGCACTAAAACTGGGAGGTTCTTCACTCCTTGAAAATTTAGTCATCTGCAAAAATATTTTCTCTTTTGTGGCAGTAAAATGACTATTATATGCAATATCTACATAGAATGTTTCCAGATATGGTATTAATAGAGCTCAGTCCTGTCTCCTCTGGGTTTTTATTAAGATTGAGACCTTTTAATTTTTCTTCTTCCTATACAATCAGATGGCAAGCAGACCTGATAGGACAGTTCAGATGTGTTTCAGCATGGATTTTGGGGCATTGCTGCTTTTCACTGCAGCACTGCTGTGACATAGCTGTCTGGAAGTGCTCCCCTTCTCCAATAGGCACCAGCTTTCCCAGGCAGGGTAAATCACTTCCTTCCAATGTCAGCCTTGTATTTTTAAGCTGATACATTTGTTCACCTAACAATTATAGTACAATTTACATAAGTATGACGCAGAGCTATTAGAAAAAAGTCTCCATGCAACTCCCTGCCTGCTGGGCTCCTTGTCCCACACAACCTTCTGCCTCCTGAGTTAGGCATGGCCAGCCAAATGCACCCAGGGCCATTAGCTCCCATCCTCCCTGGGAGCCTGCCCTGTGCCCCTTGGCTGAGAGACATGGAACAGAGATGCTTATTGTTTTAATTTCAGCTGCTAAACAAATTTTCCTCTACATTCAGTAACCTAAAATTGCTTTCCAACCCCCAGAATTCTTGGAGTACCTACCACTTTCACACAGGGACCTCAAGGTCTAAATCCTAGCAACATACTGCCTTTAGCAATCAAATATTTTCTCTAGCTCTGTAATATTTTGATTCCCTTATCCTCCAGCACTGTGTTGCAGACTATATTGGGAATTGTCTATCAGTTTCTCCCACACCTTCTGGCAGAGTTGCTATGAGTTATCAGATGTGTTCTGGAAGGAAATCCAATTGTAAATAACAGCAAAATATATCCCTAATATATCCCTTCAAAGAAGACACAGATCCCTACTCCAAAAAGGTATGTCTCTAGATAGAGAGTTGGCAATTCATTTTCCTGATGCAAAATTCTATACATTTCCTAGAGAATAAATGTACCAATTTAGAAATTTTACTCACAAAACAAACAAACAAACACCTAAAATATTTAAGATATTTTAATACAGAATAAAAAAACTAGAAATATGATTTGCTTACATGTTTGGCTATCAGTTTGTATGAGGTTAAGATTACTTTTTGGTATCAAGTTCTTTACCTAGGAAGAGCATCAGTTTCAGGCCTCTCTTTCCAGCGACTGAGGTGTTTCTGTAGTTTATTTTTCCTTACTGTAAAATTGAAAACTCCCCATTCATATCATAACTCAATGTGAATAACATCAGTAGCAGCCCCATCAGCTCTGGTAGTTACTACTAAATACTGCTATTTTCTTTTTAGCTGAGCTAGGTAGAAATGCCATACAATTTGCAGTACTTACAGTTTTTGTATGATTTATTCTTTCTTGCAACTAAAATTGTAGTCCTTTACAGACAGGTTTTGTATCTCATTATTGCCTGCACTGGTATCAGGGAAATACTGAAAAAAATGGCAATTTGGTCACTAAATAGTCTCCTATTTCTCCTTTTACTTCTCTTGAGGATAAATTCACTATTCAGCCTAAAAATTGTCCAGTATTACACATGTATGAAGGTCATTTTTGCTGGTGTGACAGAGCTGTATTTGAAACATCATCCCACTCCCAGGCTGAAATTTGTTTGGGAGAAAACGCAAGAGCAGCCCTTCCCCCCGTAAAGGCAGGCTGTGTTTTGGGATCATTGTAAGCCAGGTGTCCTGCCCACTGGTCCAGACAGGTTGGCAAGAAAGATCCTTGCATTGATAAATATGGTTGAAAACCCTAATATGCGTTTTGCTTTGAGAGACAACAAATCTACTTGCAAGGGCATTCACGTGGACACTTGCCAATCATTACACAGAGATGACTTTGCTGATCAAGACAACATTTTCACAGCATGGATCAAAACAATTTTCAGTTTGGCTACCAAAGCAATTTCCACTTTTTTTGTGTGTGACTACTTTTTCCTGGAGAGTGTTTGATTTGCTCCACAAGCACAGCAAAGCTACTTTATGCTTGCACACAGCAGACATGAGGTGTCTCTTTCTTGAAACCCCCCGGGCAAGTTGGAAAGCCTCTGCCTCAGTCCTGCATGAAGCCAACAAACTCGGGGCACACTCTGCCTCTGCAGGAACTTTCCTAAGCAAGGCCAGACTAGGACATCTGCTACTGGATACATTCCCAATGGAAACTTAACACATGCAGGCAAAACAGTGCTTGGAAAAGGTCCTGGAGGCTGTAAGGAAAGTAGGAGTCTCCCCTGCACTGTGATATTGCATGTCATGACTGAATTCCAAATTACCCAGAGTTTGATGTAGATCTGTGTATGTCTCATCTGTATGGCCACTCTTCCAAGAACACAGTTTTCACTATTTTCAGCCTCTAGTGGTGTATTATAAACAGGAGAGGAGGAGGTTTTAGATGAGACAGGTGAAAAAAGAAGTTTTAGCAATAACTCCCTGCCCTGTGTCACTGGATTGCAAGTCAAGGCATTTCCTCCAGTCTGTCTCTAACTGGAGCAATTTTTTCATGGTTCTCTTTGCATTATGTCAAGCAAAGGAAACTCAAGTTCCTCTACCCAGAGACTCCTGTTCCTGCTCTGTCCCTCCATGGCATCTATGTGACTAAGGAACTTCAGATATTTTTTCCAAAGTGAAATGGTTAATGGAAGGTAAATCACACTGAAAATGGGCAAGGCATAAAATCAACTTGTCTACTGTGTCTTTTCAATGTGCAGGTTAGAGTAGGCAATTCCTTGGCTATTTCACCTTTTGTTTATCATGTAATTCTTCAAGTTTTCCAGCAGATCACTTAGGCAAAGAAGTGAAATGAAGTAGTTTTTATTTCTCTGGTGCTTTTGCAATTTCTCCTCAGTTTGGGAACTTGTTGGAGTAAGTGAATACTCTTCTCTGAAGGTTCTCAGAGCAGAGTGGCTGTACCAGTTCCCAATATTCCTCATCCATACACCAGTACGGGACAGTCAGCACAGGAATACTGGAGTCTACTTTCAGTATGGGCTAGGAACACATGATTTCACACCTACTCTCAACTTCAACACACATCCAGTGTGAGTGGTAGGAAGAGACATCATGTTAACCACAGTACCTGCTGGAATGGCAGTATCTGGGATTATATCTACATCAACACGTGTTTGTTCAGGATTGTAGTTAAAATTCCCAACAGGTGAGCCTGAATGAGCACTGCTGTTCTGTCCCACCTAATCCCAGACTGCACTCAGGAGCCGTGTTTATACATCCTGACAGGAGAAAGCCTGTTAAACCATGAACTCAAGAAGAAAATGCTACTTTTTTTTAGGATGCACTAAAAAAAATCTTTTTGTGAATCATCACCATCAGTTGCAAGTTTAAATTCCAAACAAAATTGCAAGAAAAAAAATGTGATAGATGCTACTTGGGTACAGGAAAATGTACTGCAGGGAATGGAAATTATAGTGATTCAGTTACCAGAAGGTCAAGCATCAATCTGTAAGTTTTAGCTGCACCAGATTAATGAAGCATCTGTGGTGTTTGCCCAGACTCAATTTTCCATTTAGCAATTTATCACTTGTAGCATTCTAGACAAAAAAAAGTTAGATTTTCTATTAATACTTCTTTTTCACACTACTATTGTAATCTATGTTTATTTAAATGGTGTTCCTTATTTTTATTATTTTCCCTGCGGCTTGAAGAACAGGTGTTCATATATAGCTCCAAGCTGTCAAACATAAAACTGGCAATGAGTTTAATAGACACGGGGCTGAGGAAATATAAGGAAGTTGTAATTTTGAAAAATTAAATGCCACAGAGGATTTTTTAGACTACGTCATGGTTGCCAAGAGGATTTTTAAATTTGGATTTCATCACAAACACAAAATGGGATTGTGCTTATGGTGGGACTGATAGTGGAGACTTGGACTTTGGTCTCTTGTCTTGCATTTCTTTGCAAACTTCATGAAAACACAGTGGATCAGAACCTTTCAAGATTGCATCTGATCCATTTCCTGAGGCCTTATTAGGGGGCTGCTTACTCTAGAGAGACCCCTTAAACAGCCTGTTTGGGGAAGACCATATCCTTATGCAGCATTTTTCCACTCTGCCCTCCTGACTGTCTGGATAACATTGACAGAGGGGTCAATTTTCTCATTGAGCAGCAATGCAAGTTTATTGTGTGGCTACTTCTCAGTATCCTACACACAGGTACTGATGAGTAGATGAATCCTGATATTTGTAGGTGGGGCTGTAAAAGAAAGTACATATCCAACTATCTGTTCCTTCTGGGAAGTTCCCACAGGCCAAGTTTTTCACTCCTTGGTTGAGTAAACTTGTGTAGATTCAGGAGGAAGTTCTTATCAGGACTAAAGAAAAGTGAAGCACAGTGAGTTGTATGGCAAAACTGAAAAAAAAAAATCTTTGAGTACTTTCAAAGAAACCACTGCTTCTTGCCAGCTGAATAACCATCAGGTGCAGGCATATCTTAGGTAATAAGAAGAATGAAACACACAATGCACCACCATTCTAACAAGGTATTTTTAAGAGAAAGGAAAAACCTCAAAAATGCTTCAGTGAAACCACCAAGTGACAGTAAAATAATGAGTACATTCTATTGCTGCCTAAAGAAAATGAAAGATAAATAACCAAAAGTTTCAGACTCTTGTTTCATATCAGGTTTTCCAGCATTTCAAACAACTCCAATATAGTATAGCACAACTAGCATTAAGAGAATTAGAATTGAATAAAGAATTACTAACAGATCAAGAGACCCTGAACTGCCATGAGAAGGACGGTAGCAGTCCTTTGGGTGAACTGCTTTGCTTAGGCTATGGTGAAGACAACAATGATGGGTAACTGACAAATAGTTGGGTTTTTTTCCCTTAAAGGGCTTTGTATAAGGACTTCATTATTAACATCAGAAGGAATTGCCTAAAGAAATCTAAAAACCAAGTGCTATTAGCTGCAATCATACAGCAATAATTGAGTTAACTTTTTTCAGTGTTTAGGAAAACAGAAGTGACTTAGAACATGACAAACAGGCTGATGAACCATTCTTAGGAATAAAGAAAGCCAGGAGATGAGATACCTACCAGCAAAAATCTGTCCAGCTGCTTACTTTTTGCTCATATAACTTGGGAATTGCAGTGTGTCTGCTCAGAAGCAGCAAAGCAGTAATTTCATAGATCTACCAGGAAGCTGCCTAAATCAGGGCCAGAAAAGACCAGCATGTGGAACTTCAGTCAGTTCCTCCACAAAGAAGGAAAACTCAGCCCTGCCATGCTTCTGGAGAAATGGATTTCCTGTGCTTTATGTTTTGAGTTGTGTCTCTGCATTCGATGTATATTTTATTGCTGTGTGCAACCACTATAAAAGTGTCAAGAACAAGAATAGTGAGTGAGGTTCCAATCGAAACGTGGCACTGAAACTGTTGAGAAAACTGCAAGAGGGAGGTTATGTTTCTCATCGGGTGCAGGAGGCACAGAGCCAGAAGCTGCTGATGCTGAAATGTGCCAACAGGGATACTGAAAAGCCTAATTGGAATCATCACTTACAGCACATACCTGTGCTACCACAAACACAATGGAAATGCAGCAACTGCACACCACCAGGCTGGTAATTCCTCAGTGAGCCATCTTCCAGGGAAAATAAGACATGCACTGCAGAAACTGACTGAAATGTCTTATTTAAGCTCGGAAATGAGGACACAACCTGCTCTTCCTGGCTGCTTAGAAGTGATTAGCTCTTCCTAAATCAATACACGTGCTGTACCTCGTGTCTTGACCACATCACCCTAGGGGGCTACACCAGACCCAAACCAGTGAGTTCTTACAATCACTTGTCCTGGGCTTTGCAGAAAGTTATCTGAGTGAATGCCCACTTTCAATATAAAGCCATAAAATGAGTGAACTAACACTGTGCTTATCAACAGAGCAGCATTTACATCCTCATGCTGCCAGTGCAATACTCAGAACCACCAAGACACTGCATAGACTTAAAATGCTCTCCCATAAAACCCCATACAGTCAAAAACCCCCATATAAACTAACAGCCTCTGGAAATAGGGACAAAGTGAGATTCTGAAGGTAAACAACAGAGACAAATTAGTTACAGCAGGGAATTGCAGACAAAATACAAAGGTAATTTAAAACCCCTGCTCCTGTCCCTGCTACCCCTCATTCCCATGGTTTTTTTCGTTGTTTTTTTTTTTTTTCTTTTACAAAATATCTGATCTTTTAAATATGAAAGTAGAACAAAGGAGATCAGAAGAGAGTACAAAATTCCTTGCTAGGAAAAAGAGTATGTGCTCTTTCGGAGCACAAATTGCTAATTTTTAGGATTACAATTTTTATTGTCTCTTAATTGTCTGTAAACACCAAAATTAACTGTCAGTCTACAGTGAGGCAAAGGAAAACTAAATCTTAGATCTTGACAATTCATGTCATCAAATCCTATTTTGTGAATTGTCTAAGTTCTAAAATGCCTGTTTTATAAACTCAGTTTCCCATAATGTGGAAAAAAAATTGTTTCGTTTCTTCTCTTAATTTCGGGTATCAAATCATGTTACTCTGTAACTTCAGTGTGTGTCAAGCACAAAACTTTCCACAGCGAGATCCCTTTCCAAGGGCTGTCAAACAAGATGTGAAGCTACAACAACTGAAAGCTTTGAAAATACCGGGAAAATACTCAGTGATGATGGAAACAATGATGTTCTCAAAGAAGAAAAATACAAATTGACTGTTGTCCATTTCAAGTTAAAAACCACTACTGCCACTTTGTCCTTTTTTTTTGTTTGTTTTTTGTTACATATATTTTTCCATTTTCTTTGTGATGTTTAAACAATAGGTAATTTTACCAAGGCTAAAAAGAAAGCAAAAACCTCAGGAGATGCAGCTATTTTTAAAAGACTAAACATTCCAGACTATGTATTTCCTCATATTTATTTTTTAACCGTATTTTTCTAAAACATATTAAAATAGAAAAGATGTTCATCTGATTCATACAAAGAAAATACCAATAATAAAATAAGTAATAAAATACTGAAAATATATGAAAGCATCAAAACATTAAAATATTCATACTGGCAAAGACTCTAAGAATATATTTCTGGCAATTTTACAGTAAAGTGCTATTCAATCCGCTCAAATTAAGGAATTGGAATTTTAATAGCATGGTTATTATTATCTTAAGGTTACAAATTACCTTGTTACTTTTCTCATTAAGACAACAACCCATTTTGTTGGAAGCAAAGCATTTGAGTTGCATGCACATAAAAATAACCCAAGTAACAGCTTTATTATAAGCAGTTAACAATATAAATTGCCAAATCATTAGGAATACAAAATACTGAAAAACAAAATAGGCAGAGATCAGATTAGTGAAAAATTAAGAAAAAGCAGATGTGGTAAACCATTGTATAAATTAAGAGAGGACAGAAGACTGTGCACCAAACATTTCTGTAGCCTTGCTTTTTACATGGCATTTTTTTTAGTAATCATACTGCTGGCTTTATGAGTTAATCTGTTTGTTATTTTAAACTGCCCTTTCCTATTTCCTAGAAATGATCCTACATCAGCAACGCACTGTAAGCAAAAAGACAGAAGCAGAGTATGACCTTTATTCTTCCCTAATAATCACTTCTCATCTATTGAAGTCAGCAGACAAAACTAATAAATCTGTTACAAAGCCAATTTGTAGCAAAAATTAATTCAAGTAACATAATTATTTTAAATTTTTAAATCTCTTGAAGAGTGAAAATTTTAAACGTATGAAAGATACCATCAGTCTCCTTTTAAGTTTTTTATCATTTTAATATACATATTTACAGCAATGAGTACAAAGAATCCTTGTTCGCAAAGTTCTTTCTAGCTTCATGCACCATTTCCACAATTTCTGTGAAATGGCAGATATAATACTTTTTATGTTGCCTTCAAGTGTATTTAATCTTCCTGATTTGACTTGCTTTTTTCATAATTTCATATGCAATTTAACCATATTGCACAACTCAGAGTAAGTTCTTACACTAATTTCCGTTTTTTGAACCAATAATAGGCCATCACAGTAAAGAATTCAGTTCCCACACTCCTGTAATTTTAATTGCTCTCCAAATAAAAAAAAAAAGAGAATAGGACTAGTGTCTTGTCTTGTGCGTGTGTTTCTTGGTAATAATTTTTCATTTAGAAGAAGCACAAAAATAAGGAATTTAACCAATGAGAGCAGTGAGTCTGAATTATCAAAATAATTACTATCAACATGTACATACACAGATTATATAAAAAAGTCCACCTGTACTACATAATTTCTGTAAATTTTCCTGGATGAGATTGACCTCAGAATACACTAAGTTGACTTCTTGCATCTTCTATGGGAGTGATTCAGAATGTAAGAATGAATATTATGAAAAGAAATATATGAAATATATGTATTTAAAGTAGTTGAGTAGAGGAAAAAAAGGTACAACAGTCTTAAATAATGTTGTATTTGGTTTCCTCCTTCCAGTTCAGTAATTTTTATTGAGTTGTACAGTGAAAATAGGTCCTAGCTTTAACATCTTCCTCATGCCCTATCGTATGTGTCAACTTAGACAATAATTTCAGTAATTTTGTTTGCTGGTCATTCATTTCTTCTATCTTTTTTTTCCCCCAGGAAACTGTTCCTTGTTCATTGCTGTAGGCTCATAAACCTCATTTGGGCAGTTCCAGAATCCAAGTGCAGCACTGCAATCTTTTTGACTCCAACAAAGCACAAAAGGCAGCAGCACATCCAGGGCACAGCAATTCTTTTTAGCTTCTCTGGGTGTACGCCAGGTAGAAGCAGAAGGCAGCAACAGTAACTGATAGCAGTGATAAAACAACTGACAGCTGCTGGAACCAGAGGCACTGATTCATCTGCTCTTCAAGTCTTCTATTAATCTGCACTAAATGAGTTAGCTGCAAATAGAACAGTTTCATTAAGTTAGAATTACTGCACTTGAAAGTACTTGGCAATTTTGAGCTATTTTGGCAATAAGTATAACCACAGAAAAGAAAAAGCCTTCTCCCAGTGGTCTCTCAGCAATACGTTTTCTATCAGTACACACTTCAGGAATCTGTTCCACTAAAGGAACTTCAAACCTTAAATTATGGATAACCAATATAGCCTGCATCAAGCAGGTGACATCTTTACACTCAGATGCAAAAGATAGAGCTGATGCTCCTTGATATGCCAGATCTGTATCCACACATGAAGAATGAGCAAACTGCATTGAAAATTCAATTATTATTAAATCATTATCATTACACAAAATAATTAAATCACTATCACTGATGTAGTTACTTTCAATTGCTGAATGTTCAAATAGTATAATTTACAAAATAACAAAAAGGTTCAATAAAAATTCTTTTTATCTCTAGCATATTCTATAATTTTGCTGAATATTCAGCACAAAGGAATATGCTATTACCTGTATATGTAAATCTTCATTAGTTTTTGCTGGAATATTAAAAGCATTGTCTTTTAATGTCAGAGAAGAGGGCTTACTACTTTCTATGACATGACACCTGAGCCTGTAAATAGGAAACAAGAACACACACTAAAAATCACAAATTTAATGCAACATTGTATAACTAAGAGTAAACAATCCATCTTAAGTGGATAAAGTCCCTGTACTTTTAAAATTTAAGAGACAATAATTATAATTACACTACATTTAGTCTAGGTTTATCAAAAAGTAAAGGTTGGGTTTGCACTCATCAGTAAATGATGCACACAGCACACTTGCAATCAAATAACCTCTCTCTATTGTTTCAGGAACTTTCTTAAAAACCCCAAAGAAATTGCACCAGTTATGCAAGGAAGCTTAAGGTCATTCACATGATGGAGATTTTATTCAAAAGGGAAGTAAGGGATAAGCACTTGAAGCAAACACACCACAAGATTTAGGCATCGAGACTCACAAAATACTTTCTCCATGGTAGTTTTGGCCATGAGGGGGTAAAGGCAGCTCCAAAAAAAAACCCACTGAAAAAACCCCAGGAACAATCCAAGGCAAAAAAAACCCAGTCAAAACTGCAGGGAACATTTCCTAGATATGTTCAGTGATACCACCCAACGTGACTGGATGAGAGAGAAGAGCAATAGGTGCATTTCAAAAAGTGTACGGAGAAATGTATTTTTCTAGTCATTTTTCTAGATGACCTTTCCACTGCTAAATACTGAAAATACCCATATGAAGATGTGATAGGTCTTACAGAAATTTTCTATAAAATTCTGATTTTCCCTAGTAGAAAGGGAACATTTTAATATTGTCTAGAAAATAGCTTTGCATTTGCTATGTCTGCTTTCCTTGACTGCTTGCTTTTAGAAAACTCAAGCAACACATTCTTATTAAAAAAAAATTATTGTCCATGTGTACTGTCATATGTATTCATATTTTTCCCACTTAACTCTTAATCAGCACAAGAACAAGACAAAAAGAAGAGCATGTCCAGAATACCACTTTATACATTAAACTCACATCTAATCAGTTAAAACAGAGCAAAAGTCTCAGTAATGTATTTTGGTCAATAACCACACAAGTGAGTTTGAAGAATCCTTCATTGATTATGACTACACAAGTGCTATAAATCAGCTAAATAATAAAAGCTAAAAACCCCCAAACCCCTGTTTTACCAGAAGACCACATGCTTACCTATGTTCCATCACTTTGGTCCTGGGCACTTCTTTCCAAAACTGAGTCAGTTCTGGCACTCCTGCTCCAGAAGACTGGTCCATTTCTGCTGCCATTATAAGGAAACGATCCTGCAAAGAAGCTGCAAAACCTGCCCTCAAGAAAGACAAAAAAATCAACAGCGTGCTTGGATAAAAACAACAAGGAGGATAGAAGTATTTTGCACAAAAGTGAGATAAAATGAGAACTTGTTTACTGCAGGACACCAGACACTGACTTACTAGAAATAAAAATAAGGAAATCATTCTCTAAAGCTTAATAATTCTAATTACCCAAAATAATTAGTTTTCCCAAAATTATGTAGGTTCATTTTAACAGAACTGGTTTCATCTGAATAGCTCAAAGACAACCCCAAATTTTGTAAAGAATTCCAGCAAATTCACTAGTCCTTGCAACAATTTAGGAAACTGATTTACTGCAGATAAACTCCCACAGTAATAATGAACCAGCAAGACAACTGCCACTTAGACTTTTTAAGACAAGAAACAAAATGGGTTGTAGACAACAGCTGCTTATGCCTGAGAGGAGCAGTAGATCAGTACTGGCAGTCACTCAAATCCTTTCTGACATCCATGTTTTTTAACAAATGGTACCATTCTCATACAAGAGTCAGGCAGGCACGGGCATCAGTCAGTCCTGCACACCAGCAAGGACATGCAACCATCAGTGTCTAGAGCACGGCTAGTAATGCAGCTGGCCCAGATTTCTTACAAACTCTATTTTACATTTTTACTTACCACCATGCAGAGAAATTATTATATCTAATGACGTGCCAGGTTCACAGCTGCTGTTACTGGGTTTAACCCTGTATTTTTCAGGTGCAGTTGTTCTCACCTAAGAACAAGAAATATGAAGGATACACTAAGTGCATGCACAAACTACAATTGCTTCATAACTTCTCCCATTCTGTAACAACTAAATCCTCAAAAGCTTGACTATTAGGACAAGTCTCTGAAATACATTGTTTTGTAGGCATAACAAGACTCTTGTATATTCCTTTTCCTCCCTCTCAACTGTATTTATCCTTTGTTCTCTTGCATTTGCTATTTGTCTTTTGCATACATATTTAAAACCAACGGAAAACATGTTATCATAAATATGAAAATACGAAAACTTTAAGTTATTTTAATGTGCAGAGAATGCAAAAGATGGGGAAAATCCCACAAAGATGCAAGTAAACTCTGTATTTCTGAAGCAAATATAACTACCAATTCCTTTGATGGTGACATTTGCAGATGCATCTGCATCATTTTGGAGTATTACTAACTTGTTTCCAGCCAATATTTTAAAAGAAACATTCTAAAAAGATGACTTTTTAATGTTCAAGCTTTACTTTTTCAAGAAGTATTACTCTCACTAAAAAACTAATCATCACTTTAGCTCTTTTTTAGTCAATGCTCCAAAGATTTCTAATACTAATTATCCCTTTTGAGGTGATACATCACAAGCATAAATTCAGCCAGATTTCTTTGATCTGCCTCAAACATCACTACACAACAAATATTTTTGTCTGCACAATGGATTTAATAGTATTCTTCCTCCTTACAGAAAAGAAAAAAAAGTTACACCGTTAGTAAACCAGGCCACACATAAAACACTTACTTTAAAAGCCACTACATTTTTAGTGACATTTGTGAGAACTATCAAACATTTTTTCTCTCCAGTTTCTTTGGATCCAAAATACAGCTCTTCTGCTGGGCTAATAGAAAATTTAAAAAGAATTAGTTTCTTCAGATTACTTTACAAAAGACCACAGAAAAAACTTGATCACACCTCCAGGAAAATAAAATACTTTCTACCCTGCAGCTATGGTCAGCATAAACAGATTTTCATCAAAAAAAGCTATGAAAACAGAAAGCAGACATTTTATAGTGAAGCTCAGGGTTGACTCATGACAAGCAGAATTGGCTGCCTCAGCTGATTGCTGCCCTTGACTTGTGCCATCTGTAACAGCAGGAACAGCCAAGAGATGCACAGAGTCAGCTACTGCATCTTTGGGCAACGTGTTAAGGGAAAGCATCATTGACTTTAATTCATGCTTATGTTCAGGAATATAAGGTGTCATAGATAGGGAGTAATTTCCACCTTAAGCATCTATCCTTGTCATGGATACAGTGCACACATAAGAGAAGGTGGATATCCACAACTGGCAAGCATTTCAACCATGACAGCTGAATTCACTTGTACTTATGAGTCAGTCTTCACATACTTGTGGTACCACATGCATAAATAAAGTTATTGCTTGTTTTTAATACCCTTGTGCAATTAAGAGAATCATGCATGAGATATTTAAATCACATCAAACTAACACAACTCGTTTTGGATAAGCATTCAAATGAACACTAGTAGGTCAAAGGCATGCTCACATAATACAGGTGAAAGGAAACTTGAGTAGCAAGTGAAGAACTTTCATAATGTCACATGAGGAGCACGCAAAGAACTGCTGTTCTGCTCCATACTGCTGAACTGCATATTCTTTTTCAAAATGTGGTTTTGTTTTTTCCCATGTCCTCTTTCTGGAACGCCAATTTCATGTTAGTTTGACCTCCTCCTCAAAAGACTTCCTTTTATGGTACCAATCCTTCCTTCTTCTCCCACTTAGTGTATGAGCTGAGAAGAAAACCCCTTGGTGCTGTAGGGCAAGCGTGGACGCCCACACCAGCAGCAGATTCCAGTGGTGACTGTGATGTAGGGCTGCTGATGTTTTACAATGCATTAGTCAGTCCACATGACAGGACTATTTTTTTGTGGTGGGGATAAGGAAGTGTGCCAAATAAGGTAGAAACCAAAAAAACCTGATGGGTTTAAAACAGCTTCATAGGGTAATCCTCTCCTCTCAGTCTTCTTCCCTTTCGAAGTTGTCAATTTAAGTAAGGAGTGGTAGGGAAGGGAAGGATTCTAGCTGTAACATAGTTTAGCTATCTTAATACTGTACTACTGCAGCTGTGTTTAACAGCAATTGCAAGATGAACCATAAATGAAACAAGATAACATTAATCAGCCTCCAAACAAGCCACAAACATGATCAAGGGAGGGAACATTCTGCCAGAGCCTGATCTTTCTTGTTCTACCAGCTATGGCCATTAAGCAAAGATAAAAATAAAAGCTTGGGGACCACAGCTGTCTGACTCTTGCCTGTGAAATAAAGTTCCACAGCACTGGGAGTAGGTGGTGCATAGCTGTTAGGAGGCTGGATTGTTTTAACAAACAGCCAAGGTTTTTTTTTTAATTTTTATAAATGCTGAAATTTCTTTATTCTGATGTGTGTGACATAACCAGCTTGTACTAGAAATTCTCATACCACAACACACCACGAGCTGCTCCTCTGCCAGACAGTGCAAGGAAACTGCTGCTTTTTGTCTGAGCAAACAAAATCATCTATTGAGGAGGAAAGTCAGAGGCAGCCTTTCATTGTATACAAGGCAAATACAATTGTGGTCTAAATGAGGGAGGCAGCTGACTCATGAGCATGACTAAAAATACAAGAAACAAAAGAGCACAGGGACCCAGCTTTGGTCCATGATTTCATGGTGCCAGAGCTGCAGGGCCTCAGCTGTGCTCAGGCTCCACGCTGCTGCTCCCTTCACAGGGCAATGCTGGGAGATGAGCAAGGGTGGAGGTTAATCACAGTGGCAGAGTTTGTGGACTCTGTGATAGGTGCCTACAAGTGGTGTATTTTTGGTTGTCACTTTCCGTTCAATGTCCTGAGAATCAGTGGAAGAAAATGAAAACTAGTTCTAGCTTCTACAGAGGGAGAGCATTGATGAAGAGCAACAGCTGCACTCGGGATTTTACTTTAAAAACAAAACAAACGAACAGCAAGGACAATGGAGACACCAGTACTTTATTTTCCATGGACAGCAAGACTACAAATATTAACATCTCTATACTTGGCTAAGTTTACTCTTCCATGTGCTGCAGTCCATATAAGTTACTTCTATTCAACAACAGCTTGAAGCATTTTAAGAGACAAAAGGAAGTTTCTGGGGGTGTCAGGTGTGTTTCTGCTTGTTTGGATTTTTTTTAATTGTCTGCTTATGATTTGTGTCCCTTTCTTTTTTAATTAAAAAGTGGTTGGAAAAACACATCTAGCATTTGTGATTGTCATAGAAAACATTTAACATTCTTTTGTGATCACAATTCTGCAGTTTATGCCTTTGTCTTGTCATACAAGAAACTAAGGCTATACAGAGGAGGTTTTTAATTCCAAAATTAGGAAAAATTTGCACATACAAAATATCTTTATGCTAATGAGCATGTCATGATTCAAATTCATTCCAAAACTAATTTATTACAGCACTTCAAAAGTTAGCTAAGAAATTACCTAAAAATTAGATATTTTCTTCATTCATCTAATAGCAAACTGAAAGTAAAAGTAAAAGTTACCATCTAAGTCAAATTCTAAACAAGTATCTTAACCTAAAAGGCAGTGAAAAGAAAAAGTGATATTGGCTGATTGATTTCTTTATTCTAGTTTAGTGATAAAAATAACTGCAAGATGTAGCACTTTGGATGACAAAACCTTCTGGGTAGATGTGTCATTATAGAGCTCTTTGCACACAAAATAAATTGGACCCATTCCATTCAAGGTGGAAACTATTATTGTAGACAGTTATACCATCATAAGCCAAAAGAATTCAAGCAAGACTTAACAGTGAAAACAGTCTTGAAAAAACATTGGTTTTTCTTGAGCCAATGAAATCAGTGTCAAATCTCTGCTCTCATTACAGATAAGGACAGGCTTAACTTAGATGGTTTCTCAAATAGAAACAAAACACTTCTACAGAATATACACCTGTTCTTACAAAAAGCATGCCAATCTTTGGTGACACCAGAAGATTCACTAAAAACTTGTAAAACCAGAAAAACTCTTCGAGCTTTGTAAAAATCCTTCTTAAAAAGTTGTATATAATCTGTTTTCCTAACAGACTGAAAAAAGTTTATTTTGAAAACCAAGTAATTCAGTATTTAAGTGTCCAAGGCACATTGTAGAAAGAAAATTAAAGAAAATTATTACCTGATATGTAATAAAGGTCCTTTAAAAGTGGTTAATGCTTTCTTTGCATTTTTTGGTTTGACCTCTGTTTTGTCAGTTTCCTCTGATTTGGAAATTTGTTCTACAGAATTCATCTGAGTAAAAATGATAGTTATAATGATTAACTAAAAACCTGGATTATATGTTACAGAATCATGCAGGTATTTCAAAGAATATGATGAGGCTTACTTCAACAGCTTACATATTACAGACCAAGCTTTATCTATATTCATTCCCTGAAGGTGCTTGAAGTCCACTGAATAAAATGATTTGCTGTAGAAGTTATGTAACACATTAGGCATGGATGAAACAAAACTTCTGCTTTGTTTTTTTCCACATATTTTCCTGCTGCTCAGGTCAGGTTTTGAAAACTCCAGACACACTAAGTTATAGCACTTCAAACATCTAAGATTATAAAGCACTGGTATTATTCATCTTTTGCAAATTAAAATTAAAACAAATGCCCCAATACAATCACTGTACCACTGTAACAGAAAATACAGTACCAATTCCACACTTCATTGCATTGCAGGGTAGCTAAACACATCTTCATTGCTCTTAGATGAAATTCTGAAGTATTGCAGAACATAAAAGAAATAATGCTGATTGAATTGGAGCTTTCAAAACTGCAGGCACATCTTAGGTTCTGAGGGTTTTCTTCTATAACATTAGGAAAATACATGCAAAACAGGGCAGGTGCTGGGGAAGTACAGAAGACTGAAAAATTAATGATTCAAGATTCATCATGATTCAAGATCTGCTGGCTGAAGAGTTTGCTTAGTCTCCTTTTTAGTCCACATTTATACAGAGAAAAGACACGAAAAGAATTCAGTTCATGCAAGTTTGAAGTATGAGAATGAAAGGAATACAAAACGTCATATGAAATAGGCTGTATAAAAAGAACCCACACAGCAACTTTTTTTTTTATAATTATATAAAAGGGGTAGAAAAAGGTTAGTGTGTAAATAACTGCACTAGTTATGTTAGGCTTTGTTCTACATAAACTACCAGGAAAAATATTACTATAGAACACAAAAGTGGAAGCACCTACAAACCAGGTCTACCACTCATGATTCCCTGCACTGAAAAAAATGAGTAGCACCTTGGTTACACTGAATAAAAGTGAAACCAATTATATGCCTTATGGTATTTCAAGAGTAAACAAAGTAAAATAAAATCTAAAATACCTGAAGTAGAAAGCTAAGTCACCCAGGCAAATTAAAAGCCAACAAATACTGAGGCTTATTAAGCACCAAAGGCAATTCTCACACTGAGCAGAAGTTCCCCATGTTTCTGTATATGAGAATCATAGCTTGCAAAATGTGCCCCAAGCAAAACAAGCTACTGAGTCTAACCATGCTTATGTAATGCTTCCTTTTGACCTTAAGGTCAGTGAAATTATCTTCTTTTTTTCAAAGGCTGGTCAAGTTGCAAATAACAGCTGGAATACTTAGTGACCTGCACATTTCAAATTTTGACAAACCTGAATTGTAAATGAAACTGTATTCTACTCCATTAAACAGAAGTTTGGCAAGTAATATTCCAAAATTAATTATGGTAATAAAGTAGTGAATTTCAAAATTTTTTATCCTTTTATCAAGAGCAATATCACCAGTTAGTATCACTCCATATTCCTAAATATCACTTACATAAGTTTGTGTAAAACAATGCCTTTATTTCTGGATAAACAACACTGCAGGAAGATTATGTTGCAAAACATGATTGATGGAGTAGGAATACAATTTCTCCTGAGAATAAATGAAAACATTTATATGTTGAGATTTTATCAATAATTTAAGAAAACAAATTACCATCAGTAGTGCATAAATATTTAACTTAATATTTTTTCATGTACATACTGATTTAAGCATCAGAGAAAACTAGATCTATTTCAAAATGGTCACCACTAGATATCTCAAGATTAAAAAGAAACCCACTAGAAAGACAACCTTTGAAAAAAAAATACAGAAACCTTTTTCATTTTACTCTAAAATTCTCTATATTCCAAGAGATAGACTAAATACTTGGTGCACATTTCATGCATTCTGAAACATGAAACTTGTCTTAAGAGACCAAGAATCAAGGCTGAAACTGCAACTACAATTTTTCAGTTTCCCTATGTTCTTTTGCTAAATTAGAAGACAGAAAAACTGTTAAAAACTACAACACAAAGACAAGTAACCAAAATTATATGCCTCTTGTAACACTTTGTAAGCATCTAGCCAGTCTTGCCTGAATCTTCACTTAGATACCTTTTTCTGATTAAGGTTTTGTGCTTCATTCAGCTCCCCAGCCTCCTTGGTGTCTGCATCTATCTCTTCTTTACTTTCATGCTCATCTTCGCTTGTAATGGGCCCATTTTCACATAAAGGAGTTTGAAAATCGTCATCAACCAATGGAGGATAACTGTATTTGAAAGAATCCTGAAAGATGAGATTTATAAAAGATGCGTTATTTGAGATGTTTAGAAATGCCTTCTCTAGGGTTTTTTAAATGGAAATACTGTCATTGTTTCACATTACTTTTATGTTTCATTTATCCATTTCAAGTTGCACTCCTGTACAGAGAGCTGACACCAAGAGTTTCTATTTTATCATCAACAGACAAATAAATGCAGTCATCCAATGAAGCCAGTAAACTGTAACTTTTATTTATATTCACAGCAGAACTGCAGAAGCTGGTCTATCAAGGATCAGCATTCAGCCTTATTGCTGAAGTTCTCTTCTTAGTTCTCAGAAATGTGGTTTAAAACTTATGACAGTTATTTCTAAAAATATTTCAAAAATTATGAAAAACATCAGTTGTTCCTTGTATGTTAGTTTCATAATGGCCAGCTTAAAAAAAAGGAAATAAACCCCCAAACCATAGAACAATCCCAAATAATCCCTGAAGTTTAACATAATGTGTGGACCTTTAGCATATCCTGCAATTCAGAGCTCTAGTCCTTGGAATGCCAAATCAATTTAAAGACCATACTTAAGAGTATGAGTAATGCAGCAGTAGAATACTTAAGTTCTCAATGACTCTACAATAAAGGTAACTTTTCCACTGGAAGATCAGTAAAACCCAATTTTTTGCTAACTAGAAATTCTCTTAACATTCTCCAAATCATTTTAGTACATGTAATGTTAGAGGTAGTGTTTGAATGGGGATCTCTGTTCCTACTGCATTTTCAAGCAGTTTTAATCATCAAATAAATTGAAGTAGTCTGTCAGCTTTTCCAGTGGAGGAAAATAACACAGCTTTGACTCCTGTGAGGCAAAATACAGCAATGCCCCAGCTTCCCAAATGATGCCTCCCTCAGCAGGGAGTTACAAAAAGGTGTTTCAAGAGAGCTCTCCATAAGCAAGCACATTTTCTCAAAACAAGGAATAATGTGATTTTAAGAAAGATTATAAGGGAAAAGTCTTAGATGGGCCCATTCAAATAAACCACAAACAAAACAGCATACTTCCTGCTCATCTATAATCAAGGTCTAAATCTCATCTACTCTTCAGGCTGTAGCAACAGTCAAAGATCTCTAGGTGAATGAAAGAGGTATTGCCTAGCTCAAACAATATCCTATTAAGGGCCTGAAGGACAAGCTTTAAGTATCAGTCACAGACGAAATCACTATTAGAAGAAAAGACTCCAGTCTGATACAGATATTGCAGTAGTCTTACAGAATACAGACACCCACACTTGACAGACATATCCAGCTTCCCTTTATCCAAACCAACAAAGCCTTGTCACTCCCTTCCACCACAGGATGAAGGGCATATAACAAAGTGACCTTAATAGAGGGAAATGAATTTTGCTGCACCCTTTACTTGGCCCTGTTAATCCCTGCTGCTGGATAGCTTTAAGAGCTGAACAGAACCTCATCAGTGGGACAACTCAAAGTCCCATACTTCATAGTCACAGTGCCTAAGTTTTAGTGGCATGGGTATACCTACTATCAGGGTCAAAACCTCTGCCAGGTAAATAAGATTGATTTATTGAATGCCTGATACATCCCTTCTATAGACTTATGGCTCTTTTTTATAGCAGATCCAGAGAATTCAAGCCACTATTTTTGGCAGTTCTTGTCAAGGTGTCTTAATTATAGTGGTGATATTTTCTAAGATTACATGTACACAGTGGCCATGAAGTCATATGCAAGCTTAGCCAAGTCTTAACTTCAGGCCACTGACCTATATAAGGTACTTCCAAGAAAACCTGTGGGCTACCAATTTAGATACCCAAGTGAAGAGCACAGTTGCACACATTGCTCAATATTGGCACCAGTTGAGAGACTCTTGATCAATTCATCCTTGTTAAATCCATCTTCTGACAAAGACTGGGCAAAACAACAAATCAAAACCCTACCGTGTGAATATATCTTGTATCGAAGTGTACACGGCATGCACATCAGTTTTGCAGAAAATCTTACTGAAGAGACAACAAATCTCCCTGCTCAGTCAGAAATGTGTAAGCCATAAGAACTGGACTGTTCCAACAGCTGAATGTGTGATACAATAGATAGGAAAACCAGAAAACACTGAGTTAGTATAAATTTATTACTAAATGAAAATTATTACCAACTGTGTCTTGAGCACCTAACCCTGATTTTCCAGGCTGGCTAGCATTAGCTTACTCCTAGATCTGCCTTGGGCAATTTTGACAAGCTCTCCAAAATAAAGCTGCTATAAAGAAAATGACCTCTGTGCACTATGGACATACGTGGTATGTAGCATGTATGGATCAGCAATATGGTAATAGCCAAAGGCAACAGACTGATGAGGACTTGAATGGAACTTAAACTAAATTTATATTCCAAAGTCCTGCAAAACCCAAGTTTCTGTTTTCCATAATTAGTTTTAATGCTTTTGGGTACTCTGGAGACAGCTTTGCCCACTAGCTGTCTGAAATCAAGCATGCACTATTCCTCCCTTCACAGCTGGCTGACAGTAAATCAAAGGATTTTAAAGCTATGCAAAGTTCCTGACTCATCTTCTGAGTGACCCTGAGACAGACTTAAAACATGCTTAAAGGTAACTACACAGAGACACTGAAGCTTGGAGGCTCCCAACAGAGACAAAGAACAGTTCTCTTAGTTAAGCAAAGTAATCACTGACTCCAAGTTCAGTATTAATTCTATGGACTTTTTCTGTTACTTCCAGAAATAGTCTAATATTCTTCTGGAATACAAAGAAGATAAGTGCAGTGGAATCTGGATATCTCCCCAAATTAACCTGCCAAATGATCTGTTCCACTAGTTGTTTACATCTGGCAAGACCTGGCACTTGGAAGTGGAATCCTAGCAGGGGACACTGCAGAGGATGCACAGACATGCTGTTCTTCACTGACATTATGCTTGTTGTGAATATGAAGATCTGTAACTAAATGTGTGGAAATCAAAGATGACAGAGAGAATTGGAAGGAGGGGAAAAAAAAGTCCCTTACAAAGAAAACAAAACACTTGAGAGAAATTGGAATGAATCAATTTGTGCAAGTCAGATACTGCATTCAAAAGAAGTCAGGCCTGACAATACTAATAATGGTCAATTGTACTCTAGCTAGCTGCCTCAAGAGAAGCCAAGGGTAATCACATCAAGAGAAGTTAAATTCTGAGAAAGGGCATTAAGTTGTCTGGTCTGTGAAAAACTCCTTGCTGCCAGAGATGCAAAGATCCTGCTTTACTGTCTACATTGAAAAAATCTTGGGAAGAGAGATTCAGAGCACAATTTTGGAGTCTTGGTATTTGCTAACAATTCCTCCAAATTATGACAGTTCTGAGGTTAAAAGCTCAAAACAGCCATCAAGTGAAGCTTGGGAGTTAAAGCATGTGCTGGTTCAAAATACAGGGCTCTTAAGATGCAGAGATAAAGCTGTTTTTCTGAAATTATCAAAGCCTCTGGAGTCCTTGTCAGGCAAGTTAACTACTATTGTACTACTTTATTTCTGCCATTGCAACTTTTCACCCCAGACAAATGATTTGGATAAGATGCCTCCGTGATTCTGCAACTTGTTAATGCTCCTAGAAGATGAGCAACACGGAGCCAGCTTGATCAACAATCACAAACCAGCAATGTTTAGGCCCAAGGCAGGATTACAGATAACTCTTAAGATGTTAAGATGTTCCATCAGATGCTTCAGGAGGATATTTCGCAAAAGCACAAGTTCTTTCTTTAAAAACATAATGAACTATTGGGTAAGATAGTCTAAAAAGCAGATAGGAGATACTCAGCTTTAGTGGGAAAAAACCTTGCCCCTCTATTGCAACAATAGAACAATACCACAGGAGCCAGGCCCAGAACCACTGCTAAACAACATTCAATCTCTTACTGCAGCCACTTCAGACATCATCAGCCCTTCCCTCAATGCCCACTCCTGCTGTGCAGCAATTTCAGCTTTCCTCCATATGAGAAGGTTCTCATGGGAGACTGGGAGCTGGGCCAGCAATTTTCCATGCAGAAAAAGGGTATCTTTCCTTCAAGAGCCACATGCACTTTTTAAAAGCTGCTTATCTTAACCAAATGAAAATCAAGGTAACATTCTTTTGTGTTCTCCAAACAAGTTTCTGTGTTCTGGCCACAATAACACTGCCCTGAATTCATATACAAAGGAACATGGCCTCCCCTACTATTGCTGAAACAACCCCCTCCTTTTCTCTATATTGTTACAGCTATAACACCAAAAGTACTTCAGAAAAGAAAAGGTGGAAAAAGAACAGTGAAAAGTAACTTCCTTGTAGTGGGCTTATTCTACTACCATAAATGGCCTATTAACATTTTAGAGCAGAATTTTTCTGCACATTTATTTTAAAGATCATGCAATACTAATCTACAAGCCCAGTGAAAAGTGAAACCTGTTGTGCAAGATGCTTGTGTTGTTCCACTTTTTAGATTGCACTAGAACCAGATTCTGGTTCTGTTAAACTGATGCTGCATGTACCACTTTGGAGCTCTACTACACTCTTTGAAAAGAATCTTCTACAGCTATGTCTCAAAATGCAGCCCTAGAGACAACAAAGGAAAAATAGCTACAATATAACTGTCTTTAGTGAATCATAGCTTTGGAGCAGGACTAGAACTCTCAGAGGACCCTGAAACCTACTTTCTGTTCATAAAACTTGTTTCAGAAACAAACACCATCCCTAATTAATCAGGGAGGAAAAAAATACAAGGGACAATGAAACTCAGATAATTTTTCTTGAAGGTCTGAAAAATTAAGTGGTTTTCAGTGACTTATACGGGGATGAATGGTTCAGAAAAAAATGTTCTGTAGTTAAGAACGTACTTAAGAATGCAGATAACCAAAGTCTCATGAAGTTAATCTGTTTTATATTATTGTGACTTTGAAATTATCATTGGTAAAGCAATTTCAAGAAATCCCCCATATGGAATTTATATAGGTGTCTCAATCTATCTCAATATGAACATGAAACTTCATACTTACAGTTCCACCCATGTGAGGTGGCAGATACTCCCCACTGATGTACTCCTGCACGTCGCTCTTATTCGTGAACTTTAACATGCTTATTGCATCTGGGCCAAGCCAACCCTTCACAATTTTAAAAGCAGCTTTAAAAAAATAAAACAAAACAAAAGGTATACATGAGTTAACAGGAGAGAAGTTTTGTTTTTTTGCTTTTGGTTTGTTTTTTTTCAGTGTATCGTAGATCTTACATAGCACAAGTGAGTTACATCCCTCAAGATATTGCAGAACCTGCTCTGAACATATCTATTATAATTGGAATGAGCAATGCAAGGGAAAAAAGGTATTATTTACAGAGAAAATGGAAAGATTATCTTTGATTTAATAATTGACAACTCTGTTATCTTGGAATTTAGCCCTCGAAGAACTGAGGGGGTAAAACCAATTGTGTTTCCAAATCTGAGTGAGGGAGGTTAGGAAAGATACATATACTCTCTTCCTTGCTAAAATGTTTTTTAAAATGTTTTCATTTAAAGGCTATTTGTTTAGATCTATGAAGCATTTACAAAGACCATTGTTATTTCAGTGATAATAAAACATGAATATGAAAGAAGATATAAAGCCAAAATAAAAATATGTATTCATATGGCAACAATACAGGAACAGCATATTTATTCCATTATAGTTATAGATAATTATTGAAGTACCCATATCAGAACAAATGTAACCACAACAGCATCCAGTGTCAGGCATCTATCTTAAACTGTATATTCTAGTTTGGAGCTGCTTATAAGTCACCATCACTGCTAATGACAGGATTCCTGAAAGAATTCTAGTTAGAATCTATTCAAGGAATAGACTTTTCATCAAGATCTCCTAACCTTTGGAACAACAGGATGAATACAGACATCAGGTAAAGCATGATCCAAAATACAATAGTAGAAGGAAAAATAAAAACTTTTATTACTTTTACTTTTATTTTTGCATATTAAAAATATGCAACCTTTAAACAGACAGATTTAAAGAAGAATGTTTAACAAACTCCATTATTTGTCTGTATCTACACAGACTAGAAAATTGTTTCTTATTTTTGCTGCTAGCTTTTAAAAGTTATCACAATCCGAAAAGAAAAAAAAACCCAACAACTTACCGTTCATTATCCATGGCATTTCAAATATTACTATCTTTGCTGAAAAGAAAACAAAAACCTGAGTACCATGTGCTAGGTATTTTTCTGTTTAAGAGTAAGTACAGCAATAACATTCATGTATAAAGTAAATATTCACTTTTACAAACCGCCATGTTCACCTCAAAGCAAGTTTGTACAAACTTATTGCTATTGAGAAAGGTTAGCTGTCTGCTTGGAAAACAAGTAATGAAATTCCAAGTTATACATTGTTTATGTACTTCCTGGGATATTACTTTGTGACATATTGTTACTAATAACTCATCTCACAAGGCAAAAAAAGACAAGATCTCAACCTGACCTAGAAAAGCAGCTTCTAAACAGAAGAAAGTTTAACAAGTATATTCAGCACCCCTACTTCACAAAGAAACAAATAACCATAAATCTGTATATCTATTTTTTCCAAATATTCTTTATTTAAAATAGAAATTTGAAAATACTTGTGCCCCAATTTTTTTCCTCTTGAACATCAAAGTAAAAAAAAAAAAACAATGTTGCACTTGCCTTTAAGTCTGATATTTGATCAAAGCTTTAAACTTTGATCAGCAAGCCAAAATCTAATATTCAGAGTTTAAGCAGTTGTTGTATGGAATTTCAGCATTCACTGACATTTTCACCTAAAATTTACAACATATTTAAGATGAGCTAGCATATACTATGCGGTATTTGCATATGCATACAAAAAAATTAGCAGGCAAGTATGCAGGACTTTCTAAGTGTGAACACAAAAATGCCTTTTCAGAATAATAATTTTCAGAATAAACCACTGCTCCGCGAATATTTTTAGAGCCATTCATTCTTTGACCCCTGAAGACTCCTAAAGGATAAAAATTGTCAGTTTGTAAAGCTTCCACCCAAGTAACACATAGCAAAGGAAAACAGGCCAATTTCTTTCTATTACATGCTTATAATACTCTTACTATGCATAAACACAATAAGAACTATTACTTGGTAATAGTAATAAACATTATTACTTCAAAAAAGACAATTGATTTTGATGAAAGTAAAGTTTATTCACAAAACAAAATTGTACTGATTTAAGGACAAGAATATCCTAGCTCTATAACATTGACATGTTTTATGAATTTACCCTAGAAACCACATGAAAAAAAACCTTTATCTTCCCCATCTTCTATCATATTATGAAATGCTCTTGGTACACAAGTCTACAATGCTTGATATTTAATATACTATACTTACTGAGGAAGTTTGGGTAATAATCTGTAAAGCAGTTGACAATAAACCGGACAAAATCCAAATCCTAAATAAATAAACAAAAAAAAAATTACAGCATAAATACAGAGCAAGTCAAAACATTAAAAAATACAGGCCTAATTAAGGCATTTAATGAAAAGCACAAGTTAGACATATCATAGTCAACTATGTCCAAATTTTGCATACACTACAAATATCATCAAAATACAACGCAAGACTTTTTCCTCCATTAAACTGATGCAGGATTGTGGCCACACTGCCCCTTATAATCTAAGAAGGAAGTCAATAAACCTCTGATCAGTGCAATAACTAAGTAAACTACTGCAGAGTATCAACAGGACTTAAGATGTGCAGGAAAGATAGAGTAAAAATAAACCTTTATTACTACAGAAGCTTGACAGATAGAAGAGTACTCAATATACTGAAATTTCCCTTCAATAAGTATCCTACATACTGTTCAATATACTACTGCACTCAAGGGTTATATATCCAAAGGAAAAAAAAATAGGTTTTCCTTTGAAGAGAACTGTTGGGTTTAGTGTTAGTTGGTGGCATGCAGAGAAACAGTGGGCAGACAGAGCTCAGAAGAGCTGCTTCTGTACCACCCATTTACAGCATGCCTCCATCAAGTGAGCAACTGTGCAGAAATTACACCATCTGCAAAATCCACCTATAATGGAAGCAGCTAAGCAGCAAAGGACAAGGAAGGCTTTTTATGAAACAGGTACAGAAATAAAGTAAGAGATACCTTACCACAATAAGGTACTGGGAAGCTTGCTATGGATACTTTCCTCAGCCTCAGGCCTTTTAACAGCAGTAACCATTACTAATACTTTTAGAAACAGAGCGTTTCTGGCTGAGCATCCAAAGCCAGTCATAACAGTAAGAATGGGGAAGGGGCTCCTAGGGTGATGTAAACACACTAGCAAAACATTTGTGGACAGAGTGAAAAAAGCCCCCCAAAAAATAACATTAAGAGCACTACCCACAACCTGAAAGCTTTTTAAGTGGCTTCAGCAACTAGAAACTAACTGAAAGCTTCACATCTTTACAGGCAGAAGGTGGTCTCTAATAGAAGTATTTATCTCAACTGTCTGTTGCTTGTACCAAATGCAATCTTTCATTTAACAGCACAAACACAGTGATAGATTAGAATGATTAGAACCTCCACTAATCAGGATGCTGCTCTCTATTCTGCTGCCTATCCAAAGGCAGCACCATCAGATAGCAGAAGAATAGATCCATTATTTTGATGAAAGTCTGGAATTAGAAGTGCAGATTTCACAGACCACTCAATAACTGCATCTAGTTACCTGAACTGGTGCAACAAGCCATGATCTATCAGAATTATCTCCTGCATACCAGTGGTAAAAGGGATATAGTAGATGTCCATAGCAACAGAACAAACAAATGAGTCATGCTCTGGAAAAGAACTCAGAGATCCAAGTTCTTTTTCTTTTAGGATAGATTTATCAATTACTCCACATGGCTACAAACAGCCATTAAAAATATTCCAGTTCTGCGATAAACACACTAACTACAAAGTAAGACTGCACAATGGGACAGTTACAGACAGCACTTGCTGAGATTTTGTCTCTGGGAGTCTCAAAGACACAGGGGAAAAAAGGCTGCTTCAGGATATAATCCATAAAACCCAAATCAAATTAGTGTTTCCCATCAAGGAAATTATTACAATACTTTACTTGTGTTATACAAAACTGTGGTTCCAGTATTATCTTTAGGAGCACGAATAGACAGCTCTCACTGTACAGGTAAGAGCACCAACCTTGCAAAACAGAATCACACATTTATTTGTCATATTACTCCCTCATAACCTGGTGGCCCTGCACAGCTGTAAGGTCCCCATGCAACATTAATAATCTTGCCTATGCTAGATATGAACAAGCTTTTGGAGTTGGGTTTGGGAGTGGGGTTTCTTTGCTTACATTAATTCTTACCATACCACCACCACCAGACAAAAAAAGCACAAAGATACAAGTTTCAGCCATTCCTGTAATAACAGGACTACATGGCACTCAGTAAGAAAAATGTAATTATTCTATACAAATACATTTTATTTTTGAACTTCCAGACAACCTGTGAGATTTTTAGTTTTTAGATTAAATCAATAAATATATACTGATCGCCAAGATCTCAACTTTGCAATCAAAACCAGCTCAGCCACCCAAGTAAAAGCAAGTTTCCAGCATGTTGCAGAAGACAAAGTTTAATATGTAACAAAAGATTCTGGAAACTGCTCATGTCATGGGAAAAAGCTCTACTATATCACTGATCTCAATGACTTAAGTTATTTATGTGTGCAGGACTGTACAGTGACACCCTCTTTTCTGGGAACACAGGTTAAATAATTCCAAAAGCAATCAAGACAAGACAGTAAAAATACTTACTATGTGACTGATTCCAGTTTCAGCCATGTCAAATACCACTGTCAAGGGTTTTCCATGATCTCTCTTGGCATAGTGTTCTAACCAAAAAGCAACCAGTTTCTTTTTGTCAAGTTGCTGTTTAGGATCTCTTGTATGATGCTTCACTTTGAACCAAACTTAAAAAAAACCACAGACAAAATTCAAAACAATGATCCAAGCTAACAAAACGTCATGAAAATAACTAGAGAGGATGCACTGAAATGTATTAACACCTCTGAGTTTTCTACTTTACATTTGTCCTGATTTTGTGACCACTGAACAGCAAGAAAAACAACTGCACACCTCCTCACACACCCCACTTTTCTAAATCACTTCTTTTTACTGTAACTTTTTAAAAATTGAAAATCCAAAGATTTATACTCCAGAAGAAACAATTAAGTGGAAAGTCACTTTTTGTGTATTTAAGGACTACTCATCTAGATTAGCATTTCATAATTTAAAATTAAATCACATGGTCTTCAGACAATATGATGTACAGCACATAAGCTAAGTATTGCTGTAAAATTGTTTCCTTTTCTGCTAAGATTTCTTACAGCGCTGCTGTTGATGTATTTTGAAAAATTATTTATACACACATTAAGAATTATATAAAAAGCAACAGATCTTTCTAAAATAAAATGAAAAATTCCAGGAGGTGAGCAAAATTGTATAAATGAAAACCTAGTATATATTCTTCTGCAATTAAAAAAATGAGTCATACAGAGACTTACTTTTCCACTAAAAAAAAAAAAAAAAAACCAAAAAAAACACCAACAAAAAAAAACCCACACAACACAACACCACAAAAAAAGACACCCACAGGCATAATTCAAAGATTTTATGAAAAATGTCTGAAACCAAGTTACTCATTATACAGTAAGCGAGAAAAGAAATATCCAGGGCAGTAATGGGAAGAGTAGCTTTTTTTCACTGCCTTTACAGTATTGAAGTTAGTGAACATAACTTTAGATACGCTCAATAGTCTTCTGCCTGAAACTTGGAAAGTTATAGCAAAAACCAGATTTCTTCTCCATGTCTTCCAATTCCAAAACTGAAGTAAAAAGTGGTTTGTTTCATGTATGTTTTTAAATACAGCATGTTAGCTAGACTGTGTATTTCAAGATTAAGAGAAACCACTACTGAAACACAGAACATACATTAAAGTATTATATTCTTCTTTAAGGCAGTGATTACATCACCAAGCCTGTCAGAGTCAGGCCCACGGTGTGATTCTGAAACTGCCCTGTGCAGGGTCAGGAGTTGGACTCCATCCAACTGGGCCCTTTCCAAGTCACTGAATTTTACGATAGCTAAAAACTTTATTACCCAACTACCTTTTTAAGTGAGAACAGTGGCAAATATATACCTACATCTGTTCTTAAAATGCTTATTTTTCAAGATGATAAAATGCTGGAAACAAAATAATGATCAAAGACTGAAAATAGTGTCTTCTGTATAACTTACATAACTTATAGCCCTCTTTATCATATCCATGCAGAAAGAGAGCACCAATTTCAAATAACCATTTCGGAAGGACAGATTCTGACAAGTCTGTAAAACCAAATGAAATATTAGTTCAGTAATCATATTAATAATCACATTGTAACTTAACAGAAGTTACTCAAAATGCAAAAGTCTAGCAAAAAAAAAAAAAAACCCAAAACATTCTCATAAGCCACTTTCCAAGGCATTTATTAATCTAATGCAAATACTGAGATAACTTCAAACCTTGACTGTCTTCTCATGCAATCGGTAGGGTCTATTTATGAACTAAGAATATTTGGAAAAAATCTACATCAGCAAATGCTGCAAATGTTTATTTTTTTCATATTTGAGGCCTCTCCCACCCTGCTCTACCATTTAATTCAGTGTGAAGTCCTGTAGATGGAGTTCACCTTCAAAATATTTTCACAGCACAAAAATGAGATCTTTTGTTTGATGTACCAGACCAGTGCTGTTACAATGAACAAGAGAAGTCTGTTTATTGTGGTTTTTTTGTTATTAGTCTTTTTTTTTTCTGGATTCTATCATGCAAAGAGACAAAACAATAGATAGCTGCCTGCCTTCCTTCCTCTTAAACACCCTTTCAATAGATATATGTAACCACAACAAAACCGACACTACTGGTCAACATAAAAAGCAATACTTTTTCCTTTTTCTTCCTGTTTTGCAAGTTCTTGCTCAGCTTTCCATGGTACTTGCAAACCTTTAAGAAGTTCTTAATGAAACTGTATATAGAGGTCAGTGGTAGTTCAATAGGAAAGCAACACACACCTTCAAAATCACTGTATAACACAGCTTACCATTAACTGTGTATTCTTTCCTCCACTGAAAGCTTTCATCAATCATCTTTAAAGTATCATCCACAACATCATGACGCCAAATCAAGTAGTTTTCAACCCATTTATCATCTTGCTGAAGTCTTTCCACATCTCTAGAATCATATTTCTCTGATTTATCTAGGAAATAAATAAGTTAGTGTCTATAGCATTTGCTACAAAAACGTGATGAGAATTGCCAAGTGTATGTCTATAAGCTTCTACTTGGTACATAAAACATCTCTTGCAGTTTCAAATCTAAGCAAACAAAGCACAGTACGATAAATTAATGAAAGCCATCTATCTGCTGCAATGATATTCAGGGATACTATGAGATTACTCTCACTAGAAAAGTATTTTCTGTGATCCTTATGCAAAGAAAATCAAGGTGCATTTGGGACAGGTGTAATTTCCCTAAAACCAGTTTCCTGTAATTAACATGAATTAGTATATAGTATTACAATCTGTATACTGATGAATGCATAGATTAAACATCACAAGTATATGTTTGAGTTCTCAAATTTACAGGTCTCAGCATGTTAGACCAGAAAATGTCTGACAACAAATATAAAATTTGTGGTTTTGAACATGCACTATACGTAATCCAATTAAACAAAGTTGTCTTCTTTAAACAAATTACAAGTTTACACTTGTTATAAATTGTTACCCTACCCAACAAAAACTACATGCAACTCTAGAGTAGCACAAAAGCCCCCAGGGCTTCTTTTATTTTCTTGTATCACATTAGCAACACGATAAGAGGCTTACATGCTTCTGGAAGTACTTCAGATGAAACAAGACTTGCTGCTGCTCTGGTTCTTTTTTTATTTTTAAACAGGAAAGTAAAACATAAATGCTAAGTGGACCTATTTCTACTGCAGATATGCTTGAACAAAAGCTCAGTTTTCAGATCAATGATCCTCTGTCTGAGAAACTGGTAAAAACAGAATGTAAATCAAGAGCCCATTATAGAAACAGGCTTCTGAAACCAACAGACACTGATACACATCTCTGCTAACTACTAAAAAACCATAAGCTCTTAAACTATTCACTTAAATTCACCATTACCATGGAAAAATTAAGACTAAATAAAAGATTTAATTTTCACATACTGGAAAGACTATGCCTCTATCAATAGCAATAAACTGCTTTCAGAGCCATTTACAACTATCTAGAACTGTGATGGGATGGCTTGGGAATGTTCATTTTAGTCAGACAACTCTGAGGAAGGAGTTAAAGAAAAGACACCATTAAATTCTGCTAATATTTATGGTTTTATTGGCAAAGCAAAAATATGATCTATTTTACTTGTCTTTCAATTTATACTGTTTGCTGTTATAAATTAGTCAATGTAACTGTAAGAAGATATCAATTTAAATGTGTCCATTCACTAAATTATAGTTGCACTCCCCAATGCATCTCTTCACATCTGACTGCTTCTCACGTACATCATGAACCATGTTCCCTTCTTCATTGGGCTTCAAATTTCTCCTTCCCTTGATCCCATTCCACTACTTTCCTTTGTTCCTTAGATAACCCTAGAATTTAATCTCACTTTCCTTAATCTTAGTCCCCTACTTTCTTCTCTGCCCCAAAGCCTCTAATCCACTCAAATCTTTTTAACTATTGAAGTTCCTTTTCTCATCATTTCCATACTTGCACCATACAGCTGATTTCCTATATTCTGACTCAGCAGCAGACTGAAATGTTTAACTTCTCTGTGGGTCTACAGGAACCACAGATGAATTGCAAAAAACCTGGGTGTGAAATTTTCTAGTCTCAAATGCTCATTTGAAATTTGTAGTTCCCTCAATGATTTAGGAAGTTTTATCTGAGAAAAGCTAAGAGTACCAAGTTTCAAGTTCACGACTTCACCTTGTTTTAATAGTCTCTAACACACACTGGCTTCCAGCTATGAGTGACTGCAGTCAAGCAATCAGCCAAGCACTTGGCTGAGATCAGTCCCACATGTATCTTATATCAATAAGGGATTAGGGTACTGGGTAGTTAAAGAGAAAACCCACCACCAGGTAAAAACTAGTAAAATAACATTTCACACTTTTTGAGGCTCTCTCTGCTTTCAGTATCTGTTTGAGAGCACAACTGTCAAAATGAGAGAATTGTGCACCTTGTAATAAGCTGCAATTTAAACCACTGATATACCATTACATGGAACAAACCTCAGAACACATTTCTCAGCCACTAACAAGTTTTACCAAACTCTGAATTAATATCTTTAAAAACACAGACATTTGACTTAGTGAGTATTTTAAGAAAATGAAAGTGAAACAGAGGAAATGTTTAACCCAATCTTCCAACATCAATGGAAAGGAAGCTGCATTCAGAGATAAGAACATTTGAAAAAGTATCTTTCCCTCGCTTGTGTAACTAAGTTCTCTCAACAAGGCCCATGTAATCTGAATTTACATATATGCTACAATACACCCTAAACCCAGGAGAAACAACTAGTCAAGTTCTGCATCCACAAGTACTTGCAGAATGCCAGTATTTGAATCAGGTTAGCTTAAGATTGACAGAACAGTGCGGAGTTCTGAACACTGTATGACTTTCACCTGATTGATTAAATTCTTGCTATAAAATAAGTAAAATTTAGAATGAGAACGTGAATCCAAAAGAAAGGTGTTTTATATCACACATGAAAAGCAGAATGAGATAAAATTGATGAATTCCTTCCAAGAACATAGTGATTGAAAATGTGCCAGTTCAGAGGCAGAATTCCTCTTCAAATCTGTACATGCCGCATAATTCTACAGACATCTGGAAACTTGTTTTCAAAATATGCTGTGAAATAATCAGAATGTTTCTAATTTTAAATCACTCATGGAACACTTGAGTGCAGCTGCTGTATTAGAAACTTCCAGAGTTAGATGAGAATTAGTTAAAAGAAAATAAAACATTTGGGATTCTCAATACTATTTAAATACATCCTGCATAACAACTGAGAGGCCAAAAAGGAAACAGTGTTTGCAGGGCACCCATATGGAAATTCAGGTGGAACTGTAAACTGAAGTAACTTACCTCAGACAACCTCCAAGCCTACCCATTTAGATCTGTAACCATATACTGATGCTTTTCTCAAAGGAAAATTAGGTGTTTGCTTCTTCACACTTGCAGGACTGCCACTAGGACACAGACACTCAGTTTAGTCACGCTCAGCTCAGGAAGAGAGACATCTCTGTAGTTAAGTTCCTAATGAACAGAATTTTCGGAGGTATTTGGAACACCCTCACTCACCCCAAAGGTAACACAAGGAACAGCACTATCAGCTATCTCTGTTCAGAAAGAGCTGCTGAAAACCACGTGTGGAGCAGCAGTGCCAGACTTTTGTGTAACATTTTGTAGTCCAGAGGCTTGGAAACCTGGTTGCTCCCTCAGTCCAAGACACTCAAACTCTTCTGTATCATAGAATCGTTCCACAGCCCATGGAAGAGGTAAAACTGGGATGCTGCTATACTTCTCCACTGATCCAGGAAACTGTAGAAACTAAGCAAGACTCAGATCCAAAAAAAAGCAAGAAAAAACAATCTGCCAAATTATAAATTACACATAAGGGAGTGACAGTAGCAAGGAGATGTGGCCATTATTAGCCCTCCTTATTCCTTTAGCTGAAAGTTCTTCAAGAAAAATTGAGTGAGCAAAACTGACTGGGTATTTAACCTTATTTTGAAAATAGTTGGTTAAGTCACTTTCATTTTCTCATTGGCAATTGAGGTCAAGAGAAAAGACTAGAAGATGACAAAGTTCTGGCTGAACAGCAACTTCTTATATTACTTGCCTTCCTTTTTTTTTTTAGTGAGAACTTGTGTTCTTTCCATGAGCACATTCTGCCCTTTTAATAGCTGTCTTCCTCAAGTTGAGAAGCTTCCAGTGAAACTATATCACTTAATTACTATATTTCAACATAAAAGATCTTCCATAGCATCAGACAGCAGCTCTGAAAACAATTGCAGAATGACGCAAAACTAAACGCACACAAATTTCACTGCAATACTTTCCCTAGAAGATTTCATTAAGTCCTCTGAGGCACAAATTGTAAAATCCCTTCTCTTAACGTCACTCTTTTTCAATGCCATCTAATTACCATGTCAGGAGCCCCTGGAGCAGGTCCAGTGGAAGGCTGCAAAGATGATTAAGGGACTGGAGCACCTCTCTTCTGAGAGCAGACAGAGAGAACTGGGCCTGCCCACCCTCAAGAAGAGATGACTGAGAGGAGATGACTGAGAGGATCCCATCAGTGTCTGTCAGTACCTGCAGGGAGGTGTCAGAGGATGGCCCAGCTTCTGCTCAGTGGTGCCCAGCAATAGGGCAAGAGGCAGTGGCACCGACTGATGCACAGGAAGTTCCTCCTGAGTATGAGGAGGAATTTCTTCACTGGGTGTGACCAAGCCTTGCAACAGATCACCCACAGGGGGTGTGGAGTCACCCAAGGGCTGCCTGCAGCAAACCTGTGCCCTGTGCTCTGGGATGACCCTGCCTGAACAGGCTGGACCAGACAAGCCACCATGGTCCCTTCCAGCCTGACCCACTCCGTGACTACCAGGAGAACAGTGCTGTGCTTTCTTCAAGTGTTCAGGCTTTGGGAAAAATACAAATTACAGAATATTAAGCAGGAATATAAAAGAATAGCTACAGGATTCAAAACCAGGCAGCACAGACAAATCACACACACTAAATCCAGAGAAGTTCAGAATTAAACCACTGAATGACCCCTCCCTTCAGAAAAAGAAAGCTTATCTATAAAAGTAGTGTTACAGAACAAGCCATACAGAAAGCTGTAGGGACAGCAACTGCATGTCTTTTAATAGAGAAAAAACCCAAAAACTTCACTTTTTGGTACAAAGTAGACAAAAAAAGCAACTTAGAAAAGTATGTCAAGTATTACATTACACAGAGACTCAATTTAACTACTGTCTTAAAGCTACTCCAGCCAAGAATTCCTGATCTAAAATGGTCACAATCATTTCTTGGACTTTGGCTACAAAGAGGAAAACCATTTTAATTGGCTGTTGATGCCAAACATTAGGCTAAGTATCAAAACAATTCAGGTATGTGCCTTCAGCTGCTAGCTGAGAAAATCAGCAAGACTAGAAACAATTTAAGAAGGTCAGTAGCCATAAAGGGACAGGGATGAATAAAAAAAACTGAACACTATTTCCATCCAATAAGGAATTATTTCAATAACCTCAAGCAGCAATAGACAAAAATCTGCCTCCACAAAGTGAGAGAAACAAACTTTTAGCAAAGCTGAACATTTTCAGCGACAATAAAGACTACTTTCAATAAAAAGCTCAATCATTAATGTTTACAGACCTTTTTATGAAAGTATATTTCTATGTTTCCCATTTTATCCTTTCACCAGTCTCAGCCTGAAAGCCAAGAACCAGGGAAAACAGACTTTTCAGAGCAGAAGACATATGCAGGTATGCAAACCCTGCATTTGTCTTCTGCTCTGAAAAGCATTAAGAATCTTCTGCAATAGTCTTACCACTGATTTTAAGGATGTCCCATATGTCTAAAAATTTATTTGCAATTAGCCCATATGATTAACAAAACACCTTTGCTACTGGCTTAAAGAAGGTCATGGTGGTGAAATTTAATCCTTTGTATTGGAAGGATGGAAAACCTCTCTTACAAAATATTTTTTGAAAATTAATATTTGCCTAAAGGAGAAAGGAAAAGTATGTAAATGGGGAGGGCCAGGAAATAACAGGCAATTAGAAACAGTTAATATTCAAAAGGAAATGTCGAGAAAACTAGTTTACTGCAAAAAATAACAAGACTTGATCATAAATAATTTCCATTGTAACATTAAAATAGAAAGTAAGAGCCCAGAAATAAAAGCTAATTTTAGAAATCCTCTAAGGAATGGAAATTCACTATAGAAAAAGACATGCTTGTTTCCTAGAAAACATTGTTAGTGCCAGTCAGTGCTAGAAAAAAAACCCTTTTGTTTTCATTGTTCCTTTCACCAGTAAAATCATTTACATCACCAACTCTCACAAAGAACCCAAGCAGGCAAAACAAAACTTAGGACACAAACCAGTGAAGACAAAGTGCTCTCTGCCTACCACATCAGGCATTATTTGCCAGTCTACTGGACTAACAGGACCACTACTGGAAAGAAACCTTTTAAATACAAGGGTTTCATTATTGAGACACGCATTCCTCACAAGAACTGAAGTTGTCTTTGAAACCCAGATAGAAAGTTAAATGAAGAGAAAAAACCACCACAAAACTTCAGTTAATAACAAATACTGCTTTGCAGATAAGATGCAAGAGTGGCCAAGCTTTCCTTCTAGAACACTTCAATGGCCAAATTAGCTGAACAACTTCAACAAGAAAGTTCTGGAAAATGAACCAGTAAAGTTCTCTGACACTTTCACACTGTATCTGACCATCAAAAGCATTTTCTGATTTGGTCACATCAATGAAACAACTGTGTAACTCAAAAAAACAGATTTACGGTGCTTTCAATTGCTGAACAGAACTTTTCCCATCCAACCTTGGAAGTTATCAAGACCACAGCATATTACTATAAGAATAATTATAATACATGTTGAAATATTAGACTTTTCTGAATCAGCTATATAATATATTTTTGTAGATTCTACTTTGATCTAAAAATTGTATTCTGCCAATAAATAATGTCAGTGAAAAAGTAGGATTTCAAAGATCCCCTAAGTTTTCATTTCATAACAAAAGTAAACACCACAGTAAGGCCATCACAGCACTTTTGACCATTACCAATTCCTCCTGCATGAGGGAAACCAGTAACTATGAGTTACAGAATATGGAAGAACCCCTTCATCTTTGATGATCAGAATCACTGTGTTTCTAGAATAACCAGTTACATTGTTTTCCTCAGAGGGAAAACAAAACAGTGGCAGCTGCAACCTCCAGAAAAAAAAAAAAAAACACAAACTAAAAACCTTTCTCCAACTTTACCACCTGCATTTCACCTGTAAATTGAATAAAGTTTGCTCTGTAGAGGTCCACAATTGTATGACCATACTAAACTTTACAGGATGGATCAGCTTCCCAGCGTAGCCTGACAGTGCCCTTAGTTTTGAAAGCAGACTAAAATTCCTGGGTATGAAGCAATCATTTGTACCTTTCCACCCCAAAGTCACAGGTTTGAGGGTATCTGCATACGTGCAGCCCCACATTTCTTTGACTCAGAAGCATAAAGAATATGTTTTAGAACCCACAGAGTAAAGGCTGATAGACCAGTACAAAATTAAAATCCTGTGTTTTTCACTCTTGATTGTAGTCATGAGAACACCAACTTGCTTGTGGCATTCCTAAATTTGTGGCAGAGTCTAAAGAACACAAACTCAAAAAAGCTTTAATCCTATTTTCTTGAAAGGGCCAAGAGCCTGAATCCATGACCCAAAAATGGGCTTACTGAGAAAAAGGGCTCAAAATACTGTAAACAGGATTACAGCTCACCTTGCAACACTATTCAGTTATTTTAATGGCTGTATCAACCAGCCCAACAGAGACATTGTTACGACTAGAGAAACTTGGGGAATTCCAAGATTTTAAGCAGTAGATCAGCTAAAAGAGTAATACTCCTTTTTCACAACCACTGTCCCAGAACCATCCTTGGCTTTCTGAAATAATTATTTACGACTGTGACTCTGGAATAATAGAATACAAAGCAAATTGAATCACCTACCATAAGAAAATACACACTAATTGAAAACATGAAGAGGCAGAAAAATTTAGAATTTAAGATGAGCCTCCACTCATTCAAGCCTGAGCTTTACAGATATCTTTATTCACTTAGAAATATCAAACAGTAAAATAAGCTCTCACTACCTCAAGACTTTCTAATAAGTTTTGTGATCAGAAATAAAGATCACTCGTAACCAAGGCCAAAGTAATCTCCTTTATGAAAGTTCTCAGGGTAACTAAAGGAGACAAAGTTCTATCATCCTCAAGACCTTCAAAGTTTCCCAAAGGCATGTTCCAGCCCACTACAACAAAGCCAATGAAGAAGCATGTAACCCTTACAAAAAAGAGATAGATAGCAAGGTAACCTCAATAATTCTGATCAGAAACATCAAAGCAAGGCATTTGTTTGCAGAACTGAGGCTCGTATTAAAGGAGATGCAGGCAACGCTACTGGAGTCTTACTGTGATTGCATTAAAAATCTGCATTTTTAGTAGAAAGTCCCTAGATAGTCACAATGAAACACACTGTTTACTGCAGTTGTTAGCATAGTCTGCATTCTTCCAACATAAGCCATGTAAATCAACCTCGAATTAAAAGAAAACCACACTAGGCTTACCCATCCTCCCTCTCCCCTAGGCATCCCCAGTATCTCCCGGCCTTCATTTACAAATTTAAATGCACCTGCACTTAAGAACCGAGTTGGACATGCAGCACGATTTTAATTATGGCCTGCATGAATTTCAAGTGCAAGTTACTCCAGAAAAACAACTCTTCCTTTGACGAGCTCAGAGAGGTCAGAATGCCTCCCTTCCCCCTTCCCTGACATGTTTTATGTCTAAAGAACACCAAAGTCCCAGCCACACTCTCCAGCCAGTCTAACACAACTGCGAGAGAAAAGGACCAAGAACTTTGCCCCAACACACCCTGCAGCCCAGGACAGAAGCCCAGCAGACGGAGCACCGAGAGCCGGCACAGAGACCTGCTTTGCACCATACCTTTCCATGGCTTGGGACACCTTAAGTGAACCAGGGGAAGTTCAGGCTGGACATTAGGAAGAAATTCTTAACACAACGAGTGATTCGGCATTTGAATGGGCTGCCCAGGGAGGCGGCAGTCACCGGAGGTGTTTACGGAAAGACTGGATGTGGCACTCAGCGCCGTGGTCCGGCTGACAGGTGCTCACTCACAGGTTGGCCTCGATGATCTCGGAGGCCTTTTCCTACCCAGTCGATTCCGTGAAGAGGCACAGACGCTGCCGGACCTGGGAAAGCGGGATTCCCGAGAGGAAAAGCGACAGCGGACAAGCCCCAGAGCCCGCAGCCCCGCTCGCAGCTCACCTGGCAGGTATTCCGCCTCGAAACGCCGCCGGGTCTCGCTGATCAGCGCCGCCTTATCCTGCCGCTGCTGAAAGGCAACAAGGAACAGGGGGCCGTGAAAGGACGGGAAAGGCCGGGGCCCCACAGAGCCCCAGACCCTCACCTGTACGGCAGGGCCCGGCCACCCGTCCCGCCAGACCACCCAACCCGAGCGGCTGCGGGCGGCGGCCGGGGAGCGAACACCCGGCAGGCGGGCAGGAAGGCAGCGTGAGGGGGGTGAGGGGGCAGGGGCGCAGGGACTCACCTCAGCCATGATCCAGCGGGTCCGCCCGCGCCGCCCGCACTGAGGCGGCTCCGGCAGCGCGAGGAGCGGCGGGAAAAGGGGACGGAGCGGCGCGGGGGGCGGGCCGCGGGGAGAGCGGCGGGCGGCAGGGCCCGCCCCGCTCCCGGCGTGCTCCCGGCGTGCTCCCGCGGCGGGAGCTTCGCAGCGGGCCCGCCGGGCACCGGCAGCGGCCCCTCCGGGCACCGGCAGCGGGCCCCGCCGGCAGCCCGGAGCCCGTGGTCGCTGCCCTTGTCTGTGCCCAGTCCCTGTGCGGGATCCGGCGGGGCCCGGCGGGGCGGAGGTAACGCGGCCTGAGCCGGGAGAGGAGCGTCGCTGCTGCACCCGCAAGTTGAGCCAAACTTGGTGAGACGGCTGCGGTTCCCTCGGGGTCCCCGGGGCCTTCTCTGGGCGAAGAGGGAGAGAGGGAGGGAGTCTGCTTGGCCGCAAAATGACTGGATGCTTCTTCAGAGAATCTTCTCCTTCGAGGCCTTATAATTTTAACAGAAAATAACTTATAGCTATTAATAATCACTGCGCCCGAGCGAAGGTTCTGTAATTTGAGAATTCAGAGCACCGTTAGTTTCCAGTGTGCTCAGTATATTTGTGGTGCTGACACCTTCAATGCAATCACACGAATTGTCAGTATGCGGTTCGGTTTCTATCAATTTATGTTATGCATGCAGGTGTAGATAACCAGGGAATTCATACTTTGGTCAAGAAACGTTTCTGAAATGTTTCTCCTACTTAAATCTCTCAGTACAAAGTTGTTTAACTTCCCTATTAATCAGTGAGATTTAAAGCACATACTGGCCTCATTCTTAATTTTTTCTGTATTATTGTTTTGCAATGCATAATTATTATTAAGGCTCAGTTCAGCTAGTTCCAAAGTATTTTTTTTTCTTATTTGCTTTTGTAGATGGAAAATGTCCAGAAAGGTTAAAATTTCCATGAAGAAGTAAGCCTGACAGAAATAGGGACACATACGGTTTTCTTGTAGAAGAATACACATGAAGATAAATCAAGATGCTCCTGAGTGAGCAAGATCAATTCTTGTCCTACAATGGTGAAGTCCTTGTATTTCAGTTGTCAAAACCAAAGCATGCAGAGGAAGCGGGTGATAAAACAATGAATTTATGTGTCAGAAGGATGGCGTTCAACAGAGACACTAAGCTGTTTGTTCAGAAGTCTTCTGGGGTATTCAGCATGGGAGCCAGTCACTCAAAAATTGAAATGATTTGCTGTAGCTGCACAACGGATTCCAGAACAGGGATTATTCTTCCCTGCGTTTTGATGAAGAAGAAAAAACGGAACAATGTCAAATACTTTTTGTTGTTGCTTCACAGTTCAAACCAATTTGAGCCGTCTTTTTATTTTAAATTGGATTATGAACTGAAAGAAGACATCAGGCTGTTCGCTGGCCCATCATTGTTGTGGAGACATGCCAACAAGCTGTTCTACATCTCTTCCAACACCTGCGTGGTTCAAAGTGCTCCTGTACAGCTTTCTTCTGTAGTGTGGACAGGTGAAATTGTGGGTGAAGGCACTGTTGTCTTAGGGATAAGAACTGCTTGCCTGCCAGAGACTGAAGATCGAGATGAGTTTTCTGTTTCAGACAGAGCCATCTGGGGTAGTGAGTTCTTTGGATACGCAATTCAAACACAAAAATTGCTGACTGGCACATGCTTCATGCCTCATGCTTACAGCAGAGTGGTCTCTTCCATCTACGTCTGCAAGAGTGAGAGATTGAAAAAACAGCTCCAAGTATCACTTGTTGCCATAACCCACAAGAACCAGCTTATTTGGTTCCAAAATGGTGTCCCTAAAGGTGTTTGTGAGCTTCCTTACGAAAAGCCGTGTTCGGTAAAACCAGCTCTAACCAGTAGCAACGATTTGCTATTTGTTGTGTCTTTTGCCTCTGGAAATAGCTGTGTTGTACAGAGGAGAGACAGCTTACAGGTACTGGTGGCTTTAAACAGCTCCATTTTACTGCAGTCTTTTTGTATTTATTGTCTTATTGAAAGTCCTGCAACTGAAAACCTGCATGATTAAGTTCTTTAGTTTTCATTTGTTTGTTATTGTTGCTGCTGGTAAAATAACCTGTCTAAAGTATGACATTGTTTTGCTTCCATTGCTTACTTATATATCTGAAAATGAAGCTGGGATTCTCTCATTTAGTAATACCTTTATGAATCTGACCTAAGCTTCTGTTGCTAATTGAAAACTGCAATAGTGTGAAGTTGTAAGGCAGTCAATGAGTGTGCCTGGATGATTTGTGTTGGAAGTAACCTCATATCCTTGCAAAGTATAAACTCCTCATTGGAACATCAAAGCTTTTTGAGTCTCAATTCCTAATAACAAAAAAGTTGTTTCTTGAAAATGTTTTATAATAATGACAAGAAGAGGCCTTGCTATTGTTTCATAAATTAGGAGAGACAAAAGTTTCTGCTAGAGTTCTGTAGTAATCTGACAGGAAGATTTGTATAAGTCAGGAAATAAAAATTTGTACTATTGAGTTGCTGGCATTATTATAAAAAATTGTCTCTAACTTTCAGACATATTTAAGTCTGTGATGAAACAAAGATATTTCTCAATGTAAAAGGTATAAGGCCTTTAACTGATCTTCAAGAATTACTGCTTCTAAATAAATTACAACATTAAGCTGTTCAGCTGTTTGAGTGCACTGAAAAGTTGTCATCTTCTCTTCAACCTGTAATCTGGAAAGTGATCTTTAAAGAGAAATGGCTAATTTTCCCCAGAGTTACATGGGCTTTAAATGATGGGGAGAGAATGAGAGCTTGAAACTTCTAAATATTATTGTATTTCACACAACTGAATAGGCTTCCTCTTCATGGGAAAGCAAGCTTCACCAAAATGAGATCTCAAATACAAGTTTTATTCTAACAAATGTATTTTAAAACCTCTTCTACTGTAGGTGGCTTCCAAATGGCAAAAAGTGAAGTGTGTTCTGGTGGATGATTTCATTGGCTCTGGAAGTGAGCAGCTGTTTCTGCTTTTTGAGGATGACTCCAATACAGACGTGTTAAGTACATTCAAAATAACAGATCTTGGGGAGGTCAACTATGCAGTAAGTTGAGCTTGCCTTTTCTCAGCTACTCAGTCTGTGCTTACTAAATTAGGAAAACCTCAACAAATCATTAAAGTATTGATTCAAAGTGAAATTGGATGTGTTCTGTGAAATGCCCTGAAGTTTGAATACAATTTTCTTGCTGTAATCTTAAATTATCTGAAAATATTATTTTGCTTCTATGTTTGTATCACCCTCCTTTTGGGAAATTAATGCAGCTGAAAATGCAGCTTCACATACATAATAGTTTTGCCACAATGCTTACCTTTTGGCTAAGAACACTTAATTTAATTCAGGCCATAGTGCTTGTTAATTATCTTCTCATAATTGGGTCTGTCCATTATGTACTATCAAATTCTAATTGCTTTCAGAAAACAGGATTTTTCTTTTCAAACACATACTCTGGTTGTCTTGGCTTGCTGTATTTTCCCCCAGATTTTTATAATGCTGTGTAATAACATGTACTGTACTTTCAGCTTTTTAATTTATTCAGGGTTTTGGTTTTGTTTTTTTCTTTCAGAGTGGTGTCAATTATAAACATGATGTTCCTGCTGCAGAAGGATTGCAAGAGAATGGTTTGCCCACTGTCCGAGCCCTTGAAACAAGATTGCAGGTTTGTACCCAACAGTTCTGCCTCCATGTTTTCAATAAATTACTGTCCTGTATCATTGCATTGTCTAAAGGGTGAGGCTAATGATACTGTTATTACTGGAGAAGTGGTTCAGGCAAAAGAACAAAATGGTTAAGTATTTATTCTTGAATCAGTGGTAGTCTGTGTTTCCGTTCTCTCCATTGTTATAAGTGCATTTAGGTAATTTTAGAGGTCCAATTTAATTTTAATTAAAAGTTTGAGATAATATTGAAGCTATCTTATCAGAGCTCCTTAGCAGTCATTTTACTCATGTTTAAATACCAGCTTAAAAAATTAGAATGTTTACTCCTTTTGCTCCCCATCACATACATAACTTTCAGATCACATAGTGGCAGGTTCCCAGTGAGTACATTTGCACAAATTGGTGACAGTGGTTATTTCACCATCTTCTGATGTTCGTGCTCCTGTTGCTGGTGGTTTTATGAGAATAATTTTGAAAAATACTGCAGATAAGCTAAAATGTATCTTTCTTTCAACTAGCATCATTTATAAATAAGCTGGGGAAACTTGCTGGAGTTTTCCATCCAACGTACTCATCAATGTGAGTGCTTTTGCAGTGTGTATATTAGCTTATACCAAATAGATAATAATTAACAAATAGGAAGGTTATGTAAGAAAAAAAAGCTTTAGAGGAGAATGTGCATCTCTCACTGAGTCAATGAGGTAAGGCTATTGTTAGTTTGCTAAGGGTGCTCTAAAGACAAGATATGAGGTAATTATTCCTGTCACTTGAGAATTAGTGAAAACTAAGTAGGGTATTGTGGCAGTTTTATTTCCAGCCTTTAAAAGTGGAGCAAATGAATTGGCCATCATTTACCAGTTATTAAATAAATAAATAAAAGGAGGACACGTTAGGAAAAGACTTAAAAAGAAAAAACTTTTCTAGTTCTAATGACAAAGATATCTAAAGAGATATTGTGCATCATCCAAAAGATAAAAGCTGTTTAGAGAATAGTGGACAAAATACTTTTTGCCCTCCTAGAAGGCCAAGAAAATAGAAGATGGATTAATTTTGAGGACCTCTTGAGGTCTCTTCCAATCCTACTTTTTTACAGTTTACATGTTACAATGTTACATGTTACACTTCTTTAACATGCAGAAGTGCAATCTTCCTTCTGAATGCATCTTTTTCTGTTTCTGCATTTTTTTCTTTTTCGACAGTCATATTTTAAAACTGACTTCACTGCTGCATTCTTGCCCTACTCATTACATTGCTCATTGCATTATTCTTCTACAAAACAGAAGTTAGTTTCTGTCTCTTGTTGGCTGCTCCTTCCATGATTGTGATGAAGGTTGTTCACCCTGCCATTGATAGCTGCACTTTCTATGTTCCATAACTTTGTTCTTTCAGTACACCAACTGGCTTCCAGCTGTACAGCTCTGGGAGTCTGGGCCAGGATCAAATGAATTATCTGGTTTGCACTTGCCACTGCTTCTGCTGGAAGTCAGCCACTGGCTGGATATTTTATCTATTGTGTGCTAATATAGCTGTTACAGAATCCCTTATAAGACCTAACATTTCTGTGCTTTTAGATCTTTCTAATCTCTAATTTTCAAAGCCATGTGTTAGCACAAGCATTGTAAGCAGTTGGAAATTTACTGTGTTTTAACAAGCTGATGAATTTGGAAGTAGATGAAGATATTTCTTTTTACCCTCACTGTTTCTTCCTTGTTGAAATCCCCATTGTTCTGTATTATATTTGCTGAACAGTGAAGTACTCTTGCTGGCTTTTATAATCTGATATATAATTGAATTTCAAGGATCCTTGTTTTGAAGCAATAGTGCATGAGTTCTGCTTAACTTGGGAATTTTCAAAGGTTATTTAGTCTTGAAGTGGTGCCTCCTGATATTTATCATCAAAATTCAGGTATTCCAGAAATTTGCAATCAAATCAAGTTTTCACAGTCTCCATGGAATCTTGTGTTTTAGAGCAGAATGAAATAGCAGATGCAGCCCTTTTTCTTCCTTGTTGCTTAACCCTTGTTTCACATCTGCACAGCTGTTTTCTTAGCCATGTGGAACTTTGGCAGGAATGAATTATAGTCCACTGTATAAGTAGGTTGTGTTTAAGTTACGCACAGTAATATATATAAACTGCTTTTTGCAGGCAGTGAAATTGAAAAACAGATCAGCTTGAGCAATTTTGAATTGTTCTATGTTTATTTTGTGTACACTATTCTGGACCTGAATCCAGCCTTTTCTCTTTTGATTTTTTTTTTCTACTTTAATATGTTAGTTTTGGTATCTTCTGAAGGCATCCTTTGGCAGAGTACTGCTGTTACACTGCAGCAGCTGAGGTTACAGGTTTCTCATGGTTTTAGTTGATTGTTTTGGCAGCAATAAAGAAGTGTCTTTATGTCCACTGGTGTGTTCTCCCCCCCATGACTGGACAGTTTTGTAAAGACTGTAATTCTGAATTTACTCACAGTTCTATTGTCTTTGGCTCTGGACTGCTTGTTTTTATACTCATGTTTATTTTCTCTTCTAAGGTGATCTAGTTTTATTTTCTTAGTTTCGGAGCACAAAGCTTGTAACTCCTGCTGGTGCTTGTAGTGCAGCACATCTTGGCACATTGCAGAAAGGATGTGCCTGTCACTTGTGACAGAACGCTGAGGGGGGCACAACTCAGTCTTGGGGTGAAATTCAGGTCTTTTTCTTGTGTTGCTTTAGGAGGAAAAAGGGCTTGCAAAAGCCAGATTGGTCAGCAAGCACAGAGCAGTGAATGTTTGGCCCTTTTGACTGCTTCCACATCTGTGCTTTCCCATTTGCTTTCTGGTTCTCAGTTTATTCAGGAGTCAGCTCCAGTGTGAGTAAATGATGGTTAAATGTTCTGATGACCTAAATTAGGAAGGTATTGTAGACTCATCTTGTTCTTAACTCTTCATTTTCATCTCTTGTCTCAAGTCTGGCACTGGGTTATTGCTTGGAATCTGGTGCTTAGATTCACAGTTCCATAGGTGACAATTTTTTTTCAGAACTTTTCATGAGAGTGCTGTTGGTCTAAATGCCCTTTGCCATTGCAGCTTGAGCAGAGGCCATCACTTCACTGACAAGAACTGCTTTTTTATTCAGGCTTATATTGGATTTGTGTGTGTTATGTGTTTAAGGGGATTTTCTAAGGGGATGGGGAAGAGAAGAGGGAAGTTTGGGTTTGCATTCCAGGCTTCAGTTTGTTCTCTCTTCGACAGCATTGGATTCTCAGGCTCTTGCTTTCCAGATAATAGAAATATTATTCCAGATAATAGAAATAAAGAAAGCTTTTGAGGAGCTTTCTTAAAACCTGAAAAGCTGGCACGATTTTTTTTTCTTTATTGCTTGGTTTGTGGGGTTTTTGGTTGATTTGCCTTGGTTGGTTTATTGGGGGATTTTTTTATTGTGTTTTGTTTAACTGAGACACAGTCAACCGCGTGTGTCTGTTTCTATATCTATCAACTCTTCAATATATTTACTTGACCAATAATCAATACAAATCTTGAGAAGAAAATGAAACTGCTATCCATGAAAAAGTGAAGCAGGATTAATAAAGAAAGATATCTAAGAAATATATCTGAATATCTATGTAATTTGATTAAGTTTACCTTAATATTTATCTTAAGCTCTAGGTTTAATATTGAAAGACCAAGATTCTGAGATTCATATTTTAAAGACAGAGTAGCCTGACTTGAACATTTTTTAGAAACATTGCTTTAAAAATGAAAAAGCATAAAAATGGAAACCTGAAAAGATATTTTGATATCTTCAATATCCTTTCTTATGTGCAGTCGTCTAATGATTTTCTTTTACAGGCTGGTTGGACTTCTGTTCGGGAGCTACAGCAGCATTTAGGACTCCAAAAAAGGGTTATTCTTGAGTCTTGCAGAGCATTAATAGATCTTGTTGAAGAAAGAACCCATATTCTCCCAAACTCAAGAAAGGTAAAATGCAGGAGATGGGCCAGATCAATTCTGAATTCTGACAGGCCATTTGTAGAGGGTGCTGTCCTCAACCACTGACTATTTTCACCTGTAGGGGTTGCCTCTATCAAAACTCATTAATCTGCTTTTTAAGTCAGGTTCATTTTCTTAACTTGCCAATATGAGTAGTTAGGAGTAAATTTAGTTGTTTCTACTTGAACTTGATGTGCACAACACCTCCTGACAACTGGTATGGAGGAGTAACCTCTAACAGAGTTAGCAACAAACACGAGCAGAGTGTACAGTTCTAATTGGCACAGTTGCCTAGATATTGAATATCTGTGTGTAATCTCACATGTTAAAAAAAGGGAGTTGTCATAGCACTATGTGAGCAAAATTGATTTTATAATGTGGGCACAGTGAACTGAGGGCAGAGAATGTGATGGAGGTTGGGAAAAAATTATTTTAATATGTTGCTCAGAAGAAACCTAATTTAATTGAAATAGAGTTGATCTCCTTTTCAGTTACTGCTGTGATATCTTTCAAATTTTCTAGGTTTGGACAACAAAGTATTGAGAAATTAAATACAATAATATAAATTCTAGCACCTTAAATCTTTGGACAATTAATTGTATGACGGGTCAAAATTTCAACATGTGATGTTTACAATGACAGAATAAGTTGTACTTTACATAATGATATAATGTGTTTTAAGAAATTCAATTCTATGTATTGTAGAGAATAAACTAGTTTATAGATATGTATCTGCCATTTTGTATATCTTAAAAGCTCCTCCAGCAGTCACTTGGGGTAAAACACAAAGTAATGCAGTATAAAAAGTGCCAGTATTTCTACTTAATCCATCTAACCCCACATTTTTCTGTAAGGAAGGCCTTGTCTCTCTCTGGGATGATGTAGAAAGTCCTGCTGGTTCTCTTAGCAAAGAGACATCATTGGTGTCCAAAGTCCCAGAGCGCTTCACAGAGGAATTGTGGCAGCGTGTTGTGGGTGACAGCCTGGTAGTTGGAGTGAAACTAACTGAATCATTTTATTTGTGAGTATATGCTCATATCTAATAATTTCATGGGTAGTTTATAGAAAATGAATGCATAGGTTAAGCTCTGCAGTAAATTTGAACGTTCTTATTTTGAACATTTGCATATAGTGTGTTTTAAATGTGCCTTTGTCAGTATTCTTGCTGCTGCTTGCATGCTCTCTGGCACTGCACAGAAAGCCAGAAATCAGTTGAGTGAGTGTAGCAACCTTACTGGAGACTTTTTTACAAAAGAGTTTTCCTTGACAAAAACTATGGCTCTTTGTAGTCCGTGTTGTAAATAAAGCTCTGTCTTAATTCTTGATGTTTTAATGTCAGCTACTTGCCATTCCTAACTGGTTTGCTTCAAAAAGCACAAAAGAAAATATATTAAATTCTCTTACGAACTAATAAATACTTAGCTTTTGAATTGAACTCTTCTAGTCAAGTACCTAATCAAAATACTTGCAAAGCTTGTACTTTGTGTAAATTATGTGGAACAATCAGCCAGACAATACTTAAACCTTCAAAATAATTTGTTTATTTTTATTATCATCTTTAAAATTATTTGTTTATTCTATTTATTTTAATTACTCAGTTCTATTTGTAAATACTACTTAGGTCATTTTCCCTTACAGAGAGGGAACTAAGTTGAAACAGTGTGAAAAAAGAGGATTACATAAAATGTAAAATTACATTGTTAATTGTGTAATGTAAACTTTGGTGGAGTCAGAACTTCTCTTTTGACCCACGTTCCCACAGGCAGTGTAGCTGAGGCTGTGTTGGGCTGAGCTCAAAGACCACTGATGTCACTGGAAATCATTCAGGTGGTTGTGGGGAGCTGACCTGTTAGGCCCTCTGGCCATTCTGCTGCAGCTGTGGCTATATTCTTTCTCAACTGCCAGATTGCTGTAACTTTACAAGAAAGTTGACCTCATCCTCTTGACAGCCTCTCTTAAGAGCCACTGAGGCAAAAGATTGTTTTTTGCCTTTTTAGTGTTTGTTCTTTTAGCTTTGATGATGATGTCTTTGCTTTTTTTAAAAAAAGTAAAACGCTTCATTCCTGTGTAACTTCAAAGATCTTCAGGAGATTTTAAAAACCAGGAGCAGTCTAGCCCTGTCCCTCATTTTTACAGTGGAGAAAAGGTCTATGGAGAAGCCATTTGTCCAAGGTTACCTGGCAGGCCAGCAGCAGAACCTGGCTGTTCTGGGCTCCAGTTCAGTACTGTGTACAACAACCTATGTTTATGGGCAAAAGGACTTGCTTTATCTCCAACTCCGACACTGTAATTCTTTATTGATCATTTTTCTGCTTCCTACTAATGCAAGATTGCAGTGATATAATAGATTGCATTGTGAGGTGGTGATACTTCTCTGTAAAGAAAATTAGACATTCATAAGACTTTCAAATGTCAGTGACATCTTGAGATTGAATTGATTGACAGAATAATATATTCATTGAGAGAGGATCTGGAACAGTAATATTAGGATTTCATTGAAAGAGCCCTGTGTTGAATAAATAAAGTACTTCATACATTTCAGGAAATTGCTGCATGTTCAAGGCAATAATATCTTAAACCTTTTATTTTACTCTACATTCAATTTTGTTTGAATATCTATAAAAGTGTAGAGTATAAGAAGAGTTTCTAGTCCTCAAAAGGACAGAATTTATATTTTCTGCAGTTTTTTATTAAAAAGCAAGTCAAATCTTTAAAAAATAATCTATAAATATCATAGAGTACAGGTTACATAGAATTTTCCGGTTTTTCTGCATGAATTAAACATCCAATTTTTTTGGTTGAAATGAGGCATCTAACTCCTAGAAGCTCTTTGAAAATTCAGTCCAATTTTTGAAAAGTCTTTATACTAAGTTTGTATGAAACAGTCATGTGAAAGACTTAGCTTCTTTGCAAAGTCTATGACTTGATCTGGAATAGTATTGGAATTTATGGTAGTCTTAAATGTCTGCAGAGTTGTGGTTATTTGTCAGAAAGCAAAAATGTGAGCTGGGAGTGCAGTCATATTGTATGGATTTTCACAGGTCACTGAGGGATGTCAGTTTATCTTTAGTGATGGATCAGGATTTCTCTTCGATTTCTCCAATTATCAAGTGTCAAAGTAAAATCATCAAGCTGAACAAAGCCTTCTCAGCATTGGCAGTCTCCTCAAGTCAAATTGAACCTCCTCCAAAAAAGATGAAATTGGACTTGCATAGCAAGAATGATCTGAAAAAAGAGTTCCCTAAGACATCTTCAGGGGTTCAGCTGGATGAAGCAAAGACAGTCACTGCTGTCACCAGCCTTTCACCACTCCTGGCGTTTCATCGTGTGTGCTGTGTAGTTCTTCTGCATGCCAGGAGGCAAAACCATCAGGATGATAGTTTACAACAGAGCAAAAAGATTACTGTACTCTGTGGGAAGATTTTCTTAAGTCTGGAAGATATTTCAAATGGCAGATATTCAGTAAAGATGCTGAGGAATAATAGTTACTGTACAGGTAAATGGAATTTATGTGCTTTGGATTTATAAATATATATATTTGATTCTTTTGTTTACTCTAGGTGATGCCAAGCTAAATTTCTCTGAACACGAGCTGCACAGACCTTTTGGGAATCAAAGCTGGGTGAAATAGGAGATAAAACATTTTTCAAAATGACAAAAAATGTTTAGTGAGTTGCTGTAAGGTTTTGCTAGCATTGGTGGTGAAGGGTATCTGGAAAGAATAATTTGGAAGATAAATTTGAGTACAGAATGCTGAAGCCTATGTTTTTTCTATAAATAAGATACTGTAATTAGATACAGAAGTTTTTTTCTGACATACTACTACCACCTCTTAAATAATTCCAAAGTAATTGAAGCTCTTCCTCATCTACATGAGGAACATGTACATTAAAGTCATTTATTTTCATTTTTTTAATATTCCTGATTGAATTTATTTCAAAACTGGGCTTTTGCTCAGGTAATGAAATATCCTTTTTATTGTTTGTAAAATTTAATGAATTTTAATTTTTCTTCCTTTGATGCTGTGTCACTGCTAAAGCCAACATGTCATCTTACTATCACACTAGGCTAATAATAGTCTTCTTTTGGCAAGATGATGTTTATCTTAAGAGCTTTCATTATATTAGTGGTGCACCATTAATCAACTGTCTTCCTTGACAGAAGTAGGGATAAGAACTTAGGAGAGAAGAAAGTTCCCAAAGAATGCCTGAAGTCAGACACAAATCCTTCATAAAAAATGGGAGTGTGAACCAAAAATCAAAGCTCATTTAATGCATGCAGCATGATCAAAATATTTAGTTCAAATACCTTTTTTTACTGTATTTCCTTGCAGGTTCCATGGAAGATATACTTGCTGTCCTTGCAGTGTCTTTGAGATTCTCCTTTCAGATTGTGTCTTGTGAGTGCACTTTGACTCCTGTCAGTTCATGGTTGCTGGAAGAAATGGAGTGCACACCATTTAAGGAATGCCAGGACAACATATTCTGTCATAAAGCAGGAAATGTCCATGGTACAATCTTTAATTGGGCACTGAAAAATCCATTTGAAGGAGTTCTAACAATATTTTGCAGGTAAAATCACTTGAAAAGCATAGCTTATATTCATCTTCCATACACCCTTTTATATCTTTACGCTGTTTCTTACTGGTACCATAACAGCAGCCAAAATCATAAGCAATAGGCTGCCAATATGATGCTTTGATAACAATCACCAATATCAGACCTGTTTTCAAGTCAGAACTATTGCAGAACCTGAACTGAGTTATTTAATTTTTGTCTAGGCTGGAACATTGCATTACAAATAAGTCTTTTCTCCATTAATACCTGTTTGGAGCTATTTCTTCTCTTAATTTTGCTGCATAATTTTATATTCTTTTCTTCTTATGTTATTCTTAGTATAATGTTTAATTTGTAATTTTTTCTTCAATGTATGTTAATTTTAAAAAAACTTAAATACTAAATATTTGTATATTGATTTTAAAAAAAACCAGCCAAACCACAAACCCCAAGTTAAATTAAATGTAAATGTATTGTTAGGTGATTTTTTAGTTTAGTATTGCAATATAAATGTAGTCTCAGTTTGTGCATGTTTCTGCTATAGTTATTTCCTATCTACCATGATTATATAAAGGAAATAATCTGAAGAGTCTCACTGATGTTCTTTCTTAGGCAGATTCTTGGACAAATATTTCCTAAACCAGGTTAAATGAGTTAGTAATATTGCCATATTTATGACTTAGCTGGATAAGCTGGATACTTCTTACATAAAAAGTAAGAAGTACTTTTTATGACATAAAAAGTACTTCTGGGATATTGACAAACATTGCTGTTTTGAAGAGTTCAAGCTAAAAAATAAAAGAGAAGGTGTAACTCTTAAGAATGGGTTTTGTAGTGAGGTTCAGTCTTTTCCTCAAATTAGGGGTTGATTTCCTTTATGCAAGGGGAAAGGCTGGAATGTTTAAGCAATCAATCAGTAAAATTTTAAGTCTCAACATTTCTGGTTCCTTTTGAAAAGTTATTTTACTTGGTGCTATTCACTTCTGACCCCATTTTGTTAATAGTTACTGATTCCCATATTTATGGTCTGTGATTGTCTTTATTCCTGTGTTTGGATTGATCTTTTATCTGGGATATCTGGGATATTTCTGTGGTAGGTGGAAACTACAGAGTAAACTTTTTTTTGACACAATCATCATTTTGTTTTACAGAAATCTGACTGTCTTGTTCCAGTGCCTTCACAGCCTTACCAGAGTTCTCCCTCCAAGCTGCAGTGTAAAACTCCTGAGATCTGGAAGCAAAGGAGTACTTACTGAACAGACAGCACTGGCTCTGGAGAGGGAAATGCTCACCTGGAAGAATTCTCTTTTCTTCAAAGAAACTAAAGCTGAAAACAGCTTGACAAGGTGGAATGAGTCTGGCAAGAAGATCAATAATGCTCCTCTGGTTCCTTTGCTGGACACTGAGGAAGGAGTGCAGCAGTTCAGAAAGAAGCTTCAGAAGGAGCGGGAGGAGAGCGTGCGAAGTATGAACCAAACCATGAATGGTGCCCTGTACCAGAAAATGGCTTTGGAAATAGCAGAAGCTCAGCTCAGTTCAGATATGATTGTGTGGAGACTGGCCAAGTCCTAGAAACTACTGACTAAATTTATTTTGAAAAAAAATTTATCAAAGTTATACCATTAAATAATATTTATATTTTTATGGGTACTTATACTGCCTTGTATATTATAGCATTTCTGTTTCTACAGATACTGGTATTTCAATTGAGGACTACTGGAGGAATTTATGAGTTATTTTGTTAGAGATTTTGAAAATATTTTTAAGGTGTTTTCTAATAATTCCTACTCTAAAATCATAATTCTTGGACTATAAAAGAACTATTTTAGAAAAAAAATGGGTAAGTGTGTACTCTTTAAAGTAGTTCTATTGAACCTGAAAGATGAATGTTTACACATGTAAATGTAAGCCTTTTTTAGAAATCTTAAAGCAGGTATAGAAAGGATCTAAGTTATACAACCAATTGTAATTCATCATTTGAGCATGGACTTTGGCAATTTCAAACAAGAGGCAGTTTATCTTCATGATATGTCAAACCTTATAAATAACTTCCAGTGATACCACTTGAGGAAAAAAACTCTCTACCTTTCAGCCCTATCTTCTGGAGTCCACCCTCAGATTTATGAAGTATTTATTGTAGGTGGAGAACCAGATCAGACCTCTTAAACAAATTTCAAGAACTCATGAGATTCACTGCATAATAAAGCTGCTTCAGGTTTGAGAGCTCCATTCCCACTCAATTTGGGATTGGTATGGGCTAGTCTCACTGGTAAATCCTGGAGGAAACTGCTCTTCCTTGGGTGTTAACCTAGCTTCAGGGTCAGAAGATTTTCTTGCTCAATCCCAGAGTCAGATGATTGTCTGCTGATGCTAGCTGCTCTGTGGTTTTGGCATATCTCAGGTAGTTTAAATAATATTGAGCAATTTTTTTATTATTCTTCCTCCTTTTGTTGGCTTGAGGAAGATCTGCTTATGCTTCTAGGAAGAAAATGGCCTATACTACTTGCTGAGATAGTAATTTTTAATCAATTTTTTCCCACTAGCTTCAAGAGGGGCAGAAAGGTTAGAAAATCCCAAATCACAGTAATCTGCTTCCTTTTATCTCTGCTTTATATAAGTAAAACATCCTTATTGCTTGTCACCATTTTTCTGAAGTTGTCAAGAGTTTTGCTTTTCATTTTCTCTGCAAACAGAGTTAATAGTTCACATCTCCAGCATGATCTCTTTCTGACAATAAAAGTCTGGCAGGAAAAGTAGAGGGTATTTATTGACTCAAAGGAATACTGATGTTTCAGAATAATTCTTTTTATCTCATCAAAAAGTTCAATTTCTGTATGTATGTCCTCTAGAAGCATTAAGTGGTGATGTGTTTCAGTCCAAGGCATCTTCTCCTTCTGGCAACAGGAGTGGTCTGATGCACATAAAAGGCAGAACACTGCCTAGAAAACCAGTAAATGAGAGAACTGTGCTTTGTAACCTTAACCCAGTCTAGTGATACAGCTTCCGTTTTGAGATAGTCAAAAGTATTAAATTACTCCTTTTTAGCTACAGAGAAGGGAAATCTTCCATTAAGATGTCAAGAGTGTCTTAGGAAAATGTCATGGGTATTTGAATCTCAGTATTCGCTGGATGAGAAAGTTGAAGATTTTTTTATAATTCTTTCTTTGTTAAGTCCAGTCAGGCAATAGTCAAAGCTTAAGAACCCATTGTTAGGCCTTGGCAGTCAGTTGTCACTGGAATTTCCAGAAGTTCCTAATTATAAACACTTAAATGAAGAAAAAAATCTCAAGGTGCAATCCTGTAGCTTGCAGCTAAGGGCAAGACCTTGCTAAGCCATCTGAGCAGAAACCTTCAGAGCAACACAGCTACTGCACACTCAGGGCACTTGAAGGACATTTTGTAAAGCAGTGTAAACAGTCCAGCCTTTGATTTTTGTCACCATGTAGCAGCCTGCTCTCATGCTGTAACTAACCATCTAACCATTGGTCTGTCTGTCTTTAAAGAGAAACTTCCATTTGTGTTCACATCCCTTCGTTGAAGTAACACAGTGGGACAAATGAAGAGAAGCTGCTAAGCACAGATATTACCAGTTTCTAATTCCACGGAGTTGTTACTTTAAAGAACCAAACAGTGAAATCACAGCAGTGTAGAAGTGAAATTATTAGAGTAGAATAGTAACAACATGTTCCTGCTAAAGAGACTTTCCTGAGGCATGAATGCTTGTTTTGTAAATCATTGGATGAGATCATTAAACACTTTCCTAACAGCTCTAAGATTCCTGGGAGCAGTTCTTCAACAGACTAGTAATGCATAATAGCATGGTACAACTTTCAGAGGTAGTTATGCAATTGCTAGGTGTACTGTGTGTGCTGTACTTTTATGTGCCAAAATCTAAAGGTCTCCTGGAAATACTTGAAAGGTTTCTGCTGGTATGTGTTTTTCGGCCAGGAATAAGGGAAAAATGGAGCAGACATTAACAAAGATTCAGGCTCTCTAGAACCTTATCTTCAAGTGGCAGCAGCAGGCATTTTGTTTAGAGGTATTTGCTTTCCTAAACTTGCTTTTCAGGATCAAAAGCAACCAAAAGAATTAACCTACTTATTTGGTGTCTCATGATGATAATTGTCTGCATATGCTGGTGTTCAAATGAGAAGTCTAAACTGCATGGAATAGAAAAATTGTTGGCTAACCATGTTTCTGTCATGAATTGTTGGAGTCCTGTTTTCTGAACCTCCAAGAAAGTCTTGAAAGTAAGATCTTGCATATAGTGGGTTTTGCAAATACTTTTTTGAACAAGCCATTTGAGAAATTAAAACAGTGACAGCAGCAGTCTTAGTTGGGGGGGAATTAGTCTTGCCAAGAAATAACTGATAAAATAGTTGGATGTTTGATTTTGTAAATTAATTCCCCTTTCCATGATAGTAGATCAAGTTGGGAAACGTACACATCCCAAGGAACAGAAGGCTTTCTGCTACTAAAGCTGTCACTAATAGCAGATAACCATGCACACCACACATTCGTGAGTCTACTCTGTAGGAGTAGTCATGAATGTTACAATGGGAGGTCAGTCCCTACCCTGGACCTCTGGCTCCTAGCTAGGTTACAAAGCCCTTTGAAGAGCTCTTTGCTTCATCAGGTGTGTGTGTGTAGTCCTGGAGGGTTTTTTGTTTGCATGTGGCAACCACAACCTGTTTGTGCATGATCCAAGCTAATGCAAACCGTGGTTGATACTAATGTGTGTGGTGGCTTTGTGCACAGCCAGCAGGCTCCTGCTGTTCTGAATTTATCAGTTCTGGTGGATTTAACAGAACAACTGGTCTCCAGAGCTTACCAGTCCTGGGAGACTTTCACATGCTGCTTCTCAGCATGTAATAATCTCCTCAGCCTGCTGCTTGCTAGTAAACATTCCTCCCTCCCGAGCTGGAGAACCCTGTCACATAAACTCACACAAAGGGCCCTTTGATCAGGCAATGAAATTATGAAATTATGCCTTGTCTTGACCCCAACAGTCCTGATTTCTGGAAACCAGCAGATGTCAATGGTTTCTGACAGGTATCTATAGGAATGGTTCCACTCCTCTGGCCGTGGCAGTGTTCTGTGTGCAGATATTTATTTGCAATGACTCATTCATCACATGTTTCAAAAGACAGGTATGCAAAGGGAAGGCTGACATAGGAAGTATGAGCTGTCACACCTGGATGCACTCGTTCAATCTTAGCACTTTTTAAGTCAATATGATTTAAGACCCTAAGAAGAGGGATTGTGTGTCAAAGAACTCTGCTTTTTCTGGCCAAGTTGGTGTAATAAATTAAGTTACAGTGATTTTTCTTTTTTATTCTAAGGGCTTTCAGAGAAAAGAAACCTGTCTGCTCTAGAGTGGTTTCTGATGGACAGTAATATTTCCTTTTTAAGTTTGTGTGTGTATGTATTTCAAATCAGCCACAGGCTGCTCAGTTGTTCCTAGGAGTAAAAGTTAAGCCTTCTTTCTCAGCTGCTAATTTTTGTTTTCCCACATCTTTTCACAATTTGGGAAGTGTGACAGTCATATGACTGCTCTCCTCTGAATCATACTGACTCTGCTGACAAAATAATAATGGTACCATGTTTATCCTTGAGTGAATTATTCATTAGAGGCTATTAATGAAGATGATAGGCTTAGCAAAAGGAGTATTCAAACAGTGGTAGTTTTCTTCCCTTCTCTACTTCCGTGGGAGAAATGAAGTTTTAAACAGCAGAAAGCAATTAAAAATCAATGCAAGGATTTAAAATCTCAAATAGTTGTAAATTTGAGCATTTAGTTATTGCCAAGTCTCGTTTATTTTGGGGGTTGGTTGTGGGTTTTTTCGTTGTTTTTTATTTTTTTTTAGTGCAGTGGCAATGCAATGGCATGCACTCTAGGCTTGCCATTAGGTAAGGACAAGGTGAACATCATTATGTAGCAGGAGTTTCTAGCCAAGAAAATCCTCCCAGGGAAAAAGCAAGAGTAGGAGGTTTGATGCTGGTGTTTAGTCATGTTAATTATTGCTTTAAGGAGGTGATACTACTTAGGTCTTTTCGGTGACCTCATGTTTGTGGTATTTGCAAACTTATCCCGGGAATATATTGAGAAATTCATGATTCATAGGTACAGGACGGCAGCTGCATGTTTGTGAAGCACTCGGTTAGAGCAAAGGCTGCCCAGCGCCAGGTTCGTATCACTCCAGTGCCCGCCTCGAGTCCTGCATTCACAAACCCTGGTGCTTAACTGTGGTATTTAGGTCAGAGGCACAGGTTGGTAAAGCAGTCTCAGGTTAACTAATCCTCACTGTCTAAATGGAGAGGCGGTGGCTCCTGTGCCGGGCTGTGATCCTTACCTGCGCAGAGAGGGAGAGAGGGAAGGCTTTGAAGTGAGTCCTTCAAAACAGCGTGTGCTGCCTCTGTGCCTGCCCCGGCCTCTCCCCAGAGCCCCAGGTACAGTTTCGAACTGAGCACGTCACGTCTTCTTTTGTAATCCTGCCTTTGAAATGTTCTCAAGCATGAGGGGAAATGCAGAAGCTGCCAAAATTCATGGTTGGTGGGAGTCTGCTATTTCTGTCAGGTTTGTGCTATTCCCTCTGCACAGGCTCTGCTGACTCTGTTCTCACGCTTCTCTCTTCCCCTCACCTCAGTGATCAAATAGTAAAACACAAAACCACAACCACTTCGAAAATGAAAAACAATCAAACAAACAAACAAAACCCCACCAATCCCTAAAAACCAAAAAACCCCCCACAAACAAACAAGAAGCCCATCACCTTGCTGTGCTTTGTCCCGTAGGAAACAGGTGTATGTTCTTTTCCAAACTGCTGAGTCTTATAAGTCTCTGATAAGTTTGCAATCTACACATAAAAGTTATGAACAAACCGGATGAAATTTTCAAGTGCTGCAAGTAATTATGCAACACAGAAAAAAGCATTTCCTCTCCACAGCCCTGACCTGAGCTTTCTACCAGCTCTTCATGACTATTTATGCTGATAAGCTGCACAGGGTTTTTGGTTTGTTTTATCAGATTTCTGAAGTTAAGGTTCATTCACACTTCTGCTTTACTTGTTGGTAATAGATTTTAATGCTGCTTACAAAATTTTAAGCTTCTGTTTTAATTTGCCTTTTCTCAACCTCACTTAAGAAAATTCAGCACTCGATGGATGGGTTAGTATACTACTGGAATTTTTAAACTATTAGATGTGAGTTGTTAACACACAAGCTTCCAGAAAGGAGTGAATTTCTGAGGCTTTTATCAGAATCTCCTTTCTTTTTTCTAAAGTAGTATGAAACCTTCTCATTATCAAATCATCCAGATGTGACTGAATGCAGATAATATACCAGCTGTTTTAATCACCCCAAATCAGATGTGTAAGGTAGTTACATCAGAGAAAGCAAAGAAAATAATGTTACATTGGAGTTACTTGTATTTTTCAACACAACTCTAAGGAGAAATAATACAAGACAGTCAGACCCGTTCAGCAATCTTCAGTTTAACAGCTTTTGTTTGTTTGTCAGCATGAGGTAAAATAGTCCAGCAGAGCAGCTGTTCAATCTGAAGATCCCATGACCTCTTAGAATATGCAGTGTCCATGACAATTAATTAATTCTCATTTGTGATCACATTCATTAGATAATGAGTTCTTCCCCAAGCTGGAGAGTCAGTGTAGCTGTCATGCTGGACTTAGGGGTGGGCTCTTCTTTCAGTGTCCCATTCAAAGGCTGTCTGTGAATTAATGGCGGGATGTAAATACAACCACCACACCATGGAGAACAGCAACTGTGACCTCAGCAGGAGCAGAGCTGAAATTACACATTCCAGTGGGGAATAATCACTGATCACCCAATGCTGATGGCTGCACTGGGAGTGTTCTTCCCTAATGATGTCCCTGTTTTCAATGTACATGATTCCTATTTAAGGACTAAGAAAGGGTGTTGGTGTTGTGATAGTTTTACTAAAACACTCAAGAGTTTTATTATTTCAGTTTACTCCATAATTTACCAGCCCCTTGGACAGAGGAGTGCCTGTGTAAATGCAGAAATGAAAAAAAAAATGTTCCTAAGGTGCTATCTTATTTGTTCACTTACTTTTGCAGTAAGTGAACTATTCCCATGCAAAGGACCTCAATCATAAACACCACCTTGACAATAAATGTGATATTTTTTAGCTACAGATCAGCTTTTAGTAATTTTCTGGAAAGAATATATCAGTTTTGCTCATTTCAAAGTAGCTCAGTTTTTCCAACTGTGCTCAGAATATATAGACAGATGCAAGTGACCCAGTGTGTAAAATCCACGATAGTACTGAGGTGCTTTACTTCAGAAGAAAATAGCTAATTGTAAAACTTTTCCATATATTTTGTAGGACTGGAATAATGAAGTAGACTTGGCAAAAATAATCAAATAGGTTGAATAAATGATCCCTGCTTATTGCATTTCCCCAAAGATTAATATATTGTCTTGTGAAGTTATAACTAAGTAATCAAGTGAAATAACATTAAGTGTATAATCTTAAAAAAATATATAAAAAGGCTTGGGAAAAGAATAAATCCCTCTATTTTCCTACCAAAGAGGTAGGAATTTGTGCAAACTGGTATATTTTCTCAATAAATTGGCATGATATAATCTAAAAGAAAATAAAGAGGAGACCTGTCATGTTGATGTTGATGTTGATTCTTTCTACAATAAATATTCTGTCCTACTGGCTGTTGGAATGAGTTCACTTGGAGTGAATTGAATTCTTCAACAATCCACATTAATCTTCTATAAATTAGTAGCATGTCTAAAACAGTAACACATTAACAGTATGAATGATGCAGGATTTGAATAATTGAAGTGACTGTGGATAGCCTAAGGTTATAGTAATGATTCCCTTAAGAGCATCTGAAATGCCTTTTTAATTTTTTTGAAAATATTAAGAATTTGTTGCATATCAACCTGCTCATACACATGTTAAGTCAACCCAGTGCTGCAGCTCATCTGTGAATTCCCTTTTCACACTGCTGTGGGCCATTCATGACTCACCATCCTGCCTAGTGCTAAGTTCTCCTGCCTTCCTAACACGGATTTTTCAACCCACCCCATGCACCCCCATGCCAGCATTGCAGCTATACACGTAAAAAAATCAGGATCTTCTCTTCTAAAAATCACAGAATCTTTGACTCCTCAGCATTTTGTTTTCATTTGACTGGAAGGTGTTGGTTCAGCTGTGTACAGCTCTAAGTGCCCTTTCCATCTGCAAGCCAGTTTTTAAAACTTTTGTGATGCCTTAGGAAGGCTGACCTGGAACAAAACTAGACAGTGCTAGGAGAATAAAATAGATATTTATGAAAATGCCTTTAGGGTACACCTTGGGCAGTACAAGAGCCTGGCCAGGGCTACACCCAAGATGGACCCAAAATGGTCACAAAATGGACAACCAGTCATGAGGTCTTGCACTTTTATAAGTTTTGGTCCATTTGCATGTTGGAGTTTAATTGACCAATTACAGCTTCAAGATAATAAAGTCCCATCTTTCTTGTGTTCTCTCTTCAGTCCACTGCTTTTTATGCTTTTGGGCCTGCAAACTTGTAACCATTGTCCTTGCTCTCCAGCAGGAAAAGCATTTCTTTTGTCTACCTACTCTGTGAAGAGAGCTTACTAGCACTTAATATGAGACTGAGAACTACACCCCTAGGCAGCACAGAATCTGAAAAACATGAAAGATAAAACTTAGGGCATCACTTGGAGTCCAATGCAATACCTCCTGTTCTCCACTGCCTCCCTTTCCCCCATCTTGAACTTATTTTTATACCTCTTGCACTCTTTAGCTTAAAATTCATCCAAGACATCAGTGAGGCTTCCTTAGGGCTTCCAAGTTCTGCACATCCCTGTCATGATTCAGAACCTGTTTTTTTTGTCTTAACAGAGGAGTTAGTGGGTTTCACAGATCTAGATTTACAAATACTTTACTCCTTCGCCCAGGCTTTTATCAGACATTAGTGTAATTTTTTGTAGGCATGACTTGGATGCCTTTCTGAAGTAGTAAAGGCAGAGAACTAATAAATTCTGAACAGAGCAATAAATTCAGACTTGCATTTATTCTGAAGTTAGTCACTGTTTATTTGAGTCTCTGTTCCTACTTATTTTATATTTACATTGGCAGCAGATGTGATTCTTCAATTTTATTTGAAATTGTTTGCAAATAAAGGTGGCCAATAATGTTCCCGTATTAAACAAGGTAACACCATACATCTTGTAGTCATTGATAATAATATTTCAGGCTGTGTATCTTCATGGGAAACTGCACATTTTGAGGATTGACTGAATGAATACTAAAATACCCGTGCTTTGAATGCCAAAGGTGTGCTAGAAATCATAACCAGATTTCAGTTGTGAGCTCTGAGAATCTATTAAAGTTAGATTTCATTTCAGAGCAATGAAACACCATTTCTTCTTCAGGTTGCAGTAGAAACACTGTACGGGGTCTTTTTCCATTCTAGATTCAAGTTCTTTTAATATCATAACAAAAGAATAAAGATACACTTAGGAGTTCATGTTTCCTACTTCTATCTTAAAGTTTTAGAGACATAAAGAGTAACTTGAAAGCTAAATAGTGCTTACAGATATTCAGATAAACATCTCCAGAAAGAATTACCAAATTATTTTAAGTATGCCAACCAAAACATAAGGAGTTCTTTGTCCATTACCCTTCTACTCAAAAATTACCATCAACCTTGTGACAAGTGAAAAAGTGAGACTGGAAAAATGAATGTAGTTAAGCTATATAAACTATTTTATGAGTCTGAAAGATGAAGAACAGAAACATTAGGCCACCAGCAAGCTAGCTATAAGGTACCCTGAGGTGACTTTGATGATTTGTGAGACTGCAGTTTGGGAATCAGCTTCTTTACTTTGAGGTATTCTTTATCTACTTTATCTGTGGTCTCGTGCAGATAGTGGTGTTAGTACATAATCTCTTATTTTGCTTAAGAAGTTTCTACAAGATAGCTGATCTTGATAAAGTGCTTCAAAGGCATCTATTGGTTCTAAATAATGTTGTTACCTCAGATTACTTACCAAAAAAAATTCTCAGTAGTTTCTTATACATTTAAACAGGGTTAACTCTTCCCTTATTGCTGTAGAATTCTTTTTTTTATTGCAGGTGATGGGTATTGATTTACCTCATCTTTGTGCTGGAATCCCTTCCCACTCTATTCTGAGTCAGAGCAAATCTTACCTCAGTAAACTGTGCTGAGCTTCTAATTTCTAATGTCCTGCTACTACAAAAACATTAACAAAATCATGTTTTATGAAAGAAAAAAAAAGAATTGAATTTGTATTGTCTTAAAAACAAGATTGTATCACTAAAGAAAGACTAATGAAGGAATAATGAAGCTCATCTGATACCTGAAAAATGAAATATTGTTTCCAAAAGCAGAAGTGATTCCTGTATATTACTTGAAATTGGCAAAATACAGCCCTTCAAATACTCTTGGAGGGAAAAATCGTATTTAAATCTCTCTTTGGCATTTACTTACTTTTAGTCTACAAGTATGCCTGCTGATTAATACCATTGGTGGACTAAGATGTCAGTCAGTGAAAGCACATCTGTCTGCAGCTGGCCTTTGGGAATATAAAATAGGAGATGATGCTGGGAGGTTGTTTTTGTCTATGCACAGTGCATGTCTTTCTTAAAACCGCACAGACAATTTTTAAGACAACCTTTTCAAAGAATTCTCTGCTCTCTGGGATTCTCCCCGTGGGTTTGCAGCCAGTGGCCCTGGGGGTGCTCTGTGTCCCCCAGCGTGTCCCCAGCCCGTGGGAGGTGGCTCTGGCTGCAGCTGCGGTGGCACATCTTGGCTGGAGGCAATGCTCCAGGGGCTGTGGTGGCAGAAATAGCGCTCTTGCATGGATAAATAGTTCCACACTGCTCAAGCAGTGGTGGCAGGGCACTACACTGCTGGTTTATTTATATCTGTGGAAGTGCCTCGAGCTTCGTAACTGAGTATCAGGCTTGTGCTGTGAGTTATTTTGATTGTTTTACCCCTCAACACAACCTGATTCATAAAAATCCTTGTTTTTCTCCATCAGTCTCAGTTTCTTGCCTACAGCGATAGCTACCAAAAAAAGTTTACTGAATTAAGGAGCAGATCCCAGTTTGAGAATACCTTTACAGGCAGCCCAGAGTAAAAACTGTGCATTGATTCATCTGTTTGCACACAGAAGACCAGGACACACAGGCCTGGACACCTCCATCTTTCCAGCTGCTGCCAGTGCTGGGAATGACCCAGAGACTTTGTGATTCAGACCTGAAGCAAAAAAACAAAAATTACTTACGAGGTGGGTAGTTAGATGTAACTTTGCAGTGCTGAAAAATAAACATCTCCATTTTCAGTTTGAGCAGGGAGTGCCAGTGACTGACTTTCTGTTCCCAGCAGCAGCTGATGGATCCATTTCTGAAGCACTCAGCTGCCAGTGGGTGCATGCAGGTAAAGAGCAAACCTGTCAGGAAGGAATACTTTTGACATCATGACTGGAGATTGGCTGTGTTTGTGTGATGATTAGGATGCCTCAGGAATCATGAGCAGTGAGTAGGTTAATGCTTTAGTCTCATGCAGATGTTTCACCTTTAGATGGACCTCCTGTTTCAATACTTGCATTTTGCCAGAGAAAGAGTCCAGCACAAGGGAGGTAAAGCAGTGTGTAGCAAGTCATCGTAATTCTGCAGCTTCACTTACTCAACAACTGATGTTCATAGCTGTGACTGTATATGTTGGAAAAGGGATGATCATCATGGAGGCAAGGGAAATAAATGTCTCAATAAAAGACTTGTGGCCACTTTTTTTGAGAAAAAACCTCCTCCTTCTATATAAAACATAATGCACAGGTTCCTTTATTACATGTGCATTATGTCAGTAGCACTTCTGATGGAAACTGAGGGGCTATTCTCTTAAAACATACTTATTCAGGTCAATAAATACACAGTGACTTACATCCAGCAGTCAAAATTTTTTGTGAATATTTGGAAAGGGACATCCCAACAATCATGTATCTATGGATGACTGTGTAGGGAAATACTGATGGGCACTATGTGCTTTTAAGTCTTTGCTAGTACTTTGCTGCTCAGTACAAAATCCCCAAATTTTCATACTAGAGATGAGACTGGGTGGATGAGTGTGTAGAAAAAATGTTTAATTCCCTCATAGCATTGTATTTGCCCAATTTTTTTCTTCTATAGTTTCACAATAATTTAAAGTTTGCTCTTTTTTTCTAGTAAGAATGGCCAGACCTGAAGTTAAAACAGAAAATCTTCTCATCCCCTTTCCCTTCTGACATGAAGTAATTCTAGAAGTAAAGTGAAGGAGGCAGTTTGTGATTAGTTTTTCTTCTTTTCGAAGAGCAGACAAAGCATAGCTTTTCTTTCTAAAAGGTTTTTTCTTCCTTGATTTTGTCCTTCAAATGACAAACAAAACTTGGTCTCTTCCTTTTTAATCCTTTTCTGGAACCAGAGGGCTCATTATACATGGAATTCATACTTTCACAGACCACAAGGGCTCAGCAGCACTTACATTTCTGTCAGGATGAGGCAATGGTTTGTACAACAGAAGAGAGGAGGGGAATTTGCTGCCCAGTTGTTCCCTAACTGGTAGGGCTGCATTTGGTGAGGCAGTTACATTTTTACAGCCCTTTGAGTCTGGTGAGGGGTGACCAAGACAGATGTCCATGAGGAAAGGAGAGAGGGAAAGAGTGGGAAGGAAGGAAGAAATGAAGGATGGAAGTCCAAACTGTGCATGAGCAGCATTGCAGACTGATGTGGCCTCTGCAAATTTGTCTGTATGGGGCCATCCTGGTGCACCCAGGGCTGCCTGGGGTCAGCATGGGAGCCCAGAGGTTGTTTGCTTTTCCATGATTTATGTGAGCCTACCAGCAGGATGAGCAATGTACCTGGATCCCACCTGACCAGTGGGATGATGTCTGGGACACAGCCACAAGACTAATAGTCACCATTCTCTCAATAACAAGCTTATCCTGAGATTAGCCTCAATAACACTACTTACCATCAAGCACCTTACAGTAATCTTTAAGTATATTAATGACATATGTATATTTATTCAAGAATTTTTGTGAACCTGTATCCAGCACTCACCTGCATTCCTATTTCTGTCTCTGATCTGCTGCTTACATGTCATTACTCTATATAAAATGCGATATTCCATTTCCCTTTCCATCCAAAATTTAACTCTTCCAATACATCCAAATGCCACCCAGTGATCACAGCAGGAATTGCACCCGATCGCTTATGCTGCTGCATTGCATGCAATGAACTGACTGTTGGAATAGTTTTTAAAGACAGATAATTTATCTTTGTGCTAAGAGAACTCTGTTATAAAATCAACACTTGACTAAATCAATTTCTTAGCTCCTCATTAGAACACTATACAATTGTGAAACATCCTTTAATGCTCTTGGGATGCATTTTCCCAAAGAAAATGCTTCTCAGTCCATTTTAACTATAGTTTTTATGCATAGCATGTAAAGGCATTTCCCAAGATGCCTCTTGATGCGTTGCAATGGTTAAATGGAGAACCAGCTGGATAACATGGGACATTTGTTTTACCTCCTACACAGGTGACATTTTGCCATTTCTGAATGTCCACCCAGAATTCTGTTATGGAAGAGCATGGTATTTTCGTTTGTGTATTCCTGAACTGTATTTGTGTTTTGCAAAGGTGTGTTTCCTGCACTGTTATATCATTCTGTTTGGACATGTAATGTGAAGACAGAACCCATTTTGTTGAGAGAAAATGCTTTGTTTTGCCTGTTACAGTTTCTTATCAGGAGTTCCCTTGCAAGCTACTGCACTCTCAAACCTTCATTTTTTAACCAAATTTCCCCCCATTGGATACCAATTCAGAGCATTTCCTGCAGAGATCAGCCCTGTGGGTTCAGCTGCATTCAGGGGAGCAGTGTGTGTGCAGTGCTGGCAGGATGCTCCTGCAGGGAGCCCAGCCCCCGCTGGGACCGGTCCCCAGGGGTGCCGGTGTGAGTGTCAGCCCCCAGAGAGGAGGGACCGGTCCCCAGGGGTGCCTGTGTGAGTGTCAGCCCCCAGAGAGGAGGGACCGGTCCCCAGGGGTGCCTGTGTGAGTGTCAGCCCCCAGAGAGGAGGGACCGGTCCCCAGGGGTGCCGGTGTGAGTGTCAGCCCCCAGAGAGGAGGGACCGGTCCCCAGGGGTGCCGGTGTGAGTGTCAGCCCCCAGAGAGGAGGGACCGGTCCCCAGGGGTGCCTGTGTGAGTGTCAGCCCCCAGAGAGGAGGGACCGGTCCCCAGGGGTGCCTGTGTGAGTGTCAGCCCCCAGAGAGGAGGGACCGGTCCCCAGGGGTGCCGGTGTGAGTGTCAGCCCCGAGAGAGGAGGGACCGGTCCCCAGGGGTGCCGGTGTGAGTGTCAGCCCCAGAGAGGAGGGACCGGTCCCCAGGGGTGCCTGTGTGAGTGTCAGCCCCAGAGAGGAGGGACCGGTCTCCAGGGGTGCCGGTGTGAGTGTCAGCCCCGAGAGAGGAGGGACCGGTCCCCAGGGGTGCCGGTGTGAGTGTCAGCCCCGAGAGAGGAGGGACCGGTCCCCAGGGGTGCCTGTGTGAGTGTCAGCCCCGAGAGAGGAGGGACTGTGCAGCCCGGGGTCGGAGCCTCCTGCCTGGCACGGTGCTCCCCACAGGGTGGGGAGGCAGGCTGTGGCCCCTGGAGAGCAGGAAGGCTTTGCTGTGCCCCAGGGAAAGGCAGTGAGGGAGCAGGGACAGCGGCAGAGCTCTGCACTGGCACCCTCCAACACTGCCAACACGGGGTACAGCGCTGCTGCTGAGAGAGGGGAGCAGGAGGCTCCCCATTTCATCAAGCCTTGTGCAAAGAGTGGAGCCAGTGATGCAATGTTTCCTCCCTTGCACAGCTTTCTGTGATGCTTTACTGGTCACAACCTGATAGCTTGCCCTTACCCAGCCTGGAATACAAATGTAATGAATGTACAGAGTGACTGCTACGATGCGAACAAATCCAGTACTTCTCCAGGTGTAAAACACCATCCCTGATCCACTCTTGGTGTGAGAAGAGCTTTTGAGAACTGTATCTGGTGGCATCTGACCCTTTGCTTGGTCTCTTAATGTACCGCTGTTCCTGATGCAATTTCCTGTTGCTCTGCTCTCATTTCTCTTGCACTGACCCACAGGAAGATGTTGAGAAGGGAATTATTCATTCACCTTTGTATGTATTTGAGCTCTGAATGATAAAGATTGTAAACAAACCCAATAACTTCACAAAATAAACTAGTACCCAGAATGCCTTCTCTGATGTTTATGAAGTTATAAGAAGAGAGCCTTTCATCTTGATAGTGTGAATGTGCTAAGAGCAGAAACAAAGGATTTATCAAAGATGACCAGTACACTGTACATGTATTTATCGGCAATTTTTTGGCTTTTTTTTTTTTTTAGTGGAGATGTCTCCATAGAAGACTAAAAGACAATTGTGATTAAAGCTTCTGAAATGCTGCTTTACTTTTAAATGGTGCAGTAAAAAGAGAAAAAAAAACAAAACACATTTTTACAGGAATCGGTAGTCACTTATAAGAGAGCTGACCTCGCCCAACAGACTGTGAAGCTGATAATTAACCAGAAACAGGCAGGTTCATCATTCTGTAATGAGCTGCCTGCAAAACCATCTGATGAATAAAGGCTGTCAAACAAAATCTCTTGGCATGGCACATCCACCTGCAGGGCTTACTACAGATGGCATGACAGTGTCTGACCATCTGATTCAGTCAGGAGAGGCCAATGAAAAAGTGGTGTGTCCTCCAAATAATACCCTCTAATTCTTCACATGCTGCAGCAACAAATGATAGAATTCCTATATCCACAACTGAATTTCAGGGTAGGGAGGGAAACATAGTCTCAGTCCAGTGTTAGAAGCAAAACACAGCGTAAAACATCAAAATTACATATGCACTATTTAACACCATTACTGGAGAGGATGCTGTGGTGGAGAAAAAGCTACTATAAAAGGATGAAGTGGAATCCCAGAGCATTTGTAATATCTACCTTCCCTGTGGCATAGACTGGCATACATACAACTAGCCACTATTTGTTGCAATTTGTTCAATTCAAAGCTATTTTCACCCTTTTTAAAAGGCCTACCCAGCAGTCTTTACTCAAAAGAAAACTGTAAATTGCATTTTCTGAAGGCTGGAGCTCCATTCATGCACTAATACAGATCTGAGTTGTTCAATGACAATTTTCAGTCTGTAACTGTGTTGCAGTGCTGAAGGCACCACAGATGTTAAAGCTTTATGGTGCTTATAGGGTACCATGCAGTGCATGGAAGCAAATTGGACAGAAATATAGGGTGATAAAGAAACATATCATTCCTTTCCTCAAACCAAACCAAACTAAACCAAAGCATCATCTCGCTATCATTTAACACCAAAGCACGTTCTTGCTATCATTCAACCCTCTTTCTCAAGGTGAAGAGTTTCATTGGCACTTAGCCCAAGGGAGTCACAGAGACAGAGAGCTGACCCCAGGCAAGCCACACAAATGAACAGAAAGGACCCACCATTTGATCCTGCATGTGGGTTTGCAGGATCAGGCGTAGATGTGAGGTTCCCAGGACCAGCTGCTTCCAGAGGGAGCTGCTTGGGAAACAGCCCAGCTGCCTCTGCTCAGCTATGGGGGGAGCAGAGGGAACCAGAGCACTCCCACCATTCAGAGGGAACAGGGAGGCTGCTCTGCACAGACCCCCACCACTAAGGCTCTGCATAGCTCCAAAAATCTGTGAGCACCTTTCTCAAGGTTATTTTTTCCCTGAGATTCTCCTTGGGGTTGCTGACCCCCAAGGTAATAAGGGTTCTCCCAAGGTTGCTGTTCCCTGGGAGTTTCCTCTGCATTGCTGTTCCCAGAGGTAATCAGGTTTTCAGTCTTCTCTTCGCCCTGGGTGTTTCACACCAGAGGTAGAGACGACAAGCGGAGTCTGCCGGTGCACATTTCCAAGGTTGTTTATTCTTCATTATCTCAGTTCTTTCTCAGCTCTGCCAGGCACTTCCCTGGCAGGGTACCTTATCTTAGTTCTTTCTCAGCTCTGCAAGGTGTCTCCGCAGAGCAGGACACATGACTGGACTGGGCGGATCAGAGAGCCCCACACCTTATGTACAGTACCCCTGACCCAACCACTGTCCGAGACGTATTTTTTATTGACAAAATTTTACCAATACCTATTACCTATACTAACATGTCAGTTCTACTCTAAGCCAATCTCTAAAACCCAACTCAGCACAAGAAGGGGGACGAGAGCAAGAACTAGGAAGACAGGGGCCACTCCCCAATTCCTCCATCTCAGCCCCATATGCTAAGAATCCTAATTTCTATATTTATATTCTATAATAAACCATCCACTACTTATTTTAAATTCTTAGGATTTGTGATTCTTCCTGCATGTGAGTGTTCACTCCCAAGGACAGGAATCAGAGTCAGTGTCCTCCTGGGATCCGTGTGGGTCTAACTGACCCCCCTGTACAGATCCCAGACTCCCCTGTCCGGTCTCCAAACCCTCCAGGGTGGCCAGAAGGATGTTCTAGGCTCCAACACACCTTCAAATTTCTTTCAATACAAAGTGGTTCTCCGCATCAGGTGTCAAAGAGCTTGCACAGGCCAGGGCGGAGCACCTGCTGCCATTGCCAGGGGATAGTGTTTCCTGGATCATTTAGGCAAAATGGGAGTCAGGTACAGAGCTGCACCAGTCACCTCTGTGCTTGCATTTGCCTCATCTCAGGCAGGGAGTCTGCCTGGAGCCTGGGAGAGCCCAAAGGCTGGGGAGATTCATAATAAAAACATGAAGATTGGCAGGAACAGAGAATGATCGAGCACCAGAAGAACTGGCAAAACAAAGGGTTCAATGCATAGATACTCTCCTCAAAAACACTCTTCCCAGCAGTAAAATGGAAACAAGGGTAGTTACACCAAGCCCAGAAGACATGCACTGAAAGACCCCAGCCCAGCCAAGTCCTCAGCAGACCCTGCATTCTAACAACAGGGGAGAGGCATTGACGTGGCCACAGATCCCCTATAACATTACATATGTGCTTTATCCCATTAGTCCCCAAGAGAGACCTCCCAAACAAGAAAAAAGATACAATGGGCAGCAAGCTGGCCTAAAGATTAAAGACCTGAAATTAACAATGCTCATACTAGAGACTGCCCCATAAGAGATGAGAGTTCTAAAAGATTTGAGATTTGTCCAGAATGAGATTTTGTGACCCTCAAGAAGAACTCAAGGACAAATGGAAGACTTGGCAGCTTGAGTTCTTTGTCCTTGGTGTCATATATAAGTGGTCCAAGTCAGACATCTTGCTGCTTGTACATACGTGGAATGAGAGATTGGGTGAACAAGGTGTATAAGGAAATGGCTGTGAACAGGTAACATCGACTTTCTTGCAGATGTTTGTAAAGAAATATCACCTCCCCCTCCATCATATCCTACACCAAGTTTTGTACCACTGGTTTCCATCTAAGTATACACACCTGCCCAGGTGTGTTAATAAACCTGCTGCCTCCCAGGCAGGCTGGATACAGGTGAGTTGTGCTTGTGATGCTTTGCCCAGCTGTAGGGACCATGTGCCAGCAACCCATGGCTGGCTCTGTGTGCAGTGAGCTGGGGTTTGGTAAGCTTGGTCCAGGCATCTCACCAAATTGGAATGGCATATCTGTTTCCCCAGGCACTCTTAGAAACAATATAGTCATGTTCACACTTAATAAACATGGCTCCACATGAGATGCCTCTGATGGAGCTTGTGCATCATTGGTGGCAAGGGATGGGTATTTTGGGGTGAGATAAAAGCCCCTGCTTTCATTTTCTCTGGGGCATGATTTCCTCACCAGTGAAGGATACTGGCATGCAAAAGGCAGGAATAGAGCCTGATGTTCTTGTTCCACACCTGCGGGATTTCCTAGAGAAGGCTGTCAGCAGCATGTTGACCTGCTGAATCCCATAGTGGTCTCTGACTATTGATTAACTCCTTACAGACCTGCTTGCTGCTGTTTGTAAGGGCAAACAAAGAAGAGATTGACATTTTTGATGCTGATGATATTGTTGGTAGCTTCATTTCAAGGTAATTGAGACTAATCTTACAATGACTAGAAGAAATATTTCCCATTTCCCCAGTGCCAGCGCATACAGGACACATGACTGCTGTGGTGACACCATCTGTCTTGAATATAATTTAATTTGTAAAATTTCATATGTGCAGCAGTAAACAGTGTATTGACTACGTTATTTGACTGAACTCACAAGCCTTCAGTTTAAATATACTTTAAGATTTTTTTTGACATTTGAGATAGTTTAATTATGAAGGTTAGGAGCAGCTCCATAGGCAGGGTTAAAATGAATTTTGTACTCAAAACCTCTCATTTTCTTTGCATATGCCCTTCCCAAATGACATCAATTGTATTTTCTAAGGCTTTACAAATTAAACATACTGATTAGAAATTAAAATTAATTCATATTAGTATGCCAGAGCACGTAATAAACAATGTACAATTTTTTGTGCCTGTGCCCTTTATCTCTTCCAAAAGCACACACAGTGTTATCTCTTGCTTTGTACATGGCAGAAGCATTACGAAAGCACTCCCTCTCCCCATTCCCCCAAGCTGAACTCAAACCAACTGTGTTTACTCAAAAAACATCATCCTGCAAGCTACACAAACCGTGCCATGTCACCTGGTCTCTGAAACAGAATCACAGAATGGGTCAGGTTGGAAGGGACCACAGCAGCTCCTTCCTGCCCAAGCAGGGTCATCCCAGAGCACATGGCAGAGGATTGCATGCAGAAGGTTCCTGAATATCTCCAGTGAGGGAGACTCCACACTGGCTCCAGGCAACCTGTTCCAGTGCTCAGTCACCTGCACATTAAAAAGTTCTTGCCTGTTTTCAGGTGGAACTCCCTGGGCATTGGTTTCTGCCCATTGCCTCTCGTCCTATTGCTTGACACCAACAAAGTCCCCTCTCAGTCATCTCTTGCAGAGTCTGAACAGGATCAGCTGCCTCAACCTCTCCTCCAAACAGAGATGCTCCAATCTTTTCATTATCTTTGTTGCCCTCCACTGGACCCACTCCAGGAGCTCAGTGCCTGTACTGAGGAGCCCAGAACTGGACACAGCACTCCAGGTGATTCTCACCAGGGCTGAACAGAGGGGCAGGGTCAGCCCCTATGACCTGCTGCAAATGCTCTTCCTGATGCACCGCAGGATTCCATGACCTTTCTTGGCACATGGACACACTGCTGGCTCATGGACAGCTTATTGTCCACCAAGACCCCCAGGTCCTTCTCTGCAGAGCTGCTTTCCTGCAGGTTGGCCCCCAGCCTGTGCTGGTGTCTCGGGTTACTCCTCCTCGGGTGCAGAACCCTGTACTTCCCTTGTTGAACTTCACTGGGCCAAAGCCCCACTGGAGGTGTTATAAAGCATTTTGAGTGCTGACCTGCTATTTGACCCCACAGCACAGAGGTGCAGATCACACATATGGAAGTCTTATACCAGTATTCATTTCCATATCAATGCCCTTTGGAAAGAGCAGTGGTCATTTGCAGCTGCTCTTCCTCATAAGAAGCAATCCCACAGACACCTGAGACCACTGGTCATTGTACTTTACTGAAACAGGGGACATTTCCTCAGACATTTGCCTCTGCACTCAGCAGAGGCCAGGCACACACCCCTAAGTGGAGGCCATTTCCAGGAGCACGTCTGATGCCATTCTTGGGTCATGTCTACAGAAAGCCTCTGTAAGGGCTTGTATCTACAACCAGTCTCAAGCATGCAACAAAAAGAAAAGGCTGATGACTTTGGAGAGGGGCCAGAACAAATTAGCCCCACTATGGGTGCAACACCACACTGACCCCATTGCCAAACCTGCCAGGCCAGAGCAGGTTCCCACAGGGAAGCCACCTCCAGGTCACCCTGGGGCCTACTATTGCTCTCCAGAAGGCAAAGCAATTTTTTCTATGACACAAGGAATAAGAAATGGCCTCTTCTGAAAAAATACCCCACTTTTTTATGTAAGATCATTTTTAGTTGCAGAAGTAATGTCATAACTAAATATTGATCCATTTCTGAAAATCATGAGATAATTTTATCTCCTCTGGAGAAGAGGCAAAGGAAAGGCAAGTGAGACTAGAAATATGGGATGTGTACAAAAGAAGTTGAGAGGAGGAGCACAGCTTAACTGAAAGCTGCTTGTCAGGAGTGGTGCCATGAAGCCCCTCAATGTGATGAGCTGTTGCAGGAGACCAGGCAGCTGTCCATCCAGGTAGTCTTGTTCTTCCTGATTCCTCAGCATTGATTTGAAATGCACATTCTGGTTATTTATTTTTAATGTTTTCCCCTCAAGGTGTCACTGCAGGGTAGATTTAAGGCTGTTTACAGGCATCAGCTGAGTATTCTCATTCCTGAAATTGTTTCTCTTTCTTTGAAATAAAACATTATCTATAAACACCTTGGGTAAATAATGCATGGTTTGAAAGTAATGCAACATCTCCATGTAGTGTCAGTCTCCCTCATGTTACTCTTATTCACTTTGCTTCTTGATGTTTTCCCCATCTTGGTCTAGCTCATCTGGAAGACTTGTGAATGCCTAAGGCATTGGATTTTAGCCTGTTTAAAAGCAGCTCTCTTGCTGGTACCAGAGAAACGCTAATTTGGGGTATCACAGGTCCTTCTTGTTCATGCAGTAGGGCTGCATGAACAAGTGAAGAACAAGTAGTGAGCTATTGACAGCCCTCTCCAGGAACCCTTTATTTTCTGTCAGTCTTATATCCAAGAGGCTGTCAGCACCAACTACCTCTTTACCTGGCATTGCAGGTAGTCAAAGGCTTAGGCAGAACAACACAGGCTTACTCAGAGTGATTGCCTCTTTGCTGAACAGGCACTGAGATGGACCCTTTTCTCATTATTTCATCTTCAAGTGGTGCCATTGGTAGGATCCTTCAGCAGTCTGTGAAAGGAAAAATCAGTTATTCTACTGGCAAGGAGAAATAAAACCTTATTCTCATAAACTTTCCCTGATTTACAGTAATTTCAGTTTCCTTGTCTCTTGTGAGAATCGCTCTGAGGGCAAGATCCATGCCAGCTGCACAGCAAGCAATTGTTACAACTATGTGTTATACCTGAGATCTGCCTAACTCTTCATCAGGGAGATGAATGGATTAATTTTTTTTCCCATGAGATCTTAGTTTTCAAGTATCTTTTATAGTATTTTAAACATTGACCTTGCCACCATATTTGATTGCAGTTAGCCAGGGAGCTCAAAGCTGTGATTCTTATGCATTGTTTTCTTAGGACACCAAGCTACTGCATAAAAAAGATCCAGTAAATGAACTAGGGAAGTTTCTTCTTGCACAACTAAGATCCTGCAAAATCACTTATCTGCTTACTCATATACGGGTTGCAGAGGTGTGTGAGAAGATGTAAACATCTTCTATAAAGGATCTATTTAATTTATTAACTTATTAAAGCATCCTCCATAAAGGAACTAGTTCTCTATTGGCATGGAAGTGAATGGGAGTCTGCTAGTGCTTGGGTTGGTACCTGCTCAGGCCCTGGTTATTCTGTGTCCTACATGTAATGCACCCCACTGCTAGTGACAAGTGTCTTCACCACAGATGGTGATGCCAACAATATTCACCTCAGTTTTAGCAGGTGCAGCAATAGAGCCAATCAGACATGAGATTGCTTCACGCATATCAAGATCAAATGTGTCTTGGTGGAAGAAGGCAGTTCTCACCTGTGGTTTTCATTCCACTCTCATCTTCTGGATATTTTGACTTCAGGCTTTCTTGATTTTTTTTCCCTGTCCCACCTGCTTAGCCAAGCACAGAATGAGTGGGAGCAAAAAGAATCTTGTTTCTATTTTTCCTCTTCCCCCAACTGCATTTTATCATGCACCCTTCATCTCTTTCTTGTGACATTTCCCTGTTGTTGACAATGATAAGATATTAACATTGCTACTTTTGCTATCAGAATGTCAGAGCTACCTCTCAGAAAAGTGATTGGATCAACAGTGGGTATTATGGGGAGAATCTGAATTAAAGTATGCCAGGCTGATGCAGAGAGATATGAAATGAGGGTTTATTATGCTGAACATCTCCACTTGTGTTGCAGTTGTGATGATGTTTTAAGCCAGCCTCTGTGATCTAATTACATTCACTAAGTATATTAACAGAGTGTTTTAAGAGTGATAATTCAATCACTCTGAAGTAAGAAATTATCAGCATTTAGGTTCTCTCTGCAATCCAAATTCATATTATACAACAGTCTCCAACTTCTTTCTTTTAAATATATTTTAAAAATCACCTTCTAAACTGAAATCTAAATACAAGAGCAGGACTTGGAGGCTGCTTCAAGATGTGGGTTGAAGTCTTCCCTGTGGCTGCTATCCTAGCTCATAGGGTGTACATGCTGGTGAGGACTTCTTCACACCCCCAAGTTCACACCCCTGACAGCTTTCAGGTACCTCCAGACACCTCTTTTCTCACCCTCTGGTTCTGTTCTCTCAAATAATACTACTCCTGTTCAGCAGGACAGGGATGTACTGAGCCCAACAGCCTCTTCACAGAAATCAGCTCCTACTTGCAGATTTCTATTCAGTGGACTTCCATCAGGATTTCTCCCTCCTGCCTTTACACATACAGGCACTCTCTGTGGCAGGTGGATTTCACAGTCATCGTTTAACACTGGGTTTTTTGGTATTTGGTTGCTGCCTGGTAAAAGGACAGAAATGAAGAATGGAAATCCCTTGGTGCACAGAGCCTGGGACCTGGACTGGCCCACAGTGATAAATCCAGAAGAGCAGTCACCACTAGAGCAAGAAGGTATCAAAGTGCAAATTATTCAGAGGAAAAATCATCACAGATTACTACCCCTGAACCTACAAAGTTTATGTCTAAATTGCAGACTCAGCTGTGATTGCTCTATATGCTGACATATCCAAACAGGCTTAACCTCACTAATTCAATAACAGTGGCAAGTCCAAGCAATTCAATACTGGTACAAGCTCAGTCACAGGAACAACAGCAGGGCAGACACAGCAGCAAAAACCCCTGGGTGCTGTTCTCCAGGCAGACAGGCTCTCAGATGACTCAGACAGCCTGAAGTTACCAGAGAACAGCTTTCAGTGCAGTGTTGTCATACCTATCCACTCACTACATTAAAGCTTGCTCATATGTGCACCACGGTGCATACCTCGAATTTTATCATGTAAGAGGCAGCCTAATCTAAGAGGGCCATATACCATTTAGCTGTTCCTGACTATGCTTATAACAAGAGAAATGTAAATACTGATAATCAATTAGATAATGTATGATTTAGTTTCTTCAGGCATGGCTAAGTGCTTATTTTCAGTAAGATACAACTGTGTGATAAATTTGAGTAATCTATGCCTTTGCTTTATCAAGCTCATTAGAGCCAGTCACTATGAAGTAACTTGCCCTGAATGTGAAGGAAAACAAAAGGAAAAAGAAAAATATTCGTTTGTGAACAGAAAACCATCCTAACCCATGAAAACTCAATATTTCTCTGGCGAGAAAACATGTATTAGATTTTTAAATAAAGTCCCTCAGAGCAACCCAGACTTAGACCACAGGATAAAGTAAGGATGTTTTCTCTTTTCATAAAATAGAGGCAGACCACTTGGTTACCCAGACTTGTTCCATTCCTCAGCACTCATGAAGGTGCAAATATTGAGGTTTGGAGAACACAGCCATCATCTTGTACTCTAGGATGTATAACTGCTCTATCCAATTTTACTTACCCTGTTTAATGCTGTATGCCAATTCATGACATTGATTCAACTTATAGAAGTAATCTTTTTTTCCAGTTAATTTAAATTATAGTTTAGACCAGACATGCTTGAAGGAGATGTCCATAAATTATGTCAGCTTTCAGTAAGTCTACATTAAAAAATGCAAAGTAAATCAAAAGCGCTAACTAATTTTTGTTTAATTATTGATTTAAGCTTACCCTGCTTTGGAAAATGTAATTACAAAGGTTGGATTTGGCCAGATCTACAGAGGGTTGTATGGATTCCGGTGGTAGAGGAAAGAATTCAGTCTCCTAGATCAATTATGAAAATGTGTCCTTTGACAGTGGCTCCAAAGAAGAAGTCCAACAGCATTTCAGAGCGCCTGTTTGTCCTTCTAGCCATTCTTCAAGGGACAGCAAGCATCAAGGAGTTTCTGGGTTCTCTCCAACATGGTATCTCACTGAAATACCAACGAGGGTGATGCTTTTTGAGTTAATAGGAGGTCAATTAGGTATTGACCTGAAATGAATGTCTATACATGACTTCCCCAAACACAAATTATACCTTCCTGACTACATATTTATTACCCTCAGAGGCTGTTTTACTTTTCCTCTGTACCCAAACATTAACTTCTACAGCAGAACAGGGAAGCCTTCTCAGGAGGGAAAGAGACACTCCTGGAAGCATCTCTGCCATCCTCAAACCTTTTAAGTACAGAAGGACAGAGTCCCAGGCCCGGACATGAGAAGTCCTAAATAAGAATTGCAGTTTAAATTGGGATTATTCAGATGGATCCTGCATGTTTCCCAAGAAGGGTACAACCCTCTGAGGCTTTATACACCTGAGAATCAATCAGGGAATCATGATAACAGTGTACTGAAAGCTGCTCTCTGGTAACTTCAGGCTGTCTGAGTCATCTGAGAGCCTGTCTGCCTGGAGAACAGCACCCAGAGGTTATTGCTGCTGTGTCTGCCCTGCTGTTGTTCCTGTGACTGAGCTTGTACCAGTATTGAATGGCTTGGACTTGCCATTGTTACTGAATTAGTGAGGTTAAGCCTGCTCAGAGATGTATTTTGATCAGGTTGCTCCCATCTATAATGGTTCCTATGACTTAATCTTGCCAGACCAGCAGGTTAAAAAGTTTTAAACCATAATTTTTAATGTAACCTTTTCAGACTACCAAAATATGAATTCAGTTTTCTTTAATGACTGCCATAGTACTACTGAAGACTAAATTTATTAGTCCTAAAAGATTTTGATGCTGATTAAAAAAAATTACTGATATATTCTTGAAGGATAATATTAGGTTTGTAGGAGGATTTAAAAGATTATTTGAGGGGTTGTGAAACAATTTCTGGATAACCTCAAATTTGTGTTTCTGAATGATGGCAGCCTCAGTGTAGAAACCACAGTAGAGAGCTTTCCTTCCATTACAATTCTTCAGCTTGCTTTCTGACAGGAAAACAGGGGGCTCTGAAGGGATTCTCCTTCCCAAATAATTTAGGTTTGCTCACAGCCCTCCTCCAATAGGAGCTGTTTGTTTTCCACTTGTTTGCACTGGTGAGCAATAACTGAGCTGAGAGCTAAGATGGGCCCATCGAGGAACTCAGCTGCACTTGCTCTCCTCTGTCTGCTCAGCTCACCAGACCTGTGCCAATCCCAGCAATCTTTTTGGCAGGGCAGTGAGAATATCAGGAGTCTTTGTAAAAGGATTTGAAGGTCAGCCAGGAGAATTTGACTGGGAGCAAATGCTGTGGGGGTCATTTTCTGCTGCAGGAATGCTTGTATCTGTTCAGGATCAACTGGGAAAATCGATCACGGGAAAATCCCCCTGCTCCTTGCAGCGCCAGGGAGTTGGGATCTGGTTGGGCTGTTTTCAAGGCTGTGCCTTTGAGAGTGTTTTCATCTGTAAATCTTTGTCTCATGTACTACCTAGAGGAAAGCGATTTCTGTGAGGAGCTGAGATGATGCATCCCTGCCAGGAGTTTTCTACAAACAAAAGCAAACATGCTCTTGCCCTGCTTGTTTGTCAGCCGGGGAAGAAGTCCCTGCTCACCGGGCAGCTGGGGACGTCTCCCTGCCAGCTCTCAGCCAAGAGAAGACAGCTTGCAGCCCATGTGGCCCTGCAGTGTGAGCAGTAAACAGCACGGGAGCGTTCCTGGGAGCCCAGTGAGTGGCCTGTCACTGCGGTCTGGCAGCGCAGGCAGCAGGCGAGCCGTGTGTCCCCGGCCGGGGCACTCGGGGACAGCCGCCCCGCCGGGCCTGCGCTGGGGCGGGGCCGGGGGCCGCCTTGGCCGAGCTCTCTGCGCACCCACCTTGTGAAGGAGGGCCAAAACTGACACGAGGGGGCTCAGCTCCACCCTGGCCCAGGGAAGGCAGAGCAAAAGGGGGTGTTGGTGGTTTCTGACACCTGCTCGTGGGCAGGGGTAGTGAGGAGGAGCAGGAGGAGACCTGCCAGCTCCCACACAGCCATGGGTTGGCAGCCGCTTCCCAAAGCACAGCGGAGATTAAAAGGCACTCCTGGCACTCCAGAGACTCAACCTCTGTAAAGCTGCCCTGGGGCTGTGGCTTCATAAAAATGCACGCTTTTATCCTTTTTTCCATTTTATTTATTAGTGCTGTTCTTTTCTTAAAATAGAGACTGAACCTCTTGCACAGGCCACGTGGACTGGGAAGCTGTACAGCCCTGCCACAGGCAGGACGAGGCAGGGAAAGGCTGGCTGAGGAGCCCTGGCTGTGCTGTTTTCCAGAGGGGAGCTGCAGAAACCTCGATCATTCCAAAAGCACCATGGGGCTGTCAGGAGGTTTCCTTTTTCCCCAGAGAGGGCTCATCCTCCCTGCTGTGCAAAGCTCTGCCCTATGCTGACACCAGGATGTGCCACTGGAAAAGCAGGGGTCCAAAACACAGGGACAGTGCAAAAAATGGAGACATGGAGAATTGTGGTAGAGCAGCCCATGGCTCCTGCTAGAGGACAACGGGACTGATGTGACAAATATATACATATACATAGTTCAGGAAGGGGACAAAACTGAGATCTACACTCTGCTTGTGGGAGAGTTACTCTTTTGAATATTGATAATCTTCTGAATGGCTCTGCTGAAAATTATTCAGAAACAATGGGGATGTGTTTTCTGGGAAGATTTTGGTGTCCTTTTTTAATCTGCTGTAAGGTGCATAGTGAATGTTAACATGGTGGAATGACCTTCTGAACTTGCCTTTTTGCTCTTAGAAAAATGTCTGAAAGGCATCTTTTCCGGTTTCCTTTTTCCTGTTACGGCAACTTCTACAGTCCTCTTCTTACTGCAGAGATACAAAACACAACTCACCATGTCCCCAGGGGTTTTGGCCTCTGGTGAAAAGGCCAGGAGTTTGCTCAAAAAACTATTCTGTGTGAGAAGAAAGAAAAAGATGGAGCTGCAAGTAAGTGACAGGGAAAAACTCCAGGTAAAAATAGTTTGAGCATAGTATCTAAGTCTGAGATTTCCAAACGCATTTAATGATTTTGAGTGCCTCACTCCTTGGGTATTCAACAGAGAAGTCTTTGGAGGCCTGACACTCTGAGAATAAGTGCTTGGCATTTCCTGAAAGTTATGTCTCCATTAACATATTTCAAGTGGTGCATGAAGAACAGAAGCTATTGAAAAATCACAAGGCCAAGATATTCTTTAGTGACTTAAAATGGTCAGACAAAGCATATTGTCATGCTCAGACACAGCTCTTCAAGGATTTTGAACATTATTTCTTTCTCTGAAAGAAATTAAATGATGGTATATCTGAAATCTTACACTGCACTTCAGTTGTGTCATGAAAGATAGAATTCATATTTGATATTAATGGAGCAGGTGAAACGTGAAATGATATTTCTTTAATCTTTAATGAAATTTCTGGTTTTAGCATTTAGGTTGTCTGTTCAATGACACAGAAGAGCTAATAATATCACTGTTTTTGAAGAATTCATTCACTACAGGCAGCCTGATTTTCTGAATCTGTTGGAAGCTCTTTAGGTGCTCCAATGATGCATGAAAAGCATAATAAAAAAAAAATCCTTTGTCCTTGAAGCCCAGTGATCATAATTGGAAACATATAATTAAAAAAGAGAAAAAAATGTCCCAGTAAGCCATCACTCTGAAACAGAGACGCAGTAGTTTAGAAAATAACAATTCTGCGGGAATTAGCAGGGACAATGGGGTTTCAGGAGCTCTTCAACCATGTATGCTCCATAGCTTGGATAAACACCTGTATATTCAACACTAAAAAGCTGAACGGTGCTTTCTGTAGCAAACAGTTTCTTTGCTGAATGAGTTTGTTTTTTTGAAATTTAAAATTGCTTTTGTAAAGCCCCATGAGACAGGAAAAGTTATTAAAGATGATGCAAGTTCTTGAGGGGAGAAACTGATTTTTTTTTCTCATGGAGATATATAAATGAGAAAATGCTGTGCATGACAAAAAGCTTGCAATGAAACAGAGTAGGACTAAGAGGAGGTTCCAGGGGATACACACCCATCATTCCACCTTAAGCCAGTCCCTTTGGGGCCAAAGTAGATCTTGCAGTCTTTTAGTCATTCACACCCTGATTTTTCATTATTTCGTTAAAAAAAAGAACTTTTGTTCTTCTTTTGAGGGGCCAGTGCTAACCTTCTTGAAACAGAGGAACATTGGAGTGGTGTCCAAAGGATGCAGTTATACTTCCAAAAATCAAATATATTCTCCAGTACCATTAAAGCTGGCTGATATTGGAGATAACATAAACCTTGGCCATTCTCCCAGCTGACTGTTCTAATAATAGAAAAGCCCCTCTGAGTGAGTAGCTGATATTGGGGATCTGCCAGGCAGTTTTCATTAAAAACAGCAATTGGTGACAATATCCTTGGAGAGGTGGATATCTACTTGTCTTACTCATATAACACTGAAATGAACAAAAGGATCCTTTCTTTCTGTTTTCAGTTCTCCTTTGGCTGTCAGGATTTCTTGAAGTCTCCAATCTTTTTAGAGGCATCTCCTAAACCTGCTCCCTTTTGCTTTCCAGTTACACGGGGGTTTTTTGGTGGGTTGTTTTTGTTTGTTTGTTTGGTTGGTTTTTGTTTGGGTTTTTTTTTTTCCTTTTATTATTTCTTTGCACACACAGTGCTGCACCCTCTTGCCCTTTCATCAGCTCATACGGAACCTCTCAAGCCTGTGCGGCTGAGCTGGGAGCAGCTCTCTGGATGGTTTGGAGTTGGCAGGTGGGTTTCTTTCTCCATCTTTCTTATTTTACAGAGAACCTGGCTCACTTCTTCTGTCCAGCCTGAAGGGAGACTAGCCAGTGAAAAGGAAGGGCAGCTAGAACACCCCAGGAGTGACCAGAGGTGAGATGTGCATGAGGCAGTTGCAAAAGGCCCCACTGTGTAACCATGGGGTCACCTAACCACAGCTTGGAAACAGAAGTGTGAACATTAGGGCTTGGGCAACCTTGCAAAGACAATTTGATCAAGCTATGGTGAGGAGAATAAGGCACTTGTAAAGTAGCCTCTCCTTGGGCTGCTCCAAGGGTGAACATTGCTGATGGTGTAGTCTGGACATCCCCTGACACGTCTGTGGCTGCAAGGCAGCCTCTCTATGTCCTGCAGGATGTCTGAGAGGTTGGGATTGCTTCTGCAGGCACCAGTGCCATGGAGACCCTCCCCAGCTGCAAAAGGGGTTCTGGTGTCCTTCTGCATTCTTGTGGTTCATGTGCCAGCAGAGGTAAAGAGCCCTCCCTTTTCAGTACACGTGTCCCTTGTGATTTATTAAGATCAGCTCGAATTTTAAGTTGCAGGAAAGATGTCCATCAGCAATAACCAGAATCACATTTGCTGCTGAAGTCTTCAGATGTGACCCAGAAACCTTATCAGAGAGCATTGGGCAGAGTGCCTGCTTAGCAAAACCCACTGCAGGCACATCCCAGTACTGCCATTTACAGGAAGGCTGAACTGTGCCTCAGCTATTTCAGATGACATATATATATTTTTAATCCATGGCAGCACATTAGCAGATCAGACTTAGATTAATCAGGCTAAAGATAACTTTTGGACCTTTTCCACATCTAGGTCAGAGAAAAAGAAGGTAGATATTTATCTGTGCTCCCACACTAGCTAGCACTCTGTAGCAGATTAAATTTTCAGGGACATCAGTCAAAGAAATACTGCAATAAGACTGAGGGAAGCAAAGTGAAAGGAAGGTGTGTGTGTGTGCACACAAATGCAATACAAGCTTTACAATTCTCAGAAGCTATCAATTTCCAGTGAAATTCTCTCTGCTGTTATAGCAGCAAATATGCAAATTTCCTTTATGATAAAATATCCTCCTTTGTTTCCTTAGGGCCATAAAACACATCCTGCCCACTGATATTATTGCAGAGAACTACAGACAGAATAACAGTGCAGCTGTTCAAGGAAACCTTGCTGCATGTCAGGAGCAGGCTTCATGTTTTCAGCCTTGGTGATGGCTGGAATAAGTTAACCAATGCAAGGGAATTAGTTCCTTTAAAAATAGATTAGGTCACAGGACGTTTAATGTGAAATGTTACTGTGGGTATTAATGGAGCACTTCTTTTCTGCAAATTAAAAACTGAGCTAGTGTTAATAAATCAAAGGAAACACTGAAATGCTCTTTAGCCTCTGCCAGTGTCCTTTTTGAAAGGACCTTTGAAAGACTATTATACACCCAGATTCTGATGAGAGAAAAATTCCATTGAAATTCTAAATGTTCTTTAGCAAATTCTTTAGTTTTAACCTCACTGCACTTACAACACCAGAAGGGTCAGTGATGAAACCTGTCATTGTGACAATTCAAGAAAACAAAATCACAAGGCTCCAAAGTGAGAAGCAAATGTGCCATAACAGCAGACAGCTGAGATGTAGGCTGAGACCCTTCCCATATTGAAACTTTCACCATCAACCTGTAACAGCTTGACTTACATCTGAGGTCAGCATAAAAGCTTCTCTTGGTTTTGACTTCAGCTACTATAAGGAAAAACTGTCAAGAAAAAGATACATTTTTCCTTTTTTAGCTTTGCTTCTTCCATGGATTAGTGGAAAACTCTGATATTCTTCCAAGCAGAAAACATGCTTTCAAAGCCCTATTACTTGTAATGTAATACACATGGAAGGGGAACTCAATTTTCCTGCAGCAGGCGGCTCTTTCAGCTCTTGTTTTTTAAGCTAATGACTCAGTAACAGCCCTGCTCTTCACCCCTCCTCTGAAGAGCATCTTTGGCAGAGTCCTGTTAGGAGCCTCATTGATTATGTCCCTCATCTCCCCTGGAGGATGGAGTTCATTAGCTTATTACAGGAAAAATGTGCTCACTCTCCTTTCCTGAAGGTTAATTAGCTCATCATAGACATTTGTCCATCCTGTGCTCCTTGGTCTCCCACCAAAGCAGCCATACATGGATCCCAAGCAATGGCTAAGAGGAAAAAACTTTAATCAAACATAGGCAGCTTCCTCACTGCCAGGCTCTCATGCCTTTTCATCACATGTCTGCCTGACAATACAGAGAGAGGAGGAGATAGTGTCTCCAGTGGGAATTAAGTCATTAGTGCTCTCATTTTCCCACTGGAAAACCCTACTGAAGACTCTCTGATTCCACAATATTTCATACATTGGCACAGCTCTTTTTTCTTTTTGTATTAAAGGGAAAACAGGGAAGGTATTCTGCAGAAGCCAGGTGGTAAATATATGATTTCCACACATGTCCAGCCACAGGCCTGACCCTGTGATGTCAGGGGTAGCACTCTTCACAACCTTAGGGAAATGGATTCATGCCAAAGCAAAGGTAAGGTGGAAATCTGTGAGTCCTTCAACTGCTCTGTCTAAAGCATTTTCGTTGAGTACTGCTATGGAATAGACTTCGTTTGTGCACTCTCAGGGATCTTGCTGTTCTTCCTATGGAGAAAGGAGGGATGCATCCAGCTGCCATCTTCTTGGCATGGCACACACTGTCCACCTCCTCCACAACAGTACCACACTCTGCTGGACACCACATTCAAGCCTTGTGATAATCCAAAGGAGCTGGGTTTGCATCAGTTTTCCAGCTGTTCAGATGACTAGAGAGGTTATTATATAATTTTCCCCAGGAAAATCCCATTTTTAGGACAAGCAAAATGTGATCAGGATCCCTGGAATTCACTTCTTTTTTTCCTCATATTGCCTCGCAGCATTTCTCCATTGCAAAGATAATTATGTAGCATGTTCATTTCAGTGGCAACTTAAAGAGCTGAGTGTATGTATTTCATAGAGTCAGTTTTCCTAATTATTATCTGAGATGCTTACTTTGACTCAATTTTCTATTCCTCGTGAGAGGAAGAGAGCTAATCCACTCTCAATATTTTCCCCTCAGATTATTTCTAGTGCTTAGTGTTAGAAACTGATCCTTTATAAGGAACTGATCTAGAAGCTATTGAAGATTTTTTTTTCCTTCTGCTTTCACTTTCAAGCACTGCATTGGATTTGGAAGTAAATTTGGTGGGGGAGTTTGTATGGAACTGGTGAAGCTTCTCTTGTTCTGCAGCTAAGCCCTAAATTTGATGATATTTCACAATTACCTTGCAAAATTAGGAAAGATATCTTCAAATGACAAAAATATCTTCTTTTTATCTTCCTGTTAAGCTAGAGGAGATTAATTTTTAATGTGAAATCTGTGAGGGTCATTTATGGAGAAAACATGTTCTTGCTTAGAGTATTTTCCCAGGCAGAAGTTTCTCTAGGCAGCCATGGTTTTGGTGTTCTAGTTTTCCACAGCATTGTAAGACACAAACTTCTATGCCAAAAATCATTAGAGTAAATTAATTTCAAAGTCTGGCAGGAGGTAGTTTTCCACAGATACTACATTATAGATAATGAAAATGAATATATTAAATAAAATTATTTTCCTACTACTTTGTGCAATACAAAGATGATCTTTGTATAAATATTTTGTTTCTTTGTTCGTTGCTGTATTCTAATCTTAAATTAATAAGAAAGCTGTGCATATACTTTTTTAACCACATATTAAATATATTTCTTCATGTATTTATAAATGTATTTCTAAATACAGAAATACCACTATTGGACTGAGTCAGATCTTTTGAATAAGTTCCTAAAATGTGACTTCCAGCTGCAGATGCAGAGTCCTGTTTCTGAGGCAAAGACACCTATCCACCCCAATGAAAGCCCTTCCCTTCCCAGGAAATGCCATGTCTGTAATCTCAAAGACCAGTTCAGATTCTTACACAACGTCTTCAGTAACATCAGCTACAAAAGGCTGTAAGTTTGGGCTGGTGCCTCATGTTTGCGCAGCAGCTCCTGTGCCACCAATGTCAGGTAGGTTTCTGTAAAGATGAAGAGCTGCAGTAGTTCAGTCTGCAGTAGACAAACTTTATTTTTCATCAGCTCTTTCCTATTGCTTTCGACACCTCATGCTGAGAAAAAAGGGAATCAAAGTGAGAAAATCTCAGTGTCTGTGGATGAGGTTCACTCTTGCTCCTCACCTCTGTAGCACACGAAAAAATCTGACCCCAGAGTCATTGCATATGCCAGAGTTGTTCCTCCAGCAGTTATGAATTGCTGCTGTCTCATATTGGATACTCCAAAAGCCTCTATTGCTACACCACATTTGATTCAGTACATCACAAGTGATGGCTCTGCCATCTAAAGGAATATGGAGAGAAAAAAAAAACCAGGAAAGAGTAACAAAGAGAGAGTTCTCATTTCATATTGCACAATTTTTTGTATTTTTCACTTTCCTCCTAATGTAATAAGGTTTTTTTGAAAGATCTCTTTTATCAATTAGGCTTTATCACAGCACCTGACAGCATCTATCTGGTGAGATATGGCTAAACATTTCCCCTTGACTGCTGAATCACTCAGGTCCAGCCTGTAACAACAGGATGCCAATGACCTGACCTGATGTTACATCCTTTAAAGACATGCTTAAAGTTTTTTAAGCTTTCTTGATAAAGTAGAAGTCATCGTAATTGTCTGATAACTAAATGCAAGTAGTTTAAAAGCCCGAGTGCTTAATTTTACTTTACCAGGGAGAAACATAGCATGCAGGCTTTCCAATATGTGTGGAATCTCTTCAGAATTAATCCTGAGCCTCTTTCCTTCCACCCTGCTGTGTCTCCTGTTTCACAAAAGCTATTTGTCTGGGAGTTATTTTCTAAGCCATTCTTTTTTCCTCTTGCAATGATGTCTTGAAATAAAACTGTTTCACTATTTAATTCTGCTGCTTCCCAGAGTGCAAGGTGATAAGTTTTTGAGTCTTTTTTTTTTTTTTTTTTTCTGTTAACCTTACTAAGAATTTGTTTAGGAAAGTTCTGTCCTGCTATCCTTGTTGATATGTTTTATCTGCAGGCAGTTCCTCAACCACTTTCTGGTGCCAGCCATGTTCTTTGAGAGGAGGTTCTTTAATAGATGGCCAGTATCAGACCATCTCTGTGTCAGAGGGTTCACAGGCCACCAGCCAGCACACGGCAACTTTCCTGTGTCATGTGGCCATTCCTAATTGTTATGTTTGGTGGGCCTTGTCCATTTGCACACATTGTTTCTAAAATGTAGTTAGATAATTTCAGTATTCATGACTAATTGACTAACTGCCATGTAGCCATAAATTCTGTCTTCAAAAGAGAGACAGAGACCTATTCAGATTTTGTGCACAGATTGTTCTCATGACTGGACCAAAGTTTATACAGAAAGCAACAGCAGAGCAATCTTCCCATGGATACTGTCAGCAAAGCTCAGTTCTGATCAGCAAGATGTTTTAGTGAACTATTTAATAAATGCTAACAGCCAAGCACTGCAAAAAGTGCAGTTGAATTTGTGGTGTGGATGCTTGGAGGCACATGAGCTTCACCACGGAAAGGGACATAAAGATCTCCATCAGCTGAAGAGCAGTTTTGCATTTCTATTGCAGTGGTCTGCAGTCATTTGGGGCAGCTGTGAGCAGTAGGCTCTGACATTCTTGAGAATCTCTGCAACACATCTGGGCATTGAAGATTAATCCTGACTAATGCTGGCCTTCATTTGAAGCACAGTTTTTGGAACAAGGGGTCAGTGAAAGTGAGGTCTGAACGTTTATGTACCAGTGAAGGCTCCTAACTTTGCATACAAACACGGTTTACAGCTTGGTAGCCTCACCCTGCTGCAGTTCATGGTACTAGGATTGTGCTGGGGTTTTCCTCTACTACATCATCTATAATCAAATACTGTTCCACTTTAAAAATGAATAAAAGCAAATCTAATACTATGAAAATTGCAAATATTGTGATACTTGAATTTGCATCAAAAGCTTGTTTTTCAAAGCAGAATGGTTTGGAGAGTTATTTTGAGTTCTCACTTGTGACTCTTTCTGGGGCTGTCAGTCACATCTGGATCCACAGTCTTAACAAGGTGGAGGTGATGTTGCCATTAGAGGTGTGCCAAGACAAGAGTCTACAAAGGTGAAGAGGGTTTGGGAAGATCAAATGCTTGACTGGGTTTTGTCACCAATTTATTGCTCATGAATCAGAGTTGTCACGACCTCCAGATTCCCTCCCCTGTTCTGGGGAGGAACAAATGCTGGTAGCTACAGGCAGCCATGTGGAGAGAGATGGGAACACAGACACAGATACATAAAAACATAAATACAGGCTCAGACAGGCTGTGGAACCTGTATTTTCAGCACAAGCCATCCAAGAACAAAAGCAGAGTGAGAGGTGCTGAAGGCTCAGTATGTCTCAATGCCACATCTCATAAGGGGAGTGAGAAAAAAATATCTATACTGGGCAGCTATAATGTGTGCATTTGGGCCTCACAAGGGAAGGTCAGCAAACTGAATGAAGTTTTAAATTTGCTTTTAAACTGATGGTCATTTCCATGTCTACAAGAGACACAGGCTGTCTCAGCATGTCCTTCAGCTCACCAAAGTGGTGAGCTGTAAGAAAGCCAGAAGAACGCTCAGGACACCCCTGAGCCAGGCACAGCACATGTGAAGCTGGGCTGTATTTCTTGCTATGCAGGGATGCTGTGAGAGGGGTGCAGTGTCCCTCCTCCCCCAGGCCTGGCTCAGCACATATAAATGTTCTACAAATGCTGCCATCATATCCTAGACACGCTCCTGACAGTCCTTGACGTACTCCCAGGGGCTGCAATAGTCCCTTTGCTGCAGGATAGCTAGAAAAAATTGGCATGCTAAGTCATGTCAGCAGAAGGCTGCTTCTCACCCTCTTTCTGCTGACAGAGCAGTGGAAGAGCTGGGCTGTGGCACGAAGAGCCCTGCTGCTGCTGCAGCTGCTGCAAATGAAGAAAAGAGTGAAGAAATGTTAGTACCACATTTAGCTTTATTGAAATTGAACAAATAGCTTTTTTTTTTTTTAATAAACCCTTTTACAGCAAGTGTAAAATTTTAATGTTTTACTCATCTTATGTTACAGGTTGTCTTCTTCCATGTAAGCAAAAATACCATCTTTTTTTTCTTCTTTTTTTTTAAAGTTTTTTTTAAATTTTCTACTTTAAAACATGTAGCAAGGATTTGAATAACGCAGATCCGGCACCAAAAGGTAACAGGTTCTGAAAATCACAGTACAGTTTTAAAATTCTTAGGTTAATTAATGATATTTAAAATGATAGCCACTTTGAGTAAAGATATAAATTAGAGGTCTGTAAACAAGTTGTGTTTACCTATAGAGCTATTGACTGCAGCTACAATGAGAGCGATAATAGAAACTCAATGCTAAATTGAGCTACACCTTTGAGGAAACAAGTTCTTGCTAAGTAGTGTGGTACAGGGTAGCACAATAGGTAAAATACAGTTTGGCACCTCAAATTGCATGTAAAATCAGCAGAAATAAAATTAAATAAGTGCACTGTCTCCCAACAGAAATAAACCAGGCAGTTTCACTGGTTTTGGAGTGTCAACTATCAAATAAATCACATGACACACAAGTTCAACCCCAAAATTACAATTCTAGTAAAGCAAGATAATATTAAAATGCACACCCACAAGGATAGTAAAGTATAAATTTTTTTTCTTTTTTTTTCTTTTTTCCCTCTCCTCGATCAGTAGAAATAATTTACAACCCACAAAAGGACTCCTTGGTGAAACCACTACCTACAGACGTGGTCATGGAATGTAGCTCAGTAGACTTGTTTCAAATAGAAAGGCAACATTATCCTGAAAAGTTTTGGTCCTCTTATAACTCACTGCACTGTAGCCACCACAGTCTCTTGATAGATGTTTTAGGAGAATTGTTTGTTTTCTGATTCTCTTTTGTTCTGAAAGGTAATATCTTGGTGATAAAGCTGGGTAAAATTTGGCCCAAATTATAGATGTCTGATCAATGCTGAATCTGGAAGAACACACCAGGAGTGTATAGGGGGAGCCTCTTGACTGGTCTCACTGCATATTTTATCATGGAATCACTTTTCCTTCTACACTTGTTTTCCTCTTTGCTAATTTTTTCTCCAGTGTTCTGGGGGAGTCGGGAAGAAATCCTTAGTCCATATGACAGAAAGACATTTCACTGTTTATTTACACGTAGATCACTTTGGCTAAGAAGTCCTGGCGAGCCAGAGTTGCCTATTTCTTGTGAATGTCCTCATGCCGTATAATTTTGTATGTAATCCAGTAAAAGATGTTGAAAATGAGGAAGGCGAGTGGGAATGCAGCACGGGATATGGTATCAATCCTTTTTGCACGGTCAACAAACTTCTTTTTGATGGACTCTGAATCCTTTGGTGGTGCTGGGGGCGGGTTGGGTGGCGGAGCCTTGACTGCTGTGCCATCTTTGACTTGGAGGCAGTGGCCCATGCCATAGCCACTGAAATTGAATCGACTGTCACGAGCAACTTCGTCTTCCTGGAGGATAAAAAGGACAAATAAGACACAATCACCTCTCTATTGAGCATGCCATGTAGTTGAGTAGTTGAGGTGCACCCCTCCAAAGCACCTCAGCAAATTACCTGGTTACACAGTGATACAAAGTCAGGGTTTTAAAGACAAACGAGAACTTAAACCCCACATAAACATATATGGAAAGCAGGTGGCTTCCAGTGTTTGAGAACCTGAGCTTTTATTTTTCTAGCTGAGTCTAAATCAAATACCCTGAGCAGCAAGCTGTATCCCAGCCCTATAGGGAAGAGATTTGACTCCACAGGTTTCTATTGCTCTCTTGAGCAATTGAGCTTTCTGTGGGAAGGAAACATGGTCCTGTTGTTAGCAGGGTGTCTGCTCCAGCCAGGCTGCATTGAATGACCCAGAGATCCAGGGGCACGAGTTCATGTCTCTGTTTCCATTGCTCAACCTCACAGCAGCCCTACAGCTCCACCTCAAACCTATGAAACAAGGGTAGATCATGGTCCCTCCTTGCTCACAGGAGTGCCCTGACAATCAGTACTTCAAAGTACTTCAGAGTGCACTGGGTACTTGGATTTAGTGGTAGCTGGGAGTCAGGTGCAGTAGCACGAGCTAATGTAGCTGCAGAAATCCATTCTCTCTTGTCTGAGTGGGTGATATTTGTTTTTGGAGAGGTGAGTAACTACCACTGAACTTTATCACTATGATAACTGTGTGATGAAAGGCTTGTGACTGTGCTGGTAAATTCTCCCTGATGTTTCTCCTGTCTTATAGAACAATAATACACAAGTTAACAGTCGCTGGCAGCTCTCCATGAAGGATTCAAAACCAGCAGACAAAGCAGGTCTATTCTTTTTCATTCCAGCCGGGATGAATTTTAAGTTCAAGAGCTTGTTCTAGTTAAAGACCTTTTCTTTGACCGACAGATGCTTCACTGTTGACTAAAAATGACCATTTTTTGGGCTGATAAGGAGCCCAATCCCTCACTGGAAATAGCCCCTCATATCTCTTACCGAACCACAACCTTCTGAATTTAACAGAAAATCAAAAACTGCAGGAAAAAAATGCATCACAGCAGCAAGATATTGAATAATGAGTATATTGGCTGAACTTGGAGGTGGGAAGGAAGGATAATTTGCACCTATTCAGGATGTAAATCACTGCTCCTTCACAGAAGAACCTCTTTCAATAGTAGCATTTTTCTCTCTCCCCAGCTCCAGGACTGGAATTGAATATATCACCAAACTTGCTCTCCTTACCTTGGAGCTGACACGCAAAGGCGAATTAGCAGCAGTGTGATTCAAGGCTACCAAATGAGAAACAGTCACTCTGAGTGCTTATGGAAGGAGGGCAGGCAGTAAACTGTGCTTTGGAGACCCTGTCACTTCAGCATGAAGGTCTATTCTACAGTGCATCCATAAGCAGGTGGAAAATTGCGTCACTGCAAGGCTGTTTGAGCACTTATCCAGGGCCTATAACCTTTTCATTTCCAAAGTTCGCCATCATTAAGAAAAAGAAGGATGCTCCTGTCCCTTTCCAATTTTATTTATTTGCAGTTTGCAGTACCTCTGTGAAAACTCTACTTGTCGTAGTGATTATAAGTATGCAAAGTATTTTAAAGATGAAGCTACTGAGACCTAAATTCTGGATAACCTTATTAGAAAAGGCTTTTCTTGCATGACTTAATGACTTAATAACACTACCAAGTCCCCCAACAATAGAGGGAGATGCCTTCCTGTCAGTGTTTTTCATTTTACTGAGTTTGAAGGATAAAATGCATGCCCAGGACATGAGAGGTGATTAAAAAGGGTAACAGATTTTCAGCAGCTGTGTTGCCATATGTACTTCATTCATTTTTAAAAAATTTAATTTCTGTTGCTCCTGAGAGATCTGTGGGAAGAGTAAAATGTACTGAGCTCAACGCAAGCTTGGAGAGTCCTGATTTCCACTGTGCCCTGGTGGATCACAGCTTCGTCACATGGGGCTGAGCAATTCATCTTCAATGTCACAGCCTTTATTTTGAGCTTACACTGTAGCATTTTGAGTGGGAAGCCATCTGAGATTAGGGACAGGGATGTTTAAATGAAATTCTTTTAGGTATTCAGCACCCAACCCTTAAGTGTAAGGAGCCACTTATATCTCAGTGGGATTTAGAGCCCTGCTTTTCCCACCCAGAGAGTTGTCTGTGCCACTTCTTTCTCACAAAAGCCAGAGGGAAGCATGTCCAGTCCCCATGTTAGTTTTTTGTTTAGAACTACACCAGACTGGATTTACCCTGGGTGCAAGAGGTACAGCATTCACCTGGGGCATGAGTGATACATGCTCAGTTTCCGTCTCTGCTTGAACAGATTTGAATTTCCTTCTCCCTAATAAACCTCTGGTTTAATTTGTTACAGTTTTCCCAACATGGAGCTGTTTGCTGTTTGCAAAAAAACCCAGTGTGTTTATGAAAGGTTTTTTTTACCTTTATCAGGAAAACCTTTTTCAAGGACTAAATAATCGATAAGGAGAATAGCATTGCCTTGCTACACCCCCTTGTTACTATGCCTGATATGCATTTACACAAACACAGCACTAGAGACAGCCAAGCTGTAGCTGTTGGAATCATTTAAGTGCCACAAGAAGCAAGGAAAGCCAGAGTCCTTACAGCCCCACCTCCAGCCCTGGAGATGCCACAGCTCCATGACCACCATGGGATTTTTGACAGTAAAATCCCCCCAGGAGCCAAAGGAGCTTTGCAGTCTGGTGTGTGCCTGCACTCCGAGCACTGCCAGGTCTCACAGACAAGACCTGACCCCATCAGAGCTCTCCTGCCTGGCCAGACATCCCCTGAAAGGCCTCAGGGTGGGGAGATCTCTGCCCTTTCCAGTGAAACTGGCCAGCAGGGCTGAAAGTTAATGAAACCCTGGAGGTATCAAGACCCACATGTCTGTGCAAAGAGGATACTTTGGCCATGAGACTGCAGAAATGGGCTTGTGTCCTTTTGGCCTGCTGAGCTCTAAACTGGTTCCACTCAAAATGAAGCAGAGGGGACAGAAAGGCTTCCTACACATTGCTGAGGGGAGCTGGGGAATCAGCCGGAGTTCTGGAAGTTCACTGTCCATGCTGCTCGTGGGTTAGCTCACTCTGGGGTGGATCATAGGAAAAAGCTTTCTCCCAGACAAATCTGCTCCACGGGGTCTGATGCCACACACTGCCAGCATGTTACATATAAAGGATTTGGGGAATAGTCACAGAGAAAGAAAAAAACAATTTATACACTTTGATAAAGAACCATTTTAAAATTATAATTCAAAATGCGAGACGAAGAACTGAGTTTAAGTGCTTTCCTTAAGTAGTGGCTATGTCTTCCTTTGACCTAGAGGGTTGGTGAACTACAGCACAGCTTACCTGGCCACCTTCTGGTGGGGCTGCAGAGTCACTCGTCATTCCCAAGGTCATATTCAGTTCATACCCTCTGACATCTACCATGGACACTCATGAATTGACAGTCTTCAACCTGTTCACTAGCTTAGTCACTGATAAAATAGTCCAAATGACATCTCTATCATTATTTTAATCAGAATATGCTTAAAACATATTTGTTTTAAACTGGACAGGATCCCACTTGCATAAATCCCAGACCATTTATGTGTTTACTGATTTTAAAACCAAAATCAAAGAGCAGCTGGAAGCCATTGGACATGAAATGGAGTGGCAGAATCTGCTACCATTGAAGTTATTAACTTTATCTATCTAGAGGGATGTGAAGTTAGGTGTTACATAATAGTCACAACTCCATCTGTCTTTGATTAAGGCATAGGGAAAAGAGTCATAAACCAGGATGAGAAACAGAAAAAAAATTAACAGCAAGAGGAAAGTGTTATTCTGATAGTTTTCTTTTACATGTTCACACCCTGAGTATTTTAGAAGAATTACCCATTGAAAACTAATTATATTTCCTGAGATTTGGGTAAATGCTTTCTATAGATGCTTTTTCAACAACATAAGTTTATGACTATATTCTTGTGATGTCATGATGATCAGGCTTTGGTATTGGCTTTAAACAATTTTCGTTTAACAAGGATTACATATTTTTCTCATTTTTAATTACCCTTTATGAATTTAGTGATTTTTTTTGTGCTTTATAAATTGTCAGTATTAAATTCTCTTGACTTAGCTTTACAGTAAGAAACATATAAGTGGGGATTATACTTCTGAAATGGTTTTCTTTTTTCATTTTTCATTTTTGTAAAGCTTTTTTTTTTTTTTTTTCACAGCATCAGGGCTAGAATTTATTTCATACTACCAGTTTCACATCAAGGCAGTCAGAAATGGGGAAGCACTTTAGAAAATCTAGCCCATTCAATGCCTTACATGCTCAGCTTTCTGGACAGTGCATTTTGAAGTGCTTTGTCCTCATCATTTTAAATGCTTATTGTCACCACTGACTCAGTTTTAACAATGAGGAAAATGAGAGAGAGGCTGGCTTCAAACAGTGTATTTAATTTACTCTCTGATGTGATTTATTCTTTTAATTTTGCTACTCTTTTTCCAACATATGGTGGAAAAACTATTTAAAAGACTATCTGGTTTAATTAAATTTCAAGGACACAGATGATTAATTTTGGGTGTAGGATAGAGAACATCAGAGAAATTTCCCTTTTTGTATTCATAAGCACAAAGTTAGAAACCCAGAATCAATTCAAACTTGAATGCAAAATGGAATCATTAGGGAATGGACACCAAAATATCTTTGGAGATTTCATTCTTAAATCATCTTTATGACTTTGAGACACCTCCCATCTCTCAGTACTTTACATAATTCATGGTGTGGTTTTGCAGACAGTCATGCTTACATGGTTTCAGTTCTCAGGAGTCACTCAGTATGTGGACGAAGATAGTTCAGCTGAGAAACACATTTGGACTTTCAAATCCCCTTAGGTTCCTCACAGAAGCCTCTTAAAAATTCAGTTCAATTCAATTGTGAGGAGATGAGAGGGAAGGTCCTTTCAGAGATTAACTGTTTAAAAGGCAATGCTGCAGTTTAGGAGTACAAGATCGATTTCATAACTGGGGAATTCACAGGAGGGGATCTCTAAGAATCTGTGTGAGAAACACTCAGAAGGAACTGAGTTACAAATAAGCTGGGACAAATGCTCCCAAGAGAAGTTACACAGGTGAAAGAGGATATTCAAAGCAGACAAAGCTAAGCCAGGCTTTCTGGAAGGATTCTAAAAGATGAGTGACTAAGTAGCAAAATAGCAGTAAATTAAACAGAGGGTTGATAAGTGCAAGGTAAAGCATTGCAGAAGATAACCCTAATTACACACAGATGGTAGTGGGCTCAAAATGGTTTTTGGGTTTTTTTCTCTTTTGTGAGTTTGGGAAATTACCACATATATGATTCTGACATTAGTTCACTGCTAAGCAGCAGTCAAGAAATGGGCAAACAAAACAGAAAATGCCATTCTGCCATTCTATCTACCCACAGTGCCATCAGTTTTTGGACACACGAGGTATTTCTGGTCATTCAAGCCTAGTGAAGACAGAGCAGAAGTAGATAAAATACAAGGAGGAGCAGCAAGGATGATAAAAACCTTTTTTTTATGTAAGGAAGAGGAAAATAGATGAGATCTCCTCATCTTAGAAAAGCTGTGTTTGCAAGGTGATATCACAGGATGCTTACAAACTTCTTTGATTTCTTACAGCCTGAAAAGCTCTGGATCTCAGCTCACCTATGCCAGATGTCATTCCCATTTCTTCTTAATCCAGACTTCAGAGGAGCAGAAAATGATGTAAAATTGCCACCTTCTCACCTCAATCCTGCCCAAACAAATGATTCCCAGAATCTGATTTAAATATAGTTTTCCTTAAATATTCACCAAGATGTTTAATCAAAAACATAAACAATCTCTGGCCAATCCTACTGCAAGATGACACTCCATCAGGACCCATCATTCTCCATGTGACAGTGGTGTTCACCCTGTTCCTGCCTCTCTACACAGCGATTTTCCTGCTCACTGAGGTTTGCTTTTGCTCTCATTTAAACCCTCATGCCTTATGGAATCTAAGTAAAACAGATCTTGTATGATAAATAGACAATTAATGGACGAGAAAATGGTCATTGTTGTCTTCGGTGAGGGTTTCCAATGGACAAATTTAGGTTTATTTTGGAAACCTGTGTTTAGTAGCATGTTCTGTCTCCAATAAACAGCAGAAAAATCTCTGAAGCGTGAGTGATTTACTTACGCAGTCTGTAAGAACAGCAAGTGAACTGTGGTTAATGCAATAATGAAATGGTAGTTAATGCGGCTTCGCCCTTTTCAAGTAGGAATTGAACATTATCCAACTGAAAGAGTAACATAATTTAAACATGTTGTGAGCAACAGTATTTTCCTGGCTTGAAATACCTATAAGTAGAATCTAAATTTTTCATGAATTATTTTAATATTAAAGATTATAGACTTGGTAAGGGTGAGTGGTTTGCTAAAAAAAACAAAAAACGTTTTCTTTAGTAAAGCAAGGCTTCTGTCTCTAAATTTCGCAAACACAAGCAATGAAAATTTCTTATTCAAGCTTTACATATAATAAAAAAATTTTTTTCATTTTAGGAGAGGGAGAACCAGATGAACCGCTGTTTCACAAAACACCATAAAAGTTATGACAGAGAGCCATTCCTCCTAAAAACCCAGCAGATTGATTCCTGATAGTCTTGGTTTCTTGTTTCTCTTTATTTTAAATGAAAGTAATGACTTAAAATATCCAGATATACTGATCTGTGAGTCTTACAGATATAATTTGCCTGGATATTGAATTCTCTCAGTCTGGAGACTTGACTGCTCTTGGGTAATTTCTGCCTGTCTCTCTCCAAAGAAAGAAGAGGTTGGCCAGTTTATCAGTGGGAATGGCACATTATTCTGTTTTACATCAGACAAATACATGTTGGTGACCTAGATTTGAAGGATAATCTGCTCTGACCAGATATCTGTTGGATAAAGGGCAACTGACTTCTGCTCACTCTGTCTGCATGCAGGACTGAGTAAAATGCAAAGCTGGTGTTTAAATACATGACTATTTCAGCTAGAACATGAAATAGCTGTTCATGGGCACATCAAACTAAATGATGTAAAGCAAGGCTACATTAGCTAAAATTTTAGAAGATCAAAAACCTAAAACACCAATGGAAGTGCACCTAAAATTCACTTACTCCATTTTCTCTTGCTTTCTGCAGGATGTCTACTTCAGGAGAGACGAGCAGACTCTCACCTTCCTCCTTTCATCAGTGTTCAAGCCTGAGCCTCAGACTTCAGTTCTCTCCCTCCCTGGAACCTGCTGCAGGGTCAGTATTGCAGGACAAGGGCACACAGTGTCCCCAGGTGGGTGACAGGCAGGGGGGAACTGCCACAGCAACATGTGAGGCACCCATGCTCAAATACCCCAGCCACACACAGGAACATCTGAGCTACCCTCTGCACAGGATTTTCCCCATCAGGCTCTCAGTCCTTTTCTCAGATTTAAATACTTTGGGGAAGATGATTTTTATCATACCTTTGTGAAATTTCTCAATGGCCTCTTCCTTAACTGTTACTATCTTAGGAGACTTTGTCAGACCCCTCCTGTGCCCCGCCCGTGCCATCGCAGATTGCCTCATCAGTCAGTCAGCCAAAATTAAAAAATGTCCATACAGGGCCCATAAACAGCAGCCACCATCAGATTCCTGCAGATTACCCTCTAGAGCAATATACTGCTGGGGATGTTTTATGGCTTTTGAATGTCTCAGCTCCCCCATTCCTTGTCCCAGCCCACCCTGCAAGCACCATCCTCCCTGGATTAAGCACTGGGACCCGCAGCACCCCCACACCTTGCTGAGGTCTCCTGCCTGGTGCTAGGAAGGGGCAGAGGAAGGGCACGGGCAAAGGGAAGGAAGAGGAAAAATCTTTTTGCCTCTGTGGTGTTGTATTCTCTCCTTTAAGCCATTTTCTACAACATACACCCAGAACACCCAGAACAAACACCCAGAACAAACCCCAGCAAATGCAGACAGAGTTTACCAGGGCCTTCTCAGACATTCATGCATTTAATTTATGCAAATACTGAACAAAATGAATTAAATATTGCAAATTACATTAATAATTTATTTTCTGTAGCTAAAAATAGTCAAGAATATTTGAATAATCCTTAAGTGTTCACATGCAAATTTTATAAATTTGGTCGGGGGAGGCTGTGGGGGATTTTTTGTTTGTTTCATTGTTTTTGGTTTGGGGTGGGGTTTTTTTCCTGAGGGAACAAGTCTTTCTTTTCCAGTTATCAGTTTTTAATACCAATAAATAATGTTTTGGGGTTGATTTTATTTCCTTATCTTCTGTTACACAAGTTACTCTTCCTGGCTTTCCATATCATTTATTTCCCATTGTTAGTCAAAATCTCAATCTGGATTTCTCTAGCTATTCTTAAATAGGTCCAAAGCATCACTGAGTTAAAAAAAAATATTTGCCAGCTATCTGCCCTTGAAACTTGTTTCCAAAATTAAATTGTTGCATCTTAGAAACATCTCGACTGTTTGAATGTATTAGAAATTTACTACCCATATAGACTTCTATATTTTCATTTTTCATTTGCTTCTGTGAGGGTTGAGCTATAAAACAATGATATTATTTATTCTCAGGAAAATAAGCATTCATCATGAGGTAAAAATCAATGACATTCAATGCTATAGCAACTTGACAGTGCAATCTCTACATGGAATTGTTGGGGTGTTTTTTTTCTCATCTGATAAGTAATAAGTCCACAAATTCTAGAAGGTCATTGGAAGTATGCATACAACGGAAATTAAATAATATTTCATTTAAAATGGGTTTGATAGTTTTTCTTTTACTGTATTACACAGACACACACAGAATCTGCATGCATCCATCCATGGATATATATGTACCTTCATATAGGTATGGACATCTACTTAATCTAATCCTCTAATGTATTCCCTGAAGGTATTAGTGCAAGTTCGCCGAGTGAGAATGATTTTGTTCTATTTTAAGAATAAGAGCACTCTCCAGAGAATTTATTAATTATCAATTTTTAATAACTTCTCAAAATGCTAACTTTTACACTTGCTTTCCCCCTGCAGTAGTGCTGAGGAGCAAGGATACAGAACACACAGGCAATGGTCATTAAACCCTCCCAATCCCCTCTGCCCATAAATAGGCTCCTTGGTGGGGTGCTGGCATTTCTCCACGAGGACCATTTGCCCAGGCCAGTAACTCAGCAACAGATCTCCCAGTGATGGCCTTTTATTACTTGGTAAAACTGATATAAGGATAACCTGAAACAAGAGATTTAACTGTGTATGAGAGAAGTCAGTACTGAGAGGTACAGACAGATGAAATGTGGAAGCATGGCTACAGCACTAGGAAAGGTATGCTTGGGAGAAGGTCTCAGCTGCTTATCTGAACTCAAGTTTTGTTCAAGAAGATCAAGGAAAATGGGAGAAGACATGCTTAATTAATTTACCTAAAAGAGAGAGCACAAGGATAACACAACCATAAAGGGTTGCTATGCCAGCAGCCGTCCTGAGACGTGCATGTTGTATGTTTCTTCTGTTATGTCCTGTTTGATTCTAAACTGGTGTTTGCAGTGCCAGAGCTCTGGAGAAGCCTGGCATGAGGTACATGGAAGAGGTCAGGACTCACTGTGACTGCCTACAACCTCCTGACCCTGAGGTTCCACTTTTGAGAAGGGATGACACCGGGGAAGGATTGTATTTGGAAAAGAGGCCAATAAGCCAAAGAACAAAGAAAGCAGGAGCACCCTGAGAGACAGGGAGACCTGGCAGCACAGGTTTCTGCTTCACTGAACATCCAAGAGCTTCATGAGTACCAGGCAGGAGCATTCTGCCTGGAGCAGACAAGATGAGGTGTTTGGTGACAACCCGAGTACTGCACAGTAGGACATCACACACGCTGTGCAGTCAGAATGGGTGGGCACTAAACTGATTTGTTGTCCTCTGAGCTGGAAACATGAATGGGTTCTTAGAACCCCTACTGCGAAACACAGGCAAGCTGACATCTACTCTTGATGTTTTGCTCCCTGTCTCCTTATTTCTGTAACTGTCCCTTCTCTTTTAAACTCTTTTTTTTCCCAGCACTTTTTGACTCACTAATTTCCAGACCCTTTTTTGCCTACCTCCTCTCTGATGCCTTCATCCTCACTGTTTTCCTAATATGTGGCCTATACCTTCTACTTGCAAAATTCAGTCCCTTCCTCAAGTCCTATCTTCCTGGCCCTTTCTGCTCTTTGAAGCTAAGCTATCTTTCTCCAATGAAAGGCAAGACATAAAAGTAGAACTCCACCTTGCCAAGACTACCTCTAAACTGAGAGGTGTTACTCTATTTTTTAATAGCCAGGAATTTAATTTAGGGTGTTGTTGTTGGGTTGGTTTGTTTGTTTTTGGTTTTGGGGTTTGTTGTTGTTGTTTGTTTATTTCTAATTAAAGACTTCTGCTTTTGGATATCCACAGAGCTGATAATTGCTCAAAGAGTTTGCAGTACCACAAAGCATTTTGAAATGTGATGCATCTCATTTGATCAACTGTTAATGACACACAGCCTGTCCCATCGCTGGCACAAGGAGCTGAAATCACCAAGTTCATGGGCCCATGCAGCAATCTGTGACTGTGTTCTGGCCGCCCAGAAGATGCAACATGAACCTTTTGGAGGCTTTGGGAAAGGATCACGAGTGCTGCAAAACCAGCAAATGGAATTTCATTTTTATTCTAGGTTTAAAGCTCAGAAAAAAGAGTTGTTGTTTGTGCATAGCACATGTAGTCTACTGAAAACTGAGCAATGTGGTAGTATATGCAAATAGTAATAGATTAAAGACTTGGCATGCTCTGGAATACTCCAATGACATGTCCAATCACAGCAGTACCATCTGCTTTTCCTTATATGTGCTAAATTTATAACACACTGCTAATTTCTTAAAAGTTTACTCACCAGTTTCAGGAAATTATATTTAACAGACATGCAATATTTGGGCTTTGTGACTTACTGTTAGCAAACAGTTAGTAAATGTCTCTTCAGTTACTCATCTCTATTCTTAGACAAAAGACTTCAGAAATCAATAACATCAATTATAATTCTTAACCCCAAAGGAATGGCAGTGATTTGCAATTCAAATGTTAATTCCCTAAGTTTTTGCTCACACTCGAATTTTGACAGACCCAAAGGCAATCAGACTTTCACCTGGAGCTTTGAAACCAGTAACACACAAGTCTGATATTGTACAGATAAATTAAAATTAACTTCTTCTGTTTGGAGTGGAATTTTTACCAGGTTGCTTAACTGTAACTTCTCTTCAGGAGTTGTTCAGTTTGACCCAAAGGATACTGCACAATATTGGCAATATCTCCCTCATAATTGCTCACTGACACTCTGAAACATAGGAAAATAAAAAGCCAGGCAAGGAAAGGCTCTCTTCAATGGCTTTCTGGGGTTTCCACGAGTGTTTTGCCCTGCTGGCTTCACAGTTGGATGTTTTACTGATGACACTGGAGTTTATTTAGAGTGTCTCTGCATGGTGCTGTGCTGAATGATTTCTTCCCACAGGATGAAAGGTTGAGTTATCCCCTCTTTGGGTCTGAAGGGAGCAGGCATTTCAAAATGTGAGACCATTGAACCATCACTTGAGGGAACAGTGGTCTAGAGGATATTTTAAATGTGTTTGACACATTTAAATAGATAGTTTCAGCTTGACAATTTTGGAACAGATCCTAAAATAAAAGTCACTATAAAGAATAAAGCAATTTGTTTTGGATGATTAAGAGAGTTTGGATCATATATCCAAGGTGTGACAATTCCAATAACATCTTCATTTCAATTTACAGGAAAGAAATAAACTAGGTTTCATTATTGTTCATACTGCTGGTGCTATATATTTGACATGATAATCTACAGTATTAGTCAGTAAATTGACTCACTGGACTGCCCTTGATCATATGCTCCATTTTCCGCTCAGCAGGGCTCTCTCTAACAGCTATATATAACCAGGGAGGGGGAAAAAAAGAGACGGTTCTCCCTTAGATCATTAGAAAATGATGCTGTGTTCAGTTTTCCTGTTGCTTCAAAGGTTGTAAGTGATGTGATCTTTTCACCGTCACAGATAATATGTGGCTGCCGTTCCTCTGACTTGTCAGCTCCTCACACAGAAATCCAATACTTCCCTCTTGTCCCATATTCATTTCAGAAATGTGTTCTCTTGCAGGCCTGACATGAAATAGTCTCTGTATCCCTATCTGCCAGTTTTCAAGTCTTGCCTTGTGGTCCCTCCTCGTCGTATCACAGTTGTCACATTAGCAACCCACATGAGTACTTGCAGCAAATGTAAAATCTCCTGATTGTAATTAAAATTCTGCATGCTTTTCTATTAAATAATGTAAATCATTGTGCATCGTAATCCATAGCTCTCCTCTTCTGCCACTGTTTTAAAATGTCTGATTACTGAGCTAATTGCTCAAGCAGGTTGTTTTTAGACTGTATAATGCATTTATGGGTTATATATCTCTGTCAAAATAAGTATTGGATTAATCTTGGCTCCTCATCTACGTGTTGAGAAATTGTTTCCCCAGTCCAGACAGAAGTTAAAGTGAGGGACAGCCTCTAAAAAGGGCTAAAGGGTGAAGGGAGGCTTAGAAAGAATGAGATCCCAGAAACAAAAAGCAGACATCTCAGTAGAAGATTGGCATGAGTTACAAAATGCAAACTTGTGTAGCTGTATTTCAGCAGCATATCTGCAGCTGTAATCTGTGTTGCTGCAGAAGGAAGGGGAATCAAACACTCTTGGGACAGACAGAGACTATCTCTGTTCCTGCCCAGAATGGTAAATAATTGTTCAGAGACTTTTTTATTCACCTTTGTTCCAGAAGCACTTGCAAGTCAAAGAGAATTACAGGATGTAAATCAGAAATGCTCACTATGGGTCAGCTCATCCACAAAAAGATATAATTCAGCTCACACTCTCCCTTAGGAGCAATCCCTGACAAATCTCTTTTAAACTCACTCCTGGTATATTGGACACATTACAGAAGAATGTTTAACATCACTGATTAATATTTTCAGCAAATTGTAAATTGTAAATTGTCCAGTGTACTCCCTGGTGCTGGTTCTGCCAGCTGGCTCTCAAGGGCTCTTCTGGTCCTGTTCCCTGCCATCCTACAATTCTGTGTTTGTAGTTTGAAGAACAGAATAGAAATCAATAACTGTCCAGGCGACAACTGCTTCCTCTAAATTGTAATGCTTTAAAAATGCAAAGAGGTTAAAGTCTAAGCCTCTTTCCTTTGAAGGTTTGAAAGCTGCCAGCAGAGAAGATCCCCAGATTCTTATGTTACAAATTCCTAAGACATCTTCACTTTGAGATAGAAGGCAAGAAGGGAAGACTTATGGTAAAAGAAAGGTCAACATTTACATCCCACCATGTCACACTGATTATCCTTTGGGCACCCCTGTACCCCCTAAATACCTTTTTATCTCCCCTCAGATGAATGAGGTATCACCATGGGAGAATGGGGTTCTTGTTTCACAGCTAAAGGAGGCAAATATTTGACAGACTCACACGAGTCAGGTGTAGCAGCAAGGAACATACAACAGTGAGAGGAAAAAAAGCAAGGTGCTGAGAACACTGGCTGGGATGCCACATGCAATAAAAACATCACTAAGCTTCACATGGGCTTCAAAAATATTCGTGAAATAGGAGCTGTTAGATTCAAACATAGCATCTGATGAAAAAGATCTGTTGTCCTGATATAAGTCTGATATTAAACCCCAGCTACACAAATATCCACAAGAGAACTCACAAAACAAGAGGAAAGCAGAGAAATGTGACAAAAGCAGCAGTCTCCATGCATCAAAAAGTAAAATTCAAATAGATTATTTTTTACAACAAAATAACACGATATAAGCCGCAAGGGAAAGTGAACAAAGATCAAAGAGTAAATAAGAGACAGGCAACATAAACAGGCATCCCCAATATCTAGAAGTCAAAGAACAGCAGCATACAGCACCAGAGCATCTTAAAAGAGCTGTCATGTATTTGGGGAAAAACATCCTTTGTGCAAACTTGAAAAAAAGAAGTATTTACATTTAGGAAGCAAGACAACATTTTCTGTGCCTGAAAAAAGCTACTCTCTCTGGACTTTTTATTACTTTTTCCTCATACTCCTGTTTGGTTCCTATGACAAAAGTACATTTTGTGTCCCTATTGCATGAACATCCAGCACAGGTAACAGTAAGGGCAGAACAATAAAAGACCAACCCATCAGCAAAAAAATCAAAACTGACTCCACTAGAGTTCATGACAGACAAATCTAGGACATCTTCAAGATAAGGAGCAAAATGACAGTGCTCAAAGACATTTTAAAAGAGAACTGCAACAGCTAGATAATCAATTTCTTTTACATAAAGTCTAAAGCCAAGGTGAGGGTTTGGAAGAGCAGCACTGACTTAGTGTTTAATGATTTCCTTTCTTAAATGTTTTTAATTATGGGAGCAAATAATCTTCCCTATTGCTTTTTCTTCTTTGCATGGGCTAAGGAACACCAGTCACCCCCAACCACCTCTGAGAAACCTGCAATGGCAGAATGAAATTGTCTTATTCTAAATTCCAAAATGTGCTGATTTAATTCCTGCTGTTGTTCATGTAATTGTGCGAACAGAAATACATCAGATAAGGAAAGAAAACTAGTGCAACTACCTCCCCTCCTTTCTCTTTCAACGCTGCCCTCCTTGCAGGCACAGTCACTGAACTCAGGGTTACTTTGCTCATAAATACCCACCAAACACCGTGAATATGCGCTGCAGTTTGCAGAACCATTAGTCATCCTGTTTGCTTTCATCTGATACACAGCTTTGGTTATTTCTATTCTTGGATTCACCTCACACAAGATCTTCCTCCACTTCCAATACCCTTTTCCCTCTCCATGTACACTCCTGTTGGCTCCAGTGGCCATACACACTCCTAGTCCCACAAGTGCCGCAGACCTAATATGAACAATTCATAGCAAGTTTTAGAAAGGTATTTTAATAATTCATAAATCATCACATTGAACTGACTGCTCTATCCATAAATAGCAAAGGCTGCTCATCACAAAAATACCACCTCTGGTTTAGAAAGTCCTTGAGCTGCAAAGTCCTAGAGCCCAGGAGGATGCATCAAGGACATATTGCTGCCACACAGAGCTTCCTGTGCAAGGCAGAGCCCCAACACAGGACAGCAAGGCAAACTCCTTGGAGTTTCCATCTCCAGATGGAGCTTCCCACAGCACAGAGATGTGGTCAGCTGCTGAACAACCGCCTCATGAATTTCAAAGCTACACTGGCTATTTCACTCAAAAGTCTGGATAATGATCCAAATAAATGTTCCTACCAAATCCCTTTGCTTTGTGACTATAATGCTGCATGTTTATCTTGAAAAGGGGACAAGTCTGGTTTTCCTAAAATGTAAACCTGAAAATAAAAATCTAAATTTAGTGTTATGTCTTTCCATAGGCATTGCTAAAAACAATTGTTTGCAAGCATTTAAAACAATAATCTGTAATAGAGATATATCTTATTTCTGATAGGAATCCAGTTTTATGGGGTCCATGATAAGAAATTAGACTGTTGCCAGCTAGAAAGGTAAAGCTGAATAAAAAGCTACATGGAAAACACAGTGAGGAGGTTGACAAACCAAAAAAAACCAGCTTTGCAATTGAGGACGAGCATTTCAGATCATGCTTGGTAGGAAAGAGATGAGAAGTAATTAAAAAAGAAGCTATATTGAGGAATAATTTTGAAAGTAGCAGATACATTTTAAAAACATGTTAATCCTTTTTAATTTTGCTAGAGGATTCAGAGCTAGAATTTTTGCTAGGATTCAGGCCACCCAGAGTGAGAAGCATGATACTCAAATGTAAGACACTCAAAAGGGGAACCAGAATTAATACATTCAGGAAAGCATGGCAGGATATGCCAATATATGGAAAAACTGGCAATTACTGAGTAGACAGACACAAAAGAAATCCGGACACCTCTTTGGGAAATACAGTGTAAAGCTAATGTAGGGAGAATAATATCTAAAATAAGTTACGCTTCCTCTGCCTTTTTCTATTGGACACACACACACATGCATGTGTGTGTTGCAAAATAAATGCCTTGGAAGTATTTGTTTGTACCCCAGGAGGGACCTGTCTGATGGAAGATTAGCTGTAATTATGGCCAAACAAGGAAATTGCAGTCAAATAGCTGCATAATTTACCTCTATACCTCTGCAAAGACGGGCCAAGAGCTTGATAATCTTGAAAGAAAGGCCATTGTCTTCTGCAACAGCCCCTGGATGGTTATAAGTAAAACACATATAGTTTATTAGTAGGCAGGAAAAATACTGAACAAGAGCACATAGTGATTTTCAGAAGACTTGATTTTACATGTGCTCATTGGTGTATACACCACCCATTCTGGACATGCAATGAAACACCTGCACCAGACAAACACCCCTTAATTCATCTAACCAGGTATGTAATGCTTTAAAAAGAGCATTAGAACCTTGAAGGACTTCCAGACAGACAATACCAAGGGATGTAAAAGAGCATCCTGTGATGGACAAGTTCTCTCTGTCTCGCCAGCCTGTAGTGGCTTCACACTTGATTAGACTTGCTAAAATTTCTCTTGGCTGTGAGGATCAGCAAACAAAAAAAAAAACCTACAAGATGAAAATTCTGCTGATGGGGCAAATGAATAGATTTGGTGTCTGATCCCACTGAGGAAGTCAAAAAGAAAGCTGGCATAAGTTAACAGACAATTGATAGATAAATTTCATGGAAAGTTTGTGCTAGAGAGTGTCAAGGCTGAAGCTTGCAGATGCCTGTAAGACTTTACATCCTGAAGAGGAAATGCACGACTTTCTTTCCTGGAATGGTGTGCAAGATCTCACAATTGTGCAACTCAGATAATCTCTAATGACCAGAGTTTGTGATCTCTATTCTGAAGTACTTATTCTTTTGACAGATGAAGATTACAGAGAACGTGAAAACAAGTCTCTACCCTCAGCAGGCTTAGGAAGGCTTAACAGGAAAATGAATGAGTCTGTCACAGGCAGAGAACTTCCACATGACTAGCAGAAAGGGTTATATCAGAACACACATGGAGAACCACTTGAAGAGAGCGAAGTGAAGCATGAAAACAAAGGTGCCATGTCTCCTAAGAGTCGTCATGTTATTGCACAGAAAAAAACCTTGGACGCTTGGTAAAAGACTTGCACTTGCGCAAGTGGATTATTTGTATGTACAAATGCACATCTGTATGAAAAATTACATATACAAGGTAGAAATTAAATTACTTTAAGAGTGATGCCTTTGCTCGGAGAGAAGTTACAGGATCGATGCAGAAATTCACAGGTAGGATTCTGGACTTCTGGCACCTCATGCGTATTGGCAAACACAGCAGCGTTTCCTGACCTTTCCAATCTGTTTCTCCAGGAGCTAAAAACAGTCTGACATGCTCAGTGTGCCAGATACATTCAAGCAGCCACTGGAAAACTGAACTTTTCAATAGTAAGTCCTTTGTGACATTGATCCTGCTGTAGTGAAGACGTACAGTGTGGGAAGAGCCAGTGGACAGCTCTGAGATACCGCTGGGAGTTCACAGAGAGTGGAAGAGAGTAAATTTTTAGTGACTTATGGTTGGGCTTGGCATGGAGTTTTCAGGTGCTCCCAACTTGAAATGAGTCGTTGTGAGAACTCTGGCAAGATTCAGTGACAAGTGCCCAGAATATGTAGGGTTTCAAAGTGTTTATTCCTTCCAGTATAAGTAACCCTAGCCCCTCCTCATGTTGTAGAAAAGAAAATCTCCTTCCTCGCCTATCCATCTACTCCCAGTAACATGGATTGCAAGATTAGTGTTATCCTCCTGCCAAAACAAACAAACAAACAAACAAACAAAAACCCAAAAAAACCCCAACCACCCACACAAAAAAACCCCCAAAAAACCAAAAACACACACACACACAAAAACTCCAAACAAAACCTAACAAAATAATTGAAAAATCAGGCCAGAAGACAAATACCCAAGTACAAATTATCACATTACATTAAATAGCATCTTTCTCCAGCAATGGATCAAGAGAAATAAACACATCTGATCATTAAATCAAGCTACAGATGTCAGAATCAGGCTCTGAATGATCAGTTTGCCATAAGAAAAGCTGTCAACTTGAACAGGAATGACTATAAACAAGGCTGTTTTGCCCTGGGAAAAGTAAAGGTGGAGAAATAAATGGTTTCAACATCATTTTTTTAAAAGCACTGTAAAAACTGGATTTTACTGAAACCCATGAAGTTTCTTCAGACTTGAGAGAGAATGAGCTTTCAGCAGTCTGGTTAATACAATTTGGTTTTGAACAATGTCATTTGGACAACATCATTACAGAATGCTTCACAATTAATTACATTCAAATAGCAGCTTCTATCCCCTGTGGAGAATGGGATTAATTGGGTCAGATGTAAATATGCATTTCATGGATCCTACTGAACACTTGCCCATCTCACCAATTTACCATGTAATTTGATACAACTGGTGTAGTATACTCTGGAGATCCAGAGGGCGAGCAAGGCTGCCAGTGAGGGTAGGAATACATGGATACAGAGTGCTGGCATTCTCAGCCTGCACTATGCTTGCCTCTAACTACTCAATCCCTTCACCCTCTTGTAGAAATGCTAATTTATATTTACCAACACTGAAATAATTTGCTTTGAAAATGAGGCTTGGGACAGAACTCAGAACTGATATGAAGCATCACGACAGATCACTGGCAACAATGGATCAGAAAGGGTTCCCCTCGTGATACCTTCACTTCCTCCATTGGAAAGAGGACCTGGCCATCAAAGCAGTGAGAAACCCTGAGACCAAGGCCTTACTGGGTCCTGACTCAGGGCATGGAAAGAGTCAAGATGAGCTACATACAGTGAAAGAACAAAGGAAACAATTTGGGATGAAGCTGTCTCCTGTGCTCTCTAAGCCTGTATCTTGTAGTTGTGATGGCTTTTCACTCTTTCTGGAGTCTTGGGTAGGGGCAGCTTAGGTTAAACATACTTCTTCTGAAGTCTATTTTCCTTATATTTTTTTATCATTAACATATATTTGATAATTTTTTCACTGCCCCTTTTTTTTTTTTTTCCATGAAATGAGATGGACCAGAACACATCCAATTAAGGAATCACCATTTTCTAAAATAATCTGGAAAACAAAAGCGGGTGCCTGTGGCAGATAGTTCTTGAAAAGCTACTTGTTGCTTTAAAGCTTCAAAAATAAGAACACCATTTCCTGTCTCTTTCTAACTTCCTCTGCCCTATTTTCAGTTTGCACTCTCCCCTAGGTATAATAAGAAATAAGACATTTGCACCCAGCTGGAGAGTACCTTTCATGAGCTGGAAAACTGCAGAGTTCATTTTTGGTGTGTCTCCTACTGTTCATGAGTAACTACCAGGACAAACTCACTTGAGTGAAGTGCAAACTTCAGTCCCTAAGGCTTGCCAGTTCAGAGCTGATCCTTTCAGCCACAGCGTGCTGGGTAGGTATAAGAGAGGAACTGGAGTTTCTAAAGCAGAGTTTCACTATTGAGGGAACAAGAAAAACTTTATCCAGTACTCCTGACTTTTCCAGTCCTGCCTATCCCATGTGGTACAGCACACAGTCACTTCATCTCCCCAGACTGGAAATACTGTAATATTGCTGTTCTGCAGCTTGTGTCCTGTTCCTATCGTATTTAACCATAAAGAATAATTTGCTTAAGTATTTGCAGGCTGGGCAACGTGTGTCCTTATACTGTATCATATCCTGCTTGCTGCTTTGGTGCCATGCATGGTCCCTACAGTTTCAATATCTGTCCTCTGCCCCACAGAGTACTCCTTGTTGTACCACTGATCAGTTCAGTGGGTACAAAAATTCATCATTCTGCAGCCTTACCAGTTATCCACTTCTCTGATTTCCACCCTTTCTAGATCAGCCATGGTTTCCCTATTCTCATTTTCTGTGTGTTTTCTTTTTTGTTTGTTTGGTGGGTTTTGTTTGTTTACTTGTTTGTTTTTGTTTTGTTTTGTTTTGTTGGTGCTATTTGTTTGGGGTTTTTTTCCTCCAGAAATTCTATTTTTTTTCTCCTGATTTTGTTTTCCTGTTTTTTTCTTCTACTCCGGTACCTGGATTTCATTACTTCAACTTGGGATTCCATTACTCCAACTTGTGCACTGCACTACCCAGTTGTTTAAATATTCTGAACTTTCTCAGGAACTGCTATGACATGTTCCATAAATTGTCTGCCTTTTATTACAGAATGTTTAATGGTTTTTATTTGGTTTTCAGAATTCTCTCCCTTGAAATGCAACGACTCATTTTCTCTTCTGTTTCTTGGTTTGGGGTGAAAAATCTATCCCACATAGTCCATCATCTTTTTGCGTCTGAGGCAGTAAAACACACAAAGCACAGTAATTAAGAATTTTTAACCTTGCCTCGTCAAATAAGGGAGGGAAAAGCTTCCATTTCACTTTCAATTACCCTTGGAAACAGGACACTATGAAACACGATTTTTCTCTTCCATCGTTTCTTTTCCAGTGTTTGTTTTTCACTGAAAACTCTACATTTCCAGTAAGTTTAGTCTCTCCATCTGGTCAGACTGCTCTTATTAGAATTTTTGATCCATTGCTTGGATGCCATCCCCGTGGCTGATCTGGTTTTTTTCCTATGGGTTGCTCTTTCTTTGGGGAATCATGTCTCTAGATGTGTGCCTGGAGCTAATCTAAGGATTTATATCAAGATAATTGTCAAATTTGCGATGACAGGTTTTTTTAAATGTTTAAAGTACACCTGGTATGTCTATTTTATAAACAATACAGATACTTCCACTGATTTTAACTAGGGCCATTCCTAGCCTATTCATGCTCACAATAAAAAGATTGACAAAGGACATTCAGATGAAGCCACAAAGTGACATGGCAACATGATGCAATGAATTGTGTCTATTATTTAACTACAGCTAAATATTCACTGCAGTTGTATGTGGGACTGTAACTCCAAGCTAAATTTTCATTTTGATGTATTTATCTTCTACTGGATTTTTTTCTGCACAGTTACATTAAAGTACTAATGCAATTGCCCTGGAAAAATAAAAGTAACCATGGTATCTTGAGGGTGTTTATCTACAGCAGAAGCTACACGCACTTTAATCCATTAAGTAAGCAAGATGAGAAAGAGAGAGAGAAAAAGCCATTCAGACTCGGATTCCTATTTTTCACAATGAAACTCATGTGTTTGAGCTTGCTCAGTAAGTGCCAAAAATAGCTCAGCAAAAGGGCTTTCCTTGAGCACTTTCATTATTCACATGATGCGGCACCTTACATAACGCGGAGCGTGCACATCCTCCCGCCACACACCATGCACACGGATGGCAGCAGCGAACATCCCACCAGGGACAGCAGTGCCAAGTGCTTTAAAGGCAAAGTCAGGCTGAAGGCACTGATTTTTTCAATGGGCAAGTCTAGAAAACCTTAGAAAATTATTTGGGGGATGTGACAGAGGGGTTTCAGTATGATTAAAATGATAGAGATGTCCTATTAAAGCTGGTGTTACTCAACGCATATCACTTCTCCTTTTGAAAGATAGAAATACTGTGTTATCTCAGTATGTTTGTTTGGGCACTTGTGGTACTTGCTTCACCACTGGCATCTCCATCTCCAAAGGCAAACAATTCTCTGAAGCATTTGACCAGGTGCTTCCAGCTTTGCTTAGAGGAGTTATCCTTTCCTTCTTAATCACTTAGTCCCAGTCCCAGCTCTTTCATTTGAAAACACCGTTTGTGCCTCCCTTTGCTAACCTGCATGCATATGAACCCCCTTGGCTGCAGCATTGTTATTTGTATTGCTCTGTGTTCCCTGCACATGGGATTAAATCTATCACATCTTCCAGCTGCACAATTTTTCATTCAAGCTCTTATGTATTGCTTTTAACACTAATGGTCCCAAACTTAACCCCTAGTCTTGGTCACAGTGGTAACCAACACACATATAATTTAGGAAGTCATCTTTGAGATTCTGATATTAGTACTGGTGTACCATGACTCATTTTGACTACTGATCCTATAACATAATAATTATTGTTTTCAAAAAGGGATGATTGAACCTGTCTAAACTATTCTGCTTCTCTGGAAGCCCATCATTTAAAAACTGTGAAATCCTGTTTGATTACTAAAAATCATGTTTTAAAAGGAAGCTATTTTCTTTCAAATGATCTTGCACCATAAAAATTTAGATTTTATTATAATGAAACTTTACTTCATCCTCAGTACCATTAGACTCTTTGCTGCTGCAGTCTGTTCTCTCTCTATATAGTGTGATATACAAGAAATAGGCAACCATTTCTTTCAGCAATCTATTGCTACTGATGGGTGTAACTAGCTTGAGCAGAAAGATTACATGAACCTTTAGGACAAACTTTGAATGCTTCCTCCAAGAGAAAATGTATGGGGAAGACAGACAGAGTGAAGAACTGAAAACCTGAGGATATAGGGATTTTGTGCATGTGGAAGATGCCAACAAGTCATGATAAAACTGTCTTTTCAAATGGTTCATCTATAATACAATTTCTGGATGATCAACAATAGAACTCAGACTTTTCCTAGAAAAAATATTCACAATCTAATGTTTGACTTAAGAGATTTGATGGTCTCTTAAGATGTCTGCTTTATACACTGCTCTGAGTGTTGCAGCATTAAGAACGAGACCCCGCACAGACAAAAACAAAAGCAATGCCAGAGATACAGGTTTACAAAACTGAGAACAGGTATTTTCTTGTTCTGTAGATCAAGTTGCAAATCCAGGAATCATGTCTAGGTGTGATTCAGCACCGTTTTTCTCTCCCTGGATTAGCACTAAGTGACGCAGTATAGATACTCAAGCACACTCTTACACTGTGTTCTCTTGACCATGACTTTTACATTTGCATTCAGTGTAAGCTTTGGTTGAGTGAGCAGTACCTCAAGTCAAGTTCCCTGCTTGTGAGGCTGCTTGTGGCCCCACAGGCTCTGTTTCTATGTTCTCTTCTGTGCATAAACATCCTTCTCTTGAGCAGAAAAGTACTGAGCTGCAGCCATGGTAGCATTGCTCCAGAAACCCCTGCCTTGCTACGTCTCCTCTGTTGACCTCTCAAGTGTGCATCTCTTATGTGATGGGAGTTCTCTGGGGAAAACAATGCCAGAGCTGCTCCAGCTCTTAGGGCTCTGCAGCAGAAGCACTGCAGCGACACGGCCCCTCTGTGTACTGCCCTGGCTGTCTGTGTAATGCACAAGATTCTAGAGGAGGAGAGACATTTGTGCAAGCTTCCCTGAAGGAGAGGATAACCACAACTTACACAAACTTTAGCTGGACTAACAGCACTGTGTGATTGGTGAGATATGCAGCACTGAGTACTTACTTGGACTACTTTTGTAGTTGTATGGCATCAGGTTTTCAGTGGCAGCATATAATACTGGGCATATCTCCTAGAGAGACCCTGATTTATTACTTTTTATATTCAGGTTTTGTATGTGTGTAAATAGTATTATTTCTACAAAAGAAAGTATCCAGAAATTAAGGCTCTCTTCTACTGCTTGATATTGTAGCTCTGAAAGTGGATGATTTATTGCATTGTAAACTCTCTATCCTAATTTTTCTTTGTAATATGAACTGTGAGTTTTGCTTTGAAATTGGAAGCTGCTAATCCCTTTACAGTGTACAAAATTCATTGAAATCATCTGCATCTTATAATAACATGACTTTACAGAGCTTGATCAAAGTTAGAGGCCCTTTACAGCTGAAGAGTGGCTCAGACAATGTTTTTTCTGAGAAATCAAGTCCTGAAAGATTAAAATCCCAGTCCCATTTTATTTAAATGAACACATTTCATTCCTCAGCCACTAGTAACAAGCAGTGAGCTGCACACTAAGCTCATTTCTTTCTCCATCATTGATTTTATTACCTCCACAACTCACCCCTAATCTGGATGTATCAGCTGCTATCATATTGCTTCTGATCTGCTACATGTTATACTGTGTGAAAGATTTCAGCTTCATGGCTCTTCTCCAAGCCAATAAAAAGAAACTAAGGAAATGCTTTTCTTCATTCATAGGTATGAATTCATACTCCACTAAGCAGGGCTCAGGACATTGCAATGAGGAAGGCTGCAGGTTGACAGTTCAGGAATAAATACCACAGCGATAAAAACACACTTTCTTATACGTACCGCGTTCTGTTGGAATACGCTCATCTGAAAGGTGACACAATGTGGGATTTACTGTCTCAAGGCATTTCCTATGGCCCTCTCTCCCCATCCCATTCAATCTATCTTTGTACAGGACCAAGCTGCTGAATATACATGCACTTTCCTTAAGAGGCTTGGAATAGGGGTGGCATAGCCCAGCCACCCTGTAAAAAGCAAGCATAAGGATGGGCCATAAAAATGTACAACATGAAACTGCTGTTCATGCTGGGGACAGTACTGTGTATTTTGTGGGGGCATTTAGCAAAGAGAATGCAAGAGATTACTACTAGTGATGCCATCAAAATGGTCCATTTTGCTGATGTATGACATCACCGCACGTACTAAAACTCTCTTGCTTTCTCTTTCTCACTGCAGTTTTACCCTCAAACTTGAATTGCCGATCTGATTCACTGTCCCGTAAGCCGGTGACGCTTTGCTCCGCAAGCCATTCATGCGCCGCACGGACTCAGCGCTCTCACTGCCAACAGCCACAGTCTGTGCCTGTCCCCAGAGTGTCAGCATAGATAGCAGCAGCAAGAATGGGAACACCACAGCAGCAGCACGACGACACACACACACAACAGGCAGAGAGAAGAATGGCTCGGTTAGAGAAGACCATCATGCAAAACAATGAGAATCACTTTCAAGGCAAAATAAACTGAGAAAATCGTGAGAGACAAAATCAAGTATAGAGATGCAGAAAATATCTCTAAAGAAACTGCCTTAGTAACATTGTTCCTTATTTTGAAATTCATGCAACCAGATTCATAGGAAAAAAGCAAGCCTATGCAAATGGATCTCTTACTCAGCCGCATATTTCCTTGTATTTAATTATGTCGTTACCTACTTTGCAAAGAATCCATGCACCACCTGGCTCAGGATAAACACAAGTCTTCTGATGATTTGGTTTTAAACAGCTTTCTTTTCACAGTCACCAAAATAATAGTTTTTGAAGCAGATGAATGACCACTTTCACGGACCAAAATCTCATAAACCTGAGTAAAGTCACTGGATACTGTTACTTACCAAGGATGGCTGCTTACCTACTTGTTCATCTCTTAAACAGACCTTGCATCCAAAAATGAAATTACAGATGCCATACAGAAGCTTCTGCTGCTGCCATGCTGGGTTTTAAAACAAAGGCTTCCAGTGGCAGTGTGTGTGGCCTGTGTGCCAGTAGACAGGCAAGCATCTCTGCTCTCTCCTGTAATCTAATCTTCAGGGGAATCTCAGTTCATCTGACAATAATATTAAACTAGAGAACAGCACTGGATTTCTTCCCAGAGTATCCATCAAATATTACATTAGCTACAGAACATTTATTAGACAGACCTGTCAAAACACAAATGCCCTGTGCCATTGTTGTCATCTCTCTTGTGGAGGAAACCATTATTTGTGGCTTGAAGCACTTGTGCAGCTCAAGCAAATATTTACTTCACCTAGCAAATGTATATGTAGAGTTTATAGTTCCACATTCCCTAGACATGGTAATGATCATGACTCAAATAAAACTCAATATAATGTCAACTTTTGTCTTCCCATTTACTGAAAAACCAAGAAAAATCCAAACAAACAACAAACAAGCAAACAAACAAAAACCAACACAAAAACAATCCAGGACAGATGGACAGACTTCCTAAAATTATTTCTAGATTGACATCTTGGTTATAAACAATCCCCTCTTCTACATTTCAGTCACTGGCATAAAATTTTGTGATAATGACACTCACAAAGAGGTCTTTTGCTAAAAATTTGAAGTTTGCATCAGTCACAAACTGTGAAATGGCAAAATCCAAATCTCCTAATCTTTCTCCTTTTTTAAAATGGCCATATTTCCTGGTTTCAGCTGGGAAAGACACCAGTTGCTGGTGGTCTAAAAGTGAGGGCAGAACTGCTAGTCTTTGCAATGAGCTATCCTAGAGAATCTCCCATTTTAGCATGGCCAGCTAAGGCAGCACTAGAAAGGACAGGTCACAGGCATGTTCTGATGACAGCACAGCTGGATAATATTGTTCCTCTGTCTGTGTCACTGCATCCTGCAGTTCCTTATCCACTGGTGGTGCCACATAGTAACACAGTGTTTGGAGAGGTCCAGCTGCCTCAGCAATTGCATGAAGAGAAGAAAATTCTTGGAACTGGTGACCAATTACTGACATTTGTTGATAACTTCATAAGCTGCAAATAAACCCAGCAGCTAATTATCAGCTCTTTATCAAGGAGTAAATCACTCAAAAGGAAACTAGAAAAAGACTCTGCTGCAAGGGCAAGAAGTGAGGTAAGAAGTCAACTGCCCATGAGTAGGGCTCTCAGGGCACATTCTGTCACCCCAGGTAAAGAGCAGCTCTACCTTGTTTTGTCTTCTTTGCCTTCTTCGAAGCCTCAGAAACTCTTTGTGCTGCCGTGAAACGAAGTTGACTGCTGCATATTCCAGCAAAGCAGCAAAGACAAAGAGAAGACACACGGCCATCCAAATGTCAATAGCTTTTACATAGGAGACCTAGAATGAAATAAGACACAGCATGTTATATCTCAAACTACTCCTAAGCTGAAGATATCGATGTGAAAAAAACAAACACATTTTTGCACAGCACAAGTTCCATGAGATGGTTTTTTCTTGTTCTGTGTTTTGATTTGTTAATTTATTGGCTGATAACAAATACATCATTCAATTATTAATGAAAATGAGTGCCCACAAAGAATGCACAAATGAGCTATTTCCTTTAGGGAAAGATCAGGATTACTTTAACAAAATACAAGTTTTCTTATAGTCCCAATCAAAGTTTGGAAAAAAAATACAATTTTTTTGTACAAGATATATTCAAGATATATAACAAGATATATTCACCTTTTTAGTTTTTTATGAACCAAATACCATATTGCTTAATTAGCTATATTTGGTATCCACAACCTCAAAGTAAACTCAGGGTATTCTATTGTATGGGTTTATAAAACTTTACCAATAAAATATTCCATCCTAGTGTCTTGACCTTTACCCAACATCTTTATTAAAAAAAAAATCTTCATAGATATTATCTACGAAAAATACCCAAACACCAGCTGCCTCTATTCTAGTAAAAATCCATTCTGATTTGAATTGACTGGTCCAAAATAAAATCAGATATATTACAGCTCTGCAATGTCACAAGATTTTTATCATATTATCCACCCTGGGCCAAACAGTAGCCAATTAATGAGCTACACACTATGCATATCAAAGGTACATTCTCCATAGGTGTGTTTGGTCTCTGCCATTCTTTGTAGTCTTGCAGTTTTTAAGCAGAGATGTTCTGATTAGGTAACAGCAGGTTGTCTCTGTTGTTTATCAGGTATTACCTCCTGAGTGGAATTACAATGATCTGACTTAATGTCTACAATGTATCTGTGAGCTAGTTGCATAAACTGCTTTGACATAAATAAATCAAGGAATGGGGAAGAATGGACATATCTAGGATGCAAGGTATTTGAACTGCTTTACATGTCCTCTCTACAATGAGAGTAATTACAGCCAAACAGAGTTGCTTCTTCGTGTCTGTAAGGAGGAGCTTAGAGCACCTCTGCAAGCAGAGGCACCCGAGGCTTTACTCAATTCTCTAAATAATAGCATCACAAATTGACACATTAGGTACCTACTATCCATTTGCTAATTCAGCAGAGCACAAACCTTCAGTATCTCACATTAAGCAGCCCCCTGGAGATGTCTCAGATACTCAAGGTCACCTCAATCTGACAGAGACCCATGGCACCCCCATAGAGCTGAATCGAGATACGCAAAATGGATTGTACCTAAACCCTGAAATATTATAAACATTTGAATAACACCCTGCAGGCAAAACATTTCAATGCAGCCAAAACATATAGTGGTCTGAAAAGGCAGCAGGAAAGGATGTTGTGTTCCTGACACTCATGTTTAGGAGACCAAATCTCCACCTTGCAAAAACTCCGCCTCTGCCCTTTGTATACTATTCCAAACAACCTCACTCTTCTGGCTGGACAACCATTCCATGACAGAAGGAATCACTCCTCTAGGTGTAAATTGCACCTCTGGGTGCAAATAGGTTTTGCCCCTATTTGCCATATGCATGAATAGCATAATTTTTCCAAGTCCGTAGAAGATCTTTTGTTAACGTCACATGGAATATACTGCACTATGTGCCTCAATAAGCAATATGAGCAGAAGAACTGCCATTTAAAGCACAACTGAAAGGATACAGAGCTTCATCCTGCAGATTCTGAACACTAGGAAGGACATTTTAGAGGAGCCAAGCACTGTTATTCAGCCTGCATCAGAGGAGCATGCCTTTCAGTAGCAGTAGTGCAGCTCCTCATGGCATTGCCCACCATATAGCTCGCATAGGCTGACATGCAGCAGGCTGAGGTGACACCATGAATCTGAGCTTTTCAATTAGATACACAGCAGGTATGCAGTTCACTCTCCCACATATAAAAAGTTGTACAAGTTACATCTTTACTGAGCAGCTGTGAAAACCAGAGAAAACTCAACAATGTCCCAGACTCTCTGTGCCACAGGCTGAGGCACAGTAGGAATCAAGTCACTGCAATTTGTGTAAAATGCAGCTGAGATTAGATTGTTTGTTGCTTTCCTTGAAGGGGCAGCTTGTTTTCTTTACAAATGCCCTTAGGAAATGTATTAGACATGAATAAACAGCTGGACTGGGCTGTCAGAGACAGCACAATGCAGGGAGCTGAAGTCAGAAGAATCAGCATTTCCGACTGTGCAAATTCTGTCCTGGTGGGCCTAAAGCAGGGAAGGCAAAATGATAAAGGAAGCCCTGAGTTAGCTGTCCTGCCACTTACACTGTGCTACCATAAATGGAATCTACATAGCTGCTGAGCCAGCTGGATTATTTTAACTCCAGCCACTGGGCTACAATCGGAGGATCACAATATCCTTGGCAGATACATTGCTTGTTCTATTGTTTGGCCAGTGCCACACCATGGCACAGCTTTAAATGAGAAGACAGAAAGCAATTGCTTCTAACATCATATTAAAAACAAATAAATGGTAAAGTCCTGCAATGAGTAAAAGCTGACACTTTTGCTTTCAAATTAATTTGTGTAGTTTACCTTATGAATCTCCTCTATATACAGAATTGTGCTGCTCAAAGCCTAAAAATCTATGGAACTTTCTGATATGCTTGTAGAAGCTGGAGTCTGCAAAACTGAGTATATCATGATAGCCTAGACACACATTATTCGGGCAAGTTCTTTCATCAGACTCAAAACCAGTGTTATCAGCTAGGTTTTTTTCCTCCAGATCATAGTATAAAATGAAAACTCATATATTTGTTCAACTTAAAGGCTTACAGCATCTGCTTTGATAAGGACTCATCAAACAGTACTGTATCTCAGCTTCCTCAGCTCCCATGTCCATGTTTCATGCTCCCCAGTCACTGCTATCACATGCATCACGTGCATCACATGCTCCATAATCACTGCTGGGTATATGTAGGACAGTACAAACTGATTTTTTGTTGAATGTTTCTTCTCACCTAACTAAAAAAGCACTGTGTACAAGTGGAGAATTTTTTTCAATTAATGCTAAGAAACAAGCAATTTTAGGACAAAATTCTACTAAGTGGAACATAGATATCTACACTATAGTCAAATAAACTGTACCCTAAAAATGCCAGTCTCTCCTTTTTGACAAAGCTGGTGTTTTGGAAGGCTATTTCAGGTATACATATATGTTTGATGCACACAGTAACTTTGGCTAGATGAAGCCTATAAATTATCTCTGTTAGCCAGTACCGTGATGAGCAGAACAGAATAACAGAAATGACCCCACTCATTTAATAGAGACTGTTACCTAAGCATTTGCCACCTTTCCCATAATTTCACTTGCAGCACAGAATCCAGCAACAATACAAATTCCAAGTTGACATTATTAAGCTAGCATGTATAAAATGAAAAATAAATGGGGTTGTTTTTCAAAGGTAGACCTTGTAAAACTTCCTCTGAAAAGCCTGTGACACTGATAGCACACTGGCTTCATTTACTACAAAATACTTTTAGAAGTGGATGTTTGAGGACTCTGCCTTTTTCAGTGTTATCATGTTCAAAAAGCTCAAAAAGATTTTCTTGTCCTTTTCTTTCTTTAAATAGCTGCTCCATTTTTCACTGCATATTGCCAAGCTTCCTTCCTAATGCTGTTTGGGAGGAGGGGATTTAATGGTTTCCACCAATAAAACCATAAATTATATCAATTATTCAGATGCTTTGTAAATGTTTTAGGGCCAGCTATTGAGGGAACTTTTTCAGAATTAGAACTGTCTGCATCAAGAGCCAAGTATGGTAAGGCTAAGTATAGTAAATATGACAAAGCTACTTCTTTCCCTTCATAATTTTCCTCATTTGTTATTTGGCCATACCCACTACATAAAAAAAGACCAGTTTGTTCTCTACGTAGCACTGCTATAGCATCAATGACCCCAGTGAAGTTCCTGGAAATGAAAGTACAAGGAGAATTACACTGTTTGTGAAGGACTTGCAGGGTTTAAACTTTCCCCTTCTCAAACTCTTTTTGTTTTGTCACTGTGCCTGTCCCACAGCTCTCAGGCCCCTTTCAGCACATTGCTGTGTGTCACCACCAGAATGAAAAGAGAATCCAGGGGAAAACATGCTCATGGGTCCTGCAGCTCAGCAGCTGTCATTTGTTGACATTTTTGAATCAATCCAAATGTGAGCTCGGTTTTTCCTACAATGCCAGTCTCATGAGAATCCAGACAACTGCTTTAACTCTCTGACTCTGTCAAACAAGTGTAAAATGGAAATAAAGACACATCCGTCCACTCCTAGGGTTCTGCACTGGGAAAATAACTTCAACATGCAGTGAAAGGTACTCAGTTTTTGTTAAAAAACATATATTCACTTATTTTGATAGGTAGAATCTTATGAAAAAAATAGCTTTTACTTATGATATGGATCCATAAACCTCTGTTTTACACAATGCCATATTCTAGGCAAGGTTTTTTTAAAGAATAAAATTTTCAGCTACCATGAAATCTTACAATTTGAAATTAACTTCTCCCATGCATTAAAATAAACTCTTGGAGAAAAAGGTTTCAAAGAATTTTTCAGACTGGAAAGGTGGAAATAGAACAAACTATCATATTAAATCAAAACTGAAACAAATGTTACTTTAAATGAAAAATGGGCAATTTGCAAAACAAAGCAAGAAACAAGCAAGAAGTATTTAATTTAAACAGGATGAAAAAAATTCCACTACCCTCCCTCTATTATTCAGCTTCCATATGGAAGTATTCACCTAGCTCAGCAGGGATTCACAAGTTGTTCCAGCCACCCAAAATTGCCTTTTTAAAATGAATAAACTATTCATCCAAAAATTTCTGCTCTGTTTCTATTGCTGGTTCTGCCAAGTCATGAGATGCTAAACTTCCCACTCACTGCTGGTGCAGAAATAAGTGCTGACTGCATTCAAGCCAAGAAATGTATGGGAAACATTTATGGTTTGTTTTTCCTTCAAAGATAAAGGGATACTTTCTTCAAGTCTTTGAAGAAGACTTGAGTTAAGGTATTTCCAAAGATGTTCAGAGAGCCCCCTGGGCAGGGGCCAGAAGAGGTGATCACAGGCATGTAACCAAGTTCAGTACTAGGGCTAATAGCTATTTTTGTTGTGCTAACCAGGCCAAGATGCCAAAAATACAGGCCTGGTTTGTGAGTGGTCAAAGCTACCTCTGTGCCAGTTCCATCCCACTGAAGAGAGAACACAAGATGCTCCCCAGCTGCAGAGTGGGGCTGGACCCCAGGAAACTGCAGGAATTATCCAACACTGCAGGACACGGCTGACACCTGGTTCAGAGGGCACAGCACTGTGTTATAGTACATCCTGCTGGATGTGAAACAGAGAGCACAGAGCAATAACTGCACACCAGAGACTGACATTTCTTAAATTATCTAACAATATTCTATTTGGAGGGAAAAAAAAAAAAAAAAAAAGGGAAGTAAACTCGTCCTCCAGGTAAAACCACTTCAGAAAAGCAATAAAGTCTTTCTTTTTAGCATGGGCAGTGTCTATTGACACGGTTTTGATCTTTCTTCTCAAATGGTGTATTTCCACCTTTGAAAAACCCAATGCCATGAATACAAAATCAGTTAGCAGACTGGTGAAGCCAATACTTCTTGGGGTTTTTTCCCAAGGCCATATGAAGTATTGGCATACTCATCATGTGTCATTTTGTGCAATCATATGGTGTAGTTGCCCTGTATTTCCTATTCCTGACAATTCGTTCTTTCTGTACAGTAAATTTAAGACAGGATGTAGCATTTCCACTTCATCCTGCTTGAGCAGAGAGCTTGGACCAGATGACCCACTGTGGCCCCTTCCAATCTTACCCATTTTGTGATCCTGTGATTCAAAAGCCCTCAACTGCTCTAAAAATAGTGTGACTATTTTGCAGACAAAGAAAAAGAAGTCTGAGTGATAGCTTAAGGCACTTTTTCCAACAGAGCAGGTTACAGCTGAGAAAACAAAGGCTTGTGATTTGGACAGATAATGGTGCTGGTGCTGAGGCTGGGAGCAAACTGTGAGATTTTCTTGTGCATTGATGATGCAAGGACAGGCTGACCTCTGCCCCTGAGCATCAAGTAACACTAATTGAAATTACAACTGGGGTCAAAAGCCCACTTTTACACACTGATAGACAACTGCATGTTGTAATACTTCTAAGATAACAATAATGTCTGGAAATGTCTCATATCTCAGGAGTTCAAGCCTAGCTGAGACAACTGCAGAAACAGTTAACAAGGTATAGAAGTGAAATGCTAAATTATTTGGAAACTGGAGGTTCTGGTGGCCCCGCCCAAGAACTGTGTTGAGTTCATGGCTTGTAAACCATGTTAGAGTGGAACTAAGATTGAGCAGAGCCTTAGCCCCTTGCGGAAACAGACTGAAACTATACAAAAACGATAGGGGGAAAGTGAATTTCCTCTGCTCATTATTTATTATGACTTTGGCATGCACCAGGGCACTGCTGACTTTTCTCATTGCCCTGATCCTGAAAAACACTGGGGAGGAAGAGGCTGGGGACACCACCTCTCCTACCAGCTCAGACACATCTTTAACACTGTGTGTAAATAGTAATTTGTGGTTCTTGCAACTCTTCAGCCTGGTTGCCTCTCTCTCTGCCCTCTTGATAAGAAGACTATGGCTGAGCTGGCCAATGGGTGTGTGCTCTGCAGGAGTGTTGGAGGACAAATGGCCCCTCAGGCCACCCAACGTCATGGGCAGAGCCAGTGCTGTTTGGTCAGACTTCAGAGAAGCCAGGAACACCCACAGGCTCTGCTTGAGCTGTCACAGGAATAAACCTGCAACACCAAGCATCAGCTTCTCATCACTTGCATTCTGCACATCTTTGCTCTTTGCCCTGGTCCCCCTTTGTATGGTTAGTCTTCTTCTGCCTTCAAGAAATTGGTCTTGAATAAGCACTTAAAATCACTCAATTAAGTATTGTTTTCTCCCTTGAAAACCAATCAGACTTTCAATAAAGTTTTCTACGGTCAAAGAGAGAAGAAATATCCCTGCCTCACAAAAATCTTAGGACTCTCTGTGCTCAGCCTCCAGAGGTTACTACAGCCCTACCATCTCAGTGCCCTTCATTTGGCTTGTAAATAAAGCAAAATAAGACAAATAATACCAATACTTGTGATGTTTCTTGTGTATGAACTAAAGAGAGTAATCAACAGATTGGTGCAGCCATGGTGATCAGTTTACAAAGATGACAAATAAGGATTGATGTCTCTGCTACAAGGAAGCAGCTTTTTATTGCCAAGTAATTGAAAGACATTTATCGCACAGAAACACCCCCACACACGAGCCCAGCTCAGTGCAAATTGAGAATTATATGTTGCTGCATTAAGACATGGGTAAAACATGTCCTGTCAGCCCTTGCAGATGGATGACAATGTCAGTCTTGGGTCTCGTTTACAATGAGAAGATTTTGGCTCTTCCTTCCCAGTAAAATCAACAGATAATATTCTTTATTGTTGTTAAATGCTCACTTGAATATTTGGACTCTAAGTGGTAATTTTTTCAGAGAGCTTAATAAAAAAATCACTAAGGAGAAAAAGCTGAGAAAGATTGTATATTTGCTAGCAAGAACCACCGGTCCAATCTTTGAACAATGTCATTAAATTCATAAAGAGAGTCAAATGCTCATATTGAGCAGAGAAGCATTTATATTTAAGATTCACTTGAAATCAGAATTCAGTGGGGTATGTATCTGAGCACAGCCAGAGTGCCTACTTCTGCAAGGCCAGCTTTCCTGCTATGATTACGCTTTTTTGGTTTGGGTTGGGTTGCTTTGGGTTGGGTTGGTTTTGGTTTTTTTAACTCAGCTTTAGAAAACTTTTTTGTTTGTAGATCCAAAAGTTCTTTAGTTGCCTCAGGTGAAAAGGAATCTTCATTCAGCTCGGCCACAGCCATGCATGTTCAGTTATTACATCTGCCATCCAGTTAGGAAAAGTGCAACAAATTGCATTATTCACTGACCTTTGAAGAGTTAACTGACTCAGTGCATGACTGTTATCAAATAACAAGTCAGGATTTCATTTTTGTAGCAATAGAACAGATCTCTTCCCTCCAAGTAAAGCAGGTAAGGATCACAGAAGTGGCATATGGCAGAGTAGATACTGTGATCAATACTAAGAACATGTGCACCTACACATACATGTTCATTGAATAGCATAAAAACTGTGTTAAATCTCATGTGACTTCAGAACATTCTACAATATCTTCTCTGTGCTGTATTTCCTGTTGTAGTCACAACTAAGTGAACCACTAAAAGTAATCCAACTCACTGAACCAAACAACAAAAACCTAAAATTATAAAAGGATGCCTAGGGCAATATGGCTTTTTTCTTCCACTTTTGGTCTCTGCTGTTTGCGAAAAGAGAGTTAATTTTAATCCCTGTCTAAGATTATACTCCTAAATTCTGGATTTCCTAAGACTTTCAGCAATGTAATCTGGTGGGAAAAGGCATTTGTTTATTTTTATGACTGCCAGTCTCTCTAGATTAGAGATGGGTAAATCAGAGTAAACCTTTGGTCAGAGAAAATTGCCTTATCAAAAATAAATATACAAACAGACTAAAAAACTGAGAATGGGATGGGTCATTACATTACTCAGCAATTCCATATGCTTCTTTCTTGACTATTACTTGATCAGTTACTATTAATGAGTGACTTATCATTCTTATCTTAGCATATCTTCTGGCTCTGGATTCTGAATTGCTTCTTTCATCTGATTAAACTGCAAGGGAAAATGCTTTATATTTGGATAATTTAAGTGATTTGTAACTGACAATAATGCCATAAGAAATGAATCTGTATATACAGTCCATTAAAATTCTATCTTTTATCTTTTTATGTTTCTTCTCTTTTTATCTTTGAAAAGAAATGTTTTAAAATGAGAAATAAAAACATCTGTAAAAACAGATCTTGGAGCTGAGCTGATGTCAAAGAAAACATAGGCTCTGCCAGGATAGCATGGTCCAATTCCAATTGTGAGTGAGTCACATTTCATGTACAGTAAAGCACTTAAGGAAAAGCAGAATAGAAAGAGGATGTACAAAGGCAATAATAGAATATGGCAAAGGTGAGAATGAATGTTGAAAGAAATTGATGGTCTGAATATTAATAAACATAAAGAAAGAAAGTGGAATAAAGAGGTCAGGTTAGAGGAAAGGAAATGGAATTCAAATAAAGGGGAATGAACAGTAGCATTTAGCAAGATTCATGCAAAGATTTCCATATTCTAGAGGGATCAGCACTGCCACATTAATGTAAATGTACCTATCACACACTCAAATTAGCTCGAGCCTGTAGGCTCAGGACCTGGGATAACACTGCCTGTGGTGAAACACAAGGTGCATGCCCAGACCTCTGTTTTTCACCTCACTTGGGATGGTGGAGAAAGCTGTGATCCATTTCTTCCCAGGGACTCTTCCAACCAGGGACGTGCCTGACCCGCTCTTGGGTCCCACTAACCAACCACAGACCATCAACCTGCACCAGCTCTTTTGGTAAAAACTCTGGGCCTAAGGGCTCCTGGAGCACCAGGCTCTGCAGGAAAAACCTGCAGAGAAACATGTCATTGCAGGCTCCCTTTGTGCTCCTGTAAGGACACCACAAGGCACAGAAGAGACAGAGTCACCTTTCATGGTCATTTTCTGATGCAGATTCTGATTTCTGTAATAACTTGGTGATGGGCTGCTGCAGAATCGTCTCCTTGGCCATTCAAAAGATAAAAAGAAAACTGTTAATTTAGAGTTAAAATTGGTTATCCCAAATCCTGAACCTTTGCTTCCAAGCAGAGTCTTGTGCTAAGGTTTTGTTTGCAGATATCACGTTGTTCACATAATTTCATTTTCACCTGAGCTATAAATCAAAGAAGTTTCTGCATTATACTGTAATGTTGAACTGTCTCCAGGATTCTTATATCAAGAGCTTTGTTAAAACAGTGTCACCACACATTTCACTCAGGCTGATGGAAATAATTTGGAGTCACAATAGTTAGGAACTTAGTGCAAATATGTAATCAAAGCAATAACTAAGAACACCATCCCTTCTCACTGAAAGATGTTTGTGCAGAAGCCTTTTAGCCATGCAGTCTCATGCATGGAGCACATCCATATTCTCTTCTCAACTGAACCTTGAACCAAAGTACTGGATTTTCATAACAAGAAAATTGTTTACCAAAGTTTCTTTGATTGCTTAGCCTGACGGCCAATGTTTGCTCCTATAAACTGTTCTTTTTCCCTCATCCCTTTTCCAAAGCCACAGTGGCTGTATGTGTTCTGTAGCCTGCACTGTAGTTAAAGTAGCCAGAGACTCTTCAAGGAACCACACACCACTGAGCACCAGCAGCACCCACAGCCCTCAGTACCAGTGACAGAGGCAGTCTGGAGCACAGATGGAGAGCGCTTTGAAGGACAGCACAGGCACCTCTCAGAAAGACTGCAGGATGGCCCTCAAGGTTCAAAGCACTGCTGCACAAGTAAAGGGAATGGTTTTCATGCCACTCTGATGCCAATGCTCAAGGCTTGTTGAACTCTGTTGCTCCATGGCAAGCAAAACCTTGCTGCCAGAATGACTTGATGATACTGACAGATGAATGTTCACCTTGTGAAAAGGCTGGAGACAACCAGGAGGGAGCCAACAATCCTAGAGGGATCTGCTGGGGATATCACCACTGCTCAGTGAAGATTCACAATGAAGATTGCTCATCTGTGCAGGAAGTAAGGACCAGACAACTTCTGTTTTTCTTATTTGTATTTGCAAGTTTATAGGGTCTTGCATAAGATGTGTTGGGTTACATCCTTGCTACAAGAAAGGCATTATACTTCATGGTATAGTCCCTTTACTTTTCCTTGTGAGTATGTATGTGTGTTTGTTCCCAGTTTCTGATATACTGTGTCTGTAAAACAGTAAATAGATGAGGTTGAACCATCTACAAGGAGGAGAGACTTCTGCATCCTTGGGGAAGTCCTAATCCTGTTCAAACAGAGAAGGTTCAAAAGCCTAAATGACATGGGATCTGGAGAAACTGTACTGAGAAACCCCCAGAGATGATGGCCAGAATAGTTTCCTGAAAGCCCAGAGGGGACCAAACTGAATTTTCCCTCACTTAAAATCATTGGGATGGCTGTAATTGAGGACACAGTAGGTGGGAGGATGGCTGTGCATGAACTTTTACACTCCTTTTAAGTCTTATCTAGTTCCTCTGTCTTTTGTTCATTTAAAAAAATAATAAAAATTTAACTTTTCTTGTTTTATTCATGTTCTGATAAAACATGGATAATTTTTAAGTTCAGCTTAAACTTCTAATCCCTTGTGGCATCTCATTGTGAGAAGAAGATAAAGGCACATCCACTTTAAAGCTCTGGCTTGGGATAGTTCCTCTTGCAAAGTCACAGCCCTGGTGCCCCAGAGCCTGCTTTCTGCTGTCCCTCCAATCGTGGGGACACCTGGCACAGTCCCTGCACCAGCCCAAGTTCCCCAGGCTGGGCACACATGTCAGAGGTGGGAGAGGAAGGGAAAAGTGGAACAGCTTTTCTGACTCTCATGCAATTCTGGCATGCTCAGCTGACTCGTGTAACTTAAAAGAAGCTGCAAAACTGAGTCAGCCTACGCAAGAGAAGAAAACAGCCTATATATAAATAACAACCTATATAGCTTTCCCCCTGTCAGTTCCATGAGTAGCTGGAGAAGAACAAAGCTTTGAAGTGAGTCATGTTACCCCCAACCCCACCCCCAGTCTCTCTCTCTCTTTCTTAAAGTTCTATGGAAGCTCAGAAAACACATTGGTCAGAATTGTACGTCATGGAGATCAGGGTCATACTATAACACTTTCAGGAGGTTTTGAAGAACTGCCTAAGCCAGGAATTCTATCTGCATAATTGGAAATGAACATGTATCTTTCTTGAATCATTCTGTGGTCTTTTGCTTTACTGCCTGTCTTGGTTTGACATTGGTAAATCCAGGGTAATACTAGGTTTCTTTCCAGCACTAAATATTCTTACAGCATTGGTCTGTTCCTGCTACTTAATTACATGTAGGAATTCACACCTACATAATTTATATCCATGTGGTCGTTATGACCTCCATTTCCATCATGAATCAGCACATAATACACAGATTTGACTCCTTTTAGATCAAAAGAAGGGTCTGCTGGTCCTGTACAGAAGCCTAGATTGTCTTGTTGTGTTACCCACTAATCATAATCAGTATAAATAAACAAATCTTTTGAAAAATCCTACCTCTTAATAACTCTAACCCCACATCAAGTTTCTGAGGACAGTCACATGTGGCTAGAAATACGAAGAGAAACACTTCATTTAAGAGGTGACTTTCTGTTTGATAAGTTATTAATAGATGTCAGAAATTTCAATTACTCTTGTTCCATCATTACCTAGAGCTGTGGGGAGGTACTTGCCTGGCTGTTATATATGTTTCTCACATGAACTGAGATTTAGTCACTTGTAATTGTGGTAGAGATAGAAAATAAAACAAACAAAAGAAAATTAGAGAACTGTTTTACATGGAACATCCCAAGTTAGCAAAGAGTAGACTGCATCTAATAAGACTCACAGACTAGGGAGTATTTCAAATTATGAGTATCTCAAATTACAAGTATTTCAGAAAAGGAGTATTTCTCTGCCTCTTTCCTCTGAAAGATCTTAATGTCGAGTCCTAAAAAAGCTAATCTACCTGCTTCTCAATGAGTGTGTGCAATGTTGGGAAATATTCTTAGCTCCATTTTCCAAATAGAGAAATTAAGGTCTGTATATGGTAAGTACATAGCCCAGGTTCTCAGGAGGAGCCAGTGGCAGAGCTCTGAATGAAATATTAATCCATATTTTAGGGTTCAGATCATCCTTCGTGAATTGACATTGCTGACTGTTCCACAGAGCTATCTAAAACCACAAGAATTTTCCTGAGGAAACTCTGCATCACCAACATTCTACAAATGGCATTTTGCAAAAAAATGCATATCCATGTCACTGTCAGACACATCAGGAGAGCAGGAGATAGGCAGGCAAAAAATGTGCATAATAGAGCCCACTCCTTCTTGGCTGCTGCTGTCAGATTGGTTTTGGACATCATAAAAAGAAGTGAAGAGAAATTAAAAGAGATTTAGTTTTTTTCAGAGTAGGGCATACTCATTGATAAGGTGAGGGTAGGGCAAGGGAGATATTCCAGCATATGCAGCTAGAAGGGAGATTTTTGCTTAAGTTGTCAATACAATGTTTATTTTGTAAACATATTTGTCAATTTTGTAGCACTTACCCTGCCTAAAGCGTACATTGAACCTAATATTATTTCAGCAACCATGACGTTGATCGATTGCATATCAGGAAGCTTAAGTGCAGAAAACTCCTACACAAAAACACTTTAAAGTACGGAAATTAAAATTTAAAGGTTGCTTTTTCAACATGCTTTGCGTGCCAGAGCAGCCCAGCCCCAGTTTGAACTGTGGAAGGGCATCACAGCCACTCAGCCCTACTCACACAGGACGTGTCCCAGGTACAAATTACCTTAAGTGGTGTTAAGGTGGGAGGGGAGCAAAGGAGCAGATCCGGCACAGCTTCCTCTGTGTGACAAACCCACATCTGTTTAACATCCCCTGCTGCCAAACAACTGCAGAAGAGCTTAGAACAAGCCAAAAGCAGGGCCTGGTTCTCCAACAAATATGCTCACCACGTTCCTTTTCAGGCACATGCCATCAAAATCCATCAGTGCCATTCAGTCAATGTTAAAATGCTTTTACCAGAGGAAAGGGTGCACAAAGCATCCTCAAGCAAAAGCTTCTTATCCTTAGTGAATGCTGTCAGAGCTGCCCTGAACATTTGGCAGCAGCCATTCCTGCACAGGATGGTCTCCAAAGAGGATCTGCTGAGCTCTTGGGAAGCTCTCTGCATTCTTATCTCAGATAAGAATGGGCTAAGGGCTGTTATTTTTTGAGTACTTCTCAGTATATCTTCGGAAAGGCTGTAAGTCAACATTCCTCTGGGCACTGGTGTTGCCATGCAGCAGGTGTATTGGCACTGATTTTCCATTGCTACAATAAAACCTTTCAATATCTTTCCTGAGGAAAATAACCCACTTTTACAGGGCAGGTGAGTTCTCATAACTGCATTAGGTCCAATGGCCTGTAAAGTAATTTGCTGTATCATAGCATGTTCTTTCTTTCAAATCGACTCAAGACACGTTCCTCTCTTGGCCTTAACAATCCAGTTCTTATAAGTATTTACTCTTTTATTTTTCACCCAGTAGCTATACAAAGGGATAAAAATTAGAGGGGAGTGTTTATTTCATCTTTTCTCTCTATCCAGTCCCTTTGATAACAGATAGAGGAAAGATCTGAGTGCTTAAGTCCAAACACTTTGCCCTTGTTCAGCTGCTGCTTAACTCTGGAGATAATTCAAATTCAGTAGGTCCTTCACTGTTTAACTTCAACATTTTCTGGGCAGCTGAGTTCTGTTCATGCTCAGAATCCCCCCTTCTATGTGCAGGGAGGTATCTAGCTCCAACCTAGGTGCAACGTGATTCAGGAGCTACAATAAGAACACATAAGGGCTGTGCACAGGGGTTTATTCAGAGCCCACCAAGCACATATGGACAGCCTTTGTCCTTTAAAGAAATGCCTCAGTAATTGTGGGAACAGTAAAACAAAATCATATCAGTCTTTCTGTTGGAAGATCTGTGGTACTGGCACTCATCAAGGAAGAGACAAATACACCTTAAATGCCTTTTCAAGCCTGATAGGATATTATTATAGGATATCCCTGATATTAGTGCATCTCTTTGACCTCCGACAACATGAACAGTAGGCCAGAAGCAAGGATGGGAAGAGAAGGGGTTTTAAAGCTCAAATGGGAACAGTTCTGCTGCACAGAAAAGAAAGCAAAATTCCTGAATTTTGTTTCCCTGAAGAGCAGAAAAGGAGCTATGCCTTAGTTGGCTGTTGTATATTGTCATTGGCTAGTGTGAAGAAGCAGTTTGTTTCATTGGTAAATTATTTGCTCTCTGTTCAAGCTGCTCTCTGAGGAAAGGTCCTCAGCTATGTGAATGACGGGAGGAGGATTCAGCTCACCATCTGAACAGATAGAGAGCTCCAGGGGGGACTTCAACCCACCTGCTTTAGATGTTGATTGGCCATAGGGATGAATTGGCTCTCTGGAAGTATCCATTTCTGCCCACTGAAGAGGGAATTATGATAAAGGATACCTGCTGGCCAAATCGATTTGAAAAACCAGGTCATGCACTCAAAGGGAGAGGAAGGGGAGGACAGATGTACAGGGGAGAAGAATTCAATTAAGTTAACTTGGGGTTCAGTTCTGAAACTACAAAGCCATAGGGTTCCCTGATTCATTCTGCCCCCCTTTTTGCTGTGAACAGGTTTTTGTTTTTTTTTAATTGGGAAAAGAATTTCCCATTTTTTATACTCGTTTGTCTATTTATCTCCAAGGCTTAACAGAGACAAATATTATTAAAACACATTTTGGAAAAGCCTTTCAACACTGCCATTTATTTTAAATATTATTGTTTAATCACTGATTTCCCTCTAGTAATTATGCTATCTTTAGGCTTTAGAGTTTTTTAATTGGTGTTTTCCTGTGGCTTGGGTGTGATTCCTGCAGAAGACTTGTAATAACCAAATAACTAGGACAGTCTAATCTAATAATTTGTGCATGCATGTGATGTTCAGGGGGATTATTAAAGTTATTTTCTCACTAAAATGTTATCAGCTTAGAAAGCTGAGCTGTTCCAGGCCGATGGCTTTTTATTGCAAAAATTTTTAATACTGTCGTAAGCACCAGACTGCAGTTGCACAAGTTAATGTCATTTATTCCATTGATTTTGCCTTTTGGAATGAACCTTGCTGGTCCTTATTCTTGCTTAAAAATATCTTAACAACCTAACCAATTTTTCTCAAATGGCAAATGTTTTCTGAAACTGAAACTGGACTATTTGTTTTGACTAAAAATGTTGGATAGGCTTTAGTTAACAGGACTTGTTATTAGGTTAGGAAATGAAGCCTTGAGAATTTCTTCTACTATAATAGCATTTTATTTCAGGCCCCCAGCACAATTAATTTAAATGGTTCCAGGGGTAGAACATAATCAATTTTGCAACCACGATGGAAGTCAGTTCGTTAGTAGCAATTTCCCTGCAGGATAAGAACAGTGATAACAAAACAAACAAGAAATAAGAAAGACAAAAGGAAAAAAAAAGAAACCTCATGAATGCATTTAGCTCAGACTCAGACTTTTTTGTTCTGCTGGAGTAGTCTAAATTTCAAAGCCACCTCCCACACATATACTTATATATAACATTTAGAAATACAATATTTCCTTAGATGTTGCACTCATTGTCATACAGTTTGTTCCTAGATACGGAATATTTTGCTGCAGAAATCAAGACTACATCAGTATTTTTCTGCACTGATGATTCACCCTGGACACTGAAAGAAGGAGCTGGTGTATGATAAAACAGGAGCACAAGCAAAGGCAAAGAGATAAAGATATGGGCAGACAAATGTCAAATACTATTCAGTTGCTTGGGCCATGATATGCACAATATGTCATGACTCTGCAGTTATACATGCCTCATATTTCGCGTTTGAATGATAATCCTTCTTGGTGTAATTGTAGCAAATATAGTCACGCTGCAATTAACATTGTATCCATTATCCTTTCAGTGAATTATTTTAAGATTTTGGGTTTTTTTTAAAGTTTCAGAACCCACACTAGGAAGGCTTTCTTTAATCAGCTAGAGAGACCACAGCAAACTGTGACAAGCCTTTCTTAGATTCTCTAAGGAGACAAAGGCTTAACCTGCTGTTCATATACCATTGTAACTTGGCTTTGATGATTGCAGAAATAATGATTACTGCAGAAAAGTTCAAATGAAGCACTGCTTTCTAACATTCAGTAGCAGCTGAATTGTTGGCCCATTCTTTTGAGAGTGTTTGTTTAACAAAACCTCTTCTTAAACAAGGTCAGTGGCAAATGTGGTAGGGAAAATGAAGGTTTCCTCAGGTCCCTGGGGGCTCTGGGGATGTGGGGACTGCTTGTCCTGACCAGTCTCACCTGAGCCCCAGCCCGGTTTGGGCTGTGCCAGACACAGGCCATGCTCAGCCAGGTGTCCTGCATGGACCAGTGACCTGTGTTACAGCTGGCCCTGCCACCAGCCTGGCCTCCAGCTGCCCTTGAGCCACTGGCTACACAGATTTGTGTATTAGTATGCTCAAAACAACAGCATTGAGACCATCAGATTCTATAATTAGTTGGTTTTGATGGGATTTAAGATGGACTGCACCAAAATCAGAATGAAATTAAAGAGAAGAAAAAAAAAAAGGAGTCAGGATGATATGATTTGGATCCTCTAATATGAAACATACAAGGGGTAGGGATGAACATTTATACCACTTGTAACATTTACAGGAGCATTTATTATATAGTTATATAAAACAGAAAATCATTGCTTTTACTGGACAGTTCAATTGTATCACAAAAGGGGAATATTAGAAATTTGTTAAGAATATGAGCATGATCTTTCTAAAAGTAGTCATTGATCACAAATCTGGGGTAAAATATAAGTTCCAAAACATAGCTATTTTCAAAACTTATTTGTGTTTTTCAGTGACCTTACAATCACAGAAATTTCTACTGCCAGCTAGAAGCCTTTTTTTTCTTCTTCTTTACTGAGCTCCAGCACAGCAGAAATTTTCCCCTTAACTCCTGTGAGCCTGACAGAAATTATGTGTGTGAAAAGATATGTTCACTGCAATTTGTAGGAATCTGGTGTAGTTTCTTTACCTGATCTTACATTTTCTGGCTCACTGAATTTCCCTTTCAATCAATGCCAATGTGATTTCTAGACTCATCCCCATGTACAAGTAATGGCAGAATGTCCTCTCTCATTTTCTATCCTTAAGCAATGGCACAGTGTCCATGATTTTTGGGTACCGATTGTTTTGTGCAAGACTAAAGATGACTACTTTGAGAAATGCAACATAATATACACATCACTTCTTTGGTCCTGCTCAGACAAGTGAAAACAACATAATGCTACATCTGAGGAGCCTGGTGCTATGGTAACCTGCCTCATGAAGCATCCCTAGGAAGCCCCTGATCTGCAGCAGATGGGAATCAACTAAAGTCTCCAGCAACACACAGTCTCCACATAAACACTCACTGAATCCTTCAGTCAGTGCCCAGCTGCACTGCAGGACTTCAGCGACACAGTTCACATGCTCCAAAATGAAACATGGCTAGATTTGGACAAAGGAGGAATGCTCAGCACCCAATACAACAGATTCTAACAAAGCCAGCAAGGTGACTTCTGACAAGTGGAAATAACTTCTGTTTTCCCTACGTTATTATTTTACGTGTTTTCAATAAGTAATTTTTAATTCACCATTGCATATGAATATGCAATTTCAAACCATTCTATTTTCCCTGTAAGAAATGTAATTTCCCTGCCAAAAGGACATATGAAGAGCTTGAATACCTTTTAATCTGTATTTGGTCAACAAGAACATGCTAAAACCCCTAAGCACATCTTGTGTCCCGGTAGCACCACAGATGAAGAAATGCTGTTTAGCCTTCCCCAGCCCCCAGCTGGCTCCCTCCCTTTCACAAGCTGCATTTATGGATAATCTCTGAGCTACAAGAAAACCTTGGTGCACTTCACACTCCTTGCCCTGAGACACAGAGGGATGGGGACATGGAAACCACCTGATCTTGGAGACACAGGAACGAGCCTTGTGTGGCTGGATAGTTTGGCCACTCCCAAGTTTACCTGGCACAGTAAAATTCCTGAGCCATCCTCAAAGGTCTTCTGCACACTACCAAAATGAAGGCCAGTGCTTAGCAGACTGAGGTACTGTCTTGTGTTCTTGGGGTGTAAAAAGTGGTCAGGGAGCATGGTCTGAGCAGGACCACACACTGTCTCCACCATTTGCAGACAAGTCAAGCAGGAGGGCAAACAGGATTCACCTCTCACACAATTCACTCTTTTTTCCATCACTCAGAGCCAATGATCAGGTGCTTATAAGCCATGATACTGTAAACTCTTCTTCCCTGGAGGTGCAGCAGGCCCAGGAAGTGTGTTAAACTGCTTGGAAAATCCTTCTCCAGACCAGCTCTACTTGGCATGGTGAGCACACGCACTTACAAAATGTCAGGTTCACACCACTTCCAAGAACCTGCATTCTCCCTGGGGCCCTGCAATTCTAAAACACTTGAAATGTATTGAGTTGATCCTCTCCACTTGCACATCAAGGGAGGCTGTCAGCAATTTGCTGTGGGGATGGGTCCTGTACAGACACACTGGAAAATCACCTGCCAGATTTGTCAGCTCAATGTATAACAACCCCTCAGGCCAAGCACAGCTCAGTGGCTCTTGCTCTCAGGACAAGACAGAGCTGTAGCATGGGCACCCAAAGGTGAGTGTTTATAGGGTGTCTATAGGGTGTCTATAGGATGTCTGTAGGGTGTCTGTAGGTGCTCTCTGCACCACCTCAGCAGTCAGCTTTTAGTTTTTCAGTTTAAGGTACCTCTACAAGAATCTTTTCTTCTGGGAATGTGCAAACTGGCTTCTGTATACCACAGGTCTGATCCAGAATTTTTTTATGGGCCCATTCATTGTAGGTGGCAGTGTTTCAGAAATAAAACCAGTTTTTTAGTGAGATAGTGATGGAAGACTAGAAAATTCCTGCCCTTTTGTTCCTCTTTGGAGAAGGACAAACTTGAACCTTAGTGATACCATCTATTTTGTTGTCTTGTGGAAAAGTACAGCAGACAGCTCCAGGTTTAAACTTGCTCTGTTCACATCTTTAAATCACTCAGATTTTGAAAGGTTTCTTTCCAAGGAACAAGCCTCATGTTACTATGGGGAAAATGTTAAGAAAGTGCCCATGAAGTAGTGTTCAAAAAGAGTTTTATGAATCTATAACACTCATGTTAAAGTACCTTTGAAATACCAAAGTTTGTGGGCAAAATAAAAGCATTTTTTTGGTTTCTTTACAAAAGGGTAATCACATTAAGATTCATAGCAGGCCTTCTGTTCCTTTAGGTTTTTTACATGAATGCATGCTAAATTAAAAGATCAATGATGGTGTCATTGGCACATAATTTGCAAACGCTTTGTAAGATGTTTCTTGCATTTTGTGTTAAGTATTTTTGCATGACCCATGTTCTCAATGTGGGTGAGTTGTGGGAAGAGAAAGAGAATGACAGCTCTATAATCTCCATACAAAAACAAGAGTAATAGGCCCAAGCTAGTTATTCATACCTTGAGAAGGGCAAGAACTTATTTACTCTTTACAAGACTGATTCATAGTTTTCTGTTTTCTGAAAAATGTCTTGCTGAAATTCTTGATTCAATCATGACATTTTTACTGTGTTCTGATCCTGAATTTAAAAGAAGTAAAAATCTGCACATGCTGACATGATGTAATTTTGCTGGATATCATGTTTACTCACTGCCTTTCTCTGCCATGACTTTTGTGTGCCTTACAGATAGCTAGAGTCTGGAAGGGTGTCTGTGCAAGTATCCCAAAATGTTAGTCAAATTCCAGATGACCAAAACTGGTCACAGTTATGTTTTATCAACTTCAGATAAATATTAAACTAACAAGCACGTTTCCAGTTCTCTCTCATTAACTGTGCCCTGCCAGTTCCATCATCTGGAGGACATTCATGTGTTTTGTGCATACTTCCCAAAAATGGAACCTGGTTTCTCACAATTTAATGGTGTGACTAACCTGACCCAACAGAGTAGCCAGTAATTTTCAACATTAACTGACAAGAATTCTCTGTCACCTATTTAACCATAATTAGCTAATGATACTGGAGGTTTAGTTCCTCAGAAGAGTCAGTCAAGCAGAGCATTGTGTTAGCTAGTTTGATTTTTGGCTACACATTTCAAAGGAAAACTGATGTCTAATCAAGAAAACACATACACAGTGTTTCCCTCATTTCTCTCGTGCATGTTATAAGGTTTCAAACTGACACATTGATTTGAGACCACACTAATCAGCACACTATTGACTATGTGAAAACATGCAACATGTTTGAATGTCAATGAAGGCAAAGAAATTCCTTGTTTATGCTGCAACTTTGAGAGTACTGATTAGAGAGTAAAGACACCTGTAACAAGGTGCCTTCATTTCTAAAGCATTGCCAACAGCAATGAACAGGGCCCTTAGTAAAATTTCTGGGTCAGACCTGTGGTATACAGAAGCCAGTTTGCACATTCCCAGAAGAAAAGATTCTTGTAGAGGTACCTTGCCTAGTTTAACACTGCCTAAAACTGAAAAACTAAAAGCTGACTGCTGAGGTGGTGCAGACAGAACCTACAGACACCCTACAGACAGCCTATAGACTCCCTATAGACACCCACTGTTGGATGGGTATGCTACAGCTCTGTCTTGTCCTGAGAGCAAGAGCCATCGAGCTGTGCTTGGCCTGAGGGGTTGTTGAGCTGACAACCCTGCAGGTGGTTTTCTAGTGTTTCTGTACAGGACCCATCCCCTCAGCAAATTCCTGACAGCCTCCCTTGACGTACAAGAGGATCAACTCAGCACAAATACATTTCAAGTGTTTTAGAATTGCAGGGCCCCAGGGAGAATGCAGGTTCTTGGAAGTGGTGTGAACCTGACATTTTGTAAGTGCGTGTGCTCACCATGCCAAGTAGAGCTGGTCTGGAGAAGGATTTTCCAAGCAGTTTAACACACTTCCTGGGCCTGCTGCACCTCCAGGGGTTTAAGGTATCTTCCATTGCTTCTATCTGCATAGTTACTATCTCTCTACAGGACTGCAGGTATTGGAGCCTGCAGTATGAAAACAGGAAGAGTAAATGTGGAAGCCCTGTGTTTGCAGTGTGTGTTAGCTCTATGGACATCCTCATAATCCATCTGCTTCTGGACCTGAGCCGTGCCCTAAAGTCTCAGTGAAGTTGGGAGTAGGTACCCTGAATCTGAAAACACTTGGCCAAAGGAATGCTGAAATTCCTCATCTGTATCTACTTGTATCTGTACCTGTACCTACTCTGTTTCCAGAGTACCTCACACTAAAGAGATGCCCTTAATTAGTGGCAGAAGCTAAACAACAGGATCTAAACCCTTGAGCCCTGAATAATCACCAGGAAAAGAAATTAATTTTGATGGAGATATACTGTAAGTACTCCTTAGTGCCCAGATTAGAGACTGCTAGGCTCAGAGCCATTCCTTAGGAAGCATCTGTTTCTCCCTGACTGCCCTGCCTTCAAGCACCTCTACTGAGCCTTTCTTCTCTCCCAATCAACTAATTAATTTCCACAATGGAAAGCAAATTGAATCAGCCTGGGATCCCTCTTGCCTGCTCATCTGATCACTGCACATGTAACTAACACACTGCTGCCTCTTTTTCTCTGTTCCCCACAGCCAGGTCCCTTCCCCAGTATCTCCAGCCCATTTGCCAATTCCCACACTCTGCTCAGGAGATGAAGAGTCCACCAGAAAGGCTCTTGGCTTTCCAAGGAGCAATGTGAGTGATGAGGGATGCCTCCAAATGGCACTTACCTGCTGTCTCCTTACAGCTCCTGCAGCTGAGACTATACATTTGCCTTTCTCATTTGGCTTCCCCTCTATAATAGCCTGCAGCAGATGTTTGATATTTCACTCAGCACTAACTAGAGATGCATATTGTTTTAATTTCCATTAGTGAATTCCTGACACTTTCAAAGTCTTTTTCTCGTGTATTTTACCACTCAGCTGATATTGAACACAATTAAATGATCCATCTCACAGTTGCTGTTCAAAATGGGTACTGAAATGTGGATTTTCTCTTTCTGAAAAAAATGTAATTAAACTGACTGTGCAGCCAACACAGGAGTTGCCTTGACTGCACAGTATTTTAATACTGAACATGCAGAAGATAATGGTGGCAGATCTTTAGTCAGAGCCACTCCAGGATATTTTTCCAGGACCATCCAGAAGTAATCCCATTAATATTGAGGAAGGACTTAATTTTTAGTGGCTGAGACTTTAAATCTACTGCAATCCAGCAGAATGCAAACAACAGCAGAGGAGTTGCTGCAGCCATGATGGGCTCCAGATCTAAAAGGAAGTGGGTCTGAGGAGATGAATTCTCTCTTATCAGGGAAGACAATGTCTCTAAGAAGAATGTGTCTTCCTCTAAGAAGAAGAGGTTGGTTTTGGAATGAGAGACCCTTTATAAGCATAATGCTGACAGGAAGCATCACCATCCAACAAAGCAGCACAGGTACAATAAAGGTGCCTGTTGAGCCTTTCTCCCTCTCCCTGAGGTGATTCTCTGCTCTTACCTCTGTCATGCTGCAGGTCTGACCTAGAAAGGCTCTGGTCCCTGTCTCAGAGGCTGCCTCACCAACTCAGCTCTCAGCTGATGTGTGCTCATGGAGGAGGCAGGGAGGATGACCCCAGGGCATGCAAGAACCAGATGGAAAGTGCACTGAGGTACAGGTGCCTGTGTCTTTCCCCAGTCTTGTTTTTTGAACCCTTTGGTAGCAACAAGCCAATATTCCCACATCCTCCTCTAGTTTAGCCTAGTTGAGAGGCTGCTGGAAAGAGGTGGCCACAGAGTGAACACAGGCAGGGACAGGGCTGGTCCAGAGGAGTTTCTGAGGTGAAAATGCAGCGTGTCAGGAAGGCAACTGCAAGGCAAAAATGAGCAAAAGAGAACTTTAGATACAGTTGCACCTTTTATCTGACTCTTCCTCTGATTCCCATCTGAGTTGGAGCAAGGATGAGGAGAGGGGAAAACGTTCTGTGGCTGGAGAGTGGAAGGCATGGCAAAGACAAAACAAAGTGGGCTTCAAAAGGCGGGTCAAGACCTGATGAGTGCATGGCAGATTGATATTAGTGATACACACATGAGCTAGGATAAACTTCCTTTTACTTTCAACTGGAAATATATGATCTGTTCCAAAGGCAACGAAAATGGAAAGGAAAATGGTTCTCTCTGCCTCTTCTTGTCTGCCCTCATGCTGGAAATTTTGTTTTGTTCTCCTTCAAAGTGTTTAAGTTGCACAGCACATAGGTTTAAGTCAAAAATTGACTTTATCCTGATCAGGCATGCAGAAAATTAGTTTTCCTCCATTTAATAATAACAGCAAAAAAAGCAAATATGCCAAAACATTAACAGCTATTTCCTTGATACAGTGGGTGGGTTAAATCTCATTAGTGATATCCTTTTCTTATAAAAGCATCAGTTCAATTATCCCAATATTTGCTGAATTTCTATCCCAAAGAAATATTATATGTTCAGAAAACTATTTTCTCATCAAGAACTGTGTATATGCCCTCTATAAGGAAATGTCATGAGAGGCTTTAAAGAAAGTTTTTTGCAATTGAAAGAGTAAAAACAATTTCAATTTTATGAGTTTCTGAATACTGTTCCTGCAACAGACTTTCAGCTTGGTATCTGCCATGGCTCAATGTTCCTCCAGGTATTTGCAAGACTCTCCCTCCCTTTGCCCACCCTTTTAAACACTTTCCCTACACTCACATGAAATATTAGAGCTCCTTCTTCCAGAAAATAGAACTTGGCTGAGTTGGGGAAGCAAAATATGAACTTCAGGGTAAGAATTTATTTTGGTTCTAAAAGTCATGAAGCATCATTAAAAGCATTATTTGTAGCCAGGAAAGAATACTCAGGTGTCCTTATAGGGCTTTGCTATACCTAAATCATCAATATGGAGGCAAATCAGCAGCAGAAATTCTGCTGGATTTTGCAATTTCTTTGAGAGGGGGCAAAGGGTAACTCACTTCTCATGTTTTTCTAAGACATGCACAGTTATTAAAAATTCATGTGTAGTTGTCCTAATGATTTTTAAGAGGCACAAATCTATCCACCAACAAAAAGAGGTGAGAGATGCTGTTCATAATGCTTATATAAAATCTTGTCTATCTCAAGGTGTTTTCTGCCTTAGTTCTTTCAATTTGCTTCTATCAGTGTCAGCCATGGGAACTCAGCAGTTAATGTGGCTTATTTTCACACCTTTATAAAAGTCACAATCAAAAGCAGTAGGACCTCTGCTCTGAGGGCAGGGAGGGGGACTGACACATCAGGGAACAGTTGGTATTTTTTCTCTAAAAGGTGAAGTCACCAATTGTTCTTGTCCCTTTGCACAAGACTTCCTTTGCCCAAGAAGTTTTTATTACTATAATCTAAACCTCACTTTCCTGTGTCATCCTAGCTAACGTGCAGTAGATAAGTTGCCTTCTAAAGGATTTAATGTGAGTGGGCAGGACTGACTCCTTACACAGGCTAAAAATATTTGCTCTCTTAATGCCATGGTAGGTTCTGTCCATAAGAGGATTAATTAAACCATGCCTGTGAATGTACAGATATGGTCACCAACCGCAGAGTACATTTGCACACATGCACAGCAAAATGAATTAATGTCCCCAGAGAACTGTGTCACCTCATCTACCAGCAAACTTCTCCATGTAGCCCTCTCTGGCTGCCTCGGCAGGGACCTCAGCCCAGTTTGGGGTTCTTCCAAGCAGGACTGAGTCCTAGCACACAGGAGACAGCACGGAGTGCTCCAAACCTCTTCTCCTGCCTCCTCACAGACCCAGGGCATGCCAAGAGATGTCTGCCAGGGAGTCCCCAAGCAGCCCTCAGGAGCCTGCACCTCACTGGCAGGATTAACCCACACCTCTCCAAGGAAAGGATACCCAGGATTTACAAATCAATTGCTTCAGAACTGGGGATGGCACCAGGTGTTCTCTGCAGGACAGGGTGTCTTGGCAACCTTAGGGTGTGGTAAGGTGCTAATAGCAACAATATCTTTGGGTTTTTTTCCAGTGGACATGCAATTGCAGGTTGCTCAGAGCAGAGCAGAGGGCAGCTCCCCTGCTGTATGTCATCTTGTGATTGTGTTATTCACTTGAATGGGTTTGGAGTTCATAACTAACATTCCGTGATGCAGAGCCTAGTACAGATGTGTTAACCCAGCCAGTAACCAAGTACCATGCAGGGCTCCCTCACTCCCCACTCCCTGCTGTGCTGTGCTGTGCAGGAGAACCAGAAGGAGGTAAAACCCATGAACTGAGATAAGAACAGTTTAATAATGGAAATAAAATAACACTACTATTGCTATAATTAATAATAATTATTATATTAATATAATTATAATAGCAGTAGTAGCAGTAGTGAAGGAGGAAGAGGACAGGGGGAAGAGAGAGAGCAAAACCCAGGAAAGAGAAGGGATGCACAGTGCAGTTCTCACCCCCCACAGACTGATATCCAACCAGGCCCCAAACAATGATTGGCCTCTCAGTTCACTCCCTCCCATTTGTATTCTAGGCCTGACACTGTATGGTGTTGAATATCCCTTTATCTAATTCAGGACAACTGTCCTGGCCACACTTCCTCCCAGTTTCTTTTGCACCTGGTCTCTGTCAGACAGAACATGTGGAACTGAAACAGTCCTGGACCTAAAGTACTAAACAGCAACAACTAAACCTTCAGTGTGTTATCAATATTATTCTCATACCAAGTCCAAACCACAGCACTGTAACAGCTGCTAGGAAGAAAAGTAACTCTATCCCAGCTTAAACCAGGACAGAACATGAGGTACGTACAGAGATGGTCACTCCTTTTCAAAGTGAAGGTCAGGGCTCCTCCACCAGGGCAAGCCCAGGTCATCAGGTCCTAACAGTACCAGGGAAAAGCAGGCACCAGGGGAACACCTTACCTCCCACTTACTGCCTACTCAAGGAGACAGGAACAGTGCCAAAAGATCAGGGGCAGGAGAAAGGAAGAAGCAAAGGGCAAGGTTTGTCTCTACTGCACAAATAGCAGACTTTTACTGAAACACATTTCAGGAAGCAGCTTCCTGTCTTTAGCTCTAGGCAGTGCAAGAAGCTAATTCCAAACCTTTCATGTACCTGAAGCATTGCTGGCACGGGGACATGACTGTGTCTCCCCTCTCTGACAGTGCTCACAGCACACACTGGCCTGGGGAGACATTCTGCCTCCCACACCTCCTCCAAGGCTTTGGCATGATTGGGTCAGAGGTGACACTGGTGCTGAAACACCACACAGAGATTAGGCTTTTGAGGGATTGAGCTGCCAGTAATGATCTGTGAGGATCCCTAAAAACATAATGCCATCAGTCCTTGTCTCATGGCACACTTTTTTAGACACCTGTAAGCAAACTCTGTGCTTGATGCTGACCATGTGATATCACTACAGGACCTGATGAGCCAGGCTGAGGGGGACAGTGGAAGGGCATAATCTACGTGAGTCACTCACATAACTTGTTCTGTCATAGTCCCCCCAGTTCATATAAACCTCAGAGTGCCACAAAGCAAGGCAGGCTTAAGCACAGCACTTGGGAGTTTAATGTGGTTTCCCCCTGGCTCTTATTGTGCTGCCCTTGACCGTGACCAAAGTTAGAGCAGTGCAGCTAAGCTGGACACCGAGCTGGGGCATTGCCAGCACACTGGAGACAGCTGGGCAAACAAATGTTCAAACTGGTTTTGGCTGGGCATTTACTTTCACCTATCAAAAGACAAAGTAGAGAAAAGAGGAGTGAAATTCTTGTACAACATTTTAGCTGTCTGAACATAAGTTCTGGATCACATCTTAGGACAAATAAAAAGGGTGGAAACTCTGAAAAATGTTTTTATCCCTTTTGTCAGTGCCTGTGCTGTTGTTGTCTGTGTGAGGTGTGTATTTACTGATTGCAGCTACCTGCATGAATCTATCAGGCCACACAGAGCTTTTTTGTATAAAACGGCAGGGCAGTGTCAGAGGGTTTCAACACAGAATGTGGAAAAAAGAGAGCTGTAATCTCAGCAAAAACCAGATGAGAGTAAAACAGTATCCAGACCATTTCACAAAAAGTTCAAATTTTAGTTTTATGAGGTAAGTAGTTCTATTTTCCCTGGTCACATAAAAAAAGGATCATACAAGTGTTAGTCATAAAAATGCTATATAAAGACATAAAGTTATCTTTCCATTCCCATTCACAGCTGACTTGCCTATAGACCAATTTAGTCCCTTTTAAATGGTATCTGTCTGTGTAACTTGTCCTTGTGTAACTGCTTGTTTCCTGACGTGTGAGCATGTATGTGTAATACTCTGAATAGAAAAATTTTGTGTTGGGAATACTTGGAGTAAAACCAGATTCAGAGATCTCTGTTTCCTGGTTTTGTGCCTCAGTCTCCTAGTTGCTCTTGGATCACAGAACAACATCCTGTTCCTAGGAAGGTTTTCTGAATTGGACAAATCAGGCTTTTCAAATAAAAAAAAATAAGATTTTGCTGAAAAAAAACCCCAACCCAGTAAGATCAAAATCCATATTTACCACCAGAGAGGTCTGGTGTTCATCTCCATGACTGAGTCCACAGGATCACTTGGACCTCTGTGCACTGCTGGGGGTAAAGACTGGTTGACATCATCACCTTCCTTTTGCTCCTCCAAGAGCCATAAAAGCTAGGCAGTCCCCAGGTCAGTGAAGCTTAACTGAGAAAGTGTGAAAGACACACTTCATTTTCTGTGAAAGACACAGAAGGAGCCAATCTCAAGAAGCAGGTGCTCCAGTGTTCTCCTGTATTGATGGATCTCACCCTGAGAGTGCTTGTGGAGGTGCTTCTTACACACATCTCCTGAGCCTGCCAACACAGAGACACCACGAAAGGAGGCTCTCTCCAAAGCAGGCACAGTTCTGTACCTGGTAACAGCTGGGAGCCCAGCAAATCCAGCCTTTCTCACAGTATCCTGGCAACTCTGGATGGAGTGTGGAAGGGAGGAGAGATAGGAGCGGGAGTGATGTGGGGCTGTACAAAAACACTTGTATAAATATGTTCACTTCAGGTTCATATTTACAAGTGACATGTACAGTACAACAATGGATTGCTTTGTACTTTTATTTTTTTTCCGTTGCAGCTTTGGTTTTCTATGAAACCACCAATGTGCAAATTTTCACCCAGGTTCCTAGAATCAGAAATGACAGTTAAAAGCAAAAAGCATGCAGGATAATTACCTTCCTTCTATTCTATTCTAACACTGAAGTCCCAGTTGCAGTGCTCTTATCAACTGTTATTGCTGGGCTTTGGTAGCAATGGTGAAATAGTTAAAGGTTTTTTGTGATGTAGCAGTAAGGAGAATTGTTGAACATGCACAATAACCTTGATAAAATTCTCAGAGGAGGGAAATGCTTACTGCAGTTGGCAAAGTATGTGCTTATTTGTTAGATAAAATGTAATTTCACTTCTCGTTTAATCTCTTCACTGAATTCTTACATTTCAATACATTTTTGAGAGTCTGAATTACAAAACTTTCTGCCTTCATCACCAAATTCATGTATAAACAATGACATCTGAAAATTTAAATATTTGCACATGAAAAGTTAGGTGTAATGTGACCACTGCTAGTTTTAGAGCTAAACTCTTGCACTGGCGATTATCTGAATGACATAAAAGCAAACATTTTCACCAGAACAGCATATTGGTTGTGGTTTCATCAGCTGTGGTTTCACAGATCTGTTTTCCTTAATCAGCAAAACTTCCTGCTCTTTTGGGATCCTAGATTACAAGTGACCAAGAGACAACACAGGGAGATGGTAAATCACAGAAATTTTTATGTCAGCAGTGTTAAAATATTAACAGCAGATTCTGTTTAATGGAGCACTGGAACTAGCAGAGCACAACAACAACAACATACATGTGTCAGCTTTCAAATTTGGAACAAATCAAAAATCATTCCATAAAGAAGGACTACCACATGTTTTCTGGGGTATGGTTTAGCTCTTTGTTCTCCTGGGTTACTTGTGAACCCCTAAATTTTGCATTTAAAGAAGACACTTATCTGCTGAATATTGATTTAATAAAAGAAAAAAAAATTCCATTAAAAAATATATATTCAAATAAGTTCTTCAGGTAGTAAATTAGTCAGAGGTTTTGTGTAATTTTAAAGGAGTTGAAGATTTAGCCTCCACTCTGAAAAGCAGATCTAGCTTTTATGGTGTGTGTCCATGCATATGAAAAATCCACACATCCACATAAAGTACTGCAGAATTTAACCAGAAAAACTCAGATTTTCATTTTCTGTCAGGTTGTAGAATCTCCCCATGTAGCCTGTTGGCACGCTAGAGCAAAGGACTCAATTAAACCCTTTATATTGGATTCTGAGACACGCTCGTAACTTTGCTCATGTCCTGACCTCTACAGGCATTTACACAAAAAATGGCAAAATAAAACATGACCCCAGTGAGCAAGAAGCTCTAACATTATATATTGGACACAAGCATTGATCACAGAGGGAAAGATACCTGAGTCAGAGACTTGCATTTGCCTCTCCCTCCTTCAAACGTGCACAATCACAGTGACACCCACAAAGGCCTGAAAATCCACCATGTGAATAAATGCAACCCAGAGCTCTCATAGAACATCACATAAGTGCTCAATCAGATCTATGCATAAATGTAAAAATGACACTGGTACATAACTCTAAATGATGTAAAAAAACAATATTGGCTCTGGTCAGTATGAAATGTGACCATTTTATAAGCAGGAGGATTTAGTTGATGACAGTCCCTTCTTGGAATGTTTAAATCATTTTTATCCAGAAATGCATGCATTGAAGAAACTACTAACATTGGCCTCTGATTTCCTCCTAGAATGCCAGTTTATGTTGAGAATTGATTTTTTATTCCACTGTGAAATCACATGTTTGAATTATTTTTACGTTGTGTGTTTTCAATTTTCTTTTCTAATTTACAGCTCCAAGAGTCAAACTGAGTCTTTGTGATAGCGCAGTTGCAGTTCTTTGCCTAGAAAACTGGAACTGGAGACTGAATTATGCCCTGTGGGCAGCCTCACTGTCTCTGTGCAGGGTCTTAGAGTCACCTCCTGTAATCTATTTGTCTTTAACAAACGTGTAACAGACTGAAATGAAACAAGAGTTTGGATACCACCTCATCTACAATTAATTTCTTCTAATCCCTCTTGACATGGCATGTAAATAAGAGTAAGAAGGAAAGAATTAATTCCTTTTCCTGAATACAACAGGTTTGAGCTTTATCACACATACATAGTAGATAAATAAGAAGACTCTTGTATAACTGAAAAAAAAAACATACAAAGTTTTGAATATTTCTGTATTATGACATGCTTTCTCGTACTTTTCCTACTGCATGTTTGGGAGGGGATATACCTCACACTGCTTCAGATATCTGACTTTCAGACTGGCCAGCCTGGCATTGCTGGTTGACACTTGAAACAAGAGCTCACCTAACCTGCCTCACATACCCATGTGAGTGTCAGAAGAATTTGGCAGCAGAGGTGCCTCCTTCTCTGGTGGCTGGAAAGGCAGTCCAAAATGACTTTCAGCCACCTCAGTTTTGACAGCTGAATCTCACTTCACGTTTACAAGGCAGTTGTTTATTTTCTGATTTAAAACCAGTGCTAAAAACCACATGCATATAATGAAATAGCCACCATTACTAAAAGTAGAAAAAAATTCTCTGGTTTTCTCTGCACAACTTTAGAAACGCAAATAGAAAATGGAACACAATTTCTTTCCATTATGGGCTATTTTACTCTTTCCTCAGTTCCTCAACTCCTTAACTCTTTCCACAAACCACAGCTGAGAAATAGTCCTCTGTTCATCATTACATAGAGCCACATATGAATATTTTCAGTGCATGTTTAGAATCATAGAATCATAAAATTGTTAAGGCTGGAAAAGACCTTTAAGATCATCAAGTCCAACTTTCAGTGCTGCACCTCCACCACATTCACTATTAAAACATGCTCTCAAGTGCCACATCCACAGGTTTTTTGAACACTTTCAGGGTTGGTGACTTGACAGCTTCCTGGACAGTCTGTTCCAAAGCTTTTCAACCCTTTCTGTGAAGAGAACCTTTCCTAATATCTAACCTAACCCCCCCTTGGTGCACCTTGTGGTCATTTCCTCTTGTACTGCCGCCTGTCACCTGGGAAAAGAGTCTGACTCACCTGGCTGCAGCCTCCTTTCAGGCAGCTGTAGAGAACAATAAGGTCCCATCTCAGCCTCCTTTTCTCCAGACTAAACACCCTCAACTCCCTCAGCTATTAAAAGTCTTGTTATAAATTTCTTCCCCTCTTCACCCTGCCCCATCTGCTAAAGAGGTTTTTCTTTTTCCTTTTTATCTTGCATGGATGAACGAGTGACTTGTTACATCAGTACAGTTTCTCTAATCCAAGAGGAGTTCTACATTTTGAATTTTTTACCATTTTTAACATTGTCTTATTCACTTTAACTGGTATTAGAAATTACTGCCTATCCACTTTGCTCATGAAGAGCTTTTTCTCTCTCAGATTAATGCTGTCACTGGAACTCTTCTGTCTTATAATTAAAGAAACTCATACATTTATTTGTTCCGTACAAATCCACATTGTTCCCATTTGACAATACAAAGAGTCTTAAAAATTCTGGCTTCACCTCCCCCATACACCCAAACCATCACTTGTTTGTCTGGCTGGGACCTGGGAGGCTCTCAGGCAATCACACTTTTCCCAGCTGCCCTAGACTCTACTGCTGTTTAAGTGGCTAAAATGAATACAAATTACCATTTTTTACAACCCTGTCTGATACTCATTCTAAGTTACCACTCATTTTAATCAAACTTTTCCATTTTTATTTCAAGAGGTACAGAAAGGACTGGCAATGGAGCATCAGCTCTGGAAAGCTGTGGGGAAAAGATGAATATGACTATTGAGACTATAAACAGAACAGAGGAGGAGGAGAAGGAAGGAGAAAGCTATATCAAGAGTTTCCACGGTAGCGTAGTTGTGGTTGCTATATTTTAAAAGATTATATTGGCACAGAGAGAAAGATACAAGATTGAAGGCTGACAAAGACATTGACTGAGTGAGAGACAAAAGAAGTTCCATTTGTAGTTTACAAATAACCAAAAAATTTCAAAAGGTCACTTAGTTTGGTCATAGGATTTCCTGAATGAGAAGACATTGGGTCTGGGCAGCATTTGTAGACCAAACAAGAATTGCATAGCAAGGAACACTGGCTGGAGGGTAAAGCCAGAGAATCCTGCCTTAAAAAACACTTCCCTTTAAGAGTGTGCCTGGGTAGTTATTGAAATAAAATTCCAAACTCCATTTCAAAAAAAGACTGAACACTTTCAAGACAAGCTTAAGCCAAATACAGAGCAGCTGTAGAACACAACTGTAGCAGAAATTGGATGCAAAAAAAAAAAAAAGAGTGTTATCCTGGAAAGTCACATTGCCCCTTCTGGAGCTGGAAAATTGTTTCTACAAGTCACTAAGCCACATCAGAGTTCCAACAGGCCAAACCATGCCCCAGTGGCTTGAAGCTTCATATGCTGGCCACAATGAGCATGGCTGGAGCTCAGTGTGAGGCAGTTTGATTTTATTCTCTTCTTCTCAGTATTTGTGTTTCTTGTGTAGTAAGGTTTTAATTAGAACATTTTTTCTCTGAACTCTTAGTATTATTCATGCTTGAAAAGTACCTACCAGTATCTCAGTAAATGTTAGTTCTGAGTAGGATGCGATTTTTCCCTTCCCTCAAGATTTCTGACATTTCAGAAACGTCTTCTAAATTAGAATAAAAAGGGAAAAGGTAAAAAAACTAACAAACCACAAATTTGGGGGTTTTAAATAATGTAAATTGAATAATTTCTATAATTTCCATTTTCATGTCAAACCTTTCAGATCTTTCTAGACTGATTAACTTTTGATTTCCAGGTATCAAGGCATTTCAATAATAATAATCAAAAATATGTTTTGGAGAAATCAGACGGTGGTGGCTGGAAGTCAACAGAAATTATTTGGGAAATTTTTCCAACAAATGAAAAAATTATGCTAAAGTATCCTTTTCATAGCTTCAACAAAGGAGCATGCATTTTACAAAAAACAGTTCCTCAGTTCCTCATGACCCCACATAAAGCGTTTGTCACTGCTGGAACAAACATCTAATACAATGTGTACTACACAAAGAGGAGATAGGAAGGACTATTTATTTGTTTTTAGCTGTAAACTGCAGAATTCATTTTTAGCTGAAGATAGCATATCTGAAAGTTCACTTTCATTTTCTCTTCAGGGTGATTTTCACTTGCCTTTTCTTTAGCAGAGCATCTCAAAAGAGTATAAATTGAAAAAAAATCACAATGAGAACAACAGCTAGCAGTGCCAACGATGTGTTTTAAAAGTCTCTTTCACAGATGGCAGACAGAGGAGCTGGGTAAGATGATTTTGAACTCTACTGTGGTCAACAGCTGCTATTGAAAACACCTTGCTTTAACTAAGAGGAAAATACATCTGGAAGAAGTCAGTCTAGTCATGGAAATTATGAATGAAACTGGCCAGATGAACTGCCATGAAGTGCAGTTCCCATATTCAGGCAGTTCTCAGCCTTTAATTAGATATGTCTTTCAATCTGGGAAAAGCTTTTACTGAAACCTCATTAATGTAAGAAGCTAATCAACTCTTATAGCTGCACTCACCAAGAGAATTTTACCTTTAAACAGTTCACAATGAAATAATTTGCCAGGCTAAAGGTCTTTCCTGGAAGGATGTGAGGTACACACATTTTTAACTCTTTGTGAAACATCTGTCTCCTGTTCCAGTCAATGAAGACTGTTCCAGTCTGTTCCAGCTGTGTGGTTCACACATAACACTTTAGCATGAGCAATGCAGTGCTTATCCTGATTCTAACAGGACACTGGAAAATTGTTAGGAAAAAAAAATCTCATTTCTTGTTTACCAAAAATCCCCAACAATACTAAAACATGACAAATGAACCAACGTCAGAGGGAATGATTAACCAATTAAGAGAATAATTATGTGTTTTTCTTCCCCCTCACTAGGTGGGGCAGATAAAAAAAAAAAGAAGGTACAAAAAAAAAAAAAAAAAGGCCACATTGCTTCCTAGAGTGGTACTTTACCCTTTCTGAGATACTTAAAATCAGTTCTGGGGTGTGGGGGTTTTTTATATCCAGGCCTAGATATATGAATAAATGAGTTAATCTGTGCTATTTTTGTAGCATAACTCTGTCATCCTTGACTTTGGGGAGCCCTGGAAAAAAAAAAGGGCAGTAGTAAAGCCTGAATATCTGAATGCTTTAAGTCACATCATTGCCAATGACAGGATTTTGTTTTCATTCTGTGCAGATTCTGTTTGTGCTAGAAGGTTCAGGAGACAGCAAAATGCAGCCAACAAACTCATAAAATAGATCATGTCAGACAACTGCAGCTTCCTTTAAAAAGCAACTATCTTTATTGTTTGAATTAGAAAAAGAAACAGAACAGAGTGTCTAACTCTAAAGAGCTTCTATTGTAGTCCTGACATTTGGGCTGCTTCACTTTCTCAATTTTTCATATTTTCTTTGTCAGTTCTATGGAAAATCAAAGTGGTTTTGAGTCATTTCTTCATGAGCACAGCACGCTCAAGCATAAAGTGGTGTGGTCCAGGAGGGTGGTACTTTGATTGCTGTTTGTCACCAATCTATATGGTTCCCCCAGAAATTGAGTGATGTTTTCAAGTTGATCATCCCTTAAAAATGGGTGGACATCAATGCCTCCTGACCACAGATAAATTTAAAAAGTAGAACTGTTAACAAAATTTTAGTACAAATCAATAGATGAAGTGTTTCAATTGCCATTAGACACACAAAGGAAAATGCTCTTCTGCAGAAAAGAGACAGAAAATGCAATAATTTACATCAATGAAGAATTTTAAGGCATTTTTTAGTTTCTCAGACAATCTTATGACACAAAAGGTTTCTCCAATAAGTGACAAATATTGATATATTCTCCTTATAACAGTGTCATTATCAATAACTATTTGTAACATAATTATACTATATTTTCTATGAATCACTGAACTGAGCAACATTTGTTATGTGGCCTCCCTTGTTTTTATCTTACATTTTCTGCTGTGACTTAGTCATTGTGTTCCTCTGTAGACGTGCTGAAAGCCCTGGCTCCGTTCTCCAGAGCCTTAACCTTTGGTAAAATGAGGGAAGACAGCACACCATGTCTCTTTCTCACAGGCAGGGCAGCCTAACACCATACAGAAGCTACTGAGGATCAAAGCTTTTTATTCTCATGCTCCCTTCTCTTTGAGACAAGATATCTCAATTAATTCCAACCTTCTAGGAAGAGAAAATAAGAAGAAAAAGGCGCTATTTCATCACAGTTTAAAACTTTAATACAACAGGCTGTGAATAATGACACATTCTAGAATGCATGACCATGCCTTAAACCCCAAAATTACATAATTTTCTTGCCAATACCTAGTTCAGAATTGTTTAATTTGCAAAGCTGGTCTTACTTCAGCAAATACTATTGTGCCACACTATTGGTGAAATAAAGTTGTAGTTTTGTCATAACACAGATATTTTATGCAAAAACAAGACACACTGAGTCATTTAGTTCCTGCTCCTACAGAAGTTTCTTTGATCCATCCATGAAAAAGTAAATTATCTCCCTCTGTTTTCCTTGCAGGGAAGAGGGAGAGGAGAAGAAGGAATTAATACTCTTAGGCATCAATATCAACAAACAATTCATTTTTTTCCCATGAAAATGTTTCCCAAAGGGAAGAGAAAGACCTGTCATTCAAGTAACAGAATTCAAATGGTTCCACTGTCACTCAAAGACAACTTTTGGGAGTAAGAGGTCGATGGCCCAGCTGCTTCAGCAGCCACGTGTAGTGAGCACTGATATTCAGACTGGAAGGCAGCAGCCTTGAGGTAAACTGCAAATGAAAATGTTTTTTGCAGACTCCAGGGGGTCCCATCAACATTTTTTCAAATGAAATATTAACAGACTATATTCATAAGTAATAGTTCTAGATGATCTAATAGAGTCAAGTCTTGCAATTACTTGAAACGAACGAGCCACAACAGAGCTCGTCATTGCTGCAGAGAGGGTTTGCAGTGCTTCTGTCTGAGAAGAGCAGCACAAGGCACTCCTCAGAGAGACACTAAAAGCCACCAGAAAGTCCTGAAGGCTGTGACAATGAAGCTGAAGGCTCCAGTATCGTGCCAGGGTTATGAAACAATCAGCAGTCTGGTGTGCACAATAACTTCAACCCTTCTTGGATGCTTGAAATAGGCTCTGCTGAACACCAGCCCTCCCAGATGAATACATTATAAAACTTGCTGAAGAAGTGCCAGGAGTACTCAAGCTACATCCCAGAGGTATTGAGACACATCTTATTGCATATTTTTAGCTGTCACACATGACAGCAACTACTGCTTTTGTTGTACAGTAAATACCACTGTCTTCACTACACAGAAAAGTAAACTTTGAAGTTTAGATGAGTCCACTGGAAAAGGTGACTGATTTACTCAGTCATTCATTTTTCACTTTCATAGCGTAGAGTCTGCTACAGATCCTAATGTACTGGCATTAATCAAACAACATAGCAGTCATATCTCATCAGTTATCTTTGCACAGAATGAAGGACAGAGAGAAACGCTAGAACCCACACATTGCAAGACCCAAAGACTGTCCAGGGTACCAGGTATCTGCAGCCAAACTAAACAGAACAGTGTGACAATTTCTATCATCAGATTTAGGTGCTGTGTTTAACTTTTATATCACTCTTCCTCCTGCTTTTCTCACAAGTAGCATGGATTCTGCTGGGTTTTGTCTTCTTACCTATTCAGAACACTGAAGACTTCAGTTTTATAGAACTAGAAACAGTTGTGGAATGGAAGAAAAAGAATTTTTCCTATTATGGATGCATGATCACAGCATATATAACTGTGCCAAAGCTCATCCAACATCATTTTAATTGAGATTTCTGCTCCCAGTGAAACTGTAACTGTACAGGCTAGCTCTGTAAGTATCTACCTAGATCTCAAAGGTGCAAAATATGCAAGAAAAGTGTCTTTAATGAGACCAGCTGCTGTAGCTGGAAGTAGCAGAGAAGTTTCTGAGCACCACAGATTCTTTTAATTGGGGCCAAGGACGTATTTTCAAGCTGGCACTAACATGGCCACAGTTCTGTTAATATTTGAAGTGGCTGGGAAGTTCTCCCTGGTACTCCACGGATCATCTGATGCGTGTACCACATCTCCCACTGTCGTTCAAACAATCTCCTGCCCTCAAGCACACACACATTAATATCCTGCCTCAAAACCACTTTTGAGAAAACATAATTAATGGGAGAAGAAGTCAGAATAAAGAAATGGAATATGAAAATTTGTAGAGCAGAACCAGAAAACATCTTTCCTGAACTGTAAGTTATGAGTAGGTGCTTATTAACTACTTGTCAGGAATAAAATTTTTATAGCAATTTGTAGGACAGTTTATTTACACACAAAAGTCTATATTTAGTCCAAATCACTTTATACCCATTTAATTGTTTCAGTAAATCACAGTATGCAAAGAAATATTCACTTACTTAAAAGTTTTACTTTCTGAACTTTTTTGTTGAAAATTAGGTTCAGTCTATATGACTTCATCATACAGAGCAGAACAGTTTTTTATATCCAGATTCAAATACTGTATGGAATATACCAGTAGATATTGAAAATATTGTCTCAATACAAAAATTAGTTGTATCTAGCTTTGTCAACCCCCACTCCCCACCCCCCCCAAAAAAAAGAATTAAAGTAGTTTTCAAGATCTTTTAATATTAGTAAAAGAAGGAATATATGTTGTACGTTAAAACTGTAATGTGAACAGAAAAGAAAGTTCTATGAGAATGCTGGAATTAACAAAATGAGTGAGTCCTAAGGCATTTCCATGTAGGCACATGACTGAAGAGTAGCTCCTCATGCCTGCCTGACAATGCAGCCTGAGTTCCAAGAGTTTGGACAGGATACCCTCTTTCACTCTTTTAGAAAACTGACAACCAATAAAATACTTAAGAGTCCTGAACATTTTTTTTAGAAGTGGAAGCTTGTTTACAGTAACACTGTCAGGATACATAAATATGTGATGTAGACACATTAAAGGATCAAGGTTTAGGACCATTACATCTCCAACAGGAACTTGTAAACAGCTTATAACCATAGGGTATCTTAATCACTTAAGCAGTGTGTAAAATGCTCAGACACCTTATAATCCAAGTGCCAATTAACAAATCTCATGATTGCCAAATTACTTCCATATTTCCTCTTTTGATCCTGAGACTAGACTAAAAGTAATTTGTCAAAAAATTGCTTCCAAGTTACTTCATTATTGCTTTTTTGCCATAATGCTGCACCAGAATGTATCATCTCTGTGCTTTGCTTATGAAAGAGTCAGTAATCACCTTGGTGCTCTACTTCCTATGAAAACAAATGTACACAGAACAAAATCATCACTGATACTTGCACCTATTCTTTGTCCTTATTGGTATTGTTCCTCATTTCTTTTTCTTTTTTTTTTTTTTTTTTCTTTTATTGTGATATCATTTTACCCTTAATTAAAAAAAAAAAAAAGTGCCATGTTCTTGTATCCTCTTTCCTTGATAGCTTCTGGCATTCAAATAAGGGATACTGGCCTGCCAGAAGATGAAGAATCTGTAAAAGTTTCCAAATATGCAGGGGATAGTGGATGACACATAAAAACAGTCATTTACTGCCAAAGGGGATAGACTTGTTTGGCTTTGGTTTTGTAAGTCTCTGTACCTACGCTTTTATTGCATTTAGTAATATATGTAGTGGTTTAAAGCAAAATAAAGTGAATGAAAGGACTCCCAGAAGTTCTGGTGAGGTCTGAATGAGACTTTTTTTCTGCACAGATTGTTCCCTGGGGACAGAAAATGCATTCATTAAGGAGTGTGCATTAAAGTAACACAATATGAAAACTGTGCAACTGTGTAAAATACAGTTGCTATAACTTGACTTAAAATATCCTGAAATGTTTTGCTTTATGGCATTAAAAGTAACTCATTTTCTTGGACTGTTGTTGCTAAGGTTTGGTTTATGTAAGCGTTTTAAGAAGAAAGCAGTCTGAAAAATACACAAATAGCACAGCAGAGAACTCATTATTCTTTCAAATGCCTCTTTTGAAAAACCTTTCAAACTTTTTATTCTGTTTATTCAACAGGAGAGCCATTTACAAGTAAAAAGAATAGCAAGAAAATGGTGCTTCAAAGCTCTGAAGAAAAGAACTGTTTTGTAACACTTAACAATTCTGCGCTACTGGACCTTGAGTTCCTCCTGCTTTACTCCCCCAGCTTATACACATCTGGAACTGCAAGGAAAGACAGAAGTGTTGGTGTCCCTTGTGGTGCCCAGACAATCCTCAGTCCCTGTTTTGATGGGTACATGGTGCCCTTGGGTCCCAGGGTCTGGTACTTGCAGAGGACAAGCGCGTGCTGGGCGCTGCAGGGATGTACAGTGGGTCCTGGCAGGGTCATAACTGATGAGCCCTGGAGTTCCTCTGCAGAGGTAAAGCCCAGCTCAGCCCAGGTGCAAGGGAGGCCCCTGGCTCATGCACAGGACTCACTCAGACAGCCCAGGGCTTCGTGGAGGTTTCCCAGTGGCTGTGTGGACACAGTGATCACCCAGCTGGCGCCCAGCTGGCTGATCAGCAAGAGCCACTGGTGCAGCTGGGTGCACAAACATCACCCAGATGGAGCTGCCAAGTGGAAAGTGATGACGTGACCAGGGGACTCAGACATAAGAGCATCAGATGTGGGTAAGACTTATACACATGAATGTGGGAAGAGGGACTGATCAGAGAAATCCTGCTATTTTGGATCATCGTTTGTGGGCATCCTAGTGATGGATTAGTCAAACTGCAAGTAGGGAATTCCATCCCAGCTTTCGGATGAGTTCTTTAGCACCCCCTAACACAGCCAACCACGGCAATTCTGGTTACAGGATGCCTCACAAGTCTTCTGTAACATACACAAAATAATTTCATCACTTTAAAAGAGGTTGGCTCCATGGTGAATATTTCTCTGCAGATACTCCCTACACAGAAAATCATTATTTCATGGACTCACAGTGCATCGTTGCTCAGTTTATGCTAAAGTTCTGGAGGAGGATAACCTTTCTGCTTTCTGAAACAGGCACTGCAGGTCACCTTTCCTAGATCAGTAGCTTTGCTGTGATGTAATCTATCTCATGGTCTACTCTTGCCTTTGGTAAGAAAGAAATTGACTTTGCAGAAGAATAAGGGAAAAAAAAGCATACTGATTTCTTTATTACTATGCTGCTGATATTGGAATTTCACCTGATATTCTTAGACAGAATTAAAAAATGCTCCAAATATAATAATTCCCCAGAAATGCTACCAAATTTACCAAAGAAATATATTTCATTTAGAAGAGTGCATTCTAGATACTTCTCTTATATGCAGTGAATATGAGCTTCAGATTGAATTAATTTCATTCTTTCATTTCTTTTCATTTTCCTTTCTTTTCTTTTCAGCAGTCTCAATCTTATGTTTAATTTTCAACAGCTGGGTGCCTAATGTCTGTGTGGCCATGACCTACTATTATGAAATTCGTGTATGGAAATGAAAGTTAGTTATTAATATGGAAAAGAGCAATTTTAAACAAACAGAACACTGTAGTGTTATCTTACACCAGGGTTGAGGACAATATGTTGGTAATTACTTCTAAACAGTAACACTTTAGTCATTTAGATAGTAACTTGGAAACAGACAAAAAAACCTAAGGAATCTTATCACAATCCTTCTTTGCCTTTCTCTAGGGAAAGGAATTATTCCCTTTAAAGTTGGCAAGTTTTGATATTTTGCTGTTTTCAGAGGTAAAGCTCTATTTAAAATAGAGAAGAATAGAAAGAAACTCTTGGCATGAAACTGGGTAAATTAAAGTTAAATTGCATAAATCTATATTAATACAAATAGGACACAAACAAGGATGGGGAAATTATAGCTCTTGTATTCAATCCTAGGCTGCTTTCACAAAGCAAAGTTGCATCTGTTTTGTTGGGTTTTTTTTTTTCCAGTATTCTTGCAAAAATAACCCTCCTGAAATGTCTTATTCTGTTAGACATTCATGCTTGGAGCAACTTTTAAATGAATGTGTCATTGGCAGCCTAACTTCTGTGTCTTGGCAATACAGGGCTTAGAAAACCATTATTTTTAAACAGGGATTTTGAGACTTCAGCTATGACACTGATTTGATTCAATTCTTTTCATATTTTATTTCTAAGTGCATTTCAGGCGGACAGATTTTGTTAATAAATACAATTTTGATATTAAGTTACAGATGGGGTTTTAAAACAGCTAAGTGCCTGCAACAGCAATAGCAAGGAAATCTTGCTTCTATGTATAAGGGATCAGGTTCTGGTGATTCAGTACAGACCCGAATGGTGCCCATGCTTCTCCAAGCACCTGAGTCATCTGGGGTGGGACTCAGCTGGCTGGAATGCTGGCATTCACTTAGAACCACATTTTTAAGTCAACTGACACACCTTCAAAAGCCCCCACAAGGATTAACTAACCTATAGAGGTCAGAGCTATAAAATAGAGCTCAGCTGAATTCTACAGAGAAAATTCAACAGGCAGGTGCAGCCTGACTGAAACAAGTGTACTGGGCTTTCTGGTGAGATGCTTTTCTTAGTGCCTGTTTTCTGGCAGAGGAACACAGCAGAATAGGAGAAGATGGAGTATGGGCAGAGCACCACCGTTCTCTGACAGCTGATGAGATAAATGTATTTAATCCTGAGGCTGGAGAAGAACCTCTCCAGTAATCAACATATCACAGTCAACACATTTTGCACTTTCCCATTTCTTCCACTCAACAAATACTTTTCTACTCTGACACAACAGAATGCAAAAGAGAAAACATTTCAGCTGGATCAAAGGCCTATGATGAAAACACCTCCTAAAGCATTAGCATTTGGGGCACACTAATACTGCAGAGCCTTTTGTCAGGGTTTGCTTGCCCAGTAGGAAATGTGAGTGGGAATCTCCACTACAGTGCTTGTATCGTCTATTCTTCTCAAGCAATTTATAAGAAACTTGGAATCTTTCACATAGATTCATGTTGTGTCATCTAGACACAGTCTTCAGCGATTCCAAATTTGCTATTTAAAGAGCCTGTATGCTTCTTGCCAAGATTATCTTTTCAGACATTTTTCTCAGAATGTTCACTGGTAATATCGACTGAATTGTCTGAACAAATGTTTAATAAATTTTCAATTTGAAATTCTGAGTTAATATATGAGAGGCTTTCAGTTTGCATGGAAAATCATGCATATCTCAAAGTGAGTAAGTGAAGCTGAACTAAATGTTGTACTCATCAGATTTTTAACTGATACTTTCTCATTACTAACAAAGGAGTAACACAATCTGTGCACTTTTTGGAGTTGCCCTATATCTTTGAAGTTGCCCTCCACTTGAGCAACTTGCATATTTGGAATGAGACAAATGTGATACTGAGGGTGAAGCACCACAATAAACAGCCTGCTTTCTTGGAATAGATCATTATCTACACAAACACTCAAAATTTGTGCTTTTCATTGATACTATGATCCCAGTCCCTTTGATGCTGGACAGCTGGAAAAAGTCTCTTCAGGGACTGTATCTCATAACTCCTTAGACTACTGGAAACTTACCCACCTCTGAGCTCCCATCCACAAAATTGTATAAAACCTGAGCTTGCACGTTCAGTTCTGCTGGGACTGCTGTTATCAGAAACATTTGGTCTGTGCCTATGCTGAAAAGAGCTGTCAGCCTGACTAAGCAGAGAATCCAGTCTGTAATCTGTAAATTCATCTACAGCATCTGGGCAGGATTAAAAAGACTACAAAATTTGAATGAGAGGATATTTTTGTGCATAGATAGGATGAAGGTCTTCAGATGACACTTGAATGAGTGGAATATGGACAATTTCTGCTGTGAAACAAAGACATCAGCAATTCCACACTAAGAAATTTCTCCAGAGAAATCTTTTAGTTGCATATATATTACATACATGTATTTTATATATACATTTTTGGGAGATATATTTATATATTCATTGGATTAAGTGCCATATCTAGAAACATCAAGATATATGAGAGTCTAACAGTCCAGTGTTTTTAAAGTCCCCAGTCTGAAAGAAATCCAGTAAGATGTCTAAGTACCACATAAAATCTGGTTTCTAAACACTCAAAAATAAGTGTCAAAACTAGTAGAAACTCATTTAAAATTCATACTGCTGTACTATTCAGCTGTCCACCAAAAGAGCAGAAACATTCCTTAATCCAAGTGCAAGGGTATTGCAGGTTTAACATGACACTGTTATCACTTTATCACTTTCTCACATATCCTGATCAGATACACATTTACACAGACCTTTCTGAAATTTTAAAAGAGTAGCACAAACATTTCTTATTAGGAACAAATTCATAGTACAAAATGATTTCCTTACTTTTGGGAGGGAAGCTCTAGATCCTGAGCTTTGCGTGGTCATTGTCAAAACAGTAGTGATACCCAGTGCAACTCTGGCTGGAGCAGCATCCATGTTGATCCAGAAAGAAACCCAGGATAAAATGACAATCAGCAGGCTAGGAATGTACATCTGGATTAAATAGTATCCCATCTGACGCTCCAAATGAAACTTGACTTCAATGCATGTAAACTTTCCTAGAACATGAAATTACTTTCATAAATGCTTTTTGCACATTTGTATCTTGTTTTCTGAACATAAGTTAGATGTCTGGCCTGTTTCCTAATACTGTAAGCAGATCCTGATACACAAACACTAGTCAGGCACTTGTTGCATTACAGCTTGGGGGAAGTATGGGACCACCGAGCACTGAAGTGCCCGGTTCTTCATATTAACTGAGAAAACAAATATCAGCACAATTGTTTCACCTGCAGAAAATACAAAATAATGTTTCTTTCCTCAAAATTCAATGAGCTTTTACTTTAGTCAAATATAATGTTAAGTATTAAAAGGGGACAGCATTTTTGATATTTTTGAGGCATGAGATTAAGCAATCATGCTTGAACTGACAAATTGTAAACTACTACTCCTGCAGTCCTAGGGTAGTTCAAACTCCTTCTCGTTCTGCTAATGAGCCTCTGTCTGTGGATTATGTATCACAGCAGAATCAACTCAAAGTCTACTTTGAATTTTGCTGAAAGTCAGACTCCAGGAAACCTAAACCAATCTCTCGTGGGAGGTGATTCTTCAAACAACTGATAGTTGCTGCACAGCAGTCTGGAGGACAGAGGTTTTGGATTGCCTGGCAGTGGAACTAGTTGTGCAGCAGGAGATGCAGAGTCCTGAGCTGCAGCAGCTCATCAGCTACTAATGCAGTAATCACTCTGTGCTGGTCTCAAAATTTACTCTGGGTTAGGGACTGTGAGCCTCTCATTCCTGATGTGTCATGCTAATGGTTGCAAAGGACCCCTTTTGTGTGTGTTGGAAAATGAATGAAGATGCATTTTTCCTCATTCACCCTTTCAGGGGAAATTAGATCGTTTGCTCCTTTTTGTGATGTCCCTGTATTTTTCTGGTGGTCTACAATGCTGAATGCTGGGTGCAGGAGTTAGCACAAAGGAGAGTGCAGAGGCTGTTTAGCAAAGAGCAGAGTGGAGACTGAATAACATCCTCTGACAGCCCAGCAGTTCTAAAATGAGTGAGCTGTGCCTGGAAAGGCAGATGCTGAGAGCTGGGCAGAGGCTGCTCCTGACCAGTCTGCCCTACAGAAGGGGGCTGGGAAGGGGTTGGTGGCCACCTGTGGCAGCAATGGCACAGAGCCTGTCAGAGGCTCTGCAGACTTTTCTGGCACAGCCTGGACAGTGAGTTTAGGAGAAGGCTGAGTAATGAGTTTTATCCACATTTTAATTTCACACCAAACCTGAAGGAGCAAACTACAGAGAAGACAGTAGTGGGGGTGCTAATCACTAAGTTCTTCTTCCTTGGTATTTTGGGCTCCAAAATGAGAGGCTGCATTTATAAAAATTAAACCCAACAGTTTTCATGAGACATAAATGTGACATTATTTTTGGCAGAGGCAGAACCTCTCACATTGTATTATTTCATAGAGTGAAAAAAATGTATTTGATGCAACCAGATCAGCTCTTATGCTGAAATGATGAAAAAGCTATTTTAGATGAGAGGGATTATATTTAATCCCAGAAAGCACCCAGAAAACTGTTCTCTAAGTGCTGTCCCCATTAAATAAACTCTAGCAGCCAAATCAAAATTTTAACAGAGTTTCGTCTTCTCTTTAAAGCTAAAGCTTGAAAACACAGCATTATAAACTCCTAAACAGCAAATGAAAGAAAAAAACTTTAAGGTATTAACAAACATTTAATATCCTGATATTCCATGTCTGTCCACTATTCAGATCAGCAATGAAAACGTGTTTTGACATGCTATGTCTCATAAATTAGACTGCACATAAAAGCTGGTGAAAAAACTAATATTATTCCTCAGTGGTAATTTGATATGCTGGAGAAATAAACTAGGTTCAGAAAAATCAGTACGTTAAAAGTGATGAATCAATATTTAATAAAAGAGTTCATTTTTTAACATGTTTCATTTTAAGGATATCAAAACAATTAGATTTTTATCAGTTTTTTAATATTTTACATACTTCAATCGTTTTAAGGACATTAGACTACTTTAATGAAATTAAAGGAAATTTTGAAATTAAATCTTTCAAAAAAACAGAGAAAAAATTCTTTCTATTCAGACTTAAAAATAAGTGTGACTGAATCAAGTTTTAATTTCTTTTTTTTTTTCATTTTACCCATATTTTTCCATTACAAATTGACAATAGATACCATTGGAACAATTGATAGAAAAAAACAGTAATTCTCACCAGTGTTGTAATGTTTTGTGCAATAACCAAGTTCTTTATCTTCTTTCAAAATAAACTGTGGCAAGGTTAATCCCTCTGCGACTTGCACAGGTCCATCACTTAGCCACTCAAATATCAGATCATTCATGGTGTAGCCAACTGCAGTAAAGGAATCAGAGTTTATTAGATGGCAGCTGACCAGAAAAGAGCAAATGTCCTTATGTCTGAGAAGCATGTCTTTTATTGCAGTACATGTTATCTCAGTTACATTTTCAAATTGTTCCATTAACAGCAGCGCGATTCCTCTTAGTTGTTGGTTGCTATAAATGCACCATTGGTCTGTTAAAAGCAAGAAGTAAATGCTCTTATATTCTGAAGTACTGCCCTGGTTTGCCACCAAAACCCAATTTTGCTGGCCCAAACCAGTCTAAGATTCTCTGGGCACAAAGACAGGTGGCAGCCCACAGCTCATAGCCATACAGTGAAATCTTTTCCCCCCTAAATAAAAAATAAATAAATGAAAAAGAAAACCAGGGTGGATTGGCACCTACTGAATGTTGGGAACTATCACTGGCACCTGCCACAGTGTGAACCCTCCCAGGTTTTCCTGATGGTTGCCTGGCAGGCTGAGGCAGTGCTGTGGTGTGTGCTGGCTCCCCAGTCCATGCCTTGCCTGTGTTTAGCACACCAGCTTAGGTGTCACTGACAGGACCTCTGCTTCAACAGGTACTTCTTTTCCATTTTCCAAAGGTGAGCCTAGCTCAATCAGACATAGTGAATCTCTGGCTATGTAAAAACTGTTCTCACTTTCCTGAGATATAGTTATTTCTCTCCCTCAGCATTGCTGTATTTACCCTGGAAGTGATGCAGTTCTGATGGGTAAGGTGATGTTACCCAGGAGGGAGAAAGAAAAAGGAGTTGGAACACCACAGAAACAGGCAATCCTCACATTATGGTGATAAACATAATTCCCTTACAAAGCAAGAATACTGAGTCTCACCACACAAATGTGATAATGTAAATATCAACTAATCACTGAATGTTAGGGTACAAACTTGCTATTTGATAGATAAAGCAATTGGGCACTCACAGCTCTCTAGCTGCATTGTACATGTCTGTACATCCATAGGAAAATTCTTCAAATCCATGGGACAGGACAAGGTTAACGTTAGCCTAAAATTAGAGGGGAAAAAATATGTTAGACGTCTACAAGTTTCATTTAAAGCCCCACACTTAGAATTCAAAGGATCAAGACCAAATCTTAACACCTCAAAGGCTGGGCTCATCTCCCCTTTGAGCTTTTAAGCATGTGAGAGCTCTGGAGACAAAATGTGTGAGCAAAGGGGGCACTCCCAGCCTGCCCTGGCTGGGCAGAGCAGAGGCAGAGAAGACAACATCAGGTTAGCAATACATGCTCTCCACTAATGCACCAGTGAATGTTTAATGTACTATACTGAACCAAATAATCCAAAAGCTGAAATGCCTGGTCATGGGACATGTTTTAAGTTTTATTTTGGAAAAGCAAAAAAAAAAAAAACCAAAAGGAAACAACAACCATGGGTTTGTTTTGTTTTTTTTTTTTTTTAACAGAGTGCTTTTGCTCTGTTGGAACAATGAGTCCCATTTCCAAGTCTTCATTCTTATTGCTTAGCCACTAAAAGAAGGAAAAAAACATTATACAGTAAAAGAATCACATTGCATTAAAGGAGTACAGATAGAAGAAAGTAAGCCTAAAGGAACATAATCATACAAAATATATTTCTCTTTTAATTTTTCAGTTGTTATTGTCCCAGATAAAGCATAACTTTACTTAAATGAGAATACTTGTAATGTTTCTTTCTTCCTTCCTTCTTTTTTAGTTGGTTTAACCTTTTAACATTTGACAGAAATCTATTTCAAGACAGTCTCTTCTGTTTTATTTTTTTGTGTGTGTGTAAGAAGAAACCATTTTTAGCTAACCAAGATATTGGGATGGCCTAATTACAAACAACTAGCTTTGATAAACAGTATAAATATTAGGATTTTGTTTTAAATAATATTTTAAAAGTACATTTTTATTTCTGATTACATTCAGCACAAAAAAAAAAAAACCCACTCTGAAACAAGGAATGCAAAAAACCCTAAACCCTCTGTTCCCATTTATTATGAAAGGCAGTAACAAGACTGTCTGATTAGGAGGGACACTGGAATATTTACACAGTATAATGACAATAATTTTTTAGTTGTCAGTGAACCCACAGATCAGCTGTTTAGAGGTATAACCTAAACAGTACAACAACTGTGTTGTCCCACAAACATATGTGATCTCTACAGAGAAATACTTGACTAAATTCTGTCTCTCATGATGATTTTGTGGTTCTCACCACTTACAACTGATTCAAGATCGTTCAGTCTATTTCTTCACCTGTGAAGTTTTGGGGACTACCTGGCTGGAGCTTCTAGCCATAAAATCACTGTGCCAAAAATATGATACTTAGGTAACTGAGATCAAAAAATTTCACCCAGATCTAAGATCACATTCAACATCACTTCTGTTGCTTACATGTGGGTTACCTAGAAAAAGTCACACTATTTTCATCTTGATACAGTCTTGAGCAAACAAGATGATAGCACCATGAGATTAGAGATCACATTTATGTGGCAGGGAGATGAAGCCCCAGTACTCTCCTCAACATCATCAAAGGAATAAACTCACATTTAACCTTTGGGACCAAATGGTAGAAGTATTAAAAAAATAAAATTGTCATCTAGAGAAAAATGTTTGTCTAGTAGGCATGTAAGTGTCATTGAAAATCTGTCCTCTCCTGATTTTAATATTTTAAGTCCTTGCAAATGTTAACTAGTCTCATTTTTGCTAGGTAATTTCCTGCATTAAAGATTGAGCTAATTAAGTTGCTAATCCCCAGCATTAACAAAACAGTGCCTCTGCCCCTTCCCTGAAACCCTACTATATCAAACTCCCTTCTTTTCTGTCATCTTCTAAATATGGCTTAGATGTTTTAAGTTCTTTTCAAACATGCATTTATGCAAATGCAGCCTTTGTAAATATGTATTTGTTTCCATTCATTGAAGTATGCATGGGCTATGCACCCCTTGGATTTTACTGTCAGGTGTGGACTGCACACTGACTTTGTTTCCTTTCTACTTCATTCCTTTCCACACCCCAAAAATTCAAGTAATCTGGGGGTTTGACTACATACATGGTCAGGAAAGTCCCTTGTTATTTCAATACCAAATTTATGAGAAAGCAAATATATTGAGTTGTAGCTTTCAAGATTCACAAGGAAAAAATAATTTATCTCCACTGATACAAGGTAGATATATTTTTTTTTCCCCCTGGAGGTGAGATGACAAAATTATGTAGGCTCATTTTGTAGATCCACACAAAGCCTTATGTCCTACTTTCTCTTCCTAATCGTTGTTGTCTTTCAAAAGGACTTAATTGTTCTCTTATCACCCTGAAAGATGAAAAATAATTTCTATTCGATGTGTTGGTGAGAGTAAATCAAGACATCATGCCCTTATAATTTTGCCTCTACCTGTTGTTCACCTCAGCACAGTAGCCATTCAAATTGAACACCTTTGCTTCTAATCCCTTTTAACAGCAGTCATGCAAGTGTTGAAACAAGTGGTTAGAGCCTTATATCCTCCACAGATCCACTGATTTTCAACTAGATTACCATATACTAAAAGTTCAGCAGCTGGAATTTGAAATAGATCCACTGAAGTCCACAGAGGTGGCTTAATTTATACCAGTTGAGTTCTTTTCAGTAAAACTATGAGCCTGCAAATGTTTCCAAACTGTGGTGCCATGCCACTACTTATATATCAACGTTAATAAGGACATAGGGTCATAAATGGAAAGTGTTGGGTAGATATAGCTACCCACATTGGTGATAATAAGTGTCATTGAGAGAAAATAGTTCAGCAAAACAAATGTCTCACACTGGGCAAATTTGAGATGGGCCCCTGGAGGTTTGGAGCCAAGAGCAAATTTAATGGGGAATTACACTGATGAATACTTTAATCGTTAATAAAACAGAACAAACTGCTACAGAACAATTATTTTATTTTCCAGGCATCCTGCCACCAAGGCAGTCGAGATGCATAAACAACAGATTGGTGGTGGAGAGCCATAAAACACTGATGGGAAGTGCTTTATGAGCCATCTGTAAAACTGAAGGAAGAAGAAGCTGACCAGGCTCTTGATTTTGCCTTCCATTACCTGAGCACCCTCCAGCCCAGGCCAGGCAGGCCCTGGTGGCACAGCTGGCTCATGGAAAGCTCTGGGCTGTGTTTTCCAGCTGAGCTGAGAGGGATCCTGAGGGAGCAGGAGAGCCTCACGTCTCCAGTGCCTCAGCACAGCAGGCAAAGTGCCAGGGACAGCAAGCTGCCTCAGAGAAGAGGCAAAGCTGCTCTCTTCTTTCCCTCGCTGCTCCCTCACCCAACCCACAGCCAAGGAAGAATCAAACCCTGGAATAATGCAAATAAGACATTTGAACAGGACAAAATACAGAATCAGAGCCAGAAAACCAAGAATGAAAAATTAGCTGCCACTGTGACAAAAATAATAAATAAATAAATAATGTCACTGAGCAGCACTGTAGCACAGACAGGGCTATAATCCAAGTACTCCAGGGCAGCATTCTCTGTATTATGTTTTGGACCCTCTTCCTGAGGATTCCCTCACACACCAGGCAGGTCCTTCTGAGCAGTGTCTGCTGACACCTTAAAAGCCTTCAAAGTGCAACAGGCACTGCTGGGATTTCTTCACTCAGCATTTCATTCAAACTACCCTCTTTCCTCCCCTGGTTTCACTATAAAGTGCTGAGATATCACTCAGACTTGACTTGTGGGACTGTCTGTCTTCCCAGCCCAGCTCAAAATCTTTAATTTCTGGTCATCTCAGGGACCCACTTACAGCATCACTCAGAGGTCTGCATCCCCCAGTTTCTGCAGGCAGGAAGGCAAGGTCCTCCAGGCTGTGGCCTCTGTCACAGAAGCCAGAACAAGGCATCTCACGGGAAAAAATAAGCAACCTGACTGCTTAATCAGAAATCCTCATGCTGGTTATCTTTCACACCTGAACATGTTTTGCAATGTCAGTGTTTTCTCCTGGTGTGAGCAGCCACAGCCCCAGGTGGGCCAGCAGCAGAACTCAGCACAGGCACTGCTGCTGCATCCAGCCCTCATCCTCCGAGGAAAAGGCACTGGAGGGGTCACACACACACACAGAGCCAGGGGGGCTCAGAGGTGTTTATGTGCAGTGCAGCCAAGCGCTGGGCTCAGTCCTGGGACTGAGATACTGTGTTTTATGGTCATCCTTTGACCATTCCTGCCTTTATCCTGTTCTTTCTCCAGCCTGGAGGTGTTTTCCCCACATCCTCCTATGCCTGCCCATCTACCCAACATCTCTCCCAGGGACACCTGCATGACACAGAGCCCAGACATTTTCTGTTGCCTCCTGGTCTGTCCTCACACCCTTTCCCCCTGTTCTCCTGTTTACCAGTTCCTGTCAAATGCCACTCCCACCTGCTTTCAGGGTACTGAGTCAAGGCCAGTCTGCCTTGGACAACTATCCCCCAAAGAAGCGTCATCAGTAGAGGATAAGGATCTTGAATTAAAAAAAAAAACAAACCAACTCAATAGAAATAAGATGTTAGTAAATAGATTATTCTCAAGATGATTTCCAATCTCATTCATTCACTTGAGGGTTTTGAAAGCTGAGGCTCCTGACCGTCACACCACTTCTCTGATAATCTCACAACGCAACAAAAACACTTCAGAGTACTACTCAGACTGACTGCTTGTGAATGGTCTGCAACACAAATCTGAAGTAATGAACTGCTAGTATTGGGTTGAACACTTAGGAAATTGTGTTTACACGTTACATAATCCAGGATTAAAAAAAATAATAAATTTAAGAGAATATGTAATTTTAACTGAGATTTGACATATTGCCTTGTCTGCAGCAGCCACTGCACTGTATTCTAACCCACTCTTTTACAAGCAGCTATCACTCCTTAGCCTGATGTTTTGCAAGACATCCAAAGTTTCCCTTGATCTCAGTGACTTCTCATCCCAGAGGAGGACACTGGTTCCACAAGAGAAGGACCCTGAGGATCATAATACGTGGTATATCATGACAAGGGAGTATTCTTTTCATTAGTTATTCTGCAAGAAATGTTGATTGTGAGTGGGCTACAGAAAAACAGCCTCCTCATAGAGGTTTTCTAATGATAAATAACTAGTATCAGTCCTGTTATGTATAGAAATACTGCTGGGAATTTAAAAAGTCCTGTAGATAAGGGTACAAATCTCTTCCGTCTGCAAAAAACCCCATGATTATCTCCTCACTGGAATGAAAAGCAACAAATGCCTCACCATGAGTAGGCATCCTGTTAAAAATAACATTTTGTTTCTATTCTTATCCTTTCATTCTTTCACATTACGCCCATCTGCACCTCAGCTGCTGGGACAAGAGATTTCACAATCTAGGATTTTATGCTGCAAATACGAGAACATAAATAGCACATGCATGATCACTGGTAGCATTGGCTATGTACCATTTTTATCACAAGATTAATACCTGTGCAAACCCCTCAGTGCTGGATTTAGTGAGACAAGTGGGATTTCTTTTTCCCAGCACTGTTAAATCTAAAGACGCTATTGTAAATTGCGAGGTTTCTGGTATTTTTCTTAAAGCTCCAAGCTGACAATAAAGTTAAAGATATTTTAGTGGTACACTTTTTCTTTGAAAGATTAAACTCCTGATCCTTCTAGCTTCTGAAATAACATTAAAATATTACCTAAGCACAAGCAGACAAAGTTCCCTATTAAACTGGCAGGGGAGATGAAGTTGCACAGCAACCATGACAGCATCGCATGACACGGGAGCAAATGCCATTTAGGCTAGTGACACTGAAACAGGGAGGAGAATCTAAAATCTCTATATATGCCTCCCAGCCCCCTCTCTTGGGGGCCTGAAAGAAGAGCACACACACTGATCACTTATCAGAAGGGAAAAAAAAATCCCAGTGGCATTCTTCTTTTAAATGTCTTTTCATTTTGTAGTCCATCTCATTATTTTTTCAGGGACCTGACTCATCATTTTGAATGTCAATTCTGGTAATTTTCACAGTCTAAAGGCTTTGTCCTGTTAAATGGAACAGTCAATCTGACTGGACTTTTTTCCTTATATTTGAGGAGTCCTGGAATTCCTCTCTAATATTTGTCATGTTCTTCAGGTTCATTTCTGTCAGGAGGGAATGGGCTGAAGTCGAGCTTAGAGGAGATGTGGAACCCTCTCTGCTATGGCAAAATGTGAGCTACAGGCTGGAGTTTGACGTGCTGCTGTTTCTGAGCATGTCCCCACTCCCTCCCTCCAGTGCTTTGCTTTGCTTCATGTACTGCTTAACAACACAGGAGCTGGCACAGAGCAGGGTGGTGGATTTCTCATTTCAGGCATCCCACTTCTCATTGTAATGCAATCACTGTCTGCAGATACACAATGCCAGCACATGAGCTGCCAGCAAATGATTTTCCAATTATTGCTCAAACAGATCTATGAAATTAAATTCAAGTGTGATTGTATGTAACAGTTAAATTCTGTAAGCACCTGTTTCCTTTACATGAGGATGAGTATTTAACCTTTTTTTTTCTCTGTCATTTTCTATCTTGGTTTTCCTGCAGTGTGTGTTTGGTATGGTGTTGCTTTTTCCTCCTGGCATGATGACATCTCTGTTCTAAGCCATATATTTCAATCCAATTGGCAAAAGAACATTAGATTTATCCCTAGGACCCTGTTCTAGGAAAACCTGCTTTTTTTTGAACCATTTAGGAAGGGTTCCTTCACCTACATCATTTTACACCTAAACTTGAAGTGCTCCAGTGTGAGTTCAATGGTTAAATGAAGTGCCTGATCACCAGCAGCCGAGGACAGGCACTGCCAATAGCCATAAGGAGGGTGGTACACAGTGCAAGGGCTGTGCAGCCATCCCATTGGCACAGACATCCAAAAGTAGCCACCTGCCAGTACTTTTGATCCTGCCAGCCAAGATCAACTTCATGTGTACAAATTGGTCTCCAGCAGCATTTCTCACTTGTTTTACTTAGAACAAAGTCTTCATTTTTAATTGAGATACAAGAATACAGCACTGTAGAAGTGACATTTCATGCCATCAAATCTGATCATCTGCTTTCACCCAGAGTCACAGCCTCTCAACCATTTCAAAAATAATCAAAGTTCGTTTCATGGTATCTAGTGTGTGTGTCCCCATTTCTGTTGGAATATTGTCGCAGGAATTCAAGGTGTATATGGCTCTAAATTTGTAACCTCCTCTGAGAGCTCACTTCTGACCAGTTCAGAGCCATTTGTTCTCCTGGCAGCATTGTCCTTCAGTCTAAGCAGCTCCCCTCTTGTGTTTGTATTTACCTCCAGAGCTCTCCAGCCTCATCTGGGGATGTGTGTGGCATTAAAGGAAGGAGTGAGGCAGTACACACTCAGATATAATGCCCATATCCCTGCTGTGCTTTAAATGCCTTATGAAGTGAAAAGCAACTAATTTTGTGTCATTACAATGTAAATTGTTCTTTTCTTAAGCAGTATGATCAATGGGGTTTTCACAACAGCTATGTTAGTTGCATAACAAAGTACCCACATTAGGCTTTATTATTTATTTAGTAGATTTTGTTTGTTTGCTATTCCGAGCAAGTACTTTAGACAGGAAACAGGAACAACAGGAAAGTAAGGGTATTGGAAACCTGGGGCTAGATCCTCAGACTGAATTTGTAGATTGGGAGAGAATGAGAAAGAGGGGAATGGGTGACGCAGTTAAGAGACTATTTGGAAACAACCCCAAGGATGAGAAAAATCTGAGTTCATTTAATTAAAAGGCCCCAAAAAGACATGGCTGGAGTGGGGCTGGAAGGAGAGGCAGGAGTAAGGGCAAAAAGGAAAGAGAAAGAAAGGGTGAAAAATAGGGAGCTAATGATAATCCAAGGACATTTGGTTCAGCTGTAATGAGAATGGCTGCTTTTCCCACAAAAGGCTGCAATTTTTTAGCTTCTGAACCATTGTTATTGTATTCATGCTTATGGGAAGACAAATTTGTCAAATTCACTGGATTCACATAGCATACAGCCACGTCCCAGTAACATTGTGCAACATAATAAAGTTTAGTGATTGTAGCTCTGTAAAGCCTCAGCCCACAGTACGTATTAGCTGTCAAACACCAAAATGTTTTAGATGTTCTCTATTTCTGTTAGCATTTCCACTGACTATTCCTCAATGTCTTGGTTTGGTTTAAATGCATAAAATTTACTTTGAGGTATATGAAGACATTTTATGCTTTTGGAAAGTCAGAGCATTTCGGTTGGGGTAGTTCTGCCAATGCAAGAATGAAATAATTTTCAATGAAAATGTCCCTGTGGTTACTGACATTCCCTTCCAAGGGAAAATCGGAAAAACACCTTGTCAGTACGAGTGCAATTCTGACAGGACCCGAGGTAATAGGTATGTTTGTGTGAGGTGGGAGTTTAATAAGCAAACAGACATGTCAATCATGATAAATGTCTCCATGACCCCACCTCTGTCAATCTGTCACATGAAAAGACAATGCTGCTTGCTAGTAAAGTCCAAATCCTCTTAAGTCCCAACTCTAGATTGTAAAATAAAATTGAAGTCATTAAAGCACAGAATGCACACAGAGCTGTAGAACATAAAATTTTCTATCACTCTGCTAGCCTAGACTGTGCTGGGATATGGATGATTTACACATAATGGGTATAAATGGATCCTTGTTATCATGTAGCTGATAAAGTCTGTAGCCAAAAATTGTTTTAGAAAACCTACACCTGACTTCACTGTACCGTGGTAACATATTCTATAATTGCCATGCAAAAAATCCAAGACTGTATCTTATTTAAAACAATATATTCAGCGGGATGGTGAACATTTTGCCATGAGCAGTCTGTTGCAGAGGGACCAGCAGTGCTACCTGTGTATTTCCTTAATCTGCTTTTCCTTCCCATAAGGCAAAGAAGAACACGAGTACAGAGACTACAAAACACGGAAGTTCCTCTCAGAAAAGCTGGATTATAAAAGTGCTGTGGATTACTTCTGATCTATGTGATGGACATGGCAGTCACAACTCCTGATCTAACACCAAGTGGTGTGTGGGGTCGTGGGGGTGCAGGAGGGGGTTGGCTCAGGGCTCTGTCCCTCAGCTCTATGGCCACACCAGGAAGAGCTGATTTTGGGAGCTGCTGGGGAAGGCAGCTGGCGTGGGAGGCAGCGTTGCAATCAGTTTTCACAGAAACTTCCCTTGGCTTGCATAAGCAGGTGAGGGCTTTGGGATGTACCAGCTCCCCCTGGCAGCTACCTGTTGTGGAATGGAGGGCTGGTAACCATTCCCAGCACAGCTCCACAAACAGAGCAATCCAACAGCTTGAGCCTTCTCTGTTTCCTAGTGCCCTACAGCACAGGAGTGCTTCCTAGCAGACACTCTGCCCTCAGCCCTGGTAACATTTACAATTAAAACTGGGTCGATAGCTGAAACCACAAGGAACTGATTGTCTACATAACTAACAGTTCTGGCACTGGGAAGACAAAGAAAGACAGAAAAACAGACATTTTGAAAGACTTGAGGAAATTCTCCCTAGGTAATTAATCTTTGAACAGGAATAGCAAAAATAGGGGAAGAAATGTAGTTTTGAATTTGCAGAGATCTCCTCCCTAGAATTTCAAGTGTCTCTCTTGTCAAATTATGCAACACATTCTAAAATCTTCTAATATTTAAAAAATATGTAGTAATCTGCTTTGTAACTATTTCTGGCTAAATATATGGCACTACAATTCAGAGCGAAGCTCAACTGAGAGTGTTTTTCTGGAGCAGCAAGTAAAAGAAAAAAAATATATATTTACAATGCTTGTACCTCCCTGACCAGTATATTCTAGTTTCAATCTATGGATCAATATTATGGTTGAATTATATCACCTTCTGAATCAATCTCATATGCCTGAGATGCACTGAAAATATTAAAAAGAGAAGGAGGCAATTAATGCAGAAAAAAAGCCACAAACCTTAAATAAAACCACTTTCTATCACTTTGCTAAAATAAGCTTCTAAGCAGATGCTAATATTCTGAGCTGGCTGGCAGCCTGAATTGAGTTTGTGGGAATCAGGTAGCACAAATGGGTGGCTTGGAGAGAATATAAAGCCTTCTGTGAGTTTATTTAGCATTTTCCTGATGTACCAGGTGTCCTCAGGGGGACAGAGAAGACACGATCCTTGTCTCTGGAACAAACACTCGTGCAATGGGGTGTGCAATGCGAAATGCAGGTGTCATACAGAATGAGAGTGTCTGCAACAGGATTCTTGGTACCATCACACAGTGCTGCAACACTTTCTGAGTGCAGAGCCTCCTCCAAAATCCAATCCATGCAGAAATCAGTCAAGGATTGGGAGCGGATGAGTCACAAGTATCTGGGGGGTGACACTGTGTAGGTTATGATTTGAACTTTTATCGTTTTCTCAGCATACAATATAAACACAAACTAATTTATTCAACACTGCTATTACAAACATTTCTTGCTGACTGCTCTCTACAGAGTGCTTTAAAATAAAAGTTATAGCTATTTAACAGTCTTTGAATTGTTATAGTTGAGTGGAACTGAGACTGATCTTGACTAAGTGAAGTTCACGAAAGTGAAGTTGTTTGCTGAATTTAACTTTGCTGTAATTGCAGACTTCTCAAAATACATGTGCCTCCAAGAGCTGCTGCTACATCTCCAGTGACAATAGCATATATCTGCAGTATTAAGGAGTTCTGGGTTCCCTCCACAAGGCTCTAGTTTTCCCTGCAGGACCCAAAGGTGCAGACCCGTTACCCAGCTATAGAGCCTGAGGCTGTATACAGCATGCTATCTGAGATCAAAAAAGGTATCAAGGTAATTATCTGAGCATGCAAACATATGAAAATGGAGCTGGATTCCTAAAGTTGTGATTCAGAGGTGGGTACATCAACCATCAACAACTTTTTATTTTCTGTAACAACTCCAAGGGAATTAAATATAGTTGTAGGAACCTACAAGCACGAGCATCATGATTATTATAAGGCAAACTCTGAATGGAAATCTTTATGCCTCTTTTGTGCTGTGTTAGGCTTGTTTCTTTGACCAACTATACAAGAGAAGGATGAATGGCCTCATGCTTACCCCAGGGTGAGATAATTCTCTTAGCCAAGCCTGCAGTGGAGGTGATACACAGCCCAGACTCTCTCTCACCCTTTCATGATTTTTCTGAGCACCCATATCCCACACCAAATGTTTCATTTTAGTAAAATATGGATCATGAACTGTTGTCCCAGGTGACTTCTCAAGTTCTGTTCAGAAAGGGCAGGTTTGGCCTCTGAGAGTACTTAACAGCATAAGCCATTTCAGCCTCCTGTATGGTGTATTTTCATGGTTTTGGTGCAGTGTATAGGGAAGAGGGATACCACTGCCATATAATACACACACACACCTTGCTTCTTGCCCATTAATTACCAGGAGCACTTCTAAACTCACTTTATGCAAAGAACAGTTTGTATTTAGGCAAGATTAATTTGACCTTGATTTTGTTAAATTTGGAAATATAACAAAACAGCCTGCATCCCAGAGGCATTTGTGAAGGCTTTAAACACTTAAAGCACACTAAATGATAAATGTTAAATATCACAATGACAGTCAAAGTGCTATTGGTGCAGTAGTGAACATTCACAATATACTGAAACCAATCACTAAAATATTCTTGTTTGTTTCTGCATAGCACAACTACAAGCAGCTGACATCAAATAGAAGTTTCTAGCCCAACACCTATAGAATAAATAGAAGTATTTCTAATTGCTCCTGATTTCAAGTTGCCATACTCCAGAAAGTTTTCTTCACTGTAAAGTGTTAAAAAATTATGTGCCATGTTAGACGTGCGGGGTTACTCTGTTACTGTTGTGTGATACAAATGAGAAGCAATGTGCTCTCCTGGAATACTGCTTACTCTGCTTCAAACTCATTTGCATTTAGGTGTGGGAATTTTACAAACGTGATACGGCAGCTCAAAATATCACTTTTGCCGCATGAGCAAATGTCAGGATAACTATCCATCTGCATCCAGAGCAGCATCCAACTGCACTGTTTCCTCCAATAAGGTAGTGTCTGATGTCATTCAAACAAACAGATGCATTCATTTCTTTCTCAGGGTGAAACAGGAAATATTTGCAAGTGACAGCATATTTGTCACTCTGTTAGTGCTGGTACCATCCTTGTATCCGATTATTTTTCTCAAACTTTTCAGGCAGAGTAATTTGAAACCTTGCTCAGTAATCCCACTTCATCTGTCCAAATATTACTGGGCTCTTATCAAGGAATTTCCACAAGAATTATGTAAGTGGATGAAGTTCCATGCTAATGTGTATTTATTTAACATCCTAAAGAACACAGCTATCCCGAGTCTGGATCAATAGTAATTCCTTAATGAAAATGCAGTCAAAACTACCATACCTCATCAGAAATAACTGCCTTCTAACCTAATCTGCTTTACAGATAAGAAAATTCACTAAACAACCTGTTAAACAAATACTATCATGTTTACTTTCCACAATGCAAGAAAGGCAAAAGCCAAGAAACATTCCCAGGAAGAAAAAAACTCCAGTAATTACTTCATTTTAAACAATCCTAAGAGCAATAATAGAGTGTTTTGCATCTTTGGCTACCATTATTAAGCAAATAATGGCTCACAGTAAGCTGAATGTCAAACAAACACTGCAGGTTGTTTGCTGCTGTTTATGCCTGTGGAATGCAATTTTGTTTTTCTGCTTATGTCTCATTTCATCAGGTCATATCAAATCATATTTTGTCACTGTTTATTAATTCAGCTAAATCTAGTCCCATGACACACACTTCATTGCATTTAGTATTAAAAACAAGTGCTTTCCATAGTTCCAGGTTTGTTTTTTTTTTTAAAATGTGACTAGATACATCCAATTAGCCAGTGACTTGCATGTCAAATCTATGGTATTTCAAGCATGTTTTTACTGGAAGTGTTGAGCAGTTATTTAAATTAATATTTCCCTTTACTTTTAAATTGCAACCAACAAACTACTGAAGACATGATTCCCGCTTTGCAAGCAGAGTGACTTGAGCTAATGCTAATGGGAAATACTGAGGCATACCATTAAATTTCTAGACAGCCTCAAGTTTTCAACAAGACCAAGAAGTACCACTGTGCCACTCAGAGACTATTTTGCAAGAAGTAAAATGTTAGCAAAGAAACTAAATTTTCCTTCTTTTGTGCTATTACTAAGTCTCATTTGGGTTGTACACATGAGATGACAAAAAATTAAATATCTATTTTACATTCAGAAAAACAGGGAGGGAAAGAAAGGAATGAAGAGGAAAAAATAAAATTAACTGGTTTACCTGATACTGTACAACACCTTTCCAGTTTTAGAAATCCTCAGCAACTTGTTGTCTGTTGTGACATCATGGAAGTTTGCTCCCTTCTCATTGGCAAAGAATAAATCTGGCTTCCAAATAGAATCCAACATAGAGGGATCCAAATCCAGGGAATCATCAGGATATTCGCTGTAAGCCAGACGTGAGTCATTCCACTGCTGTCTCAAAAAAATGTTCACTCTGTAGTCCTACAGAAACGTCATGTAAAAAGGTTACTAAGCCATCAAAATTAGAAGCTCACTTTAGTTTTATGTTCTTAGATTTACTGAAGTACCAGCATTACAGCAAACATTTGTGTTATCCTTTGAACATCGGAGTTGTCATTCAAAAATAAAGTTGTCAAAATGCTGCATTGAACCAAATTAACACAACTGGTACATTTTCCAAATCAAAATCCCTTCAGTGATGAGAAAAATATTAACTGCAATCTCCGCAATTTAACATAACCCTCTTTCAAATGTTGTGGGTTACCTAAGAGATATTTGGAAATTAAAAAAGCATTGCAGCTAAATATATATACAATTTTATCGAAGATTCTTTAAAATTACCAATTTAAATAAATTGATTCCAAAATGTAAGTCATTTATGTCTAACATTCTCATGAATAATTTTTAAATCCAGTGAAGCCAAAATTGTATAGAAGAAATTAAACCACCACTTCTTATTTACTACTTGTTTCCTTTTCCTATTTACTGTATGATTTCTGTGTATGTTCCTTCATTTACTCCTCCCTGTCTGCATCCATTAAAATTGGCCTGATTGTATTCTTCTGCTTGGTGGTCTGCTAGTCACAACTGGGACAGGCAGCAATTACTTACAGGTTCATTTAGAACCAACACTGTGTCTAGAACTGGTTATTAAAGAGGAGTGCAAAAAGAGCTTTCACATTCTAAACTCTGCAGGGAATGGAAAGAAGCAAATGCTTGCTCTCCTTATCCCAGGTTTCCATAGTCAGCAAATAAGATTTTTATCTCTCTGAAATTGCTATCTAAAATTTGTTTGTGAACACTCTCTTAGAAATACCATCTACTCTTCCTCTAAAAGAAAAAAATATTTAATAATATTTGTATTGATTATATAATCTGAAGGAATCCTTTATCAGATAATTCTGCTGACAGTATAAAGCATTAACATTTAGAATTTGCATTATGGTAGTGGATGCACATTAAAATGGCAACACTGTGCTTTTGACTTGGAAAATGTATGACCTGACCAGGTTTTAGTCAGGCAACTGAACTGAGTAGAAAAGAACTTATCACCCTTGAAATGTAGATAAATATTCTCACTCTGGTCAGAGCTGCAGAAAGCAGCTTGGCCAATATGCAGACCCTGTGAACGAGCCCCTCTGAGCTTCAGTTTTCACCCCGTTTGCTCCCTGGGGTGGTGGTGAGGTGTGCCCTGACAGAATATTTCTGACATCCAAACTGATGCAGATTTTGAATCCAATGGGAAGATGCTTTACAATCTCAGCAGGTGAATAACTTTTCTTTCTTTGTTTTTCATATTCATTTTGCTCTTGGGTAGATGGGATTCAAAACAGGAATGTTGACTAATCAGAGCAAAACAGACCTGAGAGAGGTCTCAAGAACAGCATTTACTAAAGATACTTTCAAAAGCCTGTATCTGTTTTCACAAGTCATTGTACTTTTTATAGTGATCTTGTTTCAGACATTTAAATATCAAATAGCTACTTGCAGTTCTGAGCTTATAAAATGTCATCACATCTTGTGAGTATACACCATCCATAATCATACTATCCCTTATTTCTTGGTCTTAGAAACTGAGAGTGTCTTATGTTTATAATGTGTCTTTAAGCTTGTATTTAAGTATATATGTGTCTCAAAGTTTATATGGGACAGCTTTAGCTATAAATCCAGGAATGCATTGATTCTAATTCTGCAGAAAAGTAGGCAAGAGCAACTACTGATAGAATAAAATTGCTACAACTAGTTGTGAGACTGCCTTTAATTCTTCATTGTAATATGATATATAATGAAGGCTATGGAAAACAGTGGGATTTTTTTCCCCCATGACATAGAAATCATAAGTCAGATCACTAAATTATATAGAAATATCTAAAAATTGCCTTGATAAACTTCAGTGGTTGGTGATTTAGATAATAAAAGACAGTCTGAAAAACCTTTATTCATAGAAAGGATTGCATATGATAATATATATTATACCAAAATCATAAATAGTGCCAGTAAGATTACCCTATATTTTTCAATATGTCTCCTCATAATTTTATCAGTCATCACAACAATAAATTTAGAAATGCTTTCCCTCTGCAAGCTTTGTTGTTAGAAGCAAAACAGAACTGAAATCTTTGCTTACGTGTGATAGGCTTTGCATATATATGGGTAGATATTTAAATGAGAAATAGAAATATAAATACAACATGCACATCACAGGAACAGCATTATTTTTTGCTCCTATGCTTGCTGTATAAGCATTTGGGTGGGATATGTGTTTACACAGTCAGACCTAATCATGTGCAGAATTTTGAATTTACTTTTCCTGAGCTACCACTGTAACTATGTTTTGAAGAAAAATTCTCTTGAGAATGGTAGAACAGCATAGAGTTGAGGCAGACTACAGTGTGTATTTTGCAAGGTCCTCAGGGTAGAGGTGTGTGGACTGTAGTAATGCACTCCTACACAACCACAAGTACACCTACTCTGCAAATTCTTTCTGACAGCACCACCACTCTGAACAAGGAGTGTGGACCTGAAGACTCAATCTCAGATGCAATATCAGGATCAGCAATAGATCAAGGCAACCCAGATAAACAGTTTTCCTCTGTTCTCAAGACATAAGCTCAGAGTAATACAAACATACTGAAAGAATATTAATCTGATTAGATTTACTAGCTCTATCCAAAGATTGAGGGAGTAGATGCACAGATATACTTAGCTTGTATTATAGGAATGTAGATAGATATCATTTTTTATCAAATCTAAATCCAGATTCACAGCCCAGAGCAAAGCTGGATCCCTTTGGTCTCAGGCACTGCTGTGGCAGGAGGAGTTCAGGGAGCCCCCTGCCCTGCTCAGTGCAGCTTTCTGTCTGAACCAGCACTTGTCTTTAGTCTGAGCTTTCCTCCCATCTTTCCCTCCAACAGCAGGGATTGCCCAGGAGTTGAGTTGGGAGTCTGAAACAAACAGCAGACTTAGCTGGCCTCCCATCAATAGGAGGGGTTGGTCAAAAAGACTGTCTTTCTCTAAATCCTCAAGATGAATGCTAACTGAAAAGCAGGGGTTTGATGCCCTATTCCAAGGCCATGCAACAGAAAAAGCACTTGGCTACCTATGGGCATAAGCATGCAAAGCATCCCCAGTGGCTTCAGTGGAAGCCTTTCATTTAGCTAAAAGTACACATGTGAATTAATCAGGATCTAATAAGCTTATTTGTAATTTTGGTGGGTTGATTGTTGTTTTTTTGTTTTTTTTTTTTTCTCTAGATGGTAGATAGTATCATACAGCCAGCCACAGCAAAGTTTTTATAATAAAGAAATGGCAAATTTTCTTGCTAACATAAGTGTTCAAAACACAACTGGAGTTTGAATCATTTACCCTGACAGAGAACCTGCTGCATAGTGTCACTCATTGATTATAGGGCATAACAACATTAAAAATGTCCTCACAGTTAGTCATTTCTGTAATTAACAATTAGCTCGTCAATATACAAACCACTCTCCACTTCCCCTACAGCTGATAGCTAAAAAATCCTGGTCATTAGGAACACTGAACATCTAAATTCTTTGGGATGCTGCCCAGGCTGATGTAGATTACTCATCTGTAATACTCAACCGCAGTCATGCTGTACAGTGACTTTTCTGCTGAATATTGCATGTGTAAATACTTCCAAAAATAGATACAGAGTTTACTCTCATAACTGCTTTATTCAGTGAAGTTATTCAGAAATATCTTTTTCTCTTTCTGTGCAAGTTAGGGCTTATATTAAAGACAAAGAAATCAAAGAAAATTTTCAACTATATCATCTTGACTCTGGCCTTTTTTTTTACTATTTTCATTTTGGTATAATATATATGTCGTTTAATAATGAAGAAAGACATTTCTTTTGCAGGAAAAATTATCTATTGGGATGCTGTCCCTTATGTTCATTACAGAGCAGAAAGACAGTTACATCTGCATTTTATTTCTCTAGGTCTTTGGGGATAAAACTCATCAAGAGTATATGGAATTCATCCATCTGAATCAGCATAAAATCCTGGTTTATTTCTTAATGTAAGGTTTTAGCTTTTAGAAGGGTGTACTGGACATTGGGGTTGTGCTGGCCTTTCACATAGGGAGAAATTTTATCCTGTACTGTGTGTCTTAATCAGAGAAGAGAAACTGCTCTTGATAGTGTTACTGAGAAACTGGCTTACTGAATTTAGTAGATCTGGGACTGTAATCCTGTTTGCCATGTTAATGCCTCCTACTGAAAGCTTCCCTGAGCAAGTTTTCATCTTCCAAGTTTCCCATGAACTGCTGTGGATGCTCCAAGTTACAGTCTGATAATGTCCCTTCAGTGTAAGTGCATGGTTTCACCAAGCACTCCTCTCCTATGAGACACGAGTGTCTCTATTGAATTTGCAATCCAGGCTTTTAAATGAATCATTTAATTTTATGTCAAAACTATCAAGAGCATTTTATAGGGAAAATGATTCCTAGGAGTCAAACATACTTGTTATTTATCACAAGGGATGCCAACAATCTTACCACATGATTATGTCTATTTTGGAAAGGCAAAGTAGTTGGAACAGTAACTGATGTCTGCCTCTCAGAGCAGACTCTTAAATCTAGTCACAGTAGTCATTAAAGAAGAGACAACATTAAGAAAACCAATATCAAATAATTGAACAGCATCTTAGAGAAATCTTTTCACACTTTCAGCAGATATAATGAACAAAGCAAAATAAGAAAGCCAATAGTCTTTGTTTTTGAGTACTTGGATGTTTGGCTGTTTTTAGCAAAATGTGCTAATGAACATTGGAAAGGTGCACATTAACATATTTGATAGAAGGTAAAATGCAATGAGGGGATTTAATCAAAGCAATGAAGGAGTCTAATTAATGCAATCAGCATTGGGTCGTGCAAATATTTTCATTGAATGCCATCTTGTAAAGCTGGTGATGTGCAGGATTTTTTGCTACTTAATGCTTTGCTGATTCTCTACACACTGGGATCAACAGACATGTCTGGGTAAAAATGCTACATTCACAGCTATCTTCTCAGAATCCTTAAAACACAGGAAAACAATTAATGTTTTCCAAAAATAATGAAAATTAAGTCTGTTGAAAATTACGTTGCATCCTGATATGTTTTTTTCCCCCGTCATTTTTAAATTACTTTAGTTTTCTTTTAAGATGTTTTTAAAATTTTAGAAATACATAGTCTAAAGGATTAACTTACATGTTTTATAGCCCTGTATGTTACAGCTTGTCATTTATAGCAAAGTCTTTCCCACACTTTTAAAGAAAGTACTAGTACTAGCACTAAAGAAAAGCAATAATTTTCTTTTTATCTCTAGAAAACATGAAATAACAGGTTGGGTTTTTTTAAATAAAATTGTTTAGGAGCAGAAGATTTGTGCTCCTACATTCTTTAATCACCACTTACTAAAATGATGGCATGAATTACAGTTGAATCTAAATTAATATTAAACAAAATACATAAGTCAGGCTAAAGATCTTCTCTTCCTTCAGAACGCAAGGCCTGCAGGGCAGTATCTATTCCATTTTATAAAAAAGCTACATTTTTGTTTTACTTCAAGTGGGTAGCAAGTTCATTTTTAATCACCAAGTTCTCAGTCCTACTGGAAGCCAAGCACTTTTATTACCACTGGCTTCAGCAAATCCGGAAAGACCTGGATGCTGTGTAGGAACCTCTGGAAAAAAGAGCTGTGAAATTACTACATTGTAATTTCTTCAAAAGTGCCATAGATATGAGCACATAATAATTATTATGAGTTTATTACCTTATTATGATAAATCTTTCAAGAATATCTCTGTGGATTAACCCACATAGTCAGGTGTATGTAGGCTTGAATAAAAAACAGATCTTTTTTTATTCTCTTTTGAAAATGATTTAAAAATCCAGCATCTTTTTTAATAGAATCAGATTTTTTTTCCTAGCAAATATTGAAAAAAGATAATACACTGACAGACTTTAAATTTAGAGATTCACCAGAGTTTAAAATAAAAGATGGATGAAAATTTTAAGTTTTTCTTGGTTTAATTTTGTTTATCTTATATTTTTCTATTTTTAAAATTATTTTTTAAATTTTTTTTCTGTGTTCTTTGCATTCAGTCAAAATACAAATTTCAGTACGATGGAATCCCATCATTTCCTAGTACTAATTTAACCTCAAAATACCTAAGTCTTATATCCACATGTTCTAGTCATTTGACTGAAGTTTTACACTTGCTTCTGTGACTGATGTGGCTGCAGTTCACAGAGATCCATCTCAGTTAAACCAGAGCACATTCTGCAGCAGCAGGTAATTCAGCATGTGGTATAAAACACACTCAGATATGGTGCACTTGTCAGGGAAACCCACAGCTGAGCTCCAGCCATCGCTTTGCCTCTTCAGAGCTCATGAAATCTGAGAAAGCAGGTTTGCACACACCTACATCTGCTGCCATCACATCACTACAGACTGTGTGTGTTTAGACTTGATAGGCAAGTTTAATATATATATGTAAATATACACTACTTTATATATTTATAGATATCATTATTTTATATTTATTTTATTTTGCTTTTAGTAGGTTTTTAGTAGCTTCATAACTTAGTAGATGTCCCCACATCCTGAGCATTTCTATTCTATATAACATCCCACTCCTTCACAAGATGGCTTCAATGATCAGTCCCACTCACCATTGTAGTTTCTGCTATTGAACCAAAGCTGTTGATAAATATGTTGCAGGTAACATTTACAGGAGGACCTGCAAGTTGAACAATAAATAGAAAAATTGACAGGTTGTGTTCATGACATATATTAAGTATTGTTGTTCTCTTGCCAGTGGCATCATAGCACTTACCATTGTGGTTTCTGTGACTGATCCAAAACTGTTGATAAAAATATTGCAAGTAACGTTTACTGGAGGACCTGTGGAATGCAATAAAGATGTTGCAATATACATTGAAACAAAAGTACAGATCCCTCAGCCTCCGTACAATCTGGTACAAATGTGGCTGGAAACAAGTAGAAAGTGAGTTTTCCCAAACAGCTCACGTAAATTTTCATCAAAAGAAAAACCTTATCAACACTAATTTATTTAACCTGGTTTCAATGTAATTTGTTATATAAACACACAGAACTACATCCTTGCATTTAGAGATTCACGAGAGAATTGAGTGAGGGCTTTTTTATTATCCACAGTACCAGCACAGAATACACTTTAGCACTGCAACCACTCCTCTCTCCCTTTCCCTTTCCTCCAGAACTTAAAGTTAAAAGGTTATCTCTGTACATTTACTCCACTATAGGCAAAGGTTTGCCACTGAAATTCCCAGCAAGAGAAACTTTTCACATTGACTCCAGTCTACAAGGAGCTCTTTGTGCACCTGATCTGAAGTGTCTGGCTTGCCATAACTAAATATTTTAGCAATATCTGTTCTGGCTTGAACAGATAGCTTTCATTAAACAGATATTTGTATTCTCTTCCCTCCCACCACCTTTGCTGTTATTCAGCAGTCACTGACGTGTGGTGGAATGAACAGAGACATAATATTTAATTAGTTGCCTATTAGCCTCCTTGATTTTTTAGGTGTGATGAAATAAACAGGGGTTCCCAACAGAATCAAAAAGGATTAATGCTAAAGGCCTGAATTTCAGTGACAAAGAAGTTGGTACAAACATTGAGCATCAAGTACTTGCTTCTTTTGTCATTATTATTTTTAATCACATCATTTTCCTTGTAAATGAAAAATGTCCTTGCAGAGAACATAAATATCCCCATTTTGTTATAATTCAGATCTGAAATTTATTTACAAAAGATGGAAACACTAATTCTTTGAAAAATGGAAGAATAAACTAATGAGTCTAGTGAAAACCACTGTCAACTGCCTGAGAGCTAGACTACCCCCCCTTAAATGAAACAATCATGTTGGTTTTGGGAATAAAAACCACAACAGTAATATGTTTTGAGGCTGTTAAATTCCAATGAAGTGTGTTGTTCACCTCAGGTTTTTACAAGAATTGGTTTCAAAACACTTCCTTTTTATCTTGCAAATGTATTTTCATTTCCAATACCAAGTCAAAAACAAGCCAAGAAGTCTGCGATTTTCCCTCCGTGTTACCATTTTTGTTCCTTTGAATTGGTGACATTTCTACTAGCTGGGCACCTTGAACAACGTGTTTCTCTTCACGCAGACATACTGAATCACTGAATCATTGAAGCTGGAAGGAATCTCCAGAGATTGCCCAGCCCCTGCAGTCCATCTTGTCCCAGAGCAGGATCAGCAAGAGAAGGTTGCTCAGGACTGTGCCTCATCAGACTTTGAATACATCCAGAGATGAACACTCCACAGCTTCTCCAGGCAACCTGTGCCAGTGTGCAGTCACCCTCACAGCAAAATGCTTCTCATATATTTAAGTGGAATTCCATGTGTTTCAGCTTGTGTCCACTGCCTCTCGTCCTGTAACTAGGCACCACTGAGAGGAATCTGGTTACCTCTTCTTTACTTACACCTCATCAGTCATTCATGCACATGGTTGAGATTCCCCAGAACCATTTTTCCCCAGACTGAGTGGCCTCAGCAATCTCAGACTCCTCTTGCATGACAGATCCTCCAGCCTCTTAAACACCTTCATAACATTTTGCTGGACCCTTAGCAATAAGTCCATGTCTCTCTCAAACTGGGGAGTGCAGAGCTGGAGTCAGCATTCCAGTTGTGTCTCTCCAGTTCTGAGCAGAGCAAAGATCCCTTCCCCCAGCCTGCTGGCCATGCTCTGCCCAGTTCAGCCCCAGAGTCCATTGGCTGCCTTTGCTGAAGAGACACGTTGGAGGCTTGTGTTCAACTTTGTGTCCACCAGGAGCCCCATGGCCTTTTCTGCAAATCTGCATTCCAGCTGGGCATCTCCCAGATTGTTCCTTCCAAGGTGCAGGTCTGCATTCCCTTTGCTGAACACAGTGAGGTCCTGTTGGCCCATTTCTGCAGCTTTTCATGGTCCCTCTGCTTATCAGGACACTCTCTAGGACATCAACCATTGCTCCCAGTCTCCTCTATCCTGCAGGTTAGTTGAGGATGCACCATGTCCCATCATCCAGGTAATGAACGAGGATGTTGACCAGTGCTGGCCCTGTACCCATGCCTGTAGTACAACAGCACTGACTGGCCACCAGCTGGACTTGTGCTGCTGATCACAACCCTTTGAGCATTGCCATTCTGTCAGTTTTCCATGCCCTTTAGCTGGTCTGTTCCAACAGCCTGTTCCATGTTGTGAGGGACAGCAACAAAAGCCTTGCTAAAGTTGGGGTATACACTGCTCTGCCCTGATTCATGAAGACTTTCAAATTATCATAGAAGGCTTTTAGAATTCCAAGGAATGATTCAGAAATCCATGTTGACTACAACCAGTCATCTTACTGTCCTTCACATCTGGAAATGGCTTCAAGAAGGATTTGCTCGAGGCTTTGAGGTAAGGCTGGCCAGCCTGTAACTCCTGTATTCTCCTGCTTGTCTTTTTCAGAGTTAGGAGTGACATTTCTCTTTTCCACAAGATTAGGAACCTCCACCAGTTACCATGACCTTTTAAAGATAATTAAGAATGCAACCACCCAGCTTCCACAGCTATGCTAAGCACTTGTGGATGTTCCCTATGTGGTCTCATGTACTTGTCTATGTCCAGTTTGTCTAGGTGCTCTGTAGCCTAGTTCTTCACCACGAAGTTTTTATTGATTTGGACTTTTTAACAGGTCTCAGTGGCATGGAATTCCTGAAGACCATTCTTGATGGTGAAAACTGTGGAGAAGGAGGTTGTCAGCTGTTGTCTTGCAAAGGCTATCATATGTGAACATCACAGTTCCAGCTCCTGAGTGTGATCAGAACCTAATAAACACGCTTAACTACGTTAGGAGAACGTGGCTTACGTATGTTAGGAAATACGATGCCACATCACAGACTGCAGCCCAGATGTGCAGAGTAGGTACATGCCAGAGCACTGTATTTTACAATAAAGCAAATACCTCCCTCTCTTTCCATATTTAATTATAATGTCTTTTACTTGCCTTCTGCTGGTAGAAGTGGAACACTATAAGAACTCAGTAAACTCAGTAAAAAAATAGAGAGATCGGGTTTGTTCCTCACCTGAGGATCTTGAATATAAATGTCTATGGACCTGATTAGATGCATCCCAGAGCCTTGAGGGAATTGTCTGATGTAGTTGTCAAATCACTCTCCATGGTATTTGAAAAGCCATGGCATCAGGTGAAGTTCTTGGTGGCTGACCAAAGGGAGGCATTGCACCATTTTTTAATATGGGAACCCTTGGAAAAGGGGACCCTGGGAATTACTGGCCTGTTAGCCTGACCTCTGTGCTTGTGAAGATCACGGAACAGATCCTCCTAGGAGCTGTGCTAAGGCATGTGGAGGACAGGGAGGTGACTTGGGACAGCCAGCACAGCTTCAACAAGGACACGTCTTGGCTGACCAACTCAGTGGCCTTCTGTGGTAGAATGACTACCTCAGTGGCCAAGGGAAGGGCTACAGGTGTCATTTATCTGGACTTCTGTAAGGCCTTTGACACAGTCACCCACGACATCCTGCTCTGGGAATTGAAAAGATATGTAAAATTTGTTCAGCCTGAAGAACAGAAGGTCCCAGGGACACCTTATTCTGACTTTTCAATACTTAAGCAGGCCTGTAAGAAATATGGGAACAAAATTTTTAGTGGGGCATTCTGCAATTGGACAAGGGGTAATGGTAAACTAAAACACACTTTATCCTATAAGATTTTTCTAATCTAATTGTTCAATTAAAATGAAAGCAGCAAACTTCTGTGAAGCATAGCCAAGGTTTCAGGACACAATCTAAAAGTCTCCAAAGGCAAAGGAAATAATTAATTTGATTTACTGCCTAAAATCTAAAAAGAGTTGACATTATCTACAAAAAAATGAAGTAAAGTATACTTTATAACTAAATCCTTGTCTGCCCCTAGTTTTCCTTTTGTCACTTCCAGTACAACAAGGTAACAGTCCAAGTGCCTTTCAGGGACATTCAAGGTAATCAATGTGTTCTTTGAGTCATAAGGAAAATGTTTCTCAGAAGGACTCAGGCAAAAGAAACACCAAACCAAGCCCAAACCAGACAGCTAATGCTCAAATCAACCTGAAAGTAAATACCTGGTATTCTGATAAACAGCTAAGATACCGCCTCAGCTCCCTTCAGCTCCCTTTCCCCTGCTTCCCCAGAGGGGCTGGGGCTGCTGCTGCTGCGGCTGCCAGTCAACAGGGCTCTCTGATACACTGCCTTCTTGAAAAACCCTGACATTAGAATGTGTCACACACCTCTGGGGCTTCGGGGCACTTAACACTCACAGAAAGGCCCTGGCACTCATCTGCTCACCTCACCCACAAGAAACCTGAATACACAGAATCTTGCCCTGAATGTGCTGCAGCATGTTGCCTCAAAGCTCCTGTACCCAAGGTGTTTGTGATCTAATTGCCATCTGGCTAGAGAATGAATCTTTTCCTCATCAGCTGCCAGAGGAGGTGAATCCATCCCAATGAGCGGAACAGTCCCCATATGGAGTGATGGGTGCTGAAAGAAATACATTTGAGCCCCATCCAGCTCCTAACTGCAGCCTCTGCTAAATATTCTTCAGTATTGATAGCACATGGTCACAAATCTTGCTTCATTGGGTATATTCTTGAGAAGATTTAGTCATACTCCTCCCCTGAAGACGATCTTAACTGCAACTAATCACATTTACATCCTCAAGTTCATCCCAACTCTCATCTTTTTTGGTGCAGAGTTTCCAGGTCGCACCTGGCAGCCTTTTCACATTAATTCAAACCATATAGCTAAATTGTCCTTACTGGGAAAGGAATATTATAATCATACAAGAGATTTAAAATGATACCTGTGCACTTGCCAATTTTCTTCGATATGTGTATTTATTAAGGGATTTTGTAAGGCAAACTAAAATACAGTACACATAAGAACTGTTGGCAAAGCAGAGACGTGGAAGCAAAAATAAAAGATAATGAGGCAGAACCACCTTATCAATTACAGTGGAAATATTGGCAAGGTATTTACAGATCTGCAAGGATCTTGTATCTTTTTCTATAAGTAGCATTTTCTGGTCTACCTTCTCAATTCGACCCTTGTGCCAGTGCAGAGTTTTTTTCTCACTATCTCAAATACAGAGGAGAAAGATGAGCCAAACCTCCCTTCTCCCCTTACCATGGAGAGCAGGATAATTAGGACTATTTGAAAAGACTAAAATCAATCCCATCTGAGTGTGGAGATAGAGCAGGAATCCAGGAACAAAACCAAAGGGCTAAGTGGGGAGGCAGTGATCCCACCAGGGACTGAGAATCCCATTGTCTGTAGGACAGGGATTTCATGTCCGAGCTCAAACAAGGGATATGATCAAAATGTGGATGGTGGCAGGACAAAGACCCACATGCTGACCTGAGCACCAGTAACACACATCCTAGGACAGCAGGGAAGGATAGAGGAACTTGCTGGAGATGGTTTTTTAAATGCAAGTTCTGGAGACAGCTAGAGTTTTAGAAACCATTTATCTCCAACCAAACTGAACAGCCTCCAACATCAATCAGAGTCCTCATGAGACCTGAAACACAGCAAACCCCTATGGAGGCCTCTGCTTCTGCAGCTGCAGTACCACAGGTGCCTGAATTACCACTTCAAGAGCTTGCCAAGGCACCTCTCCATGGCCCTGCAGGCACATCCTTGTACGTCAGACAAGGATAAACTGCTGCTGGGACACCTCAGCTGGCCATGGTCATTAGACAGAGACAAGTTGTTCATTACCCCAGCTCCTTCCCTGCTCAGAGTGTAGCACACAGAACAACTGGAGAAGGGCTATCGAAGGCAGCTGAGCCAGCCCTGTGGCCAGTGACCATGGGTATTGGGCCAGGGAGACAAAAGTGGCTTTGATGCACTGAAAAAGTTCCTGAGACATGGGGAACCTGCAGCTACTCCAGAAGAAGTGCAGCTGCACACTTTTCCAAGGGCCCATATAATGGGCAGTCCAAACCATGACAAGAAAATTCACACAATTTAATGAGTTTGCTTAAGGTTATAGTAAGAAATCAGGAGGCAGGCCACAGGTAGCCTTTTTTTGCAAGCACCTAGGCAAGATTTCTCTCCCTATCATTTTGCCTTTGGGCAAAAGCAATCTTTCCCTCTATTTAAGCATCATCATCTGATTAGAGTCTTAACAGCTCAGTCAGAGGAGGCAAAATTAATGGCACCAGGACCACATAGTTACCCTAAGGCTTACAAATCAAGGTGACATTTTTTGCTGGGTAGTGATGCCTTTCCTCTATGAGGTTGTCTTTCTATGGGATTTCTGTCAAGTTCATCACTCCAACTGCCTAAGTATAATCGTGCACACATTAAACACAGAATTCCTTCTTCCTTAGAAGTGTTCAACACAATCCAATGTGGATTGTTAAGTTTATGTCACTTCTTGCTAATTCATAATAATAATAACAAACAAAACCCCCTCCAAATTAAAAAAAAATTAAAAATCTAGAGAAAAAATAACACACACAAAAAAACCAAACCTCAGACCAAAAAGCAAAGAAAAAACAAACAAAATCCACCTACAAGACAAACAAACAAAACCAACAAAACCAAACCCAAAAATCCGTAAGGCCAGAGGTCTCAATAAATGCAGTAATTGTATGGTATTTTGCACTGATTCAATTTGCTGGTAAACTCAAATAAAGACAAAATTATTGTTCTGCTTCATCAAACTAAAACCAACATCCTCTGAAAGTTCATCTGTCATATATAATAACTTAGCTTGCTGAGAATGCGATTTGCCCTGGTAGGAATACGGCAGTGATTTTGGGTGCTTACTGTTGCATTCAAGACTCAGAAACGTATTTGATATAATCAATATATATTTATGATGAACAGATTGAGGCTGGGAGTCACAAAAGCACTCAGAGAACCAAAGAAAAACCTGAAGAGATCTTTAGGTGTCTAAAATCTTTTTAGGACTCTCATTCCCATCGATATCACTCAGTCCAAGAATTATCAAGTGCCTAGCAATACAGGTGAGCAATACCATTTATGAAAATGGTATCTTTCTGACTGGGGAAGACACAAAATGCCCTACCCATAGCAGGTGAGATATAGAGGCAATACTGGATGGAATCAGCAGAAAACATGACAGCTAGCAGAAAGTACAATTTTTCCCTAGTTCCACCTGCCTATTTCCAGAAGTGCACATGCAGGCATACATGCAAACATATATGAACAAACAACAAAAAGAGAACTTACTCTTGGATCATGACTTAAGCTGCTTCCCTGCACTTGCTTTAGAAAGCATCTAAGCAAGAATGTGGCCCTATGAAATGACCTGGATGTAAAAAGGGCATGTGATATTCCAGAGTCGAAAGCTCTTCTTCAGCAAAATACCACTGAAGCCTCCCAAGACTAATACTCCAGTGATTGTCAGTTCCAGATGATCAGATGATCACAGGAAGAGTCACAGAAAGAAAATTCTCTGGAGTAAGTACTGCTAAAGCCATCTCGCTCTCTCTATATATATATACGTTGACACAGTTTGAGCTCAGTGAATAGTCAATTCCTGAAGTGGTATGTGAGTTTTCGTCTGTGGGACTATTGCTGAATGTAACTGGAGTCAAGCTGGTAAAATCCTATCAACATTTCAAGGAAGGAGAATCCCTGCTAAGATGCACTTTTTTGTGCCTTAAAGCTCTTGTGAAAATTGTTGGACTGACATGCTTCACATTCAGTGAACGCTTTTGTCCACAGACCCAGCTCTGACAGAGGAAGGTAAGTCTCACTCTGCAAAGCTGCTTCAGTTCTGCATTTGGCATTACAGGATAGTCCATATGATGTGTTCATTCTTCCCTGACTCTTTCTGCTGAGGCTGATAACAGAAACACACATTACTGTCAGCTCTGGGTTACAGTGGGATGTATCCACACAGGTTATCTAATAGACACTGAATAAGAACAATTTTCGGGCACTATCTCATTTCGCTTCACAAACCAGGAGTTCAGGAAAGGAAAGTCCATTAAACAGTTGACATGCTCCTGATTTACCCAGATAACCTGAGCTAGTCTACAAAGAATATATAGCCACAGCAGTCACAATGGACTGTATAAATGTGCTAGAGCTGGCTTTCATGTAGGTAGTTTGAGGGATGGTACCAATGTAGTCATGGCAGGCTGGAATTCTGGAGGCCAGTAACCCCAGACATTATAACTTGTGCTGAGCTCTGTATCACCCCACTGTTGTGCAGCACATCTCTAAGCAAATCACTCAAAAGCTCACTCAGATATTTCTGCACAACCCTCAGGAACACTTGTGACTGGGTGCAGCCACTCCCAGAGCTAAAACATTCCACGTGCAAATGAAACTGTGGAAATAAGTCTAAATAACAGTGAATCAGAAACTAGAAACTTCCCACTGGAACTACAAGATTAGAGTGCAAAGTTATTTAGAATTTATGTCTACTTTGAGAATATTCAAATCAATCCTTTAATCTTTCACATGTCCATCAAATTGTTTTTCTTTCTCTGAGCCTTCCACTAATATTTCAAATTTCTGAGTCATGACAGGGACGTCTTTGCAAGGCATCTCTTTTTAAAGTTTTCCTTCTTCAAATGTAAAAGAGCAATGGATAGTATATGGGCAAATGGAATTATTTGATTTTCTTCTGGCATGAAAAGATCTGGACCCCTGTTTCTCTTCTCAGGAAACACTCACTGAAGTAGCTCTCAGCCTCTCTGGGAGCAGGTAGGAGAGCTGCTCCTCACACCTGATCCTGAAAAACTGCTCGGCTGTTCTGCATTGATGAAAACAGAGCTCTTCCCTGCTGACTGACATGTGAACAGCATAATGTGTGCAGAGGCCTGGGACACTCCTGAATGTGGTTAAATAAGAGATGGTATTACATCTACAGTCATGAAATCATGAAATCTGCACTCCAGCATAGGGTCAGACAAACTCCTTCTGGCTAATCTTATTAATAATGTTTTATGAAGCTAGGGTAGCCTAATCATCATGCTGCATGGAACCACAAGATATAAATATGTTCACTAAGAAGAGAAGGCAAGAGGGAAGATCTACTTAAAGAAAGAAAAAAAAATATTACTAATAATATTAAAATATTGCTACTTGCCTAGGTTTCTATTTTCAGTCAGAATGAACTGATTATTTTTTCTTGGCACACTCATTTCAAAATATTTCTTTTAAAAGAAATGTTACTTTGTTCATTTTTCTATAAATATGTCTTACTTCGTTCCTTCTCTGTGATTGTGATCTTGTGTTGCAGAAATTAATGGAAGCTCAGCTATAAGTGTCAATAGCTATAGTCTCAAATACAGGGCTTAGACAATACCTATCTCTGTGGCTACAGAAAAGACTCAGAATCGATTTTAATTCCTTTCTTGTTCCTCTGAGCCTCAGACACACACTTTATTTAACAATTCTGCCAGCTTTTCTCCATAATGTTCCATGTTTTATGGTCTGAAGGCATATGCATTAATTTATAAAAGCAGCTTGGGTGACTAATATTAGAGAGCAGACATTGATTTATGGCTGATATGGAATTATACAACAAATGATACATGGGACACAAGTGAACAGTGGGATTTAGACAAATAGGATGGCTCAGTGATAAGGACAAATGACAACAGAAATGGTCAGGAGCTGGTATAGATGTCAATCAGCAACAGGTCAGACACACTGACACAAACACCCACCATATCTTGCACTAACAAAATAAATTTTTCCTTTTATTTTTAAGTATTTCTTTTTTTTTACCTCCTTACAATTCATTTCCACACAACGTGTGCAGAAGATGATTTTGAAATTAATTCCTCCATACTGACTCTCTTCAATGCTCCCATCAGTTGATCTGTTCCTTGTTTAACTCAGCCTCCTATCCCTCTCCTTCACACATCTCCTTTCCTTTGGGGAATCTCCTATCTCAAATCCCACATCTTAAATAAATAAATAAATAAATAAAAACACAAAGAAGAATCTGTGTTTTTATTGCAAGACATCCTTAAGGTACTTCCTGAGTGTGTTTCACAAGCATTTTTTTCTGTCATCAATTCTTTGTGTATATAAAATAACTGGAAGAATGGGAGGGAAATGAGAACTCTTTGCCAGCCTAAAAAATAAGCATTTCCTAAACTGACTGCCTTACTTTTTTATCAATACCAAGTCTGCTCTTTGATGCAGGATGTTTACTGCACTGTTGTGAGGAGCACCACACAGCTTCCACATAGGCTCAGAGCTCTGCTGACATAAACCATGTTGCAGGGTCAGGGCATATGATCTTTTTCTGGCTTCTACCACCAATAGTCATGCTCAGCAGAGGTCTTCTACAAAGTCATCCAAATGAGACTATGTCCACACTGAGGAATTATTTATCTAAATTGAATCTATCCCTAATTATTTTTAACTTTGATAAGTCAAACATATTTTATTAAAAACCAAGGAGGTAAAATCTGATTTTAACAGATTGTGTGTGCTTTACCTCATCCAAAATACTCCTCTGAAGTGTGACAAAACCAAAATTCTTAGGGGTATGAAGCCAAAGAGTGCAAAATTATTCACAGGGGTACAGAGCCAAAGAGCTGAAAAATTCTCCCAGATGCTTATTTTTGGATGTTTCCTATATCAAGACTGACCAAAGGTTTTAACACCTCAAACTGCTCCATCTGATGGGAAAGGAATCACTGTCTGGAAAGGAAAATTGCTGCAGTCTGAAACTTATATGGAGTAAACACATCTCCAGTTTTAGTTTAACAGGAGGGAGAACATGCACAAGTGTTTATGCACAGCCAACAGGCAAATCCATAACTGGAAAAAAAAAGGAGTTTTTACATATGCTCCTGCTTTGGCACCATGCGTGCAATTTGCATCTCTTCAACAGCTGATTTAAATTGCAGTGTGAGAGTTTATAGCAGCATTCTGAGCAAGCTGTTCTGTTGTTTTATTTATTACTTAGGACTAATTCTTTATAAGACATAGTAAACAGTGCAAGAAGAAAGAGCAATTCTGATACAGTAGTTTCATAGCCTGAGACATAGACATAAAAACAACACACATCGGGAGTGTAGTCATTAGAGGCAGCCTGACATAATGAGTATTGATCTGGTTAATTTAAATCCTAGGTTTTCCCTGACTAATTATGTCAGTTTAAGGAAAGCATTTAGCCTTTTCTCAGATATATTTCCCCAAGGACAAAAGCAAGGGAGAGAACCCATAGTTGTGTTCCTGGGGTGGAGGAGCAATGAGTTTGTTCGTGAAGCATGAATCAACTGAGTGTTGGTTACCATTCTTTAATCGGGAGTGCCCACGATTCAGCTAGTCACAGCTGTGCCCCGTTGCTTCTCTGCAGCCCTGGGCTTTGGAGACACAGAAATACACAGGTAGAGGTTATTAGCTTTTGGAGAAGAGCAGCATCTGCTGCTCTTTGGCTTCCACAGACAGCCCACTGTTTATTACAGCCAAAAAAATCTCCTCCCCATGGCAGGCTGAAGGAGTTGCAGAGGCTGCTGCTTTGGTGCAGAATACCCAGACCCATGTGGTCCATGAGGCAGAACAGGATTCTTCAGCACAGCAGGGTTCTGCTTGCAGAGAGCAAGTAATCTGCAATGGGCTCTGTGTGTGCCCTCCTGAAGCTGTGATTCTCAGCAGAGCTGAGGCACCTGCTTCAGGACCCACTGCTCACACCACTCTGCACCACATCAGCATATACAACCTTAGACTGAAAAATCAGCCAAGAATTTCATTCTTTCCTTCCGAGACACAATCAGTTTTGTGGCCAGTAACAAAACACTGAGAGATTTCTTACAGAAAGGGCCTTGTCTAAGAGCTTCTCTGCCTGTCTCAGATTGAAGGTATGCTGACTTGCATCTCTTAGACTACAAGGCTGTAGATTTCTAGGAAAATGGGATGGGGTACCTCTCACTGTCTCTTATTCAGAGGAAGTGGGATTCATCCTAAAGTGCAGTTTGTGGTTCCTGCTAAAAATACGTCTATCTCAGTGGTCAGGGCAATCAGGAAATGTGAGAGAAGTGCTTTTTTTTCAAACCCTGTCCTTACAACATTTTCTGTAACATCAGTTGCCCCTAAGGTTTACTGGCTACAGGAAGCACTTCTGTGCATCTCATCAAAGTGGTCAAAAGTAAAGGCTCTCCTTTCTCAGACAAGCAGCTACATTGAAAGGTTGAAAAGTCATGTTCCCTTTGCATTTTTTCCCTGGCTTAGTCAAGTTTGAACTCTTTGCTTCAAAATAGACCTCTCAGAACCATTTATACTCCTTTGGATCAGATAGAGAACTGTTTAAGCTGAGGGAAAACTGGACCAGAAAATATTCCATGTATTTTAGAGGATGTCAGTCCACCCAGAAGACACCATTTGTTTGGGGGTGGCAGCATGGCATGTTAAGTGATTACAGATCCACACTGAGAGGAATCTTTTTCCTGTGGAATACAAGGCAGGCTCTGAGATTCCTGGTCCATATAGGGAGATGGAAGTGGAGCAGTGCTTCATCAGAGAGTCTGAATTTAGGTTAGGAGAGAGGTGGGTGCTCTGCAAAGCAGACTGAGGCACTCCTGTGCACACTTAAGAGCAAAACTGAGAGAATCTGAGGAACTTTAAGTAAAAGAGTAAAGCACTGCCAAGTATTACAAAACAGGTAAATCACAGATTTCTGGGGAGGGGGCATGGGCTTTTTTTGTGGGCTCACATTCCACCTAAGTCCTATTTTAAATGTTTCCTTCTTTTATTGACTCTTGAAGTTCTAACAGGAAGTTGATGTATCAGGAGTAATCATTATGTCTTCATTCCCAGGCAACACTTGAGGATTACTGGTAGCTGGCACAGCTCAAATAAGCCACTAGGCTGCTCTTATTTAGCCCTTATTTACCCAATAAGTAATTGAATGCTTGGTGAATTACACTTCTCTCTCATGTACTGTATGGATTAGATCTTGCACAGTTTCCAGTATCAGAACCTTTATATTTCTATAAATTTAGAATTTTAATCACAGACTTGGTGTTTATGGCATTGGCAGGTCACTGTTTATGCCATACATGGTGCACCCTTAGTCTTAGAATTCTGCCAGACCTTGCACCACCCTGTCTGCATCATCTGGGGGGCTCCTCTCTGCAGACTTAAAATCCCACATTGAAATCGATCACTCTGAAAGACTGTGAAATGCATATTTGGAAGCTGAACTGTCAAACATATGTTTTCTGATTACTTAATCAGGGATTTATATGGACCCACAGTCAAGAACCAACCCCAGCACACACACAGAGAGGGGGGCAGTAATTCAGAAAAATGGAGGTTTAAAAGGCAAGGACCTGCAGGAGGAAGAGACTTCCCCTGAAGGCTGAGGTGTGTCACAGACCCACTTTGCTGCTCTGGAGAGTAAACACCTGTCAGATCAGGATTGCTGCTGGAACTGACTAAGGCAGCCCCATCTGCTCCCTGTGTAACACCTGTGCAGCTGAGGTGACAGCAGGTGACTCTTCCATGAGGTATGGAGGGAGGGCCCATGTGCTCCCAAGAGAGGTGAGCACCTTACCCTTGTACAGCCCACTGTTACCCACTGCTGCTCGTTCATGTGGGTACCAGTGACACAGCCAGGAGCACCCTGAGGAGTACCAGGGAAGATTAGAGAGCCCTGAGCATGGGGATAAGGGACTCTGGAGTGCTGGAACCTCTTCCCTCAGTCCTGCTGGAACTGCAGTCAACACCCCAATGTCCAAGTGCAACAGCTTGTGTCAGTATTGGGACTGGTGCTGCCTAATATCTTTGTCAGTGACACAGACAGTGGGACTGAGTGCACCCTCAGCAAGTTCTCATGACACCCAGCTGGGTGGGGTGGTCAACACACTGCAGGGAGGGAATGCCATCCTGAGGGTCCTTGAGAGGCTTGGGGGGTGGGCCTGAGTGAGCCTCATGAAGTTTAACAGGACCAAGTGCAAGGTCCTGTATGTGGGGCAGTGCCAAACACCAGTACAGGCTGGGCAGGGGAGGGAACTGAAACAGCCCTGAGGAGAAAGACTTGGGCACAAGCCAGCAAAGTGAGCTCACAGCCCAGAATGCCAATCCTGTCCTGGGCTGCATGAAAAGCAGTGTGGGCAGCAGGGAGATTAGTATCTTCATTTGCTCTGCTTTCATAAGACCCCACCTGAAATACTGCATTCAGCTCTGGATCCCTCAGCACAGGAAAGACACAGATTAGTTGGAACAGGTCCAAAGAAGGGCCACAGAAATGAACAGAGGGCTGAAGCACCTCTTTTATGAGAACAGACTCAGAGAGTTGGGGTTGTTCATCCTGGAGGAGAGAAGGCTCTGGGGAGACCTTACAGAAGCCTTCCAACTACCTGAAGTGAGCCTACAATAAAGATGGAGAGGGGCATTTTACAAGGACACGTAGTGACGGGACAAGAGATTATGTCTTTAAATTGAAAGAGAGTAGGTTTAGACCAGATATTAGAAAGAAATTATTTTCTGTGAGGGTGGTGAGATACTGGAACAGGTTGCCCAGAGAAGTTGTGCATGACTCATGCCTGGATGTTCTCAAGGCCAGGTTGGCCTGAGATCTGAGTAATCTTGACTAGTGGAAGGTGTCCCTTCCTGTGGCAGGGGGCTGGTACTAGATGATCTTCAAGGTCCCTTCCAATGCAAACCATTCTAGGAGTCTATGGAAATCTATAGATGAAAAAATAAAGTAATGAATATGTCTAATAAAACCGCATATTTCTGGTTTACAAATTAATTTTTCTAGTAACTGTATAAAATAGATTTGCAAATTATAAATGTATATACTTACAGTAAATTTAAGGTACATGTACATGTATATGTTCCAAATATAAACTGTATGCTTTCTAAAACAGCTAAAACACGAGATCCTTGATGAGTGACCCAAGGGCCTTGGCTTCAACTGCTTAGAAAATTTAAGTTTGAACATGACATTGGATGTGATAAAAATATTATACTTATTACAACATGATCAAAACAATAGTATCTCCTCCTTCTATATCAGTGGTCTTTGGCTCTGCTTTGACATCTGTTTTTCTTTAATCCCCTTTGCAGTTTATGCAGCAGCAGAATAATATTCCATGACAACAGCCAAATCTATTGATATCTCTTAATTAAATAATTCTGAATAAAGACAACACACCAATACAATGTGGATGACTGTTGCTAAACGTTTACGTATAAAAGAAGACCTGGACAGATCCTCAGCTTGGATGACAGGCAGCATTGGTTAGCCTGTTCTTTACCCTGCTGCGTGCTCACAGCCTTTCTGGCTTGCCTTGGAAGCAGCTGGCTGTGAGAAGCTCAGAAAGAGATCCAGGGAATGAGCAAACAGCCAAGCAGCGTAGCTAACCAGGGGTGCCTCGAGCTTGCTGTCTGGCCCAATTTGTCTAGTAGCCTAGATATAACCTAACTAGCCATGCAACTCATCCAGCCTATTCATGTTCTGAGGAAGAACCTGAAATTAAAGTAAGAGAGGAAGAAGTGCAAGGTCCATACCTTTGGTTTTTTTCCCTAGCAGTTTTAAAAGAAATACAATTATAAGGATCCTTCTGCCTGAAAACGTGCATACCTATGGCAGACCCTGATCGTCATTTCCTTAGTTTCATTTTTCATCAAAGAAAAATAAACCAAAACCAAATAAATCCCATGTCTTGTGGGTAAGTATCCTTGTGCAGCATCATACTGTGTAATGAGGTGTGTGTGCATGACTCTATCTGAAAACATTGCAAAGTTTTAGATTTGTTTCAAGACAGAAAATAAACCTGAAGCTTATCTTCTTAATAATATATGCTTGGACATCTCAAGCAACTATATTTAGGGAGTGCAATTTTCTGGCCAGATCTGAAAACTGGCCTGGTAGTCTCCTTCTTCTGTAATGAATCCTCATCCCATGCCCTAAAACTTGAATGGACAAATAATGTGCCCTTTCTTATTACATGCTGCTCTGCCTAAACAAGATTTGAGTCTCCATTGGACTTGGCCCTCTGAGCCTTTGAACTTGGCCCTTTGTGAAGAATAGTCCAGCACAGGATATTCACCACATCTGACTTCAGGACCGGTAATTATTACCAACTGAAGTGTGGTGGAAAGGTTGCTAACCACTAGAGAACAAATTGCTACAATCCTGCAGCTTATCCTCAGCATGTTTTTCAACTTTCATCTGTCTAGATTAAGGTCAACTTTTGCAGACAGATCCTCTTATCATGTGCATAGAAACTGCTTTTATTTATTAAGCTTGATGCCATTGATTTCAACCTTAAATGTCATTCAGTGTTTTCCATTCATGTTTTTAAACATTTTGTGACTGATCAACTCAGGGGCCAAGTAAGTAAGGAAGCAATGGGTTTGAACATATGGGAAAATCTGATCCTTGCTGCCAAGGAGTTAAAGTATTAAAGTGCATAAGCCATTTCCTGTAACAGTTGTCAGGCTAATTGTTAGTAAATTACTTAGTCCATGTGTTTATTATTCAGATATAAACCCACGGACTCGGCATGAAAATGGCATTACGCTGCTGTAATCACAGACTAATCTTTTACAACTATGGCCCTACACCCCCAAACTGCATCACACACAAAACAGCAGCTCTTGAGCAAGTTAATTCACTCTGTATTGCACCATCCAGTGATGAGGGTAACATTAAAAGGCCCTATTGCTGCACACCTCCATGTAATTCCATAAAAATCAGAATAATCTTTAGTAAATAGGGATTCAATGGTAAAGACAGAATTTAAAACATGGAATGAAACTCAATAGAAAGAAAATCACATCATCTTCATTGCAAATGTTTTCTATACGTGAAGATAACACATTTCTGCAGTTCTTGGTGACCAACTCACCTGTTCTGTACCCAGTGCCTGCCAGCCAGCCTAATACTTAAAGTGGTTGGCATAAGGGACATAGCAGTGCCTACAGATAATGATATTTTTTCGATCTGATAATTTCTGGATTGCATTTAGATTTTTAGTAGTGGTAGATGATGAAAGTGTTAGAAAGTCGAAATAATTAGTAACCTCTGAAGATCAACACCTGCTCTGAAATGTTAAATTCAAGTTGGCATTTCATTAGCCCCATATCCCATGTTGTGATTCCCATGTTTTAGATTGATCCCTTGTATCCTGGCATTACATGCAGCTCTCTTGAGCCTGAGCTGAATGCACACTATGCTAATCGACCACCTCACCGTCCCTCGTTTCTAGCAGTGAGAGAGCACATTCTTGGCTAGTTCCATTACATATGTGCCCTACACTGCTATTTCTGGCTTTTATTTAACTTTGAAAGCAAAGTGAGCACCGGGCAAAGTAAAAGACATTGCTTCTCTTGTGTTTTACCACTAAAAAATAGAAAATTAATATTAATAAAGGAAAAATGCATTGTGTAAGCCTCACTTTTTATTATATTTGAGAGACCATGCTCAACTGATGTTATAACTGAAGAAGAAACTGCAAATCAACTCACAGGACCATGAGCATACATTTGTTGTCAACAGAAAGACTCTTAGGGACTTCAGTTAGTACTAGATTGCAGTCTTCATATTTACATTTAAAAGTATTCCCCTCTGTGTCCTTACACAAATTACTGGCCTATTCAAATTCAGTGAAAGATAAGTGGAAGATGAAAAAATATGCATTGAATATCTGACAGAGAGTGATTAGAGAAGGGCAGTTTTGAGAGCTGTCACTTTGGCACTTCCTTCTGGCTTTTCATCAGGGGTATATCCTCTCTTAGTGTCTGGACATTTTGTATCCAACCACTTGTTATCAAAAATAAAAAGAAATAGGTTCCTCTGCATTCGAATGATTGTGTAAAACAGGACAACACAAAAGAGAAAGTATCTTTCATTACACAGTACTGCTGGGGAAAAAAAAAAGCAAACACAAAACAAACAAAAAAACCCCATGAAACAATCGCAATCAAAAAACCTGGTTTTGATGTCTAAATGTTTATATATTCACCTGTTGCTCTCCCACTATCTTCCTGAATTTTTTAATTTGCAAGAACAAGATAGGAAAAAGCAGTCACTAATGAAGAAATGCTTTATCTGGATGAAACACCTTGTTCCAGTAAGTAGCATTTTTCTCTCTCTTTAGAGTGCACTGCCTTTATTTCAAAAATTAATCTAATAGCTGCTGTTTTCCAGTAATTCAAACTAGTCATAAAAGTATATTTAATTATTGTATAATCAGTGGCATAAGATAAATGTGTTCTACTCAGTTGCATTTCCATGAAATCAGACTTTTCTGACACTTTAAAATGCCTGTAGTGGACTCAGAAAAAGCTGTGTAACTGGTCTAAAGCAGGAAAAGCTGGACAAATGCATGAGTGGAATCAGAGAATCAAAGAATGAACTGAGTTGCAAGAGACCATCAGGATCACCAAGCCCAACTCCTGGCCCTGCAGAGGGGCCAAGAGAATCCCACCATGTGCCTGAAAGCATTGTCCAGATGCTTCTTGAACTCTCTCAGGCTTGGTGCTGTGAACACTTCCCTGGGAACCTGTTCCACTGCACCTTTTCACCTTTTGGGTGAAAAGTCTTTCTCTGATATTGAACCTAAACCTCCCATGACACAGTTTCAGGCCATTTCCTGGGGTTCTGTCACTGGTCACCAGAGACAAAAGACCAGTGCCTGCTCCTCCACTTCCCCTCATCAGGATGCTGAAGCCCACAATGAGATCTCCCTTCAGCCTCTCCAGTGCCTCAGCCACTCCTCTAACAGCTGCCCCTCAACACCCTACGAGGAGAGGCTGAAGAGTGGCACAACTGTCTTGATTCACAATGATTTTTCTGAAGCATAGTAAACAAACATTAACCCCAGGCTAAAATCAAAGCCAGATAGAAGATCCCTAGTTTAAACCATTGCTCTAGGAACCTCTTTTATGATAAAAAATTCTTCCCTTAAAACACAAAAAGTGCTATGAATCAGGTACATCATTTCATGCATTCTTCCATTTCTGTGATTTAGAATATCAGTATTGTACAACAGGCCTTATCCCCAAAATCATCTTAAACCTATCTATAAATGTTAAAAAACAGAACAATCTATTATGGACATAGTAAAGACTCAGTAAAAAAGAAAAGAAGTCTATCATACTAACTTAGCGGAATAAATTTATTTTGACTCCTTTGCAGCTGTCCTTATTCTTTAAAAGGAAGAAGTAAGTGATACAGAACAATAAATATTTTCAATTCTTTTTCAACATTAATGAGACTTGGGCAACTAAAACATGGATATTGACTAATAAACAGGGTTATTAGCTGACAAAGTTTTGACCTTAGCAATGTGAAGTTCAAAACTGCATGACTTAACTCTCTAGTTCTAAACTCTGAGGTCCAAAATAAAATACCATTCAAATGAACATTGCAAAGAATGAGAAGAACTTTCAGGCCCTCACCAGAAGACTCAGAGCTCTGGGAGAGCTCACAGACACAAAATTATGAGAAGGCATTGAGGATCTATTTATCAGTTCAAACTGTAGCAAAGCACCATCCTGCTCTGGAGTGTGACTAAACAAAAAAATCAAAACCCAAACTGTGGCAGGTGCTTTCCCAGTAAGGTCTCACACATGTCAAGAGGCAGCAGCTTCACTTTGGGAGTGCAAACAAAATACAGGACTCCAAGGGGAGAAGTGTCTGTCAAACATCTGAGCATGCACCACACAATACCTGCTCTACACACTTTAGTGTCAGGGGAGCAAAGCCATGAGCCTGCCTCCCCTGTTTTTCATTAAATGGTTGCAGACACATACTGGGGAGCAACAGAGAGCTGTCTCTAAGTCATATATGCACATGGGACTGTTGCTATTACTGTTTTATTCTGAGATACAAGAGATGAAGATTGTTTAGTGCACTCCCCCATCACCTTTTAAGGAGCAAGAAAATGTTCCTAAGGATTGATATCATGCTTAATTCAGGCAATTTCTGCCTACATTTACATTCTCTAAAATTTCACTGATACTCATGCAAATACACAAAATGAATCTGAGAGACTAATGCAATATTACTTACTATAACCTGATGTGGACATCAGTTCAGGAACTCAATAAGCACTTTGAAAAATACTCTGAAATTAAGACTTTAGACTTCACTGACTCAGTTTTCTTAATTTGTCAGCTTTCAAACCCTTGGATCTGAAATCCATACTGGTTTGCTCCTCGCTCAGCCATAGGAAGCAGTCAACAAAAGGCACTTTGTTCTAAATTGTGTAATTTGCACATGTGGAACAGAGAGAAGAACTGATCTTTGATCTAAATTTAATTAAACACTTTTCTCATTGACATGTGAGCTTCTTCTCTCCTTACAGTTCATTCACTGGCTAAAAATTATTATTTTTTCCAGCCATTATCAACTTTCAGAGCATTGCTAAAAAGGCTTAATATAGGAAAAAAATGCATTTCAGTGGCCAAAGCTCATAGATATGAGTTGCAAAGATACATTGCCATGAGACTTAAGGGAGAAAGCATTCTATCAGTTTTCAAAGTAAAACAATATTCTGAGCTTTAAATTGGCATAAAGGGGATGATTTTGGTGGAATTATAGGACTCTCCCAAAATGCGAAATATTGGCAATGAAAACTTCTCTCCCAGCTCCTTTCATAGAAAGCCACAAGATATTTTGTGCTCTCTTCTATAGGGATTTACAGGGCTACAGTAAGGAAAACTTGCTTTGAGTAATAATGTTTGCAAAAGAAACTTCCAGTACACAGCCTTCTTTGTGCTGGGATGATGGTGATGATGTTCCACAATTCTTCCAAATTTTGGAAGAAAAGGGAGCTTTCATGAAAGTTCCAAACTCAATACAATTTCTATATTTTATAGGGATCCTGACACATTGGTTCTTATCATTTATTCAGCATTTGCAGGACAAAATCTTCTGTGTATATTCTTTGAGTTGCCACTACATTGGGGAAGAAGCTTTTACTTTTCTTCAAGTTGAAAGAAAACATTGAGTTTTTTCTTCAGACACTGCTATAAAGAAGACAATATCTCAGCATGGAAGTTTTAATGATATTGTCTTTGTGGCTTAAAAATTTCAGGAACAAGTAATCTCATTTAGTTTTAGTCTGAAGCCCATAATCCTATTCACTCCGTTAAATTAGTAAGGTCTTCAGAAGCATTTTCTGACAGCTGAACATCACTTTTTTGGTAATAGCCATATTACCATTTCCAATAATATGGAAAGAGGGTTTTCAAGCTCTGGACCCTTATTACCTACACTGCTCTGTCTCCTAGTCCACCCCATGGATCAGCTGTTTTCCACGGCACTACGACACTGGAAAAGTGAAGTTATTGAAAACATAAACTAAACCCAGAGGTATAAAAACCCTCAAAATCTATAATTTATCCCAAAATTTATCAATTAATTTATTAGAAGTCTTAGAAAACTTACCTTTAAAATTTGGTCTGATTCTAGCATCATATCCCGATGTCCTTCCCATCAATTTGTCCAAAAAATCTGAAGGAGACAGGGTCTGTGAGGGGGATTTTCCAGATCTTGAATCATGTTCTTTACAGAAAGTCGTCCTAAATAAATTATTAGCCACCATTAGCTAATATTTAGCTTGTATTGTATTCAAGTCATGGAGAAATTACATCACTAAATAAAATTGTCTCAACTCAGTGAAGGTAGAAATTAATTTTTTTAAAGAGCAACATACTCTGCCTTTCATCTGAAAACTTGTTCTAGAAATAAAGATGAGTTTCAGGTGTCATACATGAACACAATTTTCTATTTGGAAAAAACCTTAGCTTTAAAAATAGATTCGTTACAGTTTTAAGATTCTTTAGAAGATTCAAATTACTCTTCATCTTAACATGTAAATCCATCTTAGAGTGATTTTGTTATCCTGTTTTATATCATTATTTTAATTTCATGGATGCTGTTAAAATGTCATGTTAACACTGGTTTAAGGTGGTCTTAAACTTCCAAACAACAGCTTGCAACACTTAACAAGCAACACTGAAAAACACTGGATTTGTTAATGTAGAGAAAGATACAGATGGAAAAAAGAAAATTAAAATTGTTTTTTACAGATGATTTAAAAATATTTAAATTATGCTATGAGTGTCTGGATTCTTTCCCAACACGGCAAAAAGGGTTCTGGAGTCAGTCACAACTGATATTAGGGGGGTTTCACCCCAAATCCATGAGCACTGAATAATAAAATTTAGTATCACCAGGTGGTATTCATATGCAAGTTCTTTGAGCACATCTGTTTCAAGAAAATTTCTGGTACCTTATCATGTGTGTGAAATGCTGTGTACGCAGCACATTACCTATTGCAAGCACATAATAGATTGCAGAGAAAGACACTTCAGGAGTTCCCCGTGGTTGTTCCCCAGGGAAAAAGAAACTAGAATGAAAACGGTCATACTTGGTGTGTAGAGACACAGATTTAATACTAGAACATTATCTTAAGTCTTTAATATTCAATTTCATTGTGTCTCTTTCCACTCTATCTTTGAGCTAAATTAAAAGTAATTCTGACTCTGACTTCTCCTGTTTCTGACTTCTCTCTGTTAAAATATTTGCCCAAAGGGAGCCTCTCAGTTTCAGGAGTGTTTCATGGGGTATTTTCATGCATCTACATGCAAATATAAAAAAATCAGATATACATCTGATCATCTGAAATGAGAAGCAAATATCAAATCCTTTCTCTCGCTACAAAAGAGAAACGATTCCCCAGAATTTTTAAAAGGCAACGTGGTAGTAAATTCTCGTGGTGTGATTCCACACATTTTTTTCAGGTTCCATTTATAGGAGGCAGTTGCTTCCTTTTGCTTTTGTCAATGACAGGGTATCATTACAAATATCTTTAGTATTTAATATACAGTAGATGATCTATCCAACTTAAATAATGAAATAATTCAGTTAAGAAAGTAAAAATTGGAGAATTAAGATAGTACACTTATTCGTATACAAATTACTTCTGTTTTCATTCAGAGCCCACTAGTTATGAGTTGTGTTGTGAACCCAGGTTCACAAATATAAACACGGTTTCCCTCTGTCACTATATGTATACCTCATTACTCTTAGATACATCTGTACCTGCAGATGCACAGCAGCATACTGTTCAATAATGAATCTCATCTAAAATGCTATTCTGGTTAAAAAGACTGACCTGTTCACTCAGTACCACAAAAAAGTCAATAGCTGAAGCAGAAGCTCATGAAACATTAAAAAAATCAGGAACATTGGGACTTTGGGTGAACACAATACTAGTCTGATCCAGGGTTTTCCCAAAATCAAAGGGCTGGTTCTCTAATTTCAAATAGCTACATCCCTTACCAAACTGGTACAATCATTTCCAGAGACTGAAGAGGAGGGAACCAAAGCAACTTCCTAAACAACCTCTGCTAGGAGCAGAGAATCTGCACTTAGGAAGAAAAGCCGAAGAAAATGTTCTTAGCTATACTGATACACAGTGAAAAAAACCCACATCTTTGCATCAGAAAATGGAAAATAGATCACCCAAACTTGAGATTATTATTTTTTGTGTTTGTTACCAAGCAACGAGTCTCTGAGTGTAAAAGGGATAGTCTACATAGAATGAACACAAAACATTCTCAAATACAGCAAACAAACTAGGTTATTGTGACGTAGTATCTTTATAGTTATGATTCTCACAACCTTTTGACAAATATTATTACAGAGTGGTATCACCTACCTGAAGTGGTTTGTCTCTAAGAAAAATGCAAACAAGGTTGTCAATATTTTCACTAGCTGCCGGTTCATTCCTCCTGCTTTCTGTGATGATTTGGAAATATCCCAGAAATGATTCCAGAGAGATGCACGGAAAAAGTAAGCTGCTGCCGTCTAGATTTCCAAATTCAGCAATAATTTATTTTTCTTGACAATCAGGAAGAGAAGGTCTGGATCTCTACAAAGTAGGGGTAAAAGAGAAGTGCCAGTCCTTGGAATCATGGTCAGGTCAAGCCTAGGCTCATCTCCAGCAGTCAGCACAAAAGAGATAAGGCATCAGACACAGTTGTTCCCCCGACTTGCTTTTGGTGATGGAGGGGGGAAAAATAAAAAGCAAAAAAAAAGAAAGTAAATGGAAAGAAAGGGGGGAAAGGGAAAGGAAAAGAGGAGAAAACCCAACTATGTGAGGAGCATCAGGCAAAAGGGAGCGGCGCTGAGAGCAGTTCTGTTGTCGATATGTTTTATTCCCCTTTCGCTGAAAATTAGTATTTATGAACGGTGGCGGGGCTACTGGGTGGCTCTGCTTTTCCCCTCTTTGGGTAGGGAAGCGTCGGCGTTGCCGCGGAGGGCGGGCGGGTGTGAGGGAGGGGGGGCTGTGGACGGAGGGAGCGGGGCCGCGGGGAACCCCGGCGCTGTGCTGGAATGGGGCGGGCGGGAGCGCGCGGCTTCAGCGCTCGGACAGCTCCGCGCCCGCCTGCGCATGCGGGGCCGCGGGGGCGCGGGGCGCGGGGCGGGAGCGGTTTGAGGGTGTGGGGTGCGGGTGTGGGGTGAGGGTGTGGGGTGAGGGTGTGGGGTGAGGGTGCGGGTGCGGGGTGAGGGTGTGGGGTGAAGGTGAGGGTGCGGGGTTCGGGGTACGAGTGCGGGGTGTGGGGTGAGGGTGTGAGCTGAGGGTGCGGAGTGCGGGGTGTAGGCGCGGTGCCGGAGGCGCCGCGGGCGGCGTTTGCGGGGGGCGGGCGGGGACCTGCGGGCCGTGGGTGTCTGCGAGCGGCGTGTTGGCTGCGAGGTGCTCCTGTGTGAGCGGGGGTTGCGATGGCGGGTGGGTGTGGGTGTGGGTGTGGGGTGTCAGCGCGCTGTGCTTGTCACGCGTGGGGCTGCCCGTGTCGCTGCCAGCGGGGCGCGGTGCCAGTGCGCGCTCCGGCCGCTGGGGGCGCTGGCGCGCCGCGGGCACGGCCCTGCCCGCGCGGGAGCCGCTGCCTCTCCCTCCGCGCGGCCTGCGGGAGCTGCGGGAAGCGCGGGGAACTGCGGGAAACAGAGCTGAACTGCGGGAACAGAGCTGAACTGCGGGAAACAGAGCTGAACTGCGGGGAACAGAGCTGAACTGCGGGGAACAGAGCTGAACTGCGGGAACTGCTGAACTGAACTGCGGGGAACAGAGCTGAACTGCGGGGAACAGAGCTGAACTGCGGGGAACAGAGCTGAACTGCGGGAACAGAGCTGAACTGCGGGGAACAGAGCTGAACTGCGGGAACAGAGCTGAACTGCGGGGAACAGAGCTGAACTGCGGGGAACAGAGCTGAACTGCGGGGAACAGAGCCGAACTGCGGGAACTGTGCTGAACTGCGGGGAACCTGAACTGCGGGGAAGACTGCAGGGAACAGTTCTGAACTGCGGGGAACAGAGCTGAACTGCAGGGAACAGTGCTGAACTGCACCCCTTCCCTCCCCGCTGCGCAGGGCACCCACTCTGGAAAGGGTGGTGGGCTGAGCCCGGTCCTCATCACCGTGCATGAATATGGAAAGTGCGGGTGTGGAGAGGAAGGTGCCGGGTTCTTGTCGGAGGAGCCAACAGGTAGAAGGAGAGGCACCAGCAGAAGCTGATGCACAAGTTCCACCTGAACATGAAGAACTTTACTTTCGACAGCGTGGAAATCAAATCCTGCAAAGAAGTTGGGATTTTTACCCATCCTGCACTCCCAAAATAAAAGGAACTATTGTTCTTTCTTCAGTTTTAGATTCATCTATATTCTTTAATCTGGCTATATTCTCCTGCCACAGAACCAATCCACCTGAACACTGCTTCATTTCCACAAGAGTATTTGCACATGGACACATTTTTCATATCTCTGAGTAAAAAACCTACAGTTTCATGACAACTACTGTTACTATGTGTCTAGTCATCTTTAAAAAAATGCTTCTGAAAAGGAGTTGTTCTGTTCACACATTAGCAAGAGATCAAAGCCACATAGTGTTCATTAAATGAAACAGTTGTAGCATTTTGTTTGTTTATTTTAGCTTAATAAGGTAGGATGTATCTGAAAAAAGAAATTAAATAAAATATAGAAGATAAAAAATATAGAAAATCTTAGAATGGTTGTGGTTAGAAGGGACCTCAGCTATCATCTAGTTCCAACCCCTCTGCCATGGGCATGGACACCATCCACTAGACCAGGTTGCTCAAAGCTCCACCCAGCCTGACCAAGAACACATCAAGGAATGGTGTGTCCACAACCTCTCTGGGCAACATTTTGCAGAACCTCACCACCCTCATAGTAAAGAATTTCTTCCTAATATGTAGTCTAAACCTGCCCTCTTTCAGTTTAAGGTCTATCACTACATGTGCTTGTAAAATGTCCCTCTTCAGCTCTCTCGTAAGCTCCCTTTAGGAACCGTAAGGTGCTATAAGATCTCCTTGGAGCTCTCTCTTCTCCAGGCTGAATAATCCCAGCTCTCACATAGGAGAGGCCCTCCATTCCTCCAATCATCTTCGTGGCTTCCCTGGACTTGCCCCAACAGGTCAATGTCCTCATTCAGGATGATCCTCTGAACCTGTACACAGCACTCCAGGAGGGGTCTTACAAAGCACAGGGGCAGAATCACCTCCCTCCATCTGCTGGCCACGCTGCTTTTGGTGCAGTACAGGATGTGTTAGGATTTCTGAGCTGCAAGCACACATTGCCAGCTCATGTCCAGCTTCCTGTCCACCAACACCACCAAGTCTTTCTCCAAGGGCTGCTCTCAATCCATCCTCTGCTCAACCAGCATTCGTGCTTGGGATTGTCCCAGTCCAGTGCAGGACCTTGTCCTTGGTCTTGTAGGACTTCACAAGGTTCATGAGACCCACCTCTCAAGCCTCTCAAGAACCTTCTGGATGGCATCCCTTCCCTCCAGCCTGTCCACCCCACCACACAGCTGAGTGTCATCCTTAGGCTCATAGAGGATGCACTCCATCCCACCATCCATGTTGCTGACAAAGATGTTAAAATCAACCTTATTAGTGATCCTTAGGCACAAATGCTAGATAATGCAACATTTGATGCACAAAAGATTGAAATAACTGAAAGAGCAGTCCAAAGTTGCAAATGTAAACTAATTTCCTTATTGCCTTAGCTGCTGTGTCTGTGTCAGTGACAGAAATGAAGGTCCAGTAGAAGGAAGGGCACTATATTTGTTTTTATTAAAACTATTAAAGTTTATCATTAGACACTGAGCACTGATGCTGAATCACTGCACTGTAACACCACCTAACCCCTTCAAAAAGACAAGTCATATTAAAGTAGAGAGGTTGAATTATGTCTCTTACTGCAGTGTCTTATTCTGAGAAATAAAGCTCATAAAGCTGCATCTGGAAATAATGGAATACTGTTGAGTCAACAAAGAAGTGCATTTCAAAGTTTGTGCCTGTTCCCATCTAGATAGGAGCCCAGTAATAGCACTGTATATTTTTACCTTAAGTTGAGATAAATGGGAAAATTGGAAAGCATGATTTCTATCAGCTGCAGGAAAAATCTATGTCTCTTTAACCTACACTGCCACCTGCTTAAAAGTGTGGGGAATCTCAGAACTGCTTGCAGAGCTCATAATGCAGAAGTCACTGAATACAGCAGATATGTTTCCAATGAATCTGTTAATATGGATTTTGTGACATGACATGCTTTTAAAGACCTATAAATGTTCATTACCCTTCTTGGTAACTGCAAGAAACTGAACATTTCCTTAAGTTTTCTAACTGGAGAAAACCTACTTAAAATTCTGCTTTCCAGGATTTAGCTGCTACTGGCCATTTTCTGCACTTCATGGCTTATTTGAAATGCTAAATAACCATATCTCTAAGCTAAATAAAAATTGCAGGAAGTCCTTCAAAGCATACTTCCCTTAATTGATGTGGGCTTTTAAAAACATGGTGAGAGATGTCATGATGAAAATTTAAAGTATCTGCTCCACCATTCCTTACACCTCCAAACGTCTAGCCTTTAGTGAGATATTACTCAGCATGGCAGTTACATGGAAGTGCCAAGCAAAACTTAATTATTAAGGGTTGAAAACAGTGTGTTACTGATGCTTGTTTAACTAACAGCAACAGTCATTCAAATGGTTCTCTGCTTGAAATTCAAAGCAAATCTTTTCTCTAATCAAGGGGTACCAGGTTAAGCTCCCATGTACACTGAAGGTAAAAAGGATCAGATTTCAGTCCATCACCACCACTTTTTTGTGAATTAACACTTGTGTAAAGAACTTCTTACTTTCAGCTATTCTTGCAACGCGGTTGCTCCTCATCCACCTGTCATAAAAAAAGAAAAAGTTGTTTATAGTTGTTTTGAGTGCTGTAAGTCTCCGAGCTGTCATTCATTCACAATTCAATAGTGTTTACTAAAAGCGTGCCCGATGGCGAGGGATGATTTGGAGCTCTGCAGAGCAAGGGAGCTGTTTGGGAGCACAGTGCCTGGATGCACATGGCACTTTCTGGTGCTCCCCTCCCGTGCCAGAGCTGTGGGCAGCGGTGCCACTGATGTGCAGCAGGTTCTGGATGAACTGTGCATGTTCATCTGCACAGATGTGATTCTTTTCAGTGTCACTCATTTGTTATCTCCCACAACACATTTCTGACAGCAGAAGTGGTGCAAATGAATAGGAGTCAAAGGCTCCCACCTGGGATTGGAGGGGAGCCTTGTGAAATGGCACAGGGATGTGCATGCAGACAAGATGTTTTCAGGTGAAAAGGCTAAATAACACATCCCCATGGTTTCCCAGCCATATACAGAAGCTTAATAATCGTGCCAAATATGGCATATTATTTCAAGTATGAGCTAATTCAGTCCAATTTCTCTATTCCACCTGAGTTTCTTAAGCACTAACTTACTGGGCAGAAAATAGGACAGAATTACCCTGTTTCCATGTAAATGGTTTTATAACAGTTAGTTGATGGAACATGATTTATGTTTGTTTGCACTGTTTGTGCATTTCTAAAAACCTAAGAAATGGAAGAAATAAGGTCATACCTCTTTCTCAAATTATGATAAATAAGGGATACAGACACATGCTTCTGAGAGAACAAGATCCATCACTTCAAATATGCAATTAGTGTCTATAAGAAGAGAAAATTCAATATAACTTTCGAAATGGTATGTCAAATTATCATAATTGTTGGATGTTGGTTAACAATGACAAGTGTATTTCAATATAGTGCCAAATAAAAATGAATTGAGAGTACGGTCTATGTAAAATGTCCAATTATAGTGAAGGCAAAAAAAGCCAAAACAAAAACCTGAAGATAATCTAATGTGACTGCATGTTGAACTGAGGATAAGAAACCAACTGGCCTGGATTTGGAACCATACATAACTGTGTATGAGCCATAACAAATTGTCTAAAGGATCAAACAATGTAATTAAATCCTGTTTCTTTTTAATTTTGGAAACTATGTTAGTAAGAAGTCTCTTTCAGTGAATGATCATGATAACCTTAGTTGTTAGGAAAAGGCAATTGCTACATTTTCTGCTGTCCAATATGAAAACAAATGTTTTATATAAAACCTTTTTATACCTGACATTAACAGATATAACAATGCATTTGTCAGTACAGCTCCATTTTGTATATATGCAAAATATTTTCCTATCCTTCCCTCTTTTTCTTTTTTTTTTTTTGTTACTAATTGCCTTAGTATCTCTAAATTTCAAAAACAACCCTCCCACGGGTTGCTTAAGGAATAAGAAATTCCTTATTGTTCTATATTATGCAGTTTTTCCTTTTAAATAGCAACAAAAAGAGCAGGAAAGAGAGCATAACAAATTTACTTTTAGTGGAATTAGGTCTTTTAAATATACTACTTGTATTGAGTTTACTTCCTGTATCTGAGTTTTGTTTTCTGAAATCTTGAATATATATTATATATAACATAAATAATAATTTATAATATACGCATGTATTTCTCTTTGTATTATAAAGCACCCTATAATATCAATTCCTGGTGTGTTTTTTACACTGCAATGTAAGAAATAAAGAATAAACTAAATCTCATTTGAAAACTTGTTTCCTCCATTAAAGGTCTGGAAATTTTACAGTGTAAAATTATGTAGGGAACTACATCAATTACACCAGCTGTAGGTCCAGCTATTGAGTTTTAGCATTATTAGATTCTTGATTTATGTGATTTCTAACACTTTGCTCCTTGTGTGGTACCAATGGTACCATTACAGAATAGGGGAGCACTTCATACAAATAAAGTAAAAATATCTGGCATTTGGAATTTGATAACATTGGAAATAAGGAGAAAATATGAATTAAATGTTATTTATGTTTCAATCTGACTGCAGGAGAAGGCAGGAAGGCTAAAATGAGCAACTCATTCAGTCCTTGACCTTCAGCCCCAGTATGTGATTCCTGTTGGGAGGGGCTGTCAGATACTCAAACAGGAGAAAAAACAGTAGTCAGAAACAGCACAAAATTGTCTGTTTTCCCCTTTCATATTTCCTCCTGGCAATTTAGATATGAATTGAATCATTGCTAGTACTTGGTGTCATTTATGATTTAAATTCCTTAAGACAACATGTATCATATATTGTATTTCAAGAAAGTATCCAAAGAGGACCCTTTCACCCAAGGCAATCTAGTCATGATGAGAAAATCTGTCTTGAACATTAAACTGGTGTCTTGTTTCTTTAAACCTTCTCATGTGAAACCAGAACCTCATTTCCTGGAAATACTGGCTGGCTTAGAGGAAGGGATTCCAGTAGTCAGAAGTGATTCCAGACCCATTCCAGCAGAGCATTTCCCCCTCTCTGCCTTGTGATACTTCAGTTCATGATAGCCAGGAGACAAAAAAAGGGGCATGAATTGACAAGGTAGTGCTCATTACTCACTTTTTGGTAGGGTCCAGGGACAGGGAAAACAGAAAACAACTTTGTCTGCTTCTGCAAACTTACACCCAAAATATAGTTAAATGAGTTGTGAGATAAGTTCTTGTTCCTCTGAATGAGTCTGGGCCCTGGATCACCACCCTTAGACCATCACTGCTGCAGGAAAACAGATTAAGACTCTTGTTTTGATCTCACTTGAATGGAAACATCAGTTACAATTTCTACAGAACACATCACATGCAAATTGAGATCACCTAGTGGGGCCACTCAGAAGGAAAATCAATGACTTGAACTAAGTTACATTTACATTTACTGTATATGAACCTGCATACAGCAACTTTATAGCAAATATATGCTATTAACCACCTCCTTTCTTTGCTTTCTCTGAAGCAGCTACAGTTATGAGAGACATTATTTTCACAGAAAATCAACATGACATTAATTTCTTAGAATTTAGTGGCAAAAATTAAATGTCTGACCAACATTCATTCATCTTTAGTATTTCAATTGTTTTAAGGTTTGACAGAAACAGCAGCAAGAAGAAACTATACAAGAGTTTTAGCTAATGTATGTCTGACAGGCTGACTAACAGAGCTCTATAATGTTGAGATTATTTATCTGGTGAACATTTTCTTCTTATATATGTGTATGAATACATGAAAATTCCATCACACTTCTCAGTTTCATTTGCAGTAATTATTTTGTGCCAACTGTTATATATTAACCTGATAAATAAAAGATCTTACTTCTGTAGATTAGATACTTCAGCAGACAGCAGAATTGTATAGTAACAATGACTAATGCTGTGCATAGTAATCAGCTTAATCATGTCTTCCCTTAATGCTTGCAAACTAAATTTGCTTCTGTTCTCGTGGTATTATTTTGTAAATTTTGGTCTTTGATATTTAATCAAGTATGCATTCTTCCTGGTTTGAAACAAAACAATTTTTTTACCCCATTTAATGCTTATCAAGCTTACTCAAAATAACATTTTAAAATAGATTTTACAATATGGTACCTAATCTAGCCATAAGGATGCTGTGATCTTGAGTGGTATAATCATGTATGCAGACCAAAGAAAAGCTGTAAAGCTTAATTCATTTTTAAATGGATTACAAGAGTTTCTTAAAACTGATCTTTTAATTTTATATGCCTGCTGAAGAGCATGATGAAAATAATCATGATACAAAACATAGATGTTTTAGATGATTATGTGTGTCCTGCTTGTGCTAGTTCTACCTTGTCAGGATTAGCTACTCTCTAGCAACTCCAAAAGGTAGACACGTACTCATATTCAGTACTGCTAACACATGTAAAAACCCAACATAATAGAAAGGGGAAAATATTTCATCCCAGGTGATATTTGGGACACCTACCTGTGGCATAAGAACTACTATAGTATGGAGTGAGCAATAAGGTATCAGCATCACAAAACAAATACTGATGTGTGCTCTGAAAACTTCATTTGGTGATTTTTCCATGCCACAGAAGTGTCTTATTTCTATTTTTCTCCCTAGTGTTTACTAGAGAGGAGTATCAAGTGCAAATGTGTGAATGTGTGGGTGGAAAATAAATCCTTTGCCCATATCTTTTCAGTGGTTCTACTTGCTAGGAGGGAAAGTGTAATTCCTACCTCAGCTGACAATCTCTTTGGCTTCTGTGGTGTGGCATAGAGAGGGAGGAATCTCACGTTCTGCATTCCAGTGACTCACTGCTGGCTCTGCAGCTGCCTGGTAGCAGGCAGAATTTGGGTATACCTGTGATCAGGATCCTATTGAACTTCAAAAGCAGAGAAAAGACCTAGCAGTGTATTGACTGTAGCCTCACAGGCTGGTTTTGTTATTCATATTCATATCCAGTTTTCTCTATGGATAGAGATATCTGCAAGGTGTGGTCTAAGTCGTCAGAAATATTAGAGGTCTGATTAGAACATGTCATTGCTTATGCCAATAAGGCATGCTGTGGAAGGTCCAGGTTCTTGGGACCTAGAAGAGCTAAAATTCTGCCTTGGTATGTCTCAGTCCCCTGCAAGGCTGTCTGAGATCCAAAGCAGAACAGTGTTGCAGAAAGGCGTGATTTATTTGTAAATGTATTGAGCAACATTAGCATGCTGTGTCATTTTATATAAAAGACTTCCTTTCATTTTTTCTACCATATTCTGAATAATTGATATCACTAGAAAAAGTGCATAAATCAGTATTTAAAACATGGTGAAAAAAATAGTTTTATTCAAGAATTTATTTATACAATCATATAATTAAAGGCTATAATATTGTTCTTTCTGGGGTAAAATGAAGATTGCTTATACATTTCCCAAAAGGCTTAACAATGCAGGTCTATATTCTCTCACCTTGCTTTTTATATGAAATTATTGTTATTCCAATGGTTTAAATGATTTTCTCACATCTGGTGGTATTCAGTGGCAAAACCAGTACTAAGCAACAGAGAGCTACAATTAAAGAAGATTTTTGTACAAAACATATATATTAGCTATTGTCTTTTCTCTTTGGAAAGTAATTAAAAAACAAGTTTCTATTAAACATTTTACCTATATTAATCCTACTGCCCTGGCAGGAATTAATGCTTATTAACCCACTGCATTGAACAGTGGCCCATAGAGCTGTTGTAATAAGATTTTATGAAGAGTTACCAATTTAAAATTTCATTCCTTCCCAGTGCATGTACATAATTACTATTGACACCAATGTGAGTTACAGATTCATTACACAGTACGCACTGAGAGGAGAGCAAGGCTCCTACAGAGAACGTGGATCTGTTCATATCTATCTCTCAATTGTTTACACTCTAGGGAATAAGTAAAGGTCATTCTCCCAGGCTTTTCTCCTTTCCTGCCAAAATATGAGCCAAATTAAAGTCAATTGGAGTTTCATTGGAGCTTTCAGATATCGTAAGTATTCAGCCTGTTAAACAGGTTTATTTCAAAGATGTTATAAACAACAACCTCCCCTCCACCCCCCAAAAACCCCAGTCTTAAACAGACAAAAAAAAGGAAGCCTGCTTTGTAAAGCTATAAAAGCTTCAGTAAAAGCTGCTTGTGCCTTTCAGTCATCTCCACAGTTATAGTTAAGTAGATACTGGCTCTTCTAAAATCATCTGGATGATGGTATACCTTAAAAATAGCTCTCAGAATTTTCTATTCACAAAGGAATATATATTTTTCAAAATTGGAGTGATCAGGTTTTGCTGCTTCAATAATTATTGCTATACAACAAAAGACAAAAGGAAAATAAAAATAACAAACCCAAAGCCTTCCTAACATAATGTAAAAGTATTAAGATTGTCTTGAGCTGCTGCTATATATGTTAAAAAAGAGCACTGATGTTTTGAAGGAAAGAGTCTAACCACCTACTAGTTAAGTTAAATTTATGTTGTTGTGGAATTAATCCTGTTAGCAAGCTAAAGGTTGACATCAATACAGAAAGACAGCCTTCATATTGATTTAAGCAAATACAGATCCAGGTGTATTCAACACCCAAAACATAGCAACAGAGCCTTGGTGATACACTTAGACTCTTTCCATGATCTGGGTAGGGACACCAGGACCCTGGACTTCCATCCTCCATCTTTGTCCTTTTTCTTAAACATGAGGTCTTCCAAGTCAAAACATGCAATTTTCTGTTTAATGTTGAGTGACTCAGTCACATGAACTCTACAGTACTTTAAAACCATGGGAAAATACCTTTAGAATAATACCAATCAAATAAATAATAATAATAATAATAATAAATATATACCCTACAAATTATGGCTTTGTTAATGACACTGAGAAGGAGGCACCATTAAAAAATTATCGAGCATGTTTGTTTGTTTGTTTGGTCCTTCCTTCCTTCCTTCCTTCCTTCCTTCCTTCCTTCCTTCCTTCCTTCCTTCCTTCCTTCCTTCCTTCCTTCCTTCCTTCCTTCCTTCCTTCCTTCCTTCCTTCCTTCCTTCCTTCCTTCCTTCCTTCCTTCCTTCCTTCCTTCCTTCCTTCCTTCCTTCCTTCCTTCCTTCCTTCCTTCCTTCCTTCCTTCCTTCCTTCCTTCCTTCCTTCCTTCCTTCCTTCCTTCCATCTTTTAAGGAAAAACCTCCCCATAATATGAATAAAAGATCCAGTACAGTGTAGAATGTCCTCAAATTAGATCTAGCAAAACAGGATGCAAAAAAGGTTTGAAGCCTGTGAAGCTTTACTGAGGCTCAGAAATCAGGAAGTTTTCTTTCACGGAGGGAAAAGTAGCAACTCTCTTACATCTTTAACCTCTCTCTGCTGGTGCAAGCCAAGGCAGCTCTTGTGCCTGGTTGCCAGATCTGCTGTTTCAACAATTCCTCAGCACTTCTAACACTGGTCTCTTGGATGCAAACCAAAGATTTTTTATGAAAGGGTTCAAGGAAAAGGGTATTTATATTAATAAATGCAGGGGAAATGCCACCATCACAGCAAATGTGTAGCTATTCCATAGCATCTCCTAGGAACAGAAGATAATGAATGTGTCCATTTCCTCACATTTAAGCTCAGAACTGCAATTCACTTGCATGTGAATCTTTTGAGCATCTGAAGGCAGACTTCTAAAAGACCTTCAGATAACGTAAGTGAGCATCAGCCTGCCTTAGCTGTCCCACCTAAGCCGTTGCAAACATTGAATTTCAGCTGTGTCTCATGAATCCTCATACACTCCAAAATACAGAAAGTTCAACACAAGGTGCATGTGTTCCTAGTGTTTCAGAGCTGTGGAACTGGAAATTCACAGTATGTATTGAGAAACAATTGGTGTCTTTGAATTAACCAAAAGCTCATGTATTTCAGTTTACTCTCTATTCCTTCATCTTCAAAGCAAAATTTGCTAAGATGTTGAGGTCTTCCTTTTGGCACTATGATTATTTGGGATATTAATGTGGGCATATCCTCTGAATATCAGTTGCTGGGAAAACACAAAGTACCTGGAACATGTCAAAAACTTGAGATAAATGGTAATCAGTGTATAATTTAATCATCTTCCCTCTTGTGCTTAGCCCAGAAGGATAATCAAATGTGCTTCAGGCCGAACTGAAGTGTGATATACTGTGTGGTTAGTAAGCAGGTAAGTTGCTTGCAGACTTTTAAAAATTTAGATTAATTTATAGAGTGGACATGACTCCTTTAGAGTACTAATGAAGATGTTTATTCAAATGTTTTTAGTATTTGAATGTGTATTGTGTATCATTGATATTGCTATTTGTAAATAATCAGTGCAAAGACTTGAAAAGATTTATTGAGTGTATACTCTGACCACATCCTTCTGTTACATTGCTACCTAATTTTGTCTGGAAAAGGAGACTACCATCAATTAATAAGGAAAGATTTACACTGCTAAATTCATTAACATATTCCTTATCTAGCTCATGAATCAGTGTTGCTTTTCTTTTTTTCCTTCTTTTTTCCCAGAACCACGGATAGGAATATATTTCATATTCACTTAGTTTTGGGGTTTTTTAAATCTAAATTCTTTTCCCTGACCTGCATCACTGATTTCTACGTGTCTTCATACACAACTCATGTTGGTATCAAGAGGAATTGTGAATATTTAAGGCTTGAATTACTTCCTAATGCAATCAAAACAAGTGTCAGTTCTTACTTCAGCTAGAACTCGTTCATTAGGAAAATCTTAAAAAATATATAAAGAAAGGAAAGTCAGAATTCAGGTCTTTGATGATTTTTTTGTATAATTGCTTTTGAAGCAACTTTTTGGAAATATCTACGAATAAGACTACTAGTCTTTTCCATTTAGCAAACATCAACCTTTTTTTTCTGTATTTTCTTTAGAGTCGTATTTCTTCATTTAATTTCATTTCTTGTGGTGAAACATCACTCATGATATCTTGACCCTTCACAAAAATTCACACAGAAGTGCAGTCCTTCCATATTATTTATTTGTTTTCATTTTTTTAACACAAGTCCTCAGAGTCACTTCCCACTTACTCATATACTAGACACTGCTTCAGTCCCACAAAAATCACTGTTCCCTCAAATAATCTTCACAGGAAAGATCATCTAATTCCTGTGTAGCTGTGAACTTCATCAAGGGCTTCCTGCTTCATTACTAAATTTAGGGCATTGCTGAAATTCTGTGTCACTTCATGATCTAAACAAGTGACAAATATCTGCAATAAGAAATTCCCCCTTTCCCAGTGCAGAGCTATAAGGATTGCTCCCCATGGAGACAAATCTAGACTTACTCTACAATACAAATAGCTTAAAAGGAAGATGGTGTTCAAGCTGGAAGGGAGCAATCCTATATGGATAAAAATGGGAGTACAGTTTATGTGTGGGATCCTCTATGGATCTGGGTAAGGATCTGTAAGTATTCTCCAGATTATGTCATTACTAAATCTGATGAACACACTCAGATTGCAGAGGAGTGTTTCTGGTTCATCAGTGCAGTATTTTTCCAACAGAAATCTTGTTTCAGCACAGCTGCCTGGGAACATTGAAAAATCCAAATATCCCATGTGCAGTATGACATCTCAGTCACACTTGCAGTTCTCTGATATAGGGGAGGGTCTTATAATCATTAATAGTAGTTTATCAAGACCTGTACCATTCATCAAATAATTTTTTGTTTGGCTTCTCATCATACCTCTAGAAAAATGAAGTTAATCTGATGTCCATTACACCTGTTTTTCATTAAAATATGGTAGGAAACACAGATGCAGAAGGAAAAAGTTACCATAACCATCTTACAAAAGATGGATAAATTAGTAGCTATAGCTAATACTTTATGGAAGATGTTAATAGAATTTCCGTTCCATGAACAAACAAAGTTTTTAATCTGGTGTTTAGATGTATGTACCCATTAGATTGGCACAGTGTTTTAAATAGTAGTATGATACTTAAGTATTAGTTTTAATTTCCCAAATAATGAACTATTTTTAAATCAGAAGAGCAGATATTTTCTTTTTCTTTTTCTTTTTCTTTTTCTTTTTCTTTTTCTTTTTCTTTTTCTTTTTCTTTTTCTTTTTCTTTTTCTTTTTAATTTTTATTTTTTTATTTTTTTTTTATTTTTATTTTCTGCAGTGCCATGCACTCTACTAGATGTATCCACATATTTATTTGTATTTATTTACGACTTTGCCGCATGTTCTTTTTCAAAACACTAGCTTTTACACCCAATGCTGTTCTTGGTCAGTAAGTGGAATCAAGCAGTGAAATCATGAAGGAGAAAGTTACTGGCTTGCTGAGATGTTTCAGACCATTCCCTGCCTGCAGACCAGTCCATTACCCCGCTAAGGTCTTCCTTGTGTCTGTGAGCAGCCTCACCTCCTTCCTCCTGGCTCTTCTGCCCTGTCTTCTCTATCCTGCCTCCCCAGCTGCAGTTCACAGTTCTTTTCCCAGTAACAACCACTGGGACACTCTGCCCATGTGTGTATATGTCAGGGTCAGATATCACAGACTCTTCCTTTTATCTGGACTTTGTAGTGGTTTAGTGACTGGATGCTTAATACTGAAGGAAAAATGACTACAGCTGGTTTTTGAAAGAATTGAAAAAGCCAACAGTCAACAGGCAAAAGTAGCAGGGGAAAAAAGAGTAGTCTGCACTAGATTTTGGATCAAACAGCTTGGAATGATCAGTAAAGTTATTTCTGTGTACAAAGAAAATAAACCTCCCTAACACAAACTGCTCTGTAGCTGTAAGTGCTAAGCATTTTCTTATTTGATGCTAAGCCCTGGAAGTTATCTTATCCATATTGCTGGTATAAGTATGTGAAAATGCAAACATTGTGACACACATGTCCAGACTTGAATTTCATTTTGCCTTTTATACCCACAGGAGACTGCAAGAGCTTTGTGATATATGTCTCCTTGTATTAATGACTCCACAACTGTGGTCTACAGTCCACTGGTGTCTGTGAAATGGTAAAAAAAATATGTTTTTAGTTAAAAGTTTGAGATAAAGAATGCCCAGTAGTCCATGAAAAGTCTTGAAAGTTGGAAGTAATTTGTTAAAGGACTGTGAAGATCACTGTTATAGACAACTTACAAGATGAATGGGAAGCTTTGCTTTTGCTGTGAGTTCAGTAGGAGGTGCACTCCTGACATTTGATGGCTTTCCTGCTCTCCTTAACACAAGCTTCTTTCCTCTATATACCTTCAAAACAGTAAGTACCTAAACCTAATATTGCATTGCATGTGTCATTTAGCTTAATGGTCACATTTTGTCCTTCATTTCTTTAAATCAACAACAGCTCTGCAGCTTTCAGACCAGGATTCACTGGATGTGCCCCATTTTGCCACAGATCTTTTGCAGACTGGCCTCGCAGTTCTCCCTGGTCTCAGTTTTCCTCATGCAGAAAAGCATCCAATTAGTACTAATTTGATGGATTTGAAGCCTTATATCTCACTGTTTTTTACTGTAGTTTGAGATAGAAAGAACTGAAAAAGATTTCCATAAGGCATCATTATTTTATGTAATCTGAAGTCATGCATCCTGTGCATAGTACTCCCGAGGCATTCCTAGAAGCACTCATTTAAGTCACAGTGTTTTGTTGGTAGGGAAGGCAGAATTCCAAAGCTACCTCATTATTTGTAGATGTCCCTCAGAACATGACTGTTAACAATAGTATTTCATTGCACAGAGCACAGGATTGAAATTACAATCTTAAAAGTACTGTAGCTAATAGGGAACCAAACAAGTACGAGAACTCTGCTTTTTGCTTTTTTTAAACTCCTTTGCAATGAGTAGGAAATTTAATGCAGCCTGATGTTCTTTCTGATAACAGATGACAAAGAAACACAAAGTGTTTATAATAATTAATAATAATAATAATAATAATTAACTGGAAATGCATGCTAAGATATTATTACTTGACTGTAAGTATTCATTGCTTCCTTTCGGAAGAGTTCATATATTTCTCTAGCAAAGGGGGCATCTTGGAGAGTCCATATTCACATTTTCTTGTGCAATACATCCCTTCTGAGTGCCACAGCATTCCAGGCAGTAATTTTTGTTCCTTTTTGTAGAGAGTTGTATCTCACTAAAAGACATACTAATAGCAATGTGATAACTGAAAAATGTTTGAGAACACTTAGACTGAGGATCATGCTTTAACATGCTTATAGCTGAAGCTGAGTCAGTGATATTATGCTGATTTTAAATTGGCAAAATTATATTATGATCTACTAAGTGGAGGCTTATTGCTACAGCATTTCAAATAAACTCAATTCTACTCATCACTGTGAAGGTCTCACCTGTAGAGCCAGGTCCAGGTTGGGGCTTAGTTTTCCTGAGGTCTGTGAACTCATTAAAGAAGGTTCAAGGGGAGTAACAAGAATGTTCAGATGTCTACATGCCCTGTGGACTGAAAAAATCTGGGTTGCTTAGTCTAGGGAAAATGACCCCAAGGTGATGTACGGCTGGCTTCAGCTGGAGAAAAGGTAGCTGCAAAACAAATGATTAATGAACTCCTCTTTGCCAGCACTGAGGTTAGGGCAAATATAATCAGCTTAAATTACATAAGGAGAGATTTAGATTTGATGTCAAGGAAAAGTTCCAAATAGTAAGAGTTTTTGGATGCTGGAACAGATTTCTGGGAGGCTGTGAAAATAAATGTCTATGCACAGAGAAAATTCCCATTACTTCAGCCCTGAGAAACAGGGACTGAGAACAGGTGACATTGAACTGGGAGAGGAGGGATTGAATGGCCTCCCAAAACGTTGTGCAGAGCACTTTTCTATGCATTTTATGTGACAAAAATACACCTATTGAGTCAAAGGGTGGTTTATTTTATAAGAGATCTCTGAAGGTCATCTGGTTCCATTCACTTACTCAAACAATGCCAATTTATATTGCAACTGCCCTATTTGGTCAGGCCCCTTGGGTCCTTTGTTTTTCTCATCTCTTGAAGAGGAAAGTATCCATCATGGTTTGTGTAGTCTTTTCTATGATTAATATTCTATCTCCTCCATCTTTCATCCAAGAATCCTAATAAGTCAAAACTTAGTGTATCCTTATATACTGGCATACCCATGAAGAGGACAGTCGTCCTTAACAATCCATGCACATGACTAAATGCATCTTCAAATTCCTGAGTCTGGAGCAAGAGCAATGGACACTATTGCAGATGGAGACAGAAAATTTATCAAAGTCCTATGAAGAGGGTAGTTTGAATCTCATGATGTGTGGAAGCAGTGTTTGAAAAATTACTTTTTCTGAATGTTTCTTGCAATGTTCATATCTTGAAAGAAAGTTTGAAAACCAGAGCTTCAAGGAGCAGCTCCAGCAATCAGTGAATTGCTTTTCCTAGAAACATCCATTGCTTGATTAACAGGAATAACTGAGAAAAGAGAGATTCTGCTGAGTTCCAAACACTTCAGCTCTACAAACACCAGACAGAAAGCACTCTGAGAACACCTCTTATAATTTCCCCTATTCAAAGTCTTAAATATCTCTAAAGCTATAAGAGGGTTAATTTTAGCTGCATAACATCCCTCTACAAATGCAAAATCTGTAACTATTAGTTTCATCAAAGTTCAATTGGATCCTGGAACTTCAGAGCACAATAATATGCATAGCTACCATCCAGCAACCAAAAGACTTCCTCAAAGCCTTTCCACACCTTTTCAGTTACCTCTGTAATGGTACACCACAAAAAGGAAATTTTTAGTTTTGGGAATGCTCAAATTTTCACAGACAGCATGAAATGTAGAATTGTTTCTAGCTGGATAACAGCTTTCTGTGTTAAAGATTAGCTGGGTTAGGAATTGAAACTTGTTATCTTACTTCTCACCTTGAGAACATAGTGACCTGATTTTCAGTGTGAAAGAGAAGTCACCCACCATGGCCTTCTCCCCAGTTTTGAGGCACTCAGGACTTTTGGGACTCAGCATAAACCAAGTTACTCCTGCAACATCTTTGTCCTTAGGCAGTGCTCAGGCAATAGCCTCCACTCTTAAGATCCAGAGGTAAACGCTGCTACAGGATGCATTGAAATCTTCATCATTAGATTTGGGTATAGACAAGAAAAATGTCGGTTAGGAATGATGAAAGGTGAAAACTTTCTCCCTTTTCTTTGGGACAGGGATTGGACTTTCTGCCCTTCAAATCTTTCATGATATTCCCAAAACACACAGATTTACATAGTCTGACATTTGATTCCTTTGTCTCATAGAAAAAAAAATAGGTTATTACAGAGTTTTCAGCTTTCTAATTTGATGTGTATTCTTGGAGTAGCTCTTCAAAGTATTCAATTCTTAATATTGTACCTTTTGCAGAATTATAATATAGTCCCAAAGAGACAGAATCACTTTGAATGAACCTTACTTTTTTGCAGAACTCTGAATTTAGGAAGAACAGTTCTAGTATTTTTAAAAAACTGGAGGTATGCCAACATTACTGTTACTAAGATTTTTTTTTGTAATTACAATGTTGAACATGGTTAATTTCTTACTAGTCGTGGGATTTTACAGTAGTTTGTAATACACTGTGAACCTACACTTCCAAATTATATCAGAAGTGATAATTGCATTGTACCATCCTACAATAATGGTCCAATTAATCTATCATACTGTGCTTCTGTAGATCCCATTTTGATGCAGTAGATTTGTCTAGTTAAATTTAAAAAAAAAAAAAAAAGAGTGAAAAGAGAAAGAAAAAATCTTTACTTTAGTAATTAAATAAGTAGATAATTCCCCACCTCCTATGACAGAGAGAGCATTACATCCTAAATGAAATTATTATTTTTTTCATACAATCTGTGTTGTCCAAAGAAGGATACCCTGGAGCATTCTGGAATATCACCAATAAAAGTCTATCTGTGATGAAGATGAAGTAATTAAACAGAGGAGGCTTTTTTTGCTTTTAGCAGCCTTCCTCTGCTAGTCTGAGGCTGATATTAAAAAACATCTTGGATTTCTATGGCTGCCACAAACATTGATTTTGGGTTTCAGTTCCTCCTACTGAAAGTGGCTTTCTGTAGACCAATTTCTTGATATTTTCTCATTTTCTCACAATATATTTCCCTTTGGGGATTTCTGAAGTGCACTTGCATTTCAAATGAACTTAAGTTTCAAATGAATGTCAGGTTCCCACAATCTGCCAGAAACAGTGAATTGTTCAACGTGGGCTGCCATGAGGCTGCTCTCTTGTCAGTGCTCCCACATTCATTTATGGCTATGCCTAAAGGAATGTTTCTGGAGCTGTCCCTTGCTCAACACCACCTTGAATTTTCACTCAGGAACCTGGTCTTACACCCATCTTAGAGTTCCTGTAGGTAAAGAGAAGAGGAATGTCTGTTTCAGTGGACAAACATGGATTGAGAGAAACAGAACAATTCAGTTCTTAAGGAAAAATGGATCTGTATTTATATAAGGCCCTTTCACAGTGAGGAAATCACACCAGACAAACATCCATACTGCGTGGCACAAGAGTACTGGGGAGAAGGAGAGGTGACCTTAGAGTCCTTTCTGTGAATTCCCATCCTCAGTTCAATTCAAGGTTAAACTTAAATATATCCTTGACTTTCACTCTTACAACTATTATAACTGTTATGTATCAACCCACCACTATGTCCACGAGTTAAATGGATTCAAGGATAGGCTTCAAAAGCATCAATTCTTTTTCCCAAAGCAGCTGCTGGAAGGAAATAATCCTCCTGCTGCAAGGAGGCTGAGGTTGATGTTTAGTGGAACCAGCTCTTTTAACAGGAATTAGTACAAGTGAGGATCTTCAGAACTTAGTTGAGGGTGATTTTTTTTCTGTGATAAAACTTTTTGGAATTGTAGGAATGGTAATTTAGGAATAATTTTCATAAAAAGAGTGAGAAGTCATTCAGGGAAGATGAGCACTTCTACTAAGGCAGAATAATGAAAACAAAACCGGCACGCACTGAAGCTATTTTGGAAAATATTTATGAAGAAATAGTCAAGAATTAAAGGTCACTCAAAGGTAAGTCAATTAACTTATTGTCCCAAAATATTATTTGAAAACAAACAAACAAACAAACAAACAAAAAAAGGCGGCATTTATGCTTTACTAATGCATACTGATTTGAAATGTGGAAAAAATGTTTTCTACAAACAGAAATGATACACTTGTTTTTCTCATCACTGTCACTAAACAATATCTAAAGTCAAGTTCTCAGAGTACAATTGGCAGATTTCCATTTATGCCAGTTTCTTGTTTCCTTCACATTTCTGTTTCTGGTATCAGCAAGAAGAACTGTTAATTAACCTTAGCAGCAAAGCAATGTAAGACTATGCTCCAAATTCAGAATGTCATCTGACAGGAGACTGCAATCTGTAATGCTGACCTGCCAATTAAACAGGACAAGACAGGGAAAGAGGGCAGATGATCTTCATATTGTTTCCTTGGACCAAAAGGATCAACAACTCAGTCAGAAATAATTATCTGCATTACTTTCTCCAATTACTTTTAATGGGACTGAGATAGTATCTGCACTCTGTGCCTGTGCAGTATTTCCAAGCTAGAGAGATGAAGCAGGGCTTGTTCAGCTCTTTGAAAAAAGTGAATCAAGGAGAGATGTTCCACTGAAAAATTGTAGGAGTGTTTCAGAAAGAATTTCACAGAACTGTGATGTCCTGTGTGTTGTTTGGAAGCTGACACAACACACTTCTGAAACCAGCCAGAGTTATTCAGACTGTTGTATTGGGCTGGGATAACAACAGCAATGCTACGCATGGACTGGCAAAATGAGACTTGAAGAACTGCCTTGCCATGGAGGGGAAATTTCAATTCCAGTGAGAACTGACAAGGACCTGTATGGTTTGCAGGGGTTTTTTTTGGGTTTTTTGTGTGTTTTTTTTGTTTTTTTGGTTTGTTTTTGGTTTTTTTGGGGTTTTTTTTGTTTTTTTGTCATTGTTGTTTTTTTTTTTTTTTGGTTTTTTTTTTGAGGGGGTAGGGGGGACAGGGTTTATGAGAACAGATTGTCCTTGATCTCTTTAGAGTTAAAAAATCTGTTTTTTCATATCTTGTTAGCTTTTTATGTGTTTTTCATAAGCAGTTGATGTTTGCTTGTTTTTCAAAAAGCTCATATTAATCAAAAAATGGAAAAATAACATTTCTAGAAAAATGGTTCCAAAATTCGAATGATATTTTCAATATGTAGAGTCAAGAATGATTGGGGTATGTGAGGGATTTTGGGTTTTGTTTGTTTGAAGTAAATAAGTGTGTAATTGTAAGTCCATTAAATTATCAAATTAAATACAAAATAATTAAATTTTAACAGCAAGAGAGAAAATATGATAAATACCACAGGCCTCCTTAGTTTTCTAATAATTAAAGTTTTACATAGACAAACAAAAAATTATTAAAAAGCATATGCACAAAAGAGTGTGATTATGGATGGCATACTTCTCCATTAATTAAATGAAATCATCATCATGAATTTCAATAGGATTTTTTTTCTTGAGGTATTTTCTTCTTTATGCTACCAAGGTCCTCTTGCATAAAGAGTCAACTGCTTGTTGTCCAAATCACCTCTTTTTTTTTTTTTTCATAAATAACAAAATAATAAGTAACAAAAATGGTGTTTGTGCTAGTAATGAGTAGAATTTCAGTTCTGAAGCTGCACACTACTAGTTTAAGTTCTACAGGGATATGTTACTCCAAGAAATTTTTTTAAATCCCATTTACTGACCAATGATGCTCTCTGTTCTCTCAAGGGTTTTCTCCACTTACTGCTAGAATCCAATTCTTCCACCTTCCACCGCTCTTGAAAGAACCTATTTAATTCCTCTGGGAAGGGTGTTCAGTGTAAACACAGTCTGCATAACATCCGTGTACTGAATTTAAGATTTCGACTAAAAAAAAAATCACCCCTTTTACAGTTTTACTACGGCCAAAGACAAATTCTGCTTTTCATTATCATGACCCTATCTCCAGCTTCATATTAAAGGTATGAAGAGATTTTTTTTGCCATACATTAAGAAATAAATGCTTTCTGGCATTCATATGACCAATCCAATACCTTATGTTTCAGAAACAATTTGCTCACATGTTTTGCATGGGCAAGGAAGCATGAAATGACTTGTCCCTAAATCATAGCAAAGACAGGAAAGTTCGCAGCTTATGCTGGATCTATCATTTCCATTTCTAATAGGTGAATTCCAACACCATCAACTCTTCCTCTAAAATTATTTAGAATTGTCTGCAAAGACTTACGCTTTCTTTCTCACTTTTAGTACAAAGATGGGCACGCTGCTTACTATAATTTCCAAGTTTCAAGTACCACTGTGTTTCTGCAGTCACTAGGATGCCATCCAAGTAATTCTGTGTAGCAGCTGCTCTACACCGATTTTTAAAAAAATGCAGTGCTGAATTCCTCCATCTCAGGACAACAATTTACACTAGAATATTCCTGTCAATAACTGATAGCAAGGCAGGGTGACCAGCCAGCACCACCCTCTGGTAAACAGGGACCGAGCTTAGTGAGCCCCTGCCCCCCTGTGATGAGCTGAAGGAAGGAGGCATTGTTCCATGTCTGAGGAAAGATTAATTGCTATTTTTTAATCCTCATAAATTTGTGTATTGCCATCTGTTTTCTACAGCACACATGTAACAGGGAAGATTATCCCTTCATTTTCTATCCATGTCCCTGCACTTGTGTTTCTCAGAGGCCATTCCTTTGGAAGCTTTTGGGGGCTTTTGTGTGGTCTGTGAAACCACTCCTCCGCTGGACCTTTTTAGATTTGACGTTTTGCTCAGCATTGCTAGCAGAGCTTGGTCCTAAGGTGAGTGTAGACATTTGCCCAACGAGCAGACCCCTGCTGACCAAGCACAGAGACCAGCTGGGGCAGCAGACTCCTGTAAAACTCCAGACCCCCACCTGCTCTTGCTGCCTGATGCTGCCGTGTGTGCTGCCAGTGCCCAGCAGCTGGCAGACCATCAGGGAGAGTATCCAACAGTCTGATGCAGCCACCCTGCTCACCCCCTTCCCTCAGCTGGAGAGCTCTGCTCAGCCCCTCAGGGCTGTACTCACTGCAGCAGTAGCACCAAGCTGTCAAACCATGCCCAAGGTGTTGCCTTCTATACCATACTGTAGGCATAAAAGTGCAAAGAATACAGCATTTTCTGTCTTACTGTATTACTGGTAACTGAACTGGGGGACCAATGTTTGAAATGAAAAGCAGAGATAACATATTTCTTTAGAGAACTGAAGAACAGCGGTCACATCAAAGAATCAAGTATCATAAGTAGTGAGATCTTATATTAAAAAACCCAGATAGTGTGGCAAACTCTAAGTTATGTCTTTGCTCTGGCTAACTCAGAAACAGATGAAGTTGCACATTTAATTATCTTCCATTTTTCAAACCCCAGTTCTCATGTTTTGGGTTTTCTTAGGGTTGTAACAGACTCTATTATTCCTTCTGTCTACCACAGTAAATAAGGAGGTTTTTGTTTTGCTATACCTAGAGGTCTCATGAGCTTTGTAAATTAAAAAACATCTCTGGTGTTGAAATAAAAGCAACAAACTTTCAGTGTGTCATCATGTCCAGGTAATTTGTTTTTAAGTTAGCTGATCCCACCTTGAAGACATGAGATGTATTTGCAATTAAATTAAATAAAAAAGAAGAAAAAACCCAACAGCAGACAGATCTCCAATTTGCATGTGCCTCAAGTAAGAATCACAGAATCAATCTTTAGGTTGGAAAACACCTTTGAGATCATAAAGTCCAACCTATGACCCAACACCACTTGTCAACCAGACTGTGGCACTGAGTGCAACATCCAGACTTTCATTGAGCACCCTCAGGGATGCTGGCTCCAGCTCCACCCTGGGCAGCCCATTCCAATGCCCATTCACTCCTTCTGTGAAGAAATTCTTCCTAATGTCCAACCTAAACCTCTCCTGGTGCAGCTTAAGTCTATGTCCTCTTGTCCTATTCCTTGCTTTGCTTTGCTTGTGTACACAGCTTTTGCTTTCCTTATTAAACTGTCTTTATTTCAAACAATGAGTTTTCTACTTTTCTGTCCTCCTCCCCATCCTGCTGGGGAGTGATTGAGTGATTGCATGGTTCCTAGTTGATTACTGGGGTTAAACCATGACACTTGGAAAAACATTTTTAAAAGGCTTTTACAGCTCTCAGCACACTTTGTTACTCATATTGCATTTGATGGCCACAGCTGCAAGAAGCAGCAGTCAGCAGCAAAGTGCATCAGGGAAGGCCAGCTTTTAGAATTTTTGAGTGAGAAGAATGAAGGACCCTTTAGCCCAAATTAGATTCCATCCTGACCTTTGCATATTTGATACTCTCTCTTCATGTTGTTCTCTGTTTAGCTATCAACATAGCCTTGAAAAAAATAATCTTTACAGAAAATTTTGCTATTTTTCATTATGTACTTAATCTGAACCTTAGTGAACTTTGTCCTGCAACAGTATCTAACTCCATGTGCCCCTGTTGTACTGCTGTAGCATCCAATGGCATCTTCAGAATCTTCTTGTTCACCATCAGCTAGTTCAGCCCTCAAGGCATCTACATGGAGTCTCCTAAAGCCCCAGCCTGTGACACCTCCCCTGGTCTTGTTGGTGAGCACAGCAGACCTTTGGGAGATGACCTGCCTCTTTTCCCTGTGTCACCATCCTGTGAGGGGTAACATGAGCTCCTTCCATCTGCACCCTGAAGAAGAGCCATGCTACTTTTCAGTCACAGTATGAAGTATGTACTTTTATACAAAGATCCTAGAGAACAAGAGGAGATCACATACAATCACACTCAAAACCAGCCAGGTATCACTGAGAGCCATATGCACTGTGCACTGTGTTACAACATAAAGCACAATGAAATTTTAGAAATCCTGCTGCAAGGAAACAAGATTCAATCTCATTTACTTCTAGAAGTGTCTTTCCTCTTCCCCCTTTTTTTGTTGGAAACTTATTCCATTCTCTACATGATTTGACAGTAGACTCCCTTTCTTATTCTCAGAACAGGAAAAATTGTTCACAAGCAGAAAGCAAATACTTGAGATAACCAAGCCTGAAATACAGTCAGCAGGCTTGAGTGGAGACAGGAGCTAGGAAACTACTGGAACTATTTGTGCAGAGAAAAGACTTTAGGGTTACACAAGCTTAGGATAAACCATTAGGAACAGAAGTCAATTTTATCCCTTTTTTTCAGTGAGCTGGATATCACTTCTACATTATAAAGGAGAAAATACCTATCTATACATTTTTCTTGTTAACAGTAAATGAAACAACACAGCTCCATGCCATAGAGATAACTGCTCTGGCTTGCTCTTCTCTGAACTAGATACTTGTCTATTGAGCAGCACAAGAAGTGCATGTCAGTGCCAGCCCATTTTCAGCAGAGTCCCAGAACAGCTGGCAACCCCACACCTAAGCAAGAAGGTGACCAAAAAAATGATTCATCCTTCCATCTCTTCAGATTACCTGGATAACGGACTCTTCACCAGGTAACACAGAAACTGTTGCTGCCAAAGGCAGTGAAAGATGGGAGAGATGAATTAAAGAATTTCAGTGTGAAAAAGAAAAACATCCCCCTATAATGATCTACTGAAAGAAAAAAATGGCATTGGAAAACTATTTTTCATGCCTCTGCATGCTGTCATAAACCAATGCACGCTGAAAGGCATTAAGAGTGAGCTTTTAAATTATTTTAAGCTTTATTGCATATTGCCCCGAAGATATCTTAGTATGACATGGCATAAGTTTGTTGCCCAGGACATTTATTTTAATTCCTACAATGTGACAGTTTGCCTTTGCATCTGCAGTGCAACTGAAGAATGGAACAAAGTGCAAATAAATGCTAATGTGCCGTATGTATGCAACAATTAAATGTGCTGCTGGCAGTATAATTTGAAGCATGATTCAGGAAACTTCTGGTTATGGCCCCTATCAAAAATGTCAGTCTGCTGTAAAATATTTGCATGTACATTAACAGAAATAAAAACACAGATTTTTTAGAATTAGTGACTGAGATATGCTTAAACTTTTTAACTTACTGCTACTGACACCAGCATACACTTTCTGATCTTGACAAAACCTACCTTTAATAATAGAATATTGAACAATATACTTTATCCTGTGAACAAGATGGGCTTTTAAGATTTAAGATTTTTGATTTAAGATTCAGAATGTTAATTTTAATTTCAGGATTTTACATCAAAATTGAGAAAACTTGGTTCAAAAAGCATAAGTACTCAAGAAGAGTAACTACAGTAAATGGAGCCACAATCCACTTAACCACTTTATGTTAAACAGATTTTTTGTTCAGGAAGTGTCTCCTAAAACAACACACTTGATGTCTGACTGGTTGATGCCTGACTTCTGATGAAAGTCCATTTCAACAAAAACCTTGCTCAACTGCAAGGTACGTCTTTGTAGATGCAGAAGAAAGACATCTGGTACAGCCAGTAGAATATACACTCTCAAATCTTTTCTAGTAAGAGTGAAGCAATTCTTTATGTTAACCTCAAATGAGAATATAATTCAAGGTCCATGGTGTTCAATATGCTGAATGCGAAACTAATAAGGAAGTTCTTGGGGAAATTCTGGAGGATGATCCAGCAGCTGTAGCCCTCCTTTCATGTCAAGCAGCAAGGGGGAGGTCCCCAATATGCTCAGCCCTGTGTCCTTGGACAGTGAGGGTATCACCTGTTCTGTACCTGCCCACTATAATTGTTGCAATACACTGGGTTGGTCTGATACCTACCTTCTGATGTTATCAAACCAAAAGGTTTCAGTCTTGTCAAGACAGAAATAAATGTTAACATTTTTCTCAATGGCTTTTGATGGCACTGCAAGCATATATCGTGTCAGCACTTAAGATACATGTGTGTGCATGTGTCCTATGAGCTTGTGCATAGGTGCACGTGTTCGCCCAAGAAAATCTTTCATCCGAGGTTTTTCAAGCAGCAATTGTAGGACATATATCTCTGTAGTGAGTTTGTTCTAATGTTGTTCTAAATAAAGCCAAATGCAGCCAGGAAGCTTAGATCCATAAGTATACATCAAATGTGTCTGTATAGTATTTATTCCTAGCTGACTATGTTTATGAGTTTTGTATTTATTGCTGTTGTGTCATTACAAGTTAAAATCCATCTAGCTGTGTATAGTTTAGGTGGAGTTTTTTTGTATTATGGTGGAACTCTAGTAAGTTTTAGGTTTCCAATATACTCATTTCTCAGAATGGTTGCAACAGAACCCTGGAGATCATCTAGTCCAACCCCTAATTTCACTAGTGTAAGTTGTTTTTCAGAAGAAAGTTGGTAAACCAGTTTTTTCAATGTACAGTATTTTCAATCCAGGTAAAACCACAACATCCTTACAAAGATACAACCACTGATTTCTGTCTGTGGCCAATGAGGCCATTTAAATGGATCAGTGTCACGGTGCCTCTCAGGACAAAGTCCCAAGCCTGCCCGGGCTAGCTCAGACACCGCAGCAAGCTGTAGGTACGGCTGGCGAGACACACAGGCCAAGCCGATCCTGTGGGTCAGGGCTCCTACGAGCTGTCGCTGAAGGCAGGAAAGATAGGTGCAGACAATGGTGGAGGAATGAAGGGAGGAGTCAGCAGAGTAAATCCATCAAGTTCATTGGAGGATCAGAAGACAGCCCCATACCATCCAAGGACTGCTCTGACTGAGCCCAATCTGGCTCGGGGACAGCCCCTTTTCTAAGGGGGTGGTATGATGGGTGGTGAGAAAGGAACAACCAATTGGGCTCAGCCTGGGTGTGGTTAGACAGGTGACTGACACATGCAGGAACCAATCACAGGAGGGAGGAGGGAGAAACCGCCTCTGGGCCTGGCCTATCACTGGACGCCCCTCACAGAACTTTCTAGTCCTGAGGCGGAGCCCCGAGGTGACAGACGGGCTTCAGAGAAGGAGGAGAAAAGGATTGACAACTGTCACTTATGGGGTTTCTAGGAGCAAACCACCAAGGGAGTGAAGCAGGAGTGTACACAGAAAAACCATTTGAACAATAAACATACATAAAAGGCAACTAAACAAAACATGCACCACTACAGATCAGGTCATCATTGCTGGGCACAAGATGACTTGTACTTAATTATTAAGAAATATCATTCAAGAGAGATCCTCATAACTTTTTGAATTTGAGATTCTAAAATTTATCACTAAGTGATCTAAACTTTGTTTTTTTGTTGCACTGAGAGAAAGTGCAAAAATAAAAGTGCTGTGCAGGAGTAGATTTGGGAACAACAAGGAGTGGGTTCAGACCCCATTTCCAACACTCAGGGGAAGGTGAAGCTAGAAAGCAGCACAGACTACACTGCCAGCCTCCCACCGACAGTAAGCTCAGAACAATTCCATTAAACTGGGAAAAGTCTCAAAACAAAGAACTCTCAAGTCAGTGCTAGTGAAATTCTTCCAGTCCTCGGAGGGGAAAAAAAATATTAAATTAAGATTTCCATATGATTTACAGCTTGATATTAGTACAAAAATTTTCGGACATTCAGTCACTGAAAAGCACTAATGAAAATGCCTCTTTCCAGCAGCCTCTTTCTCTGTGAGAGAGGAGGGGGATAGCCTCTGGATGCTGGCATGGATGGAAGGATGGAAGGATGGAAGGATGACATCTAAGCTCAGAACTGAGGGAGAAAGTAGGCAGGTAGTAGTGTAGTCACCATACTTTGTCCTAATGTATAGCCAAGAAAAATCCCATTCAAACAACATCAATAAAAGAGCTTCAAATCCCAGAGGCTGTGCATCCTGAAGAAAGACGTTGGTAGTAATGGTTAGAAATGCAGTCAGATGTTCAATATTCCCAAGCAGCTACACATATCTACATATATACACATATATATGTGTATACACATATATACCCATATATACACATATATACACATATATACACATATATACACATATATACACATATATACACATATATACACATTTACAAATCCTGCACCTCATCAACACAGATGCTGGGATAAAACCAGTAAGAAACACATAATGTGTATGGCCCTTTGCCTTAGCCCTGTTCCAATTCACAGCAGTGGCACCATGTTCCATACGGTTGCCTTGCTTGAAACACACAGTATTTCTGGGAGTGCTGGGCCATTCATTTCAGAATGTGCATTCTTACACTGCCAGCAGCATCACTGCACCCCTCCTGGCTCACCTCTGCCCTTGGGGCCCTGCATGCAGCCAGGCCCAGCCCCTGGTGTCAGTGTGACACTGCTGCCCTGCCTGTTCCCTTCTGCAAATACATCTCTCAGCTTTCAGGATACTGAGCAAGGGCTCAGACAAGCTTCAGATACCAGAGCCTTTGAAGCTTTGTGCAGGAATAGGAGAGGGTGTCAGTGAAAAGAAAAGAGTGTGACCTCCTTCAGTCTCTCTCACCCTGTGGGCACCAAGGAAGAACATGCAATAACTTTAGAGTGTCTTGAATTAATTTGTACCATTGTGGGTCATAATGATTTCATGGTGCTTTATGTACATTGTTCTTGAGGTGCCCTAAAGCAACACATGTTGTAGAATAATCTGCACCTTTAAAGACAGTTACAAGAGCATTGGTGTACCAGCTCCTTGCTGTTCCAGTTAGACAGTAAGGAACTGATAGCTGGAGCTTGCAGGGGCTTCTTGTGGTCTTTCACCCAAGCAATGTGCATCAGACCCCACCATTTACATTCTAACAACAAACTGTCACAGGGCACAAATGCCCTTCATGTCTCTAACTCCCAAGTTTATAGAATAGGTGAAGAGTAAAAAATGACTATCCAAATCACAACTCAGCTGTCTGAAGCTGTGACAGATCTCATACCTTGCTATATATAATTTTTCTAAGTGATCTGACACTCCTTCAGGTATGACACATGCCTGTTTTGTGATTCCCCAGTCTTTGGGAAGGCTGTTCAAAAAATCCTTTGGATTGTCATTTGCATGGTGTGGCAAGCAAAGTAGGGTGTTTGCATAGTCGTCTTCCATTAGGCAAAGAAAGTAGATGTTTCTTGTTCATTGGGCAGCATTTTTCATTCATTTCGTTACTCACAGAACTCACCTCAACAAATGTGGAAGATGAGGGTGTGGGAAGCTGTTCCTCCCACCCGGGGTACATGAGCAAAAGAGACCCTTCACCTCCTCGGGTGTGGCCCGAGTGGACAGGAAGACAAGTGTCCTATATCTCATTCACACTGGCCATATTTGTCTTTTGTTCAGACCTTGTCCTTCTGGCAAGTGTGATTACTTCTATTTAACACACCCCAGTGATTTTGGGGTGTTCCATGGAATGTCACGTTGAATCAGCTCTTTTGGTTGGTTCAATAGGAAGTTCTATCTTCATTTTTATCCCCACAGGGTATAAGAACTGATGGTTTGATCAAGGAACAAAGTGGCACCTGATTTTTCTGATTGGCACATAACAGGGCCTTTGAAAGACTCATCTTTTCCCCAGAGGAAAAAAAAAACCCCTACAACCCTTTTAATTAATTAGATTGGAGAAACAATTAGTAAAACTTTTGAAAGCAGTGGAAACCTCTTTCCATTGACAAGTGTCTCTTTGCACTACTTCACATGAAACATTTCAATACATTATTTTGTCTCCATGAAGTAAAAGGTGGCTCTCCAAAGCTTTCTACTCACATTAGACAGTTTGCTGTAGAAAGAAAGAAAACATTTTTTTCTCACTGGCTTAGTTCAAGTTAACTGTTTTGAAAAGCTTGTTTTTACTTCTGATTAAAGCCTCCCTAAAATTCTTAATCTGAATATTTCTTTTGTCTTGAGTTACAATTACTGTTCTTCTTGTTTAAAATTTATTTAAAATTAGTCCACCATTTCAGGAAAAAAAAATCTGATATTTTGGAGATCAAATATCTGATGTGAAATTCTGTCTCTCTGAAAGTCAGTGCAAATTCTATAGGGATGTAAGTTTATTGTAAACGGGGGAGTGAACAATGAATATTTGAACCTCATCCCTTTAAAAGATACAAGGGAGACCTCTTCTGAGCCTGCTTTTCAACCTTCCACTTCAGGAACAGAGGCTGACACCCTTAGACACAGAATCTCTGAAGCCTCTTTGAGTGAATATGATAGGGAGAGATGCCACCTGATGAATGCTGTGTCTGAACATAATACAGATATTTGTTATTCCTGCTCTAGGTAGTGTGGGATTACAGATTGCACACTTTAGTCTTACCAGGTTCATTTTTTGCCACTTAAATCAAAGTTGCTGCCACAATAACCCACCATGAAAACTCCCTCATCCTATTTCATAGAATAATTATTGCTCTTGTTATGTCTCTGCTTCTGAGGAAGATGCTACATGTTACCCGCTCTAAATCTGTGTAGTGACACAACCTGCAATGATGACAAAAACTAGAAATTACTTCTGGATCCCATCCTTAGTACACATATAATAGAAAGTTGTGTAGTAACTGTAAGAAAGACAAAGCACAGGGCTGATTTACCTCACTGTTAGAGGACAAGGCTGCCATGGTTTCCAAGCTGATCCCTATTTAACTAAAACCCAAGAAATTCTACCAATTAATATAAACTTAAAGACAAACTTTAAAATTGTCTGCTTATGGCATTTCTTCCATTTTCTGACCCTGGGGTTTTGGCTCTTGGTTTCATAATGATGTCAGGTTGTAGGATTTCATTTTCACTCTTCAAAGGAAAAACTCTGTCAAGGCTGTCAATCAAAAGGTAATTTGAGTGGTTCTCTTCTGTTTCTGCCTTTCTCCTGCCTCTTTAAAATATATCAAATCAAATATACACAATTCAGCTGGGAATGGTGTATATCACACAACTGTGTAATATTGTGTATATGCATTTTTTTATCATCATTTTCCTGAATTTTCTCTACCATCCATGAACATTTTTATACTTCTCAAATTATGTTTTATTTGGTAATGACTATGAGCCTCCCCTTTTGAAGATACCCCAACAGCAGGATCCTAAATTTAATTTATGTTTCTTGCCTTGTCCAAGAATATTGTAAACAGCCAGTTTATCTCATGGGAAATCAATTTAAGGTAAAAAACTGCAGAGAAGCTCCTTTTAGATGTGTAGTAAGGTGTTCTGCAGAGAGAAAACCGTAGCCTCACTTTTCTCTTAGCTGGAAGGTAGTGGAGTTTGCAGTGCATGAATAAAGTGCTTGTGAAGGCTCAGCCAACCAAACTTGTGTTCTCCTTCCCGGTTATGGCTGTGTCTGAGGGAAACCAGGTCAGCTCCCTCTGCTCCTCTGGCAGGTGAACAACTTGTTCCATCCTTTTTCTGTTGTTTGTTTGGAAATCAAAAGGAACAATTTTTGGAGAGGAAGCTGATCACGTATGCATTAATCACAGGATTTTGTGGAGGAATCTCCCCTGGGGCTGTACAAGCAGAGGAAAAGCAAGTACCTGCTTCAGGAAGCAAGCCCTTGGAGACCTTCTGCAAAGGCAAGTCAAGGCTAGCGGTTGCCTTGCTGGTGAGGGCAGGCTGAGGAAAACCTTGCTGCAGCACACCCCAGCAGTGGGACTTGGAGGAAGCTCTTCAGGGCAAGAGTTTTCAGAATATTTCAGCACACAATAGATACAATCAGGGGCCACTGGGATTTTCCAAAGCATTGGAGCAACTCAGGTGCTTTACATCTGATTACTGGAAATTGTCTTTTTCTGCTGTTTCAGAAATTGTAAATCTATCTGATCATCTGAGCGTTATGTACCCACAAATGCCCAGAGCTAAGTGGGAAAGAGATGGTCCTAGAAACCTTCCTTAGATGTAGATCCAAGTTAACAAGTCAAATCGCAGCTGCACCAAGGTAGCTTGCTCACCAAGTACCCCATTGCCACAGACTTTGTGGCAGCTGAGGGGACAGGTTGCAAAGGCATCAGCAAAAGCAGTTCTAATATAAATTTGTAAAAGTGAAACCTAATAAAGTTTGATGGCAAAGTTCAGTCTGTTATTATATAGATGAAAATTACAAAGGAAAATCAAGTTAGAATTGAGCTAGAACAATTTACACAGAGACCAAATACCCTCCCAGTATCCAGTCAAGAGCCTTGGACTGGGCACCCTAAACACCCAGTGGAGCATAGGTGTAATTAGGTCCAATCTTAGTCTCAGGCTTGGACAATTATTTATGTCTAAAGGAATTAGCTACACGGTTATTATTGCTATAGATTTAGCATGCTCTCAGCCACTTCCCAATGATCTGTTGAGAATAAGGCACGTCTCCATCTTGGGTAAAGAAAATCTTTCAGTTCTCAGGTGAGGTATCTCAAAACTTGAGAGACATCCCAGCTCCAGGGCAGAGTCACTGGAGTGCAGTCCAGTTGAAATTTAGAGGGAACTCAAAAGATCTGTCATTAGCAGAATGTCTCTCTGCCCTAAAGAGCAACCTGGAGAGACATGCCAGCTCAAGGGTAGAGCTCTGCCCCTCAGCCAGAGTGCCTGACAGGGAGAGCCCAAAGGCAGCTCCCTTAGTCTGCCATCCTTACAGGATAAGAGGTTTCTTTGCAGTCAAATTGCACACATTGGAAAAGATGTGCATGAGACTCCTCATATCTTCATCTTTCTTCACAGAATCTTGAAAAGGCCACCTGCTATGAATGCATTAATGCACAATCAGAGTTCCAAGCTCATGTGCACGTATGTTTTCTGTGTCATGGCTCCTTTGTGGGTTTCCTAGAGGAGTTCTTAGCCCAGCTACAGCGAAGGCCTTTCCCTACTTTGCAGCCAAGCTACATGTCATTTGGTAAAGGGGTCAAGTGCATTCGTTGCATCCCCTTCCCACCACCCTGCACCACCCTGCACTGACCCCAGCAGCATTGCTGGAAAACCACAGAGACCCAGTGTTCACTTGGACTTCAAAATCCGTTTTCTTCTTTCTTTTTTTTTTTTTTTTAATATCTTTGAAGGTGCCCTTGTAATTGTGCGTGATCACATATAACCACTGTTTCAAAATTGCTGTGGTTTCATATCACCATTAATCAATGCAACACATATTAACTAAGTACTTCGTTCTACTTTTGCATGATTTATTAGGTCTTCCTTCATTAATGTGTTTGATCAGAAAACTAATTAAACAATGAACTGTGACAGTAACACATACTTTGCACCCATTATTAAAAACTGGTTTCTTGGAATAAAAATGTGGTAATGAACACTTGAGTTACCACGGGCTACACTTTAGTTCCAATTATCTGAACTGTTATTAATGCTAATTCTTGGCTTTCCCATTTATTAGCAAGCTAGATGTGACAGTGCTAAAGACAAGTGTGCTAAGTTTATTTCCAACACTAGTACTTTAAATACCAATAAGTAGGGATTAAGTTCCAAGAGGTGAATTACTATATAGGAACAGTCTATATATTACCATCTGCTTTTTTTGAAACAATGTCAGGCCTCATTTTTCATCTTCATTACCAGTCTCTGAGTATACTCATGACGCATCTGGAGTTTGCTTTGTTGAACAAGACGATATTATTATGTCTTCATGGATAAAGCAATATTTACTTCTACTGCCTGGAATTATAACCGTCCTGGTTTTGGCCAGGAGAGAGAGTTAAATTTTTCACAGTAGCTGTGAGGGGGCAGAGCTTGGAGCTGTGTGGGCATGTCTGGGTTATTATTCTATCCCACTCACATCACTGCCGGGAACAGAAATAAGGGACTCCTGTTCTGGGAAGAAGGGTCACATTAAGGCTGTTGTTGTTTAGGAATGGTATTCCCCAATTTAGTATATCCATGGAAAAGAAAATCAGGCGCTGCTCATCTTCCTCCTCCAGTGAGAGAGACTAGATGCAGAGATTATAAGTTAAGAACAATTTACAGTAACACGATAAGAAAAACAAACAGCAACACCAAGAGTACTGTTATAAATGAAAAGGTCCCATAAACACCCAAGTTAAAATTTAGCAGCAAATTTTAATTGAGATGAATGTAATTAAATAAAAGGATACATTCAAATAAAAATGTATTGCATTCTTTATAAAAGTAATTTAACAGTGAATGGACCCGGTATCAATAAAGCATGAGCAAAAGGCAGGCTGGCCGGGCCAGGGTACATGTGCAGGGTTCAGGACCCTACCCCATGTACAAATCAAAACCTATTTCATCTATACTTTTATACTGTAGCCAACACCCCATCTCTTCCCATCTTCGATTGTCTCCTCCCATTTTTGATTCTTGAAATCTGAGTCACCTTCTTCTTTGTGTATGCTCAAGTTGTTATTTGAGGGTCTTCTGACTCCTTTTGATGGTTGCTGGGATGAAGGCTACTCCTCTTCCATGTATATCCTTTGTTTGTTGTATAACTTGTCCTTGCAAGTTATACATATGTGCCAAGCTAGTGTTATACAACTAAATAGTTAAGTTCTATTAGATATAGCCAAAAAGTAACATCTGGCCTTATCTTAGTTTTCCTGGGCTCTTTTCAACCCCTTTTTAGCATCTTCAGGGACACTACTCCCTTACTAACTATTCTTGGTCTAATGTCCTGTTTTCTCATGGTATTTTGCCAAGGAAAAAGAGGAGGGGGACCTCTTCTAACACTACGCCTTTATCTGAAGTTAGTTTTACTAATTCTGCTAATATGGATTAAAGTTACAATACTAACCTATTGATATTAAGTGATATTGAGTATATATATTGTTACAATTTAACACGAACCATGCTCATTCATTACAGTATTAACAACAAAAGTGTACAAAGCAGGTGATTTACATGCAAAGTGTTCGCTAAGGACTCCACAATGAACAATGGTGGAAGGGTTCCCCTTCCTGCCACACGTTTTCTCAACCTGCAGCCACTCCCTTCTTCCCAGAAGGAAGAATCTCTTTTTCCCAGTCCCCAGAGGTGACAGATGGTATAGAATAACAACGTAGATATGCCCACATGGCTCCAGGTTCCAGGAGTTTGTTGTAAGACAAACTTCTCCTCAAGACTGTTGTAAAATATTAACCCTGTTCTGGCTAAAACCGGGCCATTATTTTAACAAATTTCAAAGCTATTTGCTTACTTGCTCTTTGGAATACATTCTTCTTGCCCCATTGTGATTTTCCCACTGTTTATTGAGCTTGGTTCATGCCAGTCAGATTACCCCTGCTGTCAGATATTCAGAGCTCACAGACAGCAGAGCTGCTTACGTGCCTGAAATTCATTCCATGCACATTCCACCTTCTCACACTGAGAATTGTGCTCAGGGGACATAGTCTGCATTTTTTTCCTCACAGTGTTTTCTGAGGAGAGTCTCTCATATAGTTGTGTAATGGAAGAATAAGAATATATAAAAAATAAGTATTCCACACCACTAAAGAGGAAAGTATTCAGTATCTCCTTTCAGTACCTGCTACACTGCCATTTAAATACCCTCTTCCTTGTCACAGTTGGGGACTGACACAATAATCCAGCAAACTGGCTTGATTCCCCAAACTGGAAACCCAGACTGTTTTGAAAAATACTACATCCCTATGAACTATGCATTCATATTGTCCTTATTAAAATGTGTAATTTTGAGAGGTAGTTTTCCCTTTATTCCCCTGTTCATCCAGCTGTAGCTTTAGCATTCTACAGCATCATTAAGTACTGGGGAATTAATTTTCTGAGTCATACTTTCAGATACTGCTCAGATCAAGTCCCAGATGAGGCTGGCTAGGGGCTGATCAGCTTCTCCACCAGCAGGACACTTGGAGCAATACACTTCTGTAATGGCTTTTGTTGCACTGTTCTATTGTGTCCCTGGGAGCGACCAGCGCCTTGGGCCCGGTGCACTCTGCTAATAAAGGGCTGACAATAAAGGCAAGGAGATGGCCCAGTTTGGAAATCCAAAGGCTGTTTATTGTCTGCACCACCTCAAATGTGGACCAGGGACTACAGCCAAAATGGGCCAAGGATCCAGGGTCATATACCAGATAAAAGGGGTGTTTCTGAGGTTCAGGGTCCAATAGGATGGGGAAAAATGGTGTGGAGGAGTAAACATAAACTCAGTGAGTAATGGGGTAACAGAGGTGTAAAATTAACAAAATTAACCCAAAGGCGTTCAAGGGAAGGAAGAACATTCTGGCAGGTGTGTATATATGGTAACAGGGTGACATAAACTTAAACCAATGAAACAATGAAACCTAAGAAATATTAACATGTGGCTTGCACAGACCTGTGGGAGGAAAGTTCTTCTCACCCTAATCTGAAGGGTATCTCCCATAGGCTTTAGTTTGTGCCAGGGAAAGTGAGTATTCCAGACAGAGGGAGTTCCCACCTTTCCTGTAGTCAGCAGACAGTGTACCATTGCCATCTGACTTACAGAATGCACACTTGCTCCATGAGTTAGTGAAGTACTTGTCTGCATCTATCCTTCACCTCTAGGTGACTACCACACACCATGCAAACCCTTGTGCTCTGATGGAGAATAAAGGTAAGCTATAAAAAATCATCCGTTTATAATCAGTGCATATTTCTTATAAAATCTGTTTCTGAGCAGACGTCCACCATCCCTGCTGGGCTCAGCTGAGTGTAGCAATGATTCTCCTCTAAATAACTACTTCCTCTCTTGCTCTTACCAGCACCTGTTTTCCTCTTCTAAATTGGTATCTAAGAGAAAGATGCATATGTCTTTTCTCTGTGTTATACAGATGCCAGAGCACACATACCCTACACATGCAAGAAGTATGTAAGAACCTTGCACACTTCTCTGTGTGTTAAAAGGAAATAGGTTGCTGTTTTGAATAATGGAAGGATTTTAAATTAAAATGGTTTTGAAATTAATTGATTCATTTCCCTGCTACTCTCATAAATTTTAAGCTTTTTCTCACAATTTAGAAATATATATATTCTACACATATTCTCTGTTTCACCTGAAAATTTTAACAAGATCCAATCAGTATCACAGATCAACACCACTAAAAAAAACTTTTATCCAGAATTCTCTGACAGATTTCATTTCATTAGACCATATAGTGCAAGTACCAGGATGTTTTGAAGCATTCTAATGTTATATTGTACACTACTAGACAAAAACACTATTTCAGCATTTACCATACCTGCAGTATGGTAAATATATTATCCAAGTTTTGTGGGCTTTCCAGAGCTTGATACAGCCTCACAGCTCCTTGATTTAAATATTCTAGAAACCATCATTAATTGTGATGTAGATAAAAGAACACTATTATCTGCAGGGATGGGGGGGAAAGAAAAAAAAAACACAAAAAAGCCCTAACACTTCTTCATGCAAGACACACAATCCTTTTACTTAAGCAAAGATAATTTAGGGACACCATTAGCTGTTATCTGAGATAAAGACTTAAAAGTCAAACCTATGAAAAATTACCTCTGATAAGTAGGCAGGCGTGCCTCTACCCGACCCACAGCACTCTCACTTGTTTCACTTTCTCCACAGTTTGAACTCTTGTTCTGTGTTATCAGCTCCCAGCCTCGGGCTGAGCTTTCAGGCCTGTGTGCCGTTTGAACACTGCTGGTGTCGTACTTCAGAAAGTTGTCTCAGGCATTTTGTGAAGGTCTGATTGTGGATATTTTTCCCAAATGGATGCTGGAAACAGACTGCTTTATTTTATCATATGCCAACTTAACTGCAGCCCACACTCCCTGTGCAGACCTCTGAAAGGGATTTCAGCTTGTAATGTACTTTAGAGTTCATTCAGAGCTCAGAGGCCACAGATGTGCACACATTTCTGTTATGGGCAATGTCAGAGATCCCTTTAAGGTGACATGTATTTATGTCTTTACTGCAAGCCAGGGCACAGGCCCTCAGAGCCAAAGCAATTTCACTTTGTCCAGCTTCATTGAACTGTTAAAGTAAAGCTTACTAAAGTCTTCTAGCTGCCTTGGGATATGGCAGAATGTGGTAAAAATAATTGCTAGGGAAATTCTAATGCTGAATATTTAATGAACGTTTGTCAACAAGTTCCCAAGATACAGATGTGATGAAGAATGATGCTCTAGAAAAAATAGTCACTTCAGAAAAGACCACACATGGAGGTCAGATCATGACAGAGTGCTTCTGCCCTGCCAGTTGCCCAGAAGAACATCTGCTCCAGAACCTTGTCTCCATGGGAACATCTTCCTCCTGAAGCTGTTTTAACTCAGTATTATTTTTTCCTAGATTTTGTATTTCTGCCGGTACCCAAGCTGGCCATACAAGACTTGACTATCCAAAGTCATTAGAAGATGTGATTTATCCCTCTGTTTTTATCAAGAAAAATCCACTAACTTGTTGATAAAAAACTACAAGTGGAATGTTGTTTACATTTCTATCTGCATTTTGCTATTTACTGCAGCATCTTGCAGCTGTATGATTGATGAAACAAAAGAAAGAGGAGTTTTAAGGTCCATTCACTATGAAGAGTGGTTAGAGGGACCACTTAAAATGAAAGCATAGGAGCTACTAGTATGCTAGGCATTGCTTTCAGACAACTGTTTTATAAGTCCTTGTTTTTTCCCCAAAATGTTTGCTGATTAGGCTTTAAATTACAGTGCTTCTGCCAGTTATAACTCATCTCCTCACCTATGGGGATGGCTACTTGGTGTACATCCCTCCAGAGTGGCAAATAAGTTGAGCAGCTGAAGATCCATGGGTCTCAAAGATCTCCCATTTATACTCTCACTCTTCTATCTGTAGCAGGAAGGGAAGTGTCTGCACACTGTTTACTGCTTTCCTGTCAGACTAATTCCTTGCCTTCAAAGACAAGCAACCCAAAACTTTAGTAGACTTGCTGCTACTTCAGAGTTATTTGTGTAGCAGTCTGGCCCTCAGTCTGCACCAGGGTGGCAGAACAAATGTCTGTACTTTTTTTTCCTGGTTATACAAAGTACTGCTTGAGCACAAAGATAGCCAGCCTTCTGTCACTACACAGAAGACATACAGACTCACTTATAAAACAAAAAAAATCGCGATTTTACAGTTATTTGCAGGAACATGAAGATCCCACAGATATAAACCAGCTGCTGTACATTGATATTTCAGCCTTCAAAGGGCTCTTCTTCCTTCTACATTGAGTCACTTCCCATGCTGGGAAGCTTTAGATGGATTATTTATGCCTTTCCAATGTCCCATTAGATTCCACAATGTTGTGTACTACAGGAAGGAAAAAATGTGCTGGTTTTGGAGTCAGATTAGATTTTTCTTAAAGGATTGAAGAAAAAATGTTCTCCAAGAACAGCATTTTATTACTGAATTATCCTGAAGCAATTTTGCTGCAACCATGACTCTAATTAGACATTGCACTTTTAAAGTCATTACCACTCTGTCAGCCACTCAGGCATCACTGAAGACAAAAAGCAGATACTGCTGGGGAATGCCTGCATTCTTCAGACCAGACTTGATCCTATCCTTCTTATCATGGTACAATCAAGAGTAATGTGTGCTTTTGTATCTCAAGTAAAACTGTCAGATTTCATTCCCATTAATGGGTGTTAACAGTCAGGTTAGCATTTTCTTTTCATACATACCACTTTATCAGACATTTTTGCAAAATGGGAAACAAAGCATATCACTCAAAAGTGAATGTTATAGGAAGGGCCATTAGACTAAAGTTAAACCAAGAATAGTTTCTAAACCAAATCATATTTTATTTGACCAAAACCAACCAAGCCCCCTTTCCCTCATTTCTGTGCACTTTTGTAACATGCTCATAAGGTTGTGTATTCTAAAACACATATAAGTAGAATATCCATATAAGTAAAATATTAAAAAGTATAATGCCATCACACAGTTGTTGGAACTATTTAGAGAACAGAGAATGGAAGTCCAAACCAAAGAGGACACATTCTAGGCCACGGAAACTGAAGTATGAGGAATTTTAGGCAGATACCCACTGCAGGAAGATGCTCAGTCCCTGAGAACTGGTCCTTCTAACTAACCTGCTGTTAGTTCCTGAGGCAGACAACACCAAAAAGATGCTTGTGTATTTTTTGGTCCCAGTAAGTCTGACTGGAGCCCTTTCTCTCCTATCTGGTCATAGGGAAGGTGATCACAGTTCCATCCCAATTTTCTGGCTACTCATGAAACAACAGAGAAGGCTGGTGAATTGCACTTACTACCACCAGCACCTGAGAAGAAGGGGCCGTAAGAAAGGCAATGATTCTTTACCAAGAGACATTTTAGGTCTGCAAGATAAACATGTGACCAGAGAGTACCTGTGCCTGAAAGCAACACAGCAGTCTGCCTGGCACATCTGAGGGCAGGTCCAGCACTCCTCAGCAGCAGCAGCAGCAGCTTTGTGTACACTTCTGCAGCCCCACACACACCTACAACATGCTGGATGCACACAGGCTGCTCACCCAGAAAACTGTGCCAGGAACATAAAAATGAAGCTGCAATTCACACAGCAAAGTATCTCTTTCTTATTACCATCAAATGTGCTCTCCTGAGTAATAATAGAAAAGAACAAGGCACCAGAAAGAGGCAGCTGATCCCAAGCTTGCTACTCAGAATATTTTTACTTGTGCCTTCTTTTAGGCTCTTTCACTTTATTTTGGAAAAAATTGTGTATCACACAACTCTCCAGTATTTTCTAAATATAGTGTAAATTTTCTTTCTACATGTAGTGCAAATTTTCTTGAATACATGAAAGGATATTACTTTGTCTTTCTTACTGTGTTTCACTGAATTTGTGTGGCTAAAAGAGTCAAAACAAATGTAGAGTGGCTGAAAGCACTTGGGTTCTTCTGAACATATTTTGTCATACTTTAAGGATAAAAATTCTCATCCAGGATTTACTCAGATAATTTTATGAGGAGCAGCTGAGATAATTTGGTTTTTCCAGCATGATGGAAACTGAAGGGAGACCTCTTTGTGATCTTCAGCATCCTCAGAGGGAAAGAGAAGGGGCAGGTACCCATCTCCACTCTGTGAGCCAGTGACAAGAGCTATAGGACCAGCATGAACCTGAGACATGGGAGGTTTAGGTTGGATATCAGGAGAAGGTTCTTCATTAAGAGGGTGTTTGGGGACAGAAACAGGCTCTCCAGGGAAGTGGTCACAGCAGCAAGTCTGACAGAGGTCAAGAATTGCTTGCACAGTGCTCTCAGGAACAGGGTGTGATTCTTGAGGTGTCCTGGGCAGGAATAACAGTTGAACTCTATAACCCTTGTGGGTCCATTGAAACTCAGGATATTCTATGATTACGTGAAATAACTGAAGTTGTTTTCACCAAGTACTTCTAAAATGTACTTCAAATGTTTTTTAAAATTTCAGACTCAGAGAATTAGTTGTAAGGATTCCAGATATTTTTCCACATTCAGTGTTCAAGAATGTCTTTCTCTGTGTTCTGCACTTCAGATATACCCTTCAAAGGAAGAAAGGAGTCCTTACAGGTCTTCGAGTGTGTATGGTATTGACAGGTCTCAAAGTTAAATGCTGAAATTTAAACATAGGCAGTAGCAGAAAAGAAAATATTTTCTTCACTTGTATCTCTACAATTTTCAGTCCCCCTAAGAAAGTATTCTCTTTAGCTCTTTGTCCATTCCTTTTGTTACAATACTACCGTTGCTACTACTACAGCTACACTTAGAACTCACCAAAGAGCAATGCAAACACAAAATTATGAATAAAATTTTCCAGTAAACACAGCATCAAGAATTTTTCACGTGGGCTACTGCCAAAGGTAATTCAGAAGGTTCTTTTGTCAGTATATGCTTCAGAACACGATATAACGAAATCTTTTAAGGCAGGCAGTCACAGGCTCTGAAGGATATCACATAGAGCACAATGACATTTAAAGAGGCTTCAGAAGTTCTGTTAAGTGCAACCTGTATCTAAGTCACGGCATTATGTCTCAAACTTGTGGCTGTACGTTTTAATATTTTGCTTCAATGTGACATTAACTCCCTTTGGCATCTTTCGAAATCATAAATCCATACAAATCAAAAGTTTAAATATTGTCAAGATAAATAAAAGTGTAGTGATGTGCCTGGAGGGACTCCTAAGGTCTTTGATTCCTTTTAGAAACTCTGTCACCAAACTGAGGAGAAGTTGGGCTGCTTTTCCTGCTTCTAATGGAGACAGCACAGTGCTGGGTACTGCCAGAGCTGAGGCTGTGGGAATGGAAATGCACTGCTGAGTCTGATGTTCTGGTTAGCACACAGTATGCCATTCTTTCTCCCCACTCATCTCAGTTGCATTGTATTTTTGGAATATGAGCAGTTACGCACAAGATAACGGGAAAAGGAATTAAAAATCTGAGTAGGATTTCTCCATGTTGTGTCCACAATCTCAATTTCTCTGGAACCAAGTGACTAATTTGTAACACGCAACAGGCTCAGGCTTTCCCTCCCTGTCAGTTTAGTGAGGAGGAGGAGAAGCTTGCTGCAGAACTGGGACCATTGCCTGCTATTCACCCTACAGGATTTCCCCTGTAAATCAAAAACTTATATTCAGAATTGCAACTGATCTTTTGCTGAAATGCCAACTTTTTTCTTTACATTTATTTCTGTCAAAAGCTGGGACATCTAAAGAAAACATTTTCATAAACAAAGAGAAGGAGGAGACTTTACAAATCAGCTCTGAAATGAGGCTATTGTTCTAAGTGTGTTGTGCTCTGGGATGAGAAAACCTGCCTTATATGTAAAATACTTCATAAACTTTTCATGCTATACTGATGACTAATTAAGGCAATCAATAATGACACACTGGCAAGTCTGCTGCTCTTACTATCATAATGAGTTTGCAGCTTCATTCATCTGCCACTGTACTCAGGGGACACCAAACGATTTGTACTAGACTATTAAGTATTGTTGATTTTTAATGTAGATCAAGTAGAACCAAGTCCTATCCAAAGACAAAAATTTCTAGGGTCTTGAAGGATATACAGAGTTTTATCTCTTGTATAAATATATATATTACCTCACAGTATTAAAAAAGGATGGGGAAGCATAAAGGTGTACACACACATACATCATATGCATATACAAATAGTGCATGCATATTTCCCTCTGAATGTGAGAACTAAATAAGGAGATGGAGCTGTGAGTGAGAGTGAGAGAAAGTGGGTCTCCATTCCTGAAGATTTTCAAAAGTCATCTGGGCACGGTCTTGGACAATCATCTGTGGGTATTCCTGCCTTAGCAGGGGAATTGGACCAGGTGATCTCCAGGGGTTTCTTCCTATCTCAACCACCCTGTGACTCTGATTTTGTCATTTCTACAACTAAAAATAATAATAGTAAAAATCCAAAAAAAATGAACCCTACTCTGCTAAAATACAAGGCAGAAATTCAAATTTTGTTATCCCCTTAGCACTGTTATTATTTCAGAAGAATTAAAAAGAGTAAATGTGGCACACAGCCAAAGTCCATCTCTCAGTCCATCAAGTGCTCTGACAGCACTTGTCTCAGATCATGGTAGTGGGATGTAGGGGTGTCAAGAAGGTGATTTTTTGTATTGCCTTTCCTGCCTGCACCCCTGAGTTAGGATCTATCCTCAACTACAATTTCATACTTGTTTTCCTTTCTGCTGTGCTTTTGTGCAAATGGAAATTGAGTCCCTTGTCCCAAGCTGAAATGGCAGCCTTTCCAAAGCTAATGTGAGCATCAGATGAGTCTGCTGACTGTCAGTCAGTGCCTTCAGCTGTGACTTATTTTGATGCCATAATTTTCTCATGAAATGCTTAGGTCTACAGTGCAGAAGTAAAACTATTATTTGTGAGTTTAAAATGTACTCAGTATCTGCCCACACCTTCAGTAACCAAAAGTTCAACTGGCAAACTTACAGACTCCAAAAAGAAAAGGATGTTAAATTGAAATAGGAAGATCCTCTGAAAGTGTCCTTGCAAATATCATGAAGTTTGTGGCATACAGCCATTAGAGCTGAAGATTTTGTAAACTTTAACTGAACTCTAAGTGAATGTGTAAACTAGGACTTTGTTAGCATGTCTCTTGGGCATCAGTACTAAGTATAAATGCTTTACTGTCCCACAAAAGAAAGGGAAAAAGCATCTGCAGAAAAAGCAGATGAGCAAAAATAAACAAAGGGCAGAATGGTTCAGCAGTGATGCAGACATCTGCTTGTGTTAAAGTATCACAGAGAGAAAGGTCACGAGGGTGAGAACAAGGTCCCTTGGCCCCACCACCACTCAGCCTTATGCGTCAGCATTTCAAAAAAAAGATGTTTGCTTTATCTTGCTTAAGATACCTAAAGGTTAGAGGATAATGAATTCCATGTAACAAAAGTGGCTGATTGGAAACAGTGCATAGGGGTGGCCAAGCCTAGAGCTGTGATTAATCAAGTTCAATACCGTAATTCCAAGAGCAGTAAGTGCCACATGTTTCAGAGAATGTTACAAAAACAGCCTGTCATGGACAATTAAGGGAATTATTTTTTCATGGAGGAAATAATCTTTCAGGCTCTGGGTCCTAATCAACAGAACCAAGGATTGATCTGTGAATCCAGTCCCTTGCTATTTTAAGCATCCACAGCTTGTAATGTCTTTCAGGAAGTGATCAAAAAGAATAGGTTAAGCCCTGAAGTGTGAAAGTTTATCTCATTATTCTAAGTGGATCTGTCTCCAGTGCAACTATGATATATCTACGCATTTCTTTTTCATCCCTGAATTCCTCACATCACTAATGTTTCATGACAAAATCCAGCATATGGTAATACCTTATATTTATTGGCAGGCTTTAATTTTGCATCCTTTCAAAGCAGCAGGAATGAAGTCCAGCTCAGGCACCAAATGTGCATACTGAAGATGCTTTAAATTTGAAGGCTGAATTCCTACAGTCCCCGAGGGAACCAGGTTTTTTTATTCTGGAAAATGGGAGGGTCAGGGTGAACCTCATTGCTCTCAATTACCTGAAGGGAGGCTGTAGTGAGGTGGAGGTTGGTCTCTTCTGCCGTGTCTCAAGTGAAAGGATGAGAGGAAATGGCCTGAACTTGTGCCAAGGGTGGTTCGAATGAGATATTAGAAAAGTTGCCTCACTAAAAGAGTGGTCAGGCATTGGAATAAGCTGCCCAGGGAAGTGGTGGAGTCAGTGTTCCTGAAAGTGTTTAAGAAGCATCTAGATGTGGCACCTGAGGATATGATTTAGAGGTGATTATGGGTTGATGGTTGTACTGGATGATCCTGAAGGTCTCTTCCAGCCTGAATGATCCTGTGATGGCTCCAGTTAACTTAAACATGAGCAAAATACAATGTAAAGCAATGAGAAAGTCAGAAGCTGCACTTTAAGGACGAATTTTGAACCTGGTTGAAGCCAAGGCATTTGACTGAAGAACTCAAAAAAGCCAAATCCATAGACTCAAGATACCTCTGTTGGGCTAAGAGGTGACAACACATAAAAGCATTGCAAAAATCAGTTTACTTCTGAATTTTCTTAAAAGCTCAGTTGCCTCAACCACCTCTTGTTGTGCTTTTCTCAGACTGGCATTTTGGAATACAGCCAAGCATTTCTTGAATTGTTGTTGTATTCATTTATGTGCCAAAACATTTTCTATGTGTTAACTACAGATGCAGACATGTAATTGGTGTGCCTGAGCCCAGGACTTGAAGCACCTGTACGATGTTTAAACATTTACCAATTCAGCTGACTGAAGAAGAGACATTTCATTTAAAATTAGGAAATAGTAGATAATTTCTAATCTGCTTGTGGTAGGCAATTTTGTAGGAAATGTTTGACAACTTTAAGACTGAAAAGTTTTCGATGAACTTTTCTTGATTTATGGGTCTCATAATTATGATAATAAGGTCTGAAATGCTTATTTTCAAGCTTCTTTCTTATTTATTCAAACACAACTGTAAAAGAATCTCATGAAGACTCAGAACTCATTTAATTACACTCAGTTAATGTTAGAAAATTTTGCACTGTGCAGTCTGAAAGTTATAAATCAGTTAAAATAAAAAAACTAAAGAAGAGACTAGAATCTATAAGTAAAAATTTGAGTGTAATTTTCTATCTTACATCAGGTGAATGTGGGCTCTATAAAACTGCATGATTTTCTAGAGAGGAGTTTTAAAAGGTGATAACATGGAGTGACTGGTGCAAAGAAGAGAGTTAATAGCTTTGTTGTAATCCTGGATTTTAAATAGGTCATGAGCATGTCAATCTGCACAGGGGTGTTGGGTTGAAAATTTCAGATTAAACTGGTTTTGGTACCCAGTAGGGTTTTGGCAAAATGCATGTTTTCTCCTTAATCAAAAAATTATTGCAGTGACTTGGAAATATCCTCCTAGTTCAGAGAACTTGTATTTCAGTCATCTCCTGTACTAGTTCTCCCTTACTGGCTACTTTCAGTGGTTAACTTCATTTTCAGGTCATTGACAGTCATGATGAAAAAGGCTCCTCTCGCACCAGAAAGGTAACTCTTGCTTCTGTTGTATATCTAATTTATTTTAGTAACATCATGAAATGTGTAACAACTAAGAGGAGAAATATGTGTAGCCCAACATCAGACAAGTGCAGATGGGCATTACACATTATGGATGTCAGTTTGGGTTGTTAAATTGCACTGCTCTCACAGCTACAGTGTGCTGCAGTCACCAGCCAGCTCTGCTGTGGTGACACTCCTCCAGAAGCTGGGCAGGCTTGCAGTTGTTTGGTATGGCCAGAATGCTGCAAGGACACAAACTGAGCACAGGAATCAGATACATCAATTTCCCTTTCTCACAGTGCAGCAAAGATTATAATCCCTTTATTGGTGTTTGCTTACCAAAGTCTCATTTCTTGACCTTTGTTGAAAAAAAGCTTCATGAAGAAGCTGCACAGGCCCAGCTGAGGCCCACTCAGTTATGGTGTAAAACCCCTGAGAGATGTAACTGGCTGCTGTAATAAGTTTCTGGAATCTTCTTAAACAGAGGAAAGTAAGAGTCATCAGGAAGGCTGAACCCTTTCCAGGAAGGCTCTTCCATTCTTACACATTGCATACAAAATTAAAGAGAGGGAGTGGTACGAGATCTTTTTCCATCTCAATCACGGTCCAGTCTCAGACTGACATGCAGAGTTTTAAAGAACTTTCTGTTTACAAATTCCAAACACTTGAGGCCTACACCATAAAAGTAACATTGGTGTCACAGCTGTAATATCTGTAACTTCCAAAGGAAATTGGTTAATTTTCTCAGCACAGAAACATCAAACTTGCAACCTCAGTTCACTGCAACCTTATGATCTCTTGGTTTATATACCTGCCACTATGGCTTACTTTCATAAACTCAGATTGAAATTGCTTTAGTGCAATGATGTCTGGTCTATTAACTTACAAATTGCCTTGATCCTCTGAAAATGGCAGGAGTTGCATTCATCAACTAAATCAGTAAAATAAAATAATAAAGTAATAATAAAAATATCTCTTTCCTCCTGCACAGAAAATGTTAGCCTACTGCACAGTATCTGATATGAAATCTACAGCACAGGGAAGTAAATCTATGTATGGTCTGTTTGCTAAATAAACCCAGAGCTTCAGAGCATGCCTGAGCCACAGGGACCAGTTTATTAGTTAGCAAATTTTAAGGTTTCAGGAAAGAGAGGTGCCAAGTCTGATGACTATCTGATGAGAAAATTGCTTATGGAGAAAAAAATTAAATTTGCTTTAAGTGAATGTTTGAACAAGTTTCATTTTCCCTAAAAACTTATGGCAGAAGAAAAATGAATAACATATCTACAGAAAGGGAAAACAAAACAAAACAGAAAAGATTGTGAGTGATTTTGTCTGAAATTACAAGTTAAGAACCAAAAGTTCTTTCAGTAAGTACTGTAATAAGTATATTTTCTTTAGTAGCTGTGAAGAGCTTTTTAAAGTTACCCAGTAGGCAAATAGGACATACACCTACAGACACCCTTCAACCAACTGTAACACAAAAGAATTCAAACTGTTTTTCTCTTTCTGTATTTTTAATGCAATTGCAATATTCTTTTGATTTTAAAAACAACCTTTTAAAAAATATTTAAACTCTTTTTGTCTGTTCTCTTTGGGCTTGAAGTTAAACTACAATTAAACTCAGAAAAGAAATCATGTATCACTTCACTACATCTTTAGGAACATCTATTGGCATAGCAGTCACATCAGCTGAAGTCAGAAATTATAAACTGTGTAGTGGCTAACAAACTTCCTTTTTTTTTTTTTTTTTTTTTTTTTTTTTTTTTTTTTTTTTTTTTTTTTTAAATTCTCTTCTTCAGTTATATTTTCTTCTGTCACAAAGCTTTGTCACAAAGCACACATCAAAGACAAAGCCTGTGATGGATATCCGGTCTGATTCTTCTCAGCACTCAGTGGGCTTTTCCTAGCATTTCCCAGTTGCTTCTTCCTGACTGTATTCATTATCTGCCTTCAAAGCATTCCCACAGACCTCCCTTCTCAGGAGGATCTAAGAGTTCTTACACAGCTCCCACTGTGCACTGGCAAATTCTGTTCAGGACTGTCTTCACCAATTTGTGTGAGCAGTTTTGCTTCATACATCTCCTCAACATTTTTTAAATTTAAATAGCAACTTTGGTTTATTCAGCATACTCTCATAATTAGTTTCCTCCTGGTTCCTTTCTGCCTCTCATTTCCAAGTGGAAAATTGTCACTTGGAGACACTCTTTGTTCTAATTTAAGAGCAAGGTGCTTCCAATTTACCTGGAAGGATTGACACTGAGTCCAGGTGAGCCTGACTTGAAAGAGAAGATATTCCAGTTTTCTTTCAGCTCCTTGCCAAGTTACTCTGCAGTCTTGATTGTTTGTATGTGAATAGTGACTGATTAACATCTGTGTACCAGGCTGACTTCCCAGTCCATCAGTGACATATTCAGCCACCACCACGTGGCACCCCAAACTTTCCCAGCCAGCCAACCCTCCAACGCAGGGTCAGATCAATCAGCTCCACAGACAAGACTCATCCAACTGCACTGCTGTTCATGTCATTTTGTACCTGTAAATCTACTTGCCCAGCTGTGGAAAGCTACACTGAACTCTCAGGAAGCATTTACTTACGCAAGTATGGGATGGGTTGCAGAGCAAAGTGCCCAGCTGCTGAATCGGGGCTGCCATCTCACTTGTGATGGGAAAGGACATTGCTATGAGATCTTACATGATGGAAGTGGTGTGGTGCAGCAAAGCTCTTGGAATAAGAGTTTGAAGAATTAATCAGCTTGTTTTTAGGCATGTTGATGGCAAAGGATTTGACTTGAGGCTACTCATGTCTGACATTGTCTTTGCTTGCACTGAAACTTTTCACATGGAAAGCATTTTGCCCAGTATAAGTAACTCACAAAGACAACCAAGACCAAGGTATCTCGGGCTGAATTCCCTTCCCCTTCCCCTTCTCCTTTGAACAAATGAACCTCCTTACACTCTGACAGACTAGGCAGATTAATTCAGCATGTGTGTGCACAGTGCACCTGGCAGATACGATAAAGGCTGGCTCAAAGAGCTACGATGAAACAAAGGCATAAATAATACTGGAGAAGGACAAAATGTGGGCATCCATTTAGTGGTGACAGTAATTACTTAAGTTAATGCCAAAACTTTTAAGAAACAAGAGGAAGATATTAATAAATATTTAAGGCTGAAACATGAGCATGTTGATTTGCCATTTGAAAGGTTACATTCCTGTATTATCTTGCTGTGATAGATATGGGAATGGCTTTTAAAATCTGTTGCAGGACTAACGGTTACTGGTTAAGGGCCTACTGATGCCCAGATGTACTGTAACCAAGAGTCTGTTCACTCACCCAGGACACCTAAAATCATTCAATCCTTTCATCATTCCTGCACCAGCATGGAAACAAGCAAATAACATAAAGCACTCCAGATACCTTTAAACATGAACAGTGTAACAAAGCTCATTGGACCTAAACTGGAGTTTACAAAGGCTGAACAGTATCTCCAGAAGTATGTGCTAGCTGTCGAGATTGGCAGAGCATTGTAAAGTCAAGTGAATGTAAATAAAGGTCTGATTAAATTCAGTATGTTTCATTCTATATTCAAGGGATGAAAAACTCAGTGTTTGACATGATGGGCTCTGGGATGTCTGTTATAACACAGAGGAAAAATCTTGACTTTATCATAGACAACTCAATGAAAATTTTTCTTCAGTACCTACCAAAACAGCAGGTCAGTATTCAAATTAATTAGGAAAGTAATAGTAGGAGGAAAAAAACCCCATTTAAAATATGCCCCTACGTAATGCATAGTTTGCATAATGCAGTCTTGTTCCTTGTATATCAGAAGTTATAGAATATAGAGATGACCTGAAGAAGGTCAAGAGTGATCAGAAGTAAACAATGGCTTTTACATGGAGAATGATTTCATCAATCAGATGTCGCCAGTATAGTAAAGGTATGGCTGAAGGAAATATGACAGAGGTCTACACAATGATAGCAGCAGAAAAGAGGAAAGTGTTACATGCACCCATTTTCTTTCACACGTCCCTAATATCTCCTTTTGACTGACATTGGAAATAGTTTATGGGCTAGGAAACACGGATCTATTCAGTCATACTTAAGTTTTTACCTAACATGTCACATGAAACTCAGCAGCTGTAGAAGTTACATGGCTCAGTGCTGCACAACAGTGATATCAAATGTTTTGGGGGGTGTTCTGCCCATTTGATTAGCTCATATTTAAGCCTTAAATAAGTCCATTCTACTGGAATCCAGAGGAAAATGTGAAAAACATTTTATATTGCAGCTAATCCCCTTCTTGACAGGTAGAGGTCATTCTTGACTGGTATAAATGACATAATTTTCATTATTCTCTTACCTGCACTAAAGATAAAAGCAGGAGCCTCGCAGATCCACAGTTAGTTGATAATTTTATTGCTCTGCTTTTTTTTTTTTGATTGCGCTGAGCACATACATATCTCCAACATGTCATATGTCAAATAAAGGCCATCAAAGATGACCTTTAAATCCAGAAAGAGTTTTAGAATATTTTATATTGCAGACATTTTAAAAGTATGATTGATACAGGCAATGCTGAACACAGTGGTATCAAATAGTTTCATTGATGGCAGTGATTTGTTTCAATTACAAATTTTACCTGGAATAAAATTAGGCAACAAACTAGCACTTAACTCACTTGATATACTTTGAATGAATGGTCTAGATAAATGCTCAACAGCAGGACATGGGCTACTTGCAGTTAGCCAGAAGGTCTCTTCTTTGTTCTCACATCTGACTAATCTAGGTTAGATATCAAGGGAAATCATTTAAGTTATTCAATATTGGAGAAAGAGAGCCTGTTCTAAGAAGAGGTAGGTGGGAGAATTCAATCTCATGGCAGTTGAATACTATTAAATCCTATAACCTGCCATACTGGGTAACCTAAGGCATGTTTCAGTTTGTAAAACCATGACACATTTTCATTCCAAATTATCACAAGTGATGAAAGAAATGATAGTTAGTTATGAATTAACCAGAGTTAATATGAATATATTTTAGCAACTCCAGTAAAATTCACCAAGATTTTACTTTTTTAATATAATTTGGAAATACAAATTCTTCTGCAGAAAGAAAGTAATGATATAGAGAAATTTTGATAAAAGGCATTAAACTATTTGTCTGTACCAGATGTTTGCTCTAGTGGAATGAGCTATATCTCAGTAACACTCATAGGAACACAGCATTGGAAGGGGCAACCTGATCTCCAGTGACAAGGACAGTTTTTTGCAAGTGTCAACAATTAGTAAATATGAAAGGGCTCACAGAACATCTGCTGTCCATTATTCACACAACACCCTTGGCCAGCCTGGGTTAATCTGAAAACCTTCTCAGTTCTTGGCTGTGTTCTACGTTGTCGTCGTGAGGAAGAGATGTTATGCTTTAAAACAATGATGGGATAATGAAAAGCACAGGAGTAGGGGCAATCTAAGTGCAGAAGAGAGAAACCAGTAACTTGTTTTTCCCATTTTTAAAAGTCCGTATCTGATGGAAAGAAAAACCTTTAGGAATCAGAATTAAAGTGCAGCTTACATGCTTCATAGAAGGACAAGAGGTCCAACTGCCAGCAATGTTTGTGACTCCGTCTGCTCCTTCCACTTCCAACAGAATTCACAATGCTTTGTGGCAGTGTGGAAAGATCAGCTAGAGGGTGGATTATCCCAGTGATGCTGTCTGAGTGGTGGCTTTGATCTGAGATACCCGCAGTCACAGGTTTTTCCTCCACATTTTCCTTATGTCTTTAATGCTTGAAAAAAAAAAATCTATGAACTTCATAGCCAGATAAGAATACTTATTTTCTTGCAGAGATAAATGCTATTTAGTTGTTCTCAGACATTGGCATTCCTTATTTCCCCAATAATGCAAATCTGACCTCTTTATTGTAGGGTTTCAGTCTGGTTTTTGGGGGTTTATTTCATCCCTGATTATTTTATCTTTCATTTTCATTCAGAATCTTCAATCTCAGTATGAAAAATAATTTAAAATATTTATATACGTCATAACTACCCTTCCCACCACTACCCCAATCCCATCTGAAAGACTCCAAAGAAACATGCCATCATTTTCTGGAATCACAGAGAATCACTGAATTGTTTTTTTTTTTAGTGTCTGGCCTCTTTTAACCCTAGAAGTTAAGCTTTAAAAAGAAATTTAAAAAATAGAAAAAAGGTGAACAAACAAACCCCACAGGAAATCTATTCATTCAGTGAATTAAGTGTGCAGATGCTGAGCACAAGTCTCAGAAACTGGAGCTCCCACGAGCCTGGTTTCCCTGTAGGTACTAAAACAGTCGGGGCCTTACTTTGTTCTGGAAGACCTTCCAAGCTTCTGCTTTTCTAGAAGCAAAGGCAAGTATTGCTCTATACCTCCAGGAATTTTCTGCATGCTTAATGTCAAATTGAGCTGAACTACTGTCCTCATCCCAGCTAAAGTCTGTCACCCCTCCAGTTGCCAGCTATTATTACTATAAGTCCAAATTGTACCTGTATTCTCTACATTTTGTTCCAGGAAGATAATCACTGCTATCACTGCTACCTCATCTCCTCTGCCATAAGCTGCAGACTTCAGCATGCTATTCAGGCATGTATATGGATGTGGGCAGGTTCTGTCTGCTTTTGTATGCTTTTCATACTCAATGAAATAGTTATGTTACTAATATTTTGCATATATGGGCACAACTCCTTTCTCTGTAGAATCTGAGAGGGACTAAAAGACTCTACATGGCTTCTGCAGGCTCCTGGAAGCCAGCTGTAGTAGTTTAAAAGACTGTTGGATGGCTTATTAAAATTATATCATTAACACCTTGTTATTCCAAACTAGTTCATTCTCTCCGCCCAGCTGAGGGCCAGACTAGGATCCTCCAGGCCAATTGTCATGTGTAGTCCACCTGTTACTCTTTAGAGTAATAGCACTGTCTTCTCTTTCAAAGGGAATTTAATTCTTCAGCTATGTGAGATTACCATTCCTTTCACTCAACTGTCTCAGGCCATACAGTCACCTCTGAAAGACACATCCAGCTTCATTTGATGAGAACGTCTTGTGCCTTTTCCTCTGGATATACTGTCACACTTGAAGATACCCAGCTCTGTACTTCCCAAGAATAGCTAGTTTGGGAAAACCTCAGCCTCAGCTTCCTTGATTCCTGGTGTTGGCAAGAATCCAGTGTTGTTTTAGTTTTGGCCCTTCGTCTCACAATCACAATATGGCAAATTTCTGAAAACTTACCTTTTCCATAGAGCATATTACTGACTTCCAACAGATGATCCTTTTTACATTAATGTATATCCATTTATTTTGCTTTGGTCTCTCTTTGTATAATACCTTCAAGAGTCTAGCCCCAAACTTGCTGCATACAGTGAGTAAAGACACTCATGTCTTCCACACTGGCTGGAAAGGTACAGGATACAAAGATAACTTGTTAGTTTTTGCAGTAGGAGTGCACCTCCAGGTTCTTCCCATCCAGGTTAAGAGCTCTGTGCTCATTTGCGAGGACATCAGGTTAAACATGATCCTGCAGGTACAGTCTCAAACTAACACATGTGTTCTGGTCCTGGAAGGATGAGCAAGCTCCCTGCACAGGTTTCTAAGAGGCATGCAATTCATCTGAGAGAAATTCATAGGCAGGACAAAGCAGCATCTGTCTCTCTCAGGGTCTGCAGTCCTGCTCATCCAGAGCACTGGGACTCAAATGGAGACCAGTTTTGATCACAGCACAGGACATCTCAAGAAAGTCAAGTGAGACACTTCACGCACCCTCTTTGGTCTAACACATCTCTCACAGCCCTTGTAACAGATGAGTTGCACTCACAGGGATGAACTCATGTGGTCAGTGGAGGGCAGAATCACAGCTGTTCATGGGAGAAGGTGCTTCACAAAACATCCAGCCCACCTCTAGGACAGTTCCTGAGTCTCAAGGATTGAAACCCAAAGGATGACACTGGAAACTCAGTTCGTCATTCATGCATACTCAAAATTGTGGACACATAGAGATTATTTTGGCACACTAACATTTACTCCTACTCTCAGCTCTGCTAATGTCTCACTTCTGCTGGTAATAATTACCTGGTTTTCTTCTTGCTCTGTCAAAATGACTAAAAATACTAAAATATATGAACTTTTCTTGTCCTTTCTAGCATGTCTCTGCCCTAAAGGTACCAATCATCATTTTCTCTCCATTTTATGTGTCAAGTTTTATGAGTTTAATGAGTTTTATGAGTTTGAGTTAAAATCAACTGTTACCAGTTCACTCTTAGCTTGACGTGTAATGCTGCTCCTCCTTCAGATCTCATGGAGGGCTATGGTGTTTCAAAATCCTATGGGTTTCTTCCAATTCAGCTGGGGGAAAAAAAGACACTACCCATGTCTTCAAACTTTGCCTCTATGAACTGCAGAAAGTCTCCTAACAACGATATTGACATGGCTGAGCCTTTGTCTCACTTGTCTGATTTCCCTCTGAGGACCTTTTGTTCTTGGCTATTTCACACTGTTACAATTATATAATAAAATGCAGAAAGCTCATGTTGACTAAAGCTATGACAAGGGATAAAACAACTTCTAAGAGGGGGTTTTAAGGTAGGAGTTTTCAAGAAGAAAAATAAATTATTTGAAGGATTTGTCCCACCACAGCCCATGGAGGAATAGATACATAACTGTACAAGCTTAGCTTAAGAGATGGTTACACAAGAAGTCTAGAAAATGACAAGACTTTAATGTTTGGTTCAGGTCAATGAAACACAGAGGTGTATTGGTAGTAGCAGTGCTCATTATTGTGATACTAACTTGTCTCTCAATAGGTGTGAGAAAATAATGTTATAAGATCTTAAAAAACTGTGAATGAAGGTCCTAACCCAATAATGGAATTTGAAATCCCTATAGATGTGTATTAAATTCAAACTTCTGGTGACAGGCAGAGTACTGTTATCTGTCCCTAAGGCCTGACCTGATGGCTGTGGCACATGAGAAGGCACAAGCAGAAGTCAGGAACAAGCAATGTTTTCACTGGAGATGAGGCTGGTACGTTCTGCACTGGGTCTCCTAAAGGCACCAAATGTCTCAGAGGAGGATGAATGGGGATACATTTTCAGAATCACTACATTTGGCAAACTGAAAAGCTAAGTTTACACAATCAAAGCTGCCTGAAGCATAGTAGCAGATGGCATTGCAGACAGATGCTAGGAAAAAATGTTATTTTCTGCAAACATATATAAGCACTGAAAAGCCATTTAGACGAAAAGATTTTTCCCTCATGTACTAGTTGCTAGCTGCTTTTTCAAAAGCAGGGCACAAACCTAAACTTTTACTTTTCCCTGAAAAATGGATAAGACAAAATAAAACCATATTTTAGTATTAAGATATTAAGACAGAAAAATGAACGACTTGTGTTTGAGTTCTGTCTCTGTTTCTCTCTCTTTTGTTAATGTTAAAATACTGTGCTAGTAAAAAACACTGACTTCCAAGTTCAACACTGCTGGCTTATACCTTTCTTGAAGACTGTCAGGTATGTGAGCACAAACAGATTAGAAACTTAACATTACACAATATTTCTTAGGCTAGGTAACAACTCCACCTGCTACAAAGTCTAATTTACATGTAGAGCTGTTTATTGCCTCTCTCCTAACACAAATCGTGCAATTAAAATAAAAATTTTCCACAGAATGGGACTATTAGAATATCTTCAGCCCTAAGAATCAATTTTCTTTTTTAAACATTGAAACATTTCAACAATATCGTATTATACCTATATAATCATGTTAAATATGGTGTGTATTTCAAGTTTACTGTTAACACACAGCACATAAAACTGTATAATTTTTCACTGGAAATTAAGTTTAAGGTAATTTATTCTCATAACATTGTTAATTAAATCCCTCTGAAATTCTTCTGATTAAACAGTCTCCATTTTCTAATGGAAGATGATTCCATGCAGTTGTCTGCTGGTCAAGACGAATACTTCATTGTAGTGATGTCATTGTTATTATCCCCAGCCTTATTTAAAGACATCTACTCTTCTCATCATTTCCCCTCTCTTCCCCCCATGCCCTCAAAAAAGCCTCCACCCAAACCCAAGAAGAGAATATATGAGAATAAAATCAACATTGTCTTATGCTGCTATTCAAACTCTGTTAAGGAAACAGGTGATTTTTAAAACTATTTCCTCCCATGGAACACATCTCTGACCAGAAGAAATCCAGTCTATTTTTAACAGCCATGTCTTTAAGTATACCTATAATGAAGACCACATCTGTAACTGGAGATTGCATTTCAGAGGAAAGGCATGGAAAACATTGACCCTGCATTTTAGGTTCTTGAGAGACCAAACTTTCCCTTCTTGCTCTTACTCTGTATAAGGAATAAGTTATTGGCTAAGGTCTGTTTCGTGACAAAAAACACCATGCATATTTTAGCTAGTTTTTCTAACTTGCCATTTTAAAACAATGTTGAAAATAGTATCAAGATCTTTTGATGGCTTGCTTATTTTAACACAAGCAGAATTTGTTAAATACATAAATAATATTTGTTAAGTACAGTTAAATTTTACACGGACTAGACAATTTAATCATAAAATGTATTAATTGTATTTTCTAGTCACAATAAGCAGGAGACATAAATTATAAACTTCCAGCAAACTTAATGCACTGTTCAGAAAGATGAAGGATAATAGTTCTTCTCATTAGTAAAAGCTATCACCACTTAGTGTATTAAGCTTTCGGTTACAGCAGAAAAATCCGTCTGACCTTCACATTCATCTACTCTAATGGTATATTTTAGTATTTTTCTTGTAAATACCATTGCAAAAAGAAAATTTATGGCAGCTTCCAAATATATGTGGAGTTAAATCTGGCTTAAATTTTTCCAGGGTAAACCTCATTAGGCAGTGGTCAAGAGGAATAATTCCCAGTACTAGTAAGCAGGGACATGAGATCTACTCTCTTTTGGAGAGAAACAAGCTTTGTGTTAATATGTGAAAGATGATTCAGAATTATAAAAGGCATTTTTAGACAAAGTAACAGATGCATGTCAAAAGTACGGTTCTTGAGAAAATCTGTGAATTAAATGAGGAGCAACCATAAATTCAGTCTTAAAATATCAATATGCATTTTTTATTTCCTGTAAGATATATAGCAGCATATCAGAAGCTTATTTTAAGGCACATATTTTAGCAACTCTGTGGCAGATGTTTGGTTTTCATAAACCAAGCATATGGCTTACATTTAAAGTAAAGCAGGTGCAGAGACTAATTATACTGCAAAACAAAACCAGCATGTTCCTGTATGCAGAATTACCAAAGTCATCATCCTTGAACTAGATCTGGCTACTTAATAGTGTTCATTAGTAAAGAACAGTTCCCAGGGCCATCTACTACAGCAATTTCCAAACCACCTTGTCCTAGATTGGGAATGAAAATTAACACATGACCAAACAAAAACTGCAACAACATTCTGTGTTCTCAGAATATAAAATGAAACAAATGCTTTTGAATTTTCTGTACACGACAATAAAAAAAATAGAAAATAATAAACAAACAAAAAAAAGAAATATGCTTTTTTGACCATAAGTTGTTGTGTAGTTCCTTCTATTGGTTCTATTAAATAGAGAACCTCATTATAATCAGTCTGCCTCTGACTCTGTGCCAGTGTGAGGATTAGAAGGAACAGTAAAGAAAACTGTGCTTAAATGTATTTTTATGAATAAAGATGAACTAAGTCACTTCATTCATTGTAGCAGTTTTCTTGCTTTCAGGGAACATCTCTGTGAGCAATCTCCACCTTTATCAATCCTTCTCAAAGTGCAAAAGAACACCCTCCAGTTTCTAAGGCAAACATACAGCTGCACATCTGCTCACTCACAAAATATCCCTGCCTTGATACACTCAAGATCCCTCTTCTCCAGGTCACAACTCATATAGGGCCAGGAGCACATTTTCAGAGCAACCATGGTAAGAAAAACCTATATGCTGAAAGGCACACACATAAAATGCTATGTAAAACACGAGTTTTTGTATTAGCAGCTGTAGCAGAGTTGTGGTACACCTTCTCTAACCTACAGTACATTCTAAGAATGCATAACTTGAACAAAACATAACTTCTCTGTTCTCTGCCTTGTCCTTACAACAACCAGAGTACTCAACTGAGAGGTGATACAGACAGAAATCTACCAAACAGACATTGGACATCTTGTGCCAATTACAACTCCCTAGTCCTAGAAAAGGGGTGCAGGATTCTCCCAGCCCTATGAATATATCGGGTGTCCCAAGGCATCTCAAATGACACTGATGCATCAGCACCAGAGTACTGGCCCATGCTTTGCAAGGTGAAAATCTCAAGAGTATAATAAGAATGCTTCCTTGAAGGAACATTATCTTCAGGCTTTGGTTCCTCTCACCAGCTGGTTTATGCTTTCATCTGTATCACTGTTTCTTGGCCAGAAGGGAAAAAATTGCCCCATTGGTAAGCCCTTTGTGAGCTGAATTTCTAGTACAGGCTTGAGAAGCCTCAGCACAGCTCTTTCCAAATCACACACAGCTGAAACTGTGCCAAGGGTTTGTCATCCTGTACCCAAGAGAATACAGAAACATCCTGGATGGGCTTCCTTCCTTTTAAGCCAGAAGGTATTTCCAATATTATGATTCTGGTTGCAACCAAAACCAGCACTGACAGCTTCCAGGAGAAGCCAAGCCAAATAACAGCAACTTGAATTATGGAACAAAAATTACAAGAGAGGGAAATTGTAACTGAAGGATCCATCACATTCTAAATGGATCCCTAGAAAAAGGAGAACATTACTAATAAGAATGTTGGAAGTAGTACAACGAAAAGTCATTAAAAACAGTGCCCCAAAATTTACACCTAGAACTCTTTTCTTTGCAAAATTACAGTTTGCTGATAGAACAGCTTTTGTCTTGCATCCTTTTTGCTCTAGATTGAGTTGTTAAAGAGAGAGTTTAGGAATTGTAATCAAGAGTAAATAAAAGTATAATAAATGATAGCCCAGAGTTCACAAAACAGAAGTGTATTTTTTTCAGATAAAGACCCAACTCAGCAAACCCATAAAACATTTTTAACATGAATAATAATTTAAGTTGCATTTATATAAAATATGTGTTTTAGTGATTATTGTAATGCATAAGTGAACCTATATACCCCAATGAGCCAAAACTTTGGAAAAGTGATGGATTGCATTTAATGTAGGACTAATTTTCCAGGTCTCATTTACACTGTATCCTTCCTGCAACAGTGAATCATGAAAGCATTTAGCTCGATATTTTGAAATTCATTTGCTCATGCCAAGCAGCACTGTGAATAAAGATAATATTAATCAAGTATCCATTCAAGTGGCAACCTGTCAAGACAGAGTTCATGGCTGTATTTTTTTGCTGAATGTGCATACATACTCCTAGGGTTTCATCAGAGCTGTCAAATTACGTCAGCTCTAAAATTTTGAGTATATCCTAGCTTCAAGCTGCCAGAATCTGAACTTTCATTCTTCCTCTTTCATGCTGCTTTGTCAATTTTATTACATCTTCTGCTACAGGTTTGTTTGTCATCAGTAGGAAGAGATTGTCATGTCTTTGTTCAATTCTTTGTTTAATAGTTCATTCAAAAGAGAAATGGAATGTACACAGAGAAATAAATGTGACTGTTGATTACTTTCTAAGTTCCTCTAAAATATGATGTTTGCTTAAGCTTTGGCTAGGAAAAAAAAATGCTATATTTGGGTGTAGTAGTACAAGTACCTCCCTCAACTTCCCTGTCAATACAACAAATTGTCATTTGAAAGAACTGTTTGGAAGGTACACTTGCATGCAGTTTACAAGCCAGTTCTGTATTGAAGTTTCCTGCCAACACTAGAAGGAAAGTATCTTTTTGCCTGAAATGGTGGCTTGGAATTTTGGGCTTTTGTTCATAAATGTAAAGTGTCTGCAATAATAAACCAATAATCACAGTAACCAGGGACCTTGGTAAGCAGTACTGAAAAATGAAGGAAAAATTAATTTGGAATTAAATCCTTAGCCTGCTCTTATATATCCATGGTAGGAGGTCAAGTGCCTCAATCTTAAGGTAGCTGCTTAAAAACATGAGTAAGGTCATTTTTCTTCCCAGTGTCAGGTCATCAGAAAACACAGCAGCACTCAGATCTGACTGGGGATTGGACTGACATAGTCTGACCCTTCTCACTGTGAATTTAAAGAGCAGGCATGAAAAACCACACACATAACATGAGCGAGAAAACTCACTGCAGCAACAAAATGCTGAGTACCTAACATGTTAGTACTGTTGGGAGTTTGCTGAGTGCAAGCATTCACTCAAGATCCAGCCGAGGGAATATTCTAATGTGTTGCAAATATTCAAACCAAATAAGGTGGTAAGAATCAGTCTAGAACACAGAAAAAGTTCAAAAATGCTAATTTGATCAAAACCAATGATGCTGGAGAAAGAAATTTTTTGTAAGGTATTTCTTAGGGGTCATCCTTTATTAATATCCACACACCATATTCCATTACAACAATCACTTTGACAATTACACATAAATTATGTTCCATATTTCTGCCTACAAATTATTCCTTACTCTTTTGTGTTCCATTCATTTTTTTCCTTTCTTGAAATTTGACCTTTTAGTCAATGTATTCCTGAGTGCAAACACATCATAATTTCACTGTGAAGTATTTATTCTTGTGGTTGTTTAGAAAGATTCATGTCTAAGATCTGTGCTTGGGCAAGAAACTCAGTTTGGATATAGAAATCAGAAAAGAAACAAAAGCTAAAAGAAAGCTAAAAGCCTTCCTGTGAGCAGGGAGGGAGGATTTGGAGGGGTTGAAATGGGTTCTGGGCCATGGGTAAGGTGGGGGAAGGCAGCTCAGTCACCAGGAACAGTCAGGGCTAGTGGTACTTCCAGGGCCAAGACATTTCCATGCCATGAAATATATAAGAACTTATTATTCAACATACCTTTAAATTCTCATAAGCCACAATTTGAGTTGTATGCTAATAAGAAGCAGTATAGCAGGAACCACTGCAACAGATGGAGGAAAAACATCACAAGATGGAATGCAGGAATAAAGACAGTTTACGGCCTTTGGATGTAGTTGCAGGCAGCCTGGGAGGATTACAAGGACATTATGAAGTTATGCTGTGAGAAAATGAGAAGGGACAAAGCCCAGCTAGGACTTAATCTGGGTAGTGTCATAAAAGACAATAAAAATGTTTCTATAAACACATTAGCCACACAAGGAGGGCTAAAGAGAATCTCTATCCTTCATTGGAAGTAGGAGGAAAATGTGGTGTCAAAGAATGAGGAAAAGGCTTCATGCCTTCTTTGCCTCAGTGTTAATAATAAGAACAATTGCTCTTCAGGTACCCAGCACCCTGAGAGGGACAGGACTCAGCCAGGACCTGAACTGACTGAAGGGGTATCCCATACCACGCTGTTGGGCTTAGCAATAAATTTTGTGGAAAGGAGGAGGAAATCACAGGTGGTTCAAGTTACATCAGCTGCCTTCCCAACTAACCATTATTTGTGATGAGGTGCTGTTCTCCAGGAACTGGACAAACATCTTCTTGCCAGTGGGAAACAGAGAACAAATCCCTTTTTTTTTTTGTGCATGCAGCTTTTCTTTACTAATTAAGCTGCCTAGATCTTGACCCACTAATTGTTTACACTTTTGCCCTTCAGATTCTCTCCCCCATCTGATGGAAGTGTGAACAAGGTGGGGGCTTAGCTGCCAGTCAGGCCTAGCCCACCACCACTGTCATAAATCTATTTTTAAATAGAGCAAAATAAATAAAATATCTTCTCCTCATGGTGTTTCTCACCATGCTTAAGTAAACATAATGAGATGGAAGGGAGTAGCTAGAAGATTCATGTTTTCATATGTGGTGATGAATAAACATTTTCAACACTATTCCTACTGAAATAAAACTGCATTGGACAACAAAATCCAGACTTGGTAACACCATATGTGAGCATTCAAAATCCATTTTAGTCAGTCAAAATGCCATCAGGTCACAAGCTATAAGATTTCCTCTTGATAAACCACTGTTTGAGTAACCTCATAAAGCTGCTGTTTGCAGTTTGGGATGAAAACTAATCACCCTGAAGAACACAATCTGCTCCAGCATTCTCAGGAAAGCACAGAAGGATGTCTCTCTCCATCTGTGGGTACTGCTGCCCTTCAGAGGTGACACACAGGACACGTCCGAGGGGTGTCTGGAAGGGGGTGCTCTGCCGCCTGTTTGGGAAAACAGGTACAGAAGGACAAACACATGGAGTCTGTCCCTGACTCATCTACCTGGGAAATCTTTGATGGCGCTTCACCCTCACTGGGCTTCTCCTCCCTGCCCCAAGCCTCTAGTTTTCACTAGACAAGAGCAACCTTTGTCTTTTCTCCTCCCAAACAAGCATCACTGCTATCCTAGACCTGTCCACCATTTCCTGAGTTTTCAGGAGGAACATTTACATTCAAAAAAAAGAAGTTTCACCGGTTAATAAATAAAAAAAATAAAACAAACCAAGCAAACAAAAATCCTCACAAATTCATGGAAGGAACTCCAGACAGATCTTGTCTCTCTCACGGTATTTCCCACCTATATAAGGGAATACTGGCAAGACACTTTCACAGCTGCTCTTGCTGGTCATCCTCTCTCCACACACACTGATGATGATCATCAGAAATACTTCTGAATCAGTGGAGCTGCAGTGAGAGCAAGCCTACCTCACTCTCCTGTCCTTTGCATGGGGTAAAATATGTCAAAAAAAAGAGCAAATTTTCTTTCTGTTTGCTCCTGGTTGTCCTTTCCATTGAACAGGCAAATTAGACCACTGAGCCTATATGAGGGGAAAAAAAAGTTGTCAACAAAGTCATTCAGGCCATGTAGAACAGAAAAAGTGGTGCTGCTTTGAATCAGGGCAAGGAGAAATCTTGGTAGGGAATTTTTTGGAGATAAGGATGAGGTATCACTAGCAAGAGAAAGCCAAGTGTAGGACACAGAGTAAAGGAGAAGAGACCTGTACAGTGTCACCTCATCAGTATATACTATTTAACTTTCTGTTCAAAAGCAAAAAACAAAACAAAAACCAGCTAGACATTGATAGAGTGTCTTCTAAAAGCTGATGTTCAAAAATAGTTCAACTCCAAATTTAGCTGGCTTGTGGTGCAGTGCTGAGAAGAAGCATAAAACCTTGAAGGTGAGGAAGAACTGGAGAAGTTTAGTGTCAGGGGAGCAAGTAGAAGCAAAAATTAGTAATGTTGCTTGAGCACCTTTCTGAGTCAGAAAAAGGCTTCCAGGCCAAGCTGACCTTCTCTGGTGATGATTTGACCCTCTCAGTACCTGGGCACTCAGAATGAATACTCCTGTTGAGCTGGCCACTCATAATCACATCTCAGACACATGTAAGTACCTTGTTATCCACTTGTTAAGATGTGCAAGCACAGTTCCCATAAGGCTTGGCTTACCCTGTGATCAGGCCTAGCTCTCAAGTTACACAACTGTTTTTCTGCATTGATGTCACTGTGACAGCAAATGGGACACTGGGTCCAGAAGTGATCCTCATCTTAAAACAGTTAAATGTTACTAGTACTCAAACCTATAAGCAGTCCCTGAGATTCATGTCAGTCAGATGAAAAAATTTTACTTACTTCTGCTGGAAATCATTGTGTTTCATTCTTATATGCTATTTAGTTTATAAATGACTGCTACCCATTTTATTGCAGTGTGAGTAACTGAGCACAGGACTTTTTATCTTGGTAACTTTTCTCCCTAAGAGGAAATTCTACCCTTTATGGATTGTATTATTAAATCAGTTGTTGTCTGATTTTGTCACTTCAGCCCAGCATCTCTTTTTCTTCCAGTGGCTGTGTTTAACATGCTTGTGCTGCCAATTCCATCCCTTGTCAGGCTGGATCATGACCTCTTCTGGCTGGTCTCTGCTCCTGAAATAGGATTTGTGGCTGAGATTACAATTTAAGATATTTATCCCTGACTTGACTCTATTCCCATTTCTCAAGAATCATTTTCTTCCCACTGTGTTTATGAGCCTGAAATACTGTTGAGGACTCTCGGGCCACCAAACAAATTTAAATTTAATTGTTTCATTAAATAGTGCTACTCCCTTGAGTAAACACTGGCAGAAACCCTGCCCATGATATTAAACAAGAAGTTGGGTGGGAGATTCAGAAGCATGACTACAATATGATCTCAGTTTTAGTATTAATAATTGTTAGGCAAAGAAGGAAAATTTGCACTGCCTTTAGAGCACAATTGTGAACCGTAAGAGGAGGAGGACTCTCTGTTAGACACCTAATTTCAGCTACTCTTTCTCAAATGTTCTTTTTTTTTTCTTTTTAACTGAAATTCTTCAGAATTAATCCCAACTGTTTTGCCACTTACATTCCTGGTTCTACCACAGACTGAGCTCAGCAACACTTACAAGAATTTCAGATATGGAGGTGCTTCTCAGCTCCTCATATTTCTAGTTCTTTATTAAAACACAGACACAGACATCTCCCCTGGATGTCCATTTACACAGGCATGGCTATCACAGAGCTGACCTCAGCAAAGTTCTCCAGAGCACTGTGCATTACATCACCAAGGAAAGAGACATTAGATGTTTCCTTCATCCTTGAGTCCAATGCCAGCAAATCTAGAAACTACTCCAAGATCAGAGACCTGATGAAGCAAGAGCACAGAGCTGGTCCAAGGTTTGTGTATCCAATCTTCAGCAGAGATGATCACAAGGATATATCCTGGTTAGCAAGGGCTATCTTCATAACACTATGCTTCGTTTGCTACTTCATTTTTGACATTCTGTCAATTTTTGTATCTAAGTTGGAACTCCAGGGGGGAGATGTCAGTGCTTCCTGACTTTCAAGATGAGCCTGCCAAGCCCAGGGCTTTTGAACAATTTTTTAACCATCTCAGCTTATAAATATTTTCAAGTCTCAAGTCTATCCTTTCACCAACAGGCCCAGGTAAACACTGTAGCACCTCAGTTATAACTGAATAAAAGGTATAGCTGATAGTTTAGTACAAGCACATGCTTGGATATTTAGGATAAGTAATTCACAGAGCCAGTTGTGTGTCAAGAGCTTGTTATGTGAATTTCTAGGTTTTCTTATAGGTTATTCTAATACAGTCGTTTCATCCATGCAAACCTGGCAGTTTGCTAATCTAAGATACTATAAATTGCATAAAAATAGGACATGATTTCCACATAGGGGACTGTGTTGTGACAGAATATGAACTGGCAACAAGCTAAATATGAATGCAGAATTTACCTCAAAAATGCACATGATAAACATTCCCTGAAACTGTCTGTGGAACGGGAATAAGACTCAAGCTATACTTATTCTTCTTTAGTTTGTTTTTTTCCTCTTCTATCCTGTCTGTAACTTAGCAGCAGTTTACTCCAGAAGCCATGTGTTCATGTGAGGCCAACTTACAGGTCCTAGCAGCTGCATCGCCATCCTCAGATTATTTATTCTGAATTTTAAACCTGACCAAAGGGACCACAGAGAGAAGCAAAGGCTGTTGGGATGAGGGTTGCATCTGTGCAGAAAACACCCCTGACTCTTAGTTTTGCTGGAGAATGACCTCTGAACTCCTTATATAAAAGCTTCATAGACAGTGGGAAAAGAAATAAGTATTTGAGCTTCAGTATTTCTGCACCTTCCTCCTGCTGTTTGCCTGAAATCACCCACAGTCATTGCCACTTCAGATTCAGCCTTCTGCTCTGACTCTTCTTATGGTCATGTGCTTTTCTGTCTGGAGTCCCAAGCAGTCTTGGTAATATTATCTACTGGGAGAGAAAAATCCACCTGATACCTTTCCCAACACTCTGGATGTGTCTCAGCTCTCTGGCAATCTGCACCATCTGACAAGTGTATACCAGGCCAAATGACCTCTGGAAAGGGCAGAGGATGAGGAAAATGTGCTGGTGCAGCTCTATCTGAAAACAGCCTGCCAGCTCTGGAAAGAGGAAAGCAGACTCATTATCCTCAAAATTGGATTCACATGCTATCTTCTGCCCTCTTCCATTAGCATCAAGAAAATTCCCTGGTTTTGGCTCAGAAATCAGCCATCCAAGCAGAGACAGCCCCTTTCAGTACAAGAGAAAGAAAGGTGACCCTATTAATTATTATTTTAAAGAGGGTACAGCTATTTAAGCTATGATATGCAGGCCACTGATCATAAATTATTCTTTAACCACATCTGGCAAGAGAATTCATATTAACCTGTTTTGCAGGAACCTGTTTCTTAGTATTTTTCTATGAGGTGGTCCTTCAGAAATTCTGATTAAGTGTTGGTATTACCACTTGGAATATTCTACAGTATCTTTTGCAGAGGAAGCACCTTCCACTCCTCCTGATCAGCAATGTTAATCATAATTATTTTGTTAAAATCAAGATCCATTATATATTAAGGTTTTTTAACAAGCTTCCTGGCCTCCAATGTCTTACTTCATATCATTCAGTGCTCGATAGAAACATGAAGACACATGCCTTCATTCAGCTTGCTTTTGCATAAGTGAAAAATTGATTTTTCTTTATTTCTCTAAAGATTTCTGCTTACTGTTCATTTCTTATTTCTGAGACATAATCTGCTGCCTTCCTCGATTTTTTTAATGACTTGCTAGGGGACTGAGAAACTTGTCTGCGGAGTTTTCTCCAGACTTCAGTGTCTAGCAGGTGCTCAAATTAATTAAGAGTTAAAAAACAGACAAAGGAAAAAGTTTTAAGTAACCTGGCTAGAAATCCATATCCTCTTTCTCACTTTGCACTTTTCACTGCTCCTGTTCTTCTGATAGTAAAAACTTGTGGTTTTTGGTTATCCATAGAGTCCTCTAGGGAAAAGAGAGCAGACTGTGTCTGTACTTCTGTTGGGAATCTGGAATACAAATTATTTAAAACAAAAAACCAGAATAAATATTTCAGGCTTACTTTTTCTAAATAAAGAAACAAAAAAGAGATCACATGACTGAGACACAGTATCCATTTAAACTCTGTTCAAATTTGAAATATTCAAAGTAAACTGCACTTGCAAAGGTTTTCCTTGTGATGTACACCCGTGGCAGTGTTCAGCAGCAGAGCCAACCTCCAGGTTAAAGAAAGGCCTTTTATCCATGCTCCCCTGAGGGCAGAAATGGGAGGGATGGGTCTGAGTGTACAGAGCCCATTGCAGCCCATAGTGGCCATGTGGCCAGTGGTGCTGACATGCCATGAATGACAATCAGAGACATTGGAAATCACAGGCAAGGCTCACCCCTTCAGCAGCTTGCCTAGATGTGTTCTGACCAGAAACAAACACATTTACCAATAACTGAGATCGTTGTCTCCCTGCAAAATCTCACTGCTTCTTCCAAAATTCACTTTTGGCTGACTCAGTCCAAGATCAAGCGACTCTCCTCTTAGCTAAATCATGTGTGGAAGGGCTATGTACCATTCAGAGAATTACAAAATTGTTTAGTTTGCAAAATACTTTGAAGATCATAAAGTTCAACTGTTAATCCAGCACTGGGTAGCCCACTGAAATATAATCCAATACAAGGACTGCAAAAGTTATTTTTAAAATGTCTGAAAAGTCAGATCTCAATCCTTCTGGTATCATTTGTTTATTCTTCCAAAATAAATAATGCTGCTGAAAGGGTTACTTACAGAGAGCTCAAATTGTGGTTTAGACAATACATGCTATGGCTGACTACACGTACAGGGCCTCCAGCAGGAACATAAGAGCACCTTTCAGGAGAACTGCAAGGAGAAAAACTGTGAGAATCATTTTTTCTCTTTGACTAATGAAGTAAGCACGCTGGCAGGAGAGCTGTGTGCTATTTATTCCAGCAGTGCAAAGTTATCTTCTTTAATACATGAGGTGGAGGGGAAGGCAGATAGCAGATAATGCTGGAAATGGTAATAGGATGTGGAGCCCAATGACAGCTGAGCTTGTGCGTGTTCCTCCCAGATCAGCTCAGATCCCATTGGGGTCTCTCTGTCAGGGACATGGAAAGTCATCAGCCCCCCTCAAAATACAGATGAAATTCAAAAAGTAACACTCTATCACAGGCATCTTAAGCTTTTCAGAAAGATATGAATTCATGTATCTCCACTGCATTGCAATCACCATGTGTCCCAAGGAAGTGTAAGCTCTCTCAGCTCCATGGGAGAGAGGTTGCGTTTACTCAGCTGTTGCTTTGAAGTCTGGGACACAAAGGCAGTAGAGAGCAGGGACTCAGGGCTCTCGACAGGAGCCCTGTCTGCCACTCTAATCAAAGAATCATATAACCATACAATCATAAAACCATAGAGTCATAGAACCACACAATCATAGAACCATAAAATCATAGATCCGTATAATCATAGACTCATACAATCAGTCACACAATCACACAATCATAGAATGGTTTAGGTTGGAAGGGACCTTAAAGATCATCTCGTTTCAACCTTCCTGCCATGCCCAGGGATACCACAAGGCTTGATTCTTCGAGGCTTTCTTGGACACACTAGAGCACCCTGGCTGCCCTCCCAGGCATCTTGAAGATGTGCTCCTGCAACATCAATGAAAGTGATTCCCCTGTCTCTCCATTTCTCCAGCTGAAATCAATGATAGGACAGTACATGATGTAGCGGTATTACTAAAGTAAAAAAATGTGCCTGAGAAGATAAAAGGTAGAAGGCAAATGTCTTTCCTGCTGCTCAGATCACAGTGCATCAGGTCTGTATTGGTGATGGCCCTTGAGGGAACAATAAGGGAAGCAGGTGAAGGAAAGCTTGGAATCCTCTTCCTATTGGATTAACCTGTGTGCTGTAGCCAGGGGTTAGACAAAGGTCTGCCTCAGCTCCACAACTGCTCCGTGTCTGGGGTCATTGTGTCTGTGTCTACGGATACCATGTGCTAGCAGCGCCCAAACCAGCAGTACACTGGGTGAAGGGCAGAAGGAAATCATGACCTTTAGCAGTACAGCAGTCTAAATAGCTATGTAACAGTCAGAGTAAATTTGGCTGTGTCAGAAAGATGGAGGGTTTTTTCTACGTGTAATTCCTTGAAAAACAAAATCATCCAAGATCCAAAATTATGTCATGGCAAAATGCAAAAAATTGGTCTATTTTTTGAGAACAATGCTGCACCAGCAAGTGGATGGTCTAGGAAGGTAAATTATTGCTTCCTTTTATCAGCAGTTTTATTTTCAGCTGGACTCCAGCCACAGGCAAATAGAAAATGTCTTTTCTTCAGGCACAGTGATTGTCAACAGGCTTTTGAATTCCTCCATACCTCCCTCCTCCCCAGAACTCAACTGAGTTGCTGATCTCAGCAACTGCTCTATAGAGACAGCAAATGAACCATCCTCCACCATCCTGCCATTTTCTCAGGTACTCCCTTCATCTGTCATGTATTGTCTCATTACTGGGAGCTGCAAATGTCCTTTCTGTTTTCAAGGTCAGCTTTTACTCCACAGTGCTATTTCTGAGAGTTGTATGTTCCATGAATAGCATCCTCCTTTTCAAACAAAAGACTCATATCAGGATGTTGCATGATCCTACAGAGAAGGTGGATTTGTTTATCAGTGAAGAGATACACATTAAACCTCCTCACAATACTTATAGCCAGGAAGATGGATTATTTTGGCTGTAGGAGAGGAACAGCCTTACAGAAAGAAAATGAAGCCCCAGATAATTTGCTCTAGGCTGCTAAGAAAGCCAAGGAAGCAATTCTCTGTTTGTTAGAAGACAATTCTTCCCACTTATTTACAATAAAATTTCTCTGTTATACAAGCTCTCAAAAGGGTTTGTTCTAAGGAATCCCCTGGAAAGAGTCACAAGAACAGATTTTGTACGATGTTTCTAATGATTTAATTTTCTAAAAGCATCATTTTTTTCTGAGAGCACTTTGTGCTATTTCCTTCAGATTTCTAGTCCCAGCCTATGGCTAAAACAGGTTCAATCCATCCAAGGCACATAGCTCTTGTCATGTCTCTGATTTATGAGATGTCCCTGAGCAGTTCTAGCAGAAGGACCAGATGAAACTCAACCTTCCAACTGGCCATGTGCAGAGCTGACTGTGGTTTTTCGATAAACACTTCTTCCAGGTCTGTCTGAACAAATTTGCCTATCCTTGCTGTGAGTTAAAACAGGCAACCCCTATGCAAGGCTTCTGACTCTTTGTGTGTGTGGAGAACACAGTTCTCCATGTGACAACTGGAAAAAGAAATTGGTGAAATGATCACAGTATGTTGAGTTACTGCAAGCCTCACAGCGTAATCTAGATCCCTCTTCCAAACAAAAGCTCCACTCTTGCAATTACGCAGACAGCATGTCTGCACAATTGTACAGAGAGAGAGAATAAAAAATGAACTTTAAAAGAAACCCAAGCTATAAATCCATATTTGCATTTGAGAAGTAAAGTTGCATGCGTGTGATAAAACCTGTCTTCCATCATCTTTCCAAAGAAATTGGATTGTGTGTGACGGCACCATGCCGTGAGTTACACAGGAGCACTGCTGTGATTCTACTGATCTCTGAAGCTCCTGGTCCTTCTGCAATTTTCTTTATAGATTTTTAAATCTATAAAATCGTCTCCATATGGAACTGCATTAACTTACTTTCAGGATGAAGTGACAATGAGAAAAAGAAAATGGCAGGGAAGCCAACTCCAAAGGGTGCTAAATACTCCTTCGTCTCATAGTGTGCGAGCTTTCTTTAAAGATACTTTAAAGAGGGTAGCTCCCCTCACTTTAAAGATGCAATCAAATCTAACAGCATTAAGATAATGGAGACTGAGGCCCTTATGCCTCAGTGAGCATTGAAATACTGAGTACCTTCCAGGCAGCCCTCAGCCATTTGGACAGTCAATCCCATAGAACAAATACTCTGTTGGATCACCCTGAAGGACAGGATTGCAATTTTTCCTGATACCCTACAGATGACTTGTTGTCGCTCCACTTGTGCAGCAACGTTTATTCTGAGGGGGGTAAGAAAGAAGCTTTACATTCAAAGAGTAGAAATGCCTTTCAGAAATATATAAAACATGAAAACAAGGCATATCCCTTCAAATCTGTGTTAAAGATTTGCTTCTTCAAATTGGATCTTCACAGAATTAAGAACTCAATCTTTTTTCATGAGTGTTTTAACATGATCAATTGACTGCTCCATGCATCTGAGAGAGAACTGACTTCATAAGGTATGGTTCTTATTCCCATATTTTACGCTAAAGAATGAATAACAAATAGCAAAGTTCTTGTCTGTGGACCAATGGGCAGCTTCACATTATATCTGTATTAAGCCATCTATTCCACAAATGCTGCACAAATACAACCATATTCTCTTCTCATTTGCAGATAAAAAGTTGCAAAACATCATCAGGCCTGGTAGCTATCAGACATTTAAGTTATAAACTCTATCTTAGGTTTACCAATGCAGTAAATATATTCAAATGTTGGAAATTAACCATTTTTGGTGGATTTATCAGCTTCAGTTCAGGAAAAAGTATGCTAACGCATGCTTAGCTTCAGGCCTGCTGATCTCTGGGCCATATTCATCGGTACAGTGCTAAACTTGTCAACATTTCCTTTTCATTTCTCTGAACTAAATCAGGTTTAGGAGCAATTACATCAATAAGGTTCCAGCATTTCAGCAGGAAAATCTGTGAGGAAAGAGGCAGTCTAGACACCAGCTGCTACTCAGAAAGCTTTTCCTCTGGATGAGGTTTCTACATAACCCCTGATGAAATGAGAGTTTGTGTTCTGTATGACCCAATATCCTTACATTTTCTTATGTATACATAATAATAAAACAGCAATAATTAATTACCTCAGTTTTACTCTTTTCTTAAAACATAATGTTCTAATATGTTATTTCAAATATCACTGCCCTTTCCAAGCAGCCTTTCCTGTGTTAATAACAATCTTGGGGTTTGCTTTCTAGTACAATTGCTGTTGAACCACAGACAGTGACAAATATCCCTTATCTCTTGCTTAAGACACATCATCTTCCTTTATTTTGTATTCTAATCCACTACTGAATCACCAATGAATTCCTGAAAAAAATAAGCAAGCACTTCCTGTTTGGTCTACAATTTTTCAATCACTTCATGGAATAAGAAATGCAAGAAAAAATGTCTTGGGATGAAAATTATATGTTATACAACATTATATAGAGAAATAATGTATTTATGTTTTATACTGGGTGTTCTCTGAAATTGTCAGAACAGCAAAAAGCAGCAGAGGGAACAAAAAGCACAAAGCACAAAGTTCTTCTTTACGCACCTTCCTTCTTCAGCATGGGTTTTCCACTCCCACTTATCAAAGACCACTCTCATCAGTTCCCACTGATGGGAGCTGCATGATCAGAATTATTTGTGGTGTTGAGCAAACATATCAAATAGACAAACCTCACCTAGAGCTGAACTCTGATTGTCTCTGTGCTTTAAATGATTCTTTGATAAGTACATCCGAATCTCTCAAAGATACCATTCAGAGCACAAAGGTAGCAGTGGTGTAACAGAGATTTTATTTACTTTCCATGTAGGAAGTCAGTGAAAACAAGTTCAAGTATCAAGCAACTTTTAAGAATGACCTGCTGCTCTTTCTAGTGCCACTAGGATGCTGCCCTGCAGGCAGCACCTGCTGAAGATGTGGAAAAACCCTCCTTTTGGTCACCAGTGTATTCGGCTTCCATATGTTCTTGTGTAAGGATTTGGATTGATTTCCCTGTATCCTTGCAGTTCTGCAAAAAGCAAGGAAAGGCAGAGATTTGGGGAATACAGAGCACTGAAGAGGCATGGTTGCTGCAGAAGTTTGTTGGGTTGTTTTTTTTGTTTGTTTTTTTTTTTGCAGGTACACTTGAGCATATGTCCTGTTATAGATACTCAGGAAGGAAGATGAGAGAAGGAACTATTCATGGTTTCTGCTGAACACTAATTATTGCATTGCCCTTCTGAACTTGGCCCATGATCCAGCACCTAATTCCAGTTCCTAACATCCTGTAAAGATTAATGACTTACACCATGTCACTGCTTTGCAGGTTTCTGATTCGGCATATTTTTCACACATTTTCAAGAAAATGACCTCTGAATTCTGCTTCAGTCAGCCTTGCTGTCTCACTGGAGAGCTACGCCAGCTACACTCTTACATGCTTTTCAATCCATACTGATATTCTTTTAGAATAGATAGCTTGACCTTTAGGAAACCCATCTACAGCTGAATGTGCAAGAAATGACAGCCAGAAATGGTATGTTCTTGTCAGGGTAATAAAGCCAAGCTCCAAAAAAGATCTAATGTATGCAGAATCCTTTTCTTTCAGGGGTGACTGTAATTTCAGGGAAAAGGCAAGCAGGTGATTGATTTGTTTATACTGAGTCAGGAGAGTAAACTGGAGGTGAATTTCAAGCCTGCTCTCTGTTACAGCTGTGGAATGGTGCACAGGTTTAAGGGTCAGTCACAGTGCCTGCAACTCAGATGTTGACCTGGCTACCTGTTGGGGTTCAAAAAGATAGCTCAGGATTGAGAGGTTGTAGGAAAATTGTAAAAGATAATGCATAAGATGTGGGAGGATTGAGGAGTTAAAATTGTAATACTCATTTGAACAATTTTCAATACCAATGATTAAAATGACCATCCAAGATTTCTAAAAGACTTGGATAAATCTATAGAAATGATGAGAGTTTCTTATAGTGATAAGTGCTCAGAGATTTTACAATGGTTGCTTGAAGGAAGCCTACATGTTATGTGTCTGCATTTGGTGGTAATGGCTTCCATTTGAAGAACTTCCTCTATTGGCACATATTTTCCTGATCTACAATGCATTTTTTTTGGACCTGTCAGAAGCATTTACTCACTCATCAGCTTTGCTCATGGCTTTGGGTCTATGAATGTCCATGCTATGAAGAGAAGGGTATATTGATAACTGCCTTGGACATTGAACAACTGAGATATATATCCATCAGCCAACACTGCCTCAAGTCAGTTTAAATGTAGGTTTTTTCTTTTTTGATCCCAGAATGGTTTTTGAAACCATTCCGGGAATTGGATAATTCATTGAAGAGTTTGGTCTTTGTTTCACTAAAGGGGAAAAAAAATCAAACAAACCCATGACTCAGGACTTAGGCTCCCTCCAGAGGAGAAATTCAGACATTTCTTTTAATACGTGATAACATATAAACCTGTCATAGGGGATTCCTACAAAGCATGCACCCTTCATGACTGGTCATAGACAAACTGCTTAGCAGTTGTTGACATGTTGAAAATGAGGGGAATAAGAAGAATTTTCCCAATATCTATGCTACATATCATGATGGTGATGGCACAGTGGCACCCATTTTTCAAAGCCGTCCTTATGTGATTTGTCAACTGTAGCATGTGAAATCTACCCCGACAACCCTTCGAGGCAGACAAAGAAAGGAGCTGAAGAAGGTAAGTGATGCAAGCACAGAAACTGTAAGGGTGGATTTATGGCTCTCCATGACTTTGCAATGGACTCCTAAAGGCAACTTGCTTGTTTGTGTTTCTGCTCATAATGCAGCCAGCAGAATATTGCCCAGACATACCAAGATAATGGGAATAAGTAAATTATTAATTCCAAAGGGACGTCTGTTTGAAAAATTCTGAAATGATGACTTATTTGTTATACCAAGTACAGATCTTTTATCTAACTCTGGTCTCAGAATGACAGTGAACTAAACCCTTGGTAATGGGCTCATTTATCCAGCCCAGTTAAATTCCAATTTATCTTTCTAGTTTGCAATACAGCATCACAGAAGGAACAGTTGTTAGGGTTTAGCATGTTGCTGTGAATCACTGAATGCAAAGCTGCCAAAGCTCTCCCTGTCAGATTCATAGTATACGTTTGGCACAATTCAGTCTTCATTATTGCCAAAAACAACAGGATATGCAAATTAATCAGATTAATTAAAATCAATTTGTGCAAATGAAAGATGACCTTTTTTTCTCTTTCATGATGTTGGCAACCTTTTTGCACACTGCTGACAATCCAATATTAAGGTGCATTTTTATTATCACACAGGAATGGGCACCTAGTTATATTCCCAGAATACAACCATCACAATAATGGATTTTCTCAGATTATTTGCTAAGAAGTATAAAGTGTACTATCTAGGGTTGATGTTTTGCCAGAGATCATATTCCTATAAAGAGCTTTGAGAGGAATCATGCTTACACCCAAGGGGGGACTTGGTTAGGGAAGACTCCCTGTCACTGTTGTAATACAACATTTCTCAAGCCTGTAGTATCTTCAGCCTGTAGCAGGACAGAGAATGATCTAAAGGTAAATTCAACATCTCAAACTTTATTTTGATTTCATTTATACTATATAATTACTCTGTATTTTCTGACCATGTGGCCTCAAATCAGTTGAAAAATATATCAAGAACAAAATCAAGTCCAGTTGATTTGGGGCTTGTAATATGGGGCATGTTTTGACCCACAGCTGTTTTATGTAACCTTTAAATAGGTACCATCCTCAGATTTTCCATCAGTGTGTGAGAGGCCTGAAAAAGCCTCTCAGTTTCACAGTGCCTCTGTTTCTCCATGTCCTGGTGTGATTCATACTCCTCCTTGCCATTTTGTCACTAGCTGTGAAGCAACTCACTGTTGCAACTAGGAAAAACTTCTGGTTTTGCAGTATCTTTTTGTATTTAGTCCTTTATATATGTGTGTGTATATTTTATAATAATAATATTTTTTAAACTATGCCCAGTTTATAAGCATTGCTGTTAAGAACTGGTAGATGCCCATTAAGGCATGTGGATGCTACTACATTCTCAATAAAACTACATGATTTCTAACCATGTGGAAATTTTTTGGATTGGCAACAGAACATAGGCAATGTCTTGCTTGTAAATCTTGATTGAGGAGGTTCTTTTCAGGACTGTATAAAGTCCTGTTTGGAAGTTTAATCACAAGGGGGATCATTAAAATCAGATTTTATTTAAAACAATAACAAAGAAAAAGAACAAGTCTGCCACTTTGGAACAGTTTTGTAATATATAATTTCATATCTAAAATGACATTTGTTTATGAGATCTATCAGAAAAGACTCAGTCATTCAGGAAACAATCTCTGCAAAATACATATATACATACAGAGAGAAAGAGAATGGGATTTCTCTTTGGCTAATCTTATAAACAGAATTTTTACTGGAAATTATGTCCTATGTCAACTTTCAGCACATGATAATTTGAATTGTTTGTGGAATATCCACAGCGGGATATATTCATTTCTCTGGAATCTGTCCATATTGCAACTGACAAGGTGAAGAACAAGTTCAAGCACAAGCTGAATCACTCATATCTTAAGCAGATGACTTACACATACAATATTTTGAGAGATGAGGGATAAACTGAGATCTGTGAAGTTCCTCTGGATTATGAAATATTTCACAGGGTAGCTTATTTTCTTGAAAAATAGTATTTTAGTCATCACATCCTACTTTTTTTTCCCCACGCACTTTGCCATGAACATATATTTTCCTTTCACTCGATACCTTAAATGTAGACCAGCAAGAATGGCTGATGTATTGTGCTTTTCATCCACTAAATGGATGAAGGCATTTTCAAGCACACCTGTACGCACAGGAGTGTAGAGCATAATGACCCCTCCACTTAACACCAACTGGAGCAGTAGAAAGGAAATAAACCCTGCTTCCAGCCCGTTGTACATGCAGTCTGTTGGTTTAAATGAGCTGCAGCATCTCCCGGCAGCAGAAGCAAAGTGAGCCTGCCCCCACCAAGGACTCAGCACCCGGGTGAACTGGCAGAGCCAGTGTCAGGTGTGCAGGGAGGCTGGTGTGTCCCCTCACAGAGGACAAGGGCCATCTGCAGAGCTCCCCAGAGCAGAACCAGACCATGAGAATGTTGAGATCTTGACAAGATCCCTTCTTTCCTCCACTCCAAAACATGGTGGTAACACAGAGCAAGTTTGCAGCCATCAGTACACAAAACCCTCTAAGTGTATATTTAAATAAACTGAGCACAGGCGTTTTTACATATGCCAGGCCTGCTGTCTGGCTTTTCCAGCCTGAGTGACAGGGAGAGCATCTGTGCATAGCTGTAGCAGAGATATCATGCCCTGAGGGTCTGAATGCTGAGTCCTGCTGAGCTCTTACTCCGCTTCTTTGCAAAATTATCCATCAGTTCCCCTGGTCTCTATGAAATCAACAGATTCAACTTCCACCCCCCTTTCACTTTGCCAGGTTCCCCTTTGATCTGTTGAAAGAAGCCAGATGTATCAAGTCTCTTTAGAATCGAGAAAGTGAACATTTTGAAACCTGTGCCCTGCAAGAGCTGGTTGTTCATGACTTTCCTTGGTCTTGTGCCATGACAGTGGTGTTTTCTCCAGGTGCCTTTCCTGTCTCGAATAGCTTCTCTACTGTCATTCCTTGGCTCTCCATCAGCACCTGGCAAACGGCAAGATTCACAAGACTTCCCTCTAAACCCACTTTTTGAAGTCAGTGTTCCACTTTCAGGCCTCTTGCCACCCCACAAACATCTACAGATTACAATGCCCATTTAAATCAGTGTCATAGACACAATCCCTTGTTTGGAAATACCACACAGAAATGCTTTCCATGACTGGTGGTGGTCTACCAGAGAGCTTCCTACAGTAATGGCTTTTGCCACAATGTCATCATCTTAAACTTGAAATGTTTCATGGAATGGTGTGAGATACAGTAGTATCTGTAAGTATTAAAATATTTTATTTGATTTGGTAAGATGTAACTTGATGGTAAAATGAAATACTGAATTGAAAATTAACTGCAGCCAGAGCAAAGAAAAAATACTATTTAATTCTAACTGTAGCTTCAAAAAAGAAAGACTTTAGGCATCATTGTACTAACGAGACAATTTCACTATCTCTGAAAAGGGATAATTTGGGGCCTTCTTGAATCATCTCTTGTCCATGTAAGTAACATTAGCCCTTTGTTTTTCAGCTTGCATTTTGCATAGCTTAGTCTTGGGTCCCTATTCTATTAAGTTTTAGATTGCCAGTCTGGCTTGATTGCTTCCCACTGGCTTGTGAATATCCCTAACAAAACACTCAGAAAGCTGTCTGTGCTGTCTGTCACAGAATAGAAGTGTACTTTTATTCCTGCTGAGAGGCACTCACCTGTCTTGTCACCAGATTACCTAGAATGTGTTGTAGCACACAAAAGAGATTAAAAAAAAAAAAAAAAAAAAAGGAAATTAAAAATACTGAAAAAGTCTAGTCCAAAGGGCTAGGAGGGCAAATGATGTTTAATCACAACAGGCAGGGTTGTGAAGACAGGCAACTGCAAAAAGCAGAACAGGATGAAGAGTTTATTGTGTCAATTCCCACTGTAAGCCCAGGCACATACTGAAATGGTGAACCTTTTTTCTTCATGTTGAGTGTACAAACGGATTTGACTGGAACAAAAAGTGTCCACTTGAGTTATGCAATTAGTCCAGTTAAATTCCACTGGAATACTGCCCAAAACCTCAAGATGTGCCAATATGAGCCTTCTGTTAAAAAAAGAAAACCAAAACACACAAAGAGAAAAGTAGCAAACAAAGTCAACCCCAGCATTTACCTACTACTACAGGCTCATTCCATGTAGCTTGTTCTTGGTCAGAATTATAGATATGTGACAGAGTTAAAAAATAATTGATTCATGATTTTATGTTAAATTAAGGCGAATCAGACTCTGAGGGTGTTAGGGAGACAGTAATTATATCTGCCAGAGGGAAAGCAAATAATACTTAGAAAACATTAAATCAAATGTGCTCTTGAGGCTGCTGCTGTGAGCCCTTGTTCTTACAGAATGCCTCAGTTTAGTTGCAAAAAGCCTCACTAGCTTCTGTAGAATTTTGTTTTGAACCAAAATTAATTTAATTTTAAAACAGAAGAAATATCTTCAAAACTAGATTTGATAGATTAATATTACTTTATTTAGTGTAACTAGTATTAACCCTAATTAGTGAAGCACATGACATCTGCTAGGGCCAGCAATTAATTTCTTACTCATACATCTCTCTCCTGCACTTGCTGCCAAAACCCCACGTCAGTCTGCCACCACAGCCTGCCATTCAGCTGATAGCAGTGCCTCCACAATCTGTTCATTCCTCATTTACTGCATGGGGTTGGCTGTGACCACAGCACAACCAAGCTCGTTCAAGCTCATTTCAGGACCTTCATGCACAGTGCAGAAGCCACTAAGGCAGGCTGGGCCATCGAGAGCAGCTCTGTGCCTGAAGGGCCATGGATCCACCCTGATCCTACAGCATTAAGCTTGGGGCTCACAAGGATCAGTGGGCACAAGGCAGATTCTGAAAGCATCCCTGGTGTAGGTGAGGTTAATGCCAACAGCAGCCACGGGGCACTGCAGGAACAGGAGTGAACATGGACAGGTTTTCTCTTCCTGAGGTCACTGCGAAAGATTTAGGGTAACGACTGGCAGCATCTTCTGGATAAGCACCAAGATTTCTGGCCCAGAGATAAGGTAATTTGTCTTTAGGAGAACAGAGACATAGGTAACAGCATCAGCCTCAGTGTTATTCCAAGAAACCTCGTTCCTTCATCTGTGGGAATTTTGCCACCGACTTGAACAGCAGCTGAGACATTCACCACTGTGCCTGTCAGTGGAAACTGAAACTTTTCACTGGCTATTGAGAAACTCTGATGAAAGACAAACAAATCTGGGTGGCAGAATTCTCATTATGCTAATTTCCCTTTGATAGTTTGATAAATAAATAAAGTAAAAAGTCCTTAGTAACCCTCCCCTTTTAATTATCAGACAGTGACATGTGAAGTCTATTGACTCACTGTAGTGGGTTGCATAATGGAAATGCCCTTGGAAATGCCTGCTTTAGTACCCTTCGTGTTCCTCCATCATAATTCCATAGATTTATACATTGTCAGTGTGCTATTTTGGGCTAATATATTGCAAGGACATAGGGGTGGTGGCAGTTTATCAATGACTTTTTGTCCTCTTTTTCATTAGTGCTATTTAAGAAGGCAAGCTATTTCTGTCAGGAGCTTCCTATAAACATAATGGATTTTACAGTATAACCATAATAGTGCAGTACTATGCCTGTCCCTTCCTTGTATTAATTATGATTATATTTGCATTCGGGATGCAACCTTATGTGAATCCAATGCAAATTTCTGTCTTTGAAGGAGAGAGGCACTAGCACAGCAATTGTTCAAGCTGTCCCTGGAGGTAATAAGACACTACTGCCTGTGCTACCAAAGGGCAGTACCAGAGCAATAACTTTCTTGATCCACATAAATATATCTCAAGCAATGCTTCTCTGGAAATGGAAATTATGCATTGTAATGCAGATTTCAAGATTAGTCTAGCACTTTTTTGCCTTTTTTTCTTACCTGTACATTATCTCACTGGCATTCAGTCAGTATTATATAAGACCATAACCAGGTTCACCTTAACATATTTTCTTTTCCCAATCAGTCAAAATAGGCAGCAATCCATTTTTCATACCTATTAATTTTAGTAAGAGAGATTTAATACTTCCTCTTGGACTGCAATCTACCCAAAACAGTCTGGTGTTTTTCATCTACCCATTTCACAAGTGACAGATCAATAAACTTTTTTTTTTTTAACCTGGGTACCTAAGTCAGCATCATTAATTTTCAAACACTTCAGCTCTGAAAGCAACAAGAAAGGCACTTAAGTACATTCTTAAAGCCCACATATTCAGTGAAATTAAAAGTATGGTTTATGTCCCTTTCAATAAAGTGAGCATTAACATCATCTTCAAGGCCAGACAACCACTCATGCTTGTGTATAGTCTCAGCTAACAGACTATTTCTCCTGTTTAAAACACATGCACAAGAGCCCTGTTAAAGCTTGACCTTTAAGTAATATGTGTACCCGAAGAGCAGAGTGATGCCTGGAAATGTCTGTCAATGGTGAAAAATGCTGAAATAAGCAAATCAAAGTTCACTGACTTTAAAAGTACATAACTTCAATTTTTTTTTTATCTTTTGCAAGAGAGAGGTGCATTGGCTATGTATAACTTCAAAGCATTTAGTCTTTCTGCAATCTTTGCCCTTGCCAATTAAAAAAATAAAAGAAAATTGGAAAAAACCCTCCAAAACATAGAAAGTTGCCTTATCCAGAGGAGATTTATTCTTTTCTTCATTGTGGTATTTTTGGAAAGGTTCATTTTTAAAGGGTTTAATCACTTTTCTTCTTGAAATTGAATGGCAGGTGGAAATTTTCAGGTAAGACAATGCCTTGAAATTGTGGATGATATGTAGACACAAAGATTCTTATAAAATAAAGCTGCCATATCTCCTGGTGCCATCAGGCCCAATGTGTAAAATGAAAAAGGTGCAGATTTGTCTTTATTTCCCCATGAACTCATTCAAAAGGTATTGGGAAAGTACTTTGTATATCAAGAACTAGAAAATGTTCTTAGAATAGAAGATTGTCATGAAGCACACTGATAGCTGCAGTGAGAGCCAAGAGCAGTGAAACACCAAGTGTCAGGGCTCTGAGGGTACCAACAGGGCCTGAATACCTGCTCCCATCACCTTCTCCACCTTTCAGGGGCTCAGGAGTCCCATTTCAACCCAATCTGGGACCATCCATCCCCAATCCAGTGATGCTGCCACAAGTGCCAGTCCATCAGGGAGTGGGCAGCTTGCACTGCACTGTCCCCTGACAATAAGCAGGTAAAGCTGGAAAGAATTTAATCCCACAGATGTATGTGTACCTGCTGTGTGCTGGACACCTGTCCATCCCATCAGTTCTCCTGAAATGGCACCTCTCTTTCACCATTCTCATTGTGATGTGTCAGAAAATGCTCAGCTGAAGAGAACCTCACGGTGCTCTGCTGTGCCTTTGTAAGCTGCACACTGCAGGAATTACACCTGAAGGACAGGCTCTAAGAACACTAATTTAATAGCTTCACTGTGTCACTGGAGTTTTCCAGCTGCTTTTAAACCATGCTTTCATGAAGTATTTGTTCTTAAGATCATCACTTAAAGACAGAAAACAATCAAACATGGAGAAACATTTTCAGAAAATTACATACATATATATATCTGTACTGATCCATAATGGATTTGAAACATTTTGAAGAAAGACCTCTAATTTTCTCATAAATATATACACAGAAAAAGACACACACACACACTGAGAAATGTACAAGCATAGGCAAGGGCTCTCAGATTTTATTTTCCAAATAACAAACCAGGCTGCTTGAGGCTTTCCAAATTCAGCTAGATGCCCTTTTCATTACAGAGCTTGCCCAACCCATCTGTCACAGAGCCATCCTCAAAGTGCATGTATTAAAATTTAAGCTAGGTTGTTTACAAAATAGTTCCAAGGCTGTCCCTTTGTGGAAGTACTGGTTTGCAGAACATCTGTTGCTTTCAATAGTCAATACAAAGACATTTGTTTCATCTGAAAGCAGTGGCATTTCCCTGTGCTGTTACCATACTCCCATGAATCAAAGGAAATATGTTAAGGCCATTCAGGCATTATTAATCTTTTATCTGGGGACTCTGCCTTTCTCTGATCACATATTTATGAGCATTAATTTTGGCTTGGTTTGTAAAAGCATGTTCTCTGTGATGATTTTCACAAAATGGGAAGGCAGAATCTGAATGGGTAGAATGGCTCAGTGGAGACTTAGCAGTGATTCTGGCTTCATTTCTGTACATCACCATTTATCCATTGCTTTGAAAAAGCAAGTAACTATCAACTGTGTCAGCTTCCCTTTGGCTATCACCATCATCTCTGAAACAGAGCTCCAGCAAGCAGCACCAGCCTGGCCTTTAGTGGTTTCTTTTTCTGTTTTTTAAGACTTGCCCTTTTTGTTTCTTTCAGGTTTTGTTGGTGTTGGTCAGAATTCAATATAAATCTAGACAGTGTTCATATCAAGTATTATTGAAGTTACATCACTGGAAAGGTAAGGCAGCCTAAGAGTCAGAAGTGAAGAACATGATTAAAAATCTTTGTTACCAAAACATTTTGTTTGCAAATTTATTTTTCTTATCCATATCACATCTCTGAAAAGCTGCAAGATAACTGGAGATGTCTGAAATTAAAAATACAGACTTAATTGTTCTCTCTGATGAATTTGTAGACAAAGTATTGTGTTGGTTCATTCTGACTTTGTGGACTTTCTTGAAATAGGTCACCAGCATGCAAAGCAGTATGAGTTCAAGTAAATGCTATCACTGTCTTGAAATGGTGACTTCAGTAAACTTCTCATAGTAAGAGCTACAGCAACTTCTAAATTCAAAGCATCAGCACCAAAAAGGTGTAAGGATGTACAACATTGGCAAAACAATGGAAACATTTCTAGTTCATGTGATGTTCTCAAACTCTGTGAATGATAGCATCAGATGATGATCAGAGAAACTCCTAATCATCAGTTTTATAAAAGTTTTAAATTTTAGCGTTAAAAATTAGCTGGGGTGCATGAGTAAACAATATGTCAGGAAACTCCCTCTAGCTTTGGAGATGCATTAGTATACTCAGCTGTTTACCCTTTGCAGGGAACGTGTTACATTCGGGGAATAATGAATCAATAAAAGAATCAATTTACAAGAAGCCCCTGAGAATCTGGAGAATCCCTCCTGAGAAACTGCACAAGCTGAGACTGGATATTCTATTTCTTGGAAGACATGACCACAGCATCTTAGCAGAAAGCTGATATTGTGTACTAGCTTGTTAATTTTGGTCACAAAAGACAAGTCATTGGAAAAATAATTATGGTAGAGTTGCCTGCAATTACCTAACTCCAATGGTAAGATTTAAATATTTAAATAAAAATAGTTCCTTTTAAGAGGGGCTTTGAGAAATAATTTTTTTTTTTTTAATAAAGCTGGGCAGCATTGAGCATTAAACTAATGTCTTTCTTTTTTGATTACCCTCCTTAAGAATGACATGAGAGATACTTAAAATGGGATGTGTATAACCCCTTCTGGGTCATATAGACAAAGCCAAGCTGCTTTAAAGCATTTTCTTGAAATATAAAAACAATGTATAAAGTATTAAATTAACAGTATATCTCTGCTGAAAAGAATTTATGACCTGGAAAGCTTCATTGCAAAATCAGATGTTTATTTAAACAACACTTGGACAGAATATCTGCCTGTGTGTTCTCACAGACAGGTTTGGTTCTTCCTTTTACCACGCCTTTTACTTATTCCTCAGAAAGCACAGCTGCTGTTCTTCCACTACAAAGCTGTTTCTTCAGTGAGCATTGCATGAGAACGTGTCTTGGTTTGGAAAGACAGGTATCTGTCAGGGAAAACTGGAGTTTCCCTTGGAATGGAGAAGGTAAAACCACCTCCCTCCAAATTATTACAATTTGGCAACTAGGAGCTTTCAGGCAAAAATATGGGAATAGGAGTAAAAATTCTTTACTAGGAATATTAAACATGCAAATGCAAATGCAGAAAAAAAAAAAAAAAAAAAAAAAAAAAAAGCAAGCAAACAAACAAAAGTCCTAGAAAACCCTGACAGAGTCAGGAATACAACCTGACACCCTGTTGGCCAGGGTGTTGGAAGCAGTCCAAATAAATCTTCCTGGAGTGACAGATGTGGTTCTGTTGGAGTAGAGATGATCCTGCAAACAGGTTCAGTGGTGGTGAGATGAGTCCAGTCTTCCTCTGGGAATTCAGTGGAAAAGAAGATGATCTAGGGTCCCTGTGTCCCCATTTTATCTGGGTAGGGAGTGGTTGGCTCCTCCCCACAGGGTGGAGCATCTCACAAAGGGATGGTGTAATGTGTCATGTCACTGGTGAGCCTTAATGGCCCATTAACAGAAGATCCCCCAAGGGTGGACAAAGTTGATGAAAGAGATAAGAAACCCTGCCCCACTTGGTTTTAACAGCTGGCCTATTATCAGAAGGCATCCACCCTCCTCCCCTTGGAGTAACAAGAGATAAAGAAAAAGGAAACCATCCCCCAACTGCTTTCTACAGATGAAATAGAATAGACTTTTTGGTTACATAACCCAAGACAGAACACCACATTGTTGTGCTGAAACATGGCCCTGCATTAGGCATTTTAGACATGCTAATAGGTTGTGCCCTGGTACCTTTTAGCTTTTAACACACCTAGAACACTGATGAACAAAGATGGGAATAAGGCAGTGGTCACACAGCCAGAATTATGGAATAAGGGCGTGTGAGGGTTATGGCTCCAATGCTTGCATTAGGTTGAAGGGTTCTTTCTGCCACAGTATTTTCTGCTCATTTGCCTTCACAATGGGAATCCTGGTAATCATCATTCATTCCAGCCCTCCCAGCCATTTCACCTGATGCATAGAAATCATTCTGCTTCTTCTCTCTTGCACACATCAGACTGCAGAGACTGTGAGAGGAATACTGCATGATTCCATCAGTAAAGGAGAAGAAATAGGATGTCTGGAAGGAAACCTGAATTGCTGCTTGATTGGAAAAAATGCTCAAAAGATGTTATTTCCACCAGTCAATAATTTGGAAGGTTCTCTTTCAATTTGTGGTTTTTAACATTTGTGTAAAAGATGCTACTTTTTGAAAATTAATAAGGTAATTTTTCTCATAAAAATGTAAAAGCAAGAAGACTGCCATTTCATGCATGTATTTCTTGAAACATATTTTCCAATTAGAAATATTACCAGAAGCAACTCACTCTTGTGGTCATATCCTTCTTGTAATACCAGGAAAAATAAATATCAGGAAAAATAGATTTGCAGGATTTTTTTTGGATTTGTTTGGAAAAAAACCTATATGGATTCCTTCATGATGATACCTCCATTTCTGCAAGCTCTATATTCAGGAGTAAAAACAAAAAACCCAACAATCCAAAACATTATTAAGTTTCCAGGGGAAGAGATGAATTCAAGGGAGATGGTGTGCAAAGCACATTCCCACTTTGTGTAGCATGTCTAGTGATTGGCTTCAAATGCTGTCTCCATTTTCTTGTGAGCACAGATGGCATCTCCCAAGGATTGAGGAACACTGAGTATGCACCACAATGAATATTGGCACATTCATCCTTCCTGAGCAGCAGCCACTTTCTGACTGCCTGTGAAATGATGTAGCTTTAGCACTACTTTTGCAGGGCAGCACTCACCAGATGCAGTGTAGTGCAGCAACCCTGGGATTTGTGAGCTCCCAAACACAGCCAGGGAAAGTCCAGCCACAGATCCTGGTTCTGGGCAAGTTCAACATAATCATTTAATGAAGCTGAGAGCTGCAAAGGTTCAGCGTTTGAGAATTCTGGAAGTAAAATTACCAAAAGTTCTTTCAGTCCTGAATATCTATTCAAAATGTTAAAATTTTGTTTCTAACTTAGAAATATTAAAAAAAAACCCTCAGTGACTTTTTCCATCATGCTTTATTTTTCAGCTGAGTTTCAGTGGCAGAGGTGCAAACTGAATTAAAGGCTAGGAAGAGGAATGAACTGTCCTCATGCTATAACCATTTGGATTTGTAGCTACAGAGGCCTTTCCAAGAGAATAAAAGGTAACTTAATTTATGATACTATGATGAAAATGGGGAGAGAAATAAAGTGATAACTATTTCAGTTTTCAGACTTGCATTGGCTATTTTATTTTGTTGTAAATCTGTCACCTTCCTAGATCTGACTCAGAAACTAGCTCATTAAGTACTCAGAATGGCTGCAGGGTAGAGAAACCTGTAGGTTATGAAGCAGGAAGAACTTGTGGACTTCTGTTCTTGCCAGGAATAGGAAAGCTAGAAAAACAGATCTCTCAGACTAGGTTTGAGGGGTTGAGGTTGAGAAAGTATTCTCTTCTAAGTATAAATATAAGTTCTTTTACTCTTAGAAATCACAAATATATATGTATTACTGAGTAATGATAAGAAAATATTATCAATAATCTTTAGGTAAGGTATCTAATACTTTACACTATATAGCTACTATAAAAGTAGCATTACTGATTCTCTATCTGAATGAACTATTCCACACAGAGAGATTTACAGAAATTGAACAAGTTAGCCACCTTCAGAACCCTGTAGCAATCTATAAATCCAGAAACTGGTTTTATGTGTGTGTGGTTTGGGTGAGGTTTTTTTCCCTCCCTCAGCATTCATCCTTCACCTTAAAGGTTATTGTCAACTGCTTTGAATTTTTTGCTGTCTGTAGGAGCAGTTAAAGTTCACTCTAGGGTCACTGCTTTAAATAATCCACGCTGGAAAATCTCTCATTTCCTCATCTCCTGGTATTTCCTCTTCAGTTTCCATTGGTGAAGTACATTCTTATCCTTAATTAACAGAAGTGCCCCTATTGAACTGAACAACAGGCTTTCTAGACAGCTAATGAATACCTGGGGTTTCCCCAGAAGATCATTTAAAGTTGAATTCTTCTTGTCAGAATGTCTTAAAAGTTTATCCTCATGGACAAAATTATGTGATAAGTAGGGGAAAAAAGCCAATAATCAAGGAAATTATCTGGGTATGTATCAAAGTTAAAAATCTACTAAAGTGCAGTTGACCTCATTCACAAGAAATAAATCTGACCCAAGAGAAGACAACTGGGGAAATAGCAAGCCACCACTGGCAATGTGCAGAAAATAAGATAGAACAGAAAAAAAGGAACAGGGAGAATAATTACCAGAGGCAACAGAAAGCTGATTAATGTCTTCAGCTAATACAGAAACAGGAAAGGAAGTAGTGAAGTCACTATACCTGGAAGTGTTCAAAAACCAACTCAACATGGTACTAAATGCTAGGGTTTAGTTGACACAGTGGTGTTCAGTCAAAGGTTGGACTCCATGATCTTGGAGGTTTTTTCCTACCCCAATGATCCTTAATGAATTAGCAAGACAAGATGAGCAAAAACTAAAATGAAGCAACAATAAAAATAAATTAAAATAATTATTTGAATAATTCTTTCCCACCTTTATACAACAAAATTATACAGTCTCTAATCCAGTATCAGTAATTTTGAGTAGTGAGAGCAGGCCATGAACAGAAGTATGAGAAGCTGGAACACACTGGCAAATTGAACAACAACAAGTCATTAGCACTGGCAGATATCTACCTAAAGACTGCAGTTGCTGAAAACAGAAGGTATTTAATAAAATACAGCTAAGAAAATATGCAGTCCCTGATTAAAATGAGTATCTGCATTGCAGGTCTGCAGGTTAACAACTGTTCTAGGTCTAAAAAAGTTACCAGGGGTCTAGGGAATCACAAATCACGGTATTTCACTACCATTTAATCTTGTCTAAACAATAATTAAAAATAGTCTTTTTTTAAAGATAATTCTTCTAAAACATGGTAGGAACATGGCAGGAGCAGCAATCTTTGTAGCAAGTCTTCATCTCTCTTCCAGAAGGGCAAGCAGGAGGACCCAGGTAACAACCAAAGGCTGATCAGCCTCCCCTGCATCCCTGGGAAGGTGATGGAGCCAACTGCTGCCATCAGGGGTGCCAAGTCCAGCTAGCAGCCATCCCCAGCATCCCCCCTCAGGGGCAGGCACTGGAGTGATGTTTATCTGCTTTGGTTCCTGTAGAGACACAATTCAAAATGTTTCTCTGTCTGAGAACATGGGTTCTCAAAATCATAATGGCTTGTTTTGCATGGAGTGACAGGTTAGAGGAATAATGAAGTCAGTGAAGGACTATAAACAAAAAAAAGAAATATTGACAAGGTGTCAGTCTCAAACAAGACAGGCATATTCCAGCTGATGCAAGAAATGCTACTCAATTGTTTGAAATCTTCCATACCTAAATGAATCAATCAACAGTATGTTACTAGCTGTATTAGAATAGAAAACACTGCAATCACTACAATAATGGAGGGAGGATGATTTTAAATAGGTAAAATGTGAAGGGAATAATTCAAAACATAAAATTCACCTCTGTGAAATATTTTAAAATATGTAGCACTAAAAATATTACAACTTGTGCCTGAAAATAAAAAGAAGTATCTGCTTGCAATGCAATGTTGCTGTATAAAACTGTGATTGCAGGGAATGATAGTCTTGCAACACATGTCAAGGAGATAAAATCTGCTGTGTATCACAGTGAAAACATGAGCTACTACACTGCATACATATCGAAGCACTCCTGCAGAGGAAAGATGCCTGTGAAGAGAAAGGAAGAAGAGGTGACTTGGATGTTTCTATTAGGTGAAAGCTTCTGAGAATACTGCATTGGCAGAATACACCAATATATTTTATAAACCCTCCCTTGTCTTAGTACCTGGAAGACACAAGAGCACACTGAGACATGAAAATCTGTGTTATAAGTAGAGCTACACAGCAAGATATGATTGAAATAAGAGTCCTTCTCTCTTTCTCAGAACTTCGACAAACAATAAAATTAAACCTGCACTTCACATATATTGACATTTTTAGTTCCATAACTAACATTTCCTAACCATATGTTCCATCTTTTATGTGACAGGCTATCAATGACCTTCCTCCCTTCAACGGTTCGTACAAATGCCTCTTTTTGTCTTTTTTTTATGTCTTGGACCATTCTCAAAATGAGGAGTCTAAGGGTGGGACCTTACTACAGTCTACAACCATCTAATGGGAGGCTAGAAAAAAGGTGTGTCACATTTATCTTGAAGATACATAGTGAAAAAGAGGAGAGGAAAAAGACACATTTTGCAATAAGGAGACTTCTTCTTAGGTATTAGGAGAAAATCTTCTGACAGGAAGAATGGTCAAGCCCTAGGAAAAGTTCTTCCACAAGCCCTGTGGAATCTATTTTATGAAGAACTACTCAAGACTTCCCTGGGCAATGTCATCTAGCCTACCTCACTGAAGCTCAGGCTTCCTTTGAGTCTCTGGAGAGTTCCCTTTCACCAGTAATTCTGTGCTTCTAACACATCTCTAGAGGAGAAACCCGCATGATTGAGACCCCTCATAAGCCAGCAATGTTCACAGGTGAAAGTGGGTGACATCTGGGTGCAGACATGTCCCCAGTTCAGCTGGCAGTACCTCCACCACTGCACCTCACTGCCCCACTCTGCATATGACATGTTTTCTTCCATTCATGTATTCAGAGTAGGATTCTGTCAGTTTGCAATGATCATGGCCACAGGACTTGAAAGGTGATAATCAAAACCCAAACAGAGGAACAAGACTACTCCTCTTACTGCCTGTCTTCAGGCTCATTTTTAATAAAATCATCTTAATTAAAAAAAAATTCCTTGATAAATATATAGTCTGGTTTCTCAGCAAGGACTTCCTCTGCTTACAGCTTACTTAAGAATATTAATTTTTTACACTTCATTATTTCTCCCACCGATAAACCCGGTTATTGCAGGGGCTCAGCTGCAATAAATTCTTACTAATAAGAAGATTCAAAATGCACATCTGAGATACTTTTGTTGATTTCAAACTACTTGTGGCAGCAGTAATAGCAAGTTTTACCCATATCATTGCTCTTATATGCAATCAGAAAGTTAGCCTTTCCTGACAAATAGCAAGGGCTCTGCCTGGTATCATCTTGAATTCAGCACAATGTTAAAAAGGAATGTGCTCCAAAACTCAAATTTTTATAGATGTATTAAAAAGCATCAAGGATTCCATGGAAAAGTGAATTTAACAAAGAGAAGAAAAAGCTCACAATTCTTTCAGACTCCACAGACATTCACAGACAAATGTGCTACTCACACACATGAATACAAACCACTCCAAGAAAATAAGGGCAAGGCTGATTCATGAGCACATGATGATATTCTGTTACTGGGAGAGATCTACAGGAATGACTTGGATTTAAGCCAGTCAATAAAGTGATTTTTGTGCCATTTTCCACCATAGTAGGGGTTTGGGGGTTGTTCCTTTTTCATCTTGTGCTACAATAACTAAATCCCTTGTTGTTACCACCATCACAGAAGGTATGTAGACAGGAGTTTTGCACTGGTTTCCTGCTAAACCCAGGCTCCTACAGTTGCAGGAGCAGGAACTGGAAACACAGAGCACATCTGACAGGAGCTTATGATCACAGAAAAAGGAGAGGAAAATCTGCTGTCACTCTTCTGCTTCTGGACAGCTCTGGATCTTGGACATGGTGGGAATTGTGAGCCAGGGTGAGACATTTCCTGCCACACCTTCTATCATTCTCTCTGGAGAAAGCAGCCTCCAGTTAACAGAGTAGAAAGGAAGTGGCCTGCTTGGTTCCTACAGAAATCAGTAGGAGAGATGACACTGACTCCAGTGGGCCTTGAATTACCAGGAAAGGGCAGCTTTTGAAGAGCCAGTTACTGCTACAGGACTGAGAGTGTTATTTATTTACCCTTAAGAGTAAACATAGCCACTGTGTACCATTTCATTCTTCCATTCTGTGGTATATATCAAACACTTCATGGAACTGTGGGCACAGGAACAAATCACAAACAAATATAAGGAGGTCTCATTAGTGTGTTCATGTCTCAGTCAGTCACCAAACTGATCATTATCAGACTAGATAATTTCCCTGGTTATTCTACTGCTCTTTCAAAATGAAGAAAAACAAAAAGAACACTATGTCCTCAAAACAGGGGACAGATTCTCTCACATTTAATCATACTTAATAACACCATGTCACACAAACTCTTCATGCAAAACAGCTGAGAAAAGGCACATTTCTTTCAAGGAACATGGGCTTTGATAAAGCACATGCCTAGCAAAGTATAACACAGTGTGAGCAAGGCTGGAATAATACACCTTAATGATGCTTCATGACCCTTTTTTCACAGGACAGCAGCCACCTCACCAGCCACCTGGACTGATGGTGCGCGAATTCAGAAGTACCAGGAAGGGACACCTGCCCTGGGTATTGCAACCTGTCCTAATACCTGATGCATCAAAGTGTTGCTGTATCTCTTTGAAGAGGTGGTATGACACATTTATAAGATATTTCAACAGCTGTGTGCCCCGTTTGACTTTGTGAATGAAACTATAACTTCTTTCACATTTTGCCTCCCATGCAAGGAAAAGGAAACACTTGTCAGTCTCTGAATAGGTCTAAGTCTGGAGAAAACTAGACCCTCACACTAAGGTGTTTCTTACTCCAAACCAATTCCCTAATTCAGAGTTTTTCACCACTTCAGAAGGATCATGAGCATCCTGCTTTCATACCAAGTATAATTTCCTTGGCATTGCAAGCAGAACATTCAGAAGTCTCATTACAAAGAGGCTCTCTGAGCAGCAGAGCTTGCAGCCTCACACAGAATCTCAATTCCTTTTTTAATCTGCACAGATAACTGCAAACCTTTCAGGCAACAACATTTAAATTTTCTTCTCTTTAGATATTCCCTCAGCTGGAAATGTTAATCTCAAAACTCATACTTTTCTATTTTTAACATCTTCTGGAGTGTTGTTTTTCTTGCTGGGAGCTTCTAAAATAACATTTATGGCAGTAGTAATAAATATCAGTTTTTACCAATTAATCTTTGAAATTGTTTTCCAGAACAGTCTCTTTTAAGATCTCTTGCTGTTGTCAGTTTAATCATGACAATATCTTGATTTTAACCTCCACCTATGCTTTCTTTCTAATGTGACACTTCACTATCATTAAACTTTTCAATAGATATTCAGAGGTAGGAAAATGTAGGCGCTGAGTCTTTCCCTTATCTTCTGATGTTCCAACAGCAGTTAAATTCAGATTGCTTCCTTTGCTTTTAGGGGTGTTTGGAACACTTGAAATTTTTCCAGGTAGCAATATTTGAACTTTGTATAAGAGGCAAGATCTTTCTGGTTCCCCTTTGGAACCAGCTTGGTTGTAGGTGTGTGCAGAGCTCACCTCCCAAGAAAATACAACAAGGCAGCAGAATCAGAGGTCACATTCATTGTGAGTAAACCCCACTGAGACTTCCCAGCTTGTTAAAGATATCTTTATCACTCCCATGTGGTTATACCTCTGCTGTCAAATAACGATGCCCAGCCAATGGATTTGGGTAGAGCTACTTGATGGTGAGGTGAGTTTAGACTGGAGGTTGTGGTTAAATAACACCCCCAAAATCCTCAAGTCCCCACAAGTCTGGGTTATAAGAAATAGTGACAAAATTACGGCAAGTCCAGTGCTCAATAAAGATGCAACAGTTAACTCCTCTAACAAGCAGTAAGTCAGCAAAGCCAGATTACATTCATGTGACCAGGAGCAGAACTTAACCCTTCCCTGTTCTTCTCAGTAGCTGTTCTGGCTGTTGCAGAGCACTTATCCATGGTCTGATTTAGGTATATATGAATCACACAGACTGGTCCAGTTCCTCCCAGCTCAAAGTTCAGGTAAATGCAAGGGTAAAGACAGGTCCCTTTCCACTGGTGAAATGACAAAGGCACTCCACCACTTACTACAGTTTCAACTGCTTGACACCAAAGAGCCTGACCACAAAATAGGCTGTCCCTGGTATGACCCTACACTATCAGTGTGGAGCCTCCCTCCTTACAGGAAATTTTTAAAAAATATAACAGCTGCCAGGTGACAACTCCTGTCTCTGTTCCCATGGGGCAAACAAACCTTGGCCAGAAACTATGCCCAAGGACAGCTCAGCTTCTGCTACTGTGTTCCAGAACTGACATCACAACTCAGAGCAGGGCAGCCAGTTCTACAAAGCACCAACTCACATTTTAAAGTTAAAACATTACTCACACTTTAAGGTCTACAGTATGTAAAAGACCTGTTCTTTCCAATTTTCTGCAGTAGCAGTCTGTTTTTCCTGTTGACATTTTATGGGAATGATGGAGTCCCTCCTGACAGTCAGGGTCCTCACACCACCTTTTTCAGGGTCTCATGAGCATGGGTTTTGCCCTAGTTTCCTAGAGAGGTTCAGCAGCTCTGTGGTGAAATGACAGGAGAGCTGATAAATGTTGCAAAAAGATCTTACAATATTACCAGAGCTAATTTGTACATGCAAAGATTTGAAAATTCACCTGGCATTCAGATGGATGGAAAGGTTTCTGCAGCATCCCTCCAACACAAAATCTCCATGGTTTTAACACAGCTAAAGAGACCAACAGAGTGGTATGGTTGCTTAAAAAGGTGATAGGTATTTATAGATCTACTGAGCACTTACTTACTTCTACCAAAAAGGCACTATTAGTTTCTCTCTTACAATGATAATTTCAAGCAGAAACACGCAAACCTCCACACCCTCCACAAACCTAACAACCTGTACTGAGATCTGAATACATAAGGCAACAGCCCACAGATCTAAAGAAAATTATTTTTCTTATCTCTACATATGTTTCCTAATGGGCCGCATGGATCAAAGGGATATCTAATCAGAGTAAAACCTAATGGTCATAGTCATTGAAAGAACATTGAAGAGTTTTCCTTTTAAAGAAAGTAATATTCTACATTTTGGAAGTGAGTAATTTCAGTATTAATATCATTATTTGCACTCACTATCCTCACTGAAAAGATGAGTTCTTTGATATCTAGCCTGCCAGAAAAGCTGATTTGCACAATTTTACACACTCTGAGTCTCAAATCACTGTGGAGACATTTTTCTGAGTGAAGAAAATGGCTCTTTCAAGAAGAAAAAAAAAAATAGGAAGACATTTTATTTCATAAAGTAAAAATTCTCACTCCAGTGGTCTCTTTTTTGCCATGGTTTCTAGAACTCTGTCTGAATGCTGGATAGATTAATTGGTTTAATTAGGGCTTTAAAGGAACAATGTCTAACAAATTATTTTTCTGTTCTCTGAAGAGTTCATTCCTGTTTTCTGACATGAAAATTCTATTCTGTTCTCAGAATTCATACCTGTTTAGCCTAGCTATTTCTGTTTGTTTTTATCCTGACACCAAATCTGATGTCTCAGGTGTTTCACTGGAAAAGATATTAAATCATGAATCCATACCACTTATAGCATCAAGAATTGTAGAAATGTAATTTCATTGATATTAAAAGCAATATTGAAACATTGAAAGCAACCAATATCACCCAAAGTTCACTTCCCTGTGAAGGAGGTGCAATGAAGTACAACCATTAAAGAATGAAATGGGTTTTGTTGAGGATTTTTGGTTCTGGGGGGTTTGTGGGGGTTGTTGTTCTGGTGGTTTTGGTTTTGAGCTGGAAGGCCAAAACATTGCAAATCTTCCTCCTGGAACTGCCTACACCCTGATAAGATATACAGTGTGTGATAGTCTGCACAGCTCTGCACTTGTAGTGCCATTCAGACAGAGACAAAGGAATATGATGAATTTCTGGTTTTGCTTTATTGACTTCTAAGGAAACAGTGGGGTTTAACCTTGCAAAATTCCAGATGTAAATTTGTTCTGAGTTCTCCAGTGCAGTGCTCTAATCTGCAGAATAAGTATAGATTTATGCTGAGGGCAGAACATACCAAGACCCTGGATTTTGCTGAATGCCTGAGCAGCTCTATGCCACCAGCTTCTTAAACCATCTGAAGATTGCCAGGCTCTTCAAAGAGTGAGCTCTTCCTTCATACAGGAGGAGATCTAATAACTATGTTATTGGTTATTGCACCTTGAAAACAATAATCTACCTCATAGTATTTTGACTGAAGTTCTCTGATACATACGGTTTATATCTTGCTGATACTAAAGCATTATTAAATTTCCCTGCTCAAACTCAGTGCTGATGTGGATGTGCTAAACCAGTTTTTTCGCTCTTTGAGAAAATGGTACACATTTTTCTCATTACGAAAAAAAAAGGCTTTTCTCCTATGAATTTTCCATTACAATCAGATCTATATTTTCTGATATGTTTTTCTCATCTGCAAAGCAAAGGCATTTGCAGGATATCAGTGATGTCAAAGGTTTTGTAGGAGTAGGGTGTTGATAGCTGACCTCTTAGTCAGCTCCCAGTCCCTCCCTGTCCAGAGAGACACTTTTCTGCCTAACATTAATGCTTAGTAAAGTGGGATGTGCACTGCCCTAAGGGGTGTTGGCTGATGCTGCAACTCACAGGTATTACATTGCCAACACAGATAGGTTTGACACAGGCAAGGAAATTCTTCCTGTCTGACTATGAAGAGCTAAAATTCACACACAAGGGCTCTTTGTTGCTTTCAAGATACAAACATAAAATCCAACCCAGATATCTATCAAATCCAGGTCCTCCCCACCTACACTGGGAACAAATCTTCCAAAATAATCATTATCATCATTGAAACACTTTAATGGCGTTTTACTGGATTCACATACTGTTGCATAAACACATTCAAAAAGTATTTTGAAATATTGTTCCAGTTCCTTGTGTCCTTGGTGGATCCATTCGACATTTGAAATTCAATTTCTGCTGAGGATGCACACAGATTAAATTTATTACATAATGAGTCTGAAAGGCAATAATGCACAAACATTTCCCTACAGTGCCTTTACTCTCAAAAGGGAGTTTCAGATCAATGTGAGGCAAGCTGGAAAACTCTTGCCAAATACTAAGTGACAAAAAACCCCTTCCTCTTCAAATAATTTGCCAAGAGATGAAAGTAAATCATAAGAAACATTTTCTGATCTTTGAACCAATCATTTGGGACATTTTTTTAAATCAAATCAAATTGATTTGGACTCTAACTATTGATACTGGAAAGCATGAAAATATCCTTTTCTTGGTTGACTTCCACATTGCTCCACTGAGTAAAAGCATTGACACAGCACAGCCGGGTAACACTGAAAAGGTTGGTAATGTTCTGCCAGAGCTTTCATCCACAAAGAGCCCTGGTCTGATTTATCTTTCATTTTAGATCAGAATAATTTAACTAAGTGAAAAAGTAAGAAACAGTAACCACCAAAAGACTGTTATTCTTATCAGCCTTTTTGCACAGTCATATCACCTGCATTGTGTCTTTACAGTCTCCATATTGCAAGACCCTTCAGTAGATCTTCATAGGCAGCATTAATTTTCATTATGTTGAATAATTTTATGCTGTCATCAGATTTTGTCACCTCTTCATTCATGTCATCTTCCTAATCACTGATAAAAATTTTGAGTGGCACTGATCAGGATGTCACTGATCATGCTCCATCTTTCTTTCTGTTTTGAAAACAATCCATCTCTTTCCATGTTTTATACAGTTATTAATTCATGAGAGCACCTTTCTGTTCTCATTTCTGACTATTTATTTAAGAGCCTCTACTGACAAGCCTTGCCAAAGCCTTTTCAAAACCCATGTATATTAGATCCTCTTTTATACAGACTCTCTTTTTTTGTTGCATCTCTTGAGCCTTTCAAAACTTGAGAGACAGTGTAAGGTATTACCTTCTTCCACAAAACTCCTGATCATTATACTAATACTTATTCGTGTGTCCTTTCATTCTATATTTTTCTCCAGCCTGACAAATACCTTTCCTTATAACGTGTGGGGTTTTTTTGACCATTCTTAGATTAATTTTAACCAAATTAGTGCCATTTTCATATTTGCCTGAAACTGAGGTTCTTTTGACTAGAGGTAATATACTGCTATCCATTGCAATCAAGCAATTCTCTCTGCTAACTCCCTAAATACCTGTGAGCAAATATCATATTCAAGTTTTTTGTCAATTTATTCTACAATATATTCCATGACTTAGTTTTGAGTGGGTTCTTCAAACTCCTATCACACTAAAGATTATAACCAATTTAGGAATATTGCTAAGTTTTTTACAACAAACACAGATACAGACAATTCATGACATTTTCTCCTTGAGTAATCCTTCTATGCTTATGCCAGCTCTCAGCCCCATGGATTCTCTGGCAGACTTCCTGCTTCCGATAATTTTTTTTAAGTTGTCTTTTTATGGCTAGTTTAAATGCTTTTAGCAATTTTCTCATCAAAATCTTTTTTGGCTTGCCCTACTGTGAATTAACTTTTAACTTCCCAGATTTTGTGTCTCTTTGTACTTTCCTAATCTGATCAGATTTTTAGAGACATCTCCTTACTTTCAAGAGTTTCCTTCTTTTTCTTCCTTTAGCATGGTCTTTTTATTTTTTAAGATCCTCTTCAAGTCCTTTCTGAGTTATGATACGTTTACTCTGAACCTAAAATATTGATTTGCAATGCACATTAACTGACACAAAAAATTAGTCTGAGCCTTCTAACAGTGCCCATGCTGTCTGCAATATTTTTATGCTTTTAGCCACTTTCTACATAATCATCTGCTAGCTTTTGAGTAGTTTTACTAGAAGGTACATTTTGGTGGTGGGTTTTTTTCGCTTAGCAGGATATTGAATCTGACTACACTGTTATAGGTGACTGATAATTCTCTCTTAAACCAGGCCCTGTAGATTGTCCAAGATTAAATCAGGAGCTGTTTTTTCTACAGGCAGGATAATGTGCTTTAAAGGATATATCTAATGGTGTTTAAACACTCAAACAATGTGCCACAGTGATATAATTTTCTGAGTCTGAAGTAGACCTGGGAAGTTACAAACATTTGACAGTACTCATGTTTTCTTCTTTGCCTCAGACTGCTGAAATATCTCCCAGACATATTGGGGAAAACCTCATACACTTTCTGGGAAATCAGCACATCTGAGAGGCTCTCTGAAGAGCAGTACAGCACTGCCTGCAGCATGAAGAGCAGGAGGAACAGAGGTCTGTGTGCATCTGCAGGCAAGCAGCCTTCCTGGCATGTGGGACAGCCTGCACAAATGGGGTCCTTCAGATAACTGGAAGAAATCTCAGCTTTTCAGACCCAGATATCCGCTGAAGGGGCTATACAATGTGAAAAACCATCCAGGATGGCATTAAGGACCACATCTCAACAAAGCTGAACTGGAAATCAGAAAGTGACAGTATTCTTCTGGACCTCAGAACAAGCCAGTCAGGGATGTAAAGGTCAGGAGCAGCCTTGTCTGTAATGACCATGAGATGGCAGAACTTAGGATCCTGAGGAGGCAAGGCAAAAAGCAGTAGGATCACAGCCCTGGTTCACAGATCTGCTTAGAACAATTTCATAGAATACAGAATCTCTGGAGAGAAGAAGGGTCAAGCAGAGCTGGTTAATTCTCCTTCGAGCTCAAAAATGGACCAACCCAATGAGCAGAATATCAAGCAAATATGTCAGGAGATGAGCATGTATGAAAAAGGAGCTCTTCACTAATCTCTAACATAAACAGGATAAGCACAGGAGCTGAAAAAAACAGCAGGGGAAAGGCAGCAATAAGGGCTTCTACTGGTACATAAGCAGCAAAAGGAAAATGAGGGTATATATGTGCCTGCTTTCAAATGGAGCAGCAGCCCCATTTGTTGTCAGCAACAAAAGACACAGGAAAGCCTGAGGTTCTCAATGTTTTTCTTGCCTCAGTCTTTCCTAGCAACACTGGCCTTTAGAAATGAATCCTAAGCCCCAGAGTCCAGTGAGAAAGTCTGAAGCAAAGAAAAGTCTAGAGGACTTTCTTTGCTAGAGGAAAATCAAGTTCAGGAACTCTTGAAACACCCACACCAGTGAGTACACCCAGGAGAGGCAAGAGAGCTGCTCCGAGTCATTGCCAGGCCATGCTCAGTTATGTTTGAAAGGTGGCCATGCCACCTCTGTCCTTGGTGTTTTTAAACACTATGGACACAGGACTAAGCCCTGAGCAATGCAGTCTGACACCAGAGGTGCCCCTACCCTGGCACAGAGCCCTTCCAAGCCTCCTTCCATCTGGATGCTCCGTGGGAAGCAGCATCTCATGGTCCTGGCTCCCCAGTCACTGGCTCCACTGGTTGCATGGGCTGTCATTCACACTGCTGCCACACTTCTCTCTGCCTGTTTAGGTGCAAAATTTCCACACACAAAAATCCCATGGTACATCATCTGATTTCACTGATACTGTCTGACTCTTTCTGTAATGTGCTCATTCCTGTATGATCTGTGCACTGTTAGTACTGTCCTTCTGAAATTCTGCATTCCACTTACTTTCTAAGATGTCTACAAAGCAAGTTTTAATCCAGGCATCCTATTTCACCCATTTTAATATTCAGACTTACAGTCCAAGTCTGTCATTAAAAAAAAAAAAAAAAAAAAAAAAAAAAAAAAAAAAAAAAAAAAGGCATGCTTTGGCTCAAAAATTAGTATGTGTATTTCAGAAGTGTCAAAATATCTCACAAATGTGCATGGGAATTGCTGACTGTGCTACCAAAAACTAATTTTTCAAGCATTTAATGATGGACTTTATTCATTCACATTTGGCAGAACAGAGAAAATCACACAAAAGATGAAGATGGGTTTTTTGCACATTGTTTTCCAGACAATGCCACTCTTCAGGCTAAGCTGTAAACTTGGCAGAACACAGGCAATAAGGAGATGGTCTTTATAAATATATGACTCAAAACTAGCTCCCATAAGACAAGCTTATAAAACTTTATGAAGGTTGGTAGGTATTTAGCTTTAGAAATGGATATGCAGGATTGTCTTCCCCAGAACATGTTTGCTCATCTAGGAATTATAAGAGTAATATGTAGTCAATAAATTTAAACATTTAAAATATTTTCTAGAGGAAAAAAGTCCCTTTCATCTTGAAAACATATGCACAGCTGTAGCTATTGTTTATATTTTTAATATGTATTTCTATAATATGTGTTTTTCACAGTGGTACTCATTCATATAGAACAGGAGTTTCCTAGAACAAATAGAATACTGTAAAACAATTACCCAAAAAAAAGAAGAAAATCATTCATGGCAACTTAATAGTAGCTGAATACACAGAGAGTACCTGCAGGTAAAGTCTGAGTGCATGGTCTCCACAAAAATGTGATTATAAGACTAATCAATATAGTGTTCTAATAAATAATCAAACCACATATTCCTTTCTGCAGCTGGCATAAATGAAATGTAATTATTTTGACCAGGACTTTTGCTGCTGTTATGGCATTAATTCCTTATACCATATTATTGTGTTGCCTGACAAATGAACTCCAGGCTGCTGTGGAATTTTTGTCTTTGTTTTGTCTTTGCTTATTTGTTCTCTCACACTGAATGCAGACTCACAGGAACTAATGAGGTAATTCGTAAACCTGTCAGCAACAGACATGAGAATTAATCTGGTGGTGGTCTGGTGAAAGGGGAGAGGAGGATTACAGCTACGTGGTTGCCAGCCAACATGGATCCACAGGAGGCCTGAAATACCACCTGGATTCCCTCTTCCCCTAAATCCCACCTGAACCTTCCACATCTGCACTGCACTATTTCCTTCTTTGTGCCTCCTTGCCAGTAGTGCTATGCAGGGTATAAACTGTGCAGCAGATGTGATATTCCATCTCCTGCACTCCTATTCGTTGCACAAATGTCTGCTTGGGGCCCCCCTGAAGGAGACTTCTCAAGGATGAAATTGTGCCAAAACCTGTAAGGGCTGTTTATTGCCAAATACTTTTTATTCTATATGATTCTTAGCAACAATAGCATGTTTTTGCAAATGCACTAAGTGACAAAGCAGGACTTCATTACTAATGTCATGTGTATTTTATTTTCTTCAGAGGAACTGAGGAGAGCAGTCCCTCATGCAACTTCATGTTTGTTAGCCTCATTCTGCAAGGAAGTGGGAGGGATCATCTATACCTGCTGCTGTGCTTTGTTTTCCATGGGGGAGCAAGAAGTCCTTACTGGCTCTAGTGTTGCTCTATTTTTTCTCCTCACATTCTAAGGAGAGATATCCAGGGAGAAGGCTATGAAAATGTGTGGGAGGAGAAACACTGCTAAAGATGAGATAAGTGGTTTTATAATAATCCATGAGGAAAGTTTTCCAATGAGAAAACAAACTTTGGAGGAGAAACTACTAAATGGAAATTAAATTATAAGGATGCTTGTATAATTGTCTTACCTGTATTATAAGTTTCCAGTTATGTCATGAATTTTTGTGGATAAGACCAATCTGTTTTGTTGTTCTATTGCTTAATAAGCTTCATGACTATCTGTTTACACAGTTCCACACTATTGCTGATCTCCCCAGGTTATGTGACCTTTCATCAATGCTGTGCTCAGCAAAGGGTCCTTGGGAAAGCAATAACCTTCAGCCTTGCATGGCCACACAGAAGTGAGCTCTTTTTTACCTTTTCTTGGCACAAATGCTCAAATTCTTTGTGTGTCATGATAAGACCACCATATCTTCTAAGACAAGCTCACCAGACAGATAACACTCCAGGAATTTTTACAAGTTTCACTGACACTCATACACAATATTGAGCTGATTGTTTATTGACAGGTTCAGAAGAATGTTCAAACCCCACATTCCATGCCATATTCTTCTGTTCTCAGTCCCTTGAATGCTGCCATAATGCTAAGGATGAAAAAAGCTATTAATCAACAATGAGAAACTTCACATCTGGCTTATACTTTAGAGATGAGAAAGATGAAGATTTGATGTCTTGCCCTGTAAAGAATAAGTACGTGGGTCATGACAGAGGTCACAAGTTTGTCAAGGAAAAAAATCTCGTAAAGAAAATCAAATGTGCTGTCACAGGACAAGGTTTTGGGGGTAAAAAGGGAAGGAGTGGTTAACATATGAATTACCTTTAGTAAGGCTTTAAGGCCAGAATCAATAGAAAAGCAGCAAAACCCTCCAGAAGTAAAGGAAGCACGATATTCAAGGAGGAACATAAACTCAGGTTTCTTGGCAGTAAGAAGAGAATGCTGAACAAGGAATTTGAGAAAAATACAAAAGTACATCAAAAGCTTGTCCAAAGAAGAACAAAATAAACTGCTTCCCAAATCTGTAGTCAGTAAGACAAGCATCAGCTTAAGCTGATGCATGCAAGAGTTTGTGCAGACATGAGGAAAAATGAGAAAAGCAAGTTAAATTAAACATTGGGGTGTGCTGTTGGAGGGATAAAGGGTATCTTCATTATTAGAGACTTTCAAAAACTGGTTAGACAAACAAGGGCCAAGAACAATCTGTCTTGGTACTGCCTTCCAAGGGGTTGATAGAGTAGATGTTATCTTAAGACACCTACTGACCTTTCAATTTTATAACATATATATTTGGGATTAGGCACTGAAAATAGCTGAACCCTTTTTAGTGGAATATGCTCTTCTTTAACAGTCCAGATGAAAAATATCCTAGAGTGTTTTTCCCCATATGTAAGGTATTTAATTAAAGCTGCATTCTTGCATAATGTTACTTCTTCTTTTTTAATCACCTTGTTTTTTTCCAAGGGTTAGGTTGTTTGTAAATCAAATCTCATTTTCCAGTCATCAGTGAAGTGTTTAGAAAACATTTAGTATAAAATTCTGACAGGAAAATAATCAGCTTCCTGTAGGAATTGCAGAAACCTGTGTGGAGCTTTGTATCTGTTTCAGAGAGTTTAGAAGTTCTGTTTTTCAACCTAAAAAAGACATGCAAGGGCAGTGGGAATAAAAGTTATCACCCTAGCATCCTGTTAATTAGCTTAACCAGCTTGTTTTAAAGACAAGGTGTCATTCAGCTATTTTACCTGTCCTATTCATTATCTCTCTCCTGAGCTTGTAAAACAGTAGAATAAGGATTTCATTTATATGATGATGTTAACTGTCCAGAAGGAGAAAGTCTGAGATCATCAATTAATTTCCCAAAAGTCACCCATTACTTGCTAGTAATGTCTTAAACATTACGATTCATCCAAGTCAGATGCAATACTCATATTCTGCTTTGCTGTTTGGAGTCTATACTAGGCAATCTTTGCATGATTTGTACATAAAATTTTGTGTTTCACATATTACAGTTCTACAAACACTTTAAAAGTGCAAATATGACAGAATAAGATATTTAAATGTTCATTAAACAAATTGCTTACTTTCTTTTTAAATACATTTTTGAAAGTTCATTGCATGGCAGATTGTCAGTAAAAATTTTTGAAAACAGGGCCCCTGGACCTGATTTTGCAGAGGTTTACACAAACATGTGGGCACACTGGAAGACAACACATCTCTCTTTGGAGATTTAATGAGACTTTGAGCTAAGGAGGAGGTTTAACACACATGAATTGGATTATCAGTGACAAAGTACACATTAATAATAAGGCTGAGAGCTATAGGAATTAATTCAAAGGAGCTTAAGCAAGCATTGTGGCAAAGCCTACTTCCAGGTGATTCTTAAACACAAGGCACTGAGCAGGTCACTGTCATTGTCCTGTGAAAAGGTTTGCCAAGCTCTTTTACTGCAGCTCCTCTTTTCAGCTTGCCTCATTCCCTTGGATCTCAGTTCCCTCAGGCACAGCAAAGCTCCCCATTATCTCCAGTGCATGGAGCTGAATGCTGATACTGGTGGCTCTGGCTTAAACAGAGCTCATCCATCATACGTGGGAAAGGATAAAGCTGGGAGGAAGCTTAAAGTTTGTGGTTATATTACCTGATTATGAGAGCAGCATTTGGATGAAGGTCAGCAATATCTACGAAAGAAAAAGATAAAAGCAGCAAACAAAATACGCTGGGTTTGAGGAAGCAAGCCGTCACACAAAGTGATTAAAAGGAATGAGAATTTACTGATATAAGAGGAAACTATGCATGATATAGTTGCAACTCATTTCAATATAGTCAATAAAATAAATCACAATAAAAACATTCTCGTCAGTTTGAAACAAATGTAGACATTAGCAATGATACAGTAAGAGAGGAAAACAATACCAAAAACATCACATAAAGCAATGTTTATAAAACCTAACTAGAAAGAGGTAACAATATGCTCTGCTAAAAATTTGTTTATCTTTGTGAGAAAAGACAATAGTAATATTAAAACCTTATACGTAGGGAAAAAAAAAGCCCCAAACATTGCCTAAGACCTGATGCATTCACATGAGCAATCCCATTTTACTACAGGGGAATACTTATGTGACTAAACCCCTTTATTTCAGCTTTGAGGTGGCAGAATTTTGGGAGTATTTACTCTGAGGTCTCCAACCCCTCATATTTTAAGTTTTTTCTCCTGCTCATTCAGCTCTGTCAGCATCAGTAGCAATAGGAGCCTCAGCTGATGTGCTGTGATATCACCTGTCCACACTTTCTGTGTTCTTCTATTGCAACAAGAGGAGCTGCTGAGCTGTGGCATTCCCAGAGCAGAGGCCACCAGGAAGGCTCCACTGGGGTGCAGCCATTCCCACCTGCCTGTCAGCATCCTGGGAAGTGCCTCTGATATCCCTGTGCACATCAGACTCTGTTCTCAGACTTGGATTCGGGAGCCAGCTATCCCAGTGTGCACAGAGCAGTTAGTCAAGACACCTTCCTCTGATTTCAGTGTGGAATATGTTCAAGGAACTCACATCTCTGCCAGAGCTGGGGAGCTGTCATTCTGTGTGTATCACACTCATCCAACCACTGTCAGGATGTGAGAGACCCCATCTGATATCCTCATGCTGCCACTGTGGATTTTTTGTTGCTGTGTACCTTGATTAGCACTGTTTTCCCATCTGCTCAAGGCCTTTGTGAGGAAAGGTATGATATTGGGGCAGAATGAACTTCCTTCTCACAGGAGCTTCAGTGTCTTGGGCTTTTGTTGCCTGATTGTCTCAGATTGACATAAGGTATATTTAGTAGAAAGGATATATTTATTAGGAAAAAGTTTTTCACCCAGAGAGCAGTTGGGCACTGGAACAGGCTCCCCAGAAAGGTGCTCACAGCACAAAGCCTGAGTTCAAGGAGAGCTTGGTCAATGCTCTCAAGCACATTCTGTGATTCCTGGGGTGTCCTGTGCAGGGTCTGGAGTTGCACTCAATGATCCTGATGGATCCCTTCCAACTCAGCAGATTCTGTGATTCCAAGAAATGACCATTGAAGCAATGGGCCCTGGCAGCACCATGTTTACAGGTAGAATAATGTAGAGAGAGGGATTTCAGGGATGGGAAACTGTATCTCTCCTTTCTTAGATTATTGCTTTATTTTCTCAGTCCTGCCTTTTCAGCCATCCTTTTTCTTCTGACTGCTATCACAAGTATTACTGTTCATATTCTGTGTACCTGTCAGTATCTTTTCCCTCTGTCTGTCTCTTCCAACCTTCACAAAAACACTTACTTCATCTTAAAGGTGTCTAATCCTAGGGTTCCTGGCCTAAGAACTGAAATTGTTTCTGTTCTTCCTTGTCCTCCCTCCCCTTTTTTGCTACCCTTTCCTCCATGAGATCATTTGATTGAAAAAAAGGATTTTCTTTGATCTCTAAGTGTTGAGTAGAAATGTGTGATGTAAATTGCAGTGATGTTTAAATGGGTGTCCAAATACATTTATGAGAAATGAAAACAGAAAGCAGATTCTTCACTCTCTATCAGGAGATCACATGAGATTATTAGAGGCAAAAAAATAGCCGAAGAAATATTTCCCAGAGATTTTCAGCAGCATAACGTCAGTGAAAATCAACAAAGATCAGCAATCCAGAGACGAAAACACTGGGCAAGAGAAAATAAATTCATTTGTGGTGACAAAAGCCACTCCATTTCCCTGGGCAAGGAGAAGCAGGAGGTATTCTGCAATTTGAGACTGGGCTGGGGCCACACCAGCTCTGGAGGATCCACATGGAAACCAGCTCCTTACAACATGCAATCTGGCATGTCCCAAGTCCATTCCTGTGCAACAGGGAAGCAGTGAGGGAAAATGTGCTGATGGAGGGCAAAATGTTCCAAGGAGACACAGAGAAAGAGAAATAACACACTGAGGTTTCTTTCCACTTTTAACCCATAGATGACTATTTAAGGGACAGACTACCTACCCTAGAATAGACAGGGGTGCTTCTCACTTTTCACCCTTTTATCAACCCACAAAGCAGAACTGCAAGCTTCTACTGTCTTTGCAATACATCTTAGCCCAGAGATATGAATCACAGAATGATTGTAGACCAGTGACTGCCATAGTAGGGAAAGCTCCTTTCAGAGACAGCTGAGGCCAGACTCTCCAAAGGCCAGCTGTGTCCTTAGGCTCCATCACTCCTTGCCCACAGCACTGCACACCTGAGCTGGCTATGAGCATGCAGCAAATACTTAGAAGCTTTTGATTCATTGAGGTACAATATAATTCCTACTGAGCAAGCAGGTGATGCTCCTGTCTCCTTCTCACTGCTCATACAGAGCATGGAGCAGAGAGAGTGGCACAGAAAACTCCAGCCAGCACCTGCCATGAAGCTCATTATTCACTTGTTTAATGCCTGTAACTTGTTTGCAGCTGTGTAGGGCATCACATCCACACTTGGAGGCAAATCATTCAATGCCCTTTTATTTTTTCATAGTACTTTCTCTTTAAGTACTGTGGCTCTTAAGTCTTGCCCCACTTTTTTATCTTTTGAGAACTCTTGCCCCACCTGCTTTGATGGAGAGTGGAGGAAATGGTGATGAACAGAATTCATTTACAGTGTTTGGTAGAGATTTATGATGCTTCTTCTCATTTCTGCCATAACTCTCTGTGAATAAAATCAATGATACTTTCTCACTTGGCAGAAGAATCTCACATGTGATTTTTGGAAATTATTGTCTCAGTGTATGTGATCTGAACTCTAACAGTTTCATTTCCTTTCCCTTGCTCCTCTGCTTCCAAGGTAACTTAACTTTAACTGGTTGGCACTGTTCAGTTACAGTCAAAGCAACTCTTCTCACATTGTATTTACCTTTAAAGGTCAGTGCTACCTATTCCCCCACCCATCTTCCATTTCAGAGCTGTAAGGGCCTTATATAGCTTCTCTATATTTTTTTTTCCAGGCAGTCCAGTAGAAGGAATTACTTCACCCTACAAATCTTATGAGGATGGCATACTGTCATTCATACAAAATTACTGGGTAAAATTTGTTTTCCGTCTTCATTTTCTTGTGTTAATATATATATATAATATATACTTGTGTTATATATATATTATACATATATTTATATGTATAATTATACTTGTTTTAATAATGATGATGATGATGATAAAAAGTATAACATTAGCTAAGATTCAATAACGTGAGACCAGCTAGAAATATATGGAAAACATACAGTTAACATCCTTGGTACCATAACCTAAAACGATTGTAATGACAGAGATTTCTGACTTTAGGGAACTTATGATAAAGCTTTTTTTAGTTCAACTAAAGCTGTATTACAGACTTGAGGAAAAATGTGAGGTGGAACTGAGGTCCTCCTCAATGAACTTAGTGCCTTGTACACATTTTTTTAGGGAGAGTATCCCAGGGATCAACACTGAGGCAAATATTGGCTAACATCTTCATTAATCTTCATTTGGGGAGTTGGGGGAAGGGTGGTAACAAGGAATTTGAGCATAGAAATGTTCTGCAGAAAATTAGATCATTTCTGTTACCCAGAGTTAACAGAAAAACGTAAACAAATACAGGAGGCAGCACAAATTATCTTCACTCTACTCAACAAGCTAAGTGTAAGTAGGGACGTGCTTTTTAAATTTTTCACATCTTTCTGTAGGCTCAATGTCCTTCAGATTAAACAGGTGTAGGATTTTTAGGTATGAGATCTGAAGTCATTGCTATCAGCATGTGAAGAAAAATACAAAGCACTCTGATCTGAAATAATTGGAAACTGTCTACCTGACTGTAAAGGAAATGAGAAAAACATCAATTTTGAAAAATACCTTTATGATACCCTAGAAAATAAGATGCACGTGTTATTGCTTGTTTATGAAATACAAGCTAAATTAATCTCTTTTACATAACCTGCACTAATTTCATGTTGTTTGTTCAGACTTTACCTTCAGTGCTAGTCTACTGTCATCCACAAAGTCTACTGAGAGCATTAGAGATAGGTTCATGCTAAGATTTGAAAGCTCTTCTCATCCAGAAGGTTTAATTGGACAAAATACTGAGCAGTTTATCTCCACCTTTAATCCTTTACTTCAGTTCCATGGAAGAAAAGCAAATTTCCGAGGACAGAAGGCAGCAGCAGGGCACCCTGGCAGTCTTCCAGCATTGACATGTGAGGACTGTGGTTGTGCTAGGTGCCCTCAAAACCACTTACACTCTTCACATAATCTGTGACTTCAGCAACTCTGCTTTGGATAGGGCACTCACTCTCTTAACCACTGTTAAAAACCTTCAGATAATTAAAAATGAGGAGCCTTTAAGAAATTAGTTTAGGATTTACTGCAATATGAGCAAGTTATAAAGCACTAGTATTTGGATTCAAAATGCATGAAACCACTACTTTTTCTGCTGATCCTACTCACTTTTTTGTCTGTCTTTCCCACTTTCACCACAGAGCTCGCTGAAAAATCATTAGAGATTGGCAGCTCTCTCCTTGCTTATGTGGCAAACTTTCTCCATGAAATCAGTTACTTAACTGACCTCTCTATGTAAAGATATGTTGAGGCACAGAGGAAAATGCTTGGTTTTAATAGAACACTAAAAATATGGGGTTTAATTCACCCTCGTGATTTGATAACTTTTACCACACACATCATTAATAAATCCTTCATGCCATTTTCCTAAACTAGTACTTTACTGCTATAATTTTTTTTTCTTGACTCCCTGTTTAAATTAAATGCAAATTCACATTTTTAAAGCTGAAGAAAATGCACAGAGAGAGCTTATGAATTTGCCATTGAGTCTCAGGAAATAGAGCCTGGTGCCAGGGCAGTAGAAATGCAGGGCTCAGGGTTATGAGCAAGACTCTCTGTGAAGGGAATATTGACAGAAGGACTATACCTCTCAGACAAAGCAATTATATCAAATCCCAATATCAAATCCCAATATCTTCACTTTTCAAGGCAAGGAAGATTAAGAGCTGACATTTCAAGACCAAGTCAGTGAACCTACTGATTAAACACTAATCCAAAATGTCCTTTCTCTGCCATAGTCAAGGAGTAGAGTGAGCTATATTAAAAGGAGAGTATAATTCTGCTGATTGATTTGCAGAGCTGTTGCATATTTCTCAAGGTTATGACATAAGAGTTTGAACTGAAACATGGATGTCTAGTTCTTCCATGTTCCAACACAAAAATAGAAAATACTGCATACTCTCTATACATGTGCTCTAGTGATAGCTAGTTAGCTTTAAATGTGCAGATCACCTATGTTCTCACAAATTTTATTCTTGAAATATATCAACCAATCACAGATGTGCTCAAAGAAATCTTGAAAAGAGATTGTTAACCACTGTTAGGCTCATTAGACTAGTAATATCTCTTCTTTTCTTAGGGTTAGATGCAGCCTTCCTTTGATGCAAGAGTATCTTCTGGCAGATGTCTTGGTACACCTTATTCATTCACCATAATTCAGCTCTGAAGGTACTATGGTCAGCACTCAAATAATAGAAATCCAGGGATTAATCAATCTGTGCAAATAGTAAAATTCTGAAAACCAGATGCTGACTCTTTGACTTCACATTCATTCATTTGTCTATTTTATTTTTTTTTAAGAGAGAAATACAGATTTGTTGCAAAATAGGTGGTGCTTCAGTGCAGAGCTGTCTCCTGCATTGCATTTTAGCAAAACACTTGGCAAGAATCTTACATTGTTTGGACACCTACAAGATAAAAATTACTGTAAAACTGAGTGGACATGAGAAAAATACCAGTTCAAGATATTAGAAACTGTCCTTTGCAGAAAATCTTGTGGAGTATAATTCCCTTACAGAGTTCTCTTTTCTGTGGTTTTGTTCAAATCGTTGCACTTACATTATACAAAGAAAATATGACCTTTTCTGATCTCAGCTTAAAACAGAAGCCATGACAATACCTAAAAGTTTGAAATATTACTCCTGAAGACTATGTCAGTGATTTCTTGTTCTTATTGCATCTCTACTGAAGGAGTGATTGCCCAGAGAGCAGCGATTTGCTTGCATTCCCTCCTTGTCATTACAGTGTTTACATGCAATCACCTAGTTTTCTCTAGGTTGTGTCAAGTACAGGGCTTCGAGAATGGCAGGAAAGGAGTGTAAAACCACAAGAACACCCCACTCATCCTTTCTTGTTCCTTTTTGTTTGGGTTGTTTGGTTGCTGTTTTGTTGGTTTTTTGTTTGTTTGTTTGTTTTTTACCTTATATCAATAAATTCAGACTTCACCAGACCAGCGAGTGAGAAACACGGGCACAGAAATAACACACACCACGTTTTGTAGCTTCTTGTTGACATTTTCTTGCTGGTGAATGTGAAGCAGCCACACTGAATGGCTCACAACTGGATCTGCCTAGGGTAGTGCAGCAGTGAGATCACTTGTCACATTTTTTGACTTTTTGGTCCTGAATTTTATTTCCCTACTCCAAAAATACAAAGACACATTGAAGCCATTCCTGTCCCTTGGACATGTGCTCCAATCAGCATATCCAACAGCTTTGCCTTAAAATTGTGTAGAAATGTTATGTCTATCAAAGACATATATAAAGGGCTGCTGGGCATGAGAGAAGAGCCCCAGACCTATTTGGCTCAAGAGCATGAGATAAAGAGATATACCTGGCATCAGGTCCCTTTGTGTGAAAACGTAAGTTAAGACCCTAGATCTCCCACAGACATCTACACAGGGACACCTAAAGTCTGGAAATTAATTAAATATTTGTAGATGGAATCTCATTAATCCAGCAAAATGGTTTAGTCTTCAGTGTAACTTTTTCAAATGCATTCATATGAGCAGGAAAAAAATTTTATAAAAATATTATTTTGTTAAAATATGCCACTTCCCCACGATACTACAGAGCCAGGTTCTCTATTACCAAATTCTTTTAGCCTTCTTGGTGGAAAAGGGAAACTGAAACTATTGCTATCTCAATTAGATCCTTCTGCTTCTTGCAAAATGTGATTCATAAAGACTATACTGGTGTCAAATCCCTGAGGGCCAAATAGCTCTGTTTGCAAAAGTCTCTTTAAGCTGCTGCTGCCTTACCCTCTCATTGCCACCCGTGCTTGATGTAATTTATACAGGCCCAACTAATGATTGCACTGACCTGAGGAGGACCACAAAGTGCTGCAGAAATTAGAAACTGGAAGGATCATGTCTCAAACAGGTTTTACTAAAGACTGTTTGCATGCAGACCGCTGCCCCAGGAACTCGGGTTTCTTACTGAGCTGCAAATGAAACTACCCCTGTTTCCTTGAACACTTCTTGGATCTCAGCTGGTTTGGGAAGGGTGGCACCTGTTCCTCTGCTTCTTCATCAGCATGGGATTTCACCCCCAAAGTCTCCCATCTGAGCAGTAACCAAATATAATCTCTGTTTCAACTGTTGTGATGAGATCACAGTCTAACAGAAGGTCTCTGGCTTGAGAAAAAGGGTTAGATGTGATGAGGACTTTCTTCTTATTCACATCTGTCACTTTTATCTCAACCGAGAATGAATGTCTTGTTTTCAGCAACTGGAAATTTCAAGATTTCAGCTCTAGCTTTGCAAGACATTCCACTGAAGCCACAGATAAGGTGCAACATAGACAGGCTGATTATCAGCTCTTCCCCCAGACAACAGCAGAGATGTCAGCAGCACAGAAAATGTTACATTTTTTGGCCTCTTTACATTTCAAAAAGTGTGAACTTTTCCTATCAATGAAGCTTTTTCTGAAAAGGCATTCTGGTTTTGAAGAGAACAAAGCTTGTGCTATCCAGTGCTATGAGATGAACCAAAGATACACAGGCATTCTGCAGTTCACAGCAAGTTGTGTTGGTTCCTCCCACACAGAGAGGGCTTTAAATTGTTTTCTTAAAGAGCCTTCCAGCACGAGGCAAGGCAAAGATAAGACATATATAAAATGAATACAGTATGTGTCTTTAAGAGAAAAAAAACCAAACAAAAACGCAAAACCCAACAGCCAAGCACATGCTTTGCTTATGAATATTTCTGAAATAGCTGCTTGTTTAGGGCTCAGCCAAGGCCCCTTTGCAATAGCTATACCCTTCCTGGGTGCTGATTAAACAGAGCTGGATTTATAACTATGCTAATTTTTTAATATTTAGAGGTTAACAGACAGCATATAAAAGAACTATAGAAACAGGAAAACTCATTTGTGTCTCCCTCAATCTGTTAACTTTATCAGCTGCTCAGCACCACACTGTATATAGGTGATCTGAGATAATTTCAGTAGTTTAACTGGGCAATGTCTGTAAGTGAATACATGGAAAATACGCAGATCTGCAATAGTATCTGGGCTTTGCCACTTTTGTTGGCCACAGAGAAGCCAAGAAGGGCCATGCCTGAGTGGTACTTTAGGAGGGATAGCACTTCCCACATGATTACTAAAAGCAACAGCTTCTGTCTTCTCCCTTTCTCTGTGTGTAAAGCCTTTTTTAATCCATCCATTTGATTAAACAGGAGGAGAATGCCAGCTCATCAAATGTATCTGTGATATATGAGGGTGAAGCTCTCCTAACTTATGAGAAATTGCATCTTGTTCCACTAAAGGCAGATTTGGCTTCAGCTTTGCCCGGAATGCATTTTCCTTCATAATTTTATTCTCTTTAATCAGAGTAGTGGGTTGAGTGGTACAAGAGAAACATTAAACAGTTCTCAAAAATGCCGAGAACATGATAGCAAGCATGCCAAAGTGATTATGTGTTCTCTTGTCCCCCAAATGTGGTAGTTGCCATCCACCCTCCCAGAATGATTATGGAGTGGTCATATCTGCAAACAGTTGAAGTAGACCATAAATACAGGTCAGAAAGAACACCTGAACATTAGGACTGACCATCTCTAGCAGTAATGCTTGAGTTTATAGCTTTCTATACCTTTCCCTGGAAAATATTTCTGAAGTGAGAGCCCCCATCCCAGGAGTTGCATTTCCTGCATCAGGAATTATCCACTTTGGATGGCCATTGTTTTTGTCTAAAGCACTTACAACTTTCTCTCCCACAACAAAAACTGCATCTTTCTACCCAGCAATAATCTGTACTGAATTCCTTATCTTTTTAAAGTTGTGTTTTTCAGGGAATGAGAAAAGGGCAAGAGGAGAAATATGACATGCTGTCAATTTTCTCTTGAGCCATATCTGTAATATACCCTGTTACTTTAGGCAGCCACTCACAACTGAGGGATTGCAGCATGTCACCTTTAATTGGCATATCATAAAATAGTTTTTAAAGCATTGAACATTAAGGGATTTAAATCTCTTTAATGCTCCTGGATGGCAATCTCTCAAGGTTCATACTGAGGCCAGATCTTCATAATAAATAGAAAGAAGGCAAAAAAGCAATAACACAAATTAATGACATGGATTGTAGAAAAAGTTTGGAACAGCTGAAATAAGATCTCTGTGAGTTCTGAGGTTCCAAATAAGCCACTGCAGTAAGTGGGAGGAAGGAGAGGAAATTTCTACTCCTTCACCATGCTGAGTTAAAGTCATTTATTACTCTCCAAGGAAAAGAGTCTATATATTCAGTACAGATAGATCCAGATGTGTGAAATCAAACCTAGACAAAGGAAAGACCCAATCCAGCAATCAGATTCGCATAGACTGAGGTACAGCAATATGAAAACATGGAATTGCAGTGAAAGAAGGATATTCCTGAGGAAATGAAAGTGTTACTACTAGAGATGGTAATATTTAAGATACTTAAGACACTCAGGTACACAATGCAATGGGAATTAGCTAAGGAGATAGAATAGCTGTCTTCTCCTAAATATCCATAGTAACCATGTAATTTCCATAAGTCTGTGGATATATAAAAAATGTACATAGAAATAAGTATTGGAAAAAGTGGTCCTTTTCATTAACTCTAGCATTTTCCTAGCAAATTCTTTGTAAGGTAAAATCAAGACCCAAGATGTTTATGTAACTCAGTTTCCTCAATACATAAGTATTTGAAAAATCATGTAGGCACTGTGTGTCATTAATGAACAGTTTCAAAAAATGAAAAGCTCTGTCAAAAATTGCCACCCATAAACTTAGCAACATATATTTGGATTTCAGTGCACCAGGTTTGGTAGGAGAAAGCTGCTTTTGATAGCACATTTCTTCTGTTACCACAGAGTCAGTCAAATAGAATCTTGTCAGAACATTTATTTTTGTATCCAAAATAAAAATGCTATTACAGAAATCTGTTTTTATTTTATTAAACCCTAGCACAGGTGATAAAGATGGGGTTTATTTTTATAAAGAGATTTACTTTAAGAGTGTTTTGGTAGGTTTTAATGTCTGACCTAAGTACATTTTCATTAGTTTGCAGCCATTACTGTTATGCAAAGTACTTGAGTGCATGTATTTGTAAGTACCCTTGTAAATTTGCATGGTACAAAAGTACAAAACATTTTCCATAATAAATGCTAGTCCTTCAAGCAGTAAATTCATTCTTGATTATATAAAACATTTTTCCTCATTCTATCTGAATTATTCCAATGACTTAACAACCTCTTTCTGACTATGTTAAAAGGATAAACAAGTATGTCACTTGTAATTACTATAATCTTTCTGTCCAAAATCTCAGTCACAGCTGACTGAAGTTTTGGAAACTTCAAATTCAAGATGTAAATCCCTCCAATTTCATCTTACTTACCCACAAACTATAATTGCCAAGTTGCTCTCAACATCCTATAGCCAAAGAAACTTCCAGTGTTTCCTTTTCACAGACCCTTCCCCAGTTGTAAAAGACATTGTCTATAGAATCATGCTGATTTCGGTATGTAAGGAAGTGCATCTGTTAGGTATTAAATTATTTAAGTGGCCCCTTTTCTCAGACCAAGTTTGCATCCAGCAGGATTCCAGGAGTAGCTCCTGGTGTTCATCCAGACCAAGCCTGCAGCTGAGAGTGATAAAAGTCAAGGACTGATTAATGGCCTGTGGTGACCAGATCAAGGTTGAATCAACCCTTCATACACTCAATCAATGTTTTAAAGTTAGGCTCAATCTACACCAATGCCAAACTGAGGACTTCTGTTCTGCCTTTCACAACATAAGGAATGATAACATAAATGGTTTAGATATATGCTTTAAGGGGAAAAAAAAGTTTGCCTCAGCAATCTGAGGATGTACTCAATTTAAAGCTGAAAATTATTATTTCTTATTCAAAATGAATAGAAACAAAAGAAGACCTTTGAAGGCAACTTGTATAGTAAAGAGCCGGGTATGAAATTGAAGGACCTTGATCTTTTAAAAGAAAGCTTGAGGGACTGGAAACACTTTAAAAGCAGCCTTGTGAGAGTTTTGAAACTTCCTGAAATGACAAAAAATTCACGACTGCCTGATCAGATAGAATCAGTGTGGCAAAAAATTCATCAGCCAAGTATGAAGAGGAGGTTGCACCGTCTGGACACCAAGGCTAAGTAAAAATGGGAACTACATATAAAAAATGTAATTTGATAACTGCAGAGAGAAAAGCAGGGGGAAATGGCCAATTGCAGGGTTAGAGCCTAGATAGGACCAAATATAGCTTAGATTCTGCCAAGCAATAAAAATAGAAACTAATAGGTGACTTCAGGGAGATGAGTTTATTAGCACAAGATTGGGGTGGCTGCAAGTAAAGAGAAAAGAATCTTCTTACCTGAAACAAAAAAATTGCCATTCTCTCTAATGTTTCCCTATATAGTCATTGTCAAGCTGTCTTTGAGCAACCCTAAAACCATTCTTCCTCTGTGTTTATCCTTATAAAAAACCAAACACACACATCTCAGCAGAAGATTTCAAGGAAAAACTTATTACCAAGGTACAACAAAGGATCTGAAGACAAGGACAGGAAAAAAATACCTACCAGATGAGAATCCATAAACAAGGTGTAAGGGCAGCTGATGCCCAGGGCTTTGGGTATGCCTCAGGGCAGGGAACGTGGTTTTTTGCTCAGCATCTGCCATGATGATTATCTCCATGGTAAAAATAATACCATGTACATTAAGTATATCTGATTGCTCACTGGGAGAAAATATATTTACTCATTGAATTAGTTAGCTGCAAAAGTAGCATTTCAAAAGTCCCAAAGCCATTTACTCACAACCTCTAAGGGTGCACATCTATGCTTGGGAGAGACTGAGATATCTTAAACAGAACCTGCCTTCCAGGAAGAGATGTCAGAAAAGTCACCCTGGGACTCTCAGAAAAACAGGTGCACACATCTCCGTGCAAAATTTCCTAACAGTAAGTCTGACATAAAGGTTATCGTAGAATGTAACCTTTCCTATGCTGGGCTGAAAGGATCAGCCTGGATCACTGCTCTGTGCATCTGTCCCAGCTGCCAATTTGATATTGCAATGTTTGAAGCTTCTTTCACAGAGGTATCATGTGTAGGGCTTTGCTAAGGCCTCCAGAATTTGGTGTGCACCAGTTTGTTGAGGAAGAGCAGCTGTTGAGTAAAAAGCCCAGGACATAGAATAGGGCAACAAGGACATTTAGCAGAAATGTCCCAAAATAACACACATGCATGGATAACAAGCTTTACAAATCTTCCACAAAACATAAATACCAGTGCTGCTTGCATGAGCTCTGCAGGTGTTCTGAAGATATTACAGTGGTCCTGAAGAGCATTGTACACTGAGGAGACAGCCATCCCCAGAGCAGTTAACCTGGGCAGTCAGGCCCATGCTGTGCTGTGCAATGCTGCTCTGCAAGCCTAGCCTGACCTTCAGGCAGTGTTGTGCTGCACAAAGGTCTTGGATGCAGGAGAAACTCAGCCAGTCTGCTGTAACAGAGCTGCCTGCAGGCAGCTCCCACTTGGTACCAGAGATTAGACCATCAGCCTAACCCCACCTTTCTCTAGAAGTATAACAAGAAATCCCTAAGTCTGACAGTAGAAATTATAAATAGGGGCATTTTCTTGTAGGAAAATTCTATAATAGTTCAAATGGTCAAAATGGATCAACCATTTCCACAGGCAAGGTCTGCACTTTGTGGTTCAGAGGCCCCTTCAACTTCATAAACTCTGGTTTCTGGCATCTGAAGCGATGTAAGATTATCAATGCTATTTTATCCTCCAGTGTTAGTCCTAATAAATAGTATTTTAAATGATGCCTTATGGAATCTGAGTGCCTTTCTTACAAGGATCATAATGGACTGTCACCTATAGGACAGGAAGTCTTCTTGATTCTCAAAATGAGTAAGATAACCATGTCCTTTTTAAAAGGCATGGAACAGTTAAGCTCTGCCCTTGCCAGCTGCAGTCTATCTTTAAGAACATCAATGCATGGGAGACTTTACACGGATTGTTAAGACAGGGTTCCTCTTCTCTATAATCAGCCCTCTAACACTTAGTCATATCGCTTTAAGCCAAAGCTTTCATTCCCTATATATTGAGCAAGGAGGTGATTCAATATGGATGGATAGCAATCCATCCCTTTTTAGGATAACTATCCAGAAAAGGCAAAATTAAGCTTCCTCTGCAGAAGCACTTAGTGTGTCCATAGCGGCCAAGCCTGATCTTCAGCCAGCTCAAACTTCATATCTATCTGTTGTGGGTTCAAAGTTAAGTGAGGTGGTTTATACTGCCAGTTGGTACTGACAGAGGAGTAAGAACTTGTTGGAAGCAAAATGCTTGCAACATAGTAAAGACAAGGTAACTATAGCCATCTGTTTTATATAAATATTAAAAAAAACCCCCAACATTCTGAGAAATACATTTGCCTATCCAGTACTATTGCCTTCATTCACTTTGTTACACCCTTGGTTTGCTCTACAGTTTTGCAGATGTTTCTCCAGGTAGTAATGAATGATCCATCTGCTGACATAGACCAGAGATGCATTGCTCTGTCGGTGACTGGTACAACCCACCTCTTGTTTATGCCCTCTCACACTCTCCACATGCTTGCAGGCATTTGTTGTGACCTCAAGAACTGATTATGAATAGGCAACAGGTAACTGATCTATCAGGACACTACGATTTTCTGTAAGGAGCAGGCTGCTTGAGATAAGGCTGCTGTAATATTATTACGGACAGAGTTGAAGATAAAAGAGAAGAAAAGCATGAAAGAACTGTGGTGAAACAGGAACTCATTTGCATTTAGTGCATTTGCTAGCATGTCATGTTGATAACATGGCTCTTAAGTTTGTGTCCCCGCTCAAATTTTTTCAAGCTTCAGCAAGTGTCTAAGGACACCCTTATCTGGAGATTGGAATGGACATTCACCATTAGGGAAGCACAGGCCTTGGGATACAGGGAGGAAAGTTCCTGAGCACAGGGCTTTGGAGGCTTTTTGGACACAGCCACCTGGCTTGAGGAACTTGATTAGGAATTCAAGCAAAGCTACCTGAAGGAGTGGGTGGGTGTGTGTGGGTGTATGTGTGTAGATATAGCCCTATACCCACACAGAAGCATATGATGGGGCTGGACAAAAAGAAATGTATTTTTAACCATTTCTGCAGTATAATATGTATGCCTAAAGTGCTTTTGTTCTATAATTTAGTGACTGAGTTATCTGTCAACAATTTTCTGCTATTTGACCAACTCCAAATATAAAGCTATACACACACAAAAACAAAACCAGATTGTTTCAATCTCCTACTTAAATAAACTGCTGAATCTAAGAACTCAAGAGGAAATAGTTGGATTAAGACTCTGTATTCCCCTTACTTTAAGTACTTCTCTAACTTACCGTCTTAGATCAGAATTTCTTCGTGATGTTTGAATGTCATCTATCCTTGCCCCTTCTTTTCTCCTATACTTCCTTCTTGCTTTCAAGAAAAAGAATGATAGAAATGTCATAATAAGTGGTCAATTCTTTGCCTGGATACCTCTGTTTTGGCTGTTTTACTGCAGGTCTTATCTTTGTTCCAAAATTCTGGAACTCACTAGGCTTTTTCTTCTTGCCCCAGATACTTCCCCCTTACAGGAAATTGGAAAATCCCAGCTCCATCTGCCATGAAATGCAAACAACAGGAATATATGTAAGCATGCCAGTCACATTGCCTGGCCACTTTCCAGGCTATTGGGTACAGTTCAACTTGAACTTGGATTTACTGCATCCCTAACAGGCTGCAGGTGAGCTGAGCCCAGGATACCTGCTGGTAACCCAGACTGTCACCTCTTCAACCAGATCATGTCTCGTCTACTTATCACATGTGAACAAGAATTGGGTGAGACAGTCTCTTCCCCTAAAGAATATTTCAGAATTTAATCTAAACTTGCCTCTCCTTAAACACTTCCAAGTACAATTGTGCAGAGGAAGAGTGGACTTGAGAAAATCTCATTTAAGGTTTAATCAAGGATTAGTTGATGATATAGGTATGATAAGAATTTCCTTGCTCCTCTATCTCCCTTTAGGTTTCTGCACTCTAGAAGTGGATGCAATCTTAAGCCTGAGATATAGAATAAAAGAAAGAAAGTTTCACTATGGAGATGAAAGCAATGGACTTAACAAATTTTTATTAAAGCAACACTACATTTACCACAGGCTAATTCTCTGGAACCCAAGTACACTCAGCAGACTAGCACTTGAACCCTCCTCTGTACTGCCAGGACAGCCTTCATTGAAAGCCAGAATCAGAAGGAAGGAGTTAATACCCCAGAAGGAAAAAAGAGAAATATGGTGAAAGTACTGGATTTCAGTTAGGAGATTAGAAAAAAAAATATAAGCCAGGAGAAAGAGTTGGAAAAAAGTATAGCTAGACTTATGACCTTCCCTGAAATACTGACAGTCAACTAAAAAAAGCAATCACAGAGACTCGCAGACCAGAAAATCCCAGGATCATGTTCACTCAAGGAGGCAGGTTTTTAATTGATCACCTACATTCATAACACAGTTGAATGTATTGTAGAAAAGAAGAATTTGTACCTAGCTCCTCCAGTAGCAGCCAGCCACAAGAGGTGTTGGATGTCCTTAACTCAACCTTTCAGGAATTGTGTCAGTGGCTGTCCTGGGTCCCCACCTCCAGCCACTGAGGACATCAGGGTTGCCACAGTGCCCCTCTCCTGGCTCTAGGACAGTACCCAAGCTAACCTGTGCCATGCTCAAGATGCTCCATCATGTACTGAGCTCACCAGCACAGCCCAGGGTCAGCCCCCAAGGCACCCTGCTTGCCAGGGGAGACAGAAACTCATCCTTGTGCTGACCCTCTTGCATGCCCTAGCCCCTGGTTTGGACATATTCTCCTGGCAACTCAAATACATCCACAACAGAGACTGCAGCATTACAAAACTAGAACTCACCATCTACAATGCCATTTGCAACAGCATTTCTTTTACTGTTTAGACAGACTTTATACTCACATTTCAGAAAAAAAATTAAAATCATATTCAAGGTCAACATTTTCTCAAACAGAAAGAGCTTATCCCTTCCTGCAGCAGTCCCAAAAGACACACAACTCATTTTTCTATTTTGTCTGCACCGTGCCATTTTGTCAGTTCAATAGGCTCTTGAACTGTTTGCAGCCTGTAAAACCTATTTTGTTGCTATGGTGACCAGCTCTTCAAAATATCACTACCAGATCAAAAAAACAAACCAGACCAAAACAAAACATCTGCGGTCTGATGATTCTGCTATGATTTTGCCCAATTTCACAAGAAAATTGTTCTACATTTAGGACCTTGAGAGATAAGTGTTGGTTCAAGACAAGAGCAAAATGCTGAAAAGACGTTTCTTCTGTGCCCTGCAGCTTTAAACTGGTACATTAATCACTCTAACAACGTGATCTGAACACAACTCTCTGAAAAGCACAGAAACTTCAGAAACACATGACACTCAAAATTTATATTTGTAGCTGATTTATTTTCAATTTCTATCTGAATGTGACACTAGCATTCAGACTTTCAGATGGACTACAATTGGTTAACATTAGCAGAGACGTGAAAGATCTTGCTGCAGATATGTAAAATTTTACAAGATTTGCCTACCTTGTCAATATTAATCAAATTGTTTGACATTATTGGACTAAAGATTATATTCACTACAGACATTAAGCAACCCTGTGGAAAGCCCTGTATGCACTGATGTACAATTATCTAAGTGATTTCATTTCTAACCAGTTCTTGTTTAACATGTATTTCAGGAAGTCAACAGAAGACAATCACTCTGTAAGATGGAAGCTAAAAGCTATACCTTCAAATGGTAAGTATCTTCAAACCACATAATTTACTGTAGCTGAAATTATGGCCCTGAGAGCATTGGCCTAGCAATTTTAATACAAACTGGGTTTTTCTCCAAATGCAGAAGTGAAGTATGACATCAAGTTAATTTAAAATGATAGAAATGTTGTTAAATGTCAGTTATTGGATTCTCCCAGATAAAGGTTTTCACATGCTTTGAATCAGATGAACAAGGGTATTCTGTGCCTCAAAGGACAGTAACGTTATATACCATTGAGTGATATCAAAAATGGTGTGTTACTGAAACTAGTTTGAAACATGCAAGTTATCATAAGTGCTATTTTCTTTTATATCCAGCATTGATAATCAAATGAAGCACTAGCTACCAAGTAGGTTTATTATGTTTCTAATGAATAAAGAGTTTAATAGGATGATCAGGTGATCAGACCCAGCCAGTAAGAAAGTTGGGTCTTGCTTGATCTATTAATGTCATCTATTTCTATGACAAGGTGACCCACTTAGTGGATGAAAATCTGTAGATGTTGCCTGTCTGGACTTTAGTAAAGCTTTTGGCACTGTTCCCCACAGAATTCTCTAGGAGAAATTGCCTTCCAGTGGTGTGGAAGGGTGGACTCTTGCCTGGGTAAATCTGGCAGGACAGCTGGGGCCCAAGAGAGGTGTAAATGGAGGTACATCCACTTACATCCATCAGTGGCTGGTCACAAGTGGTGTTCTCCAGGGCCCAGTCATATTTCAGTGTTTAAAATCTTTATAAATTATCTGGGTGAGGGTATTAAGGGAACTCTCAGTCATTTTGCAGACGCCAAGCTATGGTGGAATGTTGATCTGCTGTAGGGTAGGAAGGCTCTGCAGGGGATCTGGGCAGGCTGGATCAATGGGCCAGGTCCTGCACTTGGGTTACAATAACCTCAGGCACCAATTCAGGCAAGGGGAAGAGTGGCTGGAAAGCTGCTCAGCTTTCAAGGTGACCTGAGGGTCCTGGTTGACAGCAGCTGAACATGAGCCAGCTGTGCCCAGGTGGACAAGAAGGCCAATGGCACCCTGGCCTGTGTCAGCAATAGTGTGGCCAGCAGGAGCAGGGCAGGGATTGTCCCCCTGTGCTCAGCACTGGTGAGACAACAACTCAAATTCTGTGCTCAGTTCTGGGCCCCTCACTACAAGAAAGACATTGAGGTGCTGGAGCAAGTCCAGAAAAGAGCAGTGGTGCTGGGGAAGGATCTGGAGCACCAACCTGATGTGGAGTGGCTGAGGGAGCTGGGGATGTTTAGCCTGTGGACAAAATGAGGCTAAGGATGAGACCTTAGCACTCTCTACAATTCCCTGAAAGGAGGATGTAGCCAGATGATGGTTGGTTTCAGGTAACAAGTGATGGAACAAGAGAAAACTACGTCAAATTGTACCAGGAGAAGTTTGGATTAGATATAAGGAAAAATGTCTTCACTGAAAGGGTTATCAAGCACCAGAACAGGCTCTCCAGGGCAGTGGTTGAGTTACCATTCCTGGAGGTATTTAGAAGGGTAGATGTGGCACTGAGGACATGGTTTAGTGGTGGACTTGGCAGCCAGTGCTAAGTTAGTGGCTAGAATCTATTACCTAATTACCTAATCTAAGAGGTCTTTTTAGAATCTAAAGGATTCTATGGTTCTTATTTCAAACCATCACCTAGGAAGTCTGCTTCACTCAACCACTATTTTCAACACACACTGAAATTGAAAGGTGGCAATGAAGATAAACGTGTTATTTTTCTACAGATGAGACATCAAAGAGAAGCTGTCTTACATGGTGAATAATAAAGCCTCACAGAAGAATAAGACAGAAAAATGCATATCTTCCTCCAGTACTTTCATGCATGGGTGAAAATGGACCTAAACTTGTCAGCCTTAATATACCTTCTTAAGAAAACACAGGTGCCCAGATGAGAAGATTTCCATGGAGTATCAAGTAAATGAAAGAAGGAAGAATCAATAGAGAGAGTTAAAGCCGTGGTTTATCCAATATGATCACTGCAAGCTCATAGGCTATTTTATCGCCTCAGAATTACTTGATTGTGTGCAAATGTTTTCACATTATTGATTTTGAAATGAAAAGCTAGATGGGAATTTAGTTGGACTTAAACATTTCTGTTACAAGTCATTACTATTTATTGGCAATAACACTGCTTTAAAATGTAGTGTTAAAATTAAGATGGGAAAAGAGTATTTATCACTTTATTAACATTGTAATTCTAAAGGAACAGTCAGATAATTGTTGCACCGCCTTGACTCCATATCCCTATGATATATCTCCATTTTACATCTAGAGACCTTCTGATTCTTCAGAAGATTGGCAAAACCAAAAGAAAGCAAATTATTGGCAATGGTTTAGTTTCCAATTTGTATTTAAAACCTAGCATGTGTGTCATCTGATACTGTTGATCAATATTTACATAAAATGTTTTCATTCAATATCATCAAAACATACTGGTTTTGGAAGGATCAAAGACTTTGGCTCAACTAGATGGAACAATGGACTCAAATGCAGATCTTTTAATGCCAATAAATATTCTTTATGTAAGTGTTCTCATGGGTAACACACTATTCATTTCAATATTGATTTATTTCCATCTAGTTCAACTCCACGATGGTTATTTATTCATTTGTTATTTGTTATTTGAACTGTCATACTGCTGCAGCATTCCAGTCACCAGCCATAACCCCACTGACTAAGGACTGAACAAACAGGACCAATCTCTGCCAAGTGGCCTTGAGAGAATGAGTTTGTCTTTAGTCACAGGCAAGTGTATCATGGAACACTCACAAGGGAGTACCAAAAATTTGGTACAAGGGAAAATCTGTTTGTCTGTCTTCTCAGAGACCTAAGATGAAATTATTCAAAGACAGAGAGGGTCTGAGAGGGTCATAAAAGAGCTACCAAAACCCCAGAGAATGTTAAAGGATTTGTCTCCAGAAAACATGATTAGAGAGTAGGAAAGAAGGCCAGAGAGGACAGAGTCCCTGAGGAAGGGCAAGAATTAAGGTAGAAAAGCCTGGTTAAACCTGCTGCAAGAGCCTGGCAGCTTGGAAAAGATAAACTGACTGTGGATCTGAGATGCAGCTGCTATCATCAAAGGCCTTGGTGAGAGAAGTTTTAGAGATATGTCATGGGTAGAGAAGAGACTGGAGATGAGATGAAGAAAAGATTTTAGACTAATTACAAGCCTAGGAATGGAAGAAAAGGAAGGCCTGGAAAGGGGTTGGAATGGTAGGGGAGGGCTGTGGATGGGTATCGTAAGTGTGAAATAAGGGGAAATACTCTCAGCTAACATTCAAAGCACAAAAAAGGCATCTGAAGACACTTGGATATTACAGAAGCAAAATGGACAAAAATAAATAGAAGTTTGTATTTGTTAACGGAAACAAGTAGTAGAAAGATAAAGAAATCAAAGTCCAGAGAGTTCCTGCAGTGTCTTTTTTAAGTCTTCTCTTTGAAGAATTTAATGAAAATTTAATTGTGGAGAAGGAAGTGGAGGAAATAGAACTTATATGGAGAAATGACAGTATTAATAGTCTAGGAGAAACAAGGTTTAGGTTTTTTAATCTTCCAACCAGGGCTATTTTTAAAAGACACATATTTTGTCTGGAGGGGAGAGTTTAGGATCCCATGAAGTGTCTCTGTTTTGTACTCTCATCACTGAAGACAGCAAGACCAGAGCAGGAACTTATGTCCATGTGGGACAACCACAGACACTTTCACTGGCACAGATCCTTTTCCAAATGAATTTGGCACACCTATAACCTCACTGTGTGTAGAGGTGAATTTATTTGAGAAAACTGAGCAGTATTTCGGTGCCTAGGGCTGGGAGAATTTGTAGTAAACCCTCTATATTTGGTACTGCTCTACTCCCAGAAGATTCTTCAAGTATTTTGAGAAATAGTTTTTGTCCTCTGTAATGTGAATGGTCTTTGTGATATGGTTTTGTATTTGCAGAAGACTGTCTGAATAGTGGTATTCACACAAGATTTGGAAGCCTTTCTCCACTCCCTCCACTTATGGTTTGCCCTCAAAACAAAACAAAAAAAGACTCCATGACTGGACACATATATTTTCCTTCACAGAAGTGCCAATTACATGTTTTCTTTCAACACCAGAGGCAAGTAAAACTTTCTGGTTATCTGTACTAAAGAAAATATAATTCACTCTTACATCTATTGGTCCTTAAAAGCATCAGGTGAACTACAGGTATTTTCTGTCTGCTTGATTTCTTGAAGCTCAAACAGCCATTAAATATCACTGAAAAGAAAAAAAAAAAAAAAAAAAAAAAAAAAAAAAAAAAAAAAAAAAAAAAAGTCATACAAGATTGTTTCGGAGCTTTATGTATCAGATTTTATCAGGAATATCTTCTGAGTTCAAACCTCACCTTGGGGCAAGAAGGAGGTATCTTTTTTCTTATCATCTTCATCAAGCATCCTCAAAAATATCCCTTTTTTTTCACTGTATCTGTCAGATTCTCTGATGCTTTTTAAGGGAAAGGATTCTTTGCATCTACAATTCTAACAAATTCTATAAATATGTGACTCAATCATCAAGCTAATTATTATTTGCAGTTCTCTATGAATCCTGCAGAATGTATAGCTGCTTAAGATACCAAAAAGAGCTCATAATTTTTGTTTAAAGATACAATTAGCCCATTTGTTTATTTATATTTTTGTTTAATATAATTTCTCCCATTATGTTTAAAATATATAATTGCCCCTGTTAGAGAGATAATTGTCTCATCTGTGTAGACAAAAATTTTTCTGCTCTAGATGAAGAATTTGAGTGCACCCCCAGCAAGTTCCCAGCCTACAAGTTGGGTGGTAGTGTTGATTTGCTGCATTGTAGGAAGGATCTGCAGAGGGATCTGGACAGGCTGGATCAACAGGCTGAGGCCAGTTCTATGAGATTTAATAAGGTGAAGTGCCAGGTCCTACACTTGGGTCACAACAGTCCCACGCAGTGCTACGGGCTGGGGGAAAAGCAGCTGGAGGGTGTCCCAGTGGAAAAGGACCTGGAGGTGCTGACTGACGGACAATGAACATGAGTCTGCATGTGCCCAGGTGGCCAGGAAGGCAAAAGGCATCCTGAAATCTACCAGGAATGGTGTGGCCAGGATTGGGACAGTGATTGCCCTGTTGTTCTGGCATTGGTGAGGCTCAAATCCTGTGCTCAGTTCTGGGTCCTTTGTTTCAAGAAATGCACAAATGCACCTCAAAATTTGAGGTGCTGGACTGTGTCCAGAGAAGGGCAGCAGAGCTGGTGGAGGGTCTGGAGACTAAACAATATGAGGAGCAGCTGAGGGAGCTGGGGTTGTTCAGCCTGGAGGAAAAGAGTATCAGGGGACACCTTATCCCTCTCTACAACTTCCTGAAAGGAGGTGGTAGCCAGCCACCATAGCCAGGTGAGGGTCAACTTCTTCTTCCAGGCAACTAGTGACAGGATGAGAGGAAACAGCCTCCAGCTGTACCAGGGAAGGTTCAGGTTGGACATCAGGAAGAATTTCTGCACTGAAAGGGTTGCCAAGCATTGGAATGGGCTGTTCAGGGACATGGTGGAGTGGTGGAGTCACCACCCCTAGAGGTGCTCAAGAAACAGCTGGATGTAGCATTTAGTGCTATGGTTTTGTTGACATGGTGGTGTTCAGTCAAAGGTTGGACTTGATGATTTGGAGGCCTTTTCCAACTTTAATGACTCTATGATGCTATGATTTTATGATTTCAGACACCAGCAATCAAATGTCAAGTTCAGATGCTGAGTTAGTGTGAATTGCAATCACATCAATCACCCACGATGCACAATGTGGACAGGAAAGATGGGATTTGACTGACCTGGTCACCATCAGTGTCTTTTATAATCAGCTCAGAGAAAGAGCCACTTAGGTGTGATTCACGTCATCCCGAAGGAGCAATCTAAAATAAGACAGATGAGTCATGTCCCAGAAACTCTTATTTCTCACCAAAGGCTTTGATAGAGATGTGGAGGGCTACCTTAGGTTTAGTTAACTGCATTTCTGAGATATAAAGTAAGGCAGATCAAAAGTAAGAATCTCATTAGATCCGTCTCTGCTGCTGTCTACTCACTCTGAAAAGAAAGATATTAAATGCACATAAGCAGTTTAACAGTGAAAAACTTATGTCCACCAGAAAATAATAAATTTTTAAATTAAAAAAAAGAGATTTTCTAAAGAAAATAAGCATTTTAACTACATAATTTCATTATGCTTTTGGTATTTGGTTACCAAACTACAGCATTTGCTTTTGGGTCATAAGTGCTCAGGTATCAAACTAGCCTAGTGACTGCAAACAGTTATTGAGTAGAACTTGAAAAATGTCTTAATAATGTCACTTTTTTATTCTAAAAATCGTTTTGCAACATAACAGGTGTAAGCAATAAAAGCAGTACAGGAATGGACCAAAGCAGGATGCTGCTGGCTGATTACTGGCTGCAATCAGAAGAAAATTGTTGAGAAAAACATTGAAGCAGAAAGGAAAATAGGGTGGGGCACAAGCACTCCCTCCTAGCTGGGAATGTGCTAGAAAAATACACTGTGCACCAGAAAAAGACCTGAGTCCTAAGGAAATAAGGTTAAAGCAAAGGAAGGCAGTGAATTTGAACAATAATTGGGAAGGTTTTCTTTTCATGGTTATAGGCTGATGGAAAGTATATTCCTCATTATCAGTTTGATGGGTCTAACAGCTTCTACCACAGCAGCAAGAGAAAAAGCATAAAAGGCTGTTATACCATTTCTTCCTATCAGTTACCTAGGGACACTGAAATTATATGGAAAATCCAAAGTATTTTTAGAAAATGAGCTATATGTCATCATTCATAAAAACTATACCCTGCTTCAGTGAAGTAAACAGCTGGCAGACATAAAAGAATTAAAAGAACATTTCACTTCCTATTTAAAATGCTGTAGGAAATGTTCTAACCATCTCTTATGATTTTCTAATGTACATTTAGGGATAATAACAGAAAAGCTCTTTACAAAAAAGTGATGGGCTTTTGACTAAACTTTGTGAAAAATTCGTAATTTGACCATTGCTGTACAAGGTTGTAAAAGCTTTCTCTGTTTATATTCCTGAAAACTGGCAATGCAACAAGAAGTAAAAAGATATCTATTATGATGTATGTGTTCAATAGTAGCAGGACCAGACTATGACCTATTATTGAATGACTGCATCTGCTAAATATTACACAATTTTAGCATCAAGTACAAAATTTATTCCTTGTTTGTTTTTCTTCCCCAGGAATTCTAGCCCCAGATCTACCTGATCTGATGGGTAGCATTCATGTCATTTTATTGTCAGATCACATGATATTGATTTCTTTGGACATTTTTGAGTGTGTCCATCTGACCTTAGTGGGGCATCTCAAGCAGCACCCATAGCCGTCAGGCCTTGGACTCCCCTCAGTGTGTCATGACTGCAGCCTCTCTGGTAGAAGGGGAAAAACTGGCTGGAACTGGGCTGTACCTGAACTATTTATTGGGGATGCAGTGGTCAGCACAGGACATGTGCACTGTAATAGATATATACATTCTTTTGTTTCATTGTTAGATATGACATGGTTTGGAAAGGGCATTTACAAGTTTCTGAAGGAAAATACTCAGCTTCTGAAACACACAGACATAATATGCATGGAGAGTGTGTCCAGTACCAGCATGCATAAATTACAGTGTGATCACTGATCCTCCAAATGCAAGATAGAAAGTATTTCTCACTGTTACAGTAGTCATAGCTTCTCTCAGAGAACACTGAACACTGGATGTGATTTTGATGACTTTATAATGCTGGGCATGGCAAACTTCTAGAATTAGGATCCTTACTGGTGGTGTCAATTCAGGACAAAGGAGATACGATAGGGTTTTGCATAGCTTATCACAGCAATTGTCACAGCAGGCTTTCTAGTACTGCACTGCTGTGCCACAGCTGAAGAGCAAGACAGCAGTGCCAGCTTCCATCTAGCGATGACCAGATGCTTCCTGACCACAATGAGGCAATTGAAACAAGTGTCCTGTTCCTTGAGAGCCTATACCACTTCCTAACATATGGTCAGGAAGGACATTGGCAGTCACAGATTACTATCCTACTGCAAGCCTATCATTTAGCCTCACATTCACAGGCCCTGGCTCTCAGAGAAACCTCTATCACAGGACAACAGGACAGAACAAAAGCAATCCAGGAGGTCCTTTATATCATTGTCCTCCAAATGAGTAGCCAATGAAGAAAGACACTGTGTTGGACCTCGCACCAGTGAGGGTCTTGCTGGGACTGTGAGGGTCAGAGGCAGTCTTGCCTGCAGTAAACCTGAAATGGAGTTCAGGTCATATCATGAACCTCAACAAGGAGAATTGCAAACTTGTTTTTCTTCAGCCTACACCTGAGGAACAGCCCCATGCACCAGCTGGGGACCACCCAGCTGGAAAGCAAACTGACAGAAGAGGTGCCCAGTGCCAGGACCAGAGGCAATGGGCACAAGCTGAAACACAGGAAGTTTTCTCTCCAGATCAGGAAACACTTTTTCATTGCGAGGGTGGCTGAACACTGGCATGAGTAGCCCAGAAAATCTGTCAAGTCTCCCACCTTGGTGATATTCAAAACAAGTCTGGACATGGTCCTGGGCAACCAGCTCTAGGTGGTCCTGCTGGACCAGGGGGTTGGTCACGACAACCTCTAGAGGTCCCTTTCAACCTCATCCTTTCTGTGATTCCCATCTGGAGGACTATGTGCCAGCGCCCTTAACTGGTCAGGATGAACACAAAATCATCCACATACCTGGGTCTGAGCATAAGGCTTATGTGACTCCTCCTCCTTATGTCACTCCTGTGACTCTTTCCTGATATTAGTGTATTTAGCTGAAACAAAACTACAAATGACATTGCTCAGAACAATGTCACTGCCATTGAAAATTGTCGTAGACATTGACATTGGCATTGTCCTTGAGATGGAGTGGATATCTAGCATGAACCTTGCCAGGTGTGCCCCTCCCTTTCCCTGAAACCCTCTGGAAAGTTGAGTGGTGTCTGTAAGTGCCCTTGTTGCAAAGTGCCCTTGTTGCAAAACAAGGAATTAATTTATCACTTCCCATGGGCAGCCAGGTGTTCAGCCATCTCCAGGAAAGCCAGGCTCCATCATATATGATGGTGACTTGGGAAGACAAACACCAGAACTCCAAGTGTCTCTGCCTTCCCATTTTCCCCAGGTCTATATGCTGAGCATGATGTCCTGTGGTGTGGGATATTCCTTGGGTCAGCTGGGGTCAGCTGTCCTGTTTGTATCCCCTCCCAACCCTTGTGTACCCCCAGCCTGATCACTGGAGGGGTGGGGTGAGAGGCAGAAAAGGCCTTGACTCTATGTAAGCACTGCTCAGCCATAACAAAAACATCTCTGTATTATCTGCATTGTTTCCAGCACAAATCCAAACATAGCTCTCCTACTAACTACTGTGAAGAAAATAAAGCCTATTCCAGTCAAAATCAGTACATGTGGAAATAAAGACTGACTCTCTGATCCAAACCAACAGTTCTAAATCTTTAAAAGCATTAGAGGTGAAGATCACAGAAGGACAGAATCAATTCTGTTGGAAAAGACCTCTGAGGTCATCAAGTCCAAGCTTTGACTGGACCCCACCTTGTCAACTATACAACGGCACTGAGTGCTGTGTCCAGTCTTTCCTTAAACACCTCCAGGCATGGTGACTCAACCATATCCCTGGGCAATCCATTCCAATATCTGGCAACTCTTTCTGTGAAAAAAATCCTCCTAATGCACACCCTGAATCTCCCCTGGTGCAGCTTGGGTATGTGCTTGTACCTACTCTTTAATTTGCCCAGGAGAAGAGGTTTACCCCAGCTGGCTACAACGTTTCAAGCAGTTGTAGAGCACAACAAGGTCACCCTCAGACTTCCTTTTATCCAGGCTGAACACTCCCAGCTCCCTCAGCCACTCCTCGTAGAATTTACCCTCTAGACCCCTTCACCAGCTTTGTTGCCCTTCTCTGAACAAAGACGTGGCCCTGCATAAATGTTCTGGGACTTCATCAGGATTGGTCATATTTGACAAATGGATTTCAAATTCTTATGTTTCAGTATCACAGAAAACATTGTTTTAGAGAGAGAAAAGTGCACCTAAAATGCAGTGAAGGTGTGTAACTAATTTTTCAACATCTGAAATTCACCACTTAAAGAATTGTGTAGACTCTAACTATGGTCAACATAGATGAATATAAACTTCTACAGGGAATAGACCATATGAAATTTTTTTGAGAAGGCATATCCCTGAGCAGTTTAGTTTACAGTAGATCAACTCTTTTAGACAAATAAATTATTTTACATGAGTCAAGCATTACTGATTTAACTCCTCATTCAAGCTGAGGTTTGCTGAACAGCTTAAATGACATTCTTCTGTCATCCCAGAGTGGTTACTTCAGTAAGAGCCAGCAAATAGAATGTTATTTTCTCTCTCCATCAAAAGTAGCTCCTGCCCTGTAAGTGCAGGCTCAGTAACTTCAGAGGCACATTTGGCTTAAGGAATGGAAGAAACAAAATCATAAAGTACAGGAGATAAATCTCTGCAAGTGCTTCTAACATCTGAATTGACTAAGAAAAGTTAAATAACAGGAAGGTATTATAAATCTTCCCCCACTTCAACAAATGTAATCATCTGTACACATTAAGATAGCATTTAATAAATGGTGCCCCAGGACAAGTAAAAAATCTACTTGCTGGCAAATGCTCTGCCAACAGCAGAGTGAGGCCAAGATTACAGTGGACTTTTAACACAGCTAACAAAAAATCAATAGCTTTTTATTTTTATTAAATTACTATCAGTGCAGAGAATGACTGAAATATGCTTTCCATTACTCCATAGAATCATATCTGCAAGGAGCTTACAAATAATTGGATACAGAACCCTTCTGATGGAGAGGTGCAGATATCTTTATTGTTAGAGGAGATGCTTAACGGACTGCCTTCCAGTGGCCCTTCAACACAGAAGGAAAAAAAATCTGAGGACTCAGTAATTGACTGCTGCCTCAAAAATTAATAAAAAGTACCACACATAGGCAGCAGTTGTAACTATGAAATGAACTGTGCTCTCAGAGGTTTTGTTCTCTTAGAAAACCTATCAGAAATTCTATTCTTAAATAAAGTACATGCACCCTCAACAGGGGAGGCAGAGAGGGAGGAGAGTTGTCATGATAATGAATATAAAACATGTTTTATTCTAAATGCTGGTCTCTTGAAGTTCAAATGCTCACACATCATTAAACATACCCTGAAAGAGCACAGATCAACAAGATGTACATTTCCATTTTTATCAAATATTTCCACTTGCACTTTACCACACACTCTTCTTCTGGTCCTTTTCACATTTGCCTTCCAAGGAATACTCAGAAGGGAAGACAGGCTGAAGGACTGCTGAAGAACTTCCTACGAAAGAATCCTACAAGTGCACGTGTCTACCTGTGGTGAGGGAAAGTCTTTTCCAAACCCAGACTGTTTCAGTGATTTTCAACCTACCCAGAAACCACAGCCTGCTCGTTTCCTGGAACTGGCATTACTGTGTGTGCTCTGAATTTACACCTTCCTCCACAATTTTTCACACACCTCCAGGGGTCCGCAGACCCGAGATGAAAAAAGTTCCTGCCTTTTACAGAGCCTCACAGGAGATGTGCTTCTGCCCTGGGTGCATTGGGGGTCACTGGCATGGGAAGGATCCCATTCACTGTGCACACTGACTGCCTGGAGCTCCCCAGCAGGGAACAGGCAACAGCAGCACTGCCCAGCCTCCTGCAGCTCACCTCGCACCAAACACACGCCCAGCAGTGATCAGGGATGCAAGGCAGTGCAAGGATGCCGGGATGAATTCCTCCTCACACTCAAGCTATTCACACTCGGGAGAATGAGAGGAGGAGGGGGGCACACCACACATTGAATTTAAGGGACCTTTTTCCACCTCAAGCACCCTGAATAAGAGGGAGCTGGGAGGAAAGCTGTTCAGAAACAACCAAGCAAAAGGCAATTATGGAAAAATAATAATCTCGGGACAGTTCTTCCCCGACCGCAATGCTGACCTGAATATAAAGCTCATTTCTTTTTCATAGACAAAGCATCTCAAAAACCCATTTAATGCCTCAGAAAAGTAGTAGTAGGCAGAGGCAAGACAGGTGAGACAAAATTTATTCAGAAGTAAAGAAATATCCTTTTCAACCACATTTGGAAGACAATGGAACTCTGTTTTTAATAATCTCAAAGTGCTATACCCAACATGCTCCCATTCATTCACACTGCCATAGAACTGTATCTGAGAAAATCCACTATGATTTAGAAAGCTATGAAAAAATTTAGTGACTTGAAAAAAATCATTACCCACTCAGAGTATTTAAAAACCTGCACCAAATTAATTTGATGCATCGTCATAGGAAATTATATACTGTGGTTTTTTCTATGTTATGGTACCATCATATCACTAAAGAAATCATAATAAATGAAATGTTAGTCACAATTGTGCCAGAAGTCTATAAAATTTCCAAGATTAGGCAATGTTACAGGAAATAATTCCTCTTTTGTTTCTTCTGTGATTATAGTTTAAATATCTCACAATACTCCTTTAAGATTTTTAATTTCTCACCCTCATCTTCATCTTCCCATAGGAAACATCACAGAATCATAGAAGAATTGAGGCTGGAAAAGATCTTTAAGACCACTGACTCCAACTGATAACCCAGTACAACCTTGTTCGCCACTAAACTATGTTCTTAAGCACCACATCCAAGTGCCTTTTGATCCCTTCCAGGCATGATGATTCCACAATTTCCCTAGGCAATTTCAATGCCTGACCACCCATTCAGTGAAAAAAATTTTCCCCACATGCAATCTAAACCTTGCCTGGTGCAACTTGAGGCCATTTCCTCTCATTCTGTCATCACAACATTCAGCATGTCTAAATACCAAAGTAATGAAATATCCCAAGTCAGAGGGTACACAGTACAACTGAAAAGTAATTTCTATAACATAAAGCAACCTCTAATCACATAGTATTTTATTTAATCTGGAAAACAAAGGCTAACACAAGGAGATAGAATGATCTCCAGTGTGATTAACCTTGTAACATAAAGCTTTGCTATGCAAAGAGAAAGCATAAAAACAAAAAGCAGAACTATCCTTGGACCTTGTCTGTAGATGGAAAAAATCATCCAAATTATCTCCACAGAGATATTTTAAAGTATATTAGCAAGAACTCAGAGAAATCACTACTTATATTGAAGGACAACCCAACTGAGGGGGCAGGAGTGCAATGCATGACAAAATGAAGACAAACTGGTGTTTCATAAACACAGAGGTCAATGTCAGAGTTTTGCTTTTCTTTCCTTTTAGTTTGGGCACAGTTCAGGGGTGGCTCAGCTGCACGACCTTGTGAGGAGAACTAAGGCAGAGAAGGAGATCACTGAAGAAGGTGAACTGAGAGCAGCCCTCCAAGGCCATGCCAGACCCCAGTGGCACCAGGGGCACAGGGACCTGGCACTGAGTGACACATTTCAGTGAATGCCACCCTGAGCCTGAGCCCTGCCCCTCCCAGTGTCCCTGGCCTCATGCCCAGTCCCACCTCCCCCTCCCCACCCTTCCCTGCCACATTCAGAGCCCTGGCAGAGCTGCTGACTTGGGGATAGATGTCACCTGTGGAGTGGGGAATTGGAGGAATTTGTTACAGCTGAAATCAAGAGGCTGGGCTAACATCTCCATTGCTTGTCTGTTTTCCAGTGTAATTAATTTAATTAATAATTAAAATCCTCTGTGCTGGTTTGCTGAAAACAATGTAATCTATTCCATAGCAAAGTCTGATGTTTATGAAGTTTTTTCCTCTAGGGGAAATAACAGCCAAGGAAACAATAGCTAGGAATGGTGTTTTCACAGAATGTAGTGGAAAACACCTTCAAGGAGATAGGCAGTTCACAATGTGGTAGTGAGATGACATCAAAGCACACAGAATTTGAGGCTTGCTGGAATGACCTGCTGCAGGTGATCAGCTGAACAAGAGGCACTCACTACGGAGACAGCTCTCCCTGATGCTCTGCAGACTGTAGTGGACTGACCCTGCCTGGGTGTCAGGCACCCACCAAAGCAAATCACTCCCCTCCACAAGTGGACAGGAGAGAGAAAATATAACCCAGGGTTCATGGGTTAAGATAAAGTCTGGGAAAGATCACTCACCAAATACCATCATGGGCAAAACAGACTCAGCTTGGAGATGTTAATTTATAAATTAATGCATTTGTAAATCAGAATAGGAGAATGAAAAGTAAATATGTTGCCTGCAGAGGGACATCCTGAAGAATCAGTAGGATCCTTATCAGTGAGACGTGACCCATGCCTACTTGGACAAAGATGTTCAAAGTGAGTGGCCAAGCACTGGAAAAGGAGATTTCTCCATCCTCAGAGGGTTTCAGTAGTTGGATGGAGAAGGCTTGAAGCTCACTGCTCTAGCTCAAGAGAATGACTCTGCTTTGAGCAAAGAATCTGACCACATGGGCTCCAGAGCTTCCTTTCCTCCTGAGTTATTTTCTGATTGAACACAAAAATGGACCAGTGAAGTCACAGGCTATACATACACCAGCAAATAACACAGTTTGGAATACTTCTGGGAAGCTGAACTAAATCATCTTAATTACAATACCAGCCCCTATCATGGCTTTGGGCTGCCCCTGTTAGCAGTCTGCCAACCCATTTGTGGGCCCTGTGGGCAGACAACACACACCTCCACACACTGCCAGTGAACAGCTTGTGTGCAGCTACCTTTTCAAGGCAGCTGAAAGAGTGGTCAGAAATGCTGGCATGCAGTGGGCACTGGTGTCAGAGAAAGGTCCCAGGCACATTTGTTCACTGGTTTAGAGCACATCCAATGCAGGAATTATACATGCATTTCAAGGAGTTCTTCCTAAGACTTTGAAGTGCTACAGGCTTTATCTACAATAGATAGATTATTTTTTGGAGTTTATCACAAGACATTACAGTCCATAGATTCATTACTTCTTTTCTTCTTTGAGCAAACACCACAGACTCAATTGCTATTCTAGAAAGGCACAAGTTCCCCCAAGTCCTGCGATGTATCTGCCAATCCAATGAGGATCCAGCTGGCTCTCATCCTTGGTTCTGTGGAGAATTGGTTCAAAAGACACGAATGAAGGAGAAGCACGTTGCATGAAACAGAAGGAAACAAGAATATCTAAAGTGACATGCAGCAATGTGCAAGAGTAGGCTATGAAGCAAGAATTGTTCAGATGGGCAGATCCCTCTTTGGGTATTTGGTTCTGAAGAGCAAAAAATATATCTTTGCCAACGAAAAGTGGTACTGTGGCATTAGAAAAGAGCGATAATTTTACTGGATCTTATTATTGTAGACCAAAAGAAAAAGTTTTACTAGCCTGTCCACAAACCTAATGAAGTTCTCCTGTGCTGTCTTGCAAAATAAAAAAAAAAAAAAAATTTTTTAACTCAAGATACCTTTACTGAGGTAAACCAACCAACCAACCAACCAAACAAACAAACTCAAAAACCCCCAGCTTTCTGCTCCAAGAAGAGAAGAGCTATTCCAGTTTCCTTGAGCAGGAAACAGCAACCATTCTGGCTGAGAAGCAGAAATATTCATGGCAGATTATTCTGCAGATTGGCACTGTCAGTAACTTATATGCTAGCAAAGCAACTGATTGCAAAATAGATTTGGCTCTGATGAAAACAAATTAACAACTCCAAATTCTCAAAAAAACAGTCAGAGTTAAAAATTCTGTTCAAGTCTGACAAGATGTTCCATTAAACCACAAGAGCACATGTTCAGTTCTAAGCACTTGGTAAGAAAAAGAAAGAATGCAGTAAATTTAAAAAGCTGCTGTTTTTATTCCCTAACTCCGTTCCAGAGTTTTTCTAAAATGCCTCAGCACTGATTTGCTATAAAGGAACTTTCCTTTAATTCATCTCCTCAGGAATGATTTTGGCTTTGTTTCACAGAGCAGTGCTCCAAACACCATGCTTGTTTTTGAAGCTGACTTGCTCTGAGCCTCCCTTTTTAATAGAATTCCACCTTGCATAAATAATGAACAGTCCAGTGCAGCAGCAGTCAGCACCTTTCAGGTGTCTAATCCACCAAATGAGACAGATATCCTTCTTCAAGCTCTGCTTTTTTGAACCAAAGCTTGTTTGGTTTACTTACTAAAGGGCTCTAAGTCTCTTACTAGGAGAAATAGGAGATAGACACCCCTTTCTTTCACATAATGGGATTGAGTGGATCACCCAGTTCAGCAGAAATTTAGTTCTCACATAACTGGAAAAAACACACTTTTGAAGTTGTGTAACATTCTGCATGAAAAAAAAGAGAACTCCTTACCTACTACTAGGATAGTAATACCTACCACAGTGGTGTTGCTAAAGCTGTTCCTTTGGCCCATTTTTAGATTTGCAGATTCTACTATAGAATTATTGAGTCCGTGGTTTGGTTAGGTCATTCCACTGGGGTAATTGGCCTTTGAAGTTTAAATGAGTTTTCACTTTTCCAGCCAGCTGTTAGAGGAAATATTTCCCTTTTCAGCCATGCCTTAAGTAACCTGTGGATGGGCTTTACAGTCCAGATGACTTAATTTTGCTTTTAATTTCCCATACAGCCTCAGGTTTATCCATCTCCATTACAAAACCCACAATGACATTTTTGGTTTCCTAATCCTTAAATGCTGTTACTCCATATCACATAAATGTAATGCAGCCTTCAGCATCACCAAAGTCTACAGACACAAGGAACTCCTAATTGCATTTTTAAAAGAACAGCTTTCAAAGGAAATAGACTTGGTGAGAAGCATGAGATGTAATTGGATAGCAAGACTGCAACACACAGCAATGCAATTCAAGAAATTCCCCAACTCAGCCAATATTACCCAGTAATTAAAAATATCACTCACTTCTGCATTCCTTTGTCATGCTGGAACAGGTTGAAACTTTAGATACCTATACTCCTAGAGGTATAAACAACAATATCCATGGTAGTTTTGTCTTATTTGAGTTTCCATGGAAACAGTGTTTATGGTATTGCAGTGTTATCAGGGAAAAAAATGAGTTATAAATAATAAAGAGGCAAATGTTGTTTCCCTTGGTCTTGCTGAACAGCTTCAGGCACTGAGACAGATGAATTGGACAGGAATGGAAGACAGCAGCTGTAACAGCAAGGCTTGTTATCAACTGTGCTTTATTACTGGAAAGCCCATATAGCTGCTTGTCATGGTTTAACCCCAGCTGACAACTAAGAGCCACACAGCCACTCGCCCACTCTCCCTCAGTGGCACTGCACGGGAGAGTATTAGAAGGGTGAAAGTGAGAAAACTCATGGGTTCAGATAAGAACAATTTAATAACTGGAATAAAATAATAATAATAATAATATAAATATTAATAGTAATAATTGTAAGGAAAGAGAAATTGCAAAGAGAGAAAAGCAATGCAAGTGGAAACAATTTCTCACTGCCAACTGACTGATGCCCAGCCAGTTCCCAAGCAGCAGCCTCCCAGCCAGGCCTCCCCCTAGTTTTGTTGCTGAGCATGACACCAATATGGGGTGGGATTTCCCTTGGGTCAGCTGGGGTCAGCTGTCCCAGCTGTGTTCTGTTCCAAAATCATGCACTCCCCAAGACCACTCTCTCGTGAAGTGGGGAGTAAAAAAAGGCCTTGACTCTGAGCAAGCACTGTTCAGCAATGACAGAAACACCTCAGTGTTATCAATACTGTTCCCAGCACAAATTCCCACACTAAATGCCAGTCCAGTCATTTCTTGGACCCTTCCAGGGAGGATGAATCCAGCTCTTCCCTGGCCAGCCTCTCCCATTGCTTAACCACACTTTCAGTGAGGAAATTTAAAAAAAAAAAAAAAAAAAAAAAAAAAAAAAAAAAAAAAGGCTATGTTATTCTCATTCTGGTAATTTGCAGGATTTTAACTTGTTTTTCTAAAGATGCAACCTCAGTCTGCATTTTGCTCATCTAATCTAAATATTTCAATGAGAAACAGGTTTTTGTTTGTTTGTACCTCTGCTCTGGATCTCAGGATTACAGAATATCACTCTTATAATTACTAAGCTTTTGATTTTCTGAACTCCACATAAATATATATTATTCCAAAGCTGGGCTACCCTCCCTTGTAACTGAAATGGGTCACTCTGTAGAGGCAGTGGGTGTTTTTTATCCATTTCTGTCATGTTATTTAGTAAAACGAAGTGGGCCTAAGCTATTGCCCACTGTTGGTGTGCAGCTGACCCAGCTGTCAGAACCCCATGGCACCCTGTCAGCGCTTTCTGCACTCTGTAATTTTGAGAACTGGTGCAATAGAAATTGCTCCTGTGAAATGTTCAGTATTATTAAACCTGCTAAAGTCATGGGCAATTGAAAGCACTCCACAATTCACAGGAGACCTTCAGGACTTGGTTCACATCACTTCAGAGAAGGTAGGCACCCACATCGTAAATAAGTTGAGGTACTTGCCACCTAGATTTTTTTAATACAGAGGAAATCTGTTAGGAGAATTTTCAGCACTGTAGCACCCAATCCAGACAAAACAGGTGAGAAGAAAGGATTGTATTCCTCCTTTCCTCCTGCTATAATATTTATATATTGTAATTCTTATCACATTGTCAATACCACTTGCATTGTGAGGCCCAGGATAAAACTCCTTCTGTAGTTTAGAAAAGGGATTTTAAAACTGGTCTTACATTTTACAAGGCTTTCTTAATCACTACTCTTAATTGTTTATATGAACAAGGCTGAAATTTGGCAAAGTTAGCCCTTTGGGTAAAAATGCTTCAATATTCTTTGGACTTAAGAGACGAGGGCAACTTCATCTCCTTATTAGAACATTCAGCCTTGCAATTACACCGAATGCAATTAATGAAGTCCTTGTGTCCACATAAACAGCCATGTCCTCTAAATTTGGGTCCCATTTCAAAATTTGCAATTCAGTTTCATCACTAGTTGTTTTCTACACCAACATTCCCTATGAAATTCTATGGCAACACTCCCTAACAACACTCCTGTTTTGGTGTCATGTGTCTCAAGCAACCTGTGGATGGCCTTTCCTGTTCAGATCACTTAATTTTTGCTTAGGTGCAAAGTCCTCTGAGAAATTCCATAACAAACAGTAATAGTTCACAAAAGAAATCTCTGCCTAAGCCCGTATTGGCAAATGTTGATTCATGCTCATGAGCTTTTTTTTTCAAAAAATCTCATTTTAAAACTCAGTGCCTCAGGGATAGTATTATGGTTTGTCTTCCATATTTATTTTCAGTGTCTGGATCTAAACAATACTTTGTCTAAGGTCTTCACCAGTAAATCACGGATTGTGAAAGAAAATTGATATTCTGTACATCTTAAAAAATATAAGCACAGGCTTCAGACAAGCTTAAGTACATAAAAATGTCTTTGCATAATCTGTAGCTGATGGCGTGCAACAGACTCCAGTGATTTAAGTGACTTTCAGGGAAACAAAAAAAGAAACAAAAGGAGAAGGAAACTCTCATTCATGCTGGTGGCAATCACTTTCAATGAGAAAGATTGCAAAAGAGACACAGCCCTTCAGGATGTGCAAAGGCAGGGGTACAAGAACAGCAGCACAAAGGCAGCAGCCAAGCGCTGCAGTGGCAGCTCCAGCGTGCCCGGGTGACAGCTCAGCCCAGGGCCAGCTGCACCACTGCCAGGGAGGCAGAGCTGCACGGGCAGACCCCTGGGCATCTGAGGATCAGGCACTGCAGGGGCTCAGAGGGGACATGACAGTGGCATTCCTGTTGGCAGTGAGTACTCTTTGCTGCACCACTGCTCAGTGTGACTGGTACCTGACCTGAGAAAGCCTTGCTGGCTTTTCCTATGGCTGGCAGAAATTCCCTGGCAAGAGTTTACAGGTAGCGCTGATGAAAGCAAGATCCATACCGAGTTACAGTGACTTGGCTTCCAGTAACACACAGAAGCCTGGCAGGATCAGAACCCCATATCAGTATGTGCTGAACAAGATATAAGTGAGGATGGCCCTTCCCTTGCAGGGGCCTTTAAAGGTCCCTTTTACCTCAAACTGTTCTGTGATTCTGTGAGAAGATAGAAACTTGTCCAACATAGACAAGAAGAAAAAGAAATTTGTTTAGTTCCACAACCAAGTCATCAAAGATCAGCTGTAGCACTGTAAGTTATTGATACATGTGTTCTTCCCTTCCCACATGTACAAATTAAATACAGTGTTCCTACATTGCATTTGCAAATATTTGTATATTCTGTACATGCACAGCTTCCTGCATTAGTCAAGATCACATTTCCTCAGAGCCAGGCTAGAAGCCTTTGTTTGAAATGTTGATGCAGTGAAGGTGTAAAAATCTGTGAACTGACTGGAAATAATGTACCTGACTACAATGGTCATGAGTTTTGTTAACAGCTTACTGAAATCAGTGGATTGGTGCAGTTCTTTTTCGCCTTTAGCTAAACCCCAGCTATAGCCAAGTGAGAGATTTCTGCCTTTGCAATGTGTTGATTCCATTTCACTGGTCACAGCAAATTAAAAACATATTTATGAATTTTATTTAAAGGATAAAATCAATAATGATTTAGACTCTTGGCCTCTTCAGTGAATTGTCAGGATTATTTTGGAGGATTATTATATTGGCAGGAGTACTTAGCAAATTTATCAAAAATATGCACAAAGCTTTCTCACCACAATTTATTTTTTTAAACAGATGCCAGATTTGTCCTCCTATAGCCATATTGAGACGTCTAAATTTAGAAACGAAAGCTCTGCATATCCTGCACCTTCTATCCTGCAAAAGGAAAGGGGAGATAAGAAGAGCCTTTTGTTTGTCTTTTTGTTCCTTAAAGTCGAGGCAGCCTGATACCAACAACACCTAAATATGTGTTTAGGAGTTGAAAAGACCATCACCATCAGAAGAGAGACTGGTTTCAAAAACAAAGTACACATATTTCTGCTATTCAGAACTGCAGGGTTTCATTCCCAACTTTAGCAACCAGTGAGTTGCTAAAGTCTGGCCAAGTCTCCTCCATGCAAAACCTGAGGTACCCCTTTGTAGAAGAAACCAGTGGCAGATGACAGGCATTTCTCTATGACCTAGAAGGAGCTTTCCAGTTACTTTTCCATCTCCATCAAACTAGCATTTTTTTATTAGGCTTACTGCCAAGCCTGTGATTTAGGGCTCATGGAAGAGATTGGGAAACAAATAGTCTATCATGTCATCAGATTAAATGTACTAGCATGTCTTTTAGACAGACACTTTGCAATCAGTAACACCTTTTTTAACTTACTAAAGGTCATAAAGTTTAAAAAGGTAGAGTTAAAATTTCTGAAGCATTCAGTTAGCTGAATGCAAATGGAACAGTAGAATAATCCTTGTATAAAGGGGAAAAAAGTTATCTCATAACTTTATGATAAATATATTTTCTTTCAACAGTATGGAAAAGCAGCACAGATCAATGACAATTGTAATAATGTAAATTATTTCTAAAACATACAATACTGGATCTTGTTATCTGAGTGAAAGGGGGAAAATTGAACTTCTTTCTCCAACAGTAGAGCTAACATATTCTTATCTGGACTGTCAGTGGTAACTTGGAGCCCTCTAGCTCACAATTCTTTTGTGATATTTTGAAGTCTATTACAGCACTGCTAATTGTGTTTGGAAACATTGATTTTAGGAAAGAGATGGAGTGTACTACATTACAAAGCATTTGAGCCTTGGCAAAAATATACTGCATATAGCGGAAAGGAAGTAAAGATTGACTTGTACTTGTACCCCATGGGGAAAGCATAAACACTTGTTAATTATAGAGGAAGCTAACCACCGAGGTAGCTGGGGACACGAATTCATGTTTCCAAACAAAGGCAAGGAAACATTCGCTTACACAACCCAGCAGAGAGAGGCTGCACGGGTCTCTCTGCAGTAATGAGCCATTTCCCCAGGGCAGACACACAGGACAGCTGCCCAGAGCTGCCTGCAGATGCCAGAATGAGGAAGGCAGAACGTGTAACCTTGTGAACTCATGGCCAGTGCCCCAGCCTGCCCTCACAGCCCCACGGCTGGGCCACACGGGCACAGCCTGGCTCTGCTGAGGTGCCCTGCAGCCCTTGTACCTCCTATTGTCCTCTTGCTAAGAGTCAGTGTCCAATGGAATCTGGGTGGGGAAGGAAGGCTTTTCAATAAGCCTTAACCTGTGGCCACAGGAGGACCAGGAACCCATTCAGTGCTGCTTGTCCACCATGCACAGGGGAAACGCCCTTGCCCTCATGTCAGCCAGAATATTCCTCTGGGGCAGCTTGTGGCCCCAGATGTCCCTTGCCCATGGAAAGTCCTGGGGCCATTGCAAGCCCCAGGGGCTGTGCCCACTGCATGGCCTTGAGCACCCATCCCGTGGAATTGTGAGCATGCTCCTGTGCCTGGCTAGCCCACACCAAGCACCCAAGCAGCCCTCACTGCAGACTGTGAACAGGAGACTTCACAGGCCACTGTGTCTTGGAGGGCAGGAGGGTTTAGCACATGAACACATGCTGGCCCCTGGGGCAGAGGAAGACCCAGGGACACCGTGCCTGCTGCAACAGGCACAGGGACAGAGTAGGCTGAATTTGAGCTCTGCTTCATAAAAAAGAACAACAGCAACATCTTGACCTCTGCCCTTGTTCATTACTTTAAAGCTGCTGAAAAAAAACCAAGTAGACACGAATCAAATTTTTATCCAAGCAGAGCAACAAAGAATAAAATCATTGCTTCCAGTGCTGTGCTCCGCATATGCATTTCTTTTTCCATGGGATTTTTATTTGTAGCAGAAAACTCATAAGAATACAAAGCAGCTTGTCTGATGGCAACTGAAATGTTGTATTTAGTGACAACATACATGGCTAAGTTAGAGGCAGGAGATGGAAGAGACTCTGCTGTGCCTCTGACTGTAATTGGAATATAAATAACTCTTTGCTCTAGTCAGATACATTCTGCACAGTGGACATAAATTACTATCAGAAAAATAGCAGGTTTTGAATGTGTGAGGAACAAATGCTTACCCTGTACTTTACAACAGTAAAAGAAGGGATTGAAATCAAACTCTGTAACAAATTATTCTGCGTTGTTGTACACACTCAATGAAAATATGGGAAGAGGTAGAGCTCAGGCTCAATTCACAGATGTCTTTGTATAGTTATTTGTTTTCTTATTTGTATTATTCACAAAGGATTGTAGTGCATAAGATTAGTGCAGCTAGACAAAGCAAAGCCTTGCTGCATTAGCACATGACTTAGCAGGCTCTCTGGGCTGCATCTGGAGTGGGTCTGATGAACTGGGTGAGGGAAAACCCATTGCAGTAGCTTATGGAGAGGCTGGTATGGTGGAATAGACAAACCCTACAATGCATTGGCTTGGCATAACACCAGGGAAATTAGATCAGTGTAATTAGCCTGTTTTAGCATCTACATTCAGAATAAGCCAGACTGGGCATTTGAGTTTGGGTAGCAAGAGATGTATTCCCCAGATCCCATTTTGTATTAAAAAAAAAAGAAATCTGTATACCAATTGATTGAAAAAGGGATGGGAAGGGGGGAGTAAAGACAGGAGAGAGAGATGAAGGGAATGAGGGACATAAAGAAAGGTCAAATACTAAAGAAAAAGGTTTTCAGCAACTTTCACAGATGGATAGGATGCAAAGGTTTACTCTCAGTTCAGCAGATAAATGATATCTCGAAAGGGAAATGTAACAGGAGTGGAAAGATTGTGAGTCAAAATGCAAGGGCACTGTTAATAATTTATTTCATTGCCCTGTGTCTTGTTTTCAAAATTGTGAACCCTTGTCTTAACCTTCACTTTGACAGAATAAAGAAAACTGATTTCTTTTATCTGTAAGGCTCATCTATTAAAAAAACCAACTCTGAATGAGACAACAAGTAAAAAGGCTTCCCATTTTTCTGAACAGTGATTTGAACAGAATGAATAGGCAAACTCACAGAGGGCCTTTCATACAGCAAGCATTAGGAAAGCCTAGAAAATTGGGGCACACATTTCACACTTCTCTACAAAGGCCTGTTTTGGTCTAGGAACACTGACAGCCATGCTGTCAAGATAAATTCCTTTTGGCAGAACATAGCCAACACAGACCTGAAGAGACACATAATGTCTATGAACCTCTGAATTAAACACTCTCAATATCCACAAGAAACAGAATTCTGAGCTACAGCCAGGTAAAATGGAGCAAACTCCAGCTAATTGCAAACATCTGCAGGAAGTAAGGGCCACAAATCACACATCTAGTTTGTTACACCTATCACCAGTATCATATCAGCTCCCCACCATAACTTCTGTGAATATCATTCAGCGTGGGTTCATTAGCTTTCAAACCACAAGTGGCTGCTTGCTAAGAGTACAGAGATGATAATATGTTTTTAATAACAGAATTCTATAAAATAAGTAATGAGATGTAAGTGAAGGGACAATTGGTGATGTGCTCTACCAACACTCAGGAGAAGATTGTATGGACAGGATCACCTTTTCACCCTTAAGCCATATCTGAAGTACCCAGCAAGATTCTGGGAGAGACTGGAATGTTATGGTTAATTGTTTGAACATTGTTATAAAGGACTTTTTGCCCATTTTGGCAAAACTGTATAAAAATGCTGTGACCACCAAAGCCCATCCCTCCCTGAACATGCCTGGGATTTTAGACTCCAAGTTAAGCCACCTAAGGGAACTTGAGATGAAATAAAGGTGACACTATTGGGATCCATGGAGTGGTGATATTTTCTGCTTAATCTGTCCCTGTCACTCTCTTTCTCTTCCCCCTTACTCTTGTTATTTCTTTCTTTCTTTCTCTCCACCTCACAATTACTGTTAAATAAAATCCATACTATTGACTTTGGCACACGTCTCCTTTGCACCTTAATTTGAGCAGAGGCATCTCTCTAATAATTTTAATAACCAGATCATAATAGATTCTCAGATGACCTTGATGTGTTAGGTTTGCTGACAAAGTGTTGATAGTAGGGGACTGTGGAGGGGTGGGCTCTGTGAGGGAAAAAGAGGAGCTGCCCCTGTGTCCCAGCCAGCTGCAGGGTGGACCCAGAGACGGCTGAGTCAAACAGAGACTGATGGCATCTCTCTGATAATGTTTAGGAAAGGGCAAAAAGTGGCACACAGCAGCTGTGAGAACAAGAAGTGAGAAAAAAATGGGGGTGAAACAGCTCTGCAGACACGAGGGCCAGGGTAGGAGGAGGGGAAGCAGATGCCCCAGAGGATCTCCTGGAACCCACACAGGTGACCACAGGTGCCACCCTGCAGCTCATGGGTTGACAGGGGAGCAGACATCCACCTGCAGCCCAGTGGGACCCCACTCCTCAGCAGGTGGACATGCCCTGAAGGAGGCTTCAGCCCATGGAGAGCCTGTGGTGGAGCAGGTTTTCTGGCAAGACCTGAGGCCCATGTGGGAGCTCACACTGGAGCAGTCCATCTCTGAAGGGAGGAACCCTGTGCAAAGGACCCACACTGGAGCAGGTCATGAGGGACTGTAGCCCATTGGAGGGGCCCCACAGAGAGCAGCAGAACAAAATGAAGAAGAAGGAGTGGCAGAGATAAGTTGCTATGAAAGGACCACAACCCCATTCCCCATTCCCCTGCACTGCTCTGAGGCAAGGAGGTAGAAGAATTGAAAATGAAGCAGTTGAGCCTGGGAAGAAGCATGAGAATTTTTTTGTTTCTCACTATCCTACTTAACTATCAATTTTTAGCTATCAATAAATTAAATTAAACTTCTCCAAGATGAACCTGGTTTTTGTGACAGTAATTGGTAAGTGATCTCCCTGTCCTTATCAAAACCCACAAGCTTTTCTGTCTTAATTTGTCCCCCTGTCCTTCCGTAGAGCTGGCTGTGTGAGCACTTTGCATCCATCCAAGGTTGAATTCTACCACACATTTCTAAGAACAGAAAAGAAAATTAGGAGGTTGTTTTTTAAAAAAAAAATGATTAAGTGATAATTTAAAATTTGTAAAAGCAAGGAAAACCATGTGATTGGTTGTACAACACAACAGTGACTTGGTTCTCCAAGTTAATTCTGACTATCCTCTTTTTACAGGCTAGGAAAGTCATTCATTCTTCAGGATATCACAAAGGGAAATTAGTTTAGGCTGAGTTTAAGGACCCACCAGAAGTCACTGCTATTGAACAAAAATAAAGCTAGCAATATATTCTCTTGATTCTAGAAATGACTTAATGGTAAAGCTTCAGAAATTGCAGCTAGAGGCAGGGATGGTCATTATTTCCCCTCTCCATTATAGCAATCATGAATGCTATGAAAGCTGGGAGCTTTGCCCAGAGGAAGGACTTTGCATTCAAGTAAATTCCACAGGTTCAGGGAATTTGAACTGAGCATATTTGATGCATTAATTGGAGCACTTGTCAAATGTAACGTTTTTAGTGCATGATGATGTCTTCATTAATCATGATGATAGTATGTGTATAAAAGCCAAAACGGAAAGAAAAGCTGAAGAGACCAGACTGCAATTACTCTTAACCCCCCAAAGGAGGGAAGAGCTTGGTAGCTGGAGCTTAAGGGCCATGTCCTAATTTTAGATATGCTTTCTGAGTTCCTGCTACCATTGTCTTTGTCAAGTGTGCTTCCAAAGTTACACTTTGCACCTCCGCCTATTTTTCATATTTGGTAGCCATACAGACAGCTACTGAGTTAAAATTAATTTGAGTTTTTAAACAGAAGGGAAGCTGAGTCTTTTCTTCCTCCAGCAGAAATATGATTAAGTTTTTCTATTTCACTTTGTCCTACAAACAGGAGATATCCATAAATTACAGCAGCATAAAGGCTTGGCCTTTTCACATCCTGATAAAGCAGCCGTTTGAAGAATGTTTTTCATTTCTTCAGCCCGTTGAAGATATGCTCTGCTTTTCCCAGTGGGTTCTTTGACTCTTCAAACTCACTCTTTCCGTTTAGTTGCCTACCTAATATGACATTGATATTTCCATTTATCTCATTTGTGGTAAGTGAAAGGTCTTGTCAATAGGGATTTGGCACATCTAAAAGTTTCAGTAAGAATTCTTTTCCTTTTTAATGGAATCATTTCCTAATACTCAGTCTTTTAAGTGTGTCACGCTGAGCTGACGAGAAATTGTTTCTTTTAAAGGTTCCAGAGACTTTTCCCAAGGTAGCTACAGCTCAATCAACATAGAAAATGGTCTTACAAAATGTTTTTGTAATTTCAAAAGGCTGGAGGTCTCAGTAACTCCTTGCTATGATGTGAGAGGTGACTCAGAACCTATAGCTGGAGTGTGCCAGATTTAATTATAAAAGAACTCAATGCAGGTCAGCAAAACTCTCTTAAAGGTTAGCTTGTTCCAATACGCTTTTTATGAAGTACTGCAACGGAAACACAACATCTTCAAAAGGTTTGGGAAGGAAGTTGCCTGCTAGAGTGAGCAGGAGCCGTGTCACAAACAAACAGATGCTGTAGTAGAACAGGGAGAGGATTAAGCCCCTGTGTGGAGCACCATCCTGGGAAAGGTCACCAACCAGTGCCATTTGCCAGTCCCAGGAGAGTGAACACTTGCATGGAAGCTCCTGCTAAATTACTGGGAGACTGACCTGGGCCACAGCTGCAGTGGGCTGTGACTCTCAGGGAAAAGGGCCATGTCATCTCCATCCACACCCAACAGAGGAGCTGTCCCCAGGCACAGATCAGAAGGAAGCATAGAGCCAGGTTTGCTCATCAAACCTATGAGCCAGGTGCTCACAGGTTTGATGAGCACCCCAGGGAAAGGGCATCTCCCTCATATTCCCCAAACTGTCTTTTCATGTCATGCCTTGTGACTTTAAAGACATTGTCACTCAACATTGTCACTGTAGCCAAAAAGCTTCACTAAAAGATTTGATGATCTATTTAAGATTATATTCCCAGGGGAAAAAAATCTGCTATGCACCATACTTCAAAATACTTTGTAGTACTTTACTGAACAATGAAGTGTGAAAGAGCTCTTACTTCAATTGCTTGGACATCAAATTGAGACACAGGAAGACCTAATGATCTTAAAGAAAGGAATCTGTTTAGGATCTTAGCTCCTTCATGTGCCAATCCCCTCATGCATGCCCCACGCTCCCAGGCACACTGGAGCCATTTCCCTTTACAAGCACTGATGCTGAGAGATTTGGGCATCTTCACTGAATACTAGAAGCTGGGTAGCTGTAAAAGCAGAGTCCTTTGTTGCATGGCTGAATCAGTCCCATGAAGGCAAAGTTGTTAGAGTCTGCAGCAGTATGCAGAAGCCTTCTAACATAAAGTTTCCAAGTCCCAAGCAGAAGCAGCTCCAGCAGCACTCTTCACCTGTGTTCTGTGAGTGTTTTAGCAGCAGCAGTCACAGCAGTAGCAACAACAGAGGCATGGGTGTATTTCATGAGCCTGTGTGTTGGCATTCTCAGAACAGTGCATTTCAGTCCATTTTTGGCCAGTCAGGTACAAATTTCCTACAACAGTGTTGGACCTATCCTAAGCTAAAATTGGTGTGCGACAATTTTCCTAAATTCTCACACAAATTCTATGCATATAGCTCTATCTCTTCTATCCAGGATTTTTTTAGCAAGGCTACATTATTTTTGTTATGACTAGAATTTAAGTAACTTTGCAAAAGGCAATGTTACTGAACTATAAACTAGATATTAGGTCTTTTTCTTACTTACTGAAACAGGCTCTTATTTGTTTAAGGCACTTAAAAATCCTCTATCTATTGAAAACTAAACTTGCATTTCTACCTCATGTCTATGGATTTATGTATTTTAGTTTTCTGAAGGTTCTAATTCAATATCACATTTCTGGGCACTCCTGGGCCTGGGTGGATTTGGCCCAGGGGGATTCATACTCTAACAAAGCACAGAAGCAGTTTTGCCTCTGTCCTTTGTAGGAATTTATTTCTGGAGCCAGACACAGAAGAGACTTAGAAGCCTAGGGGATAATTAATTTGTATAACTTCATGGCTTTAATAAGATTTTTCACCAGGCATAAATCATTGCAGCATGCAATTCTAGACTTCATTTACAAAGTATGAACATAGTGATGACTCTAGCACACTGAACTAGTCCAGCTCTCATTCAGGACTCCTCCTCCTCTACTAGGAAAACCCTTAGGGAGAAAATTTTCAGCTTCTTATGACATAAATTATCCTTCTTGGGGAGGCAAAGGGAGAAGAAAATTAAATTTCCTGACACTTGCAAATACATATTCATTAACAAAATAAAATCAACTCAGACGATGGGACTATATGAGCAAATAATCTTGGGTCTAAAAATCAGGTGTAAAAAATGCAGAAAGTGATTCAGGAATGCCTTTGAACACTTGATGTTATATGTCAGAGGCTGAGAACCCACCACATTCCAAGCAGTGCCAGAAACCACAGAGAGCTATGGTGACACTGCTCCATCAAGTTCTCATCACACAAAGGAAAGCGAGTTCAGAAGCTGCTTCTCAAACTGGAGAATATTTGAGGCATCCATCTTTTTCTGGGGGATGATGAGGAAGCTGGAAAGGATTGTGAGGAGTGGTTTTAGGGTTTTTTTGGGTGTTTTTGTTTGTTTGTTTTGTTTTTTGGTTGGTAATGGTGGTGATGGTGGTAATGCAGATGCTGGTGACTTTTTTTGTTTGTATTTTTTTCCTGGCTAAAAAGATAGAAACTAGTCTGGGACCCGTGAGGCAGCAGTTAGACATAAATGATAGATAAAGTCACTACTTTCTCCCCCCACTTCTTTTAAGATGAAAGGGAAACTATCACTGGATCTTTATTGTGATATAAAAACATGCCTTATAGCTGATCTGACAGATGGTACTCCTGCAGCGTAGTAGTTAAATTGGTTGTGCTTACACAAACAGTCAGACAGGGCAAATGGTCTTTTGCATTCCTCCAACACACACAGACTGCTTCTTCTTTGATAAACTCACATGCTAAAATAAAATGTATGTCAATTTGCCATCTGGATTTTCCATCTAATCAAATTTGGGAATTATAGTAAGTGCTTTTTGACTCAAGATAACTGAAATACTTTCATCCACTCCATGCAACAGCTCACAGAAACAGACCAGATTATTTCTGAGGGATCTTTGTTCATATTCTGAGAAAATAGCTTGGTGAGACATTTGGCAAGCTGAAATACTTTGTACATGTTGGTACTGAGTCAGTGAGGAGAACAGGAACAATCTGTTTTATTATATCCTCATTTTCTCATTAGAGATCAGATGCCTTTCAGAGATGTACCCAGACAGTTCTTGTTGAAACTAAGTTGGGCTACCTGCATCCAGCAGTGGATGATCTTCTATTTAAGAAATTATGGAACAAGGGAACAAGCCATATCTGAGTATATCAAACCTTGTGTGGGAAGAGCCTTCATTCAGATTCTCAGAGTCTTCATCCAGATTCTCTTAATTCAAAGGCACAGAGTTGCCTAATTTGTTCTGCACTTGTTTGAATGTTTGAAATATGTTAGAAGTATATGGGGTCCTTATGCACATGTTCCTGTTATGGTTGAATGCTTACATCATTATTTAATCAAAGCTAAAGCATCATTCAGCCAAAGAAAGACAGAGAAGTAAAAATAACCAAACGAACAAAAAAATGTACCAAAAAAAAAGTTACATCCTTTCACTTCCCTTCCTTTTGAATGCAGAGCAGGCAATGTTGCTACTTTCCACTTGAATTCCCACTCCTTTCTAGCTAAGATGCAAAAAACAACAACAACAACAAAAAGGAAGAAAAGAAAAAGAAGCATTTGTATTTGTCAGGGAGTCTCCATCAGGCAGGATTGGCTCCTGAGTGTCCCAGTACTGTCAGTCTGCTCTCAAGCAACGAAATTTTATCACTCCTCTTTTAACACCTTCTGCAATCTCTCAAGACTTATGCAGCAGAGGTAGGATTTAATCATACAAATCCCCTTACTCATTTGTCTTTCAGAGGAGGATTATTTCCCAAGTATTTCCCTCCTTTTTGCCACAGGCTTTTCTGGTCCCAAACATGAGCAGCAAGGCAGACTCTTACCATCACAGTTACCTGCCCTTTCCCTAAGACTGCACAGCTTCCTGAGGTTACCTGGCTTTTATCTTCAGATGATTTTTGGGCATTTTTCCTGACAATGTGAAGTATCTTTTTCAATGGAGGTCAATAAATAACAGAGCCACTTCTAAACCCAAATGGATACTTAACCTTTCCAAAAATGCCACCTTCTTCCTTTTATGTAAAGTACTTTAAGCAAACCTGAAAATAGATGGATAATCAAAAGCAAGCAGTATTTTTTTTTTTTTTTTGGCCCTATAAACTGCTGCTTTGGGATCTACCTGGAGTCAAGACAGCAGCATTAATTAATTTCTGCTCTGTGAGAGAACACAGGAGGATGAGAAAAGTTAAAAGGAAGAGGGAGAGGCCTGAATAGCAGGTGGATGCAGACCAGTGGGTTAGCAGGAGTCCCTACTGCATGCAGACAAATAGAGTCTTTTGAATGCTTATAGGGAAAAGTGTTTACAACCTGCAAAGCATCACTTTCTACCTTTGAAGAATTGTGAGATTTATATTATCCATTATATCAAGACATAGTCTAAGGAACAGCCACTAGAGAAAACAGAGGGAAAAGAAATGAACTGAAATATCTCTCTGGAAATCACATTATTAATGTAAATGTCAGAGGTGATGTTTGTTCCACATGGTTCCTCCAAACAATGTATGATTATGGTAAGGATTCTCAAGATAAAGTTTCTACTTCTTTTTATCTGAAGTGATTTAGCAAGCATTTGTGAGCCCTCTCAAAAATCATTCAAGACACTGAGATATCTATAAATGTTTGAACGTGGTATGTTCTGTGATGTTTCATTTGCTTTAGAACTTTATATCATCTACATCTGATTTTGTCTAATTTTCCTGGGAAACCAGAAAGAATTATTTAAAAATGCTGTTTCTATCAAATAAGATAGAGTTATTTATAAAGAAATACAAATGCCCCTGCAGAGAATGTGTTTCCATAAACCTGTTACGCAACATGCAGAGACTGCCTTTGGAAGCAGAGAACTGGGGAGCAGAGAACTTGGACTGCAACAACAGTAAGGTATCTTCTTAAAGCCTTTTCAAAATAGGGCAGGAATATAAAACTCAACATGACAGCAGGAAGGTAGAGTACATAAACAAGAAATTTAAAAGAAAGAGGTGACTCACCTTGATGCCTTTGGAATTGTACTAAGTGTAATCTGTCTTCCAAAACTGAATATCATAGTCAACCTATAAAACCTAGAGGCCTTTTATGAATGTGAGATCTGTCTGCCATCAGATACAGCTTTCAACAGACAATGACAAATGAAATTCAATGCAGTTTTCTAGAGGAATGAGAAATAATGCCATTATGCCATTTTTTGCAAACTAATATAAATCAATACAACAGAAAAATACTAAAGAAGCCAGAGATGGTGTCCTTCAATACATGTTCTAGAAAAATGCCATGTACTATGCTGGATGAAAAACCTATTTCTGGTATCTGGACTTCTTTATTAAATTCACATCTCATCTCTAGACTTTCCTCCCAAAGGCCTGGCACGACCACCCTCCATCATGAGAACAGGGTAGCAAGAGAGTAGTAGAGAAGCAGCAGAGTAAAATGATGCAAGCAGCCCTTTTTCAGTGGGATGACTCATCAGCAACCAATATATTTCAGGCAGTGTTACAATCCACTAGCAGTTCTCACTGCAAGTGGAAGAGATCAGGAGAACAGAATACAACCATGTGTTTTATGTGAATGTGTCCATTTCCCAACAGCACGATTAGTTTACACTGAAGGAGTGTCTGGGTTTAGCAGGTTCTGAAGTGGATCACTTCCTTTGCTTGTGGCTGTACTCAGAGGAAAAGCAATGCTACATTTCTTCTGTTTGAACAATCTGAATAGTAGTCCTCAGAGTTGACAGATATGTCTCTGGTCAGTGTAAAACTAGGTGCTCTGCCACAATGTCAGGAATCTAAGTGTTAATGCTGCCATGAGCACTGGTAGCGTCCTTGGACTTTGTTTATATCAAAGAAATTCAGGGTAAGGGAGTTTTGAACACAAAATTATACTGAAAGATAATTTAGCTTAGTATGAAGAGGGAGAGAAAAGTAAGCTACTGGCATGGGTGTGAAGAGAGGTTCCCTCTGACAGGTTCAGGACCTGCCCCTGCTGTAAGACACTGCAGATCCAAAACCCCTGGGATGTAACCAGCCTTCTTCCTTTCTGCTTGCCTGGTCTGCATCCTTGAAGCAGTTCCAGTGGGGTTCTTCTGAGCCAGAAAAACACTCGTTAAGGAGTTATTCACCAATTTAAGAAACACACACTGGAGATTAAGCAAATGTTATTTAATTAAAATTCTGAAGCAATTTTGATGAGAAATGCTATGGAAATAGTGCTTAGAGTTGTTGCAGCCTAAGAAGCCATTAGCATACTTGTACTAAAAGAAAGGCATGCTTTCAATAATGCCCTGAGTATTATTCTACCTGAGTGTCACTTGTACTGGAATTAAAAGTGTGCTCACTCTTCCTCATCAACTGATCCAAGCGTTTTAAAATTTATAGGCATGTGTGGTTACCATCAGTGTTCCAGATTTGGGAGTGCTCAAACAAGGCAAAATTGACAAACACAGTTCTGGAGAAATACATAGCAAAAAAGTGAATGAAAACAAACCAATAAAGATTTCTTTAAAATGGCAAGTTTCACTCACTCGTTTTGGTTGCACCTGGGATGAATTGATTTGCATGCACCATGGCTCTTATTGTCACCAAAGAATATCAGCTACACAGTGGGTGCACACCTGGAGGGAAAAGAGAGCACAATTCTCATCAATGTTCACTAGGGGAAGGGAACACACTTTACAAGCATACTGTGATCATGAAAGGTCATTCAAACTTTTAACTGTGAGGTTTTTAATATGAGCTAGGTGGTATGTGAGTCAGATCAGCATTCAGTGCAGCTGTCTCTCATCCTCCTATCATCAATTCACACCCAGCCTCTTAATGCTGCAGGAAGAAAGACAAATGTTTTGATGCAATCTTCTGCAGCTAGGGCTTTGGGAAAATGGCTTTGAGCTGTTAAAAAAAAATAAAGAGTATAGCAGAAAATTCAGAAGGAACTCCAATTATTCTAACGAAATAATTGAATACCAGTGAAATGTGTACTGTGAGGGACTGAGTGTTCAAGAAGTCTGCAGCAGTGGGAAGGAGAGGGAAGATAACAAGAAGGCATGGAGTCTCGAAAACCAAAGGGAGGAGATGAAGGTATTAGAGACCCCTTATCTCTGGCACTACTCAGCCTTCTTACAGCTCTTCTGTGTGTGGGCTCCTCCAAACTCCTCCAGCTCCTTCTCAATGAGCTCTCACCTTCAAACACTTCCACTCCACATCATGCACTTCCCCAAATCATGCCAGACACGTCCTCAATTTCATACTGAAAAAATATCTCTTCAATAGGCTGCAACACAGACTTCAGACTACACTGCAGACATCTTGAACTCAATCCACCTCTCCAGGCACAAAAGGTGAATTATGTCTATGGGGCAGTGTTAGAGATACAATTAGAGTGAGATACAGTTAGTGACTCTATACATCAGGACATCGTGCCCTGTGAGCATTAAAAGCTTTCTTATGTCTCAAGAAAGACTAATGGGAAGGGGGTGTAAGGGTGGAGAAAACCAAAGGAGGACAAATCCAGGGAAAAAAAAAAAATATATATATATATGTATATATAAAAAATAAAACTTAGGCCAACATCCATGCTCAGAAAAGGACTCTTACCTTAAATCTTGCCTTTCAGCTATACCTGCTATAGTGCATTCCCCAGAAAAGGATTACACGTGGCATCTTTCCTGTCTTCTCATGGGCCTGCCAAACATTAGCATAGGAAAACACATCTAAGCCCTGATGCACATGGTGCTGCAAGGCCTTCATTCAAATTTATTCCTCCAAACATAGATAGAAATGCTCATAGACAGAATTCCTATTAAAAGCCTTGGGTGAGGCTGGCTCTTGGGCAAATTTGTTTAAAAAATAAATATGTGTTAATTTAATCAATGAAACTTAAACTGACTGATCTTCATCTTGTCTAAAAAACACACAGAAATAAAAAGAGGCAAAAACCAAAGTGCAAATCAAAACCTAACCTGGCCAAGCACAGGACACAGGACAAAGATGTTGAGGATTTTTAAAAAACACTTGAATCTGCATGAAAGATGCACTGACTTCCCAAAAGACTGCTGAGTAACCTAACTACATCTCATATTAATAATATTATAATGTAATAATAATATTATGTTATTAATAGTATGATTAATGTTGCATTATTATGTCATAATAACAATAATAATGACATAATGACAATTCAACAGGCCATGGTTTGTTGCTTGAATTTTGGTGTAAAAATTCATTATAGAACAAGAAAATCCTCTTTCATTAACTACTTTGTTGTGCTTTCTCCAAAGTGGAGCTTATTAAACTGATCCAATGATATATGACCCAAACAGCTTTATAATTACCAAGTTTTTAGTCTAATCCTGGCTGTGGCAATGTTACAAAAAAAAAGTGTGAAGGCTTTGTAATCAAATTATTGACTGAATAGGGTTCTGAAGAAGTTATATGAAGAAATAATTTTGTTACAAGATTACTTGGGGATTTTGCTGCTAAACTGAAATGGGCATGGGTAATTCTTATTTGACAAAATGTTTAAAAGCATTAGGGTCATATAAAGGGGCACACAAAGCCTAAAAAAGGGTACTTTACACCTGTGGATACAAATGATGGAAAACATGACAGGAAGAATCAGTAAAAATAGATTAGATTTCACCTGCACAACAGTCATTCAAAGCATGACTGATTGCCCAAAGAAGAAGGCTGGGGTCATTATTGGTTTAAGCTTGTTTTAAGTTGCAGGCATGCATTAGACAAATTCTGTGCTTCAGGAAGGAATAGAATAGTGGGCCATGTCCCTCAAGCCCTTCGGAGCCCCTCAATGTAGGACAAGACAAGTCTCCTAGCTAAGACTAATGGTAGTGCTGTGCTAGGGGACTTTTGCACAAAAGCTCAAGGTGAAAACAGAAAACAATGCATTTAAAGGGTAGAAAATCACTAACAAAGAGTAACATGAATTTCTCTAATGTATGTAATTGCACTGAGATCACTGAGACAGACAGCCTCTAGGTCAAAAAAGCCAGAAAGGTCAGACAGATCCCAGCAACAGCTGAGCTGATCTCCCTAACATGTCTGTAAGCCAAGCTTGAAGTTTCCCTATCTACAAAAGCTGTCACTGCTAGGAAAAGAACTTTATTGACACTGCTGTCACAGTGCAGCCAGAACATGGTATATTTGAAAAGAGTTACTGGGGCTGGGCTTCAAGGAAGTTAAACTGGCTCTGTTCCTGTCAACTTAAAAAAAGGTAGAGAAGCAATCCCTGGCACCAAGACCAAGTGGTAGTGGCAAGCACACAGCCACAGTGCCAACACCTACATAAATTTGCTCTTAGAAGGAGCTATCTGGAGAGGTCCAAAGCAGAGCTGGGGTCCAGTGCTCAGGGTCACTCCTTTTAATTTAACTGTAGAGACACAGCCATCACCATAATACTCCATAATGCAATATCTGGCTAAAAAATGTGTGTTATTTGTTTTACAGGCCTTGGAGATGGCCCTTTAGACAAGCAGTTTACAAGCTGTAATGTACATCACACAACATTATCCCACTTCAAAGAGGGGAGAGACTCATTCCTTATACTTATTACTAAAGTCTGATCTGAAAGCTTTTTTTCTTCTTAACTCTGATGTTCCTGTCCAACCTAATGTTACATGGTACTTCTGAAGTCATGACATAAATTAATAATAATGTTCTGTGACCATAATCTGACTCCCAGCACACCATTTCCCCAGATACTGTTACGTAAAAGCATTTTGTTATTTATAGTTAGGCAACTCCATCCACTTCTACAATTTGAATTAAGAATGGTCTAAATAATTAGACCATTACTGTTCCCCTAATGATCTAATCTGTTTCAAGTGTAAACACAAGGGAAATAAAGCAGGTCAGTCTTGTTTTCATTGATTTTTAATGAAAAAAAACATGAAATATCCTCTAACCCAGTTTGTACCTTCCTTCTTCAGATCAATAAGAAATCAGTAATAGTTTTGCTTTCAGCAAACAGAGATTGTGTTCATTAAAACATTTTGCTTCTCCAACCTTGATCTTACTGAATATATTAAAAAGTAGGTCACTTGGCAGGCCTTTTCTTTTTCTTTTTAATTGAAATCAATGAAGCTGACCCTGGCAGGTAAAACTAATTAGACCATTAAAGAAGTAGCAATATTTTTAATTATGAGATCTCTTCTATTTAACTTAGAGTTCTTTTTAAAGGAAATGAGTTTGAAGTCAATGTAAGGGAGAAGTTCCTGAAAAAAATCTATGAACTTTGAGGAAGGACTTCAGATTCAGCCTTTCATAGTCAGTGACATTGTAAGAAAGCTGAGTATGACTCTGGCACCTCTTCTCTACTCATGTAAGCAGAGGAAAATCCACAAACACCAGGCTATTCTCCCTCCTGCATTTGGGGATTAAACCTCTTGTGACTGAAGGAAATAATGTCACATCTATGGACCAGGCAGTCTGCCAGCTCTTGTGCCCTTCAAAATGTTTCTGGTGCCACGAAAAAACTGCAATTTCTATATCAGCTTTAGACTGAGTGAATCAACAGGCAATGTATAAATCTGATCATCATGGTGGCAGTGGCTTGTTTTGTATGTTAACAACAACAGTCCAACCAATACTTATCCATCAGGAAAATTTGTATCAGTCACCTAAATGGTTATTTAGACATAGAGAAGATAATCAAATGTATGAAAATCATGACAAGCAGGTTAATTATCAGATCTTGAGGCAATCCATGAAATTCATTTAGATCATGAGAAACTGGATAAAAATCAGGCTTTAAAAATTACCTCATTATCCTTACACAAAAAGCTTTCAAGCAGTTCAGTACAAGGACTGAAATGAACTCTAAAGTTAGCTTATATTGCTGAATAACTGCAAGAGCTTTCTGTCCATTCTGATGCCCTGAAGGAATAAATGCATATAACTCAGTTCAATTTTGTGTACAAAATGTAATCAGCATCATCTAATACCTTATTTGAAAGTGAAGAGATTTTCACAATTTTTGAAAAGAGACTTTAATTGCACACTCAGTTATGCAAAATTAGTTCATCTTTCAGGAGAACAGTTATTAGTGGAATGAAAAGCATCGTGCTAAGTAAACAGCTATAATGACATTGGCACAAAAGCCAAACACATTTCAAAAATAAATAGTTATTAAAAAATAAAATAAAGATAGCTTATGGATAATTTTGGAAGTGTATTTTTGTAATTAGTTACAAAAAAAAATAGTCATGATGTAGATAAAGCAAAGGAAAACTCACACAGACACAAAAGGCAGGAACATGTTCAAAGTAAATACATTATTGAAAATAAGCCAGAAGAAAAACTGTAAAAAAAAACCAGTAATAAGGCAGTTATTATGAAGAGGTTGCAAATGTGGTGTTCATGTTTCCTGTATTGTGTGACTGAAGAAGAGCATCTCTCTCAAGGAGTTATTTTCCTGGAGCAACATAATTAATATGGGATTTAACAGCAGAATTCAGGCATTTGAATGTGACATAAAACCAAACCAAGGTTCTAAGTGACATAAAACCAAAGGCTGGGTCATATGCACTTGGACCTCTGAGAGTCCATCAGCTCTCTGAAGTGGCCCCTAGGGCAACTGGTATCCTCAAGGGCATTTGAAATGGCACTTTATATCTATGTAAGGGCAACTGAAACCAGTACTGAGAGGTAATGTTGAACACTTTGGGCGGGATTTAGCCTAGAGTGTGTGTTTTATAAATATGAACTGGGTGTCTAAGCTCCCATTTCAGTCCATGGCAACATAACCAAGGCAACCAGAGACTCGAGAGTAGCTCATCCTAAAGCAGACATCTATGTCTGGATAGCTGATTGTCTCCCAGACTCCAGAGATAGGGATTTCTGTGACTGTGCTGGACATATAAATTAATGGGTAGTGTATAAAAAGAGACTGCATACACAGATTTGAAACTCTCCACTGCACTGGGGTTTTGTTACTTGGTATTATTGGCAAGTTTGTTTGGGAAAGAAAGATGTAGGGAACTGTATCTTTAGAAAGCCTTGACCTAGCCCAGGTGGAAATATTTGCAGTATCTAGAAGCTCATCAGCTCCCATTAGAGCACACATCATACTACAAAAAGACCAAATGTCCAACTGAATCACACCCCAAAGCTTTCTCTGAAGAAATGCAATTGTTGCTGGCATGGAGCTTATTCAAAGCCTGTGAAAGTACATCAATGTTAGTAATCCAAGAGGAGAAAGGAGGAAAGGAGGAAATCTCTAAATACTATACTTAAAATACCACACAGAGTTATGGGTCCCCATAAATGTTTAACAAAAGGCATGAATAATAAATGCCTCTTCATTTCTACTCACGTCTGACTCTGTAAGGTTTTATTTTGGAAAATCAGATCTACCTACTCCGTGGAGGTGGATTGCTCTCTGGTGATCAGTGGAGGAACTTGGCAGGCAGTGGTCACTGGGCCATGCTGGGGCTGGGATTGATCTCTGATGTGTGAATCCCCTTACTCACAGAGGGAGGAAGTGCCTAAACCGGCAGAAGACATATTGCATAACAAGTCTGCATCTTTCCTTAGGAGCAAGCATGAAGTTGCCCCTGAAGGCAGAGTTCTGTGGGTACATGACTACCCAGGGTGTGAATACAGCCCAAGACTCCCCATAAGTCTTAACCAATGGTTGCAGGAGACCTTACTCCTCAGGATATTAAACTCAGCTCCTTAGATTTCTTCAAACTAGAGGCATCTGCTGTGCATTTCACCTGGAGCATTTCTGGTCCCCAGAAATATAGCCATTTGTTTCCATACTCCATTTTCCCCAGCTGCAATTTTGAATCTCCCTCTCACTTGCCTCCAACTTTAGGAGACATCCTGGACCTGCAAGTGCTTCAACATCTCTCTCAGGGTCCAGAGGATGGGTTTAAGCAATTCTAGGATTTGAATTCTGAATATGTAAGGCTATTGTCATGCTCGTTATTCAGAAATACACTCTATTTTCAAAAATTACTCAGAGTGCATCAAACAATTCCATTTCACATTAGACGACAGTGTTGCCTGTTATTTGTATTAACAACTAACATTGATTTATGGAAGGCATAGAAGACACAAGGTAAAAGGTCTTTATTCTGAAACAAGGCATTCATCTTTTTATTATTTAAGATGTATTTTTAGGGGTTTTATGGTTTAATGAATAGTGGAAAACCAATTTCTCAGGCTAAGCAAACAGGTAATAATCACATTATGTATTCCAGTTTCTGAAGAACCCCAAGCTTGTTTCTTGTTTGTGCTGGTGTGTCATGGTTTAGAAAATGTTATTCTCCACTCCAGTGCTCTCACTACAATCACTGCCCCATCCCCTGTGCATGTCAGGAGAGGAGAACTGGAGCTACAACAGGTAAAGATCAACAATTTGAGATAAGAACAATTTACTGGAAACAGCAATGATATGAGAAAATGAACAGTACCAGCAACAATATAAATTAAATAATAAAAAAAATGTACAAGAGAGAGGCAAGTGATTCACATGCAAATGGTCAGAATTAGGGTTACCCAATAGCTCTCCCCAACACATTTATTTGGCAGGAAAGAATCCCTTTTCCCTGGAATAGACTCCGTTCTCCTACCCCTGGCAATGATGTGAGGTGGTGCAGAACAACTTCCAGGTTTTAGCCATTCTCTCTCCTGGCTACTGCAAAAATCAACCATGTCATTGCTGGAACCAGGACACAGTGACAGGTACTGTGATAAGGCTACAAAAACTGGAAATGACCATGAGAGCTCTGCAACTGCCTTTGTGCTGGAATATCCTCAGCCAAGAACACTCATGTAACAGCCTGTAATGAACTATTCTCCACTTCTTCCTTTCAGCATGCAGATACTTTAAGATCTCTCTGATAGGTAACTTTATTAAAGGCATTGCCTGAAAGCATGATCCTCATTAATCACCAATAATTCTGATGTGCCCAGAGGGAAAAAAAAAATAGATGCAAGGATCTCTTTCACAGCTGGATAAAAGCACTGCCTTGTCCTCTTATAGGCTCAAGTGCCTTTAATCTAACTAGAGAAACAGCAAAAAATTAGGAGTTGCTTCTGAATCACTCATTTTCACATGAGCAGCCAATTTGGTTTTGACATATAGATGACAAAAGACAAAGTTTTTATTCAAAGGTGTAAAAGAAACTGTCTGTTCATATTTCAGACTGCTGCAATATTGATCTTAGGGGTTTTGGGCATGAAGATACTAATAAGCATTATTGAGCACTCAATTTTTGTTCCTTCATATCAGCATGTGTTCCCCTGCAAAGCTACAGAATCCTTTCTTTTGCCAGCTGAGTTAGATATATCACCTCTTAGATGTGCTCTTATATTTTTCATCCTTACCAGTAACTTATGCTTTTACTGTCTGTTTTACCCTTTGGTGCAGCACATAGAACCCAGCAGCCTGCCCATAATATTAACATACATTAAATAAGCTGTCCCATGCACTGGGAATGCATCCCATTGCCACTCTGCTGCAGAGAATTCTGATGTGTGAAGAAAGACTGATGTATATTTTAACCTTAAATGTGTGTCTCAGACACTGCAAAATCAGGCCAAAAGACTTACTCTGATCTAGAGCTAGAGTTCAGTGGTTTAGATAAGCACCCATTTCAGAAGAAAATCAAAGGCACTAACTATATTCCAAGTGTTCAACCAGGCAAAATTATAAGATGAAAAGCAGTTCTTGGTGCCATTGAATATAACTTTGCTCACTTTAAACAAAGCACCTCAATCTTTGGTAGAGAAGTTACTGGAAACTACTCAGCATCTGAATCTTGAAAAGGGTAGGAGACCTGTCCGGGCAAGTTGACTCTCTGGAACCAGGTTTGGCACAGCTGCTAGGGCAAAAACAAATGGTAAAGCAAGGCAGAATGACTTTTTCAGTCAAGATTTTTGGTCTTGTCACATTATGCCTTGAAACATCTAGTAGGGTTTCCAGACTTGACACCCCGTGTGAAAAATAATTTAAACAGCAGAAACTGAGCCTAATAGATTACAGACCTGTCTTCTTTGTTTCCATACAAGTTGCTGCAGGAGACTGGGATTTTCTTAGAGTCTCACTACCTCTTCCTGGTCTCACAAAAATGGTCCCTGCCCACCAGAGACACAGAGTTCACCCAATGCCCCAGCATTTGGACATTCGTGTATATGCAGGCATCATTGAACCCTTGCTGTCTTCAAGTTTAAGTGAATACACATGAAACTCTATTTCAACACTTGTCTCAGAGATACAGCATCAGTTCACCACTAAATGGACACTTGCAAGAAAACAGGTTGGTTTTGTATACATTTGGAGTCGTGACACTGGTGATTTTCTTAATAGGAGAGCAGAGCCTAGAGGGATAAAAATAAGTAGCTTTTCATTCTAAGAGATTTAATAGAAACAGACATGTGTGCTGTGAAAAATTCAAAGGTTGAAAATTTGTTTTGAAATCCTAGCCCCATGGAAATCTACATTTTCCATTAGCTCAAATAAAGTCTCCGTTTTGTTTCTCTAAGTCAGCTGTAGCCCTCATTGGCTTGCCCAGAGATATTTCCTCATCAGAGATGTCCACAGTCCCTATGACAAAAACCAGCATTTTTACCCCTGGGCCCCTCTGTATCCTTGTCCTGCATAGCCTGCTGGTTGCAGTCAAAGGCAGAGTACAGGACTAGACAGCCCTTTAGTCTGAACGAAATGTTCCCATGTTCCTAGAAGACAAAAATGCTGCATGTTCTTTAACACACCATTAACTCACAGAAAGAGTTTTCTTGCATCAGCACAGATGGATTACCCTTGTCCAATTGATTTTAATCACACTACAAAGTCACAATCCATTTAATGGGTCTTCTCTGCTACTTTGCTTATGCATGTTATCTTTTAAGCCTTCAGACATCTCCTGTGGTTCTTGATACTATAGTATGCTGAGTTATTCTGGTCTTTCACTGAGGATGGTTTGGGAATTTGTCTGTCTTTCTGGAAGGAAAGGGGGAATCGTAGGACTGCATTAGTGGACCATTAACTCTTGAGACTGACTTAACCAATATAAGTGGAAGTGGCATCTGAGCCTAACTGGGCAGATTAATTGATCTAAATATGAAGCATCAACACACTCAGATAAGAGCTAAAGGTGGGAGGAGGTTAGCATGCAGTGACTCAAAATCTCACTGGACACTCATAAGGCACTAACAGCTTGGAAACACGGGAACAGAAGGACATCTGTTTTCTTCTCTAAACAGAAAATGCAGTAATGGAAGGAAACGCATTGATCAGAGTGATAAAACCCACAAACATCACAGGCACCCACACTATCCAGTCCTTTTCCTGCTCTGTTCTGTCTAAAAAGTAATTAACTTGCTACCATCATTTCTTCAAGAAGGTCGTTACAGGCTCTCATTGCTTCTAATTTCCAGCCTATATTTATTCATAGCCCCTAAATACATGGGAATTAAAATGTCAGTGCTGAGAGTTGTGACTGGTAGCAACTCAGAGACAAAAGGCCTTTTACTGGTGTCTGGGGATCCATTGGCAGATCCACATCATCATCTGTGAGCAAAATATCTCACAAACAGCATAGATGATGAAGTCAGTGACTGTCGTGGTTTAAACCCAGCTGGAAATCAAGCATCACACAGCCACTCAGTCTCCCCTTCTCTCCACCTCCACCCCAGTAGAATGGGGATGAGAATCAAATTAAAACCTGTAGGTTGAGATAAGAACAGTTTGATAACGAAAAATAAAGTAAAATAGAGTCATAATGGTAAATAAAAATAATGATCATAAAAAGGGAAAAACAAGTGATGCACAATACCATTGCTCACTGCCCACTGACTGCTGCCAGACCAGACAAACCAAGCCTTCCCAAACCCAGATAGATGCCCTTTCCAGGTAACTCCCCCATTTTATATACTGAGCACAATTTTCTGTGGTGTGGAATATCCCTTTGGTCACTTTGGGTCACCTGTCCCAGCTACGCTCCCTCCAGTTTCTTTTGCACACTTCCTTCATGGCAGAGGATGAGCCAAGGAAAAAAGATCCTCCACTTAAGAAAAACATAACTTAGCAAAACCCAAGACCCAGTGTGTTACCAACACCATCCTCATTCTGAAACCAAAGCATAGAAGTGTGACAGATACTGAGCAAGGATTAATTCTACCATAGCTGAAATCAGAACAGTAACACACCTGGTACCTGATTTCCAGAGATCGGTATGGAGACATCTGCTTAGAAGTCCATTGGTTGTGGAGTCTTGCTAGAAGAATTTAATTGCAAATGAAACCCAGTGCAGGTTTTATCAGAGAATTAACAAGGGAAACCACTTGTTCAGGGGCTTTCTCTCCTTCAGGTGTTTTGCATGGAGAGAAACCCATCAGCCAAGACAGTAGTGTGGCAGTCCTTGTTTTAGCCAGGTCTGACACTTCAGGGCAGCAGAAGGGGAAAGGGCAGGAGACAGCACCTCTGACTTCACCATGGGCAGCTAAGAAACCTCAGCCTCAGTTCCAGTGTAACATTTCTCAGATTGGTGTCTTTAGTAAACACTGAAAGCTGGAGCCTTCCCAAAGGCTTGCTGCAGTCTAAAATCAGTCTGGACAAAATCAGATATAACGCTCTATATCAAGGAGTATCAGCCCAAGTTCACACATTCACACTTCCCTGGGAATTCACTGGGAACTGGATGAGGGATGGCTGCCTGTTTCCTTATGCCCCAGGTGTGTCAGCAAGCTCAGGTGTCCAGACAAGGGTACCAGAAACCACTGAGCCCATCCAAATGCATTGTAATTTCCAGCAGTGGGGCAAAGGAAGGGACCATACTGAGTTTGCAGCTTCCAAAGCTAAAAACACATCTCTCTTTCCTTCTCCAAAGCAAAAGGGCTCCTAGGAAAAGGAAAACAGCCTGGGAGAGAGGCAGATGTACACTCATACCAGGACAAATCCAAGGGTTCCACAGGGATACAGTGACAGTGCTGAGATATAGCCCTGGGGACATAGGACCCTCAAAGGCTCTTGAATTCTCCACCCTCTCAGAAGGCACAAGGTGGTTTGTTCATTTCTTACCCTGTACACTTCATGCACCTGAGTGGTCCTAACTGTTCAATCTGTGAAAAGATTAGAAGCTCAAACCAAGCATTTACCTTATACTGCCACTTGATGTGATATAATGTGACATATGGTGCCAGCTGCAGTCACAACCTATGTCCTAAAATAGCTTAATAGAATATGTCATGACATGAAATAATATGAAATTATGCATGACAAATTAATACCTAAAAAAGCAGTAGCAGCTGGATGTGAAATCCCTTCAACAGTTCTCATAACATGCTTGTTGGAACATTTTCCCATCTAAACAATAAGAGACACTGCACATCAAACTCCCTTTGCAGTACACCAAACCATAGCAAATCCCTTAGCTTTACACTGCAAATCCTTGGCTTCTGGAGCTTTTACTTTTAATTGGTAAGACACAGTGTGATCTTCCTACCAAGCATTTTCACAATTCCGCATTCATGATTGAGAGCACCAACACGCCAGCTTCTATTTTGGTACAGATATTTCAAAGGCTGCCAGATTCTGCTTGATTTCAGGGAGTTGATGTGAAGAGTTTTCCATGTATTCCTTAACCCAAGGCATCCTTCAGGAGCATTTGAGGTGTCTGTATTGTAAGATTAACTTCTGCTTTACCTTGTTTTTTGTCTTAAACTTGGTGTATGAAGGGTACTTTTTAGAAGACATAATGCTTTAAAGGGTGTATAACACAAGTAAAGGTTCTTTCCTGACACTGACATTTCCTATCACACCTGCTGGACAGCATGGAAGGCTACAAAGAGCCCAGGATTATCCTTCCCAGGCAATGAAATGTGCTGCTATTAGATTTTGAGGGAAGATAAAATATTTTATATGTGCACCAAAGCAAATAACTAGTCCCATAAAAAATTGGTTTTTCAGACAAAAGAAATGTTTGTACAGTTGCAGAAGTGAACCCTCTGGGACACACTTCAATGGATTGACTGCCTGTTAACAAGGGATGATAATGGCACATGTTGCAGCAAACACTATGGTCTTAGGCCACTTACTTTGGTTTAGATCTAATAAACTACATGTATTTTTTTCCAGCTGAACTTCACTACTACAGTTGCTTAAACCTATGAGGACAAAAATGTGTTGTTCGTTACAAGCTATTTTAATAAAGATGTATTTTAGAATGAGGAGGTTTTATATAAATATGTATAAATATACACATATTCTATTGAATAAATATGAAAAATAAACAATTTTATGCCTATGCAAATAGCACCTTTGTGGAAATTTATTCTTCAATCACGTATTCTTTTTTTCCATCATGTGTTTCAGATGATCTGGAGTGGAGAGTCACGTACCTCTGTCATCAGCAGGCTTTGAAATTTCACTATCAATAATCACATTGGTTGATAAGAAAGAAAGCATCCAGGCTTCAGAATGATGTTTATTTCCCACAAGGCTTTTAATCTCCCTATTAAGAATCTGAATATCTCTCACATTTAGAGAACTGGAAAAGCCAGTTCACTTGGATTCCATTCCCTTTCATTGACTCCCTTAGCTTTTTCACATACTGATTATCCCCTAGCATTACTCTGTAGAGTCACACTGCCATGACTAACATGATGTTCTGTATCTCTATCCTGTGCCTGGCATATTTGCCCTTGTACTGGTTTGAAAGCAAAACCAGTTAAACTCCAAATCAGAAATACAATTTAATAGAGAGAGAAGAAACAACAAGAAAGGTAAAAATAAATAAAATAAAATAAGATAAATGCAATAATACAAAGGACCGTTGACAGAGTCAGAATGCAAACCTGACACCCTTTTGGTCAGGGTGTTGGAAGCAGCCCAAAATAAGTCATCCTGAAGTGATAGATGTGGCTCTGTTGAAGTAGAGATGATCCTCAAGAAGTCCAGTTGTCCTCTGGGAATCCAGTGGAAACAGGCTCCCCCGGTGTTTGGGATTGCTGGTTCTATCCCAGTGGATAGGCTTTGGCTCCTCCCACTGGGTGGAGCATCTCCAATGGAATGAGGTGATGTTATCAGTCCTGTGAGAGCCTTCAATGGCCCATTCACAGGTGATGTCCCTCGGAGGAGGATGGGTGCAGGAAGAGATAAGAAGGCACTGCCTTATCTGATGTTATCAGTTGTCCCATTAACAGAAGGCATCAGCCCTCTTTCCATCCCTAGAGTTACAAGAGATAAGGAACAATATCTCCCAACTGACTTCAACAGATGAAAATAGAATACACATTTTTTGTTACATTCCTCGACCCAAGACAGCCCTACATCCAGAAGTGCCCTCAGTTTGAGCTAGAGTTCAGGCCAATAAACATTCCCATGTGCTAAGAAAAACCAATCCCCAAGTCAATCCTGCTAAGACCTGCTGTGAGCACTTTAAACCATATATGCATACATACACTTAGCAAGTTAACCTTGAAGAAGAGGGAGAAAAAGGAACTGCTGTTTCATTCCACAGAACATACAAGGTTTGTGGCAAACAGATCAGTCATCTTAAGCCTGCACATGCTAAGCATTTTTTCTACATAAAAGCCTTTCTGGACTTAGAGAAATCACAGAACCTGCCTGATCCTTTTATGGAACTTTATTTTCAGTTCTGGGAAAAGAACCACAAAATCTGGATCTTTACCTACAGCACATAGGAGCTGCCAGTTCTGTAAAAAATAAAACACAACTAAATAAAATTTACTGACCATCAAATGTAATAAAAAGTTGAATAATGAAAGCTTTCTGTGAAAATGATCTATCCACTGTTCATCACATAACACTCAAAAAGGCTTCAGCTTCCAAAGGTTAGACCAAAATACTAAGAAATAAAATGTTGTCTAAGCCAGCTTCAGAATTATGAAGACAAGTTGGGAATTGCTAAATACTTCAGAAAAATGCTGTCAGCTGACATATTGAACTTTCCACTTCATACCTTCAAGGATAACAAATAGGCTGTCACATTAGCTCCTGGAACGTAATTAACATTAATAGCTACATAAAGTAAGCAATTACTTTCAAAATGTGATGGACACAAGTAGAGTTTCTTTACTACAACAGCCAAAAGTTCCTTTTTAAAAGTACAGCAATTCATCTTGAATAACTCATGTAATATTACTTCTACACTTCTACTAGCATAGGATGCTGGTTCAGCCTCAACAATGCCTTTGTTTTGACAAAAATATCCTAAGAGGCAATTTTCCAAAGCAAATATTCTTAATCCTCCTTTTACGTGAAACAGAATGACAATATCATCACACAAAAGTTTTAACTGTATGGATTTAATTCTTGGTCTGTGGAAAACTTTGGTCTCTGCACTTTTCCCTTCCTAAATATAAATGTTTGTGACAACCTTGGGAAATCAACTTTCCTTTGGGAATTATCATTGACTTCTAGTATACATGTCTTGACAGAGATGCTAAATAAGGATTTAAAATGAAACAATTCAACAAAAGTATAGGCTTTCTTTTTTGTTACAAATTTAGAAACATTTTCATTGCATTTTCCAGTATTTTCAAGCTTAGCTCTCAAAGAAAAAATAAATAAATTGATTATATTGCATCCAAAAATAATGTTTTCAGCAACATGAAAGAGATACTGATAATGAAGCTTAAAAACATAATAGAATACTTTTTTAAATATTCAGAATTGCTTATTTGAAGCAACAAGATCTGCAATGTACAGATGTGTATAACTGGTCTAAAGCACAAACCGACTGGAACAAATAATTTCATTTTGAGAAAAAAGCAAAAATTCCATTTGTAGGATGTATACACCGTGTGGGAATGTCCTGGCTTCACTTTTATTTCAGAAGGATCAATTAGAATAAAAGCACTAACTGTGGAAATGAATAGTGAAATCCTGATACTGTAAACATTAACTTGTTGTGATGTTTAAGCAAGCAGTATGCAGAAACTATACTGGAAGATAGGAGTGATCAGCTGGAACAGAAAATGTATCCTTTTAAGAGGGTAGAGAATCTCTATGGGCATTCATTGAGTAACATCTTTAGATAGGTATTCAGTGAGTTCAAATAGTCAGAACCTCAGAAGACTTCAAACTGTATGTTTACTTCATTGAATCATAAGCTGAAGAAGACACAAAAACTTCTGCGACAAACCTACAATAGAAATAAAATGCAGGAATCTCTATTTAATCATGAGGTGAATACCCAGTGTCTCAATAACACTGGAAGAACAGCAATAGCTTAAGATAATGTCCTTATTCTCTTTCTTTTGCTCTTTTGTCCAACTGTTAGAAACAAAATCTGCATGGACCAGAAGTTGCTGGGTTGTTAACAATTTTTGTTGTTCTCCATGCCTTTTGCTTAGTGATTTACGTATTTTTCTACTTATTTTCTACAATTTCTCATAATATGAAAAATTATGTCATTATAAAATTATTATATAATTAATCTAAATTCATTCTAATAATCATTCCCAGTATTCACATGAAGTAAGTGCAAAAAATATGCTTAGAGAATTATGTCTAACACATTCAAGAAAAAAAAGAAGAAGGTAAGCATAGTGTAATCTTTCTGATAATAATTCTCTTATTCCCCAGACTCCTTGTGTTTGAATAACCAAACAGAAGATTTGGAACAGTCTGTCACATACAAAATGTTACAATAGAGTAGAGAATCAAAAGAGAAAGAATTCAATCTTTTTATTACTGTGGAAAAACCCACTGATGCTTCCAAAGAGGCTCTGAAAGGAATGAAGAAGCAATCAGCACATATAAGAGAATCATAGAATCATTGACTTTGGAAGAAACCTCTAAGATCAAGTCTAGCTGCTAACAGAGCATGGCCAAGTCCACCACTAAACCATGTCCCTAAGCACCACATCTACATTTTGTTAAAACTTCAAGGGAAAGTGACTCCACCACTTCCCTGGGTATTCAGTGTTTGATCACCCATTTTAGTGGTGAAGTTTTTCTAATATTTAATCTGAACCTCCTCTGGAGTATCCTGTTTATGTCCATCCTTTCCTCTCTTCCAGACCAAACCAGACTTGAACCTCGAGGAGAACAGGGTAATCTCAAGAATAAATTGTGACCTTTGTCTTCAAATATTCACAAGTGTTGTGTGCTCGTAGTTTGCACTTCTCTCAAAACATTCAGTCAAATATGCTCCAAGTACTGGAACCTCCAAAACTTCAGTGAAACCCTTTGGAAAGCTGCACTGCATCTGTGTAAGTGGTATTTGCAATGATCTGCTACATCTGCCATTGGTAAATCCACAGACATGTCTGGCATTTGCTGCAATGCTGATTGTGCAGAGGTTGCCCTACACGTAGATGAGGTTTGGTTCCTTCATGGTCGTTTCACTGCAGGATTAAAACCTAGGCAGCTGTGAAGTCACTACTGTTCTCCCTGTGAGTGACTACCCTGAGATGACAGGTTTCACAGGAACTCCTGATTGTGCTGAGCTAACGTGCTCTAAAATTAGATGGGTTTTATTGTCTTGGACACTATAGAAATTTTAATTTGTAAATATTCTGAACTCTATGCTTTCTGTAATTTTTAGTGTCTCAGACCACATGCTTTGTGCTGTATATCTCACTACAATGTTCATCTTGTTGCAGATCATTGCTGGCTGATGTTTACTACATACATCACTAGATAACAAGGTGATTTTCTGCATCAGTATTCCCCATCTTGCCTTTATTCAGTCCAACATTTTGCTCTGTCTTGCATTTATTCCTACCAATAATGGAACAAAAATTTTCTCTGAGTTTTAGAAGCATTTGTACACTCAGCTTCCTCATGTTTTGTGAGACTTTTGCCCAGTTTATCAAGGTAGTTGGGATTTCCAATCCTATTCTTCAATGTGATTTCTGTACCTGCAAGGTACACTCTTATTTTTCATTGAAGTCATTCATGAAAACGCTGAACAGCCTCACTCCATTGAAGTACTTTACTCTGCACAGTCTCCTGGTGTGACAGTGAGTGACAATGACTGAGCTTTCTCTTGATATGGCATGTTCTGTGGTTCTGCTTTCACTTTGCAGTAGTTTCAGCTAACTAAGATTTCCTTAGTTTCTTTATGATACTGTTAGAAGAATATGATATGGAAGAATCAGAGATCTTCCTGAAGTCATGGTAATTTTCTGTTTCCTGCTTATTGCCAAAAACAAAGCTAAAACTTTAGCCTGATCTTACACTGATGGAAGATAGGCATCATGTTTGTTCATCTGTCAGAGCTTCCTCATTCTCCAGGAGCTCTCAGGAAAAGTTACTACAGACTCCTGGTTGCCTCAGCCGAATTTGCTGCTGCTGGGATGCTCTTATCTTGAGATAGCGAGGTGTTGAGTAAAAGAAAAGATGTTCTGCATTTCCTGGCTTTGAAGAGGCTGCCTGCTGTCAGACACCAGCAGAGCTACAGCCTGCCCACCCTCACTCCAGGAGAGGTCTCCTCTGGAACCTCCTGCAGTAATGAATCACCACTTCACCTGCCTGCTGACAGCTGCCTTACAACTTTGAACAGCCTAAAATAAGCAACTGAAACAAAGGAAAACTCTAGGTCTAGCAACTCTGTCATTCAGATAACAATAACAGCCAGCTTTTGCAGCTCCCTTTTCAAGATCTTTACAAGAACACAACTTAGACATTTTGAAACTGCCTTCTGAACAGCCATCAGACCAAAACTTCCTGCTGAACAGCTATCTTGTGGAGAAATCAAATCAGAATTTTAGAATTTTTTTTTCTCCCTCTCTCAAATGAGACAGATACAGGAAATTATTCTTGCAGAGATAAGACAGACTAGGAATCTTCCACCAAAGACTGGAGAGCCTGGAAGTCCAAAGACCTGCACACATTTCCAAAAGTTCTGAAGTCACAAACTCTGAGCCTAGGGCTTCCATGGCACTAGGAGGTGGCGGGTTTTCCACTGGATATCTGCAAATACTAGAGCACATGCTTAAAATCCAAATCATTATTGCCTTTTCATCTGCTGGATGACTTAAATTACCCTTTACATACCTCCAATGACAAAAGATTACAAAGAAAATTACTGAATGTTTGTTATTTCACAGCAATACTTTTCACCAATTAAGAACAGGATGGGGATTTTTTTCCATGAGCACTGGTCAAAATCTACATTAAAAAAAATTAACTAGACTAAAACCAATGGACAAAGGAATATGACAATTTAAAAAACCCATGAATTTTAAAAAAACAGATTAATTTGAATCATTTCAATTTTCTATTGCTTTCTAAGTTAGAGCCTATTGTTTCCCATATGATTAAAATCATATTTGCTTTGTGTGATTCACTTTGCTTAGCTGTGCAAAATATGCAAACTACCACTCCATTAAGTTACAGTTAGAAAACATATTTTACATTATAATAGCTTAATGTTATCTGATTAACACAATTAAATGGTTCTGCATATTTTTCTTGTTCTGTGGGAAGCTGATAAATGATATTTTTTGTTTGATTGTCATGTAAGTCAAATTTGAATATGTCAAAGCTAAATTCATAATCTTACCAACTCTGAGGAGAAGAGAGGAATGTGCACACACTAAGTATAAGTGATGGTATTTCCATCCAAATGAAATGCTTATTTATCCAGCACAAAACCAAAACCATGACTTAAATATCTAAATTTTGTTTACATTCTTTCAAAAGCTGGTGTGGCTGGAGGGCAGTGGCTTACACATTTCCTATTCGTATTTGTTTCTATTATTTCCTATAAGATTTGCAAATCCTTTGTTATAAATATCTCTTTCCATGCTTTGTTCTGTATTTCATGCCAGTATATGATATTTGCAAACATATAGAAGCTTCCAGGTAAAAACAACTGCCCTGGTTTTAGACTTAGGGCTAAATTCTGGGCTTCTCTCTTCTACTCAAAAAAACCAGTGCTACAGGTCTGTGGAGAGAGTAAACAACATCCTTCTGTTAATTTTAGAAAATCCTGAGGATCTAAACTTCCACACCCTTTACAGAATACAAGCTAGGATAAAATCAATGTCATTGTTATGTGGTGGAGAATTAGTCTGAAAAATCTAATTTAATCAACTTGGCTTTAGAAATACTTCAGTTTTTAAAAATAATAACAATCACTGCAATAGAATGAAATATATCATGTTAATAAAAAATTATAAACACTGTTATCCAATGCTGATATTTTTCCTTGGCTGTGGAAGATTAGAGACTTCTTTCAAAAAGTATTGTGCAAGTAATTCCACTTGTACATTGAAAAGGCCTTTCTCTTACCAAATAACCTTCAGAAAAAAGGAAGGAATATATATTTGAGTATCATCTTGAGATATCACCTGAATATGTATCCATACCTAAATGGAGAAGTGCTCCCAGTTCTCAACATTTACATGCAGCCTGACTGCTCGAAAGAGAAATAAATAAATATAACATCTAAGTACCATGGGGAGTCAATTGCTCAGATGTGTTAAAAATAGCGTCCTGGCTTCTCTCCTGTCAGAGTAGATTTGTTTGTAAGGATGTGAGACACAAGCATGCAATGAAATACAATCTAGATAATCCATTTATTAGTACAGGCAATTATTTGAACAGCCTGAATGAGTAAGGAGATTCCTAAAAGGACTGTTTCCAAGAGATCAGTGCATAAATGGACACCTACTGTTACAGCAGCGTTTAAGGAAGGTTAGAGAGACCTTAACCTGGGCAGAAAGTCAGATACCAGTGGCATCCCTGAAGGTAAAGAAGACCTGTCTAAAGAGAAATCATACTTTATTAATTTTTTCCTTACCTCTTCTTCATGGAAAAATGTGTACTGTGTGATAGGATATCTCTAAAGGACAGGAGAAAAGAACAAAAAGCTGACGATAAAATTAACATAAATGAATTTTGCCTCTCCTCTATATATCCCACCTAACTTAGTGATAGTAATTAACAATGAAATTAGGTACACACTCAATTTCCGTGAGATGATAGGCAATGTTTGCTGACTGTCTCTGTAAAGATAGAGGCATTAGAGGATTCTGTCACAGAGTGGCAGGGAACTTGAGTCTAGAATTCTCTATATAGAAATTTTCATAAAGATTTCTATTCAGCTGAGGTCTCAACAATAAAACCAACAGCTGAACACTCTAAAGTCTGATTTCAAACTGAAAGACACCACAGCACTGCTAGAGTATTTATTCAGCTTTAATAACATAATTCTGGTTTATGATTCTGCTGATAAAACAGAGCAAATACACAGTACACTTCTCCTCCTGATAATACAGAAATATCAATATATGATTTTGTAAACAGATAATCTTTAAAGAGAGTTTTTTACCTAGAGCTGGCAAACAGTGTTTGATAACAAAAGCACCAAAAATAAATATATAGAAAGGCTTTTCAAAAGGAAAAGAAAACTCGGAGGAATTTAATTACTTGAGTAACATCCGTCCTCTTTATACTGGTGATGGGCGTGACCTAAAATAGACAGTCACACTTCTAATTAGTTATTTTCACACTCCTTTAACTAAATATTTGTTTTGGACAAATATGCAGATTATTTTTGCTGGAATCTGCACCCTAATCCAGGAGTCCCTGTGTTCTGGCTAATATACAGTAGTAGCCAAGAAGGGCTCATGCCTGAGAAAGCCAGCTCAGCTCTGGCAGCTCACCTGGCACAGTGTGCTGTCTCTACCCATCAGCCTTGTGCTGCCAGTATTCCTTCACAGCTAGGTGCTGCAAGCATTTGCTAAGAAATTATGGATAAACCCTTTGCAGAGCATGTGCAACAAATCAAAGGCTTTGAGGATGTGGCTATTCTACCCTGTAGATGGTCTGTGCATGCACCCTGAGCCTGGACCTTCAGGAGGTGGGGATTTTAGCTCCAGCAGCTCATGCATTACACTCAGAGGCTGTCTGGTATCAACTGCAAGTTTCAGCTTTGCTGTCCTTGCAGAGCACAGACATCCAGAATGTGTGCCCAAGATGTGTTACCAGATATGTGCCAGTCTGGACAATACACAAACTCTCCCAAAGTCCTGCCTGAAAAATAGGAGGATAGATAGGCCTTCAGTGTTTACAATGTGCCAAGTGCAAGTCTGTGCAAGTCTGAGGCTTGCTCTGAGTTTTCTATGGGTGTTTAAGACAGAAAAAAGCACTAATGTCTTTGGTTCATCCAGCCAACCTTTGGCTCATCCAAGCTGGGCAGGATCATACTCAAGAGGGACACAGTGACAGAGTAAAGTAAAATAGACTCAGAATTTGTCAGTCCTTATCTAGGTCTACACTGAAATGTGACTTCCCAATCTCACCCCTCTACACTACAGCAGCCCTTCTGAAAACCAGAGATGGTTACAGCTGTGCACAGACAGAGCCAGGAGCAATACAAACACTTGCAGAATCTAAGAAACCTTTTCTCCTCTGGTCATCCTTAGATTAAACAGTTTCCCCTGCTCCTGTAGAGAAGATCACTGTACTGGGCCAGTCAGGTAATGCATATCATGAGCTGCTGGCAAGAGATGAGCTCTCCAAAAGGCACAAAAGTTTTCTACTTTTCCAGTCTCAACAATCAAGGCAGAAAAAAGCATCTGGAGGCAAGAGGCTGTAGATGGTCTTCATGCCTAGCAAAATTAATTGATTTTTTTTTTGAGAGCAGGTTAATTATAGAGAATTCCAAGTAACAGAAAAGGCAAGTGGAAAACACCCTTCAAATTTTAAGGCAAAAGGATAATCCATGTTCATCTGTATTTTCTCTGCCATCACTACCAGGTTATTACCTACTGCCCCTTCAGCCAGAGGAGTAAGAGCTCACCTTGATTTTATTCCACCATTCTGAGAAACACATTTCTGCCAGCAGTATTCAGCTAAACTCTGTTTAAAACATATAAAATCAGTGGGGGTCCTTCATACTCCACCCAGACAGAATTTGGTTCAGCTTTTTCCTTTCCTCTAGTGACTCTGATGTCCCTTTTCAGCAAGCAGCACTATGCATGAGAAGCAATTGTCTGAAAGGTTCCAATAAACCATGAGCATTTAGGCTGAGTCCTCTAGGGAAGAGCTCCATACTTGTTTTCCATAAAAACTTCTGAGTGTCACATTTTGAGTGAACTTTGCCTCAAAATATCATGTTTGTAGGAACTGTAGATGGTAAAAACAAAGCAGACAGCACTTTGATTCAGTCTGGACAAAGTTCACACAGAGGGTGAAGAAAATAAACTCTATGTGTTGAGAGGAAAATCTTCAGCATCTTGTAGGTGGATTACAGGACTGCATTAGCAGGCACCAGAGCTGCACCGAGAGATTTACCCTAGGCAAAATGAAACTGCTTGTCTAGCCCGAGAGAAATTCAGACACTGAGCAACAGGGTAACCAGCAAGAAGGAATTTGTACCTGCTGAGATGCTGTTGAAGTTACTATTTTAAAAATTTCCTCTAGAATACAACATCTCTGTAAGACAGCTAAAGACTGCTGAGGTGATATGATCTCACATAAGTCCAGAATTTAATAAGAGTTTAACTTGGGGGCCTGCATCATCTGTTTTAGATATTTCCTTCAGGATTAGGATAATTACTCACTTTTCTCCTTTGACCATAGAGGGCTGGACAATGAGCAGTGATACAGAAGCCTGTTGTCAACTGAACTCCCCTTCAGCTGTCAAGGGACAGTTTTTAACCTGGAACTACCATTTCAAACAAAAAAACCCACTGCTTTTCCCTCTGCAATTAAGAGGAATTAAACTTCAACCAACTAAGCTAATCCATTCTCTTTCTCCTTTTTGCAATAGATGAATTAAAAGGTAGTTGGTTTCCAACTCAGGAGTAGAAAAGAGCTGTGAAACAGTACAAAGAAGCAAAGAGAAAAGGAGAAAGCACTTGAAACTGTGCAGAGAGGGATTTGTCCCAGTGCTGATGCTTAGGGTACCACACTGGTTCAGCTCCAGCAGACTGTGTCATATAAACCTATGCATGAGGGAGATGATAGCCAGAGTAAAGCTATCCCAGGAAAAGGTGAAACATGGAAACTGTCAACAGATTTATTAACTGTATTGATTTTGGGGATCTAAAACACATATTTGAGCTAAATATTTAGGTGCTTTTAATGATCAGTGTAGGAAATAGACAAAAGACTCTTTTACATTACGGGCTAGGAAAGACCAGGAGGACTATGAAAAGACAAATTGTTTAAAGAGGAGGTACAGAGAAAGTGGCAAAAAATCCAAGAGGAATAGGAACTTCCCTGCAGGTGACATCCATCCAGTAGGCTAAGTCTCCCAAAATGGAAAGAACTTCACTCGAGCTCCATGAAATTTCACTTTATGTAAAGAGCTTAATTTAGATTTATTAAATACCAATAAAACACTATTTTTTGTCAAAACAATTTTTTAAAAAAGGAAAAAATACAAAAAAATCTTTCTGGGAAAAGTATTTATATTCCCATATTGTGGTTCTAATGTCAGCATATTTTTTGCATTTTTTAAAAAATATCAACAAGAACACTTTCCTTGAATGCAAAAGGGTTTAGATTTATTAAAAATATAAAGGCATATATTCTAACTCTTGTGTCTATAGACTAAAATTCAGTGGCCTGGTTTTAAATTGAGCAGAATGCCTGCACTTTCCATCAGATTCAGTGAGGGTAATACAAAAGACAGAATAAAGATTAAATGAAAAATCGCCCTATGGGTTTGTCTCCCATGACATTTAAGGCAGTCAGTGTTATTTTCTCCTTGTCTGCTGAATTCTGGCAGCTGTACCAAAGGTGTCTGCACTAACTGGGGCAACCTCAAACGAAGGTGCCTTAGAAATGGCTCCTGTGACCACTGCCCAGACCTGTGTCCGGGAAGGACAAACAGCACCCTGTGCTTACTCTACACTCTGCCTGTGCCAGGGAGCAGCAGCTCAAAGGGAGATACCCAGCCTAGTGCAGGAGCTGGGTAGGGGCAGGGTGGTGCAGGCAGGGGTCTGTCTGAACTGACACAGAAACCTGGCTTTGATGGGTGGGCTATGTCAGGTTCCTCAAGAAGCCTTACTGAATGCCTGTTTATAAACCACAGAAGGACTGAACAGACCAGAAATGCTGAGATGATTCCCCTCTGCTCAGCCCCTCTGTGATCTTTATGTACCACAGGAAAAAAAACAGTGAAAGAGAAAGATAGGGAAGCAAAGTGGGGGTGAGCAATAGCAGAGAGTGAAGAGCTGAGAAACCAAGAAAAGATTCAGCCCCATGTTTACATTTGGCAAAACAGTGAAAGAAGGGCTGAAGTGGATCTGTCTCTGTCTCTCTAACACAGTCTTGTTCCTGTGTTCTGGATTCCTGGTTTTGACACCACCCTTCACCTTGCATCAGCTTTGGTTAACAACCCCCAAGCCACAGCTCTCCTGATCCCAAGTTTAACAACCCTCTGGGGTTAAATGGGATTGGCACAGCTTGGTGAGACTGAGCGGGGCTGCTTGTTCAGGTTATGTCAACTCTCTATCCTAAGGGTATTCTTCATCAGAGCATCTCATTTCCCATAAACTGTTCTTTTAAATGCTTGAGTGATCACACAAAGTTGGTCATGTGACCAATCATGCACAACAGCTACACCAAAAGTCCAGGGAACAGAGCATTCATTCTCTGATGTCTTTGTAAAATATAGTTATAAATATATAACTATGGGCTATTTCACATATATATGCCCCATGACTATGGGCTATAAATATATATAAATATATAAATATATAAATATATAAATATATAAATATATAAATATATAAATATATAAATATATAAATATATAAATATATAAATATATAAATATATAAATATATAAATATGGGCTATTTCACGACCAGGGTGGGCTTTTTACTTGCTAACCAAGGATGGACTCTCTATAGGTGAAAATAGCAGCAAGAGGTATTTATCCAACAGATAAATAAATACTTGGACATTTGCAGTGCACACTTTTAATCTTGACCCAGTTATGCCTGTTTCCTGATTGACAGTCAAAGGCATTTAAACATTTAGCTCAAATGCTTTTAGGTACCAAAGGTTAATAGCCTCAAAAAGTCACTGCCCAAAATTTTACAGCTGATCAGGCTGCATAAACAGCACTACAGGATAACTGCTGGTAATGGACTCAGCCCTTCTTTTGGATTTTCAGACCCCTGTTCTCCTTCTGGAAACCCAAAGAAATCTGTCCTTCATCAGCTCTGCGCCAGGACAGTGATATCAGCAAATTACCAAAACCAGCCTTTACCCCTTTAACAGCCCCTCAGAGCAAACCAAGCTCAAGTTGCACTGTTTGGCTGCTGAGACACTGAATTAAAAGTGAAATTGTGGGAATAAATTAGTTGTGACATTTGACTGGGAAGATTAGATTCCCAGAATCTGAATACAGAATTTGTGGACCATGAAAGTGATACCCTGATGAGGTAAGAAAGGACTTCTGGGTTGCTTATGGCTGTTTTTCCTCTTGCAGCAGAAACTCAGTCAAATTTCTTTAGCCTCCTACTGTTTTTTTTAATGATCATAAATACTTTCTAGCAGTAACCATGCCATTTTTTTCTCCCTGAGACTTCATCCAGAAATCGGAAGTACATCCTGTGTCTTCTTATCTCATTTGCTGATTTTTCTGGAGTATTTTGAGCCTATGTGGATTTGGATGAGAAGGTGTGCAAAGACTGTAGGAAAATTTTCCTCCAAAAGGACACATACATTTTTTCAGTTGCTTTGACTGGCACTTGATAGAAATCTGGGTTCTTCACTGTGTGCATACACTGAGCAAACAGCACTGGGATGTACAAGAGGAATTTTTCATGCAATTAAAATACACACACACAGATTACTGGGACAATTGAAAATTAAAATTCCCCAGGGTATGGTATTGAGAAGACTGTCAGAGTGAATACAGCTTTGAGGAGGAGCAAAAATGCTCTCCAAGGAGAAATCAGATAAAACAGTTGAGCGAGAAAAGTATTCACAAGGGCATCCCTGATCACGACAGCCATTGCACAGGAGATGGATCAAATCCGTATTATAACTGAGGTAAAACCTGCAGAGGGAGCTCAGAATTTCCTCAGCATAGGGGGATTTTCCCCAAGGAGCCATTTTGCATAAACAGCCTTTGTAGAGGAGGTGGAGATGCTACCAAAGACAGCATGAACAAATTCACCTGAGAGATGCTGTATAAATATTTGAAATGTGAGAAAAGCTTAACACAAGAACTGTCTCAGACACAAAGGAATATGCCAGGCTTCCCTGGCCGGGCAGCAGACAAAGTCACAGGTCTGTGGTGAAATAAAAACAAGGGTGCATGCAGGAGAAACACTGATAAATAACCTGTGAGAGATGAAAAGCCATCCAAAATCTGTCCTTGCTAAACCACAGACCCCATGAGGTGATGAACACTGAACCTTCCTGATGGCAACTGTTTTGGAAGAAACAGAGAACCCACACAGACAAGAGATTAAGGAAAACAATCATATGGGTAAACCCCTATATGCTGGAGGAGTCCTTGCAGAAGAGAGGTCAAACTGAACCCAAAGATGATCCCTCCTTTGCTCCTGCACCAGGAGTAAGGTGTATGAGCTCACGTGTAGGCACCTGGGGAGGCTTCCTGAGCACTTCACAGTTGGAGGGACAAGGACTGAGGAGATGAGAGAAGGATGAGGAGCAAGATGGGCACCGACAAGGATTGTAACACCAGGAGAAAAGAGGAAAGGGACTGGAATCTGTGTTTTAGCTCATCCAGGATGACCGCTGGGACAAGGAATCCAAGAGAAAGTAGCCAGCTCCCAGCCACATGGAGGCATGTTGGAGGGAGCATCCATGTGATGAAAGGTGCCACATCCAGTTGGCAGCCAGGGATCAGTGGTGTCTCCCAGGGATCAGTGTTGGGCCCAGTACTGTTTAATATCTTTACTGATGATCTAGTTGACTGGATTGGGTCCACCATCTGCAAATTTGCAGATGACACCAAGCTGGAAGCAAGTGTCAATGTGCTGGAGGGTGGGAGGGCTCTGCAGAGAGACCTGGACAGGCTGGATTGATGGGCTGAATCCAACAATACGAGGTTTAACTAGTCCAGGTGCTGGGTGCTACACTTTGGCTGCAACAGCCCCATGCAGCACTGCAGGCTGGGGACAGAGTGGCTGGACAGCGAAAGGGAGCTGGTGGTGCTGGCCAACAGCTGCTGAACATGAGCCAGCAGTGTGTCCTGGTGGCCAAGAAGGCAACAGCATCCTGGCCTGGATCAGGAATAGTGGCCAGCAGGAGCAGGGAGGTCATTCTTCTCCTGCACTCAGGACTGGTGAGGCCACACCTCGAGTGCTGTGTCCAGCCCTGGCCCCTCAGTTTAGGAAGGACGTGGCACTCAGTGACACCGTTTAGTTGATGAGGTGGTGTTAGGTCATAGGCTAGATTTTATTATCTCCAAGATTATTTCCAACCTAGTTAATTGTGTGATTCTGTGATTTATTTTGCCCAGTGGTTGTTCCAGGAAAAGAGGGGTGAGCAGGGAAATGCAGACTCTTTTACAGAGCTGGGAGAACACCGCCTTAGTAATGCAAGGAGTTTTAAATGCCACATTTCTATTTTGTTTCAACTTTTTTCATATCCTGCTCCTGGGAATTTCTAAAAATTGCTTCTTTGGAAACTGCGTGTCTTGCATGCAGTACATTTTCATTTTCACAGGATGCATTTAAATACTCTCTCTCCTGTGCTAGAGCAAAGGGTTAATGCTCCAGTATATTCTAGGACTACAGTAACTCCCGCCCTTGTGAAGTCTAGCAACTACTCCTGTTGCAATGAATTAATTTAATTAAGGAAAATGAATTAATCAACAAGTAACTCTACTTGCAATCTGCCCCTTGATAAGCATTTTATATTGAGATTCAAGACATCAGAACTACTTCCAGCATAGCTTTTAAAACCTGATAAAATGTCTCCTGACTGGAGTTTTCTAGAGAAGCAAAGTGACTCCCAGAATAGGGGTCATGGCTCTGCTGGGCACTCACCTGCTGACCCGGGCAGAGCAGTCTGATCTCAACAGTTGCCTCTTCACAATGAGGAAAAAAAAGGAAAAAGTGATTCTGAGCTTATTTGGTCTCAGAAAGATGGAAATGTGGGTTTCTTTAGCAGACAGTGAGATGGAGGGATTTATTCTGAGACTTTCAGAGCACTGCAAAGAAAATGGTACATAAGACTGAGGAGTCCCCTGGACCAGTGTTTTTTTTGGAAACAAGAAAACAAAGCCAGATCCTGGACTGGCAGGAGCCAGAAGGTCTCAGCCAGTGGTGTCTGCCACAAGTGTGGCCAGGTCATGGAAGAAAATCTTTCTGTAAATACCAGTGAATGAGGCACAGACACACATTAAGTCATGGCAAGCATTGTACTGATGACATTAAGGGTCAAAGGGAAGAAAGAGACAGCTACAGGAAATGAAATCTGATTTAACAATGGGTTTCATTGCAGTCTCCTTTCGTTTCAAAATATGTCCATGTACAGTTCAAATCTCTGTACACATATGTATATGTATATGCATATATAGAGATATATAGACATATATATATAATTTCTGTCCAAGGTGAGAACCTATATCAGAAACATATAATCATGCATTTCTCATGTAAGTTTAGTTTTGTTATGCTAAGGGACAGTTCTCTGTTCTGCTCACAAGAAAAGAGCATCCCTATGCTTCAAAAGCAATGGCAGATGGGTTTTGATAAAAAAAACTACAGCACTCTATCTTCTGCTATCATAGAAGACTTTCACTTATGTTCCCAAACAGTGCTGATGGTGTACCCCTTATCTTCAGAGCTAATAAGCCACATCTTGTGTCTGATATAAAGAAAACCATATGTTGTTTCCAGCAGGTCATTCTACTTTAGAGTAAAAAGTACACTTCTTATTAAAAACAAAAACAAACAAAAATCCAAAACACAAAACAAAAGAAATGACACAAAACAAAATCCACAGCCAAAGAAAGTTATTAAATTCAATGACTGTGCATTTTCCACCAAAAACAAATCCTGCAGAACAACTCCCCCTCCTCAGCAGCTTTGTGTGTTCAGTGTGTAGAGGATTCAGAAGCACCATACAAGCTGGCTACTTGTCAGTCTGTCAACTACCACAGCCCAAATAAAAAAGTGTTTTGTTTCAAGTTTCTCAGAATTTAAACCTATACGTAGTCCCAAAGGCACAGATGAGAAGGGTATACATTGAAACAAGCTGGGGGGTTCCCTTTTTATTTTGGTCTTGCTTGTAGATGTAAGGATTTGTTTGTCATCCTTTTAAATGCTTTACTGGAAAGAAGTCAGGACTGCCTTTCAGGATGGATTCTCCTGCAAACTGAGGGGGGCAGCTCCCTATTAAAAATCTTGCAAAAAAGAGAAGACTTACAATGCAAAACTTATTTTTAACCAATATCTAAGCAAAATACATTTGCAAAACAAACACAGAATGCTTAACAATAGCATTCACATTCAAAGCCCATTGCTGCAAACAGCCCTAAAGGCTTTCAAGAATTTTACTTTTCATATTGTCCAGAGAAAGAGTGTTAGGATTTGGTTTGGGGTTTTTCTTCCTGATTTTCCCCTGCAGTTACTCAAACTTTATTAAAATGTATGCTATCAAAAAATTTAAAAAATTAACGAGTTAAGCAATTATATCCCCAATGTGACTGCTGTCTTAAGTGCAGCACTAAAAGCATTACTCATAACAAAAACCTATTCTGAAAGCATTTAGCCACTCCAAATGAATCACAGAAAGTTTTCACTGTTCAGCAATTAGAAAAAAAAGTCTATAAGCAGAACATGAATCTCAAGGCCTGGGGCAGCATATTAAAACACAAACATTTATACACATACAGGCAGTTATAAAAATTAGGTAGGCTTGTTTCCAGGTCTGTAGAAGCAGCCACCTTTCTGTCAGGAGGCTGTATTTTAAGATGCAGAGAAATCGATCTGCTTAAAGCTGTGGCTTTTATAGTCTGTAATGGGATACTGAGGCCCAAGTCCTATTTGTATGACAAGAAAAAATATCACATTCTTGCAATTAATATGAGCCAAATATTTTCTGTTCCTAAGAGGATGCACCGTTCTATGCACTGGTATATTTATGGCCTGCATCAATAAAAACATTTTTCTTTGTAGAATAAAACTATCAATTTTGCCTGCTAATAGTAAATGAATGACTAAAGCCCCATGTACTTCAAGGTGCTCTTCTGAGTCCTGTGGGGCTGTTCTGAGTGCAGACTGGTCTGCTACCATGAGGAATAAACCCTTTATGCTTTTTAATGGGACATTAAAAAGGGATTTCAAGAAGAAGGGGAAAAAAGGCCAGAAACAGTGACAAATGACACTCTCTCTGCAGAAATTTATCTCAGTCATCTCTTGAGATTTTCCATGTGCTCCAAAGCAATAGACAAAGTAATACTTCTTTCCTCTTCCTAGTATTAATGTGAATTTAAATTTTTAAAGTTGTTGCCTTTCAATTGCTTCTTTTGAAACTTGACATATCTAGGTGTGTGTGAAAAAACATCTGCTCTATTTTCCAGACACAAAAATCCCCTGGACTCCTGACTTAGTGAAAATGAATATAGAAAAAATCTGAAATATGGCATTTACTGTACATATTACTGTTTCAAGGACTTGGATTTTGAAATACATGTTTTGGTCCTCCACTGACAGAAATTTATACTTTTCGTATGCCAAAAATACACATAACTAATACTATATCATGTCTGTTTAAGGAGATCTAGAAAATATATTGGAGAAAAATAAGCAATTTTTAGATGATAAAGTTGTCTGCTTTTCTTAATGCTGTATTTTTAAAATATATTTTATAAAACCTTTTATCCTTTAAATTATAATTGCCTTTCATTTTCCATTTTACAGAATTTTGTTTCATTGTGATGGAGCAGCAGATAATGTGAAGACTAGACCATCTTGCTTCTCATAGACCTTGTTGAAAGTATAGAGACATTTGAAGAATGTACTTTGCTCTGTCTCAGGAAGTCTGTGCTTGTTATCTTGACATAATATTCCCTTTTACTAAAGTAAGTAAAATAAGAGTGCCACTGCATAGACAGAAGATGGTTAATTTATCATCTAAATCAAGAAAAGGTGTATTCTCATGCTAAAGCACCAAATTGTTTCTTTATCTTTCTGGAAACTAGCGTGATTTCTATCAAGGTGTGCCAATATCAGCAGTTATTTTAACTAGGTCTAATTCTTGTTAGGAGCACATTCCTATGGAATTTCTTTTTGCCCTTGTTATCATTTTTAAACCTCAAAGGCCATGAAGAATTGACAAAACAATGCCACTGTCCTGCCTTTGTTAATTAAAAAAATGTAGGGGAAATGTGACTGGATTATACCAATGTACACAAAAAGATAATCAAAGTGCAATTAGAAATACCACAGACTTCTTCCAAAATATATATTTTTACCAAAAGCAAGCTTGTAAACACAAATAATGTTTATCTCTTCAGCACAGCTTAACTGCATTTTTACTGGCACATCATTTAAAAACCATTTTATCATTGCTGTTACACAGCATCCATTATACCTAAGGTAACAATAAACAAATGGAGTTGAGGGTTAATGTTGCTTACTGTTTTAACATTTTTCAAACAGGTTTCTGTTGAAGATGTCCTGTACTATTTGTTATGATTATCAACTTTATCTACTGTATCAAGTGAACGTTCCTCTTTCTGGTCACATTAGTTCAAAAAGTCATGTTGACATTTAATTACTTACATGGCTTTTTACAGTGACAATTCCTGCATCAAATCCTGTAACATACACACAAAGTGCTCATCATAAGTTTACTACTTATATATTGTAATATTTTATATATATATATTGTTATGTTGTTATTATTATTGTTATTATTGTTATTATTGTTATTATTGCCACTGTCAGCATTGCTAACAATAATGTCAGTATCAAAATTAATTTATTCTTTATATTGGCATAATTTCAAATCAACCATTCATGGCCATGATCCTCCTTCAGATGAAGAAAAAGCAAAGCTCTCATTAGCAAGTTTTTCATTTAATCTTCTAATTAAGGACCTGTGTTTCAACAGCCACAAGTTATATGGAGGCTGTGACACCTTCTTATCAACCTTTCTGACCTCTTCCTCACTTGTCATTTCTGTGCCAGAAAAAGATGTAGGCCACTTTTCTGAGTGTCTGGGAGCAAAAGGTGGCAGAGATACCTAGACAGTCTAAACATAAACAAAATAATTACCATCTGATTGCCACCAGCCTCACCTGCCTGAAACTAATGCTGGCACCCATTTTCCTGTGGTTCACTCAGTCCCTACAGACATATGCTGACATGCACACTTAAGGACATTGTATATACACTTATACACACACATGCATGTTTATGTACCTGAGAGGGGACATGTTCCTTTACCTGCTCCTTAGTTCAGAATGCCCTCAGTAGCCACATCCCACCCATGAATAAGTTTTCTGCGTTTAGAACTCATGTAGCAGCAAGCTAAGGGCAGAGGGGAACACGACACATCTGAATCCAAATGCAATTAGGTAAATTTCAGAATTCCACTATGACACATTTACCAAGGAGCAGAGGTGTGATTAAGTTTAATCAAGAGCTTGCTTTGTTAGACCTACTTTTTTTTTTTTTTTTTTTTTTTTGGTTCTGTAATTAACTGCAATTGGGGTGCAGGTTGAGCGATTTTATGTGACTTCCATACACATCCTTTGTATTTTAATTTAATTCAGTTTGGGAAGAGGCACCTGGACATCTCCAGTCCCTCCGTGCCCTCTGGCAGCCCCATTCCCAAGGTAAGCACACAGCAGACATTAAGCCCAGAAGAGATCTGAAGCATTCCTGAACAGCCAGGAAAGATATGAGAGAAAGGCTGTTCAACAAAAACATGCTGGGCATGTAAAACTTCACTAAACAATAGGATTATTGTGTAGAAACACCCCACTTCTATCTCTCAGGCTCACAGTAGCTACAAAAAGAAATGGCAATAGTGAGTAAAATGTTAGAGTTGCAGCCAGAGCGAAAGAATAACGAATAAGCATGGTGTTAAACTTAAATCAGGCTCCCAGCTGGAGTTTTGCTGTAGTCTGCCAAGCACAACAGGGAAGAAGGCAACAAGGACACCAGTCTGGAGATCAGAGAGGAGGTGTCTGTAAAGAACAAAGCATATCCAAATAGTATTGTTGGCTGCAGACATCTCACTGATAAGTCAGGCAGCATTTGGAAAGAGGAAACTCACAGGAGGAGAAGAGAAAGAAAATGAAGGTGGGAGAGGGATAGAAGAGAACAAAATGGTACAAATGAAAGATAATGAGGAAAAGGCAGAGTTGTAGTGTCCTTCGGCATTTAATGATGAGAAATCAGTGACACATAACCATTGATCAGTGGGCAAAAAGAAGTACAGAAAAGAGAGAGAATGCTGCTGGGAGGGCCAAATGTTTTAGGAGAGGACATTAAGGTAACTAAGACCTACTTCAGTTTTGCAGACCCTTGGGACAAATGCCACTAATGAAATGCCACACTCTCTGTGGCATGACCCACATATGTGTCCAATCAAGTGGTCATGGACCACTTTATGAACCAGGTCAAAGAGCTGATGGGAAAAGCAGAGAGAGGCAGGGAAATTCTTCCCTCATGGTATCTCTTGGAGGAAAATATAAGGAGATGTTTACACCTCTTGCACCATCTCATCTTGACCCAGACTGACTTTCTGAGGTAACAAGCAAGACAGGTTCTGAATAAAAATATCCCTACAAGAATAATAATCAGTGAGGTGACACTAAGGACAGGGACTCTAAGCCCCACATACCACAGTGAGATGTAAAAAACAGAGTTTCTCCAGAAGAGTTGGCATAGAGAAAGAAGACTGTAGCCATACATTTCCCCCCAGAATAGTTTTCTTGAACTACTAGGATGTTTCGATCCACTTCCACTGGGAAAATCCCCACGTTTTTTCACAAGCCTTCCATAATTACTTGTCATTCTTTGCTCTCCTAGGCTTCTAACACTAAGACATATTTAATTTATTAGAGAAATTAATTTCAATTGCTTCAAAGTAATGAGCAAAGATACACTCCTTTATCTTTATTTAGCTCATTACTGGATAAATCACTGCTGCAGGCAGCTTGTAAGTGATGCAGAGAACATGTGCATGCCTTGTCCTTTCATCCTACCCAGTCCAGGCCAGCAGGGCAGACTTTGTGCTCTACACCTACCTGAGAACACACTTTCCCACATGGATCGATTTCTCCCAAAGAAAAGCAACCACCTTGGAAAAGCTAGATTTCTGTGGAGAGTGGTAAGCAAAATTAAATATTTATGCATAGAATTGCCACCATAGAGATGTCCTCAGAAGGATTTTCCCAGGTCAAGTTCCCTACAGAGCCTTTCAAAGACACCAGCCTAGGGAGCAGTCAGTCACACGCGTCCTAAGTGATTCTGTGGACATCACAGGTCAGCATGTCTTCAGCCTTATTTAGATGGAGCTGGCACATCATAAATCAGGAGCCAAATCACTGGGATGTTGGCTCTCTGAGAGCTTTCCCAAGCCTTTTCCTATAGTAAAGCACTCCAAGGACTTACTTGCTCAAATGCAGGATGACACAGGTTTCCAGAAGTTCAATCCAACTGAAATTCTCTGAGGTCTTGGCCTATGATAAAAGCTCCCCAGTAAGGTACTGAGTAAGTGTATTTTCCTAAGCACTCTGGGTATTGCTCCTTCGTCCTGATTCATAAATTATTGATGCCTCCCTGTTTTTCCTGGTGTCTTCTTCAGTGGAATCTTAAGATCTGTGATGTCAAGGAACCCACAACTGGCTGTCCCTGACTTATACAGACATAAGAACTTCCCTGTTTGCTCTTCAAAGGCACCATGCAAACCAAGGACACTGAGGAGGGGCTTGTTTCTCTTTTACAGTTTCCAAAAATATCAGTGAGGCATCTCTTTACAGCCTGCAATCATAAGCAGAAAAGAAGAAGCATTCAAGTTGAAATCGAAAGCATACAATCTGCCTGTTTTTCAATATTCATCTTTCTGGAAATTACTAGATATGTATAGTTCCATAACTACAACATTGTGAAAAGTTGTGTTAAACAAACATATTACCTGCTATAATATTAAAAAAAAAATCCATCTGCTCTATCAGCTGGGTCCACTTCATATGAGATAGCCTTATTTTTTTTTCTTTATCACAGATGCTCCATTTTCATGTTCTGTGAAGTCCTCTTCATGCATATTAGTCTTGGGGGAAGGATGCAGTAGAAAAGTAAAAAAATCTAGAAGCTTTCAGCATCATTTGATGGAAATGAAACCACTGTGGAAGTTGAGCAGTTCAGCAAATTGTCACTGCAGCATCTGTGCCTTCTAGTCACATTAAAAAACTGATGCTCTTTACGTAATCCAGGTCCATAAACCACATAAATTATACCCTGCTGTGTTGTATCAAGACCTGAAACTACTCTATGCCACCACCAAGTAGACAAAATCAATCAAGTCACCACAGAAGACAAGCTCAAAAACAAAAATATAATTAGACTAGCCTCTGCCAATCCACAAACAGCTTGGCCTCACTTTTAGAACCTCCGTTTCCAAGAGGATACTGACGACCAACCAAATCTTGTCTTTTGAGATGAAAGAGTCTAGTTTGAATTGTTTCAGTGTGTGCTGCAACATTAATAAATCACCATGCTATGTGACATGCCAGATACACCACCGAGACAAACTCAGACTGTCCTATCCCTGCTTGTAACCTTGTGGACCTATGGTAGACAAAGACCAACACATGTGAGGGACTTTGCTAAGAGAAACAAAAATCCATTGCTGTTTGGAGAATGATGGCTTCCCTTTCCTGAAATTTGAAAAATTCAGATGGAAAATGATCGGTCACCTTCCCTTTGTACACAAGATCTTCTACAAGAGCATTGGAAAAAATGCAGTAATTTTATCTGCTTGCACGCCAGAACTTTGATCAGCACATCTCATTCTGAAAGATATCAGTCTCCCAATTCAAAGGGAATGAAAAGACTCAGTTTTGAGTCTTGCTATGTCTACAATAGAGCCAGCTTGTTACACCAGGATACAGCTTTTAATCTGAACAAAATCAAGCTCTTGGGGTTATTGAGTACCTCAAAGAATATTGCCTGCATTCCTGAAGAGTTACAGATGATAAAAATATCTAGAAGTACAGCTAAGACGTCATTACCTGTGAGCCAATTTCATAAGCTTGACTAATTTATTCAGGATTTTTTATCTTGGGAGATGTCAATGCTATAGCTATGATAATAAAAATCACAATGTATACTTGAAAAAATATTAGAATCATAGCTGTTTCCTTTAGTTAGGCACAAGACGTTTCAAGCAAAAGTAAAGACATCACTCTAAATTTGCCACTAATCCCATATAAACATATAAGAATTTCTTTAGCTCTAGAAACCATATAGGGAAATCTTTCTATGTTTATTCCAAACTTTTTTCTAGACTAACCCAGTAAACTATTATCATCTCTAGGGCATTTTATTCTTGGTTCTTGGATAGTTCTCCAAAAGAGTCAGGTTTGCTAGTTTTTAGAGGGTTTTAGGTTTCCCTTCACCATGGCTGTGTTGCAGCTGTGGTCGATCTTTTGCCCACTGTAGTTCAAAAGGACCTGGGCCCCATCACCAACACACCAGATACGTTTGGTCTGCATTTGCCTGAGACAGACAGCACCAGCCAAGTGGCCCAGGCAGGGCAGATGATATCCTTCTTAAGGGAGCAACATCAAACCCACATAAAGCTGAGAAGCATCAATCAACTGATTTGACTGACTGTACTCTTGGCTTTGGCATTCTACCTTGTCTGGCATCTTTCTCTGAAAAATAGCTGAACTCTACTTTGGACTTTCTGAATACTTGACTAGATCTCTCTAATTCGAGCTTTATTACCAGTGTGACATGTAATACTAACTTTCAGACATGAAATTCACTCTGCAAAATAGCAAATTACCAAAGTCATGAGTACAGGCCATGTTGTGCATTGTCTTACTTCAGTGTTTAGTTAGATCACATTTCCCGCTAGCTTACAGGTTGTACTAAGAGTACTCATTGAGACACAAAGGTCATCATCACTTTTAAGAACTTTCCTCTAGTCAGACAATTAGAAGGGGCTTTAATCACATTGTATACAGTGTTTACCATTCTGTATTGTGAAATCACTAGCCCATCAAAAGCCAGACTCAGTTAAAGATTTCAGCTCTTAGCTAGCCATTGCAAATGTTGTTTAGGAAGCCAGGAGCTTGCACATCTTATCAAAGGTACAGGATGAATAAAAAAAAAGTTACACTGCAGAGAAAACCAAGTGTGCCAGGATTCCATCATCAGAGTGATATAGTCTCCCAGTTTGGAGGGTTTATAGTTTAATAATAGAGATATTTGAGATGTTTGCAAATATGCCTCTCTCTATGCATACCTATTCTGGAAATGTATTTGTGATTTTTTAATCCCCTTGTCATAAGATTTTGTAAGCATACAGTCTCAAAGAAAAGGTTCCTTTCTGCATAAAGGTGCGCAAGCTCAATTTATCATGACAATCAACAGTATTTTATCAGTTCCTCATGCTGCCCAGGTAAGTTTTTTTATCTACTGCCTTTCCTTCTGTACTTGGGTCATAAATTCTTTTGGGCAAAGACCATTCTTACGCCTATGCTTAAAACACCAAGTACAATAGCATCCTGGTGCAAATAATAATTTGGTTTTTAGATCTTAGATGAAAGACATTTTCAATCTCTGTAAAGAACAAATTAATTATTGTTATTTCTTAAAGCACAGAAGCAAAACCAAATAGAAAAAAAAAACAACCCAGAAATACAAAAATACAAAGGCTGACAATGCTTTTTGCAGAAACCTAGACATATTAAAGGAGAAATAGATACCTCATATTACCTCAAATCAAAGGGAACTCAGGACAAATGACCTAACAGTGATGTTTTGTTAAACTGGAGTTATGAAAGCTGTTAAAAGCAACTGGAAAAGGCCTTATTATCTAAAGTTAGTAACAATGCTGAACAAAGAATTTCAAATTAATCACAACAACATTAAGGTGGGCAGACTTTTTACACAGAAGGACGCTATAATTTTTAAGCCATCTGTCAAATCAAACATAATTATTTCCAAACCCATGTTGCAGAGTATGGAAATACCATCAGATTCTTTATATTAGCTTGATGTAAGGCCAACTGGGTTAGTTCATTGTATCAAATAGTCACTGTCTCTGTTATCTTACAAATTTAAACAGTAAAATTCTAAAATAAAGGTAAAGCAGTGGAGAAAGCAGTACATTTTCTGTTTTCTGATAATACTATCTTCTTCCTTGATTTTACTTTGGACAATAAAGTGATTTTAAGTCTCCAAAGCACCCTGGTAAGTTATTTCTGTTGATCCATAAAACTTAATCACAACATTTTCTGTAGCACATATTTTGTGCTCCTCTGAATCTTGGAACTATTTACATTACTTTAAGATCAAATAAATTTCTCAACACCTGAGCATCAAACTGCAGTCTAGGACTTGCTGAAAGAAAAAGAGACTACAAAAAGCCAACCAAACAAAACCCACACCTACACATTAAAAAGTGGCAGATCTTGCTAGAGCAGATGATGACTCCCTTTGGCCTGGTGCACTCAGATCCAGAAAACGGCACATTGGCAGCCAGTGGCATAGAAATGAATTGTCAAACGTAAGACACCTCCAGCTGGTTCTCTGGGAGGAGTTACAGGCTGGAGAAGGTGGCCTTTTCCAGCAGGAGAAGCAGAAAGCTGTGGCTCCCTCGCCCCTCCTCTAGCATCTCTGACTGCTCCCATCCTCTCCCTGCCCAGGAGGCCAAGAGGCACAGCCAGGTGAGCAGTGAGCCTGTAAGGGACTGCAGAAGCAGCAGCTCACCACAGGAGGCAGAGGACATACTCTGCTGCCTGTCGGGTCTCAGGGACAAGTGGAAGCCCTGTATTTAAGGGGAAAAGAGGAGGAGGAAGAAAGAAACTTCAGACTCCTGCCATCATCTCTGCTCTCCAAAACTATTGTTCTTTTTCCAAGCCTCTCAAAAGTTCTGCTGCTCTCTCCAGCCTAAATCATCCATACATCTGTTTCATATACTCAGAATTATCTAAACCAAATATATTTCCTCTTTTTTCCTCCCATTACCCACCTGGAAGCTTCTTGGCAAACACTGAGCCTTCCATAGAGAGCTGAATGTCCCTTCCAAATCAACATATTCTGATTTGGAATTTACTCTGTGATTTGACTTCATTTTCTGTTGAGCGTGGCTCCTTCTTAATCCTCTGCTCTGCCTTCTGTGTCTCTTTCCTTTCTTTCTTCTTTGTCATCAGAGGCACAACATTTTTTCCACAGCATGACTCAATATTTGAAGTCAAAATGTGCTTTGTTGTGTTGTTTTGGTTTTTTTGGGTTTTGTGGGGGGTTTGTTTTGTTTGTTTTGGGGTGTTGTGTTTTGTTTTGTTTTTTTTTTTTTTTTGTGGGTTTTTTTTTGGTTTTGTTTTGTTTTGTTTTGTTGTTTTGTTTTGGTTTTGGTTGGTTTTGGCTTTGGTTTTGGTTTTGGTTTTGGTTTTGGTTTTGGTTTTGGTTTTGGTTTTGGTTTTGGTTTTGGTTTTGGTTTTGGTTTTGGTTTTGGTTTTGGTTTTGGTTTTGGTTTTGGTTTTTGGTTGTGGTTTGTTTTGGTTTGGTTTTTTTTTGCGGGGGGGGAAGGGGGTTATTGTTGTGATTGTTTGTTTGTTTTCCCTCCAAGAACTTCATTCTACACTGGCTGTTTGCTCAAACACAAAGCATCATGCAATCATAGATCTTAAACTTCTTCTTGTCCCATTATGTATTTTTCACTCTCCAGTGCACTATCAGGAGATCCACTTCTTTGCTCTTCTCTTGTGAGCTGTCTGGAACCTCATTCTCAAGCTCAACACTGCTGCCAGCAGTCCTGCTCTTTGCCTCCTGTGGCACTCCACTGCTGCCACGGCCAAGAGCAGAAGCACTGCAAAGTGAAATCCAAATCCACGGGGCTGAGAGTACTTTCTGAAGCTGCTGATGAACTCAAGGAGCAGGAGGGTAGGCTTAGAAGCCTTATCTTTCCCAAATGAACCCAAGGTAACTTGAGGAAGTGGCCTCTTTTCACCTCAGAACAGGTTTTCACACTCAAGTTTCTCCTGGGGGAACATAGCAAACCAAAGCTGAGTGCTTATCATCTGATGATTTCATCAGGGTTCTTGCTATGAAACTTTTCCTCTGGGTCAGGGCAGAAGAAGAAGCTTAGATGTGAGTATCAAGAGAATGCTCTGCTGTGGCTTGACAAGATACAGTCTTTCCCATTGTCGAATGTTTTCTAAATGTATACACCTAAAATAAGGATGAATTCCTTATCAAAATATTCACAGCCCAAAATGCACATTTCTGTGCCTCCAGCTGGGAGTAAGGACACAAGCAGAACAGTTTGCTCTGACTTTGTCATTCCTGGATTGGAATACAGAAAGATATTAAGTTTGTCCAAGAAAGAGCAGGTGTTAAGTCTTCCATTTTCACAGATCATTTTAGGCTTGAAACAGCAACCAAAAAAGAAAAGCTTGAACATTTGGGTTGATTCAATAGAAAATAAATTAAATATATTTTTTATAAAAAATGTCTGTGTTGCAGGGAAATATTTATTCCTTTGGAAGAAGGAATTAACAGAGAAACAAAAAGCAGAAAGGAAAGGAAATCCAAGAAAACTTAGATCCGTGACTATAAGTAAGCACATTAAGGTGCTCATTGGAATATTGAGCCCATAAGATGGTTTCCATCTTTAAGGGAAAGTAATGCTATTTGTGCATGCATATATAGATATATATATATAATGGTGTATAAATACATAATGTGCTTGAAACAGGATTTTCAAAGAGATATTATTCATGGATTTTTCACTCAGATGGACAAAAGCATCTTAATTCTTTTTGCAGCTTTAGCGTTCACTTTCCATCCTAAAAGAGGTCCCCTAAAACATGAAGAGCAACAGCTAATGCCTCCATGGGACTCTTACAAACAGAATAGCAATATGACCAGCTGGAAAAAAAAATCAAAGTAAATAGGACAGATATTTCAGGAACAAATAGAATTGAGGAAAAAACACCTCCAATTGTTTGCATGAGATGGATTTATTTTTCAGGACTGGAACTTTAAGCTCATACTCCACTATTGGCAAAAAGAATATCTATACCCAAAAGCCATGCCTAGATTTCTGAATGAAGCTTGCCTGAAGCTGCTCTCTGACACTGAGACCAAATGGCATGGAACAGCCAGTGTCCATACTATTAAACTCTCTTACTCTGTAAAATAGGGTGGCTGCAGCTACATCACTCTTGGGAGCAGTCCCTGGCGTAAGCCAGCTTCTTGGACTGTGCCTGAGAATCATTTGGGACAGCACTACTTGGCCAAAAGCAAGCCAAGGGGCATTTCAATAATTTAACAATATAAATAATCAAGTCCACTGATGCGCCCTGGCACTGCTTAATTTATTAGAGCAGACACAGCTGACACGGCCAGCTGCTGAGCCCTTAATAGCCCAGAGGAAGCACAGATGGCCTTGGACTGCTGTGCTCTTGCAGCAGGGGTGCAGGAGCGTGCCACAGCAGATGGGCACTGCAGGGGCCAGAGCAAACCTGCTGGATGCAGCTCCAGCCAGGGCTCGAGCTGGTAGCAAAGCTGCTGCTTCCAGCAACACTGCTCCCCTCCCCTGTGGGCCCTGCAGAAAACAAACCACCTTTGCTTGGTGCCAAGCTGATGGAGGGCTGGAAGGTGCTGCTGTAGCCTGCTGGGGCACTGGAGGAGGGACCAGGGGTGGCGTGGTCCCCTACCCTGCCTGTGCCCAGGGGTCAGAGGCAAACCTGTCTGTGTGTAGAGATCGAGCACCTCCAGGCCCTGCTGAGCTGCTGGGGCTTACCCCAGCATGAACAAGAGCTTTGGTATCGGGCTTATGATGTATAAAAAGGTATAAATCCTTTTCAGCACAGTTCAGCTCAAGCCTGGGGCGTGCGCCCTCTGCCAGGGTGCAGTGTGCAGCCACCACAGGGAACAGCTGCCCCCGGGCAGGCACTGGGACCCAAGGGAGCTTAGACACCAAGGGACCACTTTTCCAGGTGGCAGAGGCTTGTAAAGGAGCAGCGAGGGAGCTGCTAGGACCTTTGTGCACTGCAGAAAAAAAAAAAAAAAACAAACAAAAAAACCCCAAAAAACAAACAAACAAACAAAAACAAACAAACAAACAAACAAAAAAAACCCAACCAGAACTAGCTTACAGGAGGGACTGCATTGTTTACTGCAATTTCCATTTCTTAATGCAGTTCTGAAAAGCTATACCTTGTTTTTCTCCTGAGTAGCAATGCAAGTATCTGTGGTGTGCACTTTTCAAAAATTATCTACTTTTTAATAGAATAGTTTTGTTCCTGGACTACTCTGATCATTAACTTTTAATGAATGTCTGGAAAGACAGCAATTACTTTTTGTAGGTCACTGAATAAAACCCAACTTTTTCTTCAAAAGTCTTCTTTTAAGAACTGTAATGAACTAAACCACAAACATTTAAATTACATAAAAAAATTTTAAAAATATGCAAGGCAGCCATGCATAGACAAGTTCCCAATGTGAGATTCCAATGCAACTGTTTTGTGTCTGTCCTTCTGTTTATGTCTGGAAGGAAATAGGCAGTCCTGAGGAATTCACCACTCATTCCTCCTTTTTCCCACAACACTATCAATGTCAAACCTCCACAGATGAGGCACATGTCATGGGCCTCAACATTTTGTCAACCATCCACTTCAAAGTGGGATTCCAAGCTCCTGGTCACACCTGAGGGCTGACCCTCAGAGAAAAGAATAAGACAGAACTGTAACAAAAACTCATCACTGACCCCAGCCTGACATCCATCACACCCTGCACAGCTGGACTCAAACCTGCTGCTGGAAAAGTATTCACTCCAGCAGTTTCCACTGCCAACCATCATCTGAGACAGGCAGCATGGGTGCCATGCTCAGTACATGTCTTCAGCAGTTTGTCTCAGAGATTGTCTTTGCCTTGCGCCAATGAATGGCAGGAAGAACCTTTGTGTGGGCCTTTTCCTCATCCTTGTTCATTTGCATTCACAAGTTACAGCTGTTTAGTTCCAGCTTACCCTTCAGGGTTTGCCATACCTCCACAGAAGGATTAAAAGGTTTGAGTGTGGAAGGCTAAAGCAAACTTGCCCCCAGGGCATATGGGATGGGGCCTGAAGATTCACCTGGATCCAGGATATAGGAAGTGTTTCTGAAATTAATAATACAGCCATGATCTTAGATAATCTGTCTGCAAAATGTGGGGCTGGTCTCAGGCCACTGACATCTGTGGACAGATTGGATTGTTTTGGCTGAAATAACTAGAAAATGGAACAATCCAGTGATACTTAGTGAATGATCAACTATTACCCCAAGTGTGTTGGATCTAGGCTGCATTTAAGCCAGTGGAAGTAATAAAGGCATTGTGGATGTGTCTGTGTCCTGAGATCTTTGTGTGGAGCCTCCATAGCAAAAAACTGTGGGGTGATTTCACCTCCCTGATGTCCTGACCACCAGAACAGACCAACGCCAGGACATGTACAGTCAACTGAACAAAAGCAAAAGTCCAAACATCCAAGCACTCAAGCCATTCTCTGGAGTTTCAGAATGATTTCCTGGGCCAGATCCTGGGGATTTGTTAGCAGGGACACTTGCATTCACTTCAGGCAAAAGCACTGCTCCCACCTAAGCAGTTAGTTTTGAGGCTGGGACTGTGTTCCTGAGAGTGCACCTGGAAGTTTCTGTCATTACATGGGACCATAATATCTTTTCAACCAAGATAATTGATCACCCCAGCAGAAACATGCTACTGCGGTTCCTGAAAATTTCATACAATTAAAAATTCCTACTGAGACGACCTCTAGCAGTGAGAATGAGAAAGTGACATTTTTATACATTTATATATATTTTTATATAAATAACCATGACAATTTATTGTGAATATTTGAATATGGATGCACAATACCACTGAAAAATCAAAAGTAGCGAATTTTTGATAGAGTTAATTTCAAAATATTTATAGTATAAAAAGAGGAGGCAATTATTTAGATTGGCCCAATCCCGCTCAGTCACTCAAGAGCACAGTTTTCCTTAAAATAGGCAGTATTCCTAGGAATCTGAATGAACACAGGCCCATAAACATGTTATTGCATTTGCTGGAAAAGGAACAGAAGAAGCAGTCTAATCTGATCATATTACTAACACAGAGTAAGCGTCTCATAAACTGTGAAACAGGAAAAGGTAAACTCCATTAATTTGCTCTCTGCTAACCCAGTTTGTGTTTAGCAACTGGAAAATGAAATTATGAAAGAATAACATTTTTTTTTATTGGTAACAGTCTCTTGTTCCAAATGAATGTGAAAAGCGCAAGCCACTGTTTTTCCTCTCTACAGATAGAAATAATTCTGCTCCTCTCTATGCAGAATTAAAGATCCCAGTAGCCCTAGTAACTGGACTACTAAAAGTCTTAGACCATATAAAGATCTGAGGGACTCCCAAAAGCCCAGATCAAACAGTTTAAAAGGGAAGCATTCTTCTTCACTCCGCGACTATCGTTTTGTTGTTGCTGAGGAAAGAGGCAAGCCTTCTAACTCCCAATGTGATATCTTTGTACATTAAGCAGTTATAATAAAGGCTAAATTCAAAACTAAATTGCTTGAGCAGAAATTCAGGACCTAATTTGCTGTAATATTAGGCCCCCGGCTCCTATTCTCTTCAGTTCATAAATGCAGATTGGCTAGAGGGACTGCAAAACACAAAGCAATAACATAAAATAAACTATTAAAGCAAAGGACACCATGTTCCTTTGATTCTCACACACACCCACACACACATGCCCACACATACACAAAAGCTCCTTGGGAGTAAGAATTCTGAAATGCAAGAAGTCCAATGTACAAGGCTGTAAAATAGACTTATTACCTTTTTTATGTACATGTCCTGTGTCATTAAGCAGCTTTTCCTGAAAAAGGGCCGTGACATCTACATGCTTTTTTTTCTACTGGAGACACAATTGCTTTTTCAATAGAAGTAATTTCAAGCTTTTTGCTATACACTGAGTGACAAACTGGACAAGTAATTTTGTGTTCCCACAACAGCAAATTAAAAAGGCAGCAGAACAGTAGAGGAACCACAGGACAAAGCTTTTAATTGTTCCATAGAAAGCAAACAATATAATGTCCAGCTATTGATTCCACAGTGGAGCCTATTTCACCTCAAACTCTCCTGCAGCAGCTCATGTCTACATTGCTTTTGAAAGGATTGCTAAGGTCTAGAAAGTTAAGCAAGAAAGTTATTAATGTTTAATTTTACAGCAAACCATTAAAAAAATTAGACTGTTTTTCCATTTGGGAATAATTTCTTGATTATGTCAGAGGCCTGATTTGCCCTTTAGAGTTTTTCTGCCTTAACCAGCTCTCCCTTCAGTCATACAAATTCAGCTGAGTCCCATTCACCAAACCCTCAGCTCAAGGTGGTAAAGTTATTCCTGGACAGCCCTTGCTTTCTCACAGCAGGGTTACACAGTTACAGTAACAGATCACAGTTACAGAGATAACATGACCCTGTCGATGGGGAGTCATCTTCACCATCAGAAAAACAGCTTCCACCAGTACCATTATACTTTCCATTTTTTAATTCTTTTTAGTAAAAACATAGATGTCCAGAAGCCACAGTGAATGTCTTCTCACCTTCTTCTTTAATGTGCCAGGTGTTTTTGGACAACTTTCCTGCCAACCCAGCTTTGCAAGCATGTGTCTATGTCACCTGCAAAGACAGAGGGCAGATAATCCCAGCTACATCATTTGCACAAAAATAAAGACATGATTATCCATGGAGAGCAAAACAAAGCCTTTGGGACAGTTCTGAATAGGAGAGAAAAAAACTGCAGTTTTTGCACTCAAAGGCAGAGGAAAAAGAGTAAGAAAGTCTGGAGCTGTCACCTCCACAGCGGATGCTACTGTGCAGAACTGGGTTCAGTGCTGAGCTCAGGTTGCAACACTCCCCTCATGCCGTAGTAGATGCCTGGCAGCACTGAGAGGAAGAGCTGAGGAAGGTCAGCTAACACCAGTTTTATTCAAAAGCATGTGAGCCCTCTTAATTATTCTCCAGTGTTCAGCTAAAATTGATTCAGCCTGCTGAAGAAGGGAAAAGGACTTAAAGTAGCTTTATTATTGTGTAGTCCAGTTTAATTTCCCTCCTTGTCCTTTCCTCTTTCCCAGAAGTGTCAAGCATACACTGGATGGAAATAGGAGAGCCCCTTTTGAAGAAGACCGTTTATTTTCACAATGTGCATTGACAGTCATAAGCACACAAAACAGAAAACAAAAGGTTAATATTGAAATCATGCATACAAACCATTTCCAAGTGTATGATTTTACAGGACAGGCAGAGAAGTTTTTACAGAATAAATCAAAACAATGAAAATGGAAAAAGGAACATGCTGAAACCCATACTTCAGTACTTAGATAAAATACATACAAATTTGAAAGCAAGTTTTGCAAGCAATTCACTAACTGGTTGTTCAGATTCCATGACTTTTCCTAAATAAAATGGCAAATATGTAAAGTAAACATCCAGATGCAGCATGTCAGTTTTCTGTCTCCAAATCCAAGTCCAAAACAAATTACTTCCCTTCTGTGCTTGGACTCAGAATTAGAAATAAGTAGAACTGGTTCACTTTTGGCTCAAGGGATTGGCTTTCAATGGCTTGCTGAGTTAGAGAGCAGCAATAAGCTTCCTGTTTGTAGAATATAATCTTAAACTTGGCACTTGTGTCCCTGCAGTCCTCTGGCACAATGGCATCTATTCAGACTGCCTTCTTTGCTTGCCTAACACGAGTGCTGAACATCTCAAAACTGGATGCCTGTCCACAGCAGGCATCATTAAAAAGATAACTCAGAGTACCCAGATTAGGGCTACTTAGCCAGTGGAAAGAGCCAGGCCTGAAAAAAGGCTTCTGAAGAGTGATTCAAAGCACTGAGAGGATGCCAACCTCCCCCTGGGGCCACGAAGGCCCTAAGCAATGAAGGAACAACCCTGGAAGTTTCCTTGGGACTACTGCTGTGTAGCTGAACAGACAATTGAGAAGGAGAGGAGAAGGTTCACTCCCAGCAGGTGTTTCTCTGGAAGCTTTGCACTGTTTGTTGTCTGCACACACCCAGAAAGAGGAGCCCTCTCCCGTGGGTGCCACATCACCAGTGTTTCTGCTTCCTGTGTGCCCTGGCAGAGCAGAGCCTGGCTCAGGCTGAGCCAGACCTGATGCCTTGCAGCTCCAAACACGGAGTCACGGGGGACCTGAGCCCACTGCTCTCTTCTCCCAGGGGTGTGCTATTTGTTACCTCCTTAGAGTCATCCAGCAGAGCCTGTTTTCACACCATCCCACATACCACAGCAGCACAGCTGATAGAGTTCCTCAAGCAATTAGTTAGGTAAGTGAAGTAGACAGTATTAGTGACCCTGCTGCAAACCAGGATCTGATGCACTGCTGGCAGCACAATGAAACCTTGTTTTGATACATCCTACAACATATATATGTCTACAGCTATATATACACACCATAAAATACAAATATACGTGCTGTATATTCATACAACATATAAAATGTAGATTAAACATTATGTTATGCATGATACGAACTATTGCATTCATTATAAATATTTATGTATTCTACATTGATAATATATACAAACTTAATTCTTACTCATTCTGAAAAATAATAATTTGAAGTTGCTTTCAGACTTTCTGGACCTCATTCTTTAAAGCACTTGACACTTCAAGAAAACCATGATCCCACCCCCAGAATGGGATCAATAAATTTAATAATGGGCTTCAATAAAATACAGTGTTGCAGCGAAAATTTCATCAAGAGTTGGAATGACATAAAGCAATCTGCTAAACTGAACTTCTACTTCCTCTGCTTGCATTTTTAAGCATGAATAAATGTAACATAAATGTAAAACAACCGTAAGTCTTGTGCCATCTGCAATGCCATCTTTCTAGTTTTTGATTTAATTTGTTTCATTTTGTGACTTTCATTTGGTTTTCCCAGTATTGCTAATCTTATTCAGTGCAATGTTCTGGCATTGTAAATTAAAAATTTGTAAAATGTACAAATAAATTTCATTCATATTTACAGCAAGTCACGCTAAAGCTAACCTGCTCTGCCAAATAATAGCCTGTAAATATCAAAGTGAATTGCATTCTGTTAGTATAAGCAAACATAGAAAAATTGTAATGGAATCAGTGGATACTCCAAGCTTACATCATCACTAGCAAGTACAGAATCTGGATAAACATCAATGTTATTAAGCTTTAGCAGTATTCTGCTCATTTGATGAAGTCATAAACATTTTTCAGGTTGCTATCAGCATGACAAAAAGAGAAGACTATGGAATTTACAGTCCTTTCTTTCAAGAGTAAAGTATACAAAATATGACCTTATATTCTCTGTCTTGCATTAGTCCTCTTATAGTCACTCACTGCATCTTTTCTACAATTTCATATTTCTATGTTCCCATGAAATATCACTTCCTTCCTTTTCAAAGTTGGGGTTTTTTTCATAAAAAACAAACAGAACATCTGTGTCAGTATCAAAGTTGTAGGACTTTATGGTTTTCGGCCACAGGTGATGTTCTCTCCTAGAAGCTACTTGCTTGGCTCCAGGCTCATCAGCAAATACAGAAATTCCCAAATGCCCAGATGTCATAAATGTCTGCTTGTCAAGTACAGACATCCCCCAGATCTGACCATAATCATTTGTGGACTCAATGTCTTATAGACACCATAAATAAAATTCACTCTACCAAGGACAAGAACCAGAAGTCAGGAAGAAAAATCAAGATGATATAAAATTTAGCTGTGCACCTGCGTAGTGTCACAAATTGCTTTGCCCTCAAAAAATAGCATGTCTACTGCAAAGAGAAGGCTATAACTTCTAAAATCATGCCATTCAAATTCCAGAGGTGGTGAGTAGATAAAATGACACTTGAACATTAAGTCATAAATGTAAGATGATTGGCAATTTCTATACATTCCTCCATCATCTGTAAGGCATCACTGGTGTTCAAAGCTGTATGCAGCAGCTGAGCTGAGGTTAGGTGAAGACCTGGTCATTACAGAGTCATGTAATGAAATTGAAATGCACCGCTCATACTCCAAGATATAAAATATTGTGAATTCTATTCTGCCTGTAGACTCACTGATTTGCCTCTTCAGCCATGCCCAGCTGAGCCATGAATCACCCTGTTTCTGGGGATCACACCCTCGTTGTTGCATACTCTGTTCCAAGATATGTACACCTCAGCGTCAGTGTCCCGTGTCTATGATCTCTGCTGCTCACAAGTAACCACCAAGTCATTCAATTATTCCACCTCACAGCTGTCTTTCCTCATTCAAACTTTGAATGGGTTCATCACAGAAAAACATTGCCCAGACTAATATTAATCTTCAGTGCCACAGAGGTCTAAAATTTGATTGTTGTGGAAATTCCTCTGGCTTTGCAGTATTTAAATTCTCAGCCACAATCCCATGCTAATGTAGAAGTTATTGTGTCTTGAATAGGTTTGTGCCTTCCCACAACAATGTTAGATTAGAGCTTAACACTTCAGTGTCGCTCAGCTCCTTGTCAACATGTGCTTTTTTTGCAAAATTAAGTCCAGCTTTATCTAGCACATACTAATGAGTCCAAGCTTCTCCTGTTTACATCTCAGGAGTTTCCTAAGGCTACTGTTACAGGTTGGAAAGTCTACTGAGTATTCTGTTCAAAAGAAAGAATAAAGGAAACAGAGTAGAAAATTAAATCCTTAAGTAAAAAGACAAAACTAAGCAAATTCCCTCAGCCCTCCAAATAATTGCTTGCTTATTCAGGCCTCATATGTTGCCAGCAGACTACACACTGATAAAACCAATTTTGGACTATTAGACTTGAGCAAAAACTCTGTGATTTTAGGAAGTCAGCATGAAAATCACTGGCATAATGACAAGCGCCAGCAATAAGAAAATTCAATTAAATCATTACACAGAAACATAAGCAATGATGGAGTTTTCACAGCTTTAATGAGGCCAGTTTGGAGTTCATGACCCTCTATGAAAGTGTCTTTAATGATGATGGGCTGGGCCGCTGCATGCCATTATTTATTTAATGTCCTAAAATGGAGCTTATCTTTCACTCTGGGTGAGTCTAATCAGCGTTAAAAGATGTTAGCCTAAATAAAATATGTCTCTGCCTTTTTCAGTCTCCACTTTACTAGCACCAGAGAAGAAAGGAAAAATACAAGTTCTTCAGCATTCTTATAAACTGAGAACCAGGCAACTGCTGGTGAGTGAAGAGCAGAGTTCACCTCTATCCATGGGTCATGGCAATACTTTAAGGGATGTGGGGAAAATTATTTTCTTACTTCAACAATTGCTAAATAAGTTGTCAAAGTAGAAAGAGAACAGGTGAACTGGGGTTAAGGTGTACAAGAAAAAGAGCCATGTCTATAGGAAAAGAAACTAAGCAGGAAGTTCCTGAGTTTAGAAGTAAAGCACGACCAAATAAATCCAACATTTAACTGATGAGGCATTTAACAGTGGAGAGTAAAAAATCAGAAAGGCCATGCCTATTCTTGTAAATCAAACAGCACCAAGGCACATTTCAGGTTTAACACTGCTAGGCTCCATTCTTTGCCCCATTAAATTGTTAGTGATCTTTAGGAGCATTTCAGCTAATGCTATCCAAAAGTTTCCAGTTAGGGTTCAAAAGTCAGCAGGAACAATCAGTTGGCACACGGCAGCCTGAATTAGAGAGGAGGGTGGATGCAGTGCCCCACAGCATGCAGCAACAACAGCAGGCAGCACTCACAGGCAGTTCCCATGAACTGATGTAGGTGCAGCTGGAAGCTCCATTTCTATTGCTCCAGTCCTAACAGTTGTACCTGGCCTCATTTCTGCTCCTGAAGAAAGACAGCAAGGGGTGATGAATTTCTGCCCCAAGACACTGTTTGAGAGTGCAAGATACTGGCATTTATTGCAGTGCTGAGTTCTGGGTGTATGGTCAAAGTTTTTACAGGAAATTAAATCAAAACCAGAAAAAATGTCAGCTGAACGTGTCACGAAACTGCATGGTCAACTTTATTTCAATTGGTTTATTTCAGATCCACTCTTGAGAACACTAAGTACTTTGGACTCCATATGGAGTCCTCAAGTCAAAATTTTATTAAGATAAAATTGAACTCTCTCTTTAGGGAGTACACAAAATGAAATCCAACACCAAGAAAGAAAGAGAATTACATACTTCTGTACCCATGGGAGGTGAGAAATGCTATTAAAAAAATGCACTGTGGGTAAACAGAGCTCCACACATTGTCTCTCAAATTGTGTTTTAGATATATTTTATTAGGGTTACCCCCACTCTTACAGTTGTGCAGAGCTGGAGAAAACACTCCTTGGCTTACAAGAAGTTGTGCTCTGCAGCCTTCAGAGAATCTTTCTTGATTTTTGAACTCTGAGTGTCTCCACATACTGCTCTTCCACATGCAGACAAGACCCTTGGTTGACTGTTTATAGAACAGATATATGTTATGTTGCCACATAAATACTGTTCTATTGACATTTCCTAGCTAAAAAAGTCTTTCTTTGGCTGTTTAAAATTCATCATGCAATAGTCAATGTTTGTAGAGAGGTGCTAAATAAAGGGAAGGAAGAAAAAGGAAAGGGAGAAAAATGCTTCAGGCAATATTTTCCATCACCTTTTTCTTACTGTAATTATCACCAGAAAGCATAGCAAAAAATGGTTCCAAGCACAATGGTTTATCTAACCTGATAAAGTAATAAAGGTCTCATTCTGATTTTCTGATATTCATCAGTATTAGTAAGAAGAAAGTCGGTTCCTCAGTAATCTACACTCTTCTACACCCTGTGTAAATGACACCATAAAAGAGTGGGGACTGATGCCCTTGGGGATGTTAACCTTATTTCCTACCAGACTGATCCAGCCAGTTTTCAAAGTTCCCACTTCCAAGGAAGCACTCAGCTCTGCTGTTTTCATCAGCATCTCTCTTCTCAAATGCCTCCATGCTCCAGGGGACAGTCTGCAGTCGAGGCAGTTTGCTCAGGAGGACGCTGTAAATTGTGCTGACCATGGCCTCTACTCCCTCTTTATAGAGCAGAGAGAAACATCTGTGGAATAAGCCTGATTTTCTGAGGAGCTAGAAGTTACAGAAGTTATTGCTAAGAGAAGCAAGGCAAGAACAGAGGAAAAAAGTAGGATAGGTCCAGGAGGGGACATAGGAGAAAAACAAGCCCTGGGTTGCTGTGCTTTTTATAGATGTAGAGGGATTGCCATTTAAATGTTGATGTTTGCCAAAGTAAATCAAATATTTATTAAAGAAATCGCCTGCTTGGGTGGAAAATTGGAGCTCTTCAGAACTAATGATGTGTTTACCTGGAGCAAATGGAGATTTTTTTTTTTTTAATAATCCCACACTATAAACAAAAGTAAAACCCAGACCATAACAAGGCATACTCAGACCAATTTCTCTGCACTGCAACATTTGGTAATAGCCCAGGTATTCCAACATTTGATAACTAATACAGTTCAGCTCCCCATTTGCACTTCTAAATAAGCTGCAACCACTGCTTTGGTAATGCAAATAAAAGAGTTTGTGTTGCCCAATATTCTGATGGGGATGATTTCTGCTTTGTTTTACTGCTCTGCAGCAGATTATCTTGCAAGTTTGCAAGTTTGCTGCAATGCCTGATTGAAACACAAAAAACCCACCAGCATATTCTTGCCAAGAACTGTAACAATTTAATCAAATTGCTATGGGTTTTTAATCCACAAAAAAGAATCATGCCATTTTAGTCTGAAATGCCTTTACTAGAAAAAAAACATAAGAAAACACTCACAAAAACTTTTGTGACAGAAATTCTCCATGTTTGTTTGCTTTGAAACAGTCAGACTTTATCAATTCTGCCCCAGTAATAACTCAGTTGCAAAGTTTCCTTAGAAACCAGAAGGCAGAACACAGAGAAAATCAAATGATCTTTGCATCAATGTCTTCTTCCTCTTTACCCAGACTGGAAGCTGTTCCCACGGATATTTTGTAAAACTTTTCCTCACAGCTAGTTAGATACAGAAGCATCTTGGGCTTTTTGTCTACTTGTGAGAGTCCTTGAATTTGATGTAGGAACACACATTGATGCACTTCTCAGAGATGGCTTAGTTTGAGGCTATTTAAACATTAGCTATATATCACACTTGGGCAGCAGGTTAAATATAATAAGGCTTTGAAAAATAAAGATTTTTTTTTACAGCTTTCCTTCTTTGATGTAATTTTTTTGTAGTTTCCTGTGCAGCTTATTGGTATGTTTTGGAGCATGATCATGAAATCGCTGTTGTTCATGGTGAAGGAAAGAGCTGCAAACAGATGGAATATTTTATGCCAATTCTTGTTGCAGGGTCATATAATAATTTGTTTGAATGACCATTAGAGCTGAAAATTTTCTCTTGTCAATGTGAGTTGAAAGATACTTGGTCCTATAGTAGCTTACATAAAGACTGGACATTTTATAAAAGTACAAAAAGATAGTAGTGAGATTCCCAGTTTAAAGAAATTAAACCTCTGAAATTCAGTTGTCAAATCGTGTCTCAAAAAAGATGTGATGAAAGCTAGCATGCTATTATTTTTGCAGCTATCGCAACCACTTTAAAGAGGTGTCAACTGCATTTCCAAAGTTATGCAGTATTTACATCAGGGTTCTCTTCCTCTTTCCTTGTGTTAGCTTGTCTACTGCTTCCACCTCTTTTATAAATATAGTTACCTCTATTCTGGCTTATTCTTCTGCCCTCCAAGCTGCTGTTCTCTCTCTGACCTCTCAAATGTAGCAACTCTTATCTCTTTTTTTCCAAACAAATTCTTACAGTTCAAGCTGTGCCAACCCTATCCATCCCAACTCTCTGCATCCCTGTCAGGGCTGCAGCTTCCTGGAGGAGTTCCTGGCACTTTGCCTCACCCAGGTCTTAACATCTTCTCACCATTTAGCCAGCTCCCTCTACATCTACTCAGACCACTCAAAACCCCCACTCTTTTCCACATATCATTGGGGCCTATCCCTTTCTGCTTCCCTTCCTGGTGTGCCCTACCAGCTGCACCAACATCCCCCAGCAGAAATGGGCCCTTGCAGCCACCACCCTACACCAGTGCTGCCCCTCATGGCCCCACTCACACCTTGGACATTTTAAATAGAACTGGTATTCACAATTCTTTTTTAAAAGTTTATAATTTAATATACTTTATATTATTATCTTCTGTCATCAAAATTCCTGAAGTAGCAGAGGGAGGAAATATTAAGAGAAGAAATTCTGGCTGTGCATCAGCACAACCCAACTAGATTTGTGCTGCTTCTATTTTTCTTGTTTAATGAAGGTTGATGAAATGTGGCCCGGTTGTATACATGTGAAAACTGTATCTCATTAGTTGATAACTCTTATAAATGTGTCAGAGACTGTTACTTGTATTAATGTGCTAAGGAAAGATTTCTATAATCATTACAAGATAATGAAGACATTGTGATCTCAGTTAAATCTATTTTAGGAAGATATAATGAGCCAAAATTCATCTAAACTAAAAAATTTGAAAGCTATGTGTCTTGAGAGTTTGAAAAATGTAATGTCTTACAAGCAATGCCCAGACAATGTAACACAATTAATTTTGAATAGTATTTAGATGCCAAGAAAAGACAGACCATTCTATTTCAAAATGAAAAGTATCAAATTACAGATTTCTGTAAATTCTAGGGCAATGAGAATAGTAATGAGATAAATGAGAGGAAAGAGGTAAAAGGGGAAGAAATTAATCTCTTAAAACTTTATGATACAATGATTTGCATGTAGTTTTTCTGATTTTAACAGCACTTTTGTTGGAAAAGTTTAAGGAATTCTGTGAAGATGTTACAAAACCAGTACAGCAGTTTTTCACCTAGAAAGGCTTGCTTCAGGAAACTTTAGGAAAACGTGCCTACAAGGGAGTCAGAGCAGCACCCTGGACTCTACTTTTCCAACTCTGCGGCCTCCATTGTGACCACAGAGATGCCGTAGCAGAAGCACTGCCTCACTTAAAACCTCACACAAGATGTAAGTTTCCCTTGGCCACTTTCACATCCCACTGTTTCCAGAAACAATGGTCAGGTCCCTTTGAGAGCTGTAAAAAGTCCTTGGGAAGCAGTAGGACTGCCCACCTCCAGGCTGGATTGGTGGCCAGGGAGAGGTAGAGCCCTGTGCATTATCACTGCTCAGCATGGTGAGTGTGATCATCACAGTGATCATCACTACCTCATCTTCACTGCAGCTGCACCCACCATTTGTAAGGGCACAAAAGGATGTCAAAACTGCAGCCTTTCTTCTAGTCAACAAAGTGATTGGAGGTACCCTTAGGCCACCCAGCCCCTGAAGCTGCTGGACACAGAGATAATGAGACTATGTAGTGCAGGCTGTATCCTGTAAACAACCCACAGGGCTGGAACTAGGCTCATGTATCAAAAATCATTTATTTCCAAGCAAGCAGCTCCATGTGGTTCAGACCGGTTCAAACCAGCTCAGACCAGTTCAAACCGGTTCCGACCAGTTCGAACCGGTTCCGACCGGTTCTGACTGGCTCGAACCGGTTCCCACCGGCTCAAACCGGTTCTGACCGGTTCCGACCGGTTCCGACCAGCTCAAACCAGGTCTGACCGATTCCGACCGGCTCAAACCGGTTCCGACCGGTTCAAACCGGCTCAGACCGGTTCTGACCGGTTCCGACCGGCTCAAACCAGTTCTAACCGGTTCTGACCAGTTCAAACCAGGTCCGACCGGCTCAAACCTGTTCTGACCGGTTCAAACCGGTTCCGACCAGCTCAAACCGGTTCTGACCGGTTCAAACCAGTTCCGACCAGTTCCAACCGGCTCAGACAAATTCCGACCGGTTCCGACCAGCTCAGACCGGTTCTGACCGGTTCCAAACGGTTCCGACCGGTTCCAACCGGTTCCGACCGGATCCTACCGGTTCAGACCAGCTCAAACCTGTTCCAACCAGCTCAAACCTGTTCCGACCGGCTCGAACCGGTTCAAACCTGTTCCGACCAGTTCTAACCGGTTCCGACCGGTTCCGACCAGATCCTACCGGTTCCGACCGGTTCCGACCGGTTCCAACCGGTTCTGACCGGTTCTGACCGGTTCAAACCGATTCAGACCGGTTCAGACCAGCTCAAACCGGTTCTGACCTGTTCAAACCGGTTCCGACTTGCTCAAACTGGCTCAAACCGGTTCCGACCGGCTCGAACCGGTTCCGACCGGTTCCGACCGGTTCCGACCGGTTCCAACTGGTTCCGAGCGGTTCAGACCGGTTCAGACCGGTTCAGACCAGCTCAAACCGGTTCAGACCGGTTCAGAGCAGCTCAAACCGGTTCCGACCTGTTCAAACCGGTTCCGACCGGCTCAAACCGGCTCAGACTGGTTCCGACCGGTTCTAACCGGTTCCGACCGGCTCAAACCTGTTCCGACCGGCTCCAACCAGTTCCGACCGGTTCCAACCGGTTCCGACCGGCTTGAACCGGTTCTGACCGGTTCCGACCGGTTCCGACCGGTTCAAACCGGTTCCGACCGGTTTCGACCGGCTCTGACCGGTTCAAACCGGTTCAGACCAGCTCAAACCGGTTCAGACCGGTTCCGACCGGTTCCAACCGGTTCCGACCGGCTTGAACCGGTTCTGACCGGTTCCGACCGGTTCTGACCTGTTCAAACCGGTTCCGACCGGTTCCGACCGGCTCTGACCGGTTCAAACCGGTTCAGACCGGTTCAGACCAGCTCAAACCGGTTCAGACCGGTTCTGACCGGCTCAAACCGGTTCCGACCGGTTCAGACCGGTTCCGACCGGCTCAAACCGGTTCCGACCGGTTCAAACCGGTTCAGACCAGCTCAAACCGGTTCAGACCGGTTCCGACCGGCTCAAACCGGTTCCGACCGGATCCTACCGGTTCCGACCGGTTCCGACCAGTTCTAACCGGTTCTGACCGGTTCTGACCGGTTCCGACCAGCTCAAACCGGTTCCGACCGGTTCAAACCAGTTCCAAATAGTTCAAACCGTTTCCGATCGGTTCATACTGGCTCAGACCGGTTCCGACTGGTTCCGACCAGTTCAAACCGTTTCCGATCGGTTCAGACTGGTTCAAACCGATTCCGACCAGTTCTAACCAGTTCAGACCGGTTCCGACCGGCTCAAACCGGTTCCGACCGGTTCCGACCAGTTCCGACCGGTTCTGACCGGTTCCGACCGGTTCCAACCGGTTCCGACCGGTTCCGACCGGTTCCAACTGGTTCCGACCGGTTCAAACCGGTTCAGACCGGTTCAGACCGGCTCAAACCGGTTCAGACCGGTTCAGACAAGCTCAAACCGGTTCCGACCTGTTCAAACCGGTTCCGACCGGCTCAAACCGGCTCACACTGGTTCCGACTGGTTCTAACCGGTTCCGACCGGCTCAAACCTGTTCCGACCGGCTCCAACCAGTTCCGACCGGTTCCAACCGGTTCCGACCGGCTTGGACCGGTTCTGACCGGTTTCGACCGGTTCAAACCGGTTCCAACCAGCTCATACCGGTTCTGACCGGTTCCAAACCGGTTCCGACCGGTTCCAACCGGTTCCGACCGGATCCTACCGGTTCCGACCAGCTCAAACCTGTTTCAACCAGCTCAAACCTGTTCCGACCGGCTCGAACCGGTTCAAACCGGTTCCGACCAGTTCTAACCGGTTCAGACCGGTTCCGACCGGCTCAAACCGGTTCCGACCGGTTCCAACCGGTTCTGACCGGTTCTGACCGGTTCAAACCGGTTCAGACCGGTTCAGACCAGCTCAAACCGGTTCTGACCTGTTCAAACCGGTTCCGACCGGCTCAAACTGGCTCAAACCGGTTCCGACCGGCTCGAACCGGTTCCGACCGGTTCCGACCGGTTCAAACCGGTTCCGACGGGTTCCGACCGGTTCCAACTGGTTCTGAGCGGTTCAAACCGGTTCAGACCGGTTCCGACCGGCTCAAACCGGCTCAGACTGGTTCCGACCGGCTCAAACCGGCTCAGACTGGTTCCGACCGGTTCTAACCGGTTCCGACCGGCTCGAACCGGTTCCCACCGGCTCAAACCGGTTCTGACCGGTTCCGACCGGTTCCGACCAGCTCAAACCAGGTCTGACCGATTCCGACCGGCTCAAACCGGTTCCGACCGGTTCAAACCGGCTCAGACCGGTTCTGACCGGTTCCGACCGGCTCAAACCAGTTCTAACCGGTTCTGACCAGTTCAAACCAGGTCCGACCGGCTCAAACCTGTTCTGACCGGTTCAAACCGGTTCCGACCAGCTCAAACCGGTTCTGACCGGTTCAAACCAGTTCCGACCAGTTCCAACCGGCTCAGACAAATTCCGACCGGTTCCGACCAGCTCAGACCGGTTCTGACCGGTTCCAAACGGTTCCGACCGGTTCCAACCGGTTCCGACCGGATCCTACCGGTTCCGACCAGCTCAAACCTGTTCCAACCAGCTCAAACCTGTTCCGACCGGCTCGAACCGGTTCAAACCTGTTCCGACCAGTTCTAACGGGTTCCGACCGGTTCCGACCGGATCCTACCGGTTCCGACCGGTTCCGACCGGTTCCAACCGGTTCTGACCGGTTCAAACCGGTTCAGACCGGTTCAGACCAGCTCAAACCGGTTCTGACCTGTTCAAACCGGTTCCGACCGGCTCAAACTGGCTCAAACCGGTTCCGACCGGCTCGAACCGGTTCCGACCGGTTCCGACCGGTTCAAACCGGTTCCGACGGGTTCCGACCGGTTCCAACTGGTTCTGAGCGGTTCAAACCGGTTCAGACCGGTTCCGACCGGCTCAAACCGGCTCAGACTGGTTCCGACCGGTTCTAACCGGTTCCGACCGGCTCAAACCTGTTCCGACCGGCTCCAACCAGTTCCGACCGGTTCCAACCGGTTCCGACCGGCTTGAACCGGTTCTGACCGGTTCCGACCGGTTCCGACCGGTTCAAACCGGTTCCGACCGGTTTCGACCGGCTCTGACCGATTCAAACCGGTTCAGACCAGCTCAAACCGGTTCAGACCGGTTCCGACCGGTTCCAACCGGTTCCGACCGGCTTGAACCGGTTCTGACCGGTTCCGACCGGTTCTGACCTGTTCAAACCGGTTCCGACCGGTTCCGACCGGCTCTGACCGGTTCAAACCGGTTCAGACCGGTTCAGACCAGCTCAAACCGGTTCAGACCGGTTCTGACCGGCTCAAACCGGTTCCGACCGGTTCAGACCGGTTCCGACCGGCTCAAACCGGTTCCGACCGGTTCAAACCGGTTCAGACCAGCTCAAACCGGTTCAGACCGGTTCTGACCGGCTCAAACCGGTTCCGACCGGATCCTACCGGTTCCGACCGGTTCCGACCAGTTCAGACCGGTTCTGACCGGTTCTGACCGGTTCCGACCAGCTCAAACCGGTTCCGACCGGTTCAAACCAGTTCCAAATAGTTCAAACCGTTTCCGATCGGTTCATACTGGCTCAGACCGGTTCCGACTGGTTCCGACCAGTTCAAACCGTTTCCGATCGGTTCAGACTGGTTCAAACCGATTCCGACCAGTTCTAACCAGTTCAGACCGGTTCCGACCGGCTCAAACCGGTTCCGACCGGTTCCGACCAGTTCCGACCGGTTCTGACCGGTTCCGACCGGTTCCAACCGGTTCCGACCGGTTCCGACCGGTTCCAACTGGTTCCGACCGGTTCAAACCGGTTCAGACCGGTTCAGACCGGCTCAAATCGGTTCAGACCGGTTCAGACAAGCTCAAACCGGTTCCGACCTGTTCAAACCGGTTCCGACCGGCTCAAACCGGCTCACACTGGTTCCGACTGGTTCTAACCGGTTCCGACCGGCTCAAACCTGTTCCGACCGGCTCCAACCAGTTCCGACCGGTTCCAACCGGTTCCGACCGGCTTGGACCGGTTCTGACCGGTTTCGACCGGTTCAAACCGGTTCCAACCAGCTCATACCGGTTCTGACCGGTTCCAAACCGGTTCCGACCGGTTCCAACCGGTTCCGACCGGATCCTACCGGTTCCGACCAGCTCAAACCTGTTTCAACCAGCTCAAACCTGTTCCGACCGGCTCGAACCGGTTCAAACCGGTTCCGACCAGTTCTAACCGGTTCAGACCGGTTCCAACCGGCTCAAACCGGTTCCGACCGGTTCCAACCGGTTCTGACCGGTTCTGACCGGTTCAAACCGGTTCAGACCGGTTCAGACCAGCTCAAACCAGTTCTGACCTGTTCAAACCGGTTCCGACCGGCTCAAACTGGCTCAAACCGGTTCCGACCGGCTCGAACCGGTTCCGACCGGTTCCGACCGGTTCAAACCGGTTCCGACGGGTTCCGACCGGTTCCAACTGGTTCTGAGCGGTTCAAACCGGTTCAGACCGGTTCCGACCGGCTCAAACCGGCTCAGACTGGTTCCGACCGGTTCTAACCGGTTCCGACCGGCTCAAACCTGTTCCGACCGGCTCCAACCAGTTCCGACCGGTTCCAACCGGTTCCGACCGGCTTGAACCGGTTCTGACCGGTTCCGACCGGTTCCGACCGGTTCCAACCGGTTCCGACCGGTTCCGACCGGTTTCGACCGGCTCTGACCGGTTCAAACCGGTTCAGACCGGTTCAGACCAGCTCAAACCGGTTCAGACCGGTTCCGACCAGCTCAAACCGGTTCCGACCGGATCCTACCGGTTCCGACCGGCTTGAACCGGTTCTGACCGGTTCCGACCGGTTCAAACCGGTTCCAACCGGTTCCGACCGGTTCCGACCGGCTCTGACCGGTTCAAACCGGTTCAGACCGGTTCAGACCAGCTGAAACCGGTTCAGACCAGTTCAGACCGGCTCAAACCGGTTCCGACCGGCTCCAACCAGTTCTGACCGGCTCAAACCGGTTCCGACCGGTTCAAACCGGTTCAGACCAGCTCAAACCGGTTCAGACCTGTTCCGACCGGCTCAAACCGGTTCCGACCGGTTCCGACCAGTTCTAACTGGTTCAGACCGGTTCCGACCAGTTCTAACCGGTTCTGACCGGTTCTGACCGGTTCCGACCGGCTCAAACCGGTTCTGACCGGTTCTGACCGGTTCCGACCGTTTCAAACCGGTTCCAACCGGCTCAAACCGGTTCCGACCGGCTCAAACCGGCTCAAACCGGTTCCGACCGGCTCGAACCGGTTCCGACCGGTTCCGACGGGTTCTGAGCGGTTCAAACCGGTTCAGACCGGTTCAGACCGGCTCAAACCGGTTCAGACCGGTTCAGACCAGCTCAAACCGGTTCCGACCTGTTCAAACTGGTTCCGACCGGCTCAAACCGGCTCAGACCGGTTCCGACCGGTTCTAACCGGTTCCGACCGGGGCAAATCTGTTCCGACCGGCTCAAACCTGTTCCGACCGGCTCCAACCAGTTCCGACCGATTCCAACCGGTTCCGACCGGCTCAAACCGGTTCCGACCGGTTCAAACCGGTTCAGACCAGCTCAAACCGGTTCAGACCGGTTCCGACCGGCTCAAACCGGTTCCGACCGGTTCCGACCAGTTCTAACTGGTTCTGACCGGTTCCGACCAGTTCTAACCGGTTCTGACCGGTTCCGACCGGTTCCGACCGGCTCAAACCGGTTCCGACTGGTTCCGACCAGTTCAAACCAGTTCAGACCGGTTCAAACCGGTTCAGACCGGCTCAAACCAGTTCAGACCGGTTCAGACCAGCTCAAACCGGTTCCGACCTGTTCAAACCGGTTCCGACCGGCTCAAACCGGCTCAGACCGGTTCCGACTGGTTCTAACCGGTTCCGACCGGCTCAAACCTGTTCCGACCGGTTCCAACCGGTTCCGACCGGCTTGAACCGGTTCTGACCGGTTCAAACCGGTTCCGACCGGTTCCGACCGGCTCTGACTGGTTCAAACCGGTTCCGACCGGCTCAAACTGGTTCAGACTGGTTCCGACCAGCTCAAACCGGTTCCGAACGGATCCTACCGGTTCCAACCGGATCCTACCGGTTCCGACCAGTTCTAACCGATTCTGACCGGTTCCGACCGGTTCTGACCGGTTCTAACCGGTTCTGACCGGTTCCGACCGGTTCCGACCGGTTCAAACCGGTTCCAAATAGTTCAAACCGTTTCCGATCGGTTCATACTGGCTCAAACCGGTTGTGACTGGTTCCGACCAGTTCAAACCGGTTCAGACCGGTTCAGACCGGTTCCGACCGGTTCCGACCAGTTCTAACCAGTTCAGACCGGTTCCGACCGGCTCAAACCGGTTCCGATCGGTTCCGACCGGTTCTGACCGGTTCTGACCGGTTCAAACCGGTTCAGACCGGTTCAGACCAGCTCAAACCGGTTCTGACCTGTTCAAACCGGTTCCGACCGGCTCAAACCGGCTCAAACCGGTTCCGACCGGCTCGAACCGGTTCCGACCGGTTCCGACCGGTTCCGACCGGTTCCAACTGGTTCTGAGCGGTTCAAACCGGTTCAGACCGGTTCAGACCGGCTCAAACCGGTTCAGACCGGTTCAGACCAGCTCAAACCGGTTCCGACCTGTTCAAACCGGTTCCGACCGGCTCAAACCGGCTCAGACTGGTTCCGACCGGTTCTAACCGGTTCAGACCGGCTCAAACCTGTTCCGACCGGCTCCAACCAGTTCCGACCGGTTCCGACCGGTTCCGACCGGCTTGAACTGGTTCTGACCGGTTCCGACCGGTTCAAACCGGTTCCAACGGGTTCCGAGCGGTTTCGACCGGCTCTGACCGGTTCAAACCGGTTCAGACCAGCTCAAACCGGTTCAGACCGGTTCCAACCGGCTCAAACCGGTTCCGACCGGATCCTACCAGTTCCGACCGGCTCAAACCGGTTCCGACCGGTTCAAACCGGTTCAGACCGGTTCCGACCGGCTCAAACCGGTTCCGACCGGATCCTACCGGTTCCGACCGGTTCCGACCAGTTCTAACTGGTTCTGACCGGTTCCGACCAGTTCTAACCGGTTCCAACCGGCTCAAACCGGTTCCGACCGGTTCAAACCGGTTCCAAATAGTTCAAACCGTTTCCGATCGGTTCATACTGGCTCAGACCGGTTCCGACTGGTTCCGACCAGTTCAAACCGGTTCCGACCGGTTCAGACCGGTTCAAACCGGTTCCGACCAGTTCTAACCAGTTCAGACCGGTTCCGACCGGCTCAAACCGGTTCCGACCGGTTCTGACCGGTTCTGACCGGTTCAAACCGGTTCAGACCGGTCCAGACCAGCTCAAACCGGTTCCGACCTGTTCAAACCGGTTCCGACCGGCTCAAACCGGCTCAGACTGGTTCCGACCGGTTCTAACCGGTTCCGACCGGTTCAAACCTGTTCTGACCGGCTCCAACCAGTTCCGACCGGTTCCAACCGGTTCCAACCGGCTTGAACTGGTTCTGACCGGTTCCGACCGGTTCAAACCGGTTGCAACCGGTTCCGAGCGGTTTTGACCGGTTCTGACCGGTTCAAACCGGTTCAGACCAGCTCAAACCGGTTCAGACCGGTTCCAACCGGCTCAAACCGGTTCCGACAGGATCCTACCGGTTCCGTCCGGCTTGAACCGGTTCTGACCGGTTCCGACCGGTTCAAACCGGTTCTGACCGGTTCTGACCGGTTCCGACCGGCTCAAACCGGTTCTGACCGGTTCTGACCGGTTCCGACCGTTTCAAACCGGTTCCAACCAGCTCAAACCGGTTCCGACCGGTTCAAACCGGTTCCAAATAGTTCAAACCGTTTCCGATCGGTTCATACTGGCTCAGACCGGTTCCGACTGGTTCCGACCAGTTCAAACCGGTTCAGACCGGTTCAGACCGGTTCCGACCGGTTCCGACCAGTTCTAACCAGTTCAGACCGGTTCCGACCGGCTCAAACCGGTTCCGACCAGTTCCGACCGGTTCTGACCGGTTCAAACCGGTTCAGACCGGTTCAGACCAGCTCAAACCGGTTCTGACCTGTTCAAACCGGTTCCGACCGGCTCAAACCGGCTCAAACCGGTTCCGACCGGCTCGAACCGGTTCCGACCGGTTCCAACTGGTTCTGAGCGGTTCAAACCGGTTCAGACCGGTTCAGACCGGCTCAATACGGTTCAGACCGGTTCAGACCAGCTCAAACCGGTTCCGACCTGTTCAAACCGGTTCCGACCAGCTCAAACCGGCTCAGACTGGTTCCGACCGGTTCTAACCGGTTCCGACCGGCTCAAACCTGTTCTGACCGGCTCCAACCAGTTCCGACCGGTTCCAACCGGTTCCAACCGGCTTGAACTGGTTCTGACCGGTTCCGACCGGTTCAAACCGGTTCCAACCGGTTCCGAGCGGTTTCGACCGGCTCTGACCGGTTCAAACCGGTTCAGACCAGCTCAAACCGGTTCAGACCGGTTCCAACCGGCTCAAACCGGTTCCGACCGGATCCTACCGGTTCCGTCCGGCTTGAACCGGTTCTGACCGGTTCCGACCGGTTCAAACCGTTTCCAACCGGTTCCGACCGGTTCCGACCGGCTCTGACCGGTTCAAACCGGTTCAGACTGGTTCAGACCAGCTCAAACCGGTTCAGACCGGTTCTGACCGGCTCAAACCGGTTCCGATCGGATCCTACCGGTTCCGACCGGATCCTACCGGTTCCGACCAGTTCTAACCGGTTCTGACCGGTTCCGACAAGTTCCAACCGGTTCTGACCGGTTCCGACCGGCTCAAACCGGTTCTGACCGGTTCCGACCGTTTCAAACCGGTTCCAACCGGCTCAAACCGGTTCCGACCGGTTCCAACCGGTTCCGACCGGATCCTACCGGTTCCGACCGGCTCAAAACTGTTCCAACCAGCTCAAACCGGTTCCAACCGGTTCCGACCGGTTCAAACCGGTTCAGACCGGTTCAGACCAGCTCAAACCGGTTCTGACCTGTTCAAACCGGTTCCGACCGGCTCAAACCGGCTCTGACCGGCTCGAACCGGTTCAAACCGGTTCCGACCAGTTCTAACCTGTTCTGACCGGTTCAGACCGGCTCGAACAGGTTCCGACCGGTTCCGACCGGTTCCGACCGGTTCAGACCAGCTCAAACCGGTTCCGACCTGTTCAAACTGGTTCCGACCGGCTCAAACCGGCTCAGACCGGTTCCGACCGGTTCTAACCGGTTCCGACCGGGGCAAACCTGTTCCGACCGGCTCAAACCTGTTCCGACCGGCTCCAACCAGTTCCGACCGATTCCAACCGGTTCCGACCGGCTCAAACCGGTTCCGACCGGTTCAAACCGGTTCAGACCAGCTCAAACCGGTTCCGACCGGTTCCGACCAGTTCTAACTGGTTCTGACCGGTTCCGACCAGTTCTAACCGGTTCTGACCGGTTCCGACCGGTTCCGACCGGCTCAAACCGGTTCCGACTGGTTCCGACCAGTTCAAACCAGTTCAGACCGGTTCAAACCGGTTCAGACCGGTTCAGATCAGCTCAAACCGGTTCCGACCTGTTCAAACCGGTTCCGACCGGCTCAAACCGGCTCAGACCGGTTCCGACTGGTTCTAACCGGTTCCGACCGGCTCAAACCTGTTCCGACCGGTTCCAACCGGTTCCGACCGGCTTGAACCGGTTCTGACCGGTTCAAACCGGTTCCGACCGGTTCCGACCGGCTCTGACTGGTTCAAACCGGTTCAGACCGGCTCAAACTGGTTCAGACTGGTTCCGACCAGCTCAAACCGGTTCCGACCGGATCCTACCGGTTCCAACCGGATCCTACCGGTTCCGACCAGTTCTAACCGGTTCTGACCGGTTCCGACCGGTTCTGACCGGTTCTAACCGGTTCCGACCGGCTCCGACCGGTTCCGACCGGTTCCAACCGGTTCCAAACGGTTCCAACTGGTTCCGATCGGTTCCGACCTGTTCAAACCTGTTCCGACCAGCTCATACCGGCTCTGACCGCTTCCAACCGGTTCCGACCGGATCCTACCGGTTTTGACCGGCTCAAACCTGTTCCAACCAGCTCAAACCGGTTCCGACCGGTTCAAACCGGTTCCGACCGGTTCCAACCGGTTCCGACCGGTTCAAACCGGTTCAGACCGGTTCAGACCAGCTCAAACCGGTTCTGACCTGTTCAAACCGGTTCCGACCGGCTCAAACCGGCTCCGACTGGCTCGAACCGGTTCAAACCGGTTCCGACCAGTTCTAACCGGTTCAGACCGGTTCAAACCGGTTCCGACCTGTTCAAACTGGTTCCGACTGGCTCAAACCGGCTCAGACCGGTTCCGACCGGTTCCAACCGGTTCCGACCGGCTCAAACCTGTTCCGACCGGCTCCAACCAGTTCCAACCGGTTCCAACCGGTTTCGACCGGCTCAAACCGGTTCCGACCGGTTCAAACCGGTTCAGACCAGCTCAAACCGGTTCAGACCAGTTCCGACCGGCTCAAACCGGTTCCGACCGGATCCGACCGGTTCCGACCAGTTCTAACTGGTTCTGACCGGTTCCGACCAGTTCTAGCCAGTTCTGACCGGTTCTGACCGGTTCCAACCAGCTCAAACCGGTTCTGACCGGTTCTGACCGGTTCCGACCGTTTCAAACTGGTTCCAACCGGCTCAAACCGGTTCCGACCGGTTCAAACCGGTTCCAACCAGTTCAAACCGTTTCCGATCGGTTCATACTGGCTCAGACCGGTTCCGACTGGTTCCGACCAGTTCAAACCGGTTCAGACCGGTTCAGACCGGTTCTGACCAGCTCAAACCGGTTCAGACCGGTTCCGACCAGCTCAAACCGGTTCCGACCGGATCCTACCGGTTCCAACCGGATCCTACCGGTTCCGACCAGTTCTAACCGGTTCTGACCGGTTCCGACCGGTTCTGACCGGTTCTAACCGGTTCCAAACGGTTCCAACTGGTTCCGATCGGTTCCGACCGGTTCAAACCTGTTCCGACCAGCTCATACCGGCTCTGACCGGTTCCAACCGGTTCCGACCGGATCCTACCGGTTCCGACCGGCTCAAACCTGTTCCAACCAGCTCAAACCGGTTCCGACCGGCTCAAACCGGTTCCGACCGGTTCCAACCGGTTCCGACCAGTTCTAACCGGTTCTGACCGGTTCAGACCAGCTCAAACCGGTTCTGACCTGTTCAAACCGGTTCCGACCGGCTCAAACCGGCTCCGACTGGCTCGAACCGGTTCAAACCGGTTCCGACCAGTTCTAACCTGTTCTGACCGGTTCAGACCGGTTCCGACCGGCTCAAACCGGTTCCGACCGGTTCCGACCGGTTCCGACCGGTTCCGACCAGTTCCGACCGGTTCAGACCGGTTCAAACCGGTTCCGACCTGTTCAAACTGGTTCCGACTGGCTCAAACCGGCTCAGACCGGTTCCGACCAGTTCCAACCGGTTCCGACCGGCTCAAACCTGTTCCGACCGGCTCCAACCAGTTCCAACCGGTTCCAACCGGTTTCGACCGGCTCAAACCGGTTCCGACCGGTTCAAACCGGTTCAGACCAGCTCAAACCGGTTCAGACCGGTTCCGACCGGCTCAAACCGGTTCCGACCGGATCCTACCGGTTCCGACCGGTTCCGACCAGTTCTAACTGGTTCTGACCGGTTCCGACCAGTTCTAGCCGGTTCTGACCGGTTCTGACCGGTTCCAGCAGCTCAAACCGGTTCTGACCGGTTCTGACCGGTTCCGACCGTTTCAAACTGGTTCCAACCGGCTCAAACCGGTTCCGACCGGTTCAAACCGGTTCCAAATAGTTCAAACCGTTTCCGATCGGTTCATACTGGCTCAGACCGGTTCCGACTGGTTCCGACCAGTTCAAACCGGTTCAGACCGGTTCAGACCGGTTCTGACCAGCTCAAACCGGTTCAGACCGGTTCCAACCAGCTCAAACCGGTTCCGACCGGATCCTACCGGTTCCAACCAACTCCTACCGGTTCCGACCAGTTCTAACCGGTTCTGACCGGTTCCGACCGGTTCTGACCGGTTCTGACCGGTTCTAACCGGTTCTGACCGGTTCCGACCGGCTCAAACCTGTTCCGACCGGCTCCAACCAGTTCCGACCGGTTCCAACCGGTTCCGACCAGCTTGAACCGGTTCTGACCGGTTCCGACCGGTTCAAACCGGTTCCAACCGGTTCCGACCGGTTCCGACCGGTTCAGACCGGTTCAGACCAGCTCAAACCGGTTCAGACCGGTTCAGACCAGCTCAAACCGGATCTTACCGGTTCCGACCGGCTTGAACCGGTTCTGACCGGTTCCGACCGGTTCAAACCGGTTCCAACCGGTTCCGACCGGTTCCAACCGGCTCTGACCGGTTCAAACCGGTTCAGACCGGTTCAGACCAGCTCAAACCGGTTCAGACCAGTTCAGACCTGCTCAAACCGGTTCCGACCGGCTCCAACCAGTTCCGACCGGCTCAAACCGGTTCCGACCGGTTCAAACCGGTTCAGACCAGCTCAAACCGGTTCAGACCGGTTCCGACCGGCTCAAACCGGTTCCGACCGGATCCTACCGGTACCAGACCGGTTCCGACCAGTTCTAACTGGTTCTGACCGGTTCCGACCAGTTCTAACCGGTTTCTGACCGGTTCTGACCGGTTCCGACCGGCTCAAACCGGTTCTGACCGGTTCTGACCGGTTCCGACCGTTTCAAAACCGGTTCCAACCGGCTCAAACCGGTTCCGACCGGTTCAAACCGGTTCCAAATAGTTCAAACCGTTTCCGATCGGTTCATACTGGCTCAGACCGGTTCCGACTGGTTCCGACCAGTTCAAACCGGTTCAGACCGGTTCAGACCGGTTCCGACCGGTTCCGACCAGTTCTAACCAGTTCAGACCGGTTCCGACCGGCTCAAACCGGTTCCGACCGGTTCCGACCGGTTAAGACCGGTTCTGACCGGTTCAAACCGGTTCAGACCAGCTCAAACCGGTTCTGACCTGTTCAAACCGGTTCCGACCGGCTCAAACCGGCTCAAACCGGTTCCGACCGGCTTCGAACCGGTGCCGACCGGTTCCGATTGGTTCCGACCGGTTCCAACTGGTTCTGAGGCGGTTCAAACCGGTTCAGACCGGTTCAGACCGGCTCAAACCGGTTCAGACCGTTTCAGACCAGCTCAAACCGGTTCCGACCTGTTCAAACCGGTTCCGACCGGCTCAAACCGGCTCAGACTGGTTCCGACCGGTTCTAACCGGTTCAGACCGGCTCAAACCTGTTCCGACCGGCTCCAACCAGTTCCGACCGGTTCCGACCGGTTCCGACCGGCTTGAACTGGTTCTGACCGGTTTCCGACCGGTTCAAACCGGTTCCAACCGGTTCCGAGCGGTTTCGACCGGCTCTGACCGGTTCAAACCGGTTCAGACCAGCTCAAACCGGTTCAGGACCGGTTCCAACCGGTTCAAAACCGGTTCCAACCGGTTTCCAACCGGTTCCGACCGGTTCCGACCGGCTCTGACCGTTCAAACCGGTTCAGACTGGTTCAGACCAGCTCAAACCGGTTCAGACCCGTTCTGACCGGCTCAAACCGGTTCCGATCGGATCCTACCGGTTCCCGACCGGATCCTACCGGTTCCGACCTGTTCTAACCGGTTCAGACCGGTTCCGACCAGTTCTAACCGGTTCTGACCGGTTCCGACCGGTTCAAAACGGTTCCAACTGGCTCCGACCGGTTCCGACCGGTTCAAACCTGTTCCGACCAGCTCATACCGGTTCTGACCGGTTCCGACCGGTTCCAACCGGTTCCGACCGGATCCTACCGGTTCCGACCGGCTCAAAACTGTTCCAACCAGCTCAAACCGGTTCCAACCGGTTCCGACCGGTTCTAACTGGTTTCAGACCGGTTCAGACCAGCTCAAACCGGTTCTGACCTGTTCAAACCGGTTCCGACCGGCTCAAACCGGCTCCGACCGGCTCGAACCTGTTCAAACCGGTTCCGACCAGTTCTAACCTGTTCTGACGGTTCAGACCGGCTCGAACAGGTTCCAACCGGTTTCCGACCGGTTCCGACCGGTTCAGACCGGTTCTAACCGGCTCTGACCGGATCCTACTGGTTCCGACCGGCTCAAACCTGTTCCGACCGGCTCCAACAGTTCTGACCAGTTCCAACCAGTTCCGACTGGCTCAAACCGGTTCCGACTGGTTCCGATCTGCTCAAACCGGTTCTGACCAGCTCAAACCGGTTCCGACCGGCTCAGACTGGTTCCGACCGGTTCTAACCGGTTCCGACCGGCTCAAACCTGTTCCGACCGGCTCCAACCAGTTCCGACCGGTTCCAACCGGTTCCAACCGGCCTTGAACTGGTTCTGACCGGTTTCCGACCGGTTCAAACCGGTTCCAACCGGTTCCGAGCGGTTTCGACCGGTTCTGACCGGTTCAAACCGGTTCAGACCAGCTCAAACCGGTTCAGACCGGTTCCAACCGGCTCAAACCGGTTCCGACAGGATCCTACCGGTTCCGTCCGGCTTGAACCGGTTCTGACCGGTTTCCGACCGGTTCAAACCGGTTCCAAACGTTCCGACCGGTTCCGACCGGCTCTGACCGGTTCAAACCGGTTCAGACTGGTTCAGACCAGCTCAAACCGGTTCAGACCGGTTCTGACCGGCTCAAACCGGTTCCGATCGGATCCTACCGGTTCCGACCGGATCCTACCGGTTCCGACCAGTTCTAACCGGTTCTGACCGGTTCCGACCAGTTCTAACCGTTTCTGACCGGTTCCGACCGGTTCAAACGGTTCCAACTGGTTCCGACCGGTTCCGACCGGTTCAAAACTGTTCCGACCAGCTCATACCGGTTCTGACCGGTTCCGACCGGTTCCAACCGGTTCCGACCGGATCCTACCGGTTCCGACCGGCTCAAAACTGTTCCAACCAGCTCAAACCGGTTCCAACCGGTTCCGACTGGTTCAAACCGGTTCAGACCGGTTCAGACCAGCTCGAACAGGTTCCGACCGGTTCAGACCGGTTCCGACCGGTTCAGACCAGCTCAAACCGGTTCCGACCTGTTCAAACTGGTTCCGACCGGCTCAAACCGGCTCAGACCGGTTCCGACCGGTTCTAACCGGTTCCGACCGGGGCAAATCTGTTCCGACCGGCTCAAACCTGTTCCGACCGGCTCCAACCAGTTCCGACCGATTCCAACCTGTTCCGACCGGCTCAAACCGGTTCCGACCGGTTCAAACCGGTTCAGACCAGCTCAAACCGGTTCAGACCGGTTCCGACCGGCTCAAACCGGTTCCGACCGGTTCCGACCAGTTCTAACTGGTTCTGACCGGTTCCGACCAGTTCTAACCGGTTCTGACCGGTTCCGACCGGTTCCGACCGGCTCAAACCGGTTCCAACTGGTTCCGACCAGTTCAAACCAGTTCAGACCGGTTCAAACCGGTTCAGACCGGCTCAAACCAGTTCAGACCGGTTCAGACCAGCTCAAACCGGTTCCGACCTGTTCAAACCGGTTCCGACCGGCTCAAACCGGCTCAGACCGGTTCCGACTGGTTCTAACCGGTTCCGACCGGCTCAAACCTGTTCCGACCGGTTCCAACCGGTTCCGACCGGCTTGAACCGGTTCTGACCGGTTCAAACCGGTTCCGACCGGTTCCGACCGGCTCTGACTGGTTCAAACCGGTTCCGACCGGCTCAAACTGGTTCAGACTGGTTCCGACCAGCTCAAACCGGTTCCGACCGGATCCTACCGGTTCCGACCGGATCCTACCGGTTCCGACCAGTTCTAACCGATTCTGACCGGTTCCGACCGGTTCTGACCGGTTCTAACCGGTTCTGACCGGTTCCGACCGGTTCCGACCGGTTCAAACCGGTTCCAAATAGTTCAAACCGTTTCCGATCGGTTCATACTGGCTCAGACCGGTTCCGACTGGTTCCGACCAGTTCAAACCGGTTCAGACCGGTTCAGACCGGTTTCCGACCGGTTCCGACCAGTTCTAACCAGTTCAGACCGGTTCCGACCGGCTCAAACTGGTTCTGACCGGTTCTGACCGGTTCTGACCGGTTCAAACCGGTTCAGACCGGTTCAGACCAGCTCAAACCGGTTCTGACCTGTTCAAACCGGTTCCGACCGGCTCAAACCGGCTCAAACCGGTTCCGACCGGCTCGAACCGGTTCCGACCGGTTCCGACCGGTTCCGACCGGTTCCAACTGGTTCTGAGCGGTTCAAACCGGTTCAGACCGGTTCAGACCGGCTCAAACCGGTTCAGACCGGTTCAGACCAGCTCAAACCGGTTCCGACCTGTTCAAACCGGTTCCGACCGGCTCAAACCGGCTCAGACTGGTTCCGACCGGTTCTAACCGGTTCAGACCGGCTCAAACCTGTTCCGACCGGCTCCAACCAGTTCCGACCGGTTCCGACCGGTTCCGACCGGCTTGAACCGGTTCTGACCGGTTCCGACCGGTTCTAACCGGTTCTGACCGGTTTCCGACCGGTTCCGACCGGTTCCGACCGGTTCAAACCGGTTCCAAACGGTTCCAACTGGTTCCGATCGGTTCCGACCGGTTCAAACCTGTTCCGACCAGCTCATACCGGCTCTGACCGCTTCCAACCGGTTCCGACCGGATCCTACCGGTTCCGACCGGCTCAAACCTGTTCCAACCAGCTCAAACCGGTTCCGACCGGCTCAAACCGGTTCCGACCGGTTCCAACCGGTTCCGACCGGTTCAAACCGGTTCAGACCGGTTCAGACCAGCTCAAACCGGTTCTGACCTGTTCAAACCGGTTCCGACCTGTTCAAACCGGTTCCGACCGGCTCAAACCGGCTCAGACTGGTTCTGACCGGTTCTAACCGGTTCCGACCGGCTCAAACCTGTTCCGACCGGCTCCAACCAGTTCCGACCGGTTCCAACCGGTTCCGACCAGCTTGAACCGGTTCTGACCGGTTCCGACCGGTTCAAACCGGTTCCAACCGGTTCCGACCGGTTCCGACCGGTTTCGACCGGCTCTGACCGGTTCAAACCGGTTCAGACCGGTTCAGACCAGCTCAAACCGGTTCAGACCGGTTCCGACCAGCTCAAACCGGTTCCGACCGGTTCCAACCGGTTCCGACCGGCTCAAACCGGTTCCGACCAGTTCAAACCGGTTCCGACCGGCTCAAACCGGTTCAGACCGGTTCCGACCGGCTCAAACCGGTTCCGACCGGATCCTACCGGTTCCGACCGGTTCCGACCAGTTCTAACTGGTTCTGACCGGTTCCGTCCAGTTCTAACCGGTTCTGACCGGTTCTGACCGGTTCCGACCGGTTCAAACCAGTTCCAACCGGTTCCGACCGGTTCCGACCGGTTTCGACCGGCTCTGACCGGTTCAAACCGGTTCAGACCGGTTCAGACCAGCTCAAACCGGTTCAGACCGGTTCCGACCAGCTCAAACCGGTTCCGACCGGATCTTACCGGTTCCGACCGGCTTGAACCGGTTCTGACCGGTTCTGACCGGTTCCGACCGGCTCTGACCTGTTCAAACCGGTTCAGACCGGTTCAGACCAGCTCAAACCGGTTCAGACCAGTTCAGACCTGCTCAAACCGGTTCCGACCGGCTCCAACCGGTTCCGACCGGCTCAAACCGGTTCCGACCAGTTCAAACCGGTTCCGACCGGCTCAAACCGGTTCAGACCGGTTCCGACCGGCTCAAACCGGTTCCGACCGGATCCTACCGGTTCCGACCGGTTCCGACCAGTTCTAACTGGTTCTGACCGGTTCCGTCCAGTTCTAACCGGTTCTGACCGGTTCTGACCGGTTCCGACCGGCTCAAACCGGTTCTGACCGGTTCTGACCGGTTCCGACCGTTTCAAACCGGTTCCGACCGGTTCAAACCGGTTCCAAATAGTTCAAACCGTTTCCGATCGGTTCATACTGGCTCAGACCGGTTCCGACTGGTTCCGACCAGTTCAAACCGGTTCAGACCGGTTCAGACCGGTTCCGACCAGTTCTAACCAGTTCAGACCGGTTCCGACCGGCTCAAACCGGTTCCGACCAGTTCCGACCGGTTCTGACCGGTTCAAACCGGTTCAGACCGGTTCAGACCAGCTCAAACCGGTTCTGACCTGTTCAAACCGGTTCCGACCGGCTCAAACCGGCTCAAACCGGTTCCGACCGGCTCGAACCGGTTCCGACCGGTTCCGACCGGTTCCAACTGGTTCTGAGCGGTTCAAACCGGTTCAGACCGGTTCAGACCGGCTCAATACGGTTCAGACCAGCTCAAACCGGTTCCGACCTGTTCAAACCGGTTCCGACCAGCTCAAACCGGCTCAGACTGGTTCCGACCGGTTCTAACCGGTTCCGACCGGCTCAAACCTGTTCTGACCGGCTCCAACCAGTTCCGACCGGTTCCAACCGGTTCCAACCGGCTTGAACTGGTTCTGACCGGTTCCGACCGGTTCAAACCGGTTCCAACCGGTTCCGAGCGGTTTCGACCGGCTCTGACCGGTTCAAACCGGTTCAGACCAGCTCAAACCGGTTCAGACCGGTTCCAACCGGCTCAAACCGGTTCCGACCGGATCCTACCGGTTCCGTCCGGCTTGAACCGGTTCTGACCGGTTCCGACCGGTTCAAACCGTTTCCAACCGGTTCCGACCGGTTCCGACCGGCTCTGACCGGTTCAAACCGGTTCAGACTGGTTCAGACCAGCTCAAACCGGTTCAGACCGGTTCTGACCGGCTCAAACCGGTTCCGATCGGATCCTACCGGTTCCGACCGGATCCTACCGGTTCCGACCAGTTCTAACCGGTTCTGACCGGTTCCGACAAGTTCCAACCGGTTCTGACCGGTTCCGACCGGCTCAAACCGGTTCTGACCGGTTCTGACCGGTTCCGACCGTTTCAAACCGGTTCCAACCGGCTCAAACCGGTTCCGACCGGTTCCAACCGGTTCCGACCGGATCCTACCGGTTCCGACCGGCTCAAAACTGTTCCAACCAGCTCAAACCGGTTCCAACCGGTTCCGACCGGTTCAAACCGGTTCAGACCGGTTCAGACCAGCTCAAACCGGTTCTGACCTGTTCAAACCGGTTCCGACCGGCTCAAACCGGCTCCGACCGGCTCGAACCGGTTCAAACCGGTTCCGACCAGTTCTAACCTGTTCTGACCGGTTCAGACCGGCTCGAACAGGTTCCGACCGGTTCTGACCGGTTCCGACCGGCTCAAACCGGCTCAGACCGGTTCCGACCGGTTCTAACCGGTTCCGACCGGGGCAAACCTGTTCCGACCGGCTCAAACCTGTTCCGACCGGCTCCAACCAGTTCCGACCGATTCCAACCGGTTCCGACCGGCTCAAACCGGTTCCGACCGGTTCAAACCGGTTCAGACCAGCTCAAACCGGTTCCGACCGGTTCCGACCAGTTCTAACTGGTTCTGACCGGTTCCGACCAGTTCTAACCGGTTCTGACCGGTTCCGACCGGTTCCGACCGGCTCAAACCGGTTCCGACTGGTTCCGACCAGTTCAAACCAGTTCAGACCGGTTCAAACCGGTTCAGACCGGTTCAGATCAGCTCAAACCGGTTCCGACCTGTTCAAACCGGTTCCGACCGGCTCAAACCGGCTCAGACCGGTTCCGACTGGTTCTAACCGGTTCCGACCGGCTCAAACCTGTTCCGACCGGTTCCAACCGGTTCCGACCGGCTTGAACCGGTTCTGACCGGTTCAAACCGGTTCCGACCGGTTCCGACCGGCTCTGACTGGTTCAAACCGGTTCAGACCGGCTCAAACTGGTTCAGACTGGTTCCGACCAGCTCAAACCGGTTCCGACCGGATCCTACCGGTTCCAACCGGATCCTACCGGTTCCGACCAGTTCTAACCGGTTCTGACCGGTTCCGACCGGTTCTGACCGGTTCTAACCGGTTCCGACCGGCTCCGACCGGTTCCGACCGGTTCCAACCGGTTCCAAACGGTTCCAACTGGTTCCGATCGGTTCCGACCTGTTCAAACCTGTTCCGACCAGCTCATACCGGCTCTGACCGCTTCCAACCGGTTCCGACCGGATCCTACCGGTTTTGACCGGCTCAAACCTGTTCCAACCAGCTCAAACCGGTTCCGACCGGTTCAAACCGGTTCCGACCGGTTCCAACCGGTTCCGACCGGTTCAAACCGGTTCAGACCGGTTCAGACCAGCTCAAACCGGTTCTGACCTGTTCAAACCGGTTCCGACCGGCTCAAACCGGCTCCGACTGGCTCGAACCGGTTCAAACCGGTTCCGACCAGTTCTAACCGGTTCAGACCGGTTCAAACCGGTTCCGACCTGTTCAAACTGGTTCCGACTGGCTCAAACCGGCTCAGACCGGTTCCGACCGGTTCCAACCGGTTCCGACCGGCTCAAACCTGTTCCGACCGGCTCCAACCAGTTCCAACCGGTTCCAACCGGTTTCGACCGGCTCAAACCGGTTCCGACCGGTTCAAATCGGTTCAGACCAGCTCAAACCGGTTCAGACCAGTTCCGACCGGCTCAAACCGGTTCCGACCGGATCCGACCGGTTCCGACCAGTTCTAACTGGTTCTGACCGGTTCCGACCAGTTCTAGCCGGTTCTGACCGGTTCTGACCGGTTCCAACCAGCTCAAACCGGTTCTGACCGGTTCTGACCGGTTCCGACCGTTTCAAACTGGTTCCAACCGGCTCAAACCGGTTCCGACCGGTTCAAACCGGTTCCAACCAGTTCAAACCGTTTCCGATCGGTTCATACTGGCTCAGACCGGTTCCGACTGGTTCCGACCAGTTCAAACCGGTTCAGACCGGTTCCGACCAGCTCAAACCGGTTCCGACCGGATCCTACCGGTTCCAACCGGATCCTACCGGTTCCGACCAGTTCTAACCGGTTCTGACCGGTTCCGACCGGTTCTGACCGGTTCTAACCGGTTCCAAACGGTTCCAACTGGTTCCGATCGGTTCCGACCGGTTCAAACCTGTTCCGACCAGCTCATACCGGCTCTGACCGGTTCCAACCGGTTCCGACCGGATCCTACCGGTTCCGACCGGCTCAAACCTGTTCCAACCAGCTCAAACCGGTTCCGACCGGCTCAAACCGGTTCCGACCGGTTCCAACCGGTTCCGACCGGTTCAAACCGGTTCAGACCGGTTCAGACCACCTCAAACCGGTTCTGACCTGTTCAAACCGGTTCCGACCGGCTCAAACCGGTTCCGACTGGCTCGAACCGGTTCAAACCGGTTCCGACCAGTTCTAACCTGTTCTGACCGGTTCAGACCGGTTCCGACCGGCTCAAACCGGTTCCGACCGGTTCCGACCGGTTCCGACCGGTTCCGACCAGTTCAGACCGGTTCAGACCGGTTCAAACCCGTTCCGACCTGTTCAAACTGGTTCCGACTGGCTCAAACCGGCTCAGACCGGTTCCGACCGGTTCCAACCGGTTCCGACCGGCTCAAACCTGTTCCGCCCGGCTCCAACCAGTTCCAACCGGTTCCAACCGGTTTCGACCGGCTCAAACCGGTTCCGACCGGTTCAAACCGGTTCAGACCAGCTCAAACCGGTTCAGACCGGTTCCGACCGGCTCAAACCGGTTCCGACCGGATCCTACCGGTTCCGACCGGTTCCGACCAGTTCTAACTGGTTCTGACCGGTTCCGACCAGTTCTAGCCGGTTCTGACCGGTTCTGACCGGTTCCAACCAGCTCAAACCGGTTCTGACCGGTTCTGACCGGTTCCGACCGTTTCAAACTGGTTCCAACCGGCTCAAACCGGTTCCGACCGGTTCAAACCGGTTCCAACCAGTTCAAACCGTTTCCGATCGGTTCATACTGGCTCAGACCGGTTCCGACTGGTTCCGACCAGTTCAAACCGGTTCAGACCGGTTCAGACCGGTTCTGACCAGCTCAAACCGGTTCCGACCGGATCCTACCGGTTCCAACCAACTCCTACCGGTTCCGACCAGTTCTAACCGGTTCTGACCGGTTCCGACCGGTTCTGACCGGTTCTGACCGGTTCTAACCGGTTCTGACCGGTTCCGACCGGCTCAAACCTGTTCCGACCGGCTCCAACCAGTTTTGACCGGTTCCAACCGGTTCCGACCAGCTTGAACCGGTTCTGACCGGTTCCGACCGGTTCAAACCGGTTCCAACCGGTTCCGACCGGTTCCGACCGGTTTCGACCGGCTCTGACCGGTTCAAACCGGTTCAGACCGGTTCAGACCAGCTCAAACCGGATCTTACCGGTTCCGACCGGCTTGAACCGGTTCTGACCGGTTCCGACCGGTTCAAACCGGTTCCGACCGGTTCCGACCGGTTCCAACCGGCTCTGACCGGTTCAAACCGGTTCAGACCGGTTCAGACCAGCTCAAACCGGTTCAGACCAGTTCAGACCTGCTCAAACCGGTTCCGACCGGCTCCAACCAGTTCCGACCGGCTCAAACCGGTTCCGACCGGTTCAAACCGGTTCAGACCAGCTCAAACCGGTTCAGACCGGTTCCGACCGGCTCAAACCGGTTCCGACCGGATCCTACCGGTACCGACCGGTTCCGACCAGTTCTAACTGGTTCTGACCGGTTCCGACCAGTTCTAACCGGTTCTGACCGGTTCTGACCGGTTCCGACCGGCTCAAACCGGTTCTGACCGGTTCTGACCGGTTCCGACCGTTTCAAACCGGTTCCAACCGGCTCAAACCGGTTCCAACCGGCTCAAACCGGTTCCAAATAGTTCAAACCGTTTCCGATCGGTTCATACTGGCTCAGACCGGTTCCGACTGGTTCCGACCAGTTCAAACCGGTTCAGACCGGTTCAGACCGGTTCCGACCGGTTCCGACCAGTTCTAACCAGTTCAGACCGGTTCCGACCGGCTCAAACCGGTTCCGACCGGTTCCGACCGGTTAAGACCGGTTCTGACCGGTTCAAACCGGTTCAGACCAGCTCAAACCGGTTCTGACCTGTTCAAACCGGTTCCGACCGGCTCAAACCGGCTCAAACCGGTTCCGACCGGCTCGAACCGGTTCCGACCGGTTCCGATTGGTTCCGACCGGTTCCAACTGGTTCTGAGCGGTTCAAACCGGTTCAGACCGGTTCAGACCGTCTCAAACCGGTTCAGACTGATTCAGACCAGCTCAAACCGGTTCCGACCTGTTCAAACCGGTTCCGACCGGCTCAAACCGGCTCAGACTGGTTCCGACCGGTTCTAACCGGTTCAGACCGGCTCAAACCTGTTCCGACCGGCTCCAACCAGTTCCGACCGGTTCCGACCGGTTCCGACCGGCTTGAACTGGTTCTGACCGGTTCCGACCGGTTCAAACCGGTTCCAACCGGTTCCGAGCGGTTTCGACCGGCTCTGACCGGTTCAAACCGGTTCAGACCAGCTCAAACCGGTTCAGACCGGTTCCAACCGGTTCAAACCGGTTCCAACCGGTTCCGACCGGTTCCGACCGGCTCTGACCGGTTCAAACCGGTTCAGACTGGTTCAGACCAGCTCAAACCGGTTCAGACCCGTTCTGACCGGCTCAAACCGGTTCCGATCGGATCCTACCGGTTCCGACCGGATCCTACCGGTTCCGACCTGTTCTAACCGGTTCTGACCGGTTCCGACCAGTTCTAACCGGTTCTGACCGGTTCCGACCGGTTCAAACGGTTCCAACTGGCTCCGACCGGTTCCGACCGGTTCAAACCTGTTCCGACCAGCTCATACCGGTTCTGACCGGTTCCGACCGGTTCCAACCGGTTCCGACCGGATCCTACCGGTTCCGACCGGCTCAAAACTGTTCCAACCAGCTCAAACCGGTTCCAACCGGTTCCGACCGGTTCTAACTGGTTCAGACCGGTTCAGACCAGCTCAAACCGGTTCTGACCTGTTCAAACCGGTTCCGACCGGCTCAAACCGGCTCCGACCGGCTCGAACCTGTTCAAACCGGTTCCGACCAGTTCTAACCTGTTCTGACCGGTTCAGACCGGCTCGAACAGGTTCCAACCGGTTCCGACCGGTTCCGACCGGTTCAGACCGGTTCTAACCGGCTCTGACCGGATCCTACTGGTTCCGACCGGCTCAAACCTGTTCCGACCGGCTCCAACCAGTTCTGACCAGTTCCAACCAGTTCCGACTGGCTCAAACCGGTTCCGACTGGTTCCGATCTGCTCAAACCGGTTCTGACCAGCTCAAACCGGTTCCGACCGGCTCAGACTGGTTCCGACCGGTTCTAACCGGTTCCGACCGGCTCAAACCTGTTCCGACCGGCTCCAACCAGTTCCGACCGGTTCCAACCGGTTCCAACCGGCTTGAACTGGTTCTGACCGGTTCCGACCGGTTCAAACCGGTTCCAACCGGTTCCGAGCGGTTTCGACCGGTTCTGACCGGTTCAAACCGGTTCAGACCAGCTCAAACCGGTTCAGACCGGTTCCAACCGGCTCAAACCGGTTCCGACAGGATCCTACCGGTTCCGTCCGGCTTGAACCGGTTCTGACCGGTTCCGACCGGTTCAAACCGGTTCCAAACGGTTCCGACCGGTTCCGACCGGCTCTGACCGGTTCAAACCGGTTCAGACTGGTTCAGACCAGCTCAAACCGGTTCAGACCGGTTCTGACCGGCTCAAACCGGTTCCGATCGGATCCTACCGGTTCCGACCGGATCCTACCGGTTCCGACCAGTTCTAACCGGTTCTGACCGGTTCCGACCAGTTCTAACCGGTTCTGACCGGTTCCGACCGGTTCAAACGGTTCCAACTGGTTCCGACCGGTTCCGACCGGTTCAAAACTGTTCCGACCAGCTCATACCGGTTCTGACCGGTTCCGACCGGTTCCAACCGGTTCCGACCGGATCCTACCGGTTCCGACCGGCTCAAAACTGTTCCAACCAGCTCAAACCGGTTCCAACCGGTTCCGACTGGTTCAAACCGGTTCAGACCGGTTCAGACCAGCTCGAACAGGTTCCGACCGGTTCAGACCGGTTCCGACCGGTTCAGACCAGCTCAAACCGGTTCCGACCTGTTCAAACTGGTTCCGACCGGCTCAAACCGGCTCAGACCGGTTCCGACCGGTTCTAACCGGTTCCGACCGGGGCAAATCTGTTCCGACCGGCTCAAACCTGTTCCGACCGGCTCCAACCAGTTCCGACCGATTCCAACCTGTTCCGAACGGCTCAAACCGGTTCCGACCGGTTCAAACCGGTTCAGACCAGCTCAAACCGGTTCAGACCGGTTCCGACCGGCTCAAACCGGTTCCGACCGGTTCCGACCAGTTCTAACTGGTTCTGACCGGTTCCGACCAGTTCTAACCGGTTCTGACCGGTTCCGACCGGTTCCGACCGGCTCAAACCGGTTCCAACTGGTTCCGACCAGTTCAAACCAGTTCAGACCGGTTCAAACCGGTTCAGACCGGCTCAAACCAGTTCAGACCGGTTCAGACCAGCTCAAACCGGTTCCGACCTGTTCAAACCGGTTCCGACCGGCTCAAACCGGCTCAGACCGGTTCCGACTGGTTCTAACCGGTTCCGACCGGCTCAAACCTGTTCCGACCGGTTCCAACCGGTTCCGACCGGCTTGAACCGGTTCTGACCGGTTCAAACCGGTTCCGACCGGTTCCGACCGGCTCTGACTGGTTCAAACCGGTTCCGACCGGCTCAAACTGGTTCAGACTGGTTCCGACCAGCTCAAACCGGTTCCGACCGGATCCTACCGGTTCCGACCGGATCCTACCGGTTCCGACCAGTTCTAACCGATTCTGACCGGTTCCGACCGGTTCTGACCGGTTCTAACCGGTTCTGACCGGTTCCGACCGGTTCCGACCGGTTCAAACCGGTTCCAAATAGTTCAAACCGTTTCCGATCGGTTCATACTGGCTCAGACCGGTTCCGACTGGTTCCGACCAGTTCAAACCGGTTCAGACCGGTTCAGACCGGTTCCGACCGGTTCCGACCAGTTCTAACCAGTTCAGACCGGTTCCGACCGGCTCAAACTGGTTCTGACCGGTTCTGACCGGTTCTGACCGGTTCAAACCGGTTCAGACCGGTTCAGACCAGCTCAAACCGGTTCCGACCTGTTCAAACCGGTTCCGACCGGCTCAAACCGGCTCAGACTGGTTCCGACCGGTTCTAACCGGTTCAGACCAGCTCAAACCTGTTCCGACCGGCTCCAACCAGTTCCGACCGGTTCCGACCGGTTCCGACCGGCTTGAACCGGTTCTGACCGGTTCCGACCGGTTCTAACCGGTTCTGACCGGTTCCGACCGGTTCCGACCGGTTCCGACCGGTTCAAACCGGTTCCAAACGGTTCCAACTGGTTCTGATCGGTTCCGACCGGTTCAAACCTGTTCCGACCAGCTCATACCGGCTCTGACCGCTTCCAACCGGTTCCGACCGGATCCTACCGGTTCCGACCGGCTCAAACCTGTTCCAACCAGCTCAAACCGGTTCCGACCGGCTCAAACCGGTTCCGACCGGTTCCAACCGGTTCCGACCGGTTCAAACCGGTTCAGACCGGTTCAGACCAGCTCAAACCGGTTCTGACCTGTTCAAACCGGTTCCGACCTGTTCAAACCGGTTCCGACCGGCTCAAACCGGCTCAGACTGGTTCTGACCGGTTCTAACCGGTTCCGACCGGCTCAAACCTGTTCCGACCGGCTCCAACCAGTTCCGACCGGTTCCAACCGGTTCCGACCAGCTTGAACCGGTTCTGACCGGTTCCGACCGGTTCAAACCGGTTCCAACCGGTTCCGACCGGTTCCGACCGGTTTCGACCGGCTCTGACCGGTTCAAACCGGTTCAGACCGGTTCAGACCAGCTCAAACCGGTTCAGACCGGTTCCGACCAGCTCAAACCGGTTCCGACCGGATCTTACCGGTTCCGACCGGCTTGAACCGGTTCTGACCGGTTCTGACCGGTTCCGACCGGCTCTGACCTGTTCAAACCGGTTCAGACCGGTTCAGACCAGCTCAAACCGGTTCAGACCAGTTCAGACCTGCTCAAACCGGTTCCGACCGGCTCCAACCGGTTCCGACCGGCTCAAACCGGTTCCGACCAGTTCAAACCGGTTCCGACCGGCTCAAACCGGTTCAGACCGGTTCCGACCGGCTCAAACCGGTTCCGACCGGATCCTACCGGTTCCGACCGGTTCCGACCAGTTCTAACTGGTTCTGACCGGTTCCGTCCAGTTCTAACCGGTTCTGACCGGTTCTGACCGGTTCCGACCGGTTCAAACCGGTTCCAACCGGTTCCGACCGGTTCCGACCGGTTTCGACCGGCTCTGACCGGTTCAAACCGGTTCAGACCGGTTCAGACCAGCTCAAACCGGTTCAGACCGGTTCCGACCAGCTCAAACCGGTTCCGACCGGATCTTACCGGTTCCGACCGGCTTGAACCGGTTCTGACCGGTTCTGACCGGTTCCGACCGGCTCTGACCTGTTCAAACCGGTTCAGACCGGTTCAGACCAGCTCAAACCGGTTCAGACCAGTTCAGACCTGCTCAAACCGGTTCCGACCGGCTCCAACCGGTTCCGACCGGCTCAAACCGGTTCCGACCAGTTCAAACCGGTTCCGACCGGCTCAAACCGGTTCAGACCGGTTCCGACCGGCTCAAACCGGTTCCGACCGGATCCTACCGGTTCCGACCGGTTCCGACCAGTTCTAACTGGTTCTGACCGGTTCCGTCCAGTTCTAACCGGTTCTGACCGGTTCGGACCGGTTCCGACCGGCTCAAACCGGTTCTGACCGGTTCTGACCGGTTCCGACCGTTTCAAACCGGTTCCAACCAGCTCAAACCGGTTCCGACCGGTTCAAACCGGTTCCAAATAGTTCAAACCGTTTCCGATCGGTTCATACTGGCTCAGACCGGTTCCGACTGGTTCCGACCAGTTCAAACCGGTTCAGACCGGTTCAGACCGGTTCCGACCGGTTCCGACCAGTTCTAACCAGTTCAGACCGGTTCCGACCGGCTCAAACCGGTTCCGACCAGTTCCGACCGGTTCTGACTGGTTCAAACCGGTTCAGACCGGTTCAGACCAGCTCAAACCGGTTCTGACCTGTTCAAACCGGTTCCGACCGGCTCAAACCGGCTCAAACCGGTTCCGACCGGCTCGAACCGGTTCCGACCGGTTCCGACCGGTTCCGACTGGTTCTGAGCGGTTCAAACCGGTTCAGACCGGTTCAGACCGGCTCAATACGGTTCAGACCAGCTCAAACCGGTTCCGACCTGTTCAAACCGGTTCCGACCAGCTCAAACCGGCTCAGACTGGTTCCGACCGGTTCTAACCGGTTCCGACCGGCTCAAACCTGTTCTGACCGGCTCCAACCAGTTCCGACCGGTTCCAACCGGTTCCAACCGGCTTGAACTGGTTCTGACCGGTTCCGACCGGTTCAAACCGGTTCCAACCGGTTCCGAGCGGTTTCGACCGGCTCTGACCGGTTCAAACCGGTTCAGACCAGCTCAAACCGGTTCAGACCGGTTCCAACCGGCTCAAACCGGTTCCGACCGGATCCTACCGGTTCCGTCCGGCTTGAACCGGTTCTGACCGGTTCCGACCGGTTCAAACCGTTTCCAACCGGTTCCGACCGGTTCCGACCGGCTCTGACCGGTTCAAACCGGTTCAGACTGGTTCAGACCAGCTCAAACCGGTTCAGACCGGTTCTGACCGGCTCAAACCGGTTCCGATCGGATCCTACCGGTTCCGACCGGATCCTACCGGTTCCGACCAGTTCTAACCGGTTCTGACCGGTTCCGACAAGTTCCAACCGGTTCTGACCGGTTCCGACCGGCTCAAACCGGTTCTGACCGGTTCTGACCGGTTCCGACCGTTTCAAACCGGTTCCAACCGGCTCAAACCGGTTCCGACCGGTTCCAACCGGTTCCGACCGGATCCTACCGGTTCCGACCGGCTCAAAACTGTTCCAACCAGCTCAAACCGGTTCCAACCGGTTCCGACCGGTTCAAACCGGTTCAGACCGGTTCAGACCAGCTCAAACCGGTTCTGACCTGTTCAAACCGGTTCCGACCGGCTCAAACCGGCTCCGACCGGCTCGAACCGGTTCAAACCGGTTCCGACCAGTTCTAACCTGTTCTGACCGGTTCAGACCGGCTCGAACAGGTTCCGACCGGTTCCGACCGGTTCCGACCGGTTCAGACCAGCTCAAACCGGTTCCGACCTGTTCAAACTGGTTCCGACCGGCTCAAACCGGCTCAGACCGGTTCCGACCGGTTCTAACCGGTTCCGACCGGGGCAAACCTGTTCCGACCGGCTCAAACCTGTTCCGACCGGCTCCAACCAGTTCCGACCGATTCCAACCGGTTCCGACCGGCTCAAACCGGTTCCGACCGGTTCAAACCGGTTCAGACCAGCTCAAACCGGTTCCGACCGGTTCCGACCAGTTCTAACTGGTTCTGACCGGTTCCGACCAGTTCTAACCGGTTCTGACCGGTTCCGACCGGTTCCGACCGGCTCAAACCGGTTCCGACTGGTTCCGACCAGTTCAAACCAGTTCAGACCGGTTCAAACCGGTTCAGACCGGTTCAGATCAGCTCAAACCGGTTCCGACCTGTTCAAACCGGTTCCGACCGGCTCAAACCGGCTCAGACCGGTTCCGACTGGTTCTAACCGGTTCCGACCGGCTCAAACCTGTTCCGACCGGTTCCAACCGGTTCCGACCGGCTTGAACCGGTTCTGACCGGTTCAAACCGGTTCCGACCGGTTCCGACCGGCTCTGACTGGTTCAAACCGGTTCAGACCGGCTCAAACTGGTTCAGACTGGTTCCGACCAGCTCAAACCGGTTCCGACCGGATCCTACCGGTTCCAACCGGATCCTACCGGTTCCGACCAGTTCTAACCGGTTCTGACCGGTTCCGACCGGTTCTGACCGGTTCTAACCGGTTCCGACCGGCTCCGACCGGTTCCGACCGGTTCAAACCGGTTCCAAACGGTTCCAACTGGTTCCGATCGGTTCCGACCTGTTCAAACCTGTTCCGACCAGCTCATACCGGCTCTGACCGCTTCCAACCGGTTCCGACCGGATCCTACCGGTTTTGACCGGCTCAAACCTGTTCCAACCAGCTCAAACCGGTTCCGACCGGTTCAAACCGGTTCCGACCGGTTCCAACCGGTTCCGACCGGTTCAAACCGGTTCAGACCGGTTCAGACCAGCTCAAACCGGTTCTGACCTGTTCAAACCGGTTCCGACCGGCTCAAACCGGCTCCGACTGGCTCGAACCGGTTCAAACCGGTTCCGACCAGTTCTAACCGGTTCAGACCGGTTCAAACCGGTTCCGACCTGTTCAAACTGGTTCCGACTGGCTCAAACCGGCTCAGACCGGTTCCGACCGGTTCCAACCGGTTCCGACCGGCTCAAACCTGTTCCGACCGGCTCCAACCAGTTCCAACCGGTTCCAACCGGTTTCGACCGGCTCAAACCGGTTCCGACCGGTTCAAACCGGTTCAGACCAGCTCAAACCGGTTCAGACCAGTTCCGACCGGCTCAAACCGGTTCCGACCGGATCCGACCGGTTCCGACCAGTTCTAACTGGTTCTGACCGGTTCCGACCAGTTCTAGCCGGTTCTGACCGGTTCTGACCGGTTCCAACCAGCTCAAACCGGTTCTGACCGGTTCTGACCGGTTCCGACCGTTTCAAACTGGTTCCAACCGGCTCAAACCGGTTCCGACCGGTTCAAACCGGTTCCAACCAGTTCAAACCGTTTCCGATCGGTTCATACTGGCTCAGACCGGTTCCGACTGGTTCCGACCAGTTCAAACCGGTTCAGACCGGTTCAGACCGGTTCTGACCAGCTCAAACCGGTTCAGACCGGTTCCGACCAGCTCAAACCGGTTCCGACCGGATCCTACCGGTTCCAACCGGATCCTACCGGTTCCGACCAGTTCTAACCGGTTCTGACCGGTTCCGACCGGTTCTGACCGGTTCTAACCGGTTCCAAACGGTTCCAACTGGTTCCGATCGGTTCCGACCGGTTCAAACCTGTTCCGACCAGCTCATACCGGCTCTGACCGGTTCCAACCGGTTCCGACCGGATCCTACCGGTTCCGACCGGCTCAAACCTGTTCCAACCAGCTCAAACCGGTTCCGACCGGCTCAAACCGGTTCCGACCGGTTCCAACCGGTTCCGACCGGTTCAAACCGGTTCAGACCGGTTCAGACCACCTCAAACCGGTTCTGACCTGTTCAAACCGGTTCCGACCGGCTCAAACCGGCTCCGACTGGCTCGAACCGGTTCAAACCGGTTCCGACCAGTTCTAACCTGTTCTGACCGGTTCAGACCGGTTCCGACCGGCTCAAACCGGTTCCGACCGGTTCCGACCGATTCCGACCGGTTCCGACCAGTTCCGACCGGTTCAGACCGGTTCAAACCCGTTCCGACCTGTTCAAACTGGTTCCGACTGGCTCAAACCGGCTCAGACCGGTTCCGACCGGTTCCAACCGGTTCCGACCGGCTCAAACCTGTTCCGCCCGGCTCCAACCAGTTCCAACCGGTTCCAACCGGTTTCGACCGGCTCAAACCGGTTCCGACCGGTTCAAACCGGTTCAGACCAGCTCAAACCAGTTCAGACCGGTTCCGACCGGCTCAAACCGGTTCCGACCGGATCCTACCGGTTCCGACCGGTTCCGACCAGTTCTAACTGGTTCTGACCGGTTCCGACCAGTTCTAGCCGGTTCTGACCGGTTCTGACCGGTTCCAACCAGCTCAAACCGGTTCTGACCGGTTCTGACCGGTTCCGACCGTTTCAAACTGGTTCCAACCGGCTCAAACCGGTTCCGACCGGTTCAAACCGGTTCCAACCAGTTCAAACCGTTTCCGATCGGTTCATACTGGCTCAGACCGGTTCCGACTGGTTCCGACCAGTTCAAACCGGTTCAGACCGGTTCAGACCGGTTCTGACCAGCTCAAACCGGTTCCGACCGGATCCTACCGGTTCCAACCAACTCCTACCGGTTCCGACCAGTTCTAACCGGTTCTGACCGGTTCCGACCGGTTCTGACCGGTTCTGACCGGTTCTAACCGGTTCTGACCGGTTCCGACCGGCTCAAACCTGTTCCGACCGGCTCCAACCAGTTCCGACCGGTTCCAACCGGTTCCGACCGGTTCCGACCGGTTCAGACCGGTTCAGACCAGCTCAAACCGGTTCAGACCGGTTCAGACCAGCTCAAACCGGATCTTACCGGTTCCGACCGGCTTGAACCGGTTCTGACCGGTTCCGACCGGTTCAAACCGGTTCCAACCGGTTCCGACCGGTTCCAACCGGCTCTGACCGGTTCAAACCGGTTCAGACCGGTTCAGACCAGCTCAAACCGGTTCAGACCAGTTCAGACCTGCTCAAACCGGTTCCGACCGGCTCCAACCAGTTCCGACCGGCTCAAACCGGTTCCGACCGGTTCAAACCGGTTCAGACCAGCTCAAACCGGTTCAGACCGGTTCCGACCGGCTCAAACCGGTTCCGACCGGATCCTACCGGTACCGACCGGTTCCGACCAGTTCTAACTGGTTCTGACCGGTTCCGACCAGTTCTAACCGGTTCTGACCGGTTCTGACCGGTTCCGACCGGCTCAAACCGGTTCTGACCGGTTCTGACCGGTTCCGACCGTTTCAAACCGGTTCCAACCGGCTCAAACCGGTTCCGACCGGTTCAAACCGGTTCCAAATAGTTCAAACCGTTTCCGATCGGTTCATACTGGCTCAGACCGGTTCCGACTGGTTCCGACCAGTTCAAACCGGTTCAGACCGGTTCAGACCGGTTCCGACCGGTTCCGACCAGTTCTAACCAGTTCAGACCGGTTCCGACCGGCTCAAACCGGTTCCGACCGGTTCCGACCGGTTAAGACCGGTTCTGACCGGTTCAAACCGGTTCAGACCAGCTCAAACCGGTTCTGACCTGTTCAAACCGGTTCCGACCGGCTCAAACCGGCTCAAACCGGTTCCGACCGGCTCGAACCGGTTCCGACCGGTTCCGATTGGTTCCGACCGGTTCCAACTGGTTCTGAGCGGTTCAAACCGGTTCAGACCGGCTCAAACCGGCTCAGACTGGTTCCGACCGGTTCTAACCGGTTCAGACCGGCTCAAACCTGTTCCGACCGGCTCCAACCAGTTCCGACCGGTTCCGACCGGTTCCGACCGGCTTGAACTGGTTCTGACCGGTTCCGACCGGTTCAAACCGGTTTCGACCGGCTCTGACCGGTTCAAACCGGTTCAGACCAGCTCAAACCGGTTCAGACCGGTTCCAACCGGTTCAAACCGGTTCCAACCGGTTCCAACCGGTTCCGACCGGTTCCGACCGGCTCTGACCGGTTCAAACCGGTTCAGACTGGTTCAGACCAGCTCAAACCGGTTCAGACCCGTTCTGACCGGCTCAAACCGGTTCCGATCGGATCCTACCGGTTCCGACCAGGTCCTACCGGTTCCGACCTGTTCTAACCGGTTCTGACCGGTTCCGACCAGTTCTAACCGGTTCTGACCGGTTCCGACCGGTTCAAACGGTTCCAACTGGCTCCGACCGGTTCCGACCGGTTCAAACCTGTTCCGACCAGCTCATACCGGTTCTGACCGGTTCCGACCGGTTCCAACCGGTTCCGACCGGATCCTACCGGTTCCGACCGGCTCAACCCTGTTCCAACCAGCTCAAACCGGTTCCAACCGGTTCCGACCGGTTCTAACTGGTTCAGACCGGTTCAGACCAGCTCAAACCGGTTCTGACCTGTTCAAACCGGTTCCGACCGGCTCAAACCGGCTCCGACCGGCTCGAACCTGTTCAAACCGGTTCCGACCAGTTCTAACCTGTTCTGACCGGTTCAGACCGGCTCGAACAGGTTCCAACCGGTTCCGACCGGTTCCGACCGGTTCAGACCGGTTCTAACCGGCTCTGACCGGATCCTACTGGTTCCGACCGGCTCAAACCTGTTCCGACCGGCTCCAACCAGTTCTGACCAGTTCCAACCAGTTCCGACTGGCTCAAACCGGTTCCGACTGGTTCCGATCTGCTCAAACCGGTTCTGACCAGCTCAAACCGGTTCCGACCGGCTCAGACTGGTTCCGACCGGTTCTAACCGGTTCCGACCGGCTCAAACCTGTTCCGACCGGCTCCAACCAGTTCCGACCGGTTCCAACCGGTTCCAACCGGCTTGAACTGGTTCTGACCGGTTCCGACCGGTTCAAACCGGTTGCAACCGGTTCCGAGCGGTTTCGACCGGTTCTGACCGGTTCAAACCGGTTCAGACCGGTTCCAACCGGCTCAAACCGGTTCCGACAGGATCCTACCGGTTCCGTCCGGCTTGAACCGGTTCTGACTGGTTCCGACCGGTTCAAACCGGTTCCAAACGGTTCCGACCGGTTCCGACCGGCTCTGACCGGTTCAAACCGGTTCAGACTGGTTCAGACCAGCTCAAACCGGTTCAGACCGGTTCTGACCGGCTCAAACCGGTTCCGATCGGATCCTACCGGTTCCGACCGGATCCTACCGGTTCCGACCAGTTCTAACCGGTTCTGACCGGTTCCGACCAGTTCTAACCGGTTCTGACCGGTTCCGACCGGTTCAAACGGTTCCAACTGGTTCCGACCGGTTCCGACCGGTTCAAAACTGTTCCGACCAGCTCATACCGGTTCTGACCGGTTCCGACCGGTTCCAACCGGTTCCGACCGGATCCTACCGGTTCCGACCGGCTCAAAACTGTTCCAACCAGCTCAAACCGGTTCCAACCGGTTCCGACTGGTTCAAACCGGTTCAGACCGGTTCAGACCAGCTCGAACAGGTTCCGACCGGTTCAGACCGGTTCCGACCGGTTCAGACCAGCTCAAACCGGTTCCGACCTGTTCAAACTGGTTCCGACCGGCTCAAACCGGCTCAGACCGGTTCCGACCGGTTCTAACCGGTTCCGACCGGGGCAAATCTGTTCCGACCGGCTCAAACCTGTTCCGACCGGCTCCAACCAGTTCCGACCGATTCCAACCTGTTCCGAACGGCTCAAACCGGTTCCGACCGGTTCAAACCGGTTCAGACCAGCTCAAACCGGTTCAGACCGGTTCCGACCGGCTCAAACCGGTTCCGACCGGTTCCGACCAGTTCTAACTGGTTCTGACCGGTTCCGACCAGTTCTAACCGGTTCTGACCGGTTCCGACCGGTTCCGACCGGCTCAAACCGGTTCCAACTGGTTCCGACCAGTTCAAACCAGTTCAGACCGGTTCAAACCGGTTCAGACCGGCTCAAACCAGTTCAGACCGGTTCAGACCAGCTCAAACCGGTTCCGACCTGTTCAAACCGGTTCCGACCGGCTCAAACCGGCTCAGACCGGTTCCGACTGGTTCTAACCGGTTCCGACCGGCTCAAACCTGTTCCGACCGGTTCCAACCGGTTCCGACCGGCTTGAACCGGTTCTGACCGGTTCAAACCGGTTCCGACCGGTTCCGACCGGCTCTGACTGGTTCAAACCGGTTCCGACCGGCTCAAACTGGTTCAGACTGGTTCCGACCAGCTCAAACCGGTTCCGACCGGATCCTACCGGTTCCGACCGGATCCTACCGGTTCCGACCAGTTCTAACCGATTCTGACCGGTTCCGACCGGTTCTGACCGGTTCTAACCGGTTCTGACCGGTTCCGACCGGTTCCGACCGGTTCAAACCGGTTCCAAATAGTTCAAACCGTTTCCGATCGGTTCATACTGGCTCAGACCGGTTCCGACTGGTTCCGACCAGTTCAAACCGGTTCAGACCGGTTCAGACCGGTTCCGACCGGTTCCGACCAGTTCTAACCAGTTCAGACCGGTTCCGACCGGCTCAAACTGGTTCTGACCGGTTCTGACCGGTTCTGACCGGTTCAAACCGGTTCAGACCGGTTCAGACCAGCTCAAACCGGTTCTGACCTGTTCAAACCGGTTCCGACCGGCTCAAACCGGCTCAAACCGGTTCCGACCGGCTCGAACCGGTTCTGACCGGTTCCGACCGGTTCCGACCGGTTCCAACTGGTTCTGAGCGGTTCAAACCGGTTCAGACCGGTTCAGACCGGCTCAAACCGGTTCAGACCGGTTCAGACCAGCTCAAACCGGTTCCGACCTGTTCAAACCGGTTCCGACCGGCTCAAACCGGCTCAGACTGGTTCCGACCGGTTCTAACCGGTTCAGACCGGCTCAAACCTGTTCCGACCGGCTCCAACCAGTTCCGACCGGTTCCGACCGGTTCCGACCGGCTTGAACCGGTTCTGACCGGTTCCGACCGGTTCTAACCGGTTCTGACCGGTTCCGACCGGTTCCGACCGGTTCCGACCGGTTCAAACCGGTTCCAAACGGTTCCAACTGGTTCCGATCGGTTCCGACCGGTTCAAACCTGTTCCGACCAGCTCATACCGGCTCTGACCGCTTCCAACCGGTTCCGACCGGATCCTACCGGTTCCGACCGGCTCAAACCTGTTCCAACCAGCTCAAACCGGTTCCGACCGGCTCAAACCGGTTCCGACCGGTTCCAACCGGTTCCGACCGGTTCAAACCGGTTCAGACCGGTTCAGACCAGCTCAAACCGGTTCTGACCTGTTTAAACCGGTTCCGACCTGTTCAAACCGGTTCCGACCGGCTCAAACCGGCTCAGACTGGTTCTGACCGGTTCTAACCGGTTCCGACCGGCTCAAACCTGTTCCGACCGGCTCCAACCAGTTCCGACCGGTTCCAACCGGTTCCGACCAGCTTGAACCGGTTCTGACCGGTTCCGACCGGTTCAAACCGGTTCCAACCGGTTCCGACCGGTTCCGACCGGTTTCGACCGGCTCTGACCGGTTCAAACCGGTTCAGACCGGTTCAGACCAGCTCAAACCGGTTCAGACCGGTTCCGACCAGCTCAAACCGGTTCCGACCGGATCTTACCGGTTCCGACCGGCTTGAACCGGTTCTGACCGGTTCTGACCGGTTCCGACCGGCTCTGACCTGTTCAAACCGGTTCAAACCGGTTCAGACCAGTTCAGACCTGCTCAAACCGGTTCCGACCGGCTCCAACCGGTTCCGACCGGCTCAAACCGGTTCCGACCAGTTCAAACCGGTTCCGACCGGCTCAAACCGGTTCAGACCGGTTCCGACCGGCTCAAACCGGTTCCGACCGGATCCTACCGGTTCCGACCGGTTCCGACCAGTTCTAACTGGTTCTGACCGGTTCCGTCCAGTTCTAACCGGTTCTGACCGGTTCTGACCGGTTCCGACCGGTTCAAACCGGTTCCAACCGGTTCCGACCGGTTCCGACCGGTTTCGACCGGCTCTGACCGGTTCAAACCGGTTCAGACCGGTTCAGACCAGCTCAAACCGGTTCAGACCGGTTCCGACCAGCTCAAACCGGTTCCGACCGGATCTTACCGGTTCCGACCGGCTTGAACCGGTTCTGACCGGTTCTGACCGGTTCCGACCGGCTCTGACCTGTTCAAACCGGTTCAGACTGGTTCAGACCAGCTCAAACCGGTTCAGACCAGTTCAGACCTGCTCAAACCGGTTCCGACCGGCTCCAACCGGTTCCGACCGGCTCAAACCGGTTCCGACCAGTTCAAACCGGTTCCGACCGGCTCAAACCGGTTCAGACCGGTTCCGACCGGCTCAAACCGGTTCCGACCGGATCCTACCGGTTCCGACCGGTTCCGACCAGTTCTAACTGGTTCTGACCGGTTCCGTCCAGTTCTAACCGGTTCTGACCGGTTCTGACCGGTTCCGACCGGCTCAAACCGGTTCTGACCGGTTCTGACCGGTTCCGACCGTTTCAAACCGGTTCCAACCAGCTCAAACCGGTTCCGACCGGTTCAAACCGGTTCCAAATAGTTCAAACCGTTTCCGATCGGTTCATACTGGCTCAGACCGGTTCCGACTGGTTCCGACCAGTTCAAACCGGTTCAGACCGGTTCAGACCGGTTCCGACCGGTTCCGACCAGTTCTAACCAGTTCAGACCGGTTCCGACCGGCTCAAACCGGTTCCGACCAGTTCCGACCGGTTCTGACCGGTTCAAACCGGTTCAGACCGGTTCAGACCAGCTCAAACCGGTTCTGACCTGTTCAAACCGGTTCCGACCGGCTCAAACCGGCTCAAACCGGTTCCGACCGGCTCGAACCGGTTCCGACCGGTTCCGACCGGTTCCGACCGGTTCCAACTGGTTCTGAGCGGTTCAAACCGGTTCAGACCGGTTCAGACCGGCTCAATACGGTTCAGACCAGCTCAAACCGGTTCCGACCTGTTCAAACCGGTTCCGACCAGCTCAAACCGGCTCAGACTGGTTCCGACCGGTTCTAACCGGTTCCGACCGGCTCAAACCTGTTCTGACCGGCTCCAACCAGTTCCGACCGGTTCCAACCGGTTCCAACCGGCTTGAACTGGTTCTGACCGGTTCCGACCGGTTCAAACCGGTTCCAACCGGTTCCGAGCGGTTTCGACCGGCTCTGACCGGTTCAAACCGGTTCAGACCAGCTCAAACCGGTTCAGACCGGTTCCAACCGGCTCAAACCGGTTCCGACCGAATCCTACCGGTTCCGTCCGGCTTGAACCGGTTCTGACCGGTTCCGACCGGTTCAAACCGTTTCCAACCGGTTCCGACCGGTTCCGACCGGCTCTGACCGGTTCAAACCGGTTCAGACTGGTTCAGACCAGCTCAAACCGGTTCAGACCGGTTCTGACCGGCTCAAACCGGTTCCGATCGGATCCTACCGGTTCCGACCGGATCCTACCGGTTCCGACCAGTTCTAACCGGTTCTGACCGGTTCCGACAAGTTCCAACCGGTTCTGACCGGTTCCGACCGGCTCAAACCGGTTCTGACCGGTTCTGACCGGTTCCGACCGTTTCAAACCGGTTCCAACCGGCTCAAACCGGTTCCGACCGGTTCCAACCGGTTCCGACCGGATCCTACCGGTTCCGACCGGCTCAAAACTGTTCCAACCAGCTCAAACCGGTTCCAACCGGTTCCGACCGGTTCAAACCGGTTCAGACCGGTTCAGACCAGCTCAAACCGGTTCTGACCTGTTCAAACCGGTTCCGACCGGCTCAAACCGGCTCCGACCGGCTCGAACCGGTTCAAACCGGTTCCGACCAGTTCTAACCTGTTCTGACCGGTTCAGACCGGCTCGAACAGGTTCCGACCGGTTCCGACCGGTTCCGACCGGTTCAGACCAGCTCAAACCGGTTCCGACCTGTTCAAACTGGTTCCGACCGGCTCAAACCGGCTCAGACCGGTTCCGACCGGTTCTAACCGGTTCCGACCGGGGCAAACCTGTTCCGACCGGCTCAAACCTGTTCCGACCGGCTCCAACCAGTTCCGACCGATTCCAACCGGTTCCGACCGGCTCAAACCGGTTCCGACCGGTTCAAACCGGTTCAGACCAGCTCAAACCGGTTCCGACCGGTTCCGACCAGTTCTAACTGGTTCTGACCGGTTCCGACCAGTTCTAACCGGTTCTGACCGGTTCCGACCGGTTCCGACCGGCTCAAACCGGTTCCGACTGGTTCCGACCAGTTCAAACCAGTTCAGACCGGTTCAAACCGGTTCAGACCGGTTCAGATCAGCTCAAACCGGTTCCGACCTGTTCAAACCGGTTCCGACCGGCTCAAACCGGCTCAGACCGGTTCCGACTGGTTCTAACCGGTTCCGACCGGCTCAAACCTGTTCCGACCGGTTCCAACCGGTTCCGACCGGCTTGAACCGGTTCTGACCGGTTCAAACCGGTTCCGACCGGTTCCGACCGGCTCTGACTGGTTCAAACCGGTTCAGACCGGCTCAAACTGGTTCAGACTGGTTCCGACCAGCTCAAACCGGTTCCGACCGGATCCTACCGGTTCCAACCGGATCCTACCGGTTCCGACCAGTTCTAACCGGTTCTGACCGGTTCCGACCGGTTCTGACCGGTTCTAACCGGTTCCGACCGGCTCCGACCGGTTCCGACCGGTTCAAACCGGTTCCAAACGGTTCCAACTGGTTCCGATCGGTTCCGACCTGTTCAAACCTGTTCCGACCAGCTCATACCGGCTCTGACCGCTTCCAACCGGTTCCGACCGGATCCTACCGGTTTTGACCGGCTCAAACCTGTTCCAACCAGCTCAAACCGGTTCCGACCGGTTCAAACCGGTTCCGACCGGTTCCAACCGGTTCCGACCGGTTCAAACCGGTTCAGACCGGTTCAGACCAGCTCAAACCGGTTCTGACCTGTTCAAACCGGTTCCGACCGGCTCAAACCGGCTCCGACTGGCTCGAACCGGTTCAAACCGGTTCCGACCAGTTCTAACCGGTTCAGACCGGTTCAAACCGGTTCCGACCTGTTCAAACTGGTTCCGACTGGCTCAAACCGGCTCAGACCGGTTCCGACCGGTTCCAACCGGTTCCGACCGGCTCAAACCTGTTCCGACCGGCTCCAACCAGTTCCAACCGGTTCCAACCGGTTTCGACCGGCTCAAACCGGTTCCGACCGGTTCAAACCGGTTCAGACCAGCTCAAACCGGTTCAGACCAGTTCCGACCGGCTCAAACCGGTTCCGACCGGATCCGACCGGTTCCGACCAGTTCTAACTGGTTCTGACCGGTTCCGACCAGTTCTAGCCGGTTCTGACCGGTTCTGACCGGTTCCAACCAGCTCAAACCGGTTCTGACCGGTTCTGACCGGTTCCGACCGTTTCAAACTGGTTCCAACCGGCTCAAACCGGTTCCGACCGGTTCAAACCGGTTCCAACCAGTTCAAACCGTTTCCGATCGGTTCATACTGGCTCAGACCGGTTCCGACTGGTTCCGACCAGTTCAAACCGGTTCAGACCGGTTCAGACCGGTTCTGACCAGCTCAAACCGGTTCAGACCGGTTCCGACCAGCTCAAACCGGTTCCGACCGGATCCTACCGGTTCCAACCGGATCCTACCGGTTCCGACCAGTTCTAACCGGTTCTGACCGGTTCCGACCGGTTCTGACCGGTTCTAACCGGTTCCAAACGGTTCCAACTGGTTCCGATCGGTTCCGACCGGTTCAAACCTGTTCCGACCAGCTCATACCGGCTCTGACCGGTTCCAACCGGTTCCGACCGGATCCTACCGGTTCCGACCGGCTCAAACCTGTTCCAACCAGCTCAAACCGGTTCCGACCGGCTCAAACCGGTTCCGACCGGTTCCAACCGGTTCCGACCGGTTCAAACCGGTTCAGACCGGTTCAGACCACCTCAAACCGGTTCTGACCTGTTCAAACCGGTTCCGACCGGCTCAAACCGGCTCCGACTGGCTCGAACCGGTTCAAACCGGTTCCGACCAGTTCTAACCTGTTCTGACCGGTTCAGACCGGTTCCGACCGGCTCAAACCGGTTCCAACCGGTTCCGACCGGTTCCGACCGGTTCCGACCAGTTCCGACCGGTTCAGACCGGTTCAAACCCGTTCCGACCTGTTCAAACTGGTTCCGACTGGCTCAAACCGGCTCAGACCGGTTCCGACCGGTTCCAACCGGTTCCGACCGGCTCAAACCTGTTCCGCCCGGCTCCAACCAGTTCCAACCGGTTCCAACCGGTTTCGACCGGCTCAAACCGGTTCCGACCGGTTCAAACCGGTTCAGACCAGCTCAAACCGGTTCAGACCGGTTCCGACCGGCTCAAACCGGTTCCGACCGGATCCTACCGGTTCCGACCGGTTCCGACCAGTTCTAACTGGTTCTGACCGGTTCCGACCAGTTCTAGCCGGTTCTGACCGGTTCTGACCGGTTCCAACCAGCTCAAACCGGTTCTGACCGGTTCTGACCGGTTCCGACCGTTTCAAACTGGTTCCAACCGGCTCAAACCGGTTCCGACCGGTTCAAACCGGTTCCAACCAGTTCAAACCGTTTCCGATCGGTTCATACTGGCTCAGACCGGTTCCGACTGGTTCCGACCAGTTCAAACCGGTTCAGACCGGTTCAGACCGGTTCTGACCAGCTCAAACCGGTTCCGACCGGATCCTACCGGTTCCAACCAACTCCTACCGGTTCCGACCAGTTCTAACCGGTTCTGACCGGTTCCGACCGGTTCTGACCGGTTCTGACCGGTTCTAACCGGTTCTGACCGGTTCCGACCGGCTCAAACCTGTTCCGACCGGCTCCAACCAGTTCCGACCGGTTCCAACCGGTTCCGACCAGCTTGAACCGGTTCTGACCGGTTCCGACCGGTTCAAACCGGTTCCAACCGGTTCCGACCGGTTCCGACCGGTTTCGACCGGCTCTGACCGGTTCAAACCGGTTCAGACCGGTTCAGACCAGCTCAAACCGGTTCAGACCGGTTCAGACCAGCTCAAACCGGATCTTACCGGTTCCGACCGGCTTGAACCGGTTCTGACCGGTTCCGACCGGTTCAAACCGGTTCCAACCGGTTCCGACCGGTTCCAACCGGCTCTGACCGGTTCAAACCGGTTCAGACCGGTTCAGACCAGCTCAAACCGGTTCAGACCAGTTCAGACCTGCTCAAACCGGTTCCGACCGGCTCCAACCAGTTCCGACCGGCTCAAACCGGTTCCGACCGGTTCAAACCGGTTCAGACCAGCTCAAACCGGTTCAGACCGGTTCCGACCGGCTCAAACCGGTTCCGACCGGATCCTACCGGTACCGACCGGTTCCGACCAGTTCTAACTGGTTCTGACCGGTTCCGACCAGTTCTAACCGGTTCTGACCGGTTCTGACCGGTTCCGACCGGCTCAAACCGGTTCTGACCGGTTCTGACCGGTTCCGACCGTTTCAAACCGGTTCCAACCGGCTCAAACCGGTTCCGACCGGTTCAAACCGGTTCCAAATAGTTCAAACCGTTTCCGATCGGTTCATACTGGCTCAGACCGGTTCCGACTGGTTCCGACCAGTTCAAACCGGTTCAGACCGGTTCAGACCGGTTCCGACCGGTTCCGACCAGTTCTAACCAGTTCAGACCGGTTCCGACCGGCTCAAACCGGTTCCGACCGGTTCCGACCGGTTAAGACCGGTTCTGACCGGTTCAAACCGGTTCAGACCAGCTCAAACCGGTTCTGACCTGTTCAAACCGGTTCCGACCGGCTCAAACCGGCTCAAACCGGTTCCGACCGGCTCGAACCGGTTCCGACCGGTTCCGATTGGTTCCGACCGGTTCCAACTGGTTCTGAGCGGTTCAAACCGGTTCAGACCGGTTCAGACCGTCTCAAACCGGTTCAGACTGATTCAGACCAGCTCAAACCGGTTCCGACCTGTTCAAACCGGTTCCGACCGGCTCAAACCGGCTCAGACTGGTTCCGACCGGTTCTAACCGGTTCAGACCGGCTCAAACCTGTTCCGACCGGCTCCAACCAGTTCCGACCGGTTCCGACCGGTTCCGACCGGCTTGAACTGGTTCTGACCGGTTCCGACCGGTTCAAACCGGTTCCAACCGGTTCCGAGCGGTTTCAACCGGCTCTGACCGGTTCAAACCGGTTCAGACCAGCTCAAACCGGTTCAGACCGGTTCCAACCGGTTCAAACCGGTTCCAACCGGTTCCGACCGGTTCCGACCGGCTCTGACCGGTTCAAACCGGTTCAGACTGGTTCAGACCAGCTCAAACCGGTTCAGACCCGTTCTGACCGGCTCAAACCGGTTCCGATCGGATCCTACCGGTTCCGACCGGATCCTACCGGTTCCGACCTGTTCTAACCGGTTCTGACCGGTTCCGACCAGTTCTAACCGGTTCTGACCGGTTCCGACCGGTTCAAACGGTTCCAACTGGCTCCGACCGGTTCCGACCGGTTCAAACCTGTTCCGACCAGCTCATACCGGTTCTGACCGGTTCCGACCGGTTCCAACCGGTTCCGACCGGATCCTACCGGTTCCGACCGGCTCAAAACTGTTCCAACCAGCTCAAACCGGTTCCAACCGGTTCCGACCGGTTCTAACTGGTTCAGACCGGTTCAGACCAGCTCAAACCGGTTCTGACCTGTTCAAACCGGTTCCGACCGGCTCAAACCGGCTCCGACCGGCTCGAACCTGTTCAAACCGGTTCCGACCAGTTCTAACCTGTTCTGACCGGTTCAGACCGGCTCGAACAGGTTCCAACCGGTTCCGACCGGTTCCGACCGGTTCAGACCGGTTCTAACCGGCTCTGACCGGATCCTACTGGTTCCGACCGGCTCAAACCTGTTCCGACCGGCTCCAACCAGTTCTGACCAGTTCCAACCAGTTCCGACTGGCTCAAACCGGTTCCGACTGGTTCCGATCTGCTCAAACCGGTTCTGACCAGCTCAAACCGGTTCCGACCGGCTCAGACCGGTTCTGACCGGTTCCAACCGGTTCCGACCGGCTCAAACTGGTTCCGACCGGTTCCGACCGGTTCAAACCGGCTCCGACCGGTTTCGACCGGCTCAAACCGGTTCCGACCAGCTCAAACCGGTTCTGAGGATCATCGCATACTCAAATAACTCAGACCTTGGCACACAGCATCAACAGTTGCCGTTTTCTACTGCTGTCCTATAAATATGCTGTCACACTGCTGCCTTTTCCTCCTCTCACACTCACACTTGCAAGCACACATGCTGCTCCTCTGTGTTTTCTCCTCACCAATCCTCAGGGCTGGCTCACCCATACAACTTCTGAAATAGGGACAGTAAATGACATCAGCTCAGAGTAACTGCAGCTGGAAGGAAAGGTGTTACCTTACCTGGGGATTAATGCAGCACTGCAAAGATTCTACAGAAACTGTTGTAATTTTAGGTGGTGACAGCATGGTCTCCGTATTGTTCAATGTAAAAGCAGGCCCTAGCCGTTCTGAAAAAGGATAAAACCTAGAAATATGGTTGCATTCATTCATGAAAATATCTTCTGAAAATGTAACACCATTAAATCAATAGTAATAAAATAAGCCTTGATAATTCTGTACAAGCTAAGCCAGCCAGAAAGATTCTGAGAGGATTTTCACTGTTTGTACTCTCATAAATTGTTACTTCCTAGGAATAGTATTCTAAATACAGGAAAAAAAATGTCTTGAAGAAGGAGTTTTATAACATCCCCATAAACCTGTAAAATAACAATGCAAGTGCAGAAGGTTTTTTCCTTTTTTAAAGTGTATCACAGAATGCTAATGTGTAGACTGGAATTATGTTCTCAGGAATAAATCTCTGGAGCTACCTTTGGATCTATCTACTTATGTCATATTGCATCCATTACAGCTGTATTTGAACACCTTCCAACTACTTACAGTATAAATAATAATCTCTGTCTCCTTTTCCACAATAGGGTACTGCTCATATTCATGGTTGGTTTGTGTATCTGGTATCTGTACAGTGTGTATGGCAGCTTGATGCTGTTTCTGAGTACAACCAAAACAAGTATAATAAGAAATGCCAGAAATAAAGCAAGTGGTTTGTTTGGTAAGCCTATGAGTATATTCAAGCCTGGGAAATTGAACAGGCAAATATTGCATTTTCTTTTCAAAGCAAGTATTATTTATCACACTAGCATGTCTCTCATTTTGTAGAGGCAGATTATCATCTCTACTGCTGAAGATTTCTTGTCACACTGGTTCAATCCCATGTGCATCCCCTTTCTTCTAAGATAAACCCTCCATGAAATACTAGTAGTGAGATTTTGATTTTCACATTTAATAAAAAGTACTTCATTATTCATTCTATACAACTCTCTCTGGAAATAGCAAGCTCTCTTTTAAGAGGGAGATGCTTCAGCAGTAAATCATAGGATACCAAACAGGGAAGATAAAACTTGTGAAGAACTTTTTAATTAAGAGAATGGATGAACAATTCATAATTAATTATTTGGGAATTAATGCCACCTCAATTTATCATCAAACATTTGCAAAGGCAATACATGCACTTGTATGCCTTTTACAGTCTTTGCAGTCTTTAGGGTCACTACTGAATGCTGGCCCAATCCAATACAGGATGACAGATGTAGTCGGGTCATTAGTTCTTTGTTGATTGCTCTGCAGAAATTGTATGAAGGATGATGTCAGTAATCATTTAAATGCTCAGTTCTTTGCAGATAACAGGACCAGGAAATTGAAACCTTGTGCCTATTTATTATTTCAGTGTGACTAGCTGTAAATTGTTATGCAATGAATTGTGGAATCTCTGTAGGTACAATTTGAAAATAGTTTGACATTATGAATTCCCTGTGTTTAATTAATGAAGACTGCAATTTCACTTCATATACAGAGTTTTCCTTCCCTCGTCATTGATTGTTTTATCTCTTCATTTTTATTTTGTTCTGAAATTCTCAAGGATGGTGATTCAGGGCTAATAGCTGAGCAGGGATGCCATCTTTCTGCCAGCATGTGTCACATAACCTGCTATGGAGACATTGGGCAGCTATTCACTGTTAACTTTATCACTCATAAAACCACACATGCAGCATCTTAGGAGCATTACCAGGGTCCTTCCTATATCAAAGTCACTATGTGCACCATCACAGACATCACTTCTGGCCATGTGGTGGGACTGTGCATGAACATCAGGTCTCCTAAGCAGCTTCTCACACACAGACCACAGCAAGGAGATCCTGAGCATGTCAGCTGCAATAAACGCACTCCACACACAGCCTCAAGATGGAAGAGACCACTGGATCTTCAGAAGGGAGAATGTTATAGGGAAGAGGCTGTGAGCTCCCAGAGCAGTTCATCCAGTCCAGCTCAGGCTCTCCCCATCTCCAGGCTAATCACATAAAAGGAGTCAGCATGAAAACCACAGAATGGCCAAACTCTTCTAGACATTACAGTTTTTTCATCCTCTATTCACATGAACATTTCATGGATCAAACTGTTCATTAACACACTGTTCAGCTGCTTTCTTAAACCTGAACTTAAAGAGAGAAATAGGCAAGCAGCGAATTATTGAGTGGGGATCTAGGTCATCTGAGAAAGCCAATAAAAGTTTTAATTGACACAGAAGATTTTGGTCCAAGTATAGAAACTGAGATGAGTCCAGAAGAGGAGGCAGAAAAATAGTCACATGTCAGAACAGCGACCCTGAAGGAAAAGAGATATCATTGGTGCATGAAGGGGATTCTGGGCACTCCTAACCCAAGGACAGTTCCAAAGGAGAAAACTGGAGCATGTGTATATATGGATACATTCTGGTTCTGATTTTTTGTGTAAGGTAACAAAGCATTACCATTTTCTAGACCACTTGCCACTTGCATCTTCACAGAGCCAGAGCTTTGAGAGAGTGAGCAACAGTGTGTGAGGACACTAAGGGATCATTGTTGTTTCTGGCTAGTTCAGGCTTCTAGACATTTAAGACTTCTTTCTGAGAAAGATGCCAAGGTTTCATACACAACATTTATCAGAGACCAAGGAAACAATACTAGAATTACTCAAGTGGCAGAAAACTTAAAAGGACAGAGGATCAACAGGAGCCATCCCAGCAGTGTGGTATATATCCACCTTTTTAAAAGTTCATATTCTTCCACCCTTCAAGGATCCTCAGAATGTCTCAGTCAAATGCAACTCAGATAATGAGACCCAGAAGCAGCAATTAAGGAATTCTCAAAGGAAAATACATTTGCTTCTACTGTTATAAAACCAGCTTCTGTACAAAGTAATTTAATTTAGATATAACAAAATATTTTGAGAGTTTTCAGCACTATTCTATACCAGTATTTGCCATACCTGAGGTTCTCGTGCGATTTTTATTCAGATTGAAAAGAGAAAGATTAAGTGAAGCCTTCAGGATTTGTGGGAATTTATGCCTCGCAAATCAACAAGATCTACATGTTACATGTTGGCCATTCCTTTGGATTTGCATGCAGCTAGGATCTCCTGGAAAAGCTCTTTTTTCTGATTTGGGAATTTTTGGTGGAGGAAATCTGGGGGATAGATGCATTTGTCTGGAGTTTCTGTACTGCTGTAAATACTAAGGTTCCTGAGGGTTTGTTGTCTATGCATAACCCAGCTCCAGAGCTCTGGCTTAGCCAACTCTAGAACTAGATAAGCTGCTGGAGATCTGCTGTAGAGCAAATCCTGTATGTCCAAGCTGCCTTAGTGTTACTATACACAAATAAATCAGCAATCTCCCCATAAACAGTAGATACAACATGAGTAGAACTCAATAGCAGAGATCTTCCTGCAAATTTCCATGTGATGCATAAACATGTACTTCTGACATTTCCAAGACTCAGATTTCATGTCTTCTGCCCAGAATCAGAAATCAGCTTCCCATAGATCACCAATAGTTAGATACCATGGCTAAGGGCTAAGAATATACTGAAGGCAAGGTTGACGTAATTCACCTCCCTCATTCCTCACATAAGTTTTTTTGAGAAAAGTTGTTTTCCTTCTTATGCCCTGATTCCTAGGGAGACCTTCACTGTTTTGGGTCCTCAGGTACTTCTGCACAAGGACAAATTACAGTGAAAGCCATTGTTACCATACAAACAACAATCCAGGAGAACATTCTCACTGAAATAACACAATGGAGGTAATTATACAAAGGAGCTGGGTCCAATTCATGACTAGATAAATGAAGTAAAACAAACTGATGATGCTCAATATACTTAACTTTTTTTCCATTAGTCATTCTTACTGCAACAAACATGCTATTTGTTCCCCTAATTTTTTTTTTTCTCTGTGTTGGCCAAAATATTTGTGTCTGGAGCACTGCAGTATCCCTGGCTAAGCCAGTAGAATGTCTTGCCAAATAACATCTGTGGACACATACAAAAGCTGGAATGAAAACCAAAATGTTGATGCTGGCCTATAAACAGGAGTCAGGCTTTCAAGGTCAGCGAGAGGTAAGTGGTTTGTTTGTTCTCCTAGGGGTAAGTATTAAGCCTCTGAGGCTTAGAAGGGAATTAAGCCCAGGTGTTTCATTTTTGAAGGAAGTGATGTACTCAGCAAGCTATTCAATAATCAGAGGGAGCACATTCATTTCATTGCCACCTACAAGAAAGAGAGATGTGTTGTTTTTTGAGAGAACAGCTGCAGATGAAGATCCCTCCATGCAGCAATTTCTTCATTTTGTTCTCACCTACTTTTAAATACACAGCAAAGTACCTACGCTTGTACCTATGTTTGGTTGAAGGTCATTGGAGGCAGCCAGAGAGCTTAGCTCAGAGGCTAAATATGATCTCTGTCTCCTGGAGATGCAGGACTTCAGTGACTGTAAAGGAAGTACAGGCACTGCAGCTGGAAGATTAAGTTGATAGAATAAACACACGTAGCTGTATAAAGGTTTTTCAGGTAACTCCCTGGGACACCCAATTGCTTTCCTGGTTTGAACACAAAACCACAGACATGGCTTTCAGCTTTGGATTCCACTTTGTTGGGATCCCACCTTGAATTAAGGACTTAAAAGTCATGCATCTGTCTTCTAGTACATCTGTATTTTTTCTCCTCTCCTCCCTTTTAGTCAGCTCCTCAGCCAGCTTCAAGTTTCACAGAGAATCCCTAGAGAACTACCCTTGAAAACTTCAAGATCCTTGATAGTGATGAGTAGCTCCTTGGCTACAGGATACTTAGAAGCAGTTCAGAAGTCACCCTTGCATCAAAGCTGTGCCTCCCAGGGCTGTGTGGCCACACAGCCAATGGGTTATCTAAATCCTTGGCTGCCAGAAGAAGCTGCTGAGACTGACTTGCTGGGTTATAATCCACCTTTGCACCTAACTCAAGAGCCATTGCCATCTCCTGTCCTTGTGTCCAGAACATTCTGTAGCTTTTGGAGCAGTGTAGCAGGCATCTTGTTGTTCTCAGTCTGAAAGCAATGCATTTGCAGGGTCAGGCAGTCTCCCCTTACTTGGAGCAGGTGAACATGAATACACACCCAATCTTTATTCTGCACTCCTTCCAAGCACACTTCTAGTGTCAGTTCAAAGCCTCTGTGATTAAAGCCATTGATGGACAAGGATACAGATAACACCTCATGAAAGAGCTCTTGTAGCAGGGGGATTGGTCAGCATGCTGTGGTCTGCCTCAGGATCTCGGTGAAGCTTTGTGTAGAATTACTATCACCCACTGTACTGAGCACAGCCATTTACAACTGTGGAAATTCAAAGGGTCGTGGAAATTCAAAGGGTCATGGAAACATCATCAGTGAGGAAGTCTGCAATAACAACAAGCAGCCATTGTTAATAGCTGTCGACACAACAGGTAGGTACAAGAAATAACAGAAAAAAGGAAGAAAAGAGGAAAGATGGAAGGCAATGCTACAAAATCAAACAGCTACAAGACCTGACAAAGTACGCAACTGAGTGATTTTAATTGGATTCAGGGTGTTATTCAGCTCTTCTGTGACTAACCTCTGGTCCATCAAAGGCTGATTTGAGGTTGCACTTGCAAAATAATGGAGAAAACTGATTCCAAGCCACAGGACTTGTACAAGCACTTTCCATATATAGATGCCTATTCATTTTGGTGGAATCTGCTTACCCATACCTCCCAGGCAGTTCATGATACTTCAAAAACCAATAAAGACATTCAGTGCACAAATAAAACCAAAAAAACCTATGAATTATTTTAAGAAGCCAGCTGTATCCCTAATATGCCATGTTTATCAAAGCAGAGAGAACAAACAAACAAACAAGGAAACGAAACAAAACAAACTCTGAACAATGCTGTATTAAAATGCTGAATGTTATGTAGTCACTACTGTAGTCACTATTATAAGTAATATGAAAATTCTTACAACAATAACAGACAACTGAGTGGACTAAGTATTAGTCCAGGGAATTAACCTGTATGAGTTTTGTGGACTGGATTCTAGTAATTAGGGGAGGTGGTATTTCAGTATATGTGCATCCTATACATATTTGGGAACCTTGTTAGAGTTTGTAATGTTACAAAAACTGCAGGTACAGTGCAGTTCGATTCAGCACTGTTTCTTGGGGCTACATTCAGGCTGGAGAAGCTGATATCAGACACTTTGTATGCAGTAGCATTTAAGCCAGGAGAAATGCTGAAGGGGAGGAAGCCAGACAGAACAGGATTTACCAGGAGATCCAGTCCCATCCCTCACTGCTGTGGTCACAACCATTTGGCTACTCAACTCTTGCCTGATCCAAGGCGGAGTCTCTCTGGATGCAAAGGAATCAAAATCTGACCACATCTTCTGATGTCTTTACAGTCTTCAGTCTTACCATGACCTTTTCACATGTTACCTGCTGACTGCCTGAATTTAAAGCATTATTAATGTTTTCTCAATTTAAAAAAAAAATGAAAAATGTGAAACAATTACTTTTTTATATAAAAGAAACAGTACTATGTCATCTGTATTTCCTAATAAAAATTGCTAAATGCTCTTGTTGTATAATAATGCCAAAATAACAATGACACATTAAATAAATCCAATTACTAAAGACCAAAAGAATAAAATTCAAAAAAGATCAAAATGTAAGATCATAACGTTTTATTGTGTGTACATACTGAATACTATTACCACATAAAATTCTCATCTAAATCATCACAAGCTGTGATGCCACATGTTCCAGTGTTAAATGTCCAGGAACAGAAGTTTAAGAGTTAGCTGAATATTCAGTTTTCTTTTGCTTTTCAGACTCTGGAAATCTGCATGGTTCAAGACTGTTTTCTTAGTTCTCAAAAAAAAAGGTAGATTTTGTGCCATCTGAAAGGTGAGAGGAGATAGCATATTTTAGCAAGCCAGAGGTACACGAGGCAGGGCTATTTGGCAGACCTTTGACTCCTCCAGGGCAATCAGTTCCAACTCCCTTGTGCCGCTGGTTCAGACTGAAGGCTCTGCTTTACCATTTACAATGCTGCCATCTATTGACGCCGGTGGCCTTTTATCTCATGCTCCGTGGCAGTTTTTTCCTTTAGCAAATTTTCGCACTTGTATTTGCACTTGTATTTTTCTCGATGGCATTTATCTGACTAAACATACACACCTGCAATAACAGCACCATGTGAGAATTGCCTCCAGGCTTCCTTGAAAATCGCTGGAAGACCAAAGCACTTCTGAGGTGTGATTCACTTCTACCCAAAGTAGATAACCAACACATACAAGAAGAACAACACCCAAAAATGCATTACCGTGCTTTGCCCATGGCTATAATGGTATCTGAAGAGTGACTAGCTCAGGTGTCGATATCACTGTCAGACTGTAAATGAACACAGAAAGACAGCAAAAGGGAAATATTACCCCCTGTCCCAATGGAGGAAGTTTTTAGAGGTTCTCCTGATATTTAATTCATTAACATGCATCCATGTACACTGAGGCCACAAGAGCTACAGAAGAGAGATATGAGCTACATCTAACTTTGGATAAAAGTATTGGCATTTGGTCTAAAAGTCTAGCTCCACTTCATATTTTCTTTGGCAGTAAAATAGTCTTAAAGATATTTTACCTCTCCCCAACTCTGCCTTTGGTAGCCTGTCCCTCAGAAAGCCAGAGGTAAGAGAAGCCTCACATGTAATTTTCCACACACAAACATAGCCCCACACCTTTTCCCTTCCCCACTCCCAAAAAGGGGTATCTTTTCCTGTAAATTTATGAATTGTAGATTCACATTATACAGGAGTTAGACCTAAGAAGGATTTGTTTTTAATTCAAACAAAGAATTTACATTATGATTGAAAATATGCTACAAATAATGTAAAATATGATTTTGTTTTAGTAAAGAACAAGTGGAGTCAATAATTGCAACACCTTGGACAAAATGTGACTTATTTTGAATTATATTTAACTCACTTCAACAACTCAGTCTTTGCAAAATAATGGCCTACATACAAATTTGCACAAGTTGTGCAGAACCACACACTTGGGTGTGACACATGTATGATTTTTGAACAGTGGAACAAGAAAAATAGGTTACTGCCTACTTTCCAACTTTCAGTCATTGCCACTGTGTGCTGGAAACTACCTCCCCTTCAGATCTCATGCCCAGAATGCTTTTTCAGCTTATGTAAGTATGCTGCAGATTTAAACTTTCTAAACCTTTTTTTTTTTTTTTTTAACAAACCTCCAGTCATTAAATGCATAGCTTCTTAAAGAATAAGTTAATGAAACTAATTGGCTAATTAATGAATCTGAGTAGCCGACAAATGTTTCTTATGAAGAAATTTCCGTACTCTAATAGGTAGTCTTGTCCAACATTTGTTTCCTTGCCAGGAAACATTTCCCAGTGTCCTTATTTTTAGCCTATTGGAGCAACACTGAAAGCTGCAAGGAACACAGTCATGGAAGAAAGTAGTTCAAGAGGGACATGCTGCATTATGGGACACCATTGATAAAATCAATCAATAAAACCAAGGCTCCTCTGATGTTTCTGGCCCTCAGCCTGTGAGAGATCTCATGCTGGAATCAATAGGAGCTATGCCTTCATCACCAAATCATTAGTTTTGAGAAAGAAATTGCAGGGGTATTCACTTCATTCTAGATCAGTTTATATTTTTTATGTTTCATGGGTGTAGAAAAAATGTATTTACCAATCAAAAATTAATGTGATACCTTCTCTACTACTGGGTTGTAGGAGGGATCATGTAAGGGGCTTTCCTTTAAAAGCAAACCTTGCTAGGGTGCTCCTTCTCCGCTGATAATATAGATTTTAAACTTATTTTGTATTTATGTCATCTTCCAAGGAAAACACATCCA